>NC_082674.1:56585000-58985000 GCF_025265405.1 Mesoplodon densirostris
GGTTCTTAATACAGGAGACCCAACAATGAGTGGACAAGTCATGGACATTCATGCTCAGTAGCTTAAGGGAATATGCATTGTCTGCAATGGTGACTGATTTCAAATCATGTTTTTTCTGCAATGACTGTGGAGTTCCGTTCTTGGCATCTACTTTGGACCAAGGAGCATCCCTAATTCTTCATAGGGACTCTTAAAAAAGCAGGAAATACCAACCGAAGTCAATCTGGGGGACATGCTAAATAACTATATAAGACATTAAGAGAACAAAGAGTGAACTATTGTAAATGCTATTATACTGTTATCCATATTACGTTGTTTCTTATAGATTTTTTTAAAAAAATGTGAAATTTTTCCACACTATGTGTGTTGTTTCCATAGCTCTTCACTTCCTCCAGAAGCCTCCTTACATTAAAAAGCCTTACAGTTATCCTGCAAGGGACGGGAAGGTCTGATTTGCAGGATTTTTAGAGCATTAAAATAACTATCAGGCAGAAGAATCTTTCTTCTCGCCTAGGATTTCAGCCATGCGCGCTCTCTCTCTCTCTTTCTCTCTCTTTCTCTCTTTTCCTCTCTCTCCCTCTCTCTAGCCTGGGGCTTGAATTTGCATGTCTAATTCATTTACTCACCATATTTGAATTGGCCTGAACAGATGTAAATCGGGAAGGATGGGAAAAACTGCAGTCATCAACAATGATTAATCAGCTGTTGCAGGCCGTGTCTTAAGGAGACTGGTAGGAGGAGGCATGGAAACCAAAAGGCCGTGTGTTTAGAAGCCTAATTGTCACATCAAGCATCATTGTCCCCATGCAAAAACCACCACCTTATACATCACTTCCTGTTTTATGCAGCTCAAAAACATAAACTGAAGATTTATTTTTAATATGTTGACTTTATTTCTGAGCAAAGCATCGGTCATGTGTGTATTTTTCCATAGTCCCACCTTGAAGCATTTATGTAGACATTGTAAATAAATTTTGTGCAAAAAGGACTGGAAAAATGAACTGTATTATTGCAATTTTTTTTTTTGTAAAAGTAGCAGTTTGGTATGAGTTGGCATGCATACAAGATTTACTAAGTGGGATAAGCTAATTATACTTTTTGTTGTGGATAAACAAATGCTTGTTGATAGCCTTTTTCTATCAAGAAACCAAGGAGCTAATTATTAATAACAATCATTGCACACTGAGTCTTAGCATTTCTGACGGAAACAGTTTGGATTGTATAATAACGCCAAGCCCAGTTGTAGTCGTTTGAGTGCAGTAATGAAATCTGAATCTAAAATAAAAATAAGATTATTTTTGTCATGCTGACTCCACTGCTTGAAAAATTTGTTTACTGCCCCCCAAATTTTTCATGATGAATGCAGTAAATATAAAACTTAATTTTAGCTCCCTAAGATACATATGCACTTGAAAATTTGAACCACAAAGTAAATTATTTAATAATAGTCACTGATTTCTTTAAGCTGACTTAATGAACTAATATCAGCAAAATGTAAGGCCTAAGGGCACTAAACTAACTGTAGACTCCGATTACAGCCAACAGAATTACTCATTTAATATCAGTGAAATTATTCTTGCACCTAATGGCAAACCTCAGGACTGAGTTACATCTTTCACTAAGGATGTTACCTAGGATGAGCAGTATATGTTTATTAGGAAATTAACTACATGAATGGAAGAGACCAGACTTCAAAATCTAATTTTTATAAATATGCTCTATGTTCTCATTGGATAAAACTGGTTATTAACCAATTTTCCAGAACAGCTGTACAGAATTTCTGCATGGCAGCCAGCTAAATGGTACAAAATAACATGTTTAAGCTGTAATAGCTTATAATTTCATTGAAATAAAATTGCGGCTATGAAAAGTGCTCCCCAAAGCTAAGGAAAATATACAAATATTTTAATTAAGGCAAATTCGTTTTAAAAAATCAGGCTTTTAGTAGTGACTGCTTTGTAAACAAAGGATGGGTCGGAGGAGAGTGCCTTAAACTCAAGCCTGACATTCAGGCCCATGTCACCCTATAAACCCGCCCTGAACAATTCTATTTTCTATTTGAGAAGAGAAACCAGCTGTGGGTTGGGTTTACTAGGTGACGTGTGATTGACTGACTCACCTACTGGAGCGGCAGTGCACTCTCTCACCTTTTGTTTATGGGGCCTTGTTTCTGAACACGTGGATCAGCAGAAAGGGAGCGAGGCTCAACCTTGCAGCCTCTCCGCGCCTCCGCCCTCCCCCCCTCCCCCATCTATGGGATTGTTTCAATTTCCTATTTGGACCCAGTGGCAATTCTTCGTCTACATAAATAGTCCCTATTCGTGAAATCATTCTCTTTTGATAGGTGGTTACTAGCAGTTAACAACTATTTATTTACTTTAAAAATTAATAATAAACTTTATAAACTAACCATCGATTTGCCCCTCCTCTCCAGTCCGTGCCCGGGTGAGTTGGTTATTTTCAGCCTTTATTCTTGAGGAAGCTCTTGCCGAGTGGGGGAGGGAAAGAAAGAGGAGGGAGGGAGGGAGGGAGGGGGGGCAGGCACTAGGAGAAGAAGGGTACTAGTGAAGGAGAATTAGGGAATATGGAGACTATGGAGAATCAAGATCATTAGTGTTCAGTGAATTAGAAAAAATAAAACAACCTGTGTTCTTTCCCTGCGTTCCCCCCTCTGCGTGCCGGTTTTGTGCGAGCCTTGCTGTCGGCGGGTCCTTTTTCCCCCTGCCTGGGCACCCCTACCTCCCCCTTAATGCTATTTCAGCTTTTCCTCTTGCAAATTTCAGAGCCAGCTCCGAGGTTATTGAGGACCCTTAACCGAAAGACGGAAATAATAGAGGTGCTGAGAGTGTTTTTGATGTTTCTTAAAAGGCAAAAACAAAACGCCCTCTTCTAAACAAGGGCACGCAATTGTACCTGATTTTTATTTTTATTTGCGGGGGGTGGGGGTGGTGGGCGCCGGTTAAATGAGACTACTTTTTAATGATTTAAATACTTCTCCGAAAAATTTTTTAAAATTCCCCTATCATATTTAATCAGCTGCAATTATAACACATTCGAAATGAATAATATGCCTTGACAGTATTTTTATTGTTATTGTTCATTGCATGATGTTCGACTGCTTTAGAAGCACAGGAAAGAGAAGTAAACGCGCTACAAATGGGGAATTACCCTCGTTTAGCATTAAAATTCATTTAGATAAAATTGCCACAAACATTTAAATGGGAAGATTAGTTCCCCCTCACGCCTTATTGCACTCGCTCAATGGTTCCGTTAAGAACATTTTACACGTTGGAAATTCCGTCTTCTCAGACGGCTTGCTGTTTCCTAGTTACCCACATTCAAAGCAAAGGCAGCAGCAAAGGCAGCCGCAGCAGCAGCAGGAAAAAAAAAAAAAAAAAAAAGTTTTGGCAACTGGTCTGCAATTCATCCGCTTCTGGCCCCAGCCTCCCCTCCGCCCACAGCAGCACGCCCCCACCCATCACCTTTCTCCTCCCCACCTCTTCTCTGCTCCCCCCCACTAGGTAACTGGCAGAGTCCTGTCGAGGAAACACGTTGCTGAGTTGTATAGTATTTGTATATAATGTTAATACAAAGAACTATCAAAAAGCCAGTCTGTCCCTCTCCCAGTCTCCCCACTCCTGCTTCTGCTCTGAATTGAGGGTTTACTTTGAAAGCGCTGAGTTTCTCACATCCCCTGCACTGAGCCCACAAGGCACGTTTTTTGGCTTTCTTTTCTGCCGGGGCATTTCCAGGAAATACACCACTGCTTCTTGCCTGTTTTAGAAACGTGTGAAAGAATTACTTTGAAAAGTCCGTGCAACGTCTAGTTTCTCCCTCTCCTTTCACCGTCTCTCTCTTTCCTTCTCCCTCTGCCTCTCCCTCCCTCTCTCCCCCTTTCTCTCCCTCCTTCCCTCTTTCTCCCCCCGCTCCCTTCGCAGAGCCGCTGGAAAAGAAGAATGTCGGCTTCGACTGCCATCTTTTGGGGATTTGGAAAAACGACTCGGTAGGAATCCGAGGGAGGCGGGGGTCGCGAGGGGTCGGGGGAAACCCCCTTATTATCCTGTGTCGGAACTGGCTCCCTTAAATATTTGATGTGGAAAAATTACCCATAAAATTAGTTACTAACAATTTCAAATTGAAATCACTTATCGAATTATAAACGCATTAAAGCTGTATGGATGGTATTAGGAGTTCCTCGGGAAGCAACGGGTGTCTCCTTCCAGTGCGCCCGGCCGGAGAGCTTCGCCCCGGGGAGAGGCACCCCCGCGGAGCCCGGGGACGGGGTGGGGAGGGCGGCGCTCGGGGCGCGAGCGTCCCCGCCGGGGGAGGGGACGAGCGGCATCCAGGCCCGGGAGGAGGCTCCGGCTCGCTCTGCTCTAGGGGGCCGGGAGAAGGGAGAGGAAGGAGTGGAGGTGAGAGGCTCCGACCCCGGGAACTAGGCGCCTACTAGGAAACTTTGTTCCGAAAAGCAAAAACACCAGCGTCACCCGCCCCGTCCCGCCCGCGTCTCCCACGCGGCGCGCAGTCTTTGCGCGCAGGGTTGGTTGCTGTGCGCAGCGTCCCCCGAGTCTGCGGCCGGGGCGGGAGGGGAGATGCCGGTGGCCTGGGGCTGGGGCTGGGGCTGGGCCCGCCTCCGCGCGCCGAGAGATCCCGCGGGCCGCGGCGGTAGCTGCGAGGATCCGGGCCTGAGCGCGGCGGCCCCTGCGTCCTAATCTTGAGTCCTGGGCGGGTGCAGGGTGGACAGGTCTCTGCGTAGAGCCCAGAGCACCCTGGGGGTGGGGGGTGAGGGATCGGTTCCGGCACCTCCAATAGCCTCCTACCTCCTCCCCAACCCAACAGGAAAGTCAAGTCTAAGGGGCTGCAGACTTCGTCTCAGGAGACGAGGCGACCCCGGGTCTGCGCAGAAGGTTGTGGAGAGGTACCTCCTGGGGGACTCCGGGCCCCCTTCCCTCCGAACGGCTCGGCTCGGGGTGCTTTGTGGTGGACGAGAGGCTTCTTGATGGACTCTGCGTCTGAGTCCCGCCGCGACTCCGGGAGCGGGACTGCGAGAACTTGAGACCCGGGGCCACTTGGGACCTGGCTAGCGCCCGCCAGGCGCAGCTGGGGAGCCGTGGGCAGCACCCCGACGCCTTAGGCAGGAGCTCCTCGGGATCACTTTAAAGCCTCTGCAAACTTTCTCCTGCCTTTCGGATCCCAGCAGGTCCTCGGCCCAAGTGAAGACAGTAAAAACCTGCCGATGCAGAACTCCCGGGTAGGCGCTTGGACGCCGGGTGGAGTGACGTGGAATGGGGTCGTGGGGCGCCCTGCCTGGCCGGTCATTTCACCTCGTTTCACTCCCCTCTCCTGGGCCACCCCTTACCCACTTGACTGTGGGGCAGCCCGTGGCACTCAGGTGGCCAGGTGCAGAGACTACACGAGGTTGGGAATCCCAGGGCCCAGGACAGAACGGTGAAGGAGAGAGAGTGGGAAATCGCCCCTTGAGGGGGTCGCTGGTGGCGGGGAGGTGAGGTGGGGGGCTGTCTCATTTTGGCCCCATCTGCCTGCCAACGAGTTCGTAACGTTCTCTCCCAAGGCGGAGCTGTAAAGGAAAAACAAAAACAAAAACCCAACATACTGAGCAATCAGTTAGCCAACATTTGAGCTTTTAAGAGTCTTTGACCTAAAAACGGGTATCCCGGGGATCTTGGTGGGGAGATGAGGGGCATTTGAGGGTCTCAGTTACGGCGCGCCGCGCCCTGGGGTCGTCCTTCCGCGTCCTGCCTACTACCCGCCCGGCGCGCTCAGCCCACCGCGGGGAAACCCAGGCGCTGAAGCCCTGGAGAAAAGGGATTTAGTTTTAAGCCAGTCTCCCATTGATCGGGTCGGTAATTCCTACCCTTGCCCACTCGCAGACACACTCACCTCTACCCTAAAGCATTAAGTTCATTACGCGAGCAATGAACTTAATCTCCAGGCGGAAAACGAGCCCCGGGACCTCGCTGTTTGGGGAAGCAGTGAATAAAGTCACCTGCTCCCGCACCCGCCCGGCCGGCTTCTCAGGGCGGGGGCTTCGAGTGGCAGGGTAAACTGCGCAGGGGTCCCGCGTTCCACGCCGGGGCGTTTCCCGCAGGGGTCAGGGAACCCTGTGTCTGCTTTCTTCGGGATGGCGACCTTCTCGAAGGGTGGGATTGCGCTCGCTCGCTTTCTTCCTCCCCTCCCTTCTATTTTCTTCTTGGGGCTACCCCCTCGCACTTCCGCGCTCTCTTCCTCCTCCTTCCCCCCAAAGTGGCGAGTTCCCTTCCAAGTGTCCCCAGGCACACACCCCACCCCCACCCCCGCCTCGCAGCCGCAGGTCCAGCACGCAGTCCGGGTAACCCATCACCTTTTGGCGCCCGGCTACTTCACCCACCAGCGGGGTCATGGGTGGATGGGGATCGCTCAGCGAAGCCCTCTTGAAGCCACTGGCCGAGGGCACCCTGGGGCCTTTAAACAACTGGATTCCTCGATCTAGGGGAGATCCCTGCGCCCATTGATAATTCCAATTCAAAGAAAGTCAGCGAAGCGGCAAACACCCCTCGCAGACGCTTGCTCCCCATTCCCAGCCCCCCTAACACCACCCTCCTGCCTTGGCATCGAGCATCGTCTGACACCGCAGGGAGATGGAGGCGAGCCACGCGCCCCAGTCCTTACTGGCAGACCCACGAGGCGCCAGCTTGTTCTGGAGACTCAGTTTCCACCGGACAATCATGCAAGCGGGGAAAACAACGCGATGGCTGTGTAAACTCCGTTTCCCTCACCACCCCCACCCCCCCACCCATCTGATTTTCAAAACATGCATTTTCAGGTAGTCCTAAACTGTGAACAGCGAGCTTTGTGTGTTATCTAGTGGGGGTGGGGATGGAAGAGGAGGAGACTCCCACCGCCCGCTCCAGTCTTTAATGTCTGAAATAACGAAATGCCTGTGTGGCAGCTGCTGCTTGAGCCAAAACTAACTCTTTGGAAGACAGAAAAGAGTGAAAGGCAAAGAAAGACTGTTCATTTTTTTTCCTTTGGTGCCGTTTGGGATGTCATCTGTTTCCTTGGCGACTGTGTTCAGCCCCAGGAGCCCCTGGGCTCCTGGATTGTTAGGGGGGAAAAAGCATGCTATTTCTGCACCGTCATTTATCACTGTCACCGCATAATGATTCCCCTTGCAGCCCCTTATTGATGTTTGTAATTGCATTATCTCATAAAGGAGGATGATCAATGAAACCGAGCCGTGCATTCTGGGGTCAGAGGAAGCCAAAGTACTGTTTGTCCCCTTTAATACAACAAGTACTCATTATCTTTAGGTCTGCATTCAAAAAATGATCTGATCTGGGGCTGACCCTGTCGGACATCCCAACACTTTTTAAAACGCGGTTTGTGTAACCTTTTGCTTAAATGCTAAATCAAGTACCTGTCTTGCATTTCAACGAAACAAGATGCTAAAGCTGAGTGGGAAAAGCGTTTCTTTTTCCTTTTTTTTTTTTTCGGGAGGGGTGCGGGGGTGCGATCGTCTGAAGATGCGCGCAGTTTTACACTGCAACTGCTTAGTGAGATAATGTAGAAAAAGCAACCCCCATCAACAAGGGACCCAAGTTATCTAATGAATGAAAAAATTGGGGTGGGGGAAAGGTATCTGGGAGCATTTAACAAGGTCGGTACTAAAAGATCAGAATGAAACCACATCCGGTTTAATTAATAAGAGCTATAAACTGAAATAATTCCCCATGATTCTGCCCTTGCTTCTCCCTTTTACAGAGTCATATCTCTTCGTTTTAGATAAATGACTTTTGTGCCTGTTCGATTCTCACAACAATAACTAAATCAGTTGCACGCTCTGTATCTGAAACCTTCTACAAACTCCACCAAATAAAAAGAAGTTCATTTGTCTATTAAGGCAAGTATTTAGTTGAGCAGAAATGTCCCAGTAACACTGAATGGAGTTCATGTAATCCCAAGAAAATCAAGTCATCTTGTTGCACTGAAGTAAATGAAAAAACACAAAGGAGGAAAGGTCCAAGTGTAATTTTAAACTAAATGCATTATTGGACTGTCACAGTGAAAACTGTGCTTGTGTGGCTGGGATGGAGGGAGTGGACATCAACTTAGCTCACATTTAACTGAAAGGTTTTATAAAGGAAACAAGTATCCGAGGGTTGGTTATCATTTTAATTTGTGGAAAGAGGAGAAATGGAGACAATTTAAACTCATCATCTCAGTACATTAGGGTGAGTAACTCCTTCAAAGACAAAATTAAGCAAAGAGCTTATTTTAAACATTGCAAGGCTGTATTACCAAAAATAAGTTTCCAGTCTTCTGAAGATGAATTCTTCCATGTTAATAAGACTACCAAAAAGAGAAAAAAGAAAAGACTAGGACCAGTTGTTTATTTTAAAAGTTCTAGAAATAATTACTAAATAATGTAAATCAATATTTTAAATAAAAGATCTAAATGAAAAACCTTCACCATATAAGAAAATGAGGACTAGTTAAATAAAATAGTGTGTCCCGATAATTTGACACCTTGACATAAGACCTTAAATCGAATGATAGCAAACGAAGGGCAAAAATACTCCCCTTTGGAAAAAGAACTTTAATAATGAAGCTTAAAAAAAGTTTTAATTGTGTCGAACCATCATTTAATTTTTCTCTAGGGCAGATTCTTCTAAAAAGTATTATTTTCCAGGAATTCTGTTAAATCACTTTGAAATAGTATGTGTTTTGTATTGTTTAAATATTGTGGCACTTTCGTTCTTTGAAAATGCTCAAACTGAAATGGATATGCAGCCACGCATATATTTACTATAAATGGTGTCTTGTCGTTAACATAAAATATTAAAGGGAAAATAAAACTTAGAGCTTTGTCAGTTGAGATAGAATTTTTTATCATACTACTCTGATTTTCCAAAACACACAAATGAAACGCCTTGATTTTAACCAATCAACACAAATCTTTCTCTTATTTGGTCGGGGATCTGGCATCCTGTACGTTTTCTATTTTTAATATTTACTGTTATAGCCCATGGTTAAAATAATGAAAAATTAGTTTCGTTTCAGATATTATTTATTTATGGAACGAACATGATTAAAACATAAACACACACAAACTGCAGCTGCAACAGAAAAAAAAACTTGATTTACGGTTATTAAATCTTTGATCGCCATGTTAATGTTTCTTTTTCTACCTTTCATTTGCATTTTAATCTATCGAATCTTTACAATTTTGCTGCTTCCTATTTCAATGATTGATTACAGGTCTGAAATAAGAAAAACCAAGCCTAGCTTTTCTTTTTCCTTTCTTCTATTCTCTTTCTTTTTTCTCCACCCCCCCACCCCGCCTTCCCCCTTGTTAGATTTCTGAAACTTTCTCTCAATGCTAATGTAGACGGGACAAATTAATTCTGCTCTTTTAAATGTCAAAGATATAAATAAAAAATGTTTGCTGTCCCAAATGTGAATATTTTCCCAGCCGTTTGTTTTCCAGTCGTAAAAGATCATCCCAGCAAAACGCAATTAACAGTGAAACACACACCCACGGCGGCGTGGATTTTTTTAAAAGGACGTGTTTTTGTGAGTTAAAGAAAGGTGAGAAGTTCATCGTCCCTTCATCATCAGTAGCCTGGCGCGCGGCTTCTTTTCTCTCTTACACACACTCAGAGATTTGGTCTCGAGTTCTATCTGTGATCTAAGTCACACAAACAAAAACAAGCCTGGTGGGGGCTTGCGGTGATTAAGTTGATTTCTTGAGACAAGCAGTATAAAGACAAAAGGGGAAGCGACGCAGGACTGTTTGTTTTCTTTCCCCAGCTTACCACTGCCCCTTTGCCCCTTTCTTCCCCCAGCCCCCCCGCCAACTCCCTCCCCCGATTTCCCCCGCTTCGCGGATAAGATGGTCATTTGCTGACCGCTTTGCCGGTACGCGTCACTTTTCGCGCTGGCGTGAAAGCGAGTGTGGCGGTGGTTTTGGAAGGCGCCGGCCGGGCGTAGGCTGGGTGCATCCTCCCGGCAGGGCTGGGGGCGGGGGGGCGGGGGCCCTGGGACTCTGGAAGGCTCTGTCCGGGAACAGATTGCGCCTCGGGCCCGGCTGGGGGTCGGGCTCGGGGTGAGAGACGCGCACCTCGCCGTAGCAGAGGAGGCGAGCCTCAGGTGCGAGAGCCCAGGCCGGATGGGAGCGCGTGCAGTCTCTCCCGCCAGCCGCAAGTCTGGGCACCTGAGAGGAGCGCCCGCACCCCCAGCCCAACTCCGCGTCCGGGCCTCCGGGCCGAGCCCTCTCGGTGAGGTTTTAATGCCTGCGGGCGCAGAGGAGCCGGCAGAAGAGTGAGGACCGACTTCTCCGGCGGGTCCAGGATGCTCGCGCTCTTGCCCGCGTGTGGCGCGCTGTGCCCGGGCGGAGAGCGAGCCGGGGGAAGTCGGAGGGATGGGACGCCCCCACCCCGAAATCTCTGTGTGGGCAGGCACACCAGCAAGAATCGGGGTGAGGGCCGTGAGAGGGAGAAATGGCCCAGGCAGAGTCTTTCCAGATCGGCCTCTGGGCTCCGTGCGCACCCAAGGGCGTGCCCACGGACGGGGGCGCAGACCATCTTCCCCCGGCCGGGTTCCCCGGGCTGTGCGTAGCTGCCTTTCTCCTAGAGACCCCAAGGGTGGCTGCCGCGAGGGGGTCGATCTTCATTAAAGTGGACGCACCAGGCGGTTAAAGGGGGGGGGGGTGGGGAAGATATTTGATCCGGGTCGACCCTTTGTCTTGAAGCAGATTAGGCAGCCTAGAAATAGGAGGAAAAACAGAAAGTCTAGACAGGAAAACTTACTGTGTTCACAAAATATAAAAATGAACCGAGTGGTCTGGTACCTCAAGGGGTGAAGATAGATCCTTGTAGACAAGCGGGAAGACAAGGCTGGGAAGATTTAAAGTGAAAGAAACCGCAGATTATTAAGAAAGTAATAGTAACGCGTCCCATACACTACGGTTTTATTGTTGGGTAGTAACTACCCGATTTATTTATTGCCAGGTCTATATAATAGAGATAATGACCACAAACTCAAGATAAATTCTTAGGCGCCCAGCCAGACAATTCTTTTTTATTTAAGAGGGTGAGTCTGAAAGGTGAGACTCATCTCCCCTCCTCAAAGATCCGTCTTTCCTTCTACCATATTAAAAGCATGACATGCAAATAAATAAGTGCTGCGGGGTTTGTGTGGGTAGGCCTGCAGAATTTATTTCAGGTGAGAGAGGAACATACAATGAATATGAATTTCCGCAGGAGCTGCGGAGTGATGTCTTCTCAGCACCCCCCCCACCAGTCTCCCTCCCTTTCTGTGGGAGCAGAGAGCGTCCCCTGATAAAAACATTAATGTGTCATGTCTCAACTCCCTATTCCTTGACATATAGGTTTGGGGAGAGGTGAGGGGCAATGAAAAATGCAAAATGCGTCCCCAAAGTAGGTTGACTTGCTGGGACTGCTTAAAGCGATTCCGCCGACAAAGGGAAGGGTGAGTTGCAATTACGACTTCCAGTAGGGGGGCGGTATCGGAAATATGTTAATATCATTTCAAAATATGCAAAATGATGCAAAAAGTTTGCTGTCCTCGATCTGGTACGGGCCCTCACCAGCTGGACAGGTCCCAAGGGGAGCCTCCTGGCTCTTGGACCTGTCTGCTTTTCTTGGCCCTCAGTTTTTCTCCCCTGCGCAGGGTAAACAATCCTAGAGTCAGGTGATGGAATTATAGATGACCTTGCTCGTTGACCGGCGAGGGCAGTAGGGAGAGGGCGACCTCAGGTATTGGCTCCATCTGACGCAATGGCTGCAAGAATATTCACCCGGCTGGCCTTGAACAAGGCGGCCTCGGAACGCTTCTCACCTCTCACCTGCGCTCGGCGGCGACAACTCAGGCGGATCGGAGCCTGGCAGGATGAAGTCAGCATTCTCTTCTGATACTTTTTCCCCTTTCTTCCTCATTTTTTGGGGTGGGGAGTAATTTCAGACAGAGAGTGTGTCAGTCTCACAATAACCACTTATATTCAGAACTTCCTTTGATATGTTTGGTCAGGATGAAGACACCTGACAGTGAACTGCGATGAAAAAGAGAGTCCCAGAGGAAAGGGGAGGGGATGTCGGGTGGGGTGAGGGAGAAGGGTGTGTGTGGAGGCAGGGTGGTGGGGTGGGGTGGAGATAGTGCCCAAGAGGCAGCGGGAAGTAAAAGGGATGGGGTGGGGGCAGGTAAGGAGAGAAAGAGAGCAAGAAGCTTCGAGAGAGAGAAGAGTCTGTTGCAGTAATTTGGTGGTTTGTTCGAGGGATGATATTATAAGGCTGAGAACGAGGACGGTCCTCGTCAATCTTTTACAATCTCGGTGTCACTCAAGCACAACTTTATCTTTTCACCAGAATATCTGTTTCAATGATTTCCATAAGCACATAAGTTATAATCTTCAGAGCCTTCAGTATTTCTTTCGGTACTTTATTAAGTGTTATTGCAGAAGCCATTTATGAAGTGAATGATTCAACTTTTAATCTTCTGAACATTAAAGTGTATTCGACCGAGTTTCCTTTTCCAAATAATCTGAAATAACAAAAAGAAACTAAGCTCATTACATGAAAAAGTGACAAGCGCTTTACTCTCAGCCTGGCAAGTTGCCTTACTCACTTCAAAGGATGATACACTAATTGTTTCCAGAGTTATAAGTAATTAAGCTATTATTCGGAGAATTTATGAAACAGTTTTATTTACGATAGAATTTTCTAGTTAGAATAGCCGAAGACAAGTCTTCAAAAATACCAAGATTTTAATAGTTGAAAATTTGCCCTTATTGTTAATAATGAAAGCTATTTTTATTTTTAAAAGCATTAGAAACTGTAAATAATTATAGTTTTTGTCCAGAGTATGTGCTAGGTGGAGGTCATTATGTATAATTAATGCTGAAAGGAAAATGAACATGTAATGGCTTCCAAAGATTAAAACATCTGTAACTACCAAGTTAAGTTTTAAAAGGTTAATGTTAAAAATCATTCAGCTCGATTCATCTAAATGTGTCAGGGAGGAAAATATATATCTAGTGTCTTTTTAGAATTCCATATAGAAAGTTTACAAAGAAAACTTTAAAAATCTTTTCAAATATATTAAATTCAAACTTTTTTCTATATTTCAATTCACATTTGTCATTTAAAAAATTAGTTTTGCCCTAAATGGAGAAATATTCATTAAAGGAAAAAGTAAAACTTTAAAAATTTTAAATTAAAAAAAAATTATTTTAAAAATTTCAACAAAATGGATGGACCTTAGTTTAATAGACATATTATTTATATGTAACCATTTACTATTTTGATATATTTTTTTCCATCAAGGTGGCATCAGCTTGGTTTCTTATTTTTAGAAAGTCTTTTTCATTGTCACATGGAGCACTTGAAAACTAATGGGATCTTCATTTTAGAAGAAAACATCTTTGAAAAAGAACAAGAAATAAATGTGAAAATCCAAGTAAATGACTATAACATCTCACATAAAGTAAAATAAATTTTCTGGAAGTCTTTTGCAAAAAAATTAAATTGTGAGCTGGTTCAATACCCACTCCTTTCACTACAAAAAGTCTGAGTTGGCTATATCAATCATTAGAAGGGGTGGAATCCCAGACTAGCAAAAAATATATAAGACAGAGACACTTGTTTCAAGTAAAATTCCTTTAAAGCAAAAGTCTGGGGTTTACTGGAAATTAAATATGAAATCTTCTGTGTGATTCAGACCTGTCATTGTGTCACAATGTCTGATTCGATATTTGCTGTAATACATTTCCTTTATTTTAATAGACTAGCATTACCTTATTTAAAAACAAACACAAAAGTACCCTAGTTAGTAGCATTGCAAACCCAATTGTCTAACACCATGCCATGATTGACCTTTTGGACACCAGGCACACTTGGATTCACTTTAGGACACTTTGCTGTTTCAACTGACTTCATTACAGAAAGACAATGGTGAGTTTTTTGCAGCTGGTACCTGCAGTATGTCACACAACACATGGGCCATACCTTGCCAAGACAGCTACCACTGTGATTCACACCAGAGCAGGAAGTCAACTCTAGGCAAATTTTATAATAGGAAATATACTGTTACGATTAAGGGGGAATGAATTCTTTTTGCACATCCCTCCACAGTCTTAAGGAGACGATTATAAGCCTGTTTTCTGGTTTCCTTGCAGTAAAAATATTGCCATGTTAGGGGTGCTGCGATGACTTTAATGTTTAAGGATTTTATGGTACATTGAATTCAAGATGTCCATAAAAATACAGTCCAGATAGAGATGTACTGTTGTACCACACTTATGCCCAAGTTGAAAAGGATTCTCCAGTGGAGAGTGGTGGTGGGGTGCAATGGGGATGGCGCTAAATCAGCAACCAAATTTCCAGGTACTTTGATTAATAATCCTGACTCTACAGCTAGAACATCATATCTTTTATCTTAAATGGATCTTTTGCCTGGTCTCTAAATGATATTACTATATTTCTGCTTTGTAAATCACTTTGCATTGCAAAATGTGGTAAGGAATTGCTTTAAATTATATTGAATATAATAATAAAGTTCCTCTCTCAAAAAGCTGCAGATTTTTTCTGGAGGAGTCCTGATTCCTAAGGGAATAGTCCTCTGTCCTCAGAGTTGTGAAGGTCTCTTAGAATCCTGAGATACTTTCCTTTGATTTTCCCTGCTTGGCCACCAGACAGTGCCTTATTGTTCCAAAGCAGTTGCTAGGGTAATTAATACCTGTACTGATTAAGTTGCTTCAATGAAATAAAAGGTGACTTTTCCACCAATGACAGGACTGTGATCCAGCGGACTGCAAAACAACATGCCGTACTCCAAAGAGAAGAAGGAAACACAACTACTAGCGTGCCTTCCCCTTTCATGAAAAAATCCACAGTATGAAAAAAAATCCACATTTTTACTAGCTTTCACTGAAATTCTGTGTTATTCTATTCCGGGTCTTGCCTTAAATCTTTGTATATTTCTAGCATATTACATGGAATCCTTTTTAAGACCAAAAAAGCTCTGTGTGTGCACGCATGTGCACGTGTGTGTTTTAAAATCTTGAGCACCTAATGTTCCCTAAGCTGTGAGCAGGACATGAGGGTGCTGAGCTTAACAGGACATTGTCTCTGCCCTCAAGAGCTCAGCCAGGGGTGGAGCTGATAAGAAAACCACAATCCCAACCCATAGCAGTATACATAGGTGCTGTGGAGACACAAAAGTTAAACCAGCAACCTGGAGGAAGAGAGCCCCTGAGAGCCTTTGTGGTGGGCTCAAAGCAGGAGGAATAGAGATGAGGAAATGTCTTTTTTTTTTTTTTAGGAATTTTTTTTTTTAATATCCAAGTTCAACCAGGAAAACAGAAGCCACTCTGAGTATTATATATAAGGGAAAGAATTGACCATAGTGAATTGGTTACACAGGGGACAGGAGGGGCTTCGAAGGCAACCAGAGCTGAGCAATCTCAGAAGGCCGTTGCCCCAGGTAGAGCAGATGGATAGAGGAAGCAGGTATCAGACACCAGGGGTCAGTCACCTCGTAGAAGATGTAACAGGGCAACGTGTCTAGTGGAGCTGGAGCTATGGAGAAGATAAGCGAGAGAAAAGTATTCTGCAGTCTTGTCTTTCACTCTCTAATCCATCACCAGGACCCCCTTTCAGCTAAATCCAGCAAGAAACCAGCTGATGCAGAACCTGGGAAACACCAGATCAGCCGTCCTACAGTACAGAGCAGGGCAAGGAAGAGCTTTGATTGCAAACTCTACCAGGAGCAGCACAGCTTCTAAGCAGATGTGACCCTCCAGTGGTCTTTTCTTTTACCAAGTGAAAAGTGTTATTGTTAATTTCTGAATAGACTAGTTTGAGAATGTTGAAGGAGGAGAAGGGTATTCCAGGCAAGGGCACTGGGTTGGGAGAGAAAGTGGCTTACTTAGAAAATGACAAGTTTGCCACTGTGGCTGGAGCAGAGAAGCAGGAGGAGATATCGTAGGACATAAGTTGAAAATCATAACAGCTAACGGTGTGAAATGACCAGTGGCTTCTGTAACAGCTCAACTTGTTAGCAAACATTAACCCCCAGAGGCCAGGGTAAAACAGATTATAGGGACAAACACTGCAAAAATAGAGACATAGGTCTCCATACGGGTGCACTGGAGCCCACTGGCACATGGCATTCCTACAAAGAAACACGGGCAGCCTTTTTGACTACCTTAATTTATACTGTTGTTTGAATCAGCCACAAAGCCAGTGGGGACATCGATCCAGTCATTTTCGTGAACAAATTAGAAATTGTTCACTAATCCCAAGGAGACATCCTTGTAGCCAGTTTGGTGTTCAGAGGGCTAAATCAAAGATTTTCTAAACTCCCACATAGTAGGAATAACTTGATCTGTGACCTCACAGACGTCAGGCTCATGAATGATAGTCTGAAGGAGGTGGTGCTTGAGAAACCAGCGAGGAGGCTGTTGTGATAACAGTGGAGTCCAGGAGTGAAAGTGATGAATAAGAGAAGATATTTAGGAGACAGGAGGCTAGTATGGATGTAGAGGGTGGGGAATAAAGAGAAGATGAAAGAAAGGGCATGGTTTCTGGTTTGGAAATTTGGGCAGATTGTGGTTCCATTTGCTGGGGCAGTAACTTTAGAAGAAGGGGCATGTTGGAAAGAAGAATGAGAGCTTGGTTTTAGAAATTTTGAGTTTGAGAAACTTGTGGGTTATCAAGATAAGATGTTCATTCGGAAGATGAAGACATAGCCTTTTAGTAGAGAGGAGTGGGCTGGAGATAAAAATTTGGGAGGAGTCATTGGAGTATATGAGATCATTCTGGATCTCTTTCAGGAAGTTTATGGTGAACGAAAGGCTTGGAGTAGGGCTGTCAATAAAGGGGAACATGGTGGGGGGAGGATATCCGATTTTGAAGATGGGGAAGACTTGTGCATATTTGTATAATGAGGGGAAAGAGGAGGGAATGTTGAAATTGCAACAGAGAGGTGTTAAATATTGGGGACATCCATCATGAGTGTGGGAGATTGAGCTCTGAATCATCAGTGGGGTATGCTAGCCTCTAAGACCGAAGGCAAGTGAAGGCTACAGATGTACGTACAGGTAGGGGTTGGTGGAGGAAAAATTTGGGGGCAGTTCACACCTCATAACCTTAATTTTCTTTTTTGACATATGGGTAGTCATTTGATGATGAGTGAGGGGTTAGGAGGGTAAAAAGTTTTTGCACTGAAAGTCCCATATCCTGCCAGGGAACCCACTTAGTCCTGGGCAAACCAGGAAGATTGGTCACCCTAAGGGTAGCAGAAAGGGAAAGACTTGAGAAGGTTAAATGTTAATATCACAATGGAAAATGGGAGAGGAAGCTGATCAGAAATGCAAAGCTTGCTTGTCAGTGTCAAGGACAAAAAAGGAATTGGAGACCAAGGGGCTGCCTTTTGTGCACAGCTGTGTGATTTTCTTCAGCAAATATTTAAGCATTTTGAGTTGTTTTATATCAGGGGAGAGTGTGTTAACTCATCCACTTGTGTGTGGAAGACTTTTTTTTTTTTTTTTTTTGACTGCATTGGGTCTTAGTTGCGGCATGTGGGATCTTTCATTGAGGTGCGTGGGCTCTTCATTGCGGCGCTGGCATCTTTCTAGTTGTGGCCCGTGTGCTCAGTAGTTGCAGGGCGTGGGCTTAGTTGCCTCGTGGCATGTGGGCTCTTAGTTCCCCGACCAGAGATTGAACCCACATCTCCTGCATTGGAAGGCGGATTCTTAACCACTGGACCACCAGGGAAGTCCCTGGAGGACTTTTTGCAACACAAAGCCTGCAGTGTCAGAGATCTCATTCTGGGGGCAGGAAAACAGTGAAAATCAGTGGCAAGGTCACCAGAAATAGAGTCGCCTGTTAGGTGGAAGATTGTGCTGTCAGTGGTGTACAACATCACTCTTTCTTCATCACTGACGTATTCATGTCATGTTACGTAATTGACAAATATTAGAGTTACAACGTTCCTCAATATCCTGAGGCACCTGTGAGATATAGTCAAGTCTTCATTATACATCTTCTCTCTAGAAGAGTAACTTAGAGCAGTGGCTTGAGATGAGAAGCAGGGAGCTAAAGGCCCTCACCCAGCATGAGCTCTTTTTTTTTTTTTTTTTTTCGGTACGCGGACCTCTCACTGTTGTGGCCTCTCCCATTGTGGAGCACAGGCTCCGGATGCGCAGGCTCAGCGGCCATGGCTCACGGGCCCAGCCGCTCCGCGGTATGTGGGATCTTCCTGGACCGGGGCACAAACCCGTGTCCCCTGCATCGGCAGGCGGACTCTCAACCACTGTGCCACCAGGGAAGCCCCAGCATGAACTCTTGATGTCTAGTTGCAGGCTCTCTCCTCACGCCCCGCAAAAGACATGCCACAGGAATGTTTTGCCTTTGTCATTGACTAAATTATATACTTTTTTACCTGGTAGTATTTTCACCTTTGTTGGTTATAGAAACAAAGATAAAGGTAACCCTGTGGTTGTCTAGCTGGTAACAGGGCAAATGGGGCAATCAACTCCAATAAGTTGATTCAAGTATTGCCTTTTCTTTTTAGGAAAAATGAAATTGGATAGCTTTCAAGTAGGTAAAGAGATGTTTTCTCTAAATTTTGCACTATTATTAGAACAAACCAGTACCTCTATACTTAGAGTAGGGGGCAGAAATAGGGTACAAGGGGAACCCTGCCAACATGAGTTTGGTGAAAATCTGAAACTCGTTTTGGCTTGGGGGAGGTGTTCAAATACCATCCGAAATTTGTTTCAGCTTGGCTCAAAGACTCTCCATAAATGGGCTGAAGATTCAGGCAATAGGAATGTTATGGGCCACCCAAATTCGTATGCTAGAGCCCTAACTAGGGGTTGCTTAGTACCTCAAAATGTGACTGTATTTGGAGATAGGGTCTTTAAAAAGATAATTAAGGTTAAATGAGATCATATGGATGGGCCTTAACCTGATATGACTTGTGTCCTAAAAATAAGAAGACATTTGTACACAAAAAGAGACACCAGGAATGCACATGCACAGAGAGAAAAGCCATGTGAAGACACAGGGAGAAGGCAGCCATCTGCAAGCCCAGAGAGGCCTCAGAAGAAATCAAAGCCAACAGTAGTTTTTTTTTTTTAAATAAATTTATTTATTAATTTGTCTCTATTCTTGGCTGTATTGGGTCTTTGCTGCTGCTCATGGGCTCTCTCTAGTTGAGGCAAGCAGGGGCTACTCTTCGTTGCGGTACACGGGCTTCTCACTGTCTTGGCTTCTCTTGTTGCAGAGCACAGGCTCTAGAGTGCAGGCTCAGTTGCTCCGTGGCATGTGGGATCCTCCCAGGCCAGGGCTTGAACCCGTGTCCCCTGCACTGGCAGGCGGACTCCCAACCACTGCACCACCAGGGAAGCCCCCAACAGTAGTTTAATTTTGGACCATCAGAACTGAGGAAATAAATTTCTGTTGTTTTTCCCCCACCTGTCTGTGGTTTTTGTTACAGCAGCCCTAGCAAACTAATACCGAGAGAAACTTAGAGTTTGGATCCCTCAACAATCTGAGAAATAGTAACCACATCAGCTGTTTTTTTTTTTTTTTTTTTTTAGGTTTGATCTTTTTTCTGTTTTTTTTTTTTTTAATATTTATTTATTTATTTGGCTGCACCGGGTCTTTGTCGTGACATGCAGGATCTTTAGTTGTGGCATGCGGGATCTAGTTCCCTGACCAGGAATCGAACCCAGGCCCCATGTATTGGGAGTGCAAAGTCTTAACCACTGGACCACCAAGGAAGTCCCAGTTGTTCATTTTTAATATAAAAATGAACCTAGGATATGTCTGCTAAGAAAACCCTGAATTTACCTCCACTTTATTTATGTATCAAATATTTATCAAATACTTTTGCAGTGCTTACTATGGGAGGAGACTTCATCACTGTTCTCTGCTCCTGGACTTTCATGAACCTCCTTCACCTCCTAGTGCATCCAGATCTGCATAAACTCTGTTGGAATCATTTTTAAAATACAGTATGTTTCCAATGATAATGTTGCATTTTTATGAAGTTTGGTTATGGAGTTTGCAGGCAGCGTTTTCATTATGTTTAGTAGGAATTAAACCTGCATCTGAGCACAAAGGTTAAGTCAATGATTTTACTCCCTTTATTAACTGTGAAATTTAGGCCAGTCATCCTATCTGGTTAATTCTCTTTAGTATTTCGAATATCTCAGGTTGATTCTAATGTTTGGCGCTTTTAATTAAAAATGATTTTCTCAAATCCTCCTAGGCACATGATGTTGACAGGAGAATCTCCATGGCATCAAGTTGTGTGTTTCTGTGAATAATGTGTTGATATCGAATTCTACTGAAAACAGATCTGACTTTGTCTTGTGAACCTATTTGTAGCTGTTGACTTAGAATAATCTATGCTGATTTGTAAAGTCTGCTTTAGAGAAGCCATGACAGGTGAGGTACTGAAGCTGCTGTGAACAGCAGGATGTTCATTAAATGTTTGCCTACATGAATTTTCCTGGTGTTTGTTCTCGGGAATAATACGGGTAATTGGGAGCTGGGAAATCTTATGAGAACAAATCCTAGCATCCTCATTTCCCTATTGTATGACTTTGGTGACATCAATCATAGTGAGCGCCAGTTTATTCACCTGTAAAATAGGGATGAATTCTACCTTCCAAGCCTACCTTACAGATGTTTGTGGGAATGAAATTAAACAATGAATGTCTCTGTGGTGCTTTTTATTTATTTATCATTTTATGGTGATACTTTTTCAAACTTGCTATACACATTTAAATTTCATTGTTATTACCCCAGTCGCTACTAAATGGTTTAACTCCATGACCCTTTTACTTTGCTTTCTCATATTCTAAATGAAGTAGCACCTGGGCTCCTTTCAGGGATGAAAGTCATAGTAGACATGAGGATCTCCTGTTTGATCTGCGTTCCCAGAAGGACTTAGTGTTCCATCATATTTCAGGAAGTGTCTATTGAAGCTTGATGTTGACTTTTGTTTTCATCTTACATTAGATAGTGATTTTTTTCTACTTATTTCCCCAAGATTTAAATTTTTATAGCCAGTCAAAGATATAAATGTTGCCTCAAATGGAAATCTTCCAGAACCTAATGTCAGGTTCATGCAATGTGTGGGAATGTGTCGTCTCAGAGGGTGGTAAGAATAGCTCCTTCCCTCTGGCTGCCTTTCTGAAAGCTTGTCCAGTTTCTAGGGTTTCTGATTCCAGCTGTGCTGTAGAACATGTTTTCTGAATAGAAGAAATGATGAACAGAAACTTCCATCACTCTGTATTAGCAAAGTGCATTAAGAGAATGCAGCAGGTAACTCTTACTTGCTGTATTGGGACATCAGTGAATGTCCAATGTGTCATTTAATTCCCATAAAATGCTGCTTTTGAACCCAAATTATAATCTGGAGATTGGGCCAAACCATCCAGAGTTTTCACCCAGACTATCAGGAATGTGGGTGAACTGGAATGCAGTATAGGGGGGAGGGTAATTTTTTATTTTTTATTTTTTTGCGGTACGCAGGCCTCTCACTGTTGTGGCCTCTTCCGTTGTGGAGCACAGGCTCCAGACGCACAGGCTCAGCGGCCATGGCTCACGGGCCCAGCCGCTCCGCGGCATGTGGGATCTTCCCAGACCGGGTCATGAACCCGTGTCCTCTGAATCGGCAGGCGGACTCTCAACCACTGCGCCACCAGGGAAGCCCCGGGGGGAAGGTATTGAGTTAACATTGTTGTCATCGCTGGAGTTGGAGGATGGGCATCAATTTAGGTGGGCTTAAAATGTTAAAACCTTTTTATTATGGAAAACTTTCAAACATACACAAAAGTAGAGAGACTGGCACAACAGATTCCCATGTATCTATCACCCAAATTCAAGAATTAAAATGATCGACATTTTGTTACTTTTTAAAATCTGTTTCCCTCCTTATTTATTTATTTACTTACTTATTTATATTAGAGTATATTTGGAGTATTGATTTACAATGTTGTGTTAGTTTCAGGTGTACAACAGCAAAGTGAATCAGTTATACATATACATATATCCACTCTTTTTTAGATTCTTTTCCCAGATAGGTTATTACAGAGAATTGAGTAGAGTTCCCTGTGCTATACAGTAGGTCCTTATTAGTTATCTACTTTATATACAGTAGTGTGTATATGTCAATCCCAATCTCCCAATTTATCCCTCCCTGTTTCCCTCCTTTTTTCACTGGCTCTTTTATCCTGGAATATTGTACATCAAACACTAGATACCAGTTCTTCTCACTTTCATATACTTTAGAATGTATCTTAACTAATAATGATTTTGTTCTGCTGTAGTTTTAAATTAAAATTAAAAAAATAACTTTTCATTTTGATATAATTTTAAACTTATAGAAAAGTTGCAAGAATAATACAAACAACTCTTGTAATCCTTTAATCCTTTACCCAGATATCACTAATTGTATACATTTTGACTTTTGCATTATCATTCTCTCTTTCTCTTTCATATAACATATAATTTTTTCCTGAACCCTTTGAGATTGAGTTGGTGACATGCCCGCTTTTACTACTAAATACTTTAGTGGGTATGTTCTAAGAACAAGGACATTTTCATACATAAATACAGACAAATTATTAAAATCAGGAAATTGAACATTGATGCAATACAGTTATCTAATCCACAGTCCATATTCAAATTTCATCAATTGCCAAAACAATGTCTTTTATATATATTTTTTCCTGACTTAGAATCTAATCCGGGATCATACATGACATTTTACTTGTCATCTTTCTTTAGTGGCCTTAAATCTGAAGTAAACAGTTTCTCAATCTTTCTTGGTCTTTCTTGACCTTGACATTTTTGAAGAGTACAGACCAGTTATTTCATGGAATGTGCCTCAGTTGAGGTTTGCATGATGTTTCCTTACGATTGTACTCAGGTTATGCATGTTTGGCAAGAGCACCACAGAAGAGATGAGATGCCCTCAGTCCACAGCATCAGCTGGCACATGATGTCTGTTTGTTCCAGTACTGGTGACATTAGCTTTGTTCAGTTGATTAAGGTGTTGTCTGCCAAGTGAGAGGTTGAGATTATTGTGTAACTATCTTCTTCCTCATCAAACCTTTATTCACTGGTTTTCACATCCATTGATGGTCTTCTAACTCCAACATTTTAATATATTTATCAGTAGGCATTCTATTGTAAAAAAAAGCTTTCCCTTTTTCCTCCTTTATTTATTTATCCATTTACTTATTTCTATCCATATGGACTGATGGATTCTTGTTTTATTTAATGGGTTCTTCTTCAATAGTACATTATTTATTTTTATGCTATTATTTCTCAGATATGGTCAGTGGGAGCTACTCTCACTGCCTCCTTTTTTTTTTTTTTTTTAAGATGTTGGGGGTAGGAGTTTATTAATTAATTTATTGATTTTTGCTGTGTTAGGTCTTCGTTTCTTTTTTTTTCTTTTTTTTTTTTTGTGCGGTACGCGGGCCTCTCACTGCTGTGGCCTCTCCCATTGCGGAGCACAGGCTCTGGACGTGCAGGCTCAGCGGCCATGGCTCACGGGCCCAGCCGCTCCGTGGCATGTGGGATCTTCCCAGACTGAGGCATGAACCTGTGTCCCCTGCATCGGCAGGTGGACTCTCAACCACTGAGCCACCAGGGAAGCCCAGGTCTTCGTTTCTGTGCGAGGGCTTTCTCTAGTTGTGGCAAGCGGGGGCCACTCTTTATTGCGGTGCGTGGGCCTCTCACTATCTTGGCCTCTCTTGTTGCGGAGCACAGGCTCCAGACGCACAGGCTCAGTAGTTGTGGCTCACGGGCCTAGTTGCTCTGCGGCATGTGAGATCCTCCCAGACCAGGGCTCGAACCCATGTCCCCTGCATTAGCAGGCAGATTCTCAACCACTGCGCCACCAGGAAAGCCCGCCTCCTGTCTTTTTGGTGGCCCCTAAAGGAAGCTTAACTTGGTACCTTCCATGTTGAAGTGGAGACTGAGGTTGGCAGTCACAT
Source organism: Mesoplodon densirostris (assembly GCF_025265405.1). Taxonomy (NCBI): domain Eukaryota; kingdom Metazoa; phylum Chordata; class Mammalia; order Artiodactyla; family Ziphiidae; genus Mesoplodon; species Mesoplodon densirostris. The sequence continues at coordinate 56,609,041 of NC_082674.1, forward strand.
TCCCTTGCACAGTATCTAGTAGCCACAGGAACAATAGACTTTCCATCCAAATCCTCCAGGTTTCCAGTACATCCCTGGAGGGAGTCGGTATGGTCAGCTGAGGAGATGTAAACGCACCCAGGAAAAAAGCCTGTGTTAGCCTCTTATTTTGCGCCCAAATAGTGGCTTTCACAGCAAGAGTTCCCCACTAAAAAGTCAAGCAACGGGTTTCCTAATTTCTGGCTTCTGTCTAAAACAGGTTTCTTGAGCCAGTTAATTGAACATAAATTACAATTGACCTTGGAGGGATTAACTTGCATTGTGGGGTCATCTCAGCTGTATAGCTATTTGGGTGCTTTCTGACTGCTTGAGCTTTTATGTAGTTTTCAGCTGAGTTAGAGAGGAAAATGTACCACTCGGGGACATTACAGGAGTTGTTGACCTTCTCCGGTCAGTTTGAGGTCAAGGAATTAATGTAGAGAATTACCAGAAGATCTATAAATACACAGGTTTCTTCAATGAGAGGTATCGTTAAAAAATACTGTTCATTTTACTTAACTGTTTCAGATCCATGTGTAATATTTGAATGGCAGTCGAATAAAGGAAATTTTGCTGTGGGGCAAAATAAAAATAACATTTAAATTAAAAATTTAAAAACTACACCAGCAGTAGGTTTTCTAAAGTTCCATAGTGATTGAGTCATTCTGACCTTGAAAATATATTAGATGATAGACCCTATATTGAAAAGAAGACTTATTCATGTCAGAGGCTGAACACATTCTTTTGAGGTCATTTCAGTGCTGAAAGTAATTGTATCCTGCGTTCGAAATTTTTCTCTGCCTCTTTGGTGTCTCAAGAGGTTGAATTAGAAATTGGCATGCCAGCTTCTTCCTGGTGAGTGAGTGGAGAGAGTATTTGGAAATACAGACCTGAGACTAAGTAATGCCACTGTCATTGATTTGTTCTATATCTTTCACGAGTTCTTTTGTCATTCCAAGCATCAGTTTCCTCATCTGTAAAGAAAGGTTTACAACTTGTAGGATCAATGCAAGGAATAAAAGCTATAGAAAACTTTATGGTAAAGTATAGTGCCTGGCATAGAGGAGGCCCCCAATGAATGTGACTTCTCTTCCATCCTGCTCTTCTTTCTAACAACATTACAATCACCTTTATTCATTCATTGTTTATCATGTGCCAGGCTATGAACTCAGTGCTTTATGTGCACTACTCATGGGAGAGGAATTATTATTTCCAATTTACAGGTGAGAAAACTGAGACCTAGAAAGGTTAAGGGCTCTTGACCAAGTGTTGATGCTGGGGTTTCAAGTTTGATGCTAGAGCCCAAGGTCTTAATCATTATGCTCTTCTGTCTCTCATAACTATGACTCTTTGAGACTACACACTTTTCATAGAGTTGGAGTAGTAACTCATGGGTTTACACAATATTATTACATGAATACAGTTGAGAGTCCTAAGTGGTAGGAAGGGAGAATTAACCTGGGCTAGAAACAGAAATAAGAGTGCAGAAGAAAAGTAGGGAAAGGTGAGAGAGATAACGCACTACACATACAAGGTGAACAACGCCCTCTATGTCTCTGGAACACCTGGTTGCTTATCTTGTTCTAAATCAGAGGTTAAGAACATGCATGATCATAGTCCTAATAGCTGCTGTTTATTGCGCATATGTGATTTATGGAATTCCCAATTTAATGTTACAGTAACCCTTTGAGGCATGTTTATTCGCTTATTTGGAGGAAAAGAAACCAAGAATCAGGACATGTAGAGAGTCATGCAGACTGCCCATTCCAAACTGGATCTGTGTGGAGTCCTATCACTCCTCTCTACTGTGTGTAGCATAAATATCAACGAATTCCCTAGGTGCCTGGCACTGCCACGGCCTCATTCTCTCCTCTATAATGTCTCCAATGAGCTGAAAGACTTGGCAACAGATGCACAATTTCTTTTCCTGCTTGGAAGTTGGTTTTTACCAGACTCTAGTGAAGTCCAGCCTCTAAGACTTAGCACTCCACCTATCACCACCCATATTCCACAGTTTGGCATTAGGGATAGCCTTCGACAGCAAACCTCTTTCCCCTTCTGAGGGAAAAAAAGTGTATTCTTGGAATAGTCCTCTAAAAATATTTCACACCGTAGACATTTAAGCATTCCCATAGCAGAGGCTGATTCTTGTCTACCCCAATATCCAGTACCCTTTCCTCCTTAAGAAGATAACTTGAATTTTAGGCAGACCCATTGCCACCTAGAGTTAGAGATGGTTCCCAGCCTCTCTTGCAACTAAGTGTGGTCATGTGACTGAGCTCTGGCCAAAGAGCAGAAGTGCTCTGTGCGGTTCTGGGAAAGCTGCTCAAAGAAGTTGGCTCAGCTAGGAGGAAACCCTTTTGCCCTTCTGTTATTCCTATTTTGTTAGAGGAGTAACTGGGAAGTGGTAGCTAAAGTTCTAGCAACTATCTGTAACCATGAAGTTGACCTTGAGGATAGAAACTTCTTGGTAGGATCATAGAGCAAAAGATAGACACTTGGGTCATCGATGATAGCTTGGAGTCACTTGACTACCTCTAAGCTGCTTACCTCTATTTTTACATGAGAAGGAAACTTTTGCCCTCCCTCCTTCCTCCCTCCCTCCTTCCTCCCTCCCTTCCTTCCTCCCTCCCTCCCTCCCTCCCTTCCTTCCTTCCTTCCTTCCTTCCTTCCCTTCTTTTTTGTTTGTCACTGTTATTTTGAATTTTTCTATTACATGCAACCAAGTAATTCTAATTACAGTTTCCAAAAATATGTTTGGCTTCCTCCAGGTACATATAGATGTCTGGGAAAGCCTGCAAAGCTTCGAGCCTACTGGCTCAGTATCTAGTTGAGTGTGTGATTTAACTGACAAATTTTTAAGGTACCATGGAAATATGCAAGTTGAATATTTTGGACCTTTATATACTTCAACATTTAGCAGTTAAAACATATTAACACAGTGTTTCCCTCCTTCTTTTTTTTTTTTCCGTACGTGGGCCTCTCACTGTTGCAGCCTCTCCCGTTGCGGAGCACAGGCTCCAGATGCGCAGGCTCAGCAGCCATGGCTCACAGGTCCAGCCGCTCTGCGGCATGTGGGATCTTCCTGGACCAGGGCACGAACCCGTGTCCCCTGCATCGTCAGGCGGACTCTCAACCACTGCGCCACCAGGGGGGGAGCCCCCCACTTCTTACTGTTTAATTCAAAGAAGGATGCATTTGGAAGAAATTAGGGTCTTGCTCCTCCAAGTCTAGTCCTATCAAGTCCATTAAAGACTGTACAACATTTGAGATCATACCACAAACAGATTTGGAATGGGTATGATGTTTCTGTAATAAAAATTGTTGCATCAAACAAAACTCAAAATTTACTCCAGGTGGTATTTCCCCACCCCACCCCCTACTTTTATTTTAACGTCAAGCACAAAAGTGACACAAAATATTTCTGCTCTCCTGATACACTGAACTTTGGGCATAAGTGGAAGGTGAATTAGAAAGGCATAGTTTTGTGCTTGAGTACTTAGATTGGTGGAAATGAGTTTTCCACTTAAATTTGACTCATTTCAAGGCAGCCAAATATCATAGTCTCCTGGTTACTGTATTTTAAATTATTTTTAACTTAGCAGAAGATACTGTTTTGGTGAAAATATTTTATGCATCTCCTTTGTTGACTGAAAGAGTTAACAATAGACAAAAAAATGAACCCCTGAACTTCACCCCCAAAGCCTTATAGAGAAAAACAGAGAGAATATTTAGAGGCTCTGGCAAAAGGAAGTGGAAATTTGAACAATCACCTCAATAATTCATCCAAAAATGATTGAGAATGTTTATTCTGTTCTTAAATCTTTATTGTCTAGCCCTATCATAGGCTAGATTGACCTGGATTTTCTAGACAAAAGCCTGAAATCTTCCCTTAACTTTGTCTTTGGGAACATGGTCTGTAAGTACCAAGTCATCACTATGGGTAACTATTTGTTGAAAAGATGCCATTGCAGGACATTGCGTTAGCTTTGGAGTTACAAATGTATTCTCCTGTGAGTTGAAAGGGGATTGTAATGGACTCATACGATCGTACAAGTTCAACACTTGCGAGGAATTTAGATATGATCTATTTCAATCCTCTCCCCCTTCCCCCACATCATTTTAAAGATGAGGAAACTGAGACCCAAAGATTTTTTTCAAAGTTTCACAGCTTGTACATAAATTCCACAAAGTCACGATATTTCATACTTCTTGTTTATTTTCTAAAATGGCCCAGTGGAGGAAAAAGAAGCTTTTGCCTATCAGTTTGAATTTGGTCCTAATTACGTTTGGCATCATAATTTTCTTCCATAAAAGTGTACAGAATAAGAGGATTATAACTTCAAAACCTTCCAAGAGTGAATTCACTTAACCTTGTTGAAAGGTACTGATATTATATACCTATGAGAGACATGGGCTAAGTGAAAAGACTTTATCTTAAGTGATAGCAACACCCCAAGCCATGCAGAGAAACAGAAATGGAAAACTGCATATTGATTCTAAAGCAAATCAGGTGAAGTAGCTTCTACGGTCATATAGTCAGATAATAAAACTCAAGAAAATAATGTATGCTCTTTTCTGTTTTCAAAGGAACTAGGAAATCTCCTTTAAACTTTGCATGCGGTATGGAGATGCACAAAAGTCCCAAACATTTGTTAGTAATAAATTGGCTGACATATCTATAGGTTTAAATCTTTTATTGGTTACTGATTAACTTAACTGCTCTGCCTGACAAAACTTCATAATAAATAAGCCAACCAGTGAGTGCTGTGCAATCAAACCAACTTTGTTTAAAGGACTATCACTAAAACATGATTTACGCGCTAATGAATTTTGCAATCAGCATGTGGTGATGTACAAGTTCCAACATGAATCTAAAATGTACAAATCCGAAGACATTGAAGTTATTAAAAAATCACACCACAATGCAACTAATTTTAATTTAAAAGAAATATATCACATTCATACTTAGCAGTGACATTATGGAATATGAGGAGGATAACTCAGAGTTACTTTCTGAACACATCCTAACAAAACATGGCTATTGTTGCTTTGAAGGTTAATGATTCCTTTTCGAGATCAAATTACTTGCTACACAGACTCAAATCAAGAAAAAAAAAAACCCAAATAAGAAACTATATTTATGTGTACATGTAAGCCATGTAAATAGATAAGGTGATTGATGATGGTATGTCAGTAAGAAAAGTTGCTGCAGATCTTTTTTTTTTCTACTTGACCAAATTCTTCTTAGGAAGCCTGTATAAATCACTGTTTTTTTCTGCCTCTCTTTCAATTAATTAAATTGTTGACAGTGAAATTGTAACAAAGTAGCTTTAGTATAAAAATGATTCCAAGCTTTTTCTATGTGAAACTTAAAAAAAAAAATCTTGAAGAACTTAAGTTTTAAACATCTGTCTGGACAGATGTCAAAATGCAGAGTGTTAAACCATTATGCTGTGTAAGTTATCTGACACTGTGTTATTACTATCCAGTTAAATATTCACAGTGAGATTTTATGATCTTTTAAAGAAATTTATTAATTTTATCTATTTTTAAATTTTTGGCTGTGTTAGGTCTTCATTGCTGCACGCGGGCTTTCTCTACTTGCGGTGAGCGGGGGCTACTATTCGTTGTGGTGCGAGGGCTTCTCATTGCGGTGGCTTCTCTTGTTGTGGAGCACGGGCTCTAGGCATGCGGGCTTCAGTAGTTGTGGCACGTGGGCTCAGTAGTTGTGGCTCGCGGGCTCTAGAGTGCCAGCTCAGTAGTTGTGGCACACGGGCTTAGTTGCTCCACAGCATGTGGCATCTTCGCCAACCAGGGCTCTCACCCGTGTCCCCTGCATTGGCAGGCGAATTCTTAACCACTGCACCACCAGGGAAGCCCTGTGATCTTTTTAAAAGAAAACTTCCATGAGAGAATAAGCTCATCTTGCACAGCATAATAAGCACTTTAAATGAATGAATCCCAGAGAACAATGAAAAATAACTTTATGTGCTAGTTTTTACATCTTATTTCAGTTACCTAGGATTTTTCTATCGGGATTTTAAAAATCATTCAATGGCATGCAATGGGTGTGATTTTATTAAAAATTATAGTATTAATTTTGAATATTTCTCTGGAAAGAGAATTTTATTGAAAACCTTACATATAAATAGTGGAGACAATTACATCTGGAAATAAAATATGGCCCTGCTGAATCCTACTTGTTGTGGAATATATATTATAGTACAATAAACAATATTTTTCAAGAAATGAAAGATGAAAACTATCATGATATTATAAACGTAACAGTAATTTAGTAAGTAAGACTTTATTGAAAGGAATACTTAGACCCAGACACTGAGATGCTGGGATGTTATTTCATTCTCTGTTTTCCCCTACTCCACATCCCGCAGCTTAGATTCAGTTAGTGTGCTTGATGAATATGTTCACATTAGAATTATAACTGCCTGAAAAAAAAGTTTTTAATGGTTTTAAAGTGATTAAGGGAAAAAAACCACTCTTCTCTCCTTAAAATTTACTAGCCCCCTTTGCACTAAATACATCACACAAACAACCACAATTTCCTTATATGCTAGGAAGAATTCTTCAACAAAACACTGTAATTCTGTGCCAAAGAGACTAACAATAGCATGAGCATCTCACTGTTTACTTAATGAGATGTGAATGGAAGTGTGAAGGTGAAAAGACAGATTCTAGGTTAGAGGATGGCAAGGTGAGACCGATACTTTAGCACAAGTGAAAAACCCTTGGAAACGCCATGTCTGAAATAAACAGAAATCTTTCCTTTCTTCCTTCCTCCCTCCCTCCCTTCCTTCCTTCCTTCCTTTACTTGGGGAGTCCTCCCTGTCTGCCTTAAAAATTCTAAGGTGGATTAATTTGCTCTCAAAACCATCAAATTTGGGCTTCCCTGGTGGCGCAGTGGTTGAGAGTCCGCCTGCCGATGCAGGGGACACGGGTTCGTGCCCCTATCCCGGAGGATCCCGCATGCCGCGGAGCGGCTGGGCCCGCGAGCCATGGCCGCGGGGCCTGTGTGTCCGGAGCCTGTGCTCCTCAACGGGAGAGGCCACAGCAGTGAGAGGCCCGCGTACAGCGAAAAAAAAAACAAAAAACAAAAAAAACCCCATCAAATTTGATGTTGATAAACTGAAGTGGCTTAGCTTTGGAAAACATCAGCTTATGGTTTTATTTCCTTTGTAGCAAATGTTTAGTGATACCCTGGTCTCCAGGTTGCATGGCATAATCTACCCACTATCCTTATCATTGCCCTTGTTTTCATCATTAAATGAAACTGAAGGAAATTGGTGCTGAGTTGTCAAGAAATCTCAGGGACAATGACATGTCATTGCCCCATTTCTCCTTCTAAATCCTTTGTACCTATTCATGAAGGTCGAATGAGATTATGTCTATGAACCCACTATAAAGTGTAAAGCACAAACATGAGAACAGAAGATGCCAATGGGGATTAGGATGACGCCCGACAATTTATTCATTTTTAGACCAGAAATCTGGTAGCAGCCTTACGTTTTCTGATTATTATACGGTCTTGAGTAATGTAATTTGCACCGATATAAACTATAGTTAGCCACTCACTGGCATTCTAAAGCATTCTCTTATGATTCCTCTTCCACTATTGTCTAGAATCATTTAGCTAATACAAGAAAAAATTATTTTTTTTACCTTATAAATTTTCCAATCCACACTTCCCAGATTAATTAGAAAATTGCCCCAATCTCTCTTTTCCCTTCCCTGATATGCAGCACTTGCAGAAAGAAGATGCTAATTTGATGCAGAAGCTGCTTAAAATCAGTCAAAATAAATCCTCTTCCAATCTTGTGCACATTAAATGATTGCCCCTGATCAAAATGGGAGTGGGAATGACAAGGAGGGGAAGAGAGGAAGTTTGGAGATGGACTTCTCCCCCAGCCTCATTTCCAACCAGGTAAAAATGGAGTTCGAAAGGCCCAAATCCTCAGCAGATTTGCACAGCACAGTAATAGCCTTTATGCTTGGAAATTTATGGGCCATGGACAGTTTATAAGAAACGATGTAGTTCATCACAGAGCCAGACTGATGGAGCACATGGGAGCATTCTGCACAGGAAGTTGGGTTTTGGAATAATACTTACTTTGATAGAGTTGTTTTGTTAGCTAAGTAAAACAGTAGGGAAGCCAATGGCCACTTAGGCTTCAAACATAAATATATATTTATAAGTCACCCAGCTGCCTAATTGAGAGCCTTAGTGTTTTCACTAAGTATATCTTCACCAGAAAGCAGTAAAAACAACAATATCGTCAACAAAACCCCAGTCTCCGCGTAGATTCATTTAATCAGTCTTTGATAGTTTGGAGATAATTAAATGATGTCTAAATGCTTCTGTCTTAAAGTCAAAGGGTGGGAAGATGGGTAGAAAGATGCTTTTATTCTTTTTTTTGGTGAGGGCATGTACTTTTGTATTTAAGGTGCAAAGACATAAGTGAAGCCTTAAGTTACACTCCGGGTTGCCGAGGGCTATTATCAGAGATTTGAAATTGTGGCTCTAAGGACTCCTGATGGGGAGAGTTGGGAGGATCAGAGGAGCAAGGGTTGGGTGTACAATTGTCTGGTGCTTTCAGGTTTCACAGAAGAAGGTTAAGTAGGAGGTGGCTTGTTAAATTTGAGCAGAGAACTGGAAAATAAGATTTCACACTCCTGAGATGGGGAAAGCTGGTGAGTTTGGAGTTTGGGAGATTTGAAAAAGGTCGGGTGTGCTATAGTGTTTCTCAAATTGTGTTTCAGTGCTTCTGAAATGAGAAAAAGTAGGTGCTATAAAGGGCCCACAGACACATGCGGTCAAGTCAAACGTCCTAGGTAAATGGGCATTTTCAAACTCAAATAATTATTTGGCATGTGGAAAGCAAATGCACAGCCTCTCTTTCTGTTTGGCTGGACCTTCTGGAATTCAGGCCACACTCATGATATTTTTCTACTGTGTCTTCTCTTCAATCTTCTTTTTCTGCCCTCAAGCCCCTTTCTCCTCTTTATGGCCATGGCTTTCATGATTTCTCTCTTTTGCTTTGAGACCTTGAGCTGGAGTTGGACTGCAAGTGGCAGCAGGGGAGTCCAAGACATGGGTGCTAGTCTAAGTTCTGCTTCTTCATGTGACCTGACAACAGGACACTTGCCTTTCTTCCTGGAGGAAGCAGGGGGTGAGGTTCCTGAGGTCTTCCCTAGAGCTGACATTAGATGAGCTTATACTTGGTCTTTTTTTCTTATTGAAGTATAGTTGATATACAATGTTGTGTTAGTTTCAGATGTATAGCACAGTGATTCAGTTATACATCTATATGTATATATCTATTCTTTTCCAGATTCTTTTACCTTATAGGTTATTACAAACTATTGAGTATAGTTCCCTGTGCTATATAGTAAGTCCTTGTTGGTTATCTATTTTCTATATAGGAGTGTATATATGTTAATCCCGAACTCCTAATTTATACTCCCCCTTCCCCTTTGGTAACCATAAGTTTGTTTTCTATGTCTGTGGGTCTAGTTCTGTTTTGTATATAGGCTCATTTGTATTTTTTTTAAGATTCCACATATAAGCGACATCATATGATATTTTAGACTTGGTCTTGTTACTTCAATTCTCCCCTGCTCTTCTGGAACAGCTGTGACTCTGTTTCTCAACCGCTTTTTAGAAAAATTATTCATTACTGTTATTTGACCAGCCCTTTATAGCTAATTCTCTTTTCCAATTGTTTTCTAATTTTTTTTTTTTTACTTCTAGTTTTAGTTGTATTCTTCTTGCTCTTTTGTTCCCTTTTGTGAGACTAATTTTACTTTTGTATTCTTATATAATATAATGTGCTGCCTCTTCAAGTATTTATTATTTTCCCCTTTTCCTTGAGGTTTGATCTTTTCTTGCCTAATACAGCACTAGACACATTTTAACCCTTTATAAATATTTCTTGATTGATTGGTTTAATAAGACTCCCCGTGTTTCAGACCTCCCAGCTCCTTGTTTTGGCTTTGGACTCTGGGCCATCTCCTGTGTTTTTGGAATTGTAGTTAAAGCCATCCTTCACCTCCTATAATATGCACACAGTTGAAGATTGCAACTATGCAATCTCTAGTCGTAAATCCTCTAATCTTAGGGGGCTGACTTAAAGGATGACTCAGTCTCATTCCTCCTGCTCCCATCCAAAATGAACAGGAAACATAAAAGGCATGTCGTGGAGTGGCTGGGCCCGTGAGCCATGGCCACTGAGCCTGCGCATCCGGAGCCTGTGCTCCGCAATGGGACAGGCCACAACAGTGAGAGGCCTGCCTACCGCAAAAAAAAAAAAAAAAGACATTCAATATGTTAGATAGCAGTCAAACTTCTAACAGTTTGGTTGTGCTAGGAAAATTAAAACTTTTTGTGTCAGAAACTCCCAAGCACTTTCTTTTGTTTCCAACTTGCAAGAATATAAAATGAGAGGTTTCTCTACTAAGAGTTACAAATGTTCTGAAATAACAACTCACTGGAGAGATACAGATAAGAATCCTTATAAGTATAACCTCACATTAAATCCACATTTCCTTGTACCATAGAACATTAAAAGAATTTAATAGCTGGGAGAAAATGTTACTCATTGCCCATTATCTTGCTACTAATCCATGTATTTCTATGAAAATGTGATAAATTTTGTGCTATGCTAAGCACATTTTAGCATATACTTAAATGGATTATTTATTTTTTAAATTCAGGAAGGCAAATGATTGGTCTTTGTTAATTAACTTTTTATTAAATGGAACTCACAATAGAATAAAAATAGAAAAAAGTGGTTATTCCCTAACCAGTATTATTTAACTTACTCTAAGATACTCTGAGAGTCCTTGTATGTCTTGCAGTCTCTCCATACTTTGTTTCACAGTTCCGCCATTTTGAAGTTCTTTCAAGGAGGCATTGGATTTTGCTTTGAAAAGCCAAAGAGTTGGTTGTTACTAGGGGCTAATTCCAAGTAATGCCCTTGTCTTAAGAGACCTGATAAACAACAATCACAACTTTCTGATAAAGTAGGGGTTTTTGTAAGTTAATTTAGTAAAGGTTCATCATTGTATTTCTATAATGTATTTTCCAATCTCATTAGAAATAAATTTGACTTGCATAAAACTTCAGGAAAACACATGCTTGTTGGAAATGTCATTGGTACATTATGGCATCTGCAATACATAAAGTTTTTGTTATCTCTTCAATACTCATGATACAGGATAAGTCCAGTTCAAAGAAACAAACATGTTATAATCTAAAAATCTACAGATATTAAAAAATATGTGAATGATGGGGCTTCCATGGTGGTGCAGTGGTTGAGAGTCCGCCTGCCGATGCAGGGGACACGAGTTCGTGCCCCGGTCCAGGAAGATCTCACATGTCATGGAGCAGCTGGGCCCATGAGCCATGGCCACTGAGCCTGCGTGTCCGGAGCCTGTGCTCCGCAATGGGACAGGCCACAACAGTGAGAGGCCCGCATACCGCAAAAATAAAATAAAATAAAATAAAATGATGACATGAAATCCCATTTATTGATGTGAATAGATGTCCATGATATATTAAGTTCATTATCCTATTATTTTCAAAATCACCTAGAAACAAGTAAATAAAGACTATGGGGATCGTAGTGTGCTGCACTGGGCGATTGGGATTGACATGTATACACTGGTGTGTATAAAATTGATGACTAATAAGAACCTGCAGTATAAAAAACCAACCAACCAAACAAAAACAACTAATACTAAACTTTCTTTGGGTTATTTGTATGGAAATATGTTAATATAACTGTTTCAGACATTACATGAAATTTCTAAAAATCTTATATGTTCTGGTATAATGTTATAAGTCATAATTCTAGTCATTACTTTAAAATGTAAATCTCAGAAATAACTAAATTTCCTTGTCAACTGCATCATTATGAACTTTCATCAAATCTTTAGCCGTGCTCATTTTTAAGTCTTTTGTCATTTACAGACAGTTCTAGGTGTACTCTGATGCTTTTGCAAATATGTTCCTATAAAAGGGTTTCACCTTCAAGGAATTCATGGAAAAGACTGACAAGTACAGGTTTCTGGTAACTGACTATACTGCTGAACTGAATGAATAAGCATTTTCAGAACTCTAATGGAAAACTGATGAATTCATAAAAGTGCTAACAAAAGATCAAGATAAAAAAATTAATTACATGGGACTGAGTGAACTGATGAGGATGATTATAATTTTTGTGACTTTCTGTTTGAATTAAAAAAAAAAACCCACAAGGACTCAGAGGCAAAAAATAAATAAAATAAATAAAGTAAAAGACTGTGTGAATATACCTCTGTGTGTGTGTGTGTGTGTGTGTGTGTGTGTAAAGAACATTGTTTACTAATGTGTGTTCTGAAGAAAGAAAAAATCTATTGGAATAAAACATTCTCGGGTCAAATAAGTTTGAGAAACTCTACATGTTACCTCCCTTTTATGAACACCATAATACACTTCAACATATTAAAGGTGTTGAGAAGTCTTACAGTCAAGAAAACCTGTTTAAGTGCTTTTAATCCAAAATTTCCTAAGCTTATTTTAGCATAAATACCTTCTTTCAAATTCCCCATACAACAAACATAAGCAACTTTTGGTAGTAGTATTAAAGATGATTTTGACCTTTGTTTTTGTATATTGTCTGAATTATTTTGCAATAAATATGTATTGCATTTATAATTGAAAAAAATAGATCTAGCTAAATTTTTTTTTAATTATGTTGGGAAAAACACATTGACAAAGAGATATAGTCGGATATATTTAGATATATTGCTATAAGAAGTGGCAATTTATGAAACATCATATTTAATGTGATAGATACTCTTTTTTTAAAAAAAAGCAATCAATAGAAGTGTTAAAAAGGAAGAAAAAAAGAGAAGGGGAGGAAGGAAAGAGGAAAAAGGAGATAATTGGGGAAACACACACATTCAAGTTTACCATTAATATCTCTGTGTGATCGGTGATGGGTAGTTTTTTTTTTCACTTTACTTTGTTTTAAAAGTGTTTCTCATAAGTATGTATTTCTTTTGCAATTAGAAAATAAACAATAAATTTTAATGTTTGTGGGTGGGTAGGTGTGGCACATGCATATTTTTTTAAAAGGTTTTATTTATTTATTTTTTGGCCACACTGAGCGGCTTGTGGAATCTTAGTTCCACTACCAGGGATCAAACCCGGGCCCTTGTCAGTGAAAGCCCGTGTCTTAACCACTGGACAGCCAGGGAATTCCCCATGAGTATTTTAGGAGAGAGAAAAAGAAAGACATGCCCCATCATCTCAATTTAAACTTATTCATGGTTGCTTCTGTTTCTGTTGTTAACACAGACTTTATCTTCCTCAAGTTAAACCTATTTTAAATCAAAAGAATCCCAAGTATTGTCCCTTTGAATACTTCTCTCCTCTCTCTCTGTCTCTCTCTCTGTCTCTCTCTCTCTTAACTATGCCTCTATTCTCTCCAGGAGCCTCCAGCTTCCTCTCTTCCAACACTTGGCTCCATCATGAAACAAGTAAAGAATTACTTTTCTTGCCCTTCATTGGTCACCCCAGAATACCACCCACAAAGGACAGTAGAAGGTACTCAAGAGGGAAACTCCTATCATTAAATCTCATCAGGTTGGGCTGGTGAGAGTTTGGGAAATTAGCAGCAAAGCATCCACAGATTTCTTGAAAGAGACACATATTACAGACCTGTTGACAGCTCCTTATATTCATCCAAATTATCCTCCTAAGAGGCATATTTTTTACAAGGTATGAATATAGAGTAGTAAGACTTTTAAAATGGATCTTAGTTTCCATAACCAAATGAAAGTTGTCCTTCAAAACTTAATCTGAGGAGACAGTACATATTTCAGTAATGTTTCCACTGCTTAATACATTCAAAAAATTTATTTAAAGCTGCATATCATATGACATGACAAAAAGATCAGTCCCGTTACTTTAACGTGACATCTTATTTTTGAACAAAGATACATCCCCAACTTGAACATCTACCTTACTCATTATATGTTATCTCCAGTTACTTTGGGAATGTCTCCAAAAATAAGCCAACCACCAAAGAATAACAAAGTGCCTTCCAAGAGTATAAAAACAAACAAAATACAGGAACAATAACAACAAAAGACCTATCACAGACTGGGAAATTTTTCAAAGTATGAAATCCAACCTCCTTTAAGCACTGAAAGCATTGAAATTTGGCAGGAATAAATATTCATGGATATTTGGGAGTCTGTAAAAGACTGATTTTAAAGAATATATATATATGTATATTTAAAATATGTATATGTGTATATTAAATATATATGTACACATATGTATACATACATGCATATGTATATTACCTACCCCCTCAAAATATACATATATTTTGACATATATATAAAACCTACCCCCCCAAAATTATATTTAGCTTGGAAATATGATTAATAACAAATCAGCGATTGACACACAGGTCATGAGAGAATCTATCAAAGCAAAAGCAAAAGTCAGTCATCCTGATTTACTGAAGCATGAAACAATGATACTGAGGATGAGTCTTTCATTTGCCACCTTTGTGATGTATTATAGAAACTGTGCATTAAAGCAGAACAGCCAAATTTGTAATTTAGAGCTCTGGAGGTATTCAATTTTTGTGCTTACATAGAGACATACTCTACCAAATGTATGGCACCCATATGCTTCCCTCTATCGAAGCCTGAACCCCACTGGAATTAAGTGCTGAGTCCAGCTCTCTGGCAGAAGGTAGAAATTTTTGTTTAGGAAGAAAGTTATAAGCCACTAATATTAAAGAAGTTTTGAGACACTAACTTTTTGTTTGAGATTGATATAACCTATCCTCACAAACAACTCCACGTTTACATCATGATTCTTCAAAGAATTTTCAAAGGGTTTTCCAATTTAACCTTAAGACATTGAAGTCAAAGTCTTAAAGTACCAATAATAGGAGCACTTGTTTAATATATGCCAGGATAGCAGTAATATCCACCTTTCAAATAAGAAATACTCAGTTGTGAGGGAATGAAATGTCTGACTATACAGAACTTGGAAAACTACAACCCAGGGGCCAAATCATGCAAACCAACTACTTTTGTAAGTAAAGTGTGATTGGAACACAGCCACGCCTATTTGTTTATGTTCTGTCTAGGGCTGCTACAAAGGCAGGGGGGAGTAGTTGCAACTGAGATCCTATGACCAGAAAAACCTGAAATATTTACCATCTGGCTCTTTCCAAAAATTTGCCAATACCTGGACTAGAACATTGATTTTGTTTTCTGATAAAATAGTTCCTATTGGCACTGTTCAATAACAGTGAATTCACAAATATTTTCCCATTCCATTGGCTAGAAAACTAAGTTAGACCCAATGGTGCAAGAAAAGCATTAATGACATCATGTTTCCCAATGTAAAGACATTTGAGGCTGGTGATTTATCATCTCAGGCTAGCACCACACCTGCTTGGTCTGGATCCACGCATCTGTATCAGGAACACAGTATGCAATCCACATTTTCTGCTGTTATTATAAGAAAGAAGTTTCAGTGTAAAGACTTAATCACATATAGTATTTATAACAGTGTATCAGAATCATCAAGTGAATTACAAATAAGACATGATGAACTGGGTTTTAGAATGGGAAGGACATTTCTCACCAGGTGCTAATAATTTGAGGTAGATTTGACTGCAGGCTTACATAAGTTATGGGGGAACATTAAACAAATGCTGCTGAATTCCTTGATAGAAGTGATCATCTGACCTAGCTCTGGCCACTGGAAAAAAAAAAAAAAGAGGAAGTTTTTGGTTGAGACTTCCAAGAAGGCTCCTTAAAATATGTCGATGTATGAGCATGGGGTGAGAACAGTCCTAACTGGTAAATACATTTTATCCTTTGCTTTTTCACTCCTTTCTGCCTTAAACAGAGATGCTGGAAGCAAAGCAGCCATCCTGGGACCCCAAGGATGACAAGAACATGCTAAAGATGATTGGGTGGAAAGAGACAAGGAAGCCATTTCTCCACTGGCATCATGGAGCCACTGTACCCATCCTGGATTTCTGACGTCTGGACTCTTCACTCTGTGAGAAAAAAGAAAACCTCCAATTTGTTTAAGCCACTGTTTCCAGGTTTGTGTTTTTCACAGCCAAACAGAATTCTCAACCAATATTAGGCACACATTAATAGAAGTACAGGCAAAGTATTTAAAAAGGCAATTTAACAAAGGAAAAAATGCAAAGATTGGGTAAGTCTGTGACAAAACTTATTACATCATTATTATTATATAAATATAAACATGACACCATGTTTAACTGTCATATTGATAATAAAGAGAATAATAGTTAAAACAGCATATTTAGCCATTAACAAAATGTAACAACTATTTTTTCTTTTCTTTTTTTTTTTTGGTTGCATTGGATCTTTGTTGCTGTTCCTGGGCTTTCTCTAGTTGCGGTGAGCCGGGCTACCCTTTGTTGTGGTGCGCGGGCTTCTCATTGTGGTGGCTTCTCTTATTGCGGAGCACGGGCTCTAGAACACAGGCTCAGTAGTTGTGGCTCGCAGGCTCTAGAGCCCAGGCTAAGTAGTTGTGGCTCACAGGCTCTAGAGCACAGGCTCAGTAGTTGTGGCACACGGGCTTAGTTGCTCCACAGCATGAGGAATCATCCCGAACCAGGGCTCGAACCCATGTCCCCTGCATTGGGAGGCGGACTCTCAACCACTGCGCCACCAGGGAAGCCCCCACGTCATCATTTTTTTTTTTTTTTTTGTGGTACGCGGGCCTCTCCCGCCATGGAGCACAGGCTCCGGATGCTCAGGCTCAGCGGCCACGGCTCACGGGCCCAGCCGCTCCACGGCACGTGGGATCCTCCCAGACCGGGGCACGAACCCGCGTCCCCTGCATCGGCAGGCGGACTCTCAACCACTGCGCCACCAGCGAAGCCCTACGTCATCATTTTTAATGGCTGCAAAGTATGCAATTGTTTTTATGTACCCTATGTTTCTCAATAGCCTTTTACTGGTGTACATTTAGTTTGTTTCCATTTTTTTTACATTTATAGATTATGCTGAAATCAACGCCCTGTACATCTCTTTCTTGTAAACTTGCCCAATTATTTCCTCAGGATAAACTTCTAAAGAAAGAGATAATATAAGCCTTTTAATTTATCTGTATTGCAAGATTAGATTCTTTGCCCAGGAATATAACAGTTTTTCATTAAAAATAGGATGAGGGTTTAGTTCAAGTGTGTACTCATAAGGGATGAACTAACAGGAGCAGAGAGGGCTATCAGAAATATGGCTTTTAAAATACTTGCAATTATTCACAAGACTAATATGCTTTTATAAAGGAGCAGTTATCAAAATGTTTTTTTCAGTATGGAAACTGAGAGCTTCCCTCCTTAAAAAATAGAGTAAAAAAGCCAATTCTAAAAATGTTACTCCACGGCTTCCCTGGTGGCGCAGTGGTTGAGAGTCTGCCTGCCAATGCAGGGCACACGGGTTCGTGTCCCAGTCCGGGAAGATCCCACATGCCATGGAGCGGCTGGGCCCGTGAGCCATGGCCGCTGAGCCTGCGCGTCTGGAGCCTGTGCTCCACAATGGGAGAGGCCACAGCAGTGAGAGGCCCGTGTACCGCAAAAAAAAAAAAAAAAAAGTAAATAAAAATGTTACTCCAATCAATCCCTGGTAGAGAATCAAAAAGCTTAGGAGGAACACTACCTTCTGAGTTTTAAGTGAACAAACAGTACATTTTAAATTCAGGTGGACTTCCCTGGTGGTCCAGTGGTAAAGAATCCGCCTCCCAATGCAGGGGACGTGAGTTCGATCCCTGGTCGGGGAACTAAAATCCCACATGCTGCGGGACAACTAAGCCTGCACGCCTCAACTAGAGAGCCTGCGTGCCGCTAACTACAGAGCACACACACTCTGGAGCCGGCGCACCACAACTACAGAGCCCATGTGCTCTGAAACCCCCAGGCCACAACTAGAGAGAAACCCGTGCGCTGCAACAAAGAGCCGGCGCGTCACAACGAAAAAGCCCGCATGCTGCAACGAAGATCTTGAGTGTCGCAACTAAGACCCGACACAGCCAAAAAATAAAAATAAATAAATAAATAAATAAATAAATGCCTTAAAATAAAATAAAATATACTAAAAAAATAAATTCAGGCTAAGGTAGAGAAATAGATCCCTAGTGTTTCTATAAGTAATCTGCCTCTTCTTGTTTAAAACCTAAAATACTCTATCCGGTGTTTTATTAGAATTATGACTCCATGCTACCAAAGGTCCCATAAGATATTTCCTTGAAGTTTACATAAACATTGGTCTTATCCTGCTTAGAATAAAAATTTGGAAAGCAAATTTGGTCAGATTTTCTCTGAATATTGGAGTCTGCATTGAAGCTTTTGAACAATTATATACAGGGCTGAGCAAAGGCTATTGTTTGCTTATGTGGTAGACTGAGATCAAGAATGTTAATGTTATCTCCAAGAAGACTTTTTAATTTATATCAAAATTGTATAAACAGGGTCACCAGGGCTAAATGGGATGTCAATGACCTATGAAGATCAAAAGGTAAACAAAAGATCTTAAAATAAGCCTGTAACCTGAACACCTCGAGGGTTGTTGTATATTAAAAGGCAGTTGTTTACATAAAGAAAGGGAAAATTACTTAGAGCTAATTCTGTTTGTGACAAGCTCCTTCTTCCTCAATCCATCAGCAGAATGGTGGTGGATGGGGCTTTCACTCTGCCTGTTTTGCAGGGCTGTGAAGAAAACCAACATGAGCTGTCCACTCAGAAGCCTACCCATTTCCTTTATGGGGCTGGTTAGCTTCAGGCTAAGTTCTTTCTTCAGGAGAGGTTTGTGGAGATAAGGGAGTAGCTGGGGGACCTGAGTAAGATTAAAGGAGTAAAATATGGTTGGCAGGAAGAGATGGGTAGATTCACTAAGGTACACGTTCAAGGATTTCTTTGAAGCCTAAACTTCCATCTTCAAAAGGAATTTCAGCCAGATGGGGAACAAACGGGAACATGTCTTTGGGTGGATAACCCACAGAGTTTGGGCTCAAGGGTGGAGGAAAGATGACTCCCCAAAAATGTCATGAAAAAGTACAATGAATTAAGAAAGTCAATTTTTGTTATGGGTTACTAGACACATAATTAGGGATCTGAAATGGATGCAAAGTAAAAACTCACTGGAGTAAACAGTTTTCTTATAAGAAACAAAAGATGAATCAGCCCTCCAAGCCAGCCAAGGTATGACTTCAGAAGCAGTAGAGACTAGTGATTATGTACATGGCTCTGTGGTCACAATACCTAGAATTTGATCCAGGCTCTTCTAGTTACCCTGTATGACCCAGGAGAAGTAATTTGACCTCTCTGTGCCTTTCCTTATCATTAAAATGAGAGTAATAATGGTAACTCCCTGCCAGGTTTGTTGTGAAGGTTAAATGAGTTACTACATGCAAAGCCTTCAAACAGTGCTTGACATGCAGTAAGCGCTCACTAAACATTAACCATAAATTATAACATTTGGGGCTTCCCTGGTGGCGCAGTTGTTGAGAGTTCGCCTGCTGATGCAGGGGACACGGGTTCGTGCCCCGGTCCGGGAGGAAACCACATGCCGCGCAGCGGCTGGGCCCCTGAGCCATGGCTGCTGAGCCTGCATGTCCGGAGCCTGTGCTCCACAACGGGAGAGGCCACAGCAGTGAGAGGCCCACGTACCGCAAAAAAAAAAAAAAAAAAAAAAATTATAACATTTGAAGAGGCACCAAGAAGGATAAGAAGAGCCTAAAAGGTAACTATTCTGCTGCCTGCCATTCCACTTGAGAGCTTAATTTACATGGTTCTTAATGACTATTTGACCTTTAAGAGTCACCTTTCAAAATGTAAATCATCCACAGGGTCTTACCCAAAGCCATTCTCAATACTCGAGCAGGGATTCATTGACCATTGATATTACCCGGATGGGTTAACACTCCAGGGAAGAGGAAGAGGAAGAGGTGCTGGGGTAGTGGGAAAGCTTCTAAGACAAACTTAACTTGACTTTTATCATTCACACCAAACTTAACCCACCAATTACAATTTTGCCAATTGTGAGGAAATTTTTAAGCCTCCAGTGTTTCAGGGCAAATCACGAGAGAAAGAATGTGCCCATATTGTTCTGTGAGAAAACATAGATGGCTAGGATACATTTTCTCACTCCTTGCCTGAACCCTAGGAAGGAAAAAAAAGTGTCTCATTCAAAAGAAGTGATGGGGGGCTTCCCGGGTGGCGCAGTGGTTGAGAGTCCGCCTGCCAATGCAGGGGACGCAGGTTCGTGACCCGGTCCGGGATGATCCCACATGCCGCGGAGCAGCTGGGCCCGTGAGCCATGGCCGCTGAGCCTGCGTGTCCAGAGCCTGTGCTCCGCAACGGGAGAGGCCACAACAGTGAGAGGCCCGTGTACAACAACAACAACAACAACAAAAAGTCATGGAAGGGGAGGGACTCATGAAAGA
This sequence comes from Mesoplodon densirostris, assembly GCF_025265405.1. Classification (NCBI taxonomy): domain Eukaryota; kingdom Metazoa; phylum Chordata; class Mammalia; order Artiodactyla; family Ziphiidae; genus Mesoplodon; species Mesoplodon densirostris. The sequence continues at coordinate 56,629,577 of NC_082674.1, forward strand.
ATTGTCGAGGTTGTGACAAAGTCCAGGTGAAGGAATTCAGGAGCCTTTGCTTTGGATGAAGGCTCTGGAAGGCCAAGTTAGCCCATGGCTGAAGCTGGCTGGCTAAGCCTCTGCTTGAGGCATCGAAAGACAGGAGAGACAGGAAGGGAAGGACAGACAGACAGACACACTCACACAATCGAAGGAGAGGCTAGTTTATAAACATATATCCTATTGAAACACCAAGTTATATTTCATGCCTTAGTTTTCTTCCCCAAGAGCCACCAATGTAATATATTGTTTCCACTAACTTAGTTAAATCGAACCATGTAATTATTCCTTTACAGATCCTCTAACCAAATACATTTAAATACTTACTATGTATCCTAATGCATTTTTCAATTCCAACACAGTGGATTTCTCTTCCAATTAATGATACCCGGAGGATTCTGCACAAATCTAGCTTTTTGAGCTTAGGCCAATAAACATGGATCAAATGATCTCTAAGGTCCTTTTCAACTCTAAACCTCTTTGATTTAAAAAAAATTTTATACAAATTTTAAAGGTTACTTTCCATTTACACTTATCACAAAACATTGCCTCTATTCCACGTGTTACACAATACATCCTTGAGCCTATCTTACACCTAATAGTTTGTACCTCCCACTCACCCCTCCCCATATTGCCCCCCCCATTGGTAGCCATTAGTTTGTTTTCTACATCTGTGAGTCTGCTTCTTTTTTGTTATATTCACTAGTTTGTTGTATTTTTTAGGTTCCACATATACATGATATCATAGAGTATCTCTGTCTGACTTACTTCATTTAGTGTAATGCCCTCCAAGTCCAAGTATTTTTGTTTCTGAAATACATATGTCAGAGAAAGGCATTAGAATTTTCTCAGTGTTTGGTTTTTCCTGTGGTGTTGATCTGATCTGCACTGCAAGGCTTGTTCAGTGGACCAAGACATGCATCTTTCAAGTCGCACACTGCTTTTCAGAAGAGCAATGTCTTTATTTCAAAGAGAAAATGAAGATATACTTACATGTACTCATATAAGAGAGACCAGGTCATTTTTCATTAACAAACTTCCCCCAATTTTTTTTTTTTTTTTTTTTTTTTTTTTCTGTACGCGGGCCTCTCACTGCCGTGGCCTCTCCCGCTGCGGAGCACAGGCTCCGGACACACAGGCCCCGCGGCCACGGCTCGCGGGCCCAGCCGCTCCGCGGCACGCGGGATCCTCCGGGATCGGGGCACGAACCCGCGTCCCCTGCATCGGCAGGTGGACTCCCAACCACTGCGCCACCAGGGAGGCCCAAACTTCCCCCAATTTTTAAAAATAAATTTATTTATTTTATTTATTTATGTTTGGTTGTGTTGGGTCTTCGATGCTGCGGGTGGGCTTTCTCTAGTTGTGGCGAACGGGGGCTACTCTTTGTTGCAGTGCACAGGCTTCTCTTTGCAGTGGCTTCTCTTTTTGCGGAGCACAGGCTCTAGGCCTGCGAGATTCAGTAGTTGCGGTGCGAGGGCTTCAGTAGCTGTGGCACGCAGGCTCAGTAGTTGTGGCTCACAGGCTTAGTTGTTCCTCGGCATGTGGGATCTTCCTGGACCAGGGATCAAACCCATGTCCCCTGCATTGGCAGGCAGATTCTTAACCACTATGCCACCAGGGAAGTCCAACAAACTTCCCAAATTTTAAAGGTTTATAATAATGAGTTTATTTTTTGCTGTTATGACATGGCCATTGTGGGCTGGCTGTGGGCTGCACTCCACCCGCAGCTTCTCATGTCAGGATCTGGGCTGATGGAGTAGCCATGCTCTCAAACATTGCTGAGTTTCATGGCAGAAGGAAAACGCTCTGGCGGATCTTGCACCAGCAATTAAATGTTCCAGCCTGGAAGCGACACAAGCCATTTTTTGCTTACAATTCATTAGACAGAATCAATCATGCAGTGTCACCCAATCACAAGTGGTCCTGGTGTGTGTGATTCCTCCATGGGCTCCCAAGACAAGGAACTTCAACTATGCTATGCAGAGATTAATGGGTTAGATTACTATAAAAAATTCAAATAATAGAAAAGTATGTCACTCAGTAATATCCAAGAGATAACCACTATTAACAAGTTAGATAACCACTATTAACAAGTTAAGTCAATGTGTATTTTCTAGTGTCTTATAGAGATATACATATGTGCACACACATACACACATGATTTAATTTTAAAGTATCCCATTAGAAATACCATTTCCATAATCTGCTTCCCTTCCACCCTTAGCCATATAGCAAGGTCATATTTCTCCATGTCAAGACATTTAAGTCTACCTTATCTCTTTTAACTGATGCATACTATTCAACTTTATGGATGGACCATGTCTTGTTTAATTAACTCCCTATAACGAACAGTTAGGTTCTTTCTAAGTTTTGATATTAGTAAACATTTTGCAATCAATATTCTTTTTTTTTTTTTTTTGTGGTACGTGGGCCTCTCACTGTTGTGGCCTCTCCTGTTGTGGAACACAGGTTCCGGATGTGCAGGCTCAGCGGCCATGGCTCACGGGCCCAGCCGCTCCGCGGCATGTGGGATCTTCCCAGACCGGGACACGAACCCGTGTCCCTTGCACCGGCAGGCAGACTCTCAACCACTGAGCCACCAGGAAAGCCCTCAATCAATATTCTTGAACATACATCTTAGCCAGAAATAAACGTTTGTGACTGAATGAAGTTGACAAAAAAATGAATGGAGAAAGATAACCAATCACCAGTGATTTAAGATTCCAAACACATGGCGAGTGAAGAAAAAAATATTCAAATCCTTTTCACCTGATTCAGAATATTTCAATGGCAATAAAGACGTAGGAATTCCTAACTATGTTAATGTAGCAGGTCATTCATATTAGCATCTCTAGAACTCCTTTAACCTCTTGGATTCCTATTCAAGTAAAACATTTTCTTAATTATAAAATTTAACATCCCCTCTTCGAGCCTTTGGAAATAAGGTATATCACAGTATTATTGCACTGAGAAGTCTGAATCTCCTGAAAAGTGAACATGATGGTACTATGACCCCTCATTTATTTTTATCTTCAGTTCCAATTCTTTCACCTTATATATAGAATGACTAGTGATTTAAGTGAGAAACCTGAATCTAAGATAGTCAGTGTTTTAGCAGTTTAAACCAGTCACGAGGACGTTAGCTTGAAAAGCTCTGTGACTCTGACCGTGGAGGTGTTTATAGGAGACTGGCTTTGTCACCTCTGAGTTTTGATGGGTTAAGTAGTTTGTAGTTGATTGTCAGGGTGTTGGGGGAGGTTACTGTGGAAGATAAATGAGTTCCTCAATGTCTGAACTTGCTCCCCGGGCTACTCAACTCAGCTCAGCTCTTGCTGGGGTTCTCACCATGAGACAGTGAGCATCACAACTGGAGCCCTGCAGGAAAAAAAAAAAAACAAAAAAAAACCCGAACCAGCCAAAATATGGGGGAGGGCTTAAGTAGCTTTAGCAAATTCTAATCAGGGGAAAAAGTGGAGGGGGGAGTGTTAAAGATAGGCTGGTACATCCTTCTTCATATGAGCTTTAGAAGAACTCATGAAAGACAACTGAAAGCAACCAGAAAAAATGTCTTCTTCTTCAAGCTGATCTATTTCCTTTTCAATTCAAGCTGTATATAGCATGCATAGCATATTTTTAAAATCTACTTTATTTCAGCAATTTTATTTATGTAGTTGATTTCTTAGCTTCTGTGTGTGTTTGATATATATATATAGAGAGAGAGAGAGGGGGGGGAGAGAGAGAATAAGGGGGAAGGTAAATGATATAATCAAGAATTATATCAAATTATTATTTCTGATCTTGGAGTATAGAGTAGGAGTGTATTAGCCCAGGCTGCATAACAAAATACCATAGACTGGGTGGCTTAGACAATAGAAATTTATCACAGCTCTGGAGGCTGGGAAGTCCAAGATCAAGGTGTCAGCAAGGTGAATTTCATTCTAAGGCCTCTTCTCTTGGCTTGTAGGAGGCTGCCATCTTGCTCACATGACCTTTTTTTGTAACAGAAAGAGAGAGAGAGGGCTCTCTAGTGTCACTTCTTGTAAGGCCACTAATCCCATCATGAAGACCCTACACTCATGACCTCATCTAACCTTAATAACCTCCCAAAGGTCCCATCTCCAGATACCAGCACATTGGGGATTACAGTGTCAACATATGAATTTGGAAGGGACACAAACCTTCAGTTCATAATAAGGGGTGTTAAATTCTTCACTTGCTATTCAGTCCCCAAGAAGTTCCTAGAAAACTGAAGTTTTAAAAAAATTTCTATTTGGTTAATTTCTAATCTAAAAACCACCACTCTAAAAATGATGCACACACAAACATTTATCACTGTCCCTTTTACCTCACACTGGGCAGAACTTCCTTGCCTCCATTCTTACCCTCATCCTTCACATAAAATCTTTGCAGATTTGTTGTTTTTTCTTCAGTGTTGGATTCAGGTGAAGATTAAAGGAAGAAGTAATGAGAAGCAGTGAAAAGCACATTTGAGATGCTGTGCCAACCCCTAGATACCCTTCTGTTTGTCAATTCCCCTACGACCTCTACTATCCAAATCTTTAGGTTGACTTCATTTTGTTATCTACCTGAAACCCCACAATTAAAGGACCGTTTGGACTAATAAGAAGTAGCTTTTAAAATGCAAATATTTGTGTGTGTGTGTGTTTAGGAGACTATTAATTATTCTCATGATGGCAGGGTGTTGGTCAACCCAAGTCCTTTCCTTGCTGGCAGGCGGCTGAAGCTAACTCTACTGAGACCATACTTCTATGGTTTGTTTGAATGGGAGGAGATGGAGCGTGGAGTAGTAGACGTGGGGAGAGGTCAGAATATGGTGCCAATGTGTTCACCCCAGTACATGTGGCACCTTGAGAAGTGCTTGTTCCATTAATGGGCACCCTAAATATTTGTTGGATGAGTGACATGAAGAGCGACTATTGAAGTATCCTTGTAGAGCCCACTAAAAGGTGGGTTTTGAGTCTTGTAAAAGTGTGCTGACATAGCATAACAACTTCCTCTCACCTTTGCCAAGATTTCCTGAGTATGACTCCTTGTTTTTCTTCCTTTTCATCTTTGTCAGTCCTTGCTGGCCTTGATCTTGGAGGTTGTCTGATCTGTTGCTCTCACTGTAAGTAAACCAACCGTTCACCCCCTGTAACTTGCACTTGCAGATGAACAACGGCAGCCTCTTTCAGGAAAAGGATGGAATTTTAGGAATATAGGGAAGGAACTACTGCTTGATTCCTGGAATCTTACATAGATCTCCATTCCTTAGCTCAAGGTTTCATCATATTTGGTAATACAGCAAAACAGCCCTGGACACTTGGGCTCTAGCATTTGCTTTGTCCTAAATAACTAAGTGACGTGGTGCCAAGTACTTCCTGTACCTTGCTTTTCTTAGAATACTCCATTAGTCTCTTTAGAGCTTAGCACAGTGCTTTCTGTACAAAGCAAATATTCAGAACCTTGAATTATCTTTATGTAGAAAGGTTTCAAGTGATGTCATTCCACTAGATTTACTAGGAACATTAGTAACCATGTTATATTACTTATTTTGGAAGTAAGAGCTTCAAAGCAAATATGAGTAGCCTACTTCTATTGTGTCTCTCTTGAAGTTTGATGACGCATTTAATTAGAATGATTACAAGTATGCATGGAAGGGAAGTTAAGCTGCTGGAAGAACTAATAATTTTGGTCAAACAAGGAGTTGTTTGCAACCTTCCTCGACAGACAGAAGCAGGATTGGGGAGTGTTCCATTCTTACCAGCAATGTTTCCACATTCTGATGATTTTGTGATGGAGAAAGTGATTCAACCTCTCAGGGTGTCAGTGTCCTCATCAGTAAATGACAGGTTTGGACTGGATGATCTCTAAAGCCAAATAGACAGTTAATCATTTTTTCTTTCCTTGAACTTATTCATTTATTCCGAAACAATTCATTGAGGGCATACCATGTGCTCTGCATGTGGTACTGGGGATACGGCAGTGAGCAAAACAGACAAACATGCCTGCCCTGTGGAGTTTACATTCTAGATGGAGAAAGACACACAATAAACCAGTCAATTAATCAAAAATATAATTAAGTACATATATATGTATATTTCAGAGGGTGGAAAGTGCAGTAGAGGGAGAAATATGAAAAGAAGGGGAAAGGGAAATTCTAAGGCAGAGTGATCTTAAAATGATGTGGTCCAGAAAGCCATCTAGATGTGAATACTTCCAGGGGGATGGAGTTGGACTTACCTAAGGAAATCCCGTGTAACTCTCTTGGAGACCACATTTTCCATGGAAGGTTTTTCTTAGCCAAACACATCTTTGACTTGATTTCATGTATCTATTTATCTTTCATGTACCATTTTAAAACTTGAATTATAATTTACCCACAATAAAAAATGCACAGCCTTACAGGTCGGTTTGATGATACTGACAGTCACAGTTACCTGCGTAATGACCAGACAAAACAAGGTATAGAACATTCCTATCATTCAGAAAGGTCCATCATTCCTCCTTCCAGTCAACTACTTGCCCCCTCCCACCCACGTAAATCAATTACTGACATGTATAATCAAAGATAGTTTTGCCTGTCCTCAGACTTCATGTAAATGGAAGCAGAGAGTATATAGTTTTGCTTTCTCTCTTCTTTGTGTCTGCATGATTTTGAAGTTCACCCATGATGCTTTGTGTAACAGTATTTTGTACCTTTTTATTGCTGAGTAGTATTCCATTGTGTAGATTTACTTGGTTTTTAAATAGGGGCTTTGCATGAATGAGAGCCTTTTTTTTTTTCCAAATATGGATCAGAATCTTGCCACTGAAAGGGAAAATGTAGAACTAAAGGACGGAACGATCTGCATGGCAACCTCACAGCTGGATCACCCATCATATTTCTCTTGTTTTAACGACATACCTTTAACTAGTGTCAGTGGGTTTCTCCCTCCCTCTGAGTGTCAACAGGAGGCTCCACCCTTGTCAGTGTCTTGGTCTTACCCTCCAGGCACCTGGCTATTTCAGGCTCTCACTCTTGGGGGCCAGACCCACCAGGCCTTTCCTATCACCGCCAATCCACTTTCCTAGACGTGTGATCCGCCAGCCACTTCCTTTGCCCAGGCGCCTCTACATGCTGCAGGATGGAGCCGCAGTCCCCGGTCCTCGGCTGCAGGTACCTGGCACCAAGGAGTTTATGTTTATAGTTAACCAGGTTGAAGAGATTTCACCTGGGCGCCTCCTTTAGCTCATGGATGTTTTCTCATCATCCCACTTGCTGCTTTGATTGTCAAGACAGGCAGAGTGGGATATCTGAGGCTAGCAGGGCAGGGAAACTGCTCATCTTGGGGCTTGTCTTTGAGAAGCAACTGATATTCCTTTTGATCAATTACTGAACACTGAGCAGAGCAAGCCTGCATGGCCTGAGGAAGTGTGTACGATGTGAAAAAGGCATACTCTATGGGTGTCTGGAGGGTATATAACTTCAAATGCACAATTTTAACAAAATGATAAAAGATTTTTCTAGAGAAACATACTGCATTCTGAAGGGTGACTTGGCAGGGTCAAGTCCAGTTAGCTGATACATGGCCTCTTGCAGATACTACTCTGCATTCCTGATGCAGTGACGAAGGCCATTACCACAAGGGAGAGGCCTGGGATTAGCCAGGTGAACTGGGCTAGCACAACCTGTCTTACACTCTGTTCATTCTTTAACAATTTGCCGCAGCTATTTTTTTTTTTTTTTTTTGCCATACGCGGGCCTCTCACTGTTGTGGCCTCTCCCGTTGCAGAGCACAGGCTCCAGATGCGCAGGCTCAGCGGCCATGGCTCACGGGCCCAGCCGCTCCGCGACACGTGGGATCTTCCCGGACCGGGGCACAAACCTGTGTCCCCTGCATCGGCATGTGGACTCTCAAACACTGCACCACCAGGGAAGCCCCTTGCCTCAGCTATTTACACAGATAGGATTCCTGTCCAGCAAGGAGGAAAGTGTCAGGGTAACAAAGCCATGGTTTGGAGCCATAGTGTACATAACTGGAGGGTTAGTTTTATCTGACTGTTCTTTTCTTCCCCATGATACAAAGGTTCTTTCTGTTTTGAAAATCAGGCTTTCAATGGATGACTCCATTGCGGTATATTCCTATAGTAAAATAATATGTGACAATGAAGAGTGAGTAAACTAGAGCATGTATCAAAGTGAATATATCCCCAAAAGTATGGAGTTTAAAAAGCCCACAAATTATACATGTACAGTAGGATACTACTTATGCAAAAGTTTTAAATATGCAAAATGATCCTGTATGTCGTCTAGGGAAATTTACATTTGTATAAGAGTATAAAAATATACTTTAGGATGATAACCTCCAAATTCAGAATGAGGGTTCCCTCTGGTGGGTGTTTGCACAGGAATGCATTTGGGAGGGGTACACAAGGAGCTACAACTATGCTTGTACTAGTTAATTTTTTAAGCTCGGTGGTGACCCCCATATTCTATTCAACATAGAATAGAATTCAACATATTCTATATTGTTATTCATCCTTTTTTGTGTATTGAAACATTTTATAATAAATAAACAAAAATTAGTCATTACAATAAGATAATAATTGGTTTTTATTCTCTATATCATTAAACTTCTAATATTCATTCATTTTCACCAATTGCCAAATTACAGATTTTGGCTAAGAAATGAAGTTTAGGGGGGTGTTCTTTGATTTCTAAACTTATAAGTGTTGATGAATTTTTCTTAGAAAGCAGGTTTACTTTCTGAAACAAATATATGGTATTATGTCAACCTAATTAATGATGTGGAATACAGGATTTTGAATAAATGCCTCTATAACCCTTTTTTTCAAAGAATTCTATAATTTATATATTAATTGATGAAGTATTTATTAAGACTACCATGTTATTGCACTGGGGTAAGTATCATGGTGGGTGGACATGGAAAAAGATTTACCTAACAAAATGTAGAATACAAAATGAAAAGTAGAAGAATTTTAGCCAGTTTCCAAAGAGGAAATGCATCAAAGTACCATGTGCATAAACCCACGGGAGCTGCTGTACTAGAATGAATGAATGTGGTTTGCTGAGCTATTTCAGCCCTGTCCCAGCCTGGAATGGGGTGGCAGGAGATGGACTTGGGTCAGGGCCTTTTGTAGATGAGATTAAACCTCTCAAACTCCATCCAGGCCCATCTGCATCCTTTCCTGGATTCCCAATATTATGAATCCAGGATTCATAAGGATCCCCTCCCCCTCTCCCCAGCCTGTTCCAGAGCTGTGGGTAATGTTGACATCTAGCACGCATGAGAATGCAAGGGGCACCTTATGAAAATGGAGATGTAAAGCCAGAGGAAGAGAAATGATGCAATTTCTTTCCCAGCTAAGGAGAAGGATGGCAGGAATGAACGAGGTCTGGGAAGAAATTTATATTAGGGGATAAACAAATGAGTTTTGTGCCCGCCTCTTTAAGTCTCTTCAATGCCATGTTCATTTCTCTTTTTTGATTACCAGGTAGTGCTGTCCTCAGTCTCTTGGGGCATACTTCTTTCTGGATCTGGCACAAACTACCCCTCAGGGTTTAAAGACATGCAGATGACAGATGATCAAGGTGTGCATGTCTTAATCAAGCTGCCCTGTTCTCCCATCTAAAGAGCTGTTTAAAAAACACATCTAGCAGGTCTCAGCCTCCAATATTCACATCTTATTTACTCCAACTTTCACTTTTGAAAAATCTAAAGTCATTCTCATGCAGGCTGTGACCAAAGGAAAGGGCAAGCTAAAATTCCCTCTGCAAGGGAAGGACATTTCTTTTTTTAAATTTAGTTGCTGATTTTATTAGCTGCTGTCCTGACCTTTCAGCCAACTTAAGGACTGTTTACGTTAACACTGAAAATGTAAACTTGCATGGCCAGAGTGCTTTTCTAAATGATGCTTTTTAGATAGTTTTTCATTTGTTGGATGATAACGACTATTTTCTCTTTTGGCTTTAAAATTGAAGGAAATACTATGGCACAGCTTCCTTCTCTGTTTACAAACCGAGCCCCTGCCACATGCCCAGCCCTGGGCTGGGTTCTTTCTACCCAATCCTATCCCTTTGCCCAAAGACCAAAGTCACATTTCAGAAATATTATTTCCACCTCGTACACTGTTGGTGGGAATGTAAATTGGTGCAGTCACTATGGAAAACCGTGTGAAGTTTTCTCAAAAAACTAAAAATGGAATTACCATATGACTCAGCAGCTCCATCCTGGGTATATATTTGAAAAAAACCAAAAGCACTAATTCAAAAAGATACATGCACCCCAGTTTTCCTAGAAGCATTATTTACAATTGCAAAGCTATGGAAGCAACCTATGTGTTCATCAACAGATGAATGGATAAAGATGATGTGATACACACACACACACACACACACACACACACACAAAATGGAATACTACTCATAAAAAAGAATGAAAACTTGTCATTTGCAGCAACAGGGATGGACTTGGAGGGCGTTGTGCTAAGTGAAATAAGTCAGACAGAGAAAGACAAATACTGTATGATATGACTTAATGTAGAATCTAAAAACTACAACAAACTAGTGAATATAACAAAAAAGAAGCATACTCACAGATATAGAAAACAAACTAGTGGTTACCAGTGGGGAGGGGGGCAACATAGGGGTAGGGGAGTGGGAGTTACAAACTATTGGGTGTAAGATAGGCTATAAGGATGTATTGTACAACATGAGAAATATAGCCAATATTCCATAATAACTGTAAACGAAGTTTAAGTTTTAAAAGTTGTATAAAGATAAAAAATAAAAAAAATATTTCCACATGTCTATAGATAGAAGAGACCAGATATTAGAGAGTATCTCAGCACAAAACAAAGCAACTTTGATCCTGGTATTCTAGAAGATTCCACTTGTTTTACTTTTGCTGATACTCCTTCAGGAAAAGTAATTTCATAGTGAAATGCTACGGATATAGGATGGGACACCACAAGTAGAAGATGAACAAAAAGTCTTACCTAGTGAATTTCTAAGTAAGCCTCTCTAGAAGCGTTCTGGGTGGGGAACACTTCATGGAATTTCTCTGCCAAATTAACCCCCTCCCCTGGATGTCACCGTGGGGGGTCCTTTCCCACGCTGGACTCCTGAGAAATGCAAAGCAGCTGATGCTCTTAAACCAAGGTTTGGGAGCTCTCACTTAGAGAGAGGTACATGAGACAAAATGAAGTACGTATTTGACCATTACCTGCCATTCTTTCCAGTTGGAAAATTCGGATCTTCCTTGAGCTATGAGGAGATGCCATAGTAATAAGCCAGATTTCTACCTCACTTGGTGTTGTACATAATGTGCCTTATTAAATATTTCAAACTCACTAACCCATGCACTGAACTATTCACTCAAGACCAGAGTGATCTGCTCAATGAAAAAACATTCATATCATTGAAAAATAAAAGGTACTGCTGTTATACAATTGATACTTCCCCTTTTCTGTGTACTTGATAAGTGTCAGGCCCTTCCAAGGTGTTTTTCATATATTATTCCTAATCATGATAAAAATCCAGAGAGGTGAGCATTATCATACCTATTTCATAGGCGAAGAGACTGAAGTTGAGAAACAGTAACTGACCTGCTCAAACTTATATAGACAGAAAGTGGCAGCACTGGGGTGGAAAGTCATTTCTTATCTGATGCTGGAGTGAGTCCTTTGTTCACTTTACCAAACCTCTCCCATGTTCAAGACCATCAGCATGGTCAGTGCGTGCCTGGTTAAGTAAATATGGTACCGAATCCATTTGCCTTGTTTAGAACAACCAGGAGAGAGATGAATTTCATTGACTCGACAGAGGATAAGTGTATTACAATTAGACGTGTTTCATGATTCATGGGCCTTATCTTTGGAGAGCATCTTTGACAGGGAATTTGCCTTTTTGATAATGCATAGGACATGGGAGGGATTTTGCCAAAATAACACACTTTCTAGTACTTACCCTTTGCAGGGGTTTTTGATTGTTTCTCTTATCATTATATGGGATATTAACCTGGAGAGTTTACTCTCTTAGCTAATGAACGCTTGGACACAGTGAAATTTTAATTTTCAATCTTGCCAGAGATAAAAGCGTGGCATGAGACACGTAAATATTACACTTAACCCGGCAGTCCTTTCAGTGGCAGGAAAATTGCTTCTTTGTGGTACAAAAGAGACTTTCTATCTGCAACTTGTATAAAATAAGCCCTGATTTGGGGTTGTTTTTGGAGGGCAAAGGGTGATGTTGCCTATCTGATTGCACTTAGTGTTACATTTTAATCTATGATTTTTACAACCTGACATTGACGTTCAGTTAGCTCAGATTACAAGCAAAGTAATTCACTCCTTAATGAAGTGTCCCCTGCATGACATATTGACCACATGAGCTGACAATCATGGCTCTAAAACAGGCCTAGATTACATTTTCTTTTGTCATTGAAAGTAGGTTGTCAGTTAATAAACTTAAAACAAGGCAGGCTGACCTGCCATTCTTCCAGAAGTATTTTATTGGAGCATCAGAGAAGCACATACTAACATCAACTATTGAAATGGAGGGAAAGAGTAAAAAATGCATCTATTCAGTGTTGTTCAGATGAAGAGCCTTCCCATGAATTTATACAAGTTCCCCTCCACTTTTTATTTTGAAAAAAACTTTCAAACCTATAGAAAAGTAGAAAACAGAGCACCATGAATATCTGTACACCTTTCACCTGCATTCAACCAGTTGTTAACATTTTGTCACAATTGTGCGCTCTGTGTGTGTGTGTTTGTATTATTTTAGAGTAAATTCCAGACATCATGACACTTCACTCCTAAATACTTCAGCGTGTATCGCCTAATGATTAGAGCATTCTCCCCTATAACTAAATTACCATTATCACACATCTAAGAAAATGAACAATTCAATAATAGAGTCTAACATATAGTTTATATTCCAGTTTCCCCAGCTGTCCCCAACATGTATTTTAAAGCTGTCTTTTTAAAATGCAGATGTGAATCAAAATTTATACCCTGTATTTGGGTGTTAAGCATTTATACAGAATTTTACCAGTAAAAATGAAGGCAGCTTTGATCCACAGTGATCTGAAAGGGCTGGTGATAAAGTATAAGGAATGTTTTGTACCAGAGCATTTCTAATAGATTCTACTTGCAAAGTATGTATCCATCTTAGTGGTCATTTTTTCCTAAAGTATTTCAATCTATTTCCCCCTTTATTATATTTAAATTGGTGGAATGGGGAAATATTATTACTGATTCATGATTTTAAAAATTTCAATCTCATAGAGCTATTATAAGTTTTATTCTAAGGTTTCAAAATACTTGTTGGATTAAAACCCAAATCTAGAGGATTCATTCCAGCCCTACACAAAAAGGGAAAAGAATCATGAACTTTCCTGCTTAAAGCAAAGTTTTTCAGCAATATGTTTAGAATGAATTATGTTTCAGATAATTGAATTTTCTTCTAATTTAAACTTCTACTTCTTCTCTTGAAAGTAAAATGTGTTACAATTAAAAGTGGAAAGAAAATTTAATTTCAAAGAATATTCACTGGGGCAAATGATGCCATGGACATTCAAAGATCAAGTTTAAGGGAATGTGAGTGAATTCAGTGTCACAAATGCACTTGTCATGGATAATTACATGTAGCTAAGGTTTTGTAAAGTGGCTGTATCATTGCTTTAGAGTTGTACTTAAAGGAAATACCCAGAAACTGCATTCTGTGAGTTAGTTTGTGTGGATCTTATGTACTCTATTTTATGTCATATTTTCATCAGCAGTGCAAAAACTATTGCAGAAAATAGAAGAGGGGAACTGTGACCTTTTATGTTCACTTGGCAGAAGACAGTAACTTTGTTTTCCAAATAGCAAAACAATATTATCCTTTTTCATATTAACTCATAAAAAGGCTTATGTTCAATGCAATATATTTAAAAAACACCCACCCCGAAACCCTTGTCCATTGGTGATTGCTATTGAATTTTAAAATTAGCTAGAATTTTTTTCCTCCAGAGTAGAAAAAACTTAGTAGAAAAAAGATAGTAGAAAAAAGACATATTTCATCACATCTAAGACATTTTTCAGCTTTTAATATTTGAAATAAAGCTGTATCTTAAAAGAGAAAAATGTAAAATTAGGAGTATTTTTTCCTTCCTTAGTGATATTATATAAAGTTATTGTGCTTCTTATAGTTGATGGCTTCTTACTTTCCATGAAAAATAATGCCGAACAATACAATATTATGCTATACTATATGTACCCACCTATGAGTAATCCATAACAAACGGACATAGTTTTTTATGAGGGTTCTAGAACTGAGTATTTGTATGGTTGAGAAATTAGACATGTGGTCCCAAAGACCTTATCACACAAAGAATGGATCATCTTTGCATAAATCAACAAACATTAAACTAGATTTACTCAGAAATATCAGTGGCTGATTTATCAAGTGCCTTTTGAGGAACATAATTTAATGGTTTTAACCTAGTCAGTTCCTGCATTTCTATTTCTGGTTTTGGCCAGATTTATTTAAAGGCTATCAACTTTCCATTCAGAGCATTAACCAGTTCTACTATCAGAAATGATGCTTTCAAAGTCCAGGCAATGTGGATGTCAGCCTGGTATCCACTCAGCCTGAGAGGAATGTTTCTATAGACAAACCATGTGGCTACTGAAAGCAATCTTAATACTGGAAGAAAGAGTTCCCAGATTATTCTGAAGATGCTAAATTTGTAGTTATAGTGTTTCCTTGTATTTAAGAATGTGAAAACTAGCTGAATATTTCTATTGGAAAATGTCTGGTGGCCCAAGGAAAACAACTGTTTCAGCATTGTGGGAGATTTTGGACATTGGGATAGCTTAATGCTGTTACAGAGGATGAACCTTGTCACGAGGGCTCCCTGCTCTGGTCCGTGGAACCTTCCAAATACATGCACAGGTCCTGGTAACTATACACACTTTTCATGTAGTTTAGGGTTATTCTGACCTCTCAAGTAAAAATTCTGTGTTTAAGCTACAGTTTCAAAGTGCTACATTGCTACAATCACTAATCAATGGTCAAAATTCACTCACGGCCCAAGCCAGCCTGGCTGAACAGGGCTGCAACTCTAGGATATCAACTCAGCATGTGCAAAGAACCTTAACTGATTCATGGAAAACCAGAGGCATCCACCCAATTTTCTATAATGAATCCAAGATCCTCTTAGAGAAACATTTTGCTGCAGACTCCTGGACACTAAGGCCTGTATGGCAGAGGCTTTACTTTTTTTTTTTTTTTTTTTGAACAGGTCATCTTTATTTTTTATTTTTATTTTTGCTTTATAACAAATTTAATCAGTTATACATATACATATGTTCCCATATCCCCTCCCTTTTGCGTCTCCCTCCCACCCTCCCTATCCCACCCCTCCAGGCGGTCACAAAGCACCGAGCTGATCTCCCTGTGCTATGCGGCTGCTTCCCACTAGCTATCTACCTTACGTTTGGTAGTGTATATATGTCCATGCCGCTCTTTCACTTTGTCACAGCTTACCCTTCCCCCTCCCCATATCCTCAAGTCCATTCTCTAGTAGGTCTGTGTCTTTATTCCTGTCTTACCCTATGTTCTTCATGACATTTTTTTCTTAAATTGTATATATATGTGTCAGCATACAGTATTTGTCTTTCTCTTTCTGACTTACTTCACTCTGTATGACAGGCTCTAGGTCCATCCACCTCATTACAAATAGCTCAATTTCGTTTCTTTTTATGGCTGAGTCATATTCCATTGTATATATGTGCCACATCTTCTGGCTTTACTTTTTAATTTGCATTTTCGAGTACCTTTTCTTGAAATCTATCTATAAACAGAAAAATACATAAATTATAAGCCTAGTGAATTTTCACAAACTGAGTGTACCTGCAGGAAGTATCCAGCTCTAAAAGCAAAACATTTCCAGCTGCCCTAACCCCCCGCCCCCATTGCCTCCCTCGTGCCCCTTCAATTCAACTACCCCAGGGAGAATTTTTGTACATTATGGAGTTTGATCTCCATCAATGAGCTTGTTCCACATTTTGCCCAGTCCCATGAATTAAATGGACACAAACTCTTCTTTAATTTTAGTAACATCCTAAATACAGAAAGCACTGTCTCTTCAGGCCTGGATTTCTCAAAGCTGTCCTCAGGAGTTGGTAGATATGATGGGAAAATGATGCCTTAGTTTTTTCACAGAAAATTGTCCAGGGATGTAGATGTGATCTTTCACCTCCATGCTTGCAGAGAAAAGCCTGTTTCATACTCTAGTTTCAGAAGGAAGCCGTCCAGAAAAAATAAAATAGGATGTTGGGGGCCTCTCCCAAAAGAGTTATAATAGAGGCAGAAGGGGTGGTCTTGAGGCAAGTACACAGTCACGTTGATATAAGTACTTTAGTTATGGCAGAGGGAAAGCTGGGGTTTTCTGAGTCAAATAAGCAGAGTATCTAAATGCCTTTAAATGCTGGGGAAACCAAGGGCTAGGAGGAAATCTTGGAAAATTAACTTTTTTGAATGTGAAAATGTAATGGGGACCACCTTCTGTATCTTCCAGTTTTATTGCCTACATGAGCTACCAAATGTGATCAGTGCTAGCATCAGAAGAAAAAAAACTATTTTGTGAAATAGTTTCTTGTTTTTAATGGGACAGCAAGAGGAGTGGGGAGTTCAGTTAGTCTCAGCTCCCTGTGCTGGGTGCTGCTGTGGAAAGAGATGGACTGGAACCATCAACTCCTTTCCATGATCATCAGTACAGACTTTATGAAAAGAATTCTAGGGCTTCCCTGGTGGCGCAGTGGGAAAGATCCACCTGCCAATGCAGGGGACATGGGTTCGAGCCCTGGTCCGGGAAGATCCCCTATGCCGTGGAGCAACTGAGCCCATGAGCCACAACTACTGAGCCCATGTGCCACAACTACTGAAGCCTGCATGCCTAGAGCCCATGCTCCACAACAAGAGAAGCTACCACAATGAGAAGCCCACGCACTGCAATGAAGAGTAACCCCTGTTTGCCACAACTAGAGAAAGCCTGTGCACAGCAAGAAAGACACAACACAGCCAAAAATAAATAAATTTAAAAAAAAAGAATTCTAGAGATGTTAATATTTGACTCTAAGGCTTTTAATTGTGTATGGCTTGGCAGTGGGGCAGGGTTGGACATGTCACTGAAATTTGCAATTGATGCATGCCCACCATTCTGAGAACTATATCCCCTGCCTGTATGATTTAGCATGACAACCAGATTACATTTATACAATTAATTAATGTTTGCTTGACCACTTTTATCCAATTTCTTTCCATAGCACATAAAAGAGAACCTGACATAAATTTCTCTTTCAAAACAATTGACTTAGCAACTGCTGACCTTCTGTTCTGTCATTCTAAGGATTGATTGGATATTGTTGAATTGTTTCATTCTACAGTAATTAAACATAAAATTAATTATGCTAGTAACCCATTATTTCTCTGAACCAAGGACTAAGTCATTTGTTTTCGCTTGGTTACTCTGAGAATCTGCCATTAGAAGAGCAAGCGAAAAAAATCACACTGTTGCAAACAGAAACTAAATATTTTAAGGCACATTTTAATGGCTAAAATATAATCTGAAACTCCTAATTTCCATATGCATAACATATTGAATTTGTTTAATGTAATTTAGGCTATAAATTTTTTACCTTATGATTTGGTCATTTAAATATTTTCTCAGGTGGCTAATCATTTAGAAAACATGTCAAAGAAGAATATATGTTAAGAAAGAGAGATGGAGGGATAAGGCCAGAAGCGTCACTAAAGTCATCATGAATCTCTTAATTCTTGATCTGGTTTGCTGCTCAACCAAAATGAAATTTAGTTCACAAGTCATTTTCTTTGTTGGTTTTGTGTAGAAAATGCTTAAAATTAGCCTGATATTATGAGCATTGAGTCTGGTGCTGAGAGGCACACAAGCCTGACACGACTAAATTATCAAAATGTGTGTGCTGAGAGAAACCAAAATAGGTTTTTGTGGTTTTCATTAGTGCAGGTCATATTAGTCATATTAATATAATTAACATGATTGAAGATAATACCCCCGGGTGAGGCAGCAGATACCTAGCCTTGACCTATTACTCACCCGTAGGCTATAAAATGATGCACCTGACAAATGGGTATGCAACCTTATATATTTAATATTTGGAATCAGCCTTTTGCTATGGGTTTCCCTATGGCTTTGGGGTATGCTCTGAATTTCAGCAGAGGAAATTCCTGGTGCTTTTCAAAATTCACGACTATGATCAGCATTTTCAGTATTGAGCAAATTTTTGTATTATGGTTATATTTCCTGCAATTTGAATTCTCATAGTATCTGTTGTTTCCTTTGCTGTGTACCCCGTCCTTTCATCTGGCAACTGTAGCTCTGCCTTATGCTGGAATCTTCTCCTAACCTGCCTGTGGTTCTAGTTGGGGCTGTGAATTGTGATCTCTCACTATTCTGGTCATGGGGTGGGCGTGGGACCCAAGAGAGCCATTTCATGACCCTTCTCAGGATTTGTCCAGTTGGAAATAAGAGGAATGTCCTGTGGCAAACAAACTGCCTACCAATATCTATTGTCCCCTTTTTCCTGATGAACAAAGTCCCACTTTTTTTTTTTTTTTTTTTTTTTTTTTTTGCGGTACACAGGCCTCTCACTGCTGTGGCCTCTCCTGTTGCAGAGCACAGGCTCCGGGAGCACAGGCTCAGCGGCCATGGCTCACGGGCCCAGCCGCTCCGCCGCATGTGGGATCTTCCCGGACTGGGGCATGGACCCATGTCCCCTGCATTGGCAGGTGGACTCTCAAACACTGCGCCACCAGGGAAGCCCAAAGTCCCACTTTATTTTTTAATTTAATTTTATTTTTTTAGCGCAGATATGTTCCCAGGTGAAAATACCCATCTCCTCACACTGTCCTGGAACCACAGATGGTCATTTGCAGCCCATGTGATATAAATGAAAGTCTGCTGTGCGGGGCTTCTGGAACATTATTGTCCTGATGAAAGGGGTCACCCTCAGCTGACAAGTGAATTTTGCCCTTACTTCTCTCCCCTCTGCTGGAAACTTGTGCACGATGACGTCTTCAGCCTGCTAAGAACAATGGAATAGGACTTGGGAGGACCTTGAGTCATTGAGAACATCTCAAGTAGCTGCATCAGCCTCAGTCTGCTCACCTTTGTAAATCTTGCTATGTCAGAAAACCTCTATTTAGTTATGCCATTGTGTGTGAGTTGCTGTTACATTCAGAAAGACATGGTCCTAACGGGTATGGTCCTTTCCCTACGTTGGGACTGCATATAGAGAAGGTAAGTCTGAGAAAATGAAGTCAATCTATAGAAAAAAGAGTCAAGAGACCAATAACAAGTCCAGATATTCAAGTCTCTTGTGTCTAAATTTCTCTGCAACCTGAGGCTGTGTTATATGAACAAATAGAATCCTGTTCTGCTGAAGTTTCTTAAAGTTTGGTTTCTGTCACTCACAAATAACAATTCCTGGAGATATGAAAATAAAAATACACTCTCCATGCAACAAATATCCCAAACCTATTAGTACTTCCCTTAGCTCCCTAGCTGTTGGGATGAGAAGAAAGAATTTGAGTTCTTGATTTGATGGTGCTTGTTTAAGGGCTTTGGAATGTCACCTCACATTTTTGAATCTGTTTCCTCATCTTCAAAATAACGAGAGTGGATTAGATGACCCCCTAAGATACTTTTGGTTCTAAATGATTATGATCCCATGCTAATTTTCCACGGTATGGGCTAGGAAAGTAAGTATGGAATACATAAATCAATAGAAAAGAAATGTATTTAGAGATTTTCCATAAATGCCCACTTCTACAAATTAATAAAAAAGAAAGAAGTTAGGGCACAAGTAAAATTTGCTGTGGATGTGGTCATGCAGGTCCTAAGGGTTCTTTGTCTAGGAAGGTGGTATTCACAGAGTGAAGGAAAGAGACAGGCTTTCCTGAGGATTAAATGACTTCTAAGCATCAAATTTTAGATCTGAAGAGGACTTCATCACATACTCAAAACGATCGTAATAACAATAATTATAGCTAACTATGTACTATGAACTCTGCTAGGTATTTTGCACCAATTATCCCATTTCATCATCATAATGATGCTTTAAGCTATATGATCATATTCCCATTTTATAGCTATTTGTTTTATTGTTTTACTTATAATCTGAATAATTCCCGTTTTGAAAATAGTCAGAGCTTAGTATTTGGTTTTCTTAATAAAGCAGAGAAATCTGAATATCAATGTTAAATCCAAAGCTATTTCTCCATTTCCTCATTGCATATTAAAGGAAATAACGGGTTCCAAAGGAAATGCTGATTTGGAGTTAATTGTATAATTGCATCCAAAACAATTTATTTTATTAATATACTGGTGCAAGAGAAGCTTTTCCCACTACATGGTCAGTGAAAATTCAGAGGCACTCATTGAAGCAAAGTTGCACTGAACTGGGAGAAAATATGGATGAACAAAAATCTATATACAAAATTGGCTTGGTAGGGCTTCCCTGGTGGCGCAGTGGTTAAGAATCCGCCTGCCAATTCAGGGGACATGGGTTCGAGCCCTGGTCCGGGAAGATCCCACATGCCGCGGAGCAACTAAGCCTGCGTGCCACAACTACTGAGCCTGCGCTCTTGAGCCTGTGAGCCACAACTACTGAAGCCCATATGCCAAAACTACTGAAACCTGCGTGCTTAGAGCCCGTGCTCTGCAACAAGAGAAGCCACCGCAATGAGAAGCCCTCGCACCGCAACAAAGAGTAGCCCCCGCTCGCTGCAACTAGAGAAAGCCCGCACACAGCAATGGAAGACCCAATGCAGCCAATAAAAAAAGAAAAAAAAAAAACTGGCTTGGTAACAAATTTTGAATTAGACTTAAGAGCCATCAAATGGCTTCTGTCCAGACCATTTTTGCCTCAGGGACTAGGTTTTGAAGGGAGACACAAATAACATTTGTTGAGCCCCTTCTGTGAGGCAGGCATTGGGCTAAGATCCTCTCCACACTGCATCTCATTCAATCGCCAAGGCAGCCCAGGGAGACAGGTAGAATTGATTCCATTTTACAGAGGAGAAACAGAGAGATCAAATGACTTGCTCACGGTCACACAGGCAGGGAATGGTGGATGGGGCTGTGAATCCAGCTGTCTCACCCACCAGAGTCCAAGCCCTCACAGCCGGTGGGAGTGTGGTAAGTCAGTTTCCCAAGTTCCATGATGAGAAAAGTCCAGACGTCTAGTGAATGAAGGCAAGTGTCAGCTGTTGACTGTGACTGGTTTTGTACTCTGAGATAGCAAAGAGCTGAGAATGAAGAGTTTAACCTAAGGAAAATCAGTTGAGTGGGCTATATAACTGAATTTGTTTTCATTCTCCTAAGATTTTCTTTGGAAGCTCCCAGCCTATGTTGAAAGCAGCCTTTTGTCAGTTTTACTGAGTTGATGTCTGGGCTTTTTCTTCCAAGGAGATAGATGTAAACCTCTTGATTTGGTGCTTTCCCAGCACGGGAGATAGAAAATCGGAAAAGCATCTTGTCCTGGTTGATCTGTTCTTATGTCTCAAGGAAAGGGTATAAATTGAACTATTTCAATGTTATGTGAGTCTGAAACACTCTCCTTGAAGTGAGAAAAAACAGAACATTTTCATATCTCTCGGTTTGGGGAGCGGAAGAAGAGAAAATATTTAGTTATCCCTGTTCACCAAAAGATAGTGGAATGGGTTTGGGTCTCCCTGAAAATAACTGGTGCCCCTTATGTCCTCTCTTTTGTCTTCCTCACCATTCAAGTAAGGTCTGTAAGTTATTAAAAAGCTCTAGGGAGGCAGATAACACAAACACTTCCTCTTAGTAACCCTCTGAGCCGTCTCAGTGCTTAATAACCCTTATGGAGGGATATTTCCCCTCTAGAGTAAACCTAAATTATTATCGTGCAGGTTAATTCCATTTCCTCTCTTCTCTCCAGTGAGGAGGAAGAACAGCTGTTTACCATCGTCCTCAGAGTAGAATTGAACACACCTGAACAGAGAGGCATCCACTCATCCTTAGACTTTCATCATTCAAGCAGAATAGCCTTGATATGTCAGTTGTTCTCAAAGTGGTTCTCTGACCAGAAGCACCAGCATCTCCTGTGAACCTGCTAGACATGCAGGTTCTCAGGCTCCACCCCAGACCTGCTTAATCAGAACCTGAGGGTGGGCCCAGCCATTGGGGTTTTGAGAAGCCTTCCAGGGCATTTTCATACTCCTTGAAATCTGAGAATGACTGATATGGTAGTTCTGATCAGATGTGGGTAATTATTACTAATAATAATCCTAACAATTCATAATTTTTTTTAAGTTTGTGTGAATGTCTGTGTATAACAATGCATACATTTATGTATTTATTTATGTGAGACATTGACTGGCAGCTGTACCTAGGTTTCTGTGTAATCAGAATTTAACAGATGGAAATGGTGCCGTCTGTTCAGGCACAAACCTGCAGAGCTGCCATTTTGGTTGTGGCCACCTGGGTTTTACATCATAAGTGTACAGTTCATACAAATAAGAGAAAATACAGGTGGGAAAAGAGAAAACAGTGAGAAAGGAAAATGCTCCAAACAGATAATCATTATTCTCTTTATTTTTGTTTTCTCTCAGATTTTGCTTCCTATACATAACAGAGAAAAAATTCTCCCAAGTGAAGTCATACTATGCACACGGTCTTCTTCTTCTTCTTTTTTACCCATTTTATCAACATATTTTATTTGACTCAACCTCTTCAAAATATTATCATTGCAACATATAATCAGTATAAAATTATTAATGAGATATTTTATGCATACAGTCTTCTAATCTGCATTTTATCTTAAGAATATGCCATGAATATGGCAGCAAGACAACACACACACACACACACACACACGGTCATTTTTAATAGTTCCGTAGCCCATGGCTAATTACCTATTGATGGACCATTAGGTTATTTTCAGTTTCCCCCCTTCCTTCTCTCCCTCCCTCCCTCCCTTCTTTTTTCCTTCCTTTCCTTCATTCTTTCCGATTTTAGAAAACTAAAGTTCCATTCAGCAATGAATAAAGAGGTGAGATAAACGACAAAATCCTCAGACTTGTGTGGCTAAGACCTCACTGTTGTCTACCAGTTTTATGAAAGCTAGAAAACCAGTGTTAGCTGGCCTTCTGTTTCATTATACATCCTCCATTTTTTGAGGAGCTTCAGGTATTCTTTGGGCTTATAATTAAACACGATTGGGAAGACTTTTTTGGAAATACTAATGTGTGGTGCATTCTACACGTAGCCTTGCTATTCTTAAGAAATATAGTTTGAAAGTTTGATCAATTTATATTGATGTTGATTCACTGGTACCTTTCCCCTGATTTGCTGTGACTGCAAACATATATTTTTAGAAAGATTATTTAAGTTTAGGAGCAGTTTATACCTGTGAGATATGATAAAATTAACTAGAGAGCCTGAGAATAGCACCCTTGGCTTTGGTTTCCTGAGCTCACAATGGAGCAAGCCTTTAAGAATTCCAGTGGTAGTACATCCTGTACAGAAGAATTGTAGCCTGAGGAATGTTTTGAGTTCCTTCCAAACATTTAAAATGATGTTGCTGTAGTCCTTATGCAATTTGTAGCATCTCTTGCTTTGAACTTTATCCTTTACAGAAATTTTGTTATGATAAAACTAACTAGGCAAAAACCTTCTCCCACCATTTTATTTCTTTTCTTCCCATGCTGTCACATTAGGATGTACAAAGTTTTTTCTTTGAATAGAGTAGAAAAAGAAAGATCTTATTTTCAAATTAACTTGGAAAGGTGTAAATTTAAAAAAAATCAAACATTTCTATAGCAGACAGTTCTGTATTTTAGAAATAGTAACTCATTTAATGTTTATATGAGTTGGGTATGACTATTATTCTCATTTTGCAGGGGAAAATGAGGCACAGAGTAACTTTCTCAAGGCCACACAGCTAGGAAATAGAAGAACTGGGATTCAAACATAGATAGGTTGGCTAGAGTCCATGCTTTTACCCATGTACTATGTAATGTACTATGAAGCTTTTCTGGGATTATTGCTCTATTTAAGTCATTCAAGGTCATTGCCTCTAACCTTGGGTTTAGGGTAAAAAACGTTCATGTTTGAGGATTTATGGATTAGGAGCTGCAGCAACGGTCCAGATTTTCTATTTTCCTCCTATTCAAAGTGATGAGCTTAAAAATCTGACATTTGTAAAGGATAATCATTCCTGAATTGGGAGGGGGTGTTGTTTCTACTATTTAAGTAGGGGTTTTATAGGAATGGTTGAATTTATTGAGAAAAATGTGCTGTTTTGTATCTGAATTCCAATACTTTATTTTTTTTTCTAATAGAGCTTAACTTCTCAAAAGGACAGTTGGCGATGAAAGCTTGAACTAGAACTAGGCCGTTGGCATACACCTCGCATCTTCTCCTCTTGCTCTTTCCCTTCACCCAACCTCGCAGAAAGTAAAAATGCCAGGAAGAAAAATGGAGAAAGTGATGCTATTAAATATAGAACAGGTGGTATTTTCATAGATGTTTGTGGTGTTAGGAAGTTTTCGCTCTCTTATTTTTTATTTTCTCTGTAAAGCTTTATTACCATTTTTCAGAGATATACATACTGCAACAGAGTCCAAGATTACTAGGGAAAGGGCTTTTATTCACTTGTGTTAGGGAGGAGGATTTTGTGAAAGAGAAGGGAGAAAGAGTGAGAGCCTACTAGATCAGGATGTATCTTAACTTGGTGCTCAGTTGGATAAAATGTTGGGAGTGAAAGAGTAGGGTTTTCTGAGTTTATTTATCTTTTATGGTGAATCTTGTTCAACTTTCTTACAGAAAAATACAAACATAACTGCCATGAATCCCAGCTTCCCTAAAACCAGAACTTAATCTAGCAGCTGCTCCAAAAAATCCCCCCAAGAAAAAACTACCAATTCTGTTTTCAACTAGAATTGGTAAGAAAAGATAGCACAAATAAAGTGCTGGAATCATAAGGCATTTTTTAAAACAGAAATTAAGGTTTTATGTACTTCAACTTGCAGACTTCAACACTTTGCAAATTAAGGTGGCAAAAGGTTGGAGCCTTTCAACTCTAGTCAACAGATAAAATCTTGATCCTTAATATTCACTGAATATATGCACATAATGGAAAATATTTTCTAATTGCTGATTCCTTTACCAAGTGTTTTTTTTTTTTTTTTTTTTTTGGCGGTATGTGGGCCTCTCACTGTTGTGGTCTCTCCCGTTGTGGAGCACAGGCTCCAGAGGTGCAGGCTCAGCGGCCATGGCTCACGGGCCCAGCCGCTCTGCAGCATGTAGAATCTTCCCGGACTGGGGCACGAACCCGTGTCCCCTGCATCAGCAGGCAGACTCCCAACCACTGTGCCACCAGGGAAGCCCTACCAAGTGTTAACAAAGATTGTTTCACAGTTTCCAACCAGTTGTAGAAGTTAGTTTCGCTTCCTTCTCTTACCTTAGTTAAAAATATTCTAAATTGGTATGTAAAATCCCCGTATCTTTTTGACTTCTCACTGAGAGTTGACACATATTGCAAACAAGCAGTTAAGCCCTGTCATTAAAACTTATGACAATACTATTTGTGTACATATAACCTTCAAGGTTATGTGAAGGTGGTTGATTCATCTCTCTGTGATGATCTCTTTTTTTTTTCCCTTTACTTTTAACAATGAAGTGGATAAGGAATAAAAATATCTAGATCCGGCACCAAGATCTTGGACCAAGTGACCTGGCTTTCAAATGTGATAATATTCCACTGAAGAATCACGTTTGGGGGGAGTTGAATGTACATGTGAATGGCTGTGCTGAGGAGGAGGTGGTCAGGAATGGGGAAGATGGGGGTGGGTGGAGTGGAGAGTAGCACAAAAAGAGACCACAGTTTTCTACCAGGCGCTGCTGGTGTTTTCAGATTAAGATGGGGGATTAAGGAATTTTACTCAGCAATTTGAGATGCTTTGTTAGGGGCTGAGGAGATTTGAGCTGCTTTGTTCTCAAACCACATGTTAGTGAAAAAGCAAACAGGCACTTAATCCTGACAGACAGCAGAACTTGACATCAATTTGCCCCTTGGGAGGTGACCAGGAGTTCTCTGTGATGGGCTAAAATGGCCAGGCCTTGTTTTCCTGAAGCCTAATGCCAACATTCCATTCTAACTGGTGTTTCTCAGCTGTGTGGCCATGACTTGGATGGTTGGACTGACCAAGAGTTTCTTGATAATGGAGATTCTTACCTTTTTTTCTAAAAACTAACAACAACAACAAAAAAAAACCTTTTAGAGGCAAACAACCTACAAGGTGCCAGATACTTAAATAGATTTCAAAAAGGTCTAATATATTGGCCACTTAGTTTTGAAATGAAATATAGAAAAGCTGAGATTCTTTCCTTTTGAATATAATGGATTCTTTTTTTTGGCAATAGAGTTGCAGGACAACATAGCCATTTTTGAGCCTATATATGATTATGAAATAAACATCAATTATTTTTTAACATCTTTATTGGAGTATAATTGCTTTACAATGGTGTGTTAGTTTCTGCTGTATAACAAAGTGAATCAGCTGTACATATACATATATCCCTATATCTCCTCCCTCTTGCATCTCCCTCCCACCCTCCCTATCCCACCCCTCTAGGTGGTCACAAAGGACCGAGCTTATCTCCATGTGCTATGCAACTGCTTCCCACTAGCTATCTATTTTATATTTGGTCATGTATATATGTCCATGCCACTCTCTCACTTCGTCCCAGCATCCCCGTCCCCCTTCTCTGTGTCCTCAACTCCATTCTCTACGTCTGCGTCTTTATTCCTGTCCTGCCCTTAGGTTCTTCAGCACTATTGTTTTTTTCTTTTTCTTTAGATTCCATATATATGTGTTAGCATATGGTATTTTTTTCTGTTTCTAATTTACTTCACTCTGTATGACAGATTCTAGGTCCATCCATGTCACTACAAATAACTCAATTTCGTTTCTTTTTATGGCTAAGGAATATTCCATTGTATATATGTGCCACATCTTCTTTATCCATTCATCTGTCGATGGACACTTAGGTTGCTTCCATCTCCTGGCTATTGTAAATAGAGCTGAAGTGAACATTGTGGTAAATGACTCTTTATGAATTATGGTTTTCTCAGGGTATATGCCCAGTAGTGGGATTGCTGGGTCGTATCATAGTTCTATTTTTAGTTTTTTACGTAACCTCCATACTGTCCTCCATAGTGGCTGTATCGATTTACATTCCCACCAGTAGTGCAAGAGGGTTCCCTTTCCTCCACACCCTCTCCAGCATTTGTTGTTTGTAGATTTTTTCATGGTGGCCATTCTGACTGTTGTGTGGTGATACCTCATCGTAGTTTTGATTTGCATTTCTCTAATGATTAGTGATGTTGAGCATTCTTTCATGTGTCTGTTGGCAATCTGTATATCTTCTTTGGAGAAATGACTATTTAGGTCTTCTGCCCATTTTTGGATTAGATTGTTTTTTTGATATTGAGCTGCATGAACTGCTTGTAAATTTTGGAGATTAATCCTTTGTCAGTTGCTTCATTTGCAAATATTTTCTCCCATTCTGAGGGTTGTCTTTTTATATTGTTTATGGTTTCCTTTGCTGTGCAAAAGCTTTTAAGTTTCATTAGGTCCCATTTGTTTATTTTTGCTTTTATTTCCATTCCTCTAGGAGGTGGGTCAAAAAGGATCTTGCTGTGATCTATGTCATAGAATATTCTGTCTATATTTTCCTCTAAGAGTTTTATGGTATCTGGCCTTACATTTAGGTCTTTCCATTTTGAGTTTATTTTTGTGTATGGTGTTAGGGAGTGTTCTAAAATCATTCTTTTACATTTAGCTGTCCAGTTGTACCACCACCACTTATTGAAGAGGATGTCTTTTCTCCATTGTATATTCCTGCCTCCTTTTTCAAAAATAAGGTGACCATATGAGTGTGGGTTTATCTCTGGGCTTTCTGTCCTGTTCCATTGTTCTATATTTCTGTTTTTATGCCAGTACCATACTGTTTTGATTTCTGTAGCTTTGTAGTATAGTCTGAAGTCTGGGACTTATCTCTTATAACATTCTTTATTTTAATGTCTCTTTTATCTGCTATGAGTATTGCTACTCCAGCTTTCCTTTGATTTCCATTTGCATGGAATATCTTTTTCCAACCCCTCACTTTCAGTCTGTATGTGTCCCTAGGTCTGAAGTGGGTCTCTTGTAGACAGCATATATATGGGTCTTGTTTTTGTATCCACTCAGCCAGTCTATGTCTTTTGATTGGAGCATTTAATCCATTTATATTTAAGGTAGTTATCGATATGTATGTTACCA
The DNA here is from genome assembly GCF_025265405.1 of Mesoplodon densirostris. Taxonomy (NCBI): domain Eukaryota; kingdom Metazoa; phylum Chordata; class Mammalia; order Artiodactyla; family Ziphiidae; genus Mesoplodon; species Mesoplodon densirostris. Next base: position 56,657,991 of record NC_082674.1, read on the forward strand.
TTTCTTTCTATTACCATTGTCTTAATTGTTTTGGGTTTATTATTGTAGGTCTTTTCCTTCTCTTGTGTTTCCTGCCTAGAGAAGTTCCTTTAGCATTTGTTGTAAAGCTGGTTTGGTGGTGCTGAATTCTCTTAGCTTTTGCTTGTCTGTCAAGTTTTTAATTTTTCTGTTGAATCTGAATGAGATCCTTGCTGGGTAGAGTAATCTTGGTTGTAGGTTTTTCCCTTTCATCACTTTAAATATGTCCTGCCACTCCCTTCTGGCTTGCAGAATTTCTGGTGAAAGATCAGCTATTAACCTTAAGGAGGTCCCCTTGTATATTATTTGTTGCTTTTCCCTTGATGCTTTTAATATTTTTTCTTTGTATTTAATTTTTGATAGTTTGATTAATATGTTTCTTGGAGTGTTTCTCCTTGGATTTATCCTGTATGGGACTCTCTGTACTTCCTGGACTTGATTGACTATTTCCTTTCCCATATTAGGGAAGTTTTGAACTATAATTTCTTCAAATATTTTCTCATTTCCTTTCTTTTTCTCTTCTTCTTCTGGGACCCCTATAATTCAAATGTTGGTGTGTTTAATGTCCCAGAGGTCTCTAAGACTGTCCTCAATTCTTTTCATTTTTTTTTTCTTTATTCTGCTCTGCAGTAGTTATTTCCACTATTTTATCTTCCAGGTGACTTATCTGTTTTTCTGCCTCAGTTATTCTGTTATTGATTCCTTTTAGAGAATATTAAATTTCATTTATTGTGTTGCTCATCATTGTTTGTTTGCTCTTTAGTTCTTCTAGGTCCTTGTTAAATGTTTCTTGTATTTTCTCCATTCTATTTCCAAGATTTTGGATCATCTTTACTATCATTACTCTGATTTTTTTTTTTGAGGTAGACTTCCTATTTCCTCTTCATTTGTTAGGTCTGGTGGGTTTTTACCTTGCTCCTTCATCTGCTGTGTTTCTCTGTCTTCTCATTTTGCTTAACTTACTGTGTTTGGCGTCTCCTTTTCACAGGCTGCAGGTTTGTAGTTCCCATTGTTTTTGGTGTCTGCCCCCAGTGGCTAAAGTTGGTTCAGTGGGTTGTGTAGGCTTCCTGGTGGAGGGGACTAGTGCCTGTGTTCTGGTGGATGAGGCTGGATCTTGTCTTTCTGGTGGGCAGGACTGCATTCGGTGCTGTGTTTGGGGGTGTCTGTGACGTTATTATGATTTTAGGCAGCCTCTCTGTTAATGGGTGGGGTTTTGTGTTCCTGTCTTGCTAGTTGTTTGGCATATGGTGTCCAGCACTGTAACTTGCTGGTCGTTGAGTGGAGTTGGGTCTTAGCGTTGAGATGGAGATCTCTGGGAGAGCTTTTGCCATTTGATATTACTTGGAGCTGGGAGGTCTCTGGTGGACCAGGGTCCTGAACTTGGCTCTCCCACCTCAGAGGCACAGGTCTGACACCTGGCCAGAACACCAAGACCCTGTTAGCCACATGGCAGAAGAAACAGGAGAAAAAAGAAAGAAAGAAAGAAAAAATTAAAATTAAGTTATTAAAAAAATAAAAATTAAAACAATTATTAAAAATAAAAAAATAAAAAGTTATTAAAAAAGAAAAAAGAAAGAAGAGAGCAACCAACCTGAAAAGCAAATCCACCAATGATAACAAAAACTAAAAAGTATACTAAAAAAGCCCACAAATAACAGACAGACAGAACCCTAGGACAAATGGTAAAAGCAAAGCTATACAGACAAAATCACACAAATCCACTCCCTCAATTTTGAGATGATTCATTGTCTGTTCTGTATTTCACACATGCAGATGCAGATCAAGTTGACTGTGGAGATTTAATCCGCTGCGCCTGAGGCTGCTGAGAGAAGTTTCCCTTTCTCTTCTTTGTTTGCACAGCTCCTGGGGTTTAGCTTTGGATTGGCCCCACCTCTGTGTGTAGGTCACCTGAGAGCGTCTGTTTCTGCCCAGACAGGATGGGGTTAAAGGAGCGGCTGATTAGGGGGCTCTGGCTCGCTCAGGCCGGGGGGAGGGAGGGGTACGGAGTGTGGGGCGAGCCTGCGGAGGCAGAGGCTGGCATGACATTGCAACAGCCTGAGGTGTGCCGTGTTTTCTCCCGGGGAACTTGTCCCTGGATCACGGGACCCTGGTGGCGGCGGGCTACACAGGCTCCTGGGAGGGCAGGTGTGGATGGTGACCTGTGCTTGCACACAGTTTTCTTGGTGGCTGCAGCAGCAGCCTTAGCATCTCATGCCCGTCTCTGGGGTCCACGCTGTTAGCCGCAGCTCGAGCCCATCTCTGGAGCTCCTTTAGGCTGTGCTCTGAATCCCCTCCCCTCACACACCCTGAAACAATGGTCTCTTGCCTCTTAGGCAGGTCCAGACTTTTTCCCCAGACTCCCTCCTGGCTAGCTGTGGCACACTAGCCCCTTCAGGCTGTGTCCATGCAGCCAACCCCAGTCCTCTCTCTGGAATCCGACCTCCAAAGCCAGAGCCTCAGCTCCCAGCCCCCACCCATCCCGGTGGGTGAGCAGACAAGCCCCTCCGGCTGGTGAGTGCTGGTCAGCACCGATCCTCTGTGCAGGAATCTCTCTGCTTTGCCCTCTGCACCCTTGTTGCTGTGCTCTCCTCCATGGCTCCAAAGCTTCACCCCCGCCCCCCATGTCTCCTCCAGTGAAGGGGCTCCTAGTGTGTGGAAACCTTTCCTCCTTCACAGCTCCCTCTCAGAGGTGCAGGTCCCGTCCCCATTCTTTTTTCTCCATTTTTTCTTTTGCCCTACCCAGGTACGTGGGGAGTTTCTTGCCTTTTGGGAAGTCTGAGGTCCTCTGCCAGCGTTCAGTAGGTGTTCTGTAGGAGCTGTTCCACATGTAGATGTATTTCTGATGTATTTGCGGGGAGGAAGGTGATCTCCACGTTTTACTCCTCCACCATCTTGAAGGTCTCCCCCAACATCAATTCTTATGTAGAGCTTTGAGGGAGGTTCTACTGACTCACCAGTTACACTAAAGTCATATCCTTCAAAGTCACTGAAGTAGGACAAAAGCAAACAAAATGAACGGGAAAGAAATGAATGACTTCTTGAATTGGATTGGATACATTACTAAATTTAAGTGTACATAATTATATAGTCTGGCACATAATCTGAAATTGTGGTATAAAGGCTAATTTTTGCCAACTTGAGTTTGTGCCACCCTTAATCCATTGACCTAAAATGCACTTTTAGTAGGCTATTGATTTATGAAACTTTGGCATGGGTAGGAAAACCATTTTAAAAATCAGAATTGAAGCAGAAAATTTATAAAGCATATTTCAAAACAAATTTTATTACATGATAAATATTTTGTGGATGAATATTCAGTTAAGCAGTAACTCTTGTACTCTGGTAGGATGTGAAAATCTGTTACATCTTAATAACTAAAAAACAAAATTTGTCACTAGTGCAAGGTTGTTACATTTTGCAATGTTTACACACACAACTTTGAGGTCAACACTGAGCTTTGCTCCCCTAGCTCCTCCCCCCACCCATATGAACTCAGGAAAATATACCTCTTTATTAACTAACTGCTAACTACTACACTTCCCTCTACACTAATATTATAGTTGATTTTCTCCATTCTGCTATGAACTCAAAATTTTCTTTTAAATAACCAGAGTCATTATTCAAATAATCTTTTTTTTTTTTCAGGATTGGTGGGACCCTCTTTATGTTTAAATAGCATCAAACTCATTTTCAAATGAGTGGGAGCATCTTGTATAAGAAAATTGGTATCACTTCAGATTACCAAAAAGAGAACCATATTCAAGTTTGAAGGTTTAATTTGAAGGAAACTTACCTTTGCCTTGGCCAATGGAACAAACACATAAAGGGCTTGTATGTTTAGTTGCCAATTCTGAAGACCAGAGACTATTTCCATTATTTTGTATGTCCTTAATTGTTTTTATAAACACCAGTGGGAGAGAAATCTGAAATTTAAAATACTTCAAAGGGACACCCATTCATTTACTTATTTTAAAACAGTATATGCTAGCCTTAAATGGCCATTAAGTTGTGTTGTCGTTCTCTGTTTTTGTGAAGGTTTACCAGGCATATTATAAGGATCAAATACAGGATGAACTACAATCAGAAACACAATATTCATTCATTTAACTCTGGTACAGTAGAGCAAATTCAGGGTGACTCGAGGGACACAATGTCTTGTAAAACATATGTACTTAATATAAGGGTCATAAAACTTATTAAATTAAAACCTAGGTTAAAAATAGGAAGAAAATGTATGCTGCTGTCTAAAATAGCAATAATTTCCCTTTGGCCTTTCCCTTTCCAAGTAATACGGATTCTTTTCAGGAGGAAAAAAAAAAAGCCAACTTATGAATTCTTCATTTTGTAGGGCCAAATGCAAATCTCTTTTAACTGCACCATGCATTTTAATGGGCAAGTGATATGACAGAAAATAGAGGAACAAGAAGATAAGATGTTAAACCTTGAAAAGTGTACCTGTGTCTAGGTTTCAAGGAGGCTTTTTTCCTGAGCCTGAACAAGCCCCGTTAGTATTAGCTGGTGTCTAGGGAAAAGAGCTTAAGGGATATGAAGACAATAGAAACAATGTCTTTTAAATAGTTGATCTGGCTATGGGGCAGCAGTGCCGTGAAAAGGGGGGCACAGGACATAGAATAGCTGTTCATTCAGGGCACAGCAAAATGTCTCTGGACAAAACCTATTTTTGTTCAAGCAAAGTTTGGGGTGTACAAAATCCATGGAAACCAGAGAATTTGAAGTCAAGATTTTTTTAAATTGAAGTTTAGTTCATTTACAATATCATGTTAGTTTCAGGTGTACAGCAGTGATTCAGTTATATATATATATATATATATATATATATATATATATATACATAAATTCTTTTTCAGATTCTTTTCCCTTATAAGTTATTACAAAATACTGAATACAGTTCCCGGTGCTATACAGTAGGTCCTTGTTGGTTATCTGTTTTATATATAGGAGTGTGTATATATTAATCCGAACCTCCTAATTTATCCCTCCCCTCCCCCTTTCCCCTTTGGTAACTGTAAGTTTGTTTTCTATGTCTGTGAGTCTCTTTCTGTTTTGAGAGTAAGTTCATTTGTATATTTTTTGATTCCACATATAAGTGATATCATATGATATTGGTCTTTCTCTGACTTACACTTAGTATCTTAGTATGATAATCTCTAGGTCCATGCATGTTGATGCAAATGGCATCATTTCATTCTTTTTTATGACTGAGTGATAGTCCATTGTATATTTGTACCACATCTTCTTTAACCATTTATCTGTCGATGGACACTTAGGTTGCTTGCATGTTGAAGTCAAGATTGACCTCTATTTGTGCCTCACTCTGCTGCCTGTGGGCCACGCTGGGATAGAAATTGATACATTACCCTGACAAACAACTTCAAGGGTTTGGGACTGAGGGTGGTCTCAACTTTTTAAGCACTTGTACCCCTTTTTAATCCACCCAGTGAAACTATGTTTGAGTTTATCTTCAACATGACAGCCATTTTCCTAGCTGGTGCTCCTTGGTATAGATAGCACTTTAGGAATTTGAAACCAAAATAAATATCAATTTCCTTCTACTATACTCACACAGGGATCTGCTGAGAATTTTATCTTCATACAAAAGCCTTAAGGCTGTTGAGAAGGAGCTATGCTTGGTCATTTACCTGTTTACTCTTAAACCCATTCCTACCCTTTCCTTGCTCTTTTGTATTTTAGGGGGCTTAGCCCTGCAAAGCACATTGCCATCTGGCTTCTACAAAGGGAGATTCTGAGCAAGGAAGAGCGGAGACTGGGAAATCCCAACCCCTCAACCTTCAACCTGCTTTGGAGGTGGTTCTGGCAATGGCAGCATCTCCTCTGAAGTCCCAGAGCATGCCCCCTTCCCTTTGTCCTGTAGGTCTAGGGGTAGCAGTGGCTTCCTGCTATTGCCAAGCTCTTGGTGGTCTCCAGTTAGCCTTTCAGTTCTTCCAACGCTTTTGTAACTAGGACCCTAGTTTATATCCCTCTGTTGAAATACCTGGCAGTGATTCAATTTTCCTGACTCAACCGCAGCCGATGGCTTTTTCGTTTGCAGTTGTTGGTTCAAAAGATAAGAGATTCTCTTTGAAGTCTTCAGGCTCTTTTTTGGCCAGTGGGTAGGCTCCTGGGTCACAGTAGTCATTTTGGCAACTGGCACTCTCTTTGGTAGAAGTGGAACAAACAGTTCAAAGGCAAAGTGAGGAAGTAAGAACCATGTAAGGGCCTTATAGGAAGTATATTTTAGGGGTATAAGAGAAGGCACATTGAAGAGGCCATGTGAACATGCTGTTGACCTTGGCTAACTCCCCTTAGCTGGATAGCACTGAAAATGGAGGCTTCCTATGGCCCTTGAAAAAAACTCTCCTAAAACCCCATAATACATTTTTCTTTTGTCCTTGAAGTCCTTTTTTTCCCAAATTTTGTAAGTAACTACAGTGCTAGTGTAAAAATAGCCTTGTTTGAACTAAGATGAACAATACATACATGTACACTCAGAGGTCCAACTAACTCCCTTCAATCAGTAGAGGAACCCTCAAAATCATACACCAGTTTCTCTCTCTTTTTCCCCTCTTTCTCTATGTGATCACATTCCCTAACAAAATTAAAAGTTGTTTTCCATGATACAACTTCATAGGTTGTTGTCTGGAATGAGTTTACCCAAAAGAGTTCTAAATATTGGGGGGACAAAAATACCCAAACCCCAAACAAAATAGCTTTGCCATTCAAAATACCATCTTGCAGTCTGACATTTGCAGAGACCTTGGGAATATAGCATGTGGGGACTTTGATCCTGTTTCTCCGGTGGCAGCTGGGCCTGGTCCAAGCAGCCCTGCTGCTAACATTCTCATTGGGTGAGATGAGTGGAGCTGGAGGGGACATTATTTTTGCTTTTAGCCTCAGAGGCTTCACCATTCAAGAAATTCATACTGGCTTCAGCCATATTTTCATCAGGCTCTTAGTAAGGCTTGGGAAATCTTGAAAACAGAATGCTCATTTTTAGTGAGTTCTTTGAACCTACTAGTTTTATGAAATTTAAGCACATTATTCATTGTGTAATTATAGATGAAATATTAGAGAAGTGAACTAATTATACACAGTGCACTCAAGCCCAATTAAACTAGCCTCTGTGGTGAACGTAAGGGTATTCTCTCTTTCACTAATAAGAAATACTTTCTGAACAACAGAGAATAAAATCGTTAAATTGGATATGCTGTAGAGATTATAAATATCCTATTAGCATATAAAATGAAGATTAACCTTATTTAATCACTGCACACCAGATCATCAAAAGTCATATTGAACTCTGGTAATGTTGCTGTATCCATTCTGCAAAATAATAATAAAAACCCACTATTAATAAAAATAGCTCACTAGATGCTATTCTCATGTGCTAAATTAAACTGTTGGAGAAACTCAAGTATTCCCGTAACTGCTTAACAAAATAGCAAAACTACTTTTACCAATTCGTTGTGATATGATGGCTGATTCAGATTTATGTCATCCTAGTGGCTGGGAAAAGTGTGTCTCCCTGGCTGGGCAAATTAGCCTACTGCAAAATAAGTAAAATATACAATTCATTCCAGCTAGCACCACAAGTGACCTTTTGAAAATGTAAATTAAGTGATTGCACACACCAGGGTGTGTTGAAAATGAAAATGTACGTGCTTGAGACATAGTGCCACCACCGCTTCGGGTATTAATTGGCAGGCTCTGAATCCAGAGATATCTGTGTTTTAATCGGAGTCACAGGAAATTCCACTTGAAGATACTCATAAGCCTTGTTTTTGTGATAAATAATCAGGGCTGGGCAGAGCAACCTCTGGAGTTTAGCAAGAACAAGGGATTATTCAATTTCAAGTTATAATATTAAAAATATTGGTTATGAGAAGCAACAAGAAATCAGCAAAGGTGAAGGCAGCAAATTTATGTATCACTTTCATGGATTGTGGTCTTTCACAGCTGAAGGACAGAAATCAGTGAAGAGGGGTAGGTGGCTAATGAACAGATTTTGTTGGGATTGAGGGAAGGGGCTGAGTCAATCTTTCTTCCTCTTTCTTCCCTCCTCCCTCCCTCCCTCCCTCCCTTCCTTTCTTCTTTCCTTCCAGTTCTTGTTTATATTCCTTCTAAGATTTGATAGCTGTTTTTCTTTCATTGTGAAAATCTTCAGGGAACTGGAATATAAACACATTTATAAACATTGAGAATGACTGTGGCCATTACAACTTCATGTTCCTAATTAAATGCATTTATTTTGAAAACAATCAACATGTACACCTTCTTTTTGGTGGAACCCTTCCTCTTACTTTACTTAGGTGTCTTGCCCAAGAAAACAAGTTCAGTCCAAATTTCTATGAAAACTCAGATGGAAAGAAACTGAGAATAAGCTGGAGGTAACAGGTCTGGAGGGGGCAAGGCAGTGCATGTTGTCCCAGACTTATCAAAATAAAATGTGATTTGATTGCATTATGTTTGATGCTAATGCAAAGCAAGCAAAGTGTATGTGCAAGAGAGCTATAGTAGCTTCTTTTGCATCCTGGGACCAAAGCTTGCCAAGCCAAGGAGCCTTTCTTTCAGTTTAGTGCCATCCACTGTTTGGGTTTCTGTCCAGGTTTCTTTAAGGCCACTGGCACAAAAAATATATATATATATTTAGAAAATCTTCTGTGGCTTTTTTATGCTATGGAGAGGGCAACGTGAAGTGAGTACAGTGTTAATAATAATGGCTATTTTTGCCCTTTTGGACAAACCAACAATTAAAGAGTTTCAGCTTTTATTTTTGTTCTCCTTAAACCCAATTAAAAGTTACTTTGCCTTGTAGGGGCCATTTTTACAATTTATTTGAAGTACTGGGCAACTAAAGAAAATCCTATTTCTTCAGATTTTTGATGAGATTATGGATTTGCCATGACAATATCACTTTAAATAGACTTTTTAAATTTTCCCCAGGTCTAGATTGCATAGAGCATTTTAGCCTGGCCTCCGAATCGTTGTATTATGGGTAAACGGTTTGGTTGTGACACCGGACCATTCTGACTTCAGAAAAGCAGTAGACAGTGTCTAGAAGAAAAAAAAAGGTCTTTATTGAGATGATCAAAGGGGACATAAAGGCAAAAACTGACTTTCACTGAAACAGGTCTGGGGACCAGGCCTCCAGTGTCCTTATTGTAATTCATTGCTTTTTTCTAGGCCCCATGATAGAATTCTTCCATAACAGACAGAGGACTTTGTGAAATTGTAAATGAGTATGACTTCAAGCACTCTGTGGAAATGTATTCTCCCCCTATAGCCCATACATTATTTCTGCTTAGTTATGGTGGCTCACATTTCCCGTAAGTATCAGAGAGAACTTAATTCAACTCACACCGCATCACTTTAAAACTGTGCAGCTCTCTTAATCAACCTTTGTATCAGACACAAATGTGCAGTATGACCTAAGTTGAAAATGCCTCAAAGTGCTGACTCAAACTGTTAGTGAATAAAGGCTAGTCATTACCATTATGACACTAATGTGATGCAAAATAAAATTGAGTTGCATCAGCTGAACATTAGTTTGCAAAAATATTAGTGGTTGAAGCCATTTTCTGTTCATATTTTATTTATGCTTATATATATCTATATGTGTACATATATTTATTTATTTATTTATTTGAAACAGCCTTGTGACAAAATTTTTAAGTGTGGAAGAAGTTCCTTTTTTTCCTTTTTAACATCTTTATAGGAGTATAATTGCTTTACAATGGTGTGTTAGTTTCTGCTTTATAACAAAGTGAATCAGCTATACAGATACATATATCCCCACATCTCCTCCTTCCTGAGTCTCCCTCCCAAGTTCCATTTTTAACACTGACAAAGCCACAAGATTAAAAGTAGATCATATGTACATCATGGTCCCCCCCGCTATAAGATGAAAACATATTGTTGCTGAATTCTTTTTTTTTTTTTTTTTTTCTTTTTTTTTGCGGTACGCGGGCCTCTTACTGTTGTGGCCTCTCCCGTTGTGGAGCACAGGCTCCGGACGCGCAGGCTCAGCGGCCATGGCTCACGGGCCCAGCCACTCCACAGCATGTGGGATCTTCCCGGACCGGGGCACGAACCCGTGTCCCCTGCATCGGCAGGCAGATTCTCAACCACTGCGCCACCAGGGAAGCCCCTGAATTCTTATTAGAATATTTATACACATCTAAGCAATAACATGAAAATTCTCACCTTCCCCTGTACTTTGGTGGCAGTTTCCAAGATTTTTCAACAGCTCTTGTACTACTTACTATTTTATATCACTCACAAATTCTCTGACTTTTGTCTTTTTGAATAAGAAGGATTTTGAATTTCTTTCTTTCCTTACTTGACAAAAAAAATTTTTTTTGAGATAGAAATATGTACTCAATATACATTGGTGATATTACATTTGAACAAAAGAAAGTAAGATATGGGACTAGAGATTATTTAACCTCACCCCTACTGATAATACTTTATAGAATGAAGCATAAGTTGTCTTTTACTTATACAGTTTAGATGGTTTTGAAAAAAAATGCATGTGGTTATTTAATTCTTATACATCCTAGAGCTAGTATTGGTTTCAACCAATAAACTGATCATTCATAATTGAAAATAAATCAGCATGAATCAATCTTTCCTAAATTAGGGAAATTGTCCCCATGGTCAGTCAAAAATTCTGCCCTGTATCCCATTTGGGATCTCCTGAATTCTGAAAATTCTGAACATAAAATTTATACATTAGTGATCAAATACTTCTGATTTTACTTATTTAACAGTGAGAACAAGCCAAGCACATAAATACCCAGGAGATAGATTGTTCTTTGAAAATTTCAAGGACAAGAAGTTTTGGCTATCAATAAATTATTTAACATGCTTCAGGTTGAGAGAGTATATATCTTCATATTGTATCACCATAAACAATCGGTAGAAAATACAGCTAAATAAAAATGCTGGAAAGCTTCATTCATTCACTTTTTAGAAAAACAAGTAAAACCTTAAAGCAAGATGTGTAGAAATTTGCTGCTATGTGATAACTTTAGTGTTTCAGTCCATTTTATATTATGTAACATGTGGCTTGGACTGTTTTTATGACCTCTGTTTTATTTCCACATTAAGATCATCCAGATTTTAACAAAAGTAAGTTTGAAAAATCTCAAGTGGTCTTTGCCAAAACCAGCACTCAGAAGCATGATGCTTCCACACACACGCACACAGACACACTCCCACGTGATCCTCTAAAAAAGAGGATCATGGTTTTTAGCTAAAACCCAATTGTTCTTATTTTTAGGTTACAGGAGGGAAAAAGGTATGTGGGTGTGATGGCTGCAAATGTATTGCCAGCCTCTTAACAGTTCATCATTCTTAAATGATAGAAGTGTAGTAGCACCCTTCTGAGAAAAATCTTTCCTGTGGATTTTACTTTGTCCATGCCAGGACAAATTGCGTGCTAAGTTGGAATAATTCTGACATGGAAGACACCTCCATGACTGTCCTTGGAATACTGAGGAGCTGACATTCCTCTTTGGAAGATGAGGGGAGAATGTCCCCTACCCTCTTAATTGATGATTTACTGTGCTCTCCCCTGGGGCCACAACTGATGATCTGTAAGCTTGTTGAATTTTGAAGTAAATACTAAATATAATCAATATATAAAAATAAAAAAAGAGAGAGGAAAAAATGCAATGAAAATTTATGACCTTAACATTCCTTCAGGGTCAAGCAATTTATCAAATTCTCTCACTTTCTGGTTTCAATTACACAGCCATTGTGGAAGGAACTTATTTTAGCAGGTTCATTTGCCTCAGTGGGGAATACAGGACTTTGGCCTAATGCTTCACCTTTAGTGCAGGCCATTTGAGCCTTAGAACAAATACCAATCATCACTCTTTGGAAAAAAGAATCTGCATCGGCGTGGCCTATTGGAATGGGGTTTCTGTCAAGGTAAACGGTTGTCGGCAATGACTGTGGTAGAGTGGCGATAAATCCCATTTTATTGCTGAAAAATTCCAGCTTCACTCCATGCCTGACAGCTCCCACATTCTCATACCCATTTGGGCAATTTCTGCACTCTGTCCATCTGGTTCTCATTACCTCTCAACCTGCCTGCGTCTGATCCAGAAAAAGTGCAGGTCAGAAACAGGGGAAAAGAAACTGAGGTGATGGACAAAACAGAAAGCAGGGGGGTGGCCCTTGGAGGTCGGGGTAGAGGTGAGGGAACAACAGGAAAGGGGGGATCCCAGCTTAGGCTCGGACCAGTCGCTGGAAGGAGCTGCTTAGATATATTAGAGAAAGGTAATGACAGAACCTGAGCTGGGAAACCAGAGGAAACTGTATCTTACATTCAGGCCTTTCAAAGGCACCTGCTTTGGGGTGGACAAGAGTGAAAGAATGTGGTAGGTATGGGTGGATGGGGACAGACTAAAGGACAGTCCAGCCCATCCCATCTATCAAGGCACTCTGTCACAGAGTAGAGGGCCTGGTCTAGAAGAGCGTCAAGTTCAGCAACAAACAACATGGAGCCTGGAGCCCCATGTACACAGCTGGTATGCTTCCAAATATGGGGATAAAACTCTGCTGGAGATTCAGTTTGGGTTCAAGAATATAATTCTTTTAGAAGAAGAAAACTCTAGGGCCACCAACAGCATTGTCTCCCTTCATTTTTCTAAGAAAATTATTATTTAAAAACGAATGTGTCCTAATAGGTACATTTATGGGATGGTTTATTCATGGAATGACAGGACTAGCAAGTGAGTTGCCTGGGTATTCATAACCCCAATGACATATATGGTCATTTTTTGGAGTTGCTGTGCATTTATGCCTTTGGAAAGTTAGCCTCATTCTCTGAAACTGAAATCCTTTTGATCATAATTGCTTCTGACCTAAAATTACCCACCGTCGCTATAAGATGCCTCTTGGGGACAAAGAAATAAATACAGTAAATATCTGATAATAGATATAAATAATAAGCCCACTTAGACATTATCCTAAATTAGACTAGGATGAAACTGTATAACTATATATGTAAAGATATAAATTTTTCTTCTTATTTTGATGGGGTCATTATAGTTAATACCAAAATAAAATTTGGAAAGTATATCGAAGTACAAGCGATGAAATAAATAAAAATATTTTTATTCAATAAAAATATTAGAATCAGATGAATGGTTAGATAGATGGTGGTTATTTCACCACTTGTTCTGAAGGCAATTTTGCAATTTTGTCTTAAAACCAGGTATGATTGTGTATTCTTAAATATGTTGGAGAGCAGAGTCATTGCTACGATTTGCAGGCAGAATCTCTTATACTAGATATGTTTATACAGACAGTATGTCTTAGCGCTTTCTGGATCCCAGGGGTACAGAGAGCATTCCAGGACCGCAAAATTCACTTTTTCACAGCCAGACCTCTGACTGCTGCCATGCATATCTCGGTTTTATTGGTTGAATTCTAATATCAAGATGATGTTAAATTTTAGTTACTGAGCCAGACCTTGCAGATAAGAAATACTGGCTTCCAACGTTTAAGATTTAATTTCAAAATTTTCGAGTCATGTAAGTGCAAGAGAATTTCTATAAAATGTAATTACCTGAAATTGTAAGTGAACTCCGCATGAGATATTTGAGTGGAAAAGGAGATCGTTTATAAAATTTTAAGTTAAAATGACTAGACAATTTGGAGTGAAGTAAATTACAGATGATCAAAAACAGAAGTTTATTATTTGGCAACTTTAAAGTGAATACTTTTAGTCAACAAATACAACTCTGAAACAGACGTTTTCTTGTATGCATATTAAAAGGCATAAATTTTTGGCTACTATTACATATCCATTAAAATGACCATAATATATGACATCTCTAATTTGGAAAGGAATTGCAGGTTCTTAGCCAAAAAAGAATCTCATTTGAAATTTACTTTTCTGGGCTGTACATATGTCAGAAAGATGCGATCATTGAAACTCCAAAGAATGTTTCTTTCTTTTAATAGCATAGCAGAAAATTAATGGCATGGGAGAGGGTAAAGTGACAATTTAACTTGATGCCTGATAGCTGTTTACTTATTATTTTGTGCCCAGATTTCAGTGTCCTGTAAAAGAAAAGTGGAAATAAAGAAGCCACAGCATTCATACGGCTTTTAGGGAACTTAAGACACGTGGGGGAAAGTGCCTAGAAGGCTATTGAAATATTTGCAAAACAAATCATTTACATTTACCTTTTGTGTATGTAAAACCCAGAGTGCCTACAAAGACAGAATCAACTTTAGCTGTAAGAAATATTTCAGCATCAAAATGGTTAATAGTATTATAGCTTCAAAAGAGCCTATTGGCTCACCCTCAAGGATGCCCTGCAGTTGTTGTTAAAGTCATCAGATGAAGTTAGCCTTCTCAGCTAGCCTTTAGATTTGTCTGCTAACAGTAAAAATACTATAATAAATCGGTAACATATGTTGCCAGGCAAGGAAAAGTGATATAAATAAAGAGACTAGGAGACCCAAACCAAGTACAATGTGAAAAGAATTTAACTTTCAACCTATTCGTTGGCTAATTAACATTTGAAAAGCAAGTTGAAAGTGTAACTGTTATTTGCTTATATTCTTCCTCATTTTTTTTTTTTTTTTCTCTTTTCAGATTGCATTCTTACCCAAATACTCCTTCGTGATTGCCTGTTTTGCGGCTTTGGGGTAAGTCCCAGTTTTCCACAACCTTAAGAAAAAAAAATGCATAACATAAAAGATGCCAAAAAGACTTATGTGTCCTGATGCATGGGTTTTGTGAAATATACATGGGTTTGTTGTTTGGGGGGGCGGCTAATGAAATAAAGAGAAGGGGTTTGTTTTCTGCAAGGATCCAAGACTGTGTGAAAGTGTGCATTGCAAACGAGTCTCCCATCAGGAAAGCCACCTCTGGAATGGAAATGACAAAGCTTGGAACACACACAATCAATTATTTTCACTAGCATTTAAAATATAGAAAACAAAATCTGCTTTGGGAATTGACTGAATATTTTATTTAGCTTTTTTATTGAGACATCCTTTGAAAAATGGCATAATATAAATAGTTTTACAAAGCAACAATATAATCAATCTCTAAACTAGAATATAAATCAAGGATTTCATTAACTGCTGGTAGCCAGTTTGAATTGTAGTCTTGTCCATAATGCCTATCTATCTATGTATGTCCGAGTTATATTAAAAACCTTTAAATGGCTTTGTAATATCAGCTACATCTAGCTATTATAATAATTAATGGTACTGTTTTATAAATCAATACATGTATTCTTGATAAATTCATATCCAGTTAATGGTGTAATTTAAATAAAAAATTAACGTAATAAAGGACATACAGAAACGGGCAGGAAATCTTTAAAGGTTAAGAGACAAATTTGTCTAAATTCATTTTTAACCTGTTTTGAAAAAGTTTGTTTAAAATCAGTGGAGATTTACCTTGTTTTTGTGAAACTAATCTTGTCATGTTTATTGGTATCTAGTATTGAATTTGTAAGATGTTTTCTTTTTTTAACTGCTAAGTTTTAATTACATACTTATGATACTGTGGGATGTTTTACTACCATTGTACTCGTTTTTTTTCAATAATTGAGTATTCTTTAGAAAAATAGAATAAAACAAACTAAAATCCTCGAACCATTCATGTATTTTCAATACATGAATGAAATGTAAATGCTTTATGTTTTTTTATATCACTAAATGAACTGTGCTGAAAATCTCCAAAGCCATATACAAATTTTATTTAGGGGGAAAAAGGACTGATTAGTTCAATGAATTTACATGTGTAAGAGCCAGAGTTTTTACTACTTTCACTGAATGAACATCCTAGGAATTTTAGAAAGAAAAGAAAAATGCATTGACGAGTCCACAATGTATTTTAACGCTGCACACGGGTGGAGAAACATTCTACAAAGAGTGTATTATTGTTCTAATTTTAAAAATACACACCAAAGGCATATTAAGGAATAATGAGATTTAGAAAAAGAACTGAATGTTGTAGGTGATCAAATACAATCTTAAATCTTTCCAAATAAAATTTCATTTCCTTTATAGAGGAAGCATTCTACACAAAATATCTTTCAGAATTATGCAGACCAGTCTGCCCTGCCATTCTCGGTGACATGGTGCAGAATGTTACTTTAATCCACTGAGCTTTTTCTGACATTTTTCTTAACATTGCTGAGCCTTATTTAGAGCAGCAAAGGAGATGTGTGCAGTTTCCTTTGACACTGATGGGTGTTTCAAAATGTTACGAGAGAGAGAGTGAGAGAGAGAGAGAGAGAGAGAGAGAGAGAGAGGAGAAAAGATTTGCTGCTAGTCATTTCATCAATAGAGCTACAGGAGCAATTACTATTTGTTAAAAGTTTCTATTTCAAATGAAGCTAAATTTTAAAGAAGCCTCATCCTTTTAGAAGAGCTGATGCTTGGAAGAGGAGGGGAGAGAACACACATTAGTGATTACATGTTAAAGTGTGCTCAAGTACTGGAATCATTTAAAATGTATTGTGTTTTTAGATGAAACCTACAGCAAAACCACTCCTAAGAGGCTTAATTTAGGTTTTATAGGAAGAACATAAAAAAGACCAGGTTACAGCCACACACTGAAATATGGGGTACATTTAAAATATCTTCATTTAAAAATGTATGTTTATTTTCCCTCCTGGGATCACTAACGTGTGTCTTGACAGAGAAAGCGAGGACATGCTACATTCTTAAAAATTATCTGTTAAAGGGATCACATTCTAAGACAGGTTTGAGCATTTTTATGACTACAGATAACCTCTTAATTATGTCGCTGCCTTCCACTTGTTAATCAGGGGCATTGAACACTGTTAACCAGCGAGTGGTAGCCTTTAGAAGACTACACTATTTTTAAGAATTAGAAACACTTTATTCCCATCATCATATTATCGCATGTATGATTTTAGCACTGCTAGAAACTTACCTGCTTGAAATACCAAACACCAAAGACAAGGTCTAGATGCCCGTAACGATGTTGTTAATTACTTCAAATTGTGCAGCTCATGAAAAGCTTTAAGAGATAGATAATTTTACTTTTCTTGTCTCCCCGCCCCGGTGCCTCCCCTACCTCTCACACAATTCCTATTTGAACCAATTTTTAGGTGTCTTCTGCCGCCACCATGCCGCCACCAGCGTGTGAGATACTCAGAGACCGTCTCAGAGAGCAAGGTATAAGTGGAGTAAATAAAGTCGTTTCACTATTGCTTTATCAACCCACCTAGGTAGTTTTCCTGCCAGCCAACCTGCACTAAGACCCATAAAATTATGCAATAGTGACTTCTTTGGAGGTTCTTTAATCAGATAATGGCCAGTGTTAGGAGGGAAGGACCCAGGGCGATGTTGCTGGCACTTAACACTGGGCTTGGTCATTACGTGTCTGGTAGAGACCAATAAACAGCTGATTATTACCCTATAAGGAGCCAATACTTTACATTTATCCTAGTTATTTTTTTCTTTTCTTTGCAACTTCTCATAATGGCAAGGATTTGTCAAGAAGACCTACGAGCAGTAACCTCACAGGCCCCTTAAAAATAAGAATCTTCCTAGCGTGAAATGATGCCTTTGGTGAAATGGTGAGAATGATTTTGGCTTTTACAAGAGCAGAGGTTTGATTACTTTAAAGCCCATTTCTTTCAAATGGGGAGAACCCCGGACACCATCCCTCACTCTCCTGTCCCCTTCTCTCTTCTATGACAGGTTCACAGGCTGCAACCAAGGGGTTTTAAAATGCAAATATTTATATTTGAACTCTGGCAATAACAGAGTCATTTTGCTTCCTCTGTTAGCCTGTGAAAATTGATGCTGCATACCTGGAACTACGTTTCATTTCTCTCTTTACACATGAAGATATTATATAAATAAAAGATAATTTATGGAAAGGAAAGAGCCATTTGAAATAATAATCCTAAATGTGACTGGGTAATCTTTTAAGGCTTTAAGAGTCAGAGATGCAGATTTCCACACTTTTAAGGAAAACTTGATTGCAACCGGGAAATGTGTGCTTTTGAACACCTATTGAATTTGAATGCCTGCGTGGGTCAAAAAAGAGAAAAGGAGGGATGAAAGGAAGGCAGGAGAGAAAAAGGTGTGAATTTTACACATGCTTTAAACTAAGGTATTCAACCACATGTTTAGACTTCTTGTTACAATTTTATTGACTCTCTTTATATCTGAATATAATTTTTTCACAACCTATGTAAATTGCGAAACAGTGAGTCTTAGAAAATGCTCTCTTGCCTGGGATCCTCATCTTAGTATGAACAGCACGATACCCAGAAGAAATGGACCCTAATTTCAGAACCTCATACAAAGCCAGGCAATTCTTGAGCCAAACAAACAAAGGGGGTGTAAGCGATTTCATTTATTTTGATAATCCTCCTCCTGCACGGGAGCATTTTGCTGTCTTTGTCAAAGTGAATGACAACAATTTGGCCAACTCTCTCTGAGCTGCACTCAACAGTGACAGGCAAATTATCAGAGGCCCTGCACTTCTTATTATCAGAGGAGAAGCCATCAGGGGGACGCATGGAGGATACCTCTCCCTTGTCACTATTTGTCAGTGGGACAAGGGCCACTGCTATGGGTAGCTGACAGGTAATTTCAACAATAACAATTACTCCTATTACTGGTGTCATAAACAATTCACCCAAGGCATGACAATAGCAAAGCTTTATAATTCCATGCCATATAAATAAATGCCAGCAGGTAACAAGTAATTTAGCTCCAATCAAGCTTTCACCCTGGCATTAATATTGTTATTGCAAGAAAATGGAAAATTGAAAAAATTCAATATGTTAATGAATTAAGAGAGGTTCAAGGGCTAGACAAGAGAGGTTGTAAAAGGGAAACCAAAATTATTATGGTATCATATTTGGTACCATGGTGAGGGCCAAACAGCAGTATAATTACTTTAAGATTAATAAGGGGATCAGAAGTACTGTTTGCCTTAGACTTGAGACCTGGGAAAAACATGACATGGACTTTCAAAATCCTCCTGTCTCTAATTTCTGAAGAACATAAGTAGAAATATGAGAATGTGTATATAATGTAGCATCTTGCTAGCTTGTATTTCCACCTGAAATATTTCACTGGAAACAGAGGCATGAGTACCAGAGGAACATTTCCATCTGTTTAAGGAAATCGCATCAGCATCTGCTTCCTTTACATTAAGTCTCATACTGAAACTATTTTAATAAGCCTATTTTTATCTGTGCTGAAGGTAAAGCTGAGAACCCCTCTTTGCTCTCCAACTGTCCACATTTTGGAAGTGGGCTCGATGATACAATCCAATCTTCCTCCGTAAAACTTCCTGATCAAATGAATTTACAATTTCACTATTTGTCTGGCAAGACAATGTGCCATCATAGTGACAGCAATAAAAGAATTTGAAAATCTCTAATTACAGGAGCTGCAGAGCAATTAACGCATGTCAAATTTCACTTCATTAAGTGCCACTCTAATTTTCCCTCTAAAAATTAATGGATTTTTTTCCTTTTGGTATGTGTGTGTGTCCCCTTAAGGCAATGTTGATTCAAATCTGCTCAAGATGCAGTGTTGCACAGCTAAGCATCTTCTTGATTACAATCCGCCACACTTCTAACTGCGCTCATTCTCACTGCCACGGATACTTTGTCAACAGTCAAATTACACCACGCTGATAACAATGCATAATGGTGTTCCTCCTCCGAGGCTGCTGGCAGGAGATGGGGTTCATAAAAATGTGATGTTTTCTTCTCAACTGTTTCTTAAGGAAGTTTGTAGGAGCAGGTCACTAGTCAGGCGTTAATTTTTTGAAGTGAATTCGTTAATTTCAAGAAAAGGAGTGAAATGATGGCGTACCAAAATACCTCATTGAAAAAAAAAATCAGGAGACGAATAAGGAATTGAAAATATCTGGAGCCAAAGTTTTGCTTAAACACTTTGTTCAGAGACATTTTCAAGAGCACTATTCTTGGTTAAATACCAGTTTTTTTTTTTTTCCTTTACTTTTGGGCTATAAACATTGGAAGCCTCTCTTGAACAGACAGTATTTAGATTATGAGAGAAGTTTGTTTAACTGACATATTTGCCAGAATCCTCAAAACATCACAGGACATGGAAGACAGATGACTTTTTTTAGGTCAAGACTGTATATTCCAGATAAATGTTGATTCATTTTAACTATTTTTTATCCTAGTTGCAGATCTGTGTCTGAGTCATCAGCCCATGAGAGGAATATTTCTCACTGAAAAATGAAAGAAACATAGTGATTAGATGATCTTACATTCAGTCTTTTTAGAGATCATTCACATTTTATATGTCTAAAACATGATCAGATCCAGAACAAAAAGGGGGAAATTAAACAAAATGCTCAATGTATCTCTTTGCAGATTCTTCAGGGAGTGGATAACATTCACATGGATGACATCCCAGTTTTCTCATCATGTAAGTATATTTTTGGTTATACGTTTTCTTTAAACATATTTATTCAGTAAAAAATTAAATTCATGGAATATACACTTCATTTTTTAAAAAATTCACAGGTTGAGTCCAGCTTTTCATTCACTGACAACTAACTCAAAAATCTAAAATTTGATACTTTGAGGTTTGTATTTCCTAATATGAAAAATTCCTTCCTTCTCGTAAGGCATGTTCTTAAGTGGTCTATTTCAAACAAAAGAAAATGACATTCCCCTTTCAGCTAGCAAATGTTAGATTCTCTCAAAGTCGATTGGGGGCTCACTTGGAAGTTTTGCCATTAGAGACACACAAATTGAATTATTTTCATCTCCCAAATATCATTCTTCGAACTTTATAAATATAGCAATACTAGGTTTAGCATGTCGTGTGGCTTGTTTACAAGTAAAGGTATCTTGATAAAAAAAACCAAGGTCTGTGTACTTTGGCAAGACAAAAACCTGGAACAATCTCATATTAAAACATTACCAAAGGATTGTAAAGGTATATTTAAAGGGAGAAAACTTGATTATATAATGCAATCCAGCAGTAATCAATTTTACCTTCAATATCTTGCTTTTGTTTTCCAAATGCTAAATAAACAATACATAATGCATCCCTCATCAGCCAAACCATGGAGGCTCTGTGCTCAAATAACAGGAAACATATTCAATTTTCCTAACAGAAGACAGTTCATTAAGCTGTGCCACATCAAATAAAACTTTAATTTCTCCGGCATCAGAGTCGCAATGAAAGCAATTGAAGAAGATGAGCCATATGGTACTTCTATCAGCAAACACATATTGCTCATTCCCCCAAAGTTTTCTAATTCTGCTCCCCAGACCTGTGTAATATAGATAATGTGCTCCGAGATCAGCAACCATGAGCTATCTAGTGTACACTTCTAATACTGTATTTAATGGGAAATAATGAATCATAAAAGCCTAGAGAAGACGTCTTTTGCTAACCTAAATCTCAGCTGTAATTTCATTGTTCTGTGCCTAAGATGCTGTTTGCCCTTTCCAAACAACAGCCGTTGAGCATAATTATGCTGCTTCAAACCTGGGCTGGCAAAAGCATCCCTAATAGAACCAAGTTTCTATTAACTCCTGAATTTCTGAATTTAATGATGCACTGACGCAGACATGGAGATAACCAAGCATGTGTCATTTTAAAACCCAAAGAAGCGTTTTCTCCTTCTGCTCTTTGGTCAGACTGCTCCATGCTTTTATATTCACTCCCTCCTCCCCACCCCCTCTCACCCCTACCCATGCAACAGGAGTGGCATGATTAAAAATGAGGAGATTTTCTTGTTATTAGCAAATTTGACATTTGTCTGATGAAATGCACATAAAATGTGAAAGCTACACAGTACTCAGAAGAAATGTCTCCGCTCCAATCCAGGCTCCCAAGATGAAATAATTTAGGTAAAGCAAATGTAAAGATCCTCGTACATCTTTACTCAGAATGCTAGGATTGGATTATAAATGAAAGAACCAAATATTGCTGAGCTTTTAGAGCGATGGTATTTTGACACATGAGAAGCGTCTAGTGTTTCATCTCTCACCTTAACTGCCTTGATTATTAACCTAAACATCATACATCTGCTCAAATGCAGCAATTTCTCTGTCCTGGGTCCAGCCTGTCTTCCCGCAAGCGATTGGGGTTGGGGCTTAATTCCTTTTTAGAGAAAAAAAAAAAATTTCCCCCCCAAATAGGTTAATGATTTTAGCTTTTCCATTTTTAAAGCTCATCAAATCAATATTTTCCCAACACAATGCTAATTTAAAACACCATCAAATAACACTGCGGATACCTATTGAAAACGTATTTTAATGGTTTTGTTTGTTTTGGCAGCAAACTAACCAAGGACGATTAAATTAAAAAGAGACTTTTAAAAGTTAGAGATTGCCTTTTTAACGCTTATTAAAATCAGCATGTTACATGCCTGTCTTTGAATTAGCTCTACACACTTGATTGCCATCATTAAAACTAGTTGTTTGGGTGCTGCTCTGTGATGGCTCAAACCCTTCCTCAAAGCCGATTCTTACTAGTTATTAACTTGACGTCTCTTTTCATTGAAATTAAAAAGAAAAAATTCATTCTGGCCCGTGGAAGAAACAGTCACCAAAACATGAAATAGCTCAGCAAGACAGCAGTATGAAACTATGAAAAGACCAACAGGTAAAAGAACTACAGTCACATCTAAAACATATTCAGGAAAAAAAAAATCACAACGACAACACAGAAGCAGTCCATTGATTATATTTCATGAATGCCTTAAAACAAATGTTTAAACAGTTTTCTGAAACAGTGCAGAAAACCCCTGCATGCTCTGCTGGCTTGAAATGACAATGGCCTATTGCAATGTAAAACACGCTGGAGAATAAAAAGGTGCTTTTTGTTACCATTTTATCAAAGCTGTTCATCTTCGAGCTGCAGGCAGCATTTTGCTGGAATTGCAGATATTTCTCTGTCCAGGCTCTTTTGTGTGTGCATCTCATTTGCATATATTTATCTCCAGCTGAGGGTGCTTTCTGCTCATTAAGGTCTCCCTTCCCATGATTTCATAAGCCAGCCGCTAAGAGGGATTTCACCTGTGGTGACTGAGAAAAGAGGGGTGAAAAACTAAATTCTTCATAAAAAGGAAATCTTCTGAGTCTCTTCCCCTATAAATGGGCACCATTTGTGTTAAACAGCCTCTTGTCATGATAGATGCCTCCGGAGGTCAGGGGTTAAAGTTGATTGGAAGGTCAGCAGTAAAACAACAGACAAACCAGACGCCAAACTGGTTCCTTAGCTGTCGGTGGGAGCTGTGGTGCAAACAGGTCTTGAACCTTTTTCAACCTCTAATAAAACAGGGGATGAATCTGAAGTGGATCAACCAGGCCCCTGAAGCAGCAGCACAGAAAAACACAAATAATATCAATATCAGGCAGCCACAGGAAACAATGGGGCATTTCTCCGTGCTACGTGCACGCTGCTATTGTTTCAAGGGCTGGGGAATTAATTCCACTTATTTATTTAAGGCGTGTCAACTCACTGCCTAAACCTGTTTCAGTGTCAAGATGAATAAAACTTTTATGGCTCATAAAATAGAGCCATTCATCTCAATGCTCTTTGTGGTGCGTGTTTTTTGTTTTTTTTTTTCTGGCACACTGAGCTAGGCCTCTGCTCCTAGATGGTTACATCTGAACTGTTGCTATGATCCACACCATATTAGAGAACAAAATGATTTCACCGGCAAATGGATCTCAACAGAAATGACACAGGAAGGCATTTTAGCTGCGATGTAATAGTCCCCAAATTCCTCTGAAATCCTCATCATGCACTTGCATCTGTTTTGATCATGCGTTATTGACAAAGCAGAAGTTTTGTTATTTTAGAGGAAAGTTAAAAAATGATAACAAGAAGAAGTTAGTTTTCTGGAATATCATGCATTTCATTTGACTTTAGAAATGCAACCTGGTTAGGGTAGCTGTTTCCCATTCAGCACATTTAGCCCAAGTTTTCACTGCTGTGTACTCAGTTTGCCCTGATGGAATAATTCAAGTGCCTTCTTTAGCTCCATAGCTTTGAATTTTATGTTTAATTTTGAACAGAAAATGCCAAATATAAATGGAAAAGGAAATGCATTTCAGCGCATTTTTGCATTATACATTTTTCAAAGTTCAGTTGTAGAATCAATTTTACTTTTGATTTCCTACTGATGACTTTAATACTAATATAATACTAATAAACATGTTAACATTTATGAAGTGCCACACACAGTGCTGAGCACACACATGTTCTCATGCAATTGTTAGTGATAATTCAATCCAAGTCACAGAAACCCATTTAGAATAATAATGATACTCTTCAGTACCCAGAACATACCTTAGAAAACAAAAAAATTCCAATCAAACAATATCATTCTAGCAGATGCTTTAACAGGGAACATCATGGGAACCAGATTGCTTTATATTAAGATGAGCAAAAAAGAAACAATTCCATGGCATTTCACAGATTCTCCAATCACGGGTTAAATCTCATACATCACAGCTCTTTGCTCTGTTGCAATGTAAATTGATTTGTGGGTGATTCACTTACTCTGTTGTCCCAGTTGCTTTGCTTTTGAGATCTCCAGTGACTATTGTAGCCTTTACTTATGAGGCCAGATTATTTCTAATTTAGTCAGTCGGCAGGTCAGTTTTTCCACATGCATTCCAGTTTTTCCAGCAAGTAGATTATTTGAGGAGAGCCCAAACAGAAGTTGTGCTTTCACACTTTGCTCATGGGTGAAGATGTGGCCCTGGGGAAAGAGGGGTTCAGTTTTTGGGTGCCAAGCACTGCTTAAGATTCAGCTGCTCTTTCTTTCCCATTTGAACTGGTGCGTGTACCAGAGCTCTGCATAGGGGTGGTCCCTTTACCAAGCAGCCCTGTTTGAAAGTGGAATTGCTTTCAAGTGGCCACCAGACCCTGAGAAAAATATTTCAACTCAAAATTGATTAGGTTTTGCTAATCTGTGGCAATGTGTTCTCATTTAAGCGCGGAGCAGGAGATTTTTCTTCTATAACCCATTACAGTTCAAAAAACGCAAGAAGTCTTGCTTCACACAAGACGTTCAACTTGTGGTTGGAGAAATTTTCCAACTTATTAAATGTTGTTTATAACCTCCTCTTTGTACACCCTCTGCCTTCCCAGAGTTCCCTCTGTATCCGAGTTACCAACTTTCTTTCTGACCTTTCACATTAAATGTAACCCCACTCCCATCTGGCAACCTAGACCCTCCAAGTGACTAGAGCAAAAATACACAGTTTACTCCCCCCAAGTCTGCACTCTTGTCCCTCGTTTTTCTTTTTGCTCTAATCTAATCACTAATTCTTAAGCTTGGCCAAATAGTTAAAAATGTTAAGTGCTAGCAAGGCCGTCTACCTCCCCCTCATATCTGTCTCTGTTTATGGAATGGGCTCAGTTTCCTCCTCTTCTCCTTCGGCCTCGGGTCTTCAGGTCAGAACACTGTAAATACACACAGCTCTGGCTCGACCCATAAATCTGAGCAAAGGGCAGGCTTATATATTCAGATAAGCACGGGTTGGAGCGGGAACATGGGAGGAGAGAGAACCAGCAGAATCTGACGCTCCGCAGCAATGTTCAGAAAAGAGAAGTGAAAGGCCAGGAATCTTTAGTGGGGAGGGAAAAAGATTTTTATCTCGAAACATCTCTCCTTATTTCTAAAGGATGAGGTTGGCACTGCTTCCTCTTCTTCTTCTTTTTTTTTTTCAATTTTTTACTTTTTCCACATTGCTGATACTCACATCCTTACTGAACATATTATCTTAGAGGTAATCAAATTAAACAATAAATTTCATTTATTTCCAACGTCCTTTTTCCTTTTTAAGTGTATTGGCTTGTGTTTTGAACTTTGTGTATGTGGGGGGCGGTGTGTGTGTGTAATGTGAATTAGAGACCTTTTCCCAGAAATTCTCTTCTTCTGGAATTTTTCAAACCTAAGGTCTTTGCCTAAATAACCATGTTGTTAGTCACCACATTGAATCCCAAAATAAAACACAGCTGAAGGAGCTGGGAATGACAAAGTGATACATAAATGCTTACGTAGCCTTCGGTCTTTAAAGCTTCTACTTGATTTCCAAGTTCAAGTCTTTTCTGTTGGGTTTTCAGATCTCAAGATTTTCTGTGACTCCTGAAATACCACCCACCCTTCTTGGGAGATGTGCCCCTTGTGGACATAGATATTGTCGCAATAGAAAATCTTGAGCCAGGGGACCATGGCTGAAAGCGTACTTTCTACCATTCATCTGCCCTGACTCTGCTTTAGAGACCATGAATCACCCCATGAATTTGCCTCAGTCACTTAAGAATCTAGGAAATGTGGCACTTGCTTTGTTTTCAATCCATGTTTTATATTTTATCATATACATATATACAATTTTTATCTCATTTCTCTAGGTCATTCTTTTGGCAAATAGAGAACTCATATTCCTCAAAAGGACCTTCTTTCCTTGGGTTGAGATATTAGTGACAATTCCATGTAGGTAAGAGAACTTTATGGGAAAAACTGCCAAGAGAGTAGTAACAGGGCTGGCTGCCCAGACCGTTTTCTATGTTCTAGCCCCACCTTTGACAAATAGAAATGATAATAATAATGATCACCATTTACTGAGCACTTACTTTTGGAAAGCAATGTGCCAGGTGCTTTATATGCATATTAATTTAAATCCTTATAACAATGTGACAAATGAAGTATTATAGTCTCCATGAATGAATGAAAAACTCTGGTTGGAAAAGTGAAGAAATGTCTCCCAGAATGTACATTTAAGCTTAGCATTTGAACATGAGTCTGGCTCTAGAGCTCTCTCTTCTGAACTGCCTCTCAGGGCCTCAGGTTCTGCGTCTTCAGGATGTGGGTCTTGGGTGGAATGGAGTCTATTTAGCAGGGTATTCCATGTCTGGGTTGACTTTCTCTGCCCACACCTCTCCTGAAGCTTAGTCCTGGCATTTTCAACAGCCCTCTGGTGTCATGGCCTGGCTCTCACAGACCTCCTGCACTCATGTCTGAAATGGAATTCATCGATTCCTCACCCAACCTGCTTCTTCTCTGTGATCCACGTAGTGTTCTCTGGGAGCACCGTCCACTCTGCTCTGTAGTTCAAGCTCAAGGCTCTAGCTGTCTCGGCTCTCTCCCTTCTCACCTGCCATGATCATCAGCCCACCTGGCAGAACAGGGACACATGCAGGAGACATTACTGTCCCACTACCTGGGTTTGAATTTGGCTCCCCTATTTACCAGCTGTGCAGCATTGGACAAGGTGTTATATTCCTCTGTGCCTTGATTTTCTCATCTGTAAAATGGGGTCCGAAATACTACTTGTTTCATAAGGTTCAGTCTCCTGGTATTGTTTGACTGAATTGTTAAAATAGCCTTCAGACTCACTTCACCAGAGTTATCATTATAAAATAATAGCCATCATACCCTCCTGCTTAAGAAATCTTTGCTTCCCTGTTGCCCTCAAGCCTAACTATGGAGTCAGGCAAAGGCCTTCATAATCTCCTGCCACTGGCCTTTCCAGGGTCATTTTCCACCATGTCTGCCTAAGCAATTTGCACTCTGGCAGCAAAAAATTATACATGTCATACGCTTTTGTGCCTCGAAACTTTTGACCGTGCTGTGCCCTCTACCAGAAATGCCCTTCCTTTCCATTTCTGCCTAGTGATGGGCACTTATCTTGTATGGCTCAGTTCAAAAGTCACCTATTTTTTAGGGCAGCATAAATTGAGTCAGTCACTTGTAGAGTGTATTCCTCTGTTTTGGAACCTAACACGTTGAATTGTAATTATATGCACTGTCATTATATGCGCAGTAACCAGTAGGCTGGGGACTCCTGTGGGCAGAGGCTGTGTGTTTTCCAACTTGATGTGTTTTGTTCTAGAGCCTCATATATAGTGGGAGCCACCAAATTTTGATTAATATATAAAATGTCATTCCTCACCCTAAAAAATGACTTAAAGTAAATAAATGTGTATCAAATGCCTGTAATGTGTTAACTAGTTGAATTAAATCTTGTTAGCTTGAGATGAGAAAGACAGTGAACTTGCAACAAAATTAAATTAAAAACTCAAGAGCATTTAGGAGTTTGGGATTAACAGATTCACACTATGATATATAAAATAGATAAACCACAAGGACCTACTGTATAGCACAGGGAACTATATTCAGTATCTTATAATAGCCTATAAGGGGAAAGAATCTGAAAAAGTTTATATATATGTATGTATATATATATATATATATATATATATATATATATATATACATACATATATATAAATAAAACTGAATCACTTTGCTGTAAATCTGAAACTAATACAATATTGTAAATCAACTATACTTCAATAAAAAAAAAACTCAAACACAACTCTATTGTTCTTACTGTCTCCAAGATGAAGCCATCATGTTTTTTCCTAGTACACGTTAAATGTTACATTTTTTCACACCTTAGGAAAATATGATAATGGAAATTCTTTAGAATATCAGTGAAGTCTCTATATTTTGTATATTTCATTAGAAAAAGAGCCAGTTTTTTCCTTATGTGCCTTTACTCTAAGCATAATACTTCATGGGAGGCAGTATATGAGTGTTTACGACCATAGGCTTGGAAGCTAGAATGCCTGGGTTTAAGTCCTGGCACTGCCACCTACAAGCTGTGTAATTGTTGGGAACAGTTTTCTCAAAGCCTGTTCTCTTACCTGTAAAATGGGCATCATAGTAACATCTACCACAGAGGGTGTTTTGAGCATCCAATGAGTTAGTGCATCTAAACACTTAGATGAATGCCTGACTTACAGTAAATGCTCAATAAATATGCTCTGTTATCCAGTTGGTGTTTACAGGAGAGTCGCCTGGAATCCTAGTAGAAAGGCGAGGTCTATTTCATCGTCAGGGCACAGTGCAGAGAGGCAGGAGAACCTGGAGAGATGATGAATTGGCCCATTCACCTGTGCAAGGACTAGGTATCCATTCAGACATCACTTCAACACATAAGCAATTTAGTGTTTCTTTTTGTCATTGACACATGGAGCTAAATCTAGGAACAAACCCAGATTTTAAGTTAGCAGTTAGGACAGTTGGCTCTAGAATCATTCTGCCTGGGTTCAAATCCTAGCTCTATGACATACTGGTTGTGTGAACTTGGGAAAATATTTTTATTTCTATAAGTTTAAGCTTTCTCATCTGGAAAATGAGGGAAAAAAGACTAATTTTAACCTTCTACCTGTTGTGAGAATTAAATGAAAACAAAACAACTTGACATGCTTATCACAGTGCCTGTTGCATAGTGAGTGCTTCATTTCTGTTAACCACTGTTTTCTTGTTGAAAGTATCATTGTAATGTTTTTACTATACGATGTGCTTTTTAAATTTACTTTATTGTGAAATATATCATGCCTGTGTCTTGCTTTTTTCATTCAATGGTTGCAACTGGACTGATGTGGATAGTTCTTATTCCATCAGTTTCACTACTGTATAGCATTTTATTATACCAACACCCCACAATTAATTGTGTTATTTTTTTCTATTGATGGGCATCTGGACTGTTATTGATCAATTTCTATTACAAACATGGCTGCATAGAACATTCTTATATGTGCCCTGGTGCACATGTGAAAGACTGAAAGACTTTCTTTAGGAAGTTAAACCTAGAGTTGAGATTGTAGGACCGGTGAATATTCAAACTTACTAGGTAGTGGTAAACTGTCTTCTAAGTAGCAGCTCATGAAGTATTTTTTGACAGAAGATCATTACAAACGTATTTTGGGTCCTCATAAAGATTACTGTATGTTGTAGTCAGTCTCTAAGATTCTATGGTTTCAAAATAAAATCCAAATGAGCCTCTTCTTTTGGTATTCACACCCTCATGTGGTGCTCTCCCACACCGTACCAAGGTTGGTCTTTGTGACCAGTAGAATATGGTAAAAGTAATGGTACGTGTTACAAAAAACTGTAGCTTCTGTTTGTGGCATCCTTTCTCTTTCTGTCTCTTTTGCATCTTTCACTCTGGGGAAAGCAGCTGCCATATTGTACAGCTCTATGGCAAAGTCCATACGGTAAGGAACAGAGACCTCCAGCCAACAGCCAGTTAGGAACTATAGTCTACCAACAACCATATGAGTAAGCTTAAAAGTGGATTTTCCAGCCACTCAGGGCTTGCGATGACTGTAGGTTGGCTGTAGGTTGATAGCTTGACTAGAATCTCATAGGAGACCCTGAACAGAATTGCCCAGCTAGGTTACACCTGGGTATTTGATGCAAAGAAATTGTGTGAGATTGTAAATATTTGTTGTCTTAGGCTAAGTTCTGGGGTAATTTATTATTCAGAAAAGATAACTATACATATTGCATTAAAAGGCAAAAACTTCCAAGTTCCATTAAAGAATTTTTGAAATAAAGCAGGATATTAAAACAAATTTGAAAACAGATAATGAAAAGGTTGATGCACTAACAAATGTAGATGTTTTTAAATTGGTTGGTCATGTAAAAAAGCACCGTGAGGGTGGGAAAGCAAGGATAATTTATGATTTATAACCTGCAGAAACATGTTTATGTGTCTTCAAATTTTTAATTTGATCTGTATTATTAATTATTGGAGTCTTTTAGATGTGTGTATAATGCAAAATATTCATTATAACATAATAGCAAAATAATAGGCATCATCTAAACATACATAAATAAGAGAATCGTTAAATAAGTAGTATATCCATTCAATAGAGTGTTAGAAAGCCGTGAAAAGAAATATATATAAAGTAATGACATACTCCCAACATAATGTTAAGTGAAAAGGGCAGAATATACCCTACAATCAGTATAAAACCAACTCTACAGGGATTTAAAGGTGAAAGTGGGCATCTCTCAGTTGGATTGTGTGGGGTTTTGTTTTCTTCAATAAACTTTTTCTGGGCTCTGTAAGTTCTTTCTAACAAACTTGTGTTATTACTTTTATTATTAGGAAAACGCATTTACCACCTGAGGAAATTATTCTTGGTTTACTTTTAGCATTACAAGGAAATGAAGACCACAAACTTCTACCTTCAAACTGGAGATAGCAATCTTATCAAACAAATACCGACAGCAGAGCACCTGTAAAGGTTCTGGATGCTGCTTCAGGTTGGCTGGCTTCCTTCTAAATCATCTTGGTCTTTGGACATAATCAAGGTCTTTTATCTTGTTATAATTGATAATCTTGTTGATTTTGCTTATATAAACAAATGTAATCTATGTGTTGTTTTCTTGACATCAGAGCTTCTGAAAGAGAATCTGAGGATAAATTCATGGAATAGTCTAAACATTCATGTGACTACAGTTTGTATTCTTCAGCATCTGTTCATGAAATTGAGAGGAGGAAGAATGAGGTAGATGAGATTTCACGGAGAGGCAATGTGGTGGTGAGGGCTGCCTAAGACCTTTGAAAATGGGAAGTGTGTTTGTCTAAGGCAGCCAATGGTGGCATAATTGAAGTAAAGGCTTTGTTAAGTTGAATGGGGTCTAGAGTCACTGTCTGAAAAATGGTGCTTCGTAACAGAATAAATAAGAATTTTTTTTTTTTTTTTTTTTTTTTTTTTTTTTTTTGCGGTACACGGGGCTCTCACTGTTGTGGCCTCTCCCGTTGCGGAGCACAGGATCTGGACGCGCAGGCTCAGCAGCCATGGCTCACGTGCCTAGCCGCTCCGCAGCATGTGGGATCTTCCCGGACTGGGGCACGAACCCGTGTCCCCTGCATCAGCAGGCGGACTCTCAACCACTGCACCACCAGGGAAGTCCTGAAAATTTATTTTTGATAATAGTAAAAAAAAAATCTTAAAACTTAAGTATTTGAATAGACTAAAAATATATTTTGTTCTTAAAATTCCCTTTATAAAAATATCTTTGCCCATTAAACTTGTAAAGACCTTGAAATACTGTACTAAATTTGAAAGCGTTAACTAAAGTCCCACCACTTAGGGAGAACCGCTTTGACATTTTAGTGTATTTATTCTGATATTTATATTCTCTATGCATTTCTAGTGTATACTGTGCTTCTACCGTCATGCTTTATTGTTACTGTATCTTCCCTTCTAGACCATCAGGTCTGTGAGGACAGTGGCTATGTCATTCTAACTTACCATCCTTTCCTCAGTGCTTAGAGCAGAGTAGGTACTTAATAAACACGTGTGGAATGGCGAAATTGTTTGGACTACACAAGGAAAAGAGAAGAGGCAGGTGCAAGAGAATAAGTGAAAGCAAAGTTCTAGGCCAGTTGAGACTATTGGCAATTTGGAGTGCTGTTCTCAAGACCAGGTGCCACTGAGCACAGACACCAGGTGCCACCTGAGTGTGCCAGGGCCTGTGCCAGGTGGAAGTTCAGGGAAGCTTTCTGTGAGGGTGTTCAGTCATTGCCAAGGAAAGAGTAGTTTTCTGAACTCCAATGGGGCAACCAAGAAAGCGGGGCTTGCAACTGAAGCTTCAGAATTAGGAGTAAATCATCATGGATTCTAGGTTTATTTGACCCATCTAATACTGAATCACATTTGCTTCTCAAAACAAGGAACTGTTTTGTTTTATCATGTACAAAATACTGATCACAAATATTTCAGGCTATAAGAAAAAATATTACCAGTTATGGCAAGCACTGGAAATGTATAATTTGGTGACTTCCTACAGATCTGATCATTCTAACATCACGTTTCCAAGCATTATTTTATTAAGCACTCCATTTACAGGGAATCGTGTAGCCAGAATTTATTGTTTGTTTAGATTTTTCCAATGCCCTCATCACTGAGGTCCCTGGTTGCATGTGTAGAAGATTAAGAGATACAATAAACTAAAAAGAATAGACCAAGCAACACATACTAGATCTGGATCAAACTAAATAAATATGTCTACTTCTAAGTCCTGGAGTTCAACAAGAACAAAAACAAACTCCTACATATAAAATAAGGAAAATTTTCATAAGAAAGAGATTCAGTCTTAATTTGATCTGTTTGCCCAAGTTCAGCAGTTGTTTAATCTAGAAGCCAGTATCCATAATTATTTTATATTTTCCGATTATACTTTTGAAAATAATATGGGCCTCAAGGAAGCACAACCAAGAAATTAAAATTCCCCCAGGTGTGAATTAAGGCCAAGGCATGTGTTTTCAACTCAGAACAAATGATCTTAAAATCCTGTTTGCATCTGCTATTAATAAAATCGACAAGAACAAAATACAGCTAAATGCAACTCTTCCTAGTGTCAGGTTAAAAGCCAAATTCCCTGGGTTTAATTTCTCTTTGTGTGAGGGTGGAGAAATTGCTCAATCTCTTTGCAACTTGGTTTTCTCTCCTGTAAAATGGGGGCAGTAATAGTATCCATCTCCTTGGGTTACTGTGAGACTCCCATGAGTTAATGCATGTGCTGGGCACAGGATAAGAACTATATAAAAATTAGCTGTAATTATTATTAAACAGTGAAACAGAGCACCTGCCTACTGTTATGTATGGTGTCATCTTCTTTTGTCTTGACAAGAGATGCACCCTAGCGCATCTCTGCAGCTTTAGTCTTTCACATTCATTCTTAGCTTAGATTGTTCCCTTCCTCCTTCCCTCCAAGAATGTTTCCCTTGCTCTTCTCTTGGCCAGATCTGACCCATTTTGACTTACCCTATAAAGTATCAATAATAGGCCAGGGCCAGAAAATGGCTCAAGGCTCATGTCTCTGGAAATTAGTGTTTTTGTATTTCCTGACATTCTCGAATTAGCAAGAGTACTTCAGAAGGCCTGATGCACTTTAGAAAACTATGAGGTAGTAACGGCAATCTCTGCAAATGTTTCTCTTCTTAGAATAAACCTCTTCAAAAATTTTTGTCCCAGAGCACAGGTGACAGAGTGTCCCATTTGGCTATTATTTTTCAAAAAGGGGAATAAACGGAAAATTCTCTGCGTGAGGATTGTCACTGACATGACTGTGCATCAAGAAACTGAATACAGTTGTTCATTCCTGGCAGATCTGAAGGGAGAAGCCAGTTTCCCGTTCTGTGTCCTCTCCACTCGCCATTTCGTCACGGCAAGGGCCTGCGGTGGAGAGTGGTCTCCAGGCATAGCGGCAGCCGACACTTCGGCCTTCCACCCGTGACTGCAGGTTCTATCACGTGGACCAGTCACTTAGATTCCCAAGCCTCAGCTGTCTTGGCACCATTATGCCAGCTGAAACACCATGGCTGCATCAAAGCAGGGACGTGGTCCAGGTGGCCTTGTGATGTCCCACCCAACTCAAGTCTATGACTCCCTTTATTTGTTTTTTTTGTTTGTTTTTTGTTTTTGTGGTACATGGGCCTCTCACTGTTATGTCCTCTCCCGTTGCAGAGCACAGGCTCTGGACGCGCAGGCTCAGCGGCCATGGCTCATGGGCCCAGCCGCTCCGCGGCATGTGGGATCTTCCTGGACCGGGTCACGAACCTGCGTCCCCTGCATCGGCAGGCGGACTCTCAACCACTGAGCCACCAGGGAAGCCCCCTTTACTTGTTTTACTGTGAGAACATTGTAACTTCTCCTCCCAAGCGTAATGCCTTTAAAATCTAGCCCTCAAATAAATAAATTTTCTGCCACAGACTTTCTTCTGGATTTCTTTGCTTTCAGCTGTGGCACTGAAAATCTTCTTGAAAAGAAACTTTTCTCTCCTCCCATACAAGATTATAGTAATCTTCCTAAATGTCATTTGGATCACGTTACTTCCCTGTGTAAAATCCTTCAATTGCTCTTCTTCGTGTGTGGGGTGATAGAGCAGTATGTGCATGGCATTCCCACCCTTCATGTGGGCCCCTGGGGTCCACTGCCCCAAGGGTACCCTGGGCTCTGGCCCTAACAAGCTGGATAATTCCCCTCCTTTGCCATCTCCTCTCTTCTCCATGCCCTGCCTTTGCATGGATTCTTTCCTCTGAAGTTAACGTGCTTCTTCGCTTTCTCTGCTTGGCTAAATCCTTCTCCTCCTATACATTAAACTCAGGCACCTTGTCCTCTGGGAAGTCTTCCTGAACCTCAGAGGGGGACAAGATGGCCCTCATCTGTGCCATCTGACCCTTCTTGCTTTCCCTTGCAGGGAAGGCCATTCTGCGTTGTACCTGCTTTTTGGTGTTCCTATTGCCCACTGGTCTGGAAGCTTCTGAAAACAGAGACTGGATCTTGCATTTTGGCAACTCCTGCACCCAGCCCAGAGTCTGGTTACAGTAACAGGGTCAGTAAATGTTTGAAGCCTCAAATTGACAAGATCTTCCTCGTGATAATTAGGGACACTATAAACCTGGAGGAGATTATAATTAGGTATGTATAGCTGGTGGAAAACTGTTCCCAAAGAATTTAGAGAGGACAGACCTAAATCAGACAATAAATATATGATGATTTATAAGAATTAGAAAGGGTGGGAGGTAAGATGCAGAGATTACTGAACGTGGGAAGGATTCCTTCAACAGGTAACACACCCAAATGATTCAGCTTTGAAACTGATGAGGTGTAAAATTCTGCTTTTTGGTCTAACAGTTCATTAAACTAATACAAATTGTGGGAGGAGAACTTGTCTGGAAGTAACCCCGAATGAACCAAGACTGTGATAGGAACTGCCCACAATTTTATTATTATTATTTTTTAAAACAAAGTTATTTATTTATTTTATTTTTGGCTGCGTTGTGTCTTCGTTGCTGCGCGTGGGCTTTCTCTAGTTGCAACGAGCGGGGGCTACTCTTTGTTGTGGTGCGCAGGCTTCTCATCGCGGTGGCTTCTCTTGTTGTGGAGCACGGGCTCTAGGTGCGCGGGCTTCAGTAGTTGTGGCATGCAGCCTCAGTAGTTGTGGTGCACGGGCTTAGTTGCTCTGTGGCATGTGAGACCTTCCCAGACCAGAGCTTGAACCCATGGTCTCTGCATTGGCAGGCAGATTCTTAACCACTGCACCACCAGGGAAGCCCCTATTTTTATTATTATTATTATTGGCCACTGTGTATCGAGCACCTACTATCTATGGGGCATTTTCATCAGATGCTTTAAATTCATAACCTCATTTATTAAACCCTACAGCATCTCTGTGATGTAGGTAACATTATCCCATTTTGTGAACAAGGAGACTGAGATCAAAAGGGAGATTGAGGTCACACAGCTTGGAAGAGACAGCACCGATGGGGTACCCTGAAAGGCCACGGATTAAAGGAGGGGCAGCCTCACTTAATCTGCGCTATCACATGAAGGGGGAAATGTTGGTTCCATTCTGAGAGCCCATTTGAAAATGGTCATAGACCAAGTAGAGCACATTCCCAGTGGGGAGGCTGATGAGGATTTAGAGGTGACAATTAATCACACCCTTGTCTTCTCAGATTTCAGATTCACCTGAGAAACACACAAAGAAGTCAGATGGATAGAAATACAAATGTCAGCTTTTTCAGAAAGAATTTGAACTGTGGTTAAACAGACATGTGAATCCGGTCCCCCAACCCAAACACTAAGTGTAGCTGCTGGAACCACAGGCCTCTGCCTGGAAGGGGTTGAGCCTGCCGGGTAAGCTCAGCACAGGCAGGGAGAAGGTCATACTCTGCAGGCAGGTGGGTCTGCTACCAACCCTGTGTGGACTCAGCCAGGAACGCTCAGTGACGTCTCCTAGATTAAACAATCAGGCCGCCAGCGAATGTGACTCTAATTCTTCTCAGGGAAACATAAAACCAGGGAATGAAGTCCTTGGCCCTAGCAGTGGCTCAAATTCTAACTGACATATCAATGAAACCAAAGGGTGAAATGATGTGATGGTTAATTTTATGCATCACCTTGGCTGGACAGTGGTGCCCAGTCATTTGGTCAAATACCAGTCTAGATGTTGCTGTGAAGGTATTTTTTTAGATGTGATTAAAATTTAAATCAGCAGATTCTGAGTAAAGTCAATTACCTCCAGAATATGGGTGGGCCTCATCCAATCAGTTGAAGGCCTTAAGAGCAAAGACTGAGGTCTCCTGAACAAGAAATTCACCTCAAAACTGCAACACCAACTCTTACCTGAATTTCCAGCCTGCCTTACAGATTGCAGCCTCTCTGGTTCCCACAACTGCATGACCCAATTCTTTCTCTCTCTCCCTCCCTCTCCCCCTACCCCACCTCTCTTTCTCTCTCTCTCTCCCCACCATGGTGTGTGTGTGTGTGTGTGTGTGTGTGTGTGTGTTTTCATTTTACTGGTTCTGTTTCTCTGGAGAACCCTGCTAATACAATGTTGAATCTGTAGCTGAAAGTTTAAAGTGATGGCCATGAAAGCCATGTTCAAGTTTTTGATGGGTTCCCATAGAATAAGGTATTGCGTTTATTCAATGTGTCCCTTCAGTGTGGATTATCTGAGATGCCTGAGCATCTGAAATGGTTTAAATAGTGCCTGATGGCCCTTGTCAGTGGTGCTATAGAAAAGATTCTCATGCTATGAAAAAGCTAAATCAGATGGCTGGCTGCTAGGGGTACTTCAAACTATTTTGAGGTCAGTGACATTACCTTATGCTTCTGTTAAATAATTATAATGCAAAATTTCCCCCATTTTAACATTTGTGAGGTTCTCTTACGTCTATTAATTTACTAGTTTTCCCATAGTGCCTCGCACATAACTAGGCAATTATTATGGAATTGAGTTGAGACGGTAATAATGGCAAATTAAAAACCAACTTCAACTTTAACCTGTATTTCTCTATTTTCTTCACTATGCTTTGTCCCTATGTATTTCTTTTAAAGCACTAGCTTTTTATGACCAGCATATTGGTAATGTTCTATTATTACTTGGTTAGTTAATTATAAATTAAAATGCATAGCTCATAGGATTTCTGACCAGAACTAAGCAAGAAATTAAAATATACAAACAAGAAAATAAACTAATTTGGAAATAACACTTCTCTGAAATCAATTATATTATTTTCATAGGGAACACAATTGGAAGCAGATATCTGTCTGTTGAATTCATCCAAAAGAATAAAAGAGTTATTGGAATACAAAAAGTACTGTCTCTTCAAGTGTTAATGAACACCAGCTTTATCATTTCTAGAGAAGAGGGTTTTGCTTTTACTTTTCCTCTTCCAGTGAAACATATTATTGCCTCCTGCCCGGGAAAGGTCCATCATCTTTCTTTCTTTCTTTCTTTCTTATTTATTTATTTATTTATTTATTTTTATTGGAGTATAATTGCTTTACAATGGTGTGCCAGTTTCTGCTTTATAACAAAGTGAATCAGCTATACATATACATATGTCCCCATATCTCTTCCCTCTTGCATCTCCCTCCCTCTCACCCTCCCTATCCCATCCCTCTAGGTGGTCAGAAAACACTGAGCTGATCTCCCTGTGCTATGCGGCTGCTTCCCACTAGCTATCTATTTTACATTTGGTATTGTATATATGTCCATGCCACTTTCTCACTTTGTCCCAACTTATGCTTCCCCCTCCCAATATCCTCAAGTCCATTCTCTAGTAGGTCTGCATCTTTATTCCCGTCTTGCCCCTAGGTTTTTCTGACCATTTTCTTTTTTTTTCTTTTCTTTTTTTTTTAGATTCCATATATATGTGTTAGCATACGGTATTTGTTTTTCTCTTTCTGACTTACTTCACTCTGTATGACAGACTCTAGGTCCATCCACCTCACTACAAATAACTCAGTTTCACTCCTTTTCATGGCTGAGTAATATTCCATTGTATATATGTGCAATACTTTCTTTATCCATTCATCTGTTGATGGCACTTAGGTTGCTTCCATCTCCTGGCTATTGTAAATAGAGCTGAAGTGAACATTGTGGTACATGACTCTTTTTGAATTATGGTTTTCTCACGGTATATGCCCAGTAGTGGGATTGCTGGGTCATATGGCAGTTCTATTTTTAGTTTTTTAAGGAACCTCCATACTGTTCTCCATAGTGGCTGTATCAATTTACATTCCCACCAACAGTGCAAGAGGGTTCCCTTTTCTCCACACCCACTCCAGGATTTGTTGTTTGTAGATTTTTTGATGATGGCCATTCTGACAAGTGTGAGATGATATCTCATTGTAGTTTTGATTTGCATTTCTCTAATGATTAATGATGTTGAGCATTCCTTCATGTGTTTGTTGGAAATCTGTATATCTTCTTTGGAGAAATGTCTATTTAGGTCTTCTGCCCATTTTTGGATTGGGTTGTTTGTTGTTTTGGTATTGAGCTGCACGAGTTGCTTGTATGTTTTAGAGATTAGTCCTTTGTCAGTTACTTCATTTGCAAATATTTTCTTCCATTCTGAGGGTTGTCTTTTTGTCTTGTTTATGGTTTCCTTTGCTGTGCAAAAGCTTTTAAGTGTCATTAGGTCCCATTTGTTTATTTTTGTTTTTATTTCCATTTCTCTAGGAGGTGGGTCAAAAAGGATCTTGCTGTGACCTATGTCATAGAGTGTTCTGCCTATATTTTCCTCTAAGAGTTTGATGGTATCTGGCCTTACATTTAGGTTTTTTATCCATTTTGAGTTTATTTTTGTGTATGGTGTTAGGGAGTGTCTAATTTCATTCTTTTACATGTAGCTGTCCAGTTTTCCCAGCACCACTTATTGAAGAGGCTGTCTTTTCTCCACTGTATATTCTTGCCTCCTTTACCAAAGATAAGCTGACCATATGTGCATGGGTTTATCTCTGGGCTTTTAATCCTGTTCCATTGATCTATCTTTTTGTTTTTATGCCAGTACCATACTGTCTTGATTACTGTAGCTTTGTTGTATAGTCTGAAGTCATGGAGCCTGATTCCTCCAGTTCTGTTTTTCTTTCTCAAGATTGCTTTCGCTATTCGGGGTCTTTTGTGTTTCCATACAAATTTTGAAATTTTTTGTTCTAGTTCTGTGAAAAATGCCAGTGGTAGTTTGATAGGGATTGCATTGAATTTGTAGATTGCTGTGGCTAATAGAGTCATTTTCACAATGCTGATTCTTCCAATCCAAGAACATGGCATATCTCTCCAAATATTTGCATCATCTTTAATTTCTTTCATCAGTGTCTTATAGTTTTCTGCATACAGGTCTTTTATCTCTTTAGGTAGGTCTATTCCTAGGTATTTTATTCTTTTTGTTGCAGTGGTAAATGGGAGTGTTTCCTTGATTTCACTTTCAGATTTTCATCATTAGTGTATAGGAATGCAAGAGATTTCTGTGCATTAATTTTGTACCCTGGTACTTTACCAAATTCATTGATTAGTAGTTTTCTGGTAGCATCTTTAGCATTCTCTATGTATAGTATCAAGTCATCTGCAAACAGTGACAGCTTTACTTCTTCTTTTCCAATTTGGATTCCTTTTATTTCTTTTTCTTCTCTGATTTCTGTGGCTCAAACTTCCAAAACTATGTTGAATAATAGTGGTGAGAGTGGGCAAACGTGTCTTGTTCCTGATCTTAGTGGAAATGGTTTCAGTTTTTCACCATTGAGGATGATGTTGGCTGTGGGTTTGTCATAAATGGCCTTTTTTATGTTGAGGAAAGTTCCCTCTATGCCTACTTTCTGGAGGGTTTTTATCATAAATGGGTGTTGAATTTTGTCGAAAGCTTTCTCTGCATCTATTGAGATATCATATAGCTTTTCTCCTTCAATTTGTTAATATGGTGTATCACGTTGATTGATTTGCATATATTGAAGAATCCATGCAATCCTGGGATAAACCCCAATTGATCATAACGTATGATCCTTTTAATGTGCCGTTGGATTCTGTTTGCTAGTATTTTGTTGAGGATTTTTGCATCTATGTTCATCAGTTATATTGGCCTGTAGTTTTCTTTCTTTGTGACATCTTTGTCTGCTTTTGGTATCAGGGTGATGGTGACCTCATAGAATGAGTTTGGGAGTGTTCCTCCCTCTGCTATATTTTGGAAGAGTTTGAGAAGGATAAGTGTTAGCTCTTCTCTAAATGTTTGATAGAATTCTCCTGAGAAGCCATCTGGTCCTGGGCTTTTGTTTGTTGGAAGATTTTTAATCACAGTTTCAATTTCAGTGCTTGTGACTGCTCTGCTCATATTGTCTATTTCTTCCTGGTTCAGTCTCGGAACATTGTGCATTTCTAAGAATTTGTCCTTTTCTTCCAGGTTGTCCATTTTATTGCCATATACCTGCTTGTAGTAATCTCTCTTGATCCTTTGTATTTCTGCAGTGTCAGTTGTTACTTCTCCTTTTTCATTTCTAATTCTATTGATTTGAGTCTTCTCCCTTTTTTTCTTGATGAGTCTGGCTAATGGTTTATCAATTTTGTTTATCTTCTCAAAGAACCAGGTTTTAGTTTTATTGATCTTTGCTATCATTTCCTTCATTTCTTTTTCATTTATTTCTGATCTGATCTTTATGATTTCTTTCCTTCTGCTAAGTTTGGGGATTTTTGTTCTTCTTTCTGTAATTGCTTTAGGTGTAAGGTTAGGTTGTTTATTTGCGATGTTTCTTGTTTGTTAAGGTAGGCTTGTATAGCTATATACTTCCCTCTTAGAACTGCTTTTGCTCTGTCCCATAGGTTTTGGGTCATTGTGTTTCATTGTCATTTGTTTCTAGGTAATTTTTGATTTCCTCTTTGATTTCTTCAGTGATCTCTTGGTTATTAAGTAGTGTGTTGTTTAGCCTCCATGTGTTTGTATTTCTTACAGATTTTTTCCTGTAATTGATATCTAGTCTCATAGTGTTGTGGTCGGAAAAGATACTTGATACAATTTCAATTTTCTTAAATTTACCAAGGCTTGGTTTGTGACCCAAGATATGATTTAACCTGGAGAATGTTCCATGAGGACTTGAGAAGAATGTGTATTCTGTTGTTTTTGGATGGAATGTCCTATAAATATCAGTTAAGTCCATCTTGTTTAATGTATCATTTACAGTTTGTGTTTCCTTATTTATTTTCGTTTTGGATGATCTGTCCATTGGTGAAAGTGGGGTGTTAAAGTTCCCTACTATGTTTGTGTTACTGTCTATTTCCCCTTTTATGGCTGTTAGTATTTGCCTTATGTATTGAGGTACTCCTATGTTGGGTGCATAAATCTTTATAATTGTTATATCTTCTTCTTG
The DNA here is from genome assembly GCF_025265405.1 of Mesoplodon densirostris. Taxonomy (NCBI): domain Eukaryota; kingdom Metazoa; phylum Chordata; class Mammalia; order Artiodactyla; family Ziphiidae; genus Mesoplodon; species Mesoplodon densirostris. Next base: position 56,700,030 of record NC_082674.1, read on the forward strand.
GATTGATCCTTTGATCATTATGTAGTGTCCTTCTTTGTCTCTTGTAATAGTCTTTCTTTTAATGTCTATTTTGTCTGATATGAGAATTGCTACTCCAGCTTTCTTCTGATTTCCATTTGCATGGAATATCTTTTTCCATCCCCTCACTTTCACTCTGTATGTGTCCCTAGGTGTGAAGTGGGTCTCTTGTAGACAGCATATATATGGGTCTTGTTTTTGTATCCATTCAGGCAGTCTACGTCTTTTGGTTGGAGCATTTAATCCATTTACATTTAAGGTAATTATCAATATGTATGTTCCTATTACTATTTTCTTAATTGTTTTGGGTTGATTATTGTAGGTCTTTTCCTTCTCTTCTGTTTCCTGCCTAGAGAAGTCCCTTTAGCATTTGTTGTAAAGCTGGTTTGGTGGTGCTGAATTCTCTTAGCTTTTGCTTGTCTGTAAAGCTTTTAATTTCTCTGTCAAATCTGAATGAGATCCTTGCTGGGTAGAGTAATTTGGGTTGTGGGTTTTTCTTTTTCATCACTTTAAATATGTCCTGCCACTCCCTTCTGGCTTGCAGAGTTTCTGCTGAAAGATCAGCTGTTAACCTTATGGGAATTCCCTTATGTGTTACTTGTTGTTTTTTCCTTGCTGCTTTTAATATTTGTTCTTTGTATTTAAATTTTGATCGTTTGATTAATATGTTTCCTGGCGTGTTTCTCCTTGGATTTTCCCTGTATGGGACTCTCTGTGCTTCCTGGACTTGATTGACTATTTCCTTTCCCATATTAGGGAAGTTTTCAACTATAATCTCTTCAAATATTTTCTCAGTCCCTTTCTTTTTCTCTTCTTCTACTGGGACCCCTATAATTTGAATGTTGGTGCATTTAATGTTGTCCCAGAGGACTCTGAGACTGTCCTCAATTCTTTTCATTCTTTTATCTTTATTCTGCTCTGCAGTAGTTATTTCCACTATTTTATCTTCCAGGTCACTTACCCGTTCTTCTGCCTTAGTTATTTGGCTATTGATCCTTTCTAGAGAATTTTTAATTTCATTTATTGTGTTGTTCATCTCTGTTTGTTTGCTCTTTAGTTCTTCTAGGTCCTTGTTAAACGTTTCTTGTATTTTATCCATTCTATTTCCACGATTTTGGATATCTTTACTATCATTATTCTGAATTCTTTTTCAGGTAGACTGCCTATTTCCTCTTAATTTGTTAGGTCTGGTGGGTGTTTGCCTTGCTCCTTCATCTGCTGTGTGTTTCTCTGTCTTCTCATTTTGCTTAACTTACTGTGTTTAGGGTCTCCTTTTTGCAGGCTGCAGGTTCGTAGTTTCCGTTGTTTTGGTGTCTGTCCCCAGTGGCTAAGGTTGGTTCAGTGGGTTGTGTAGGCTTCCTGGTGGAGGGGATTATTGCCTGTGTTCTGGTGGGTCAGGCTGGTCTTGTCTTTCTGGTGGGCAGGTCCACGTCTGGTGGTGTGTTTTGGGGTGTCTGTGGCCTTATTATGATTTTAGGCAGCCTCTCTGCTAATGGATGGGTTTGTGTTCCTGTCTTGCTAGTTGTTTGGCATAGGGTGTCCAGCACTGTAGCTTGCTGGTCGTCGAGTGGAGCTGGGTCTTGGTGTTGAGATGGAGATCTCTGGGAGATTTTTGCCATTTGATATTACGTGATGCTGGGAGGTCTTGTGGACTAGTGTCCTGAAATTGGCTCTCCCACCTCAGTGGCACAGCCTTGATGCCTGGCTGGAGCACCGAGAGCCTGTCCTCCACACGGCTCAGAATAAAAGGGGGAAAAAAAGAGAGAAAGAAAGAAGAAGATAAACTAAAATAAAGTAAAATAAAATAAAGTTATTAAAATAAAAAATAACTATTAAGGGCTTCCCTGGTGGCGCAGCGGTTGAGAGTCCCGCCTGCCGATGCAGGGGACACGGGTTCGTGCCCCGGTCCAGGAAGATCCCACATGCCGCGGAGCGGCTGGGCCTGTGAGCCATGGCCGCTGAGCCTGCGCGTCCGGAGCCTGTGCTCCGCAGCGGGAGAGGCCACCACAGTGAGAGGCCCGCGTACCACAAAAAAAAAAAAAAAAAAAAAAAAAAAAAAAAAAAAAAAACTATTAAGAAAAAAATCTTTTATAAGTAATAAAAAAAAAGGACAGAACCCTAGGACAAATGGTAAAAGAAAAGCTATAGAGACAAAATCACACACAGAAGCATACACATACATACTCACAAGAAGAGAAAAAGGGGAGAAAATACATATATCGTTGCTCCCAAAGTCTACTTCCTCAATTTGGGATGATTCGTTGTCTCTTCAGTTATTCCACAGATGCAGGGTACATCAAGTTGATTGTGGAGATTTAATCTGCTGCTTCTGAGGCTGCTCTGAGAGATTTCCCTTTCTCTTCTTTGTTCGCACAGCTTCCGGGGTTCAGCTTTGGATTTGGACCCGCCTCTGCGTGTAGTTTGTGTGAGGGCGTCTGTTCTTCGCTCAGACAGGACAGGGTTAAAGGAGCAGCTGCTTCGGGGGCTCCGGCTCACTCAGGCCGTGGGGAGGGAGGGGTACGGATGCGGGGCGAGCCTGTGGCGGCAGAGGCCGACGTGACGTTGCACCAGCCTGAGGCGCGCCCTGCGTTCTGCCGGGGAAGTTGTCCCTTGGTCACGGGACCCTGGCAGTGGCGGGCTGCACAGGCTCCCGGGAGTGGAGGTGTGGAGAGTGACCTGTGCTCGCACACAGGCTTCTTGGTGGCGGCAGCAGCAGCCTTAGTGTCCCACGCCCGTCTCTGGGGTCCACGCTGATAGCCACAGCTCGCGCCCGTCTCTGGAGCTCCTTTAAGCGGCGCCCTGAATCCCCTCTCCTCGCGCACCAGGAAACAAAGAGGCAAGAAAAAGTCTCTTGCCTCTTCGGCAGCTCCAGACTTTTTCCCGGACCCCCTCCCGGCTAGCCGTGGTGCACTAACCCCTTCAGGCTGTGTTCACACAGCCAACCCCAGTCCTCTCCCTGCATTCCGACCGAAGCCGGAACCTCAGCTCCCAGCCCCGCCCGCCCCGGCGGCTGATCAGACAAGCCTCTCGGGCTGGTGAGTGCCGGTCGGCATCGATCCTCTGTGCGGGAATCTCTCTGCTCTGCCTTCCGCACCCCTGTTGCTGCGCTCTCCTCCGTGGTTCTGAAGCTTTCCTCCTGCCACCCGGAGTCTCCGCCCGCGAAGGGGCTTCTAGTGTATGGAAACCTTTCCTCCTTCCCGGCTCCCTCCCACTGGTGTAGGTCCCATCCCTATTCTTTTGTCTCTGTTTTTTCTTTTTTCTTTTGCCCTACCCAGGTATGTGGGGAGTTTCTTGCCTTTTGGGAGGTCTGAGGTCTTCTGCCAGCGTTCAGTAGGTGTTCTGTAGGAGCTGTTCCACAGGTAGGTGTATTTCTGATGTATTTGTGGGGAGGAAGGCGATCTCCGCGTCTTACTCTTCCGCCATCTTGAAGCTTCTCCAGGGCCATGGTCTTGAACCTGAGATTTGAGACCGTATAAATAGCTGATCTGGAAATTTCAAGCCAGTTTCATCCCCTTCCCTTTAGCATGGCTTCATGCCCTCCCCTTTTCTCCTTGAATGATCCTGTCAATGTTCTCGGTTTTGCCACTGTTGATACAGCCACTCTGTCCTGCCCCACTGGTTAAATTTGCACTCTCTAAGGACCAGAGGAGTCCTTTTGGAGCTCTGACACCCATCCCTTGTTCAGATGACCTTGCAGGGCAGGAGGTATCATAGGAAGTCAGAGGCTGAGCGTATTAGCAAGACTTGCCCTTGATACTTCATGTTGAAGATAACTCTAGCAAACTCTAGCATAGTGCTGAGGCGACAGATATCATCTCTTCAGAAGGGGTGTTCAGCCCTGTGGCATTGTGAAGGCATGCCTGCTGGAGCGAACCTTCTCTCAGACCCAGACCTCTACAGCAAAAGTGTGTCCAAGTGTGGTCCCTGGACCTGCAGCATCAGCATCACTTGGGAACTTGTCAGAAATGCACATTGTCAGGCTCCACCCCAGAATCTCTGGGGAAAGGGCCCAGCAATCTATTGAATAAACCTTCAGGGGATTCTGCTGCACCCTCCAGTTTGAGAGCTACTGGTGTATAGCACTTCAGTTCCTCACAAACCCAGGTAAGTCTATTTTTGGGGTTTTCCAAATAAGACCCAAATCACATTTCTGTGGAGTATTTCCTCAGTGAAGAAGGCTCTGGTCATGTCAGAACACAGTGAATGTGTGTATATTTGTGTGTGTGTGTGTGATTTGGGGATAGGAATGATAATAGGGAAGGCCCCATTCAGAGAGCTCTGGGATCCTGACTGCAGTGACCCCATGAATAGGGCAGAGGTAATTTCTCAGGACTGTCTTCATCCGTTTGTAGGCCTGGATTCCTGGAAAATCTTCACTCTAGATCCATAGAGCAGGGATGGCTCTGGGCCTCGGCACAGTATGGCCTCAGGGTGACCCGGCTGAGGGCAAGATGGGGTGGCCTGTTTGGCTGAGACTGGAGGCACTGGTATTCTCCTGCCCGCTTCCTGTCAGGAGGATTGGGCTGAGTCTGGAGACCTGAGTAGGAGTCCCAGACCAGCTTCTATTGGATGTGAGACCTGCAGCAAGTCCCATCTTCTCTGGGCCATCTGTGGGAGAATTGGTCAGATGGTGGTCACTTGGGGGTCATGATGGCGTTGACCACACAGGCCTCCTCTCTCCCCATTACCACCTGTTGTGCATTGAGGACTTTAGCAGAAGATATCTTCTCACCAAGGACCTCTCCTACCAGAAAAAATGTTTATAAATTGAGTGACTTCTAGGTTCACTTTCAGCTCTAAAAATCAACAGGCAGGCCTAGGCTCGGTGTCCTAACTTTGAAGCCCCCCCGTGGTGATGGGGTTTATATATTACTTCAAAGGTCTGGAGGCTTCCTCCAAAGATTTTTCTGGTGGTGGGCTTAGCAACTCTAGTTTTTTCCCCTTAATCTGTTTTTTTAATAAAGGATAAATGCCCCTAAGTACAATTGCAACCAGATTACTAGACTCTCAATTTAAACATTACCAAAAGCTATAATTTAGAAATTCTTTTATCTATCCCAAGCTAATAGCAGATTTGCATGTCTTTATATTGTTTTCATCTGTTTCCTTAGCCCCCTCCCCTTCAGTCATTGTCTCTGGAATACGTGTGGGCTTGTTTACTTTTAGCGCTGAATGTGGGATGTGGAAGAGGTTACTCTTAATTATATTATTTATTTATTGAACTGTAATATTTTTATATGGACCTTCTGTGCTACAGAAGCAGTATGCTCTCTTGTGAGGACATTGCAGAAGGGTTGCAGAGGCAAGGATCTGGGTGAAATAGGATCTAAAGCAATCTAGGAGTGGTCTCTTCCTCAGCATCTCCAGACCAACTTTTCAAAGATTTCCATCAACGTGAAACATTCACCCTGGCCTGGTAGCCAACCAGTTCAGCGCTGTTTTTCTCCAGCTCAATGAACCAGTTCAGCCTCTTCCAAAACAATCACCACAGGGCCTAACAAAGATTCCCCTCCTAGGGAGATTAATGCATTGAATTGGGTTGAGTTGATGGGGCATTTTTCCTCCTGTTGGCCGGGTGATTACAATCCTGTCTCTTAAACTGCACCACGTCGAACGAACCCCAGCCCACGTGACTTTAAGAGAGATATAATGTAAAGAATAAAAAATAAATCGGTAAAAAATAGAAAATAAATCCTTGGTCAGGCTATGACCAAGAAGAAAAAAAATATTCCACCTCATCAAATTTCTCACTTTGTCCATAACATTATCAACCTTGACTTTCTCTATATTTCTTTGTGCCTGCTGATACGTCAGGAATCGGAGGTCCCCAGCTTTGGGTGGGGTCCTAGGGCCCAGACACCATTTGCAGCTCTGTTATGAGAACAGGATGGGCTACATGATTTGTAAGGGTCAGTGCCAAATGAAAACGTGAGGCTCTATGTTGAAAAATTATTACAGATTTCAAGAAGGCGACCACAGAGCTTTAAACCGAGCACGGGGCCCTTTGGAACTTGGTGCCCTGTGTAGCCTTTGTGCGGCCCGCCCCGGTTCAAGGAGAGATCCCGTGCAGGACGGGGAAGCATGCATTTCCGCCTCTCCCTTCCAGGCCCCAAGTCAGTTAGGTTTGTCTCAGAGGTCTGCACTCAATTCTCCCAGCTCAGTTAATTGGTCGCCTCCTTTCACATTTGCTCCACGTTTGAGACTATCTGTAAGCAGCGTGTATATTGTAGTGCCAGGTAAATCACACCGCTGTTGAGTCCTCAAAGGCCTGACGCAAGGCGTCAAAGGAGAGGCGCCTCGAGCCTTCCCCATCAAGGCTGCCCTGCTTCCTTTGAGCAGAACCTTAACTTCATCTCCAACTATGGGCTTTTCTCTCTCTCTGAGCCTGACAAAATCCTTTGTAATTCTTCTTCAGCGCTCCAGGCCGTTTTCTGTTTTTCTCTTTTCCAAATCACTGTTATTAAAGCCTGCCAAATGCCTTAGATCTTCCTCTCCTTGTCTTTACTGTAAATACTTTTCTTATTCTGCCGCAGCAATAGTATAGCTTTTCATAGTAGCAAAAACTCTACAGCTATCTGGTTTTCTTTATCCCTCTGTTCTCAAAGAATTCCAAGTCTCGCTCTGCTGGTGTTTATGTAATTGTTCTAATAAGATGATCTTTTTTGAAAGGAAGCCTGACACCTATCCATAATCTCTTCTGTGGAAGGTTATCGGCCATCCCCACTCCCAGTGGCATTACCTGTTTCTTTTTTTTTAAACATCTTTATTGGAGTATAATTGCTTTACAATGGTGTGTTAGTTTCTGCTGTATAATAAAGTGAATCAGCTATACATATACATATATCCCCATATCTCCTCCCTCTTGCATGTCCCTCCCACCCTCCCTATCCCACCCCTCTAGGTGGTCACAAAGCACCGAGCTGATCTCCCTGTGCTATGTGGCTGCTTCCCACTAGCTATCTATTTTACATTTGGTAGTGTATATATGTCCATGCCACTCTCTCACTTCGTCCCAGCTTACCCTTCCCCCACCCCGTGTCCTCAAGTCCATTCTCTACGTCTGTGTCTTTATTCCTGTCCTGCCCCTAGGTTCTTCATGATCATTTTTTTTTTTTTTTAGATTCCACATATATGTTAGCATACGGCATTTGTTTTTCTCTTTCTGACTTACTTCACTCTGACCTGTTTCTGAACATACCCAAAAAGATTGATTTTGTGATGTTCTAAGCCGGAACTCACAGTTGGCCTAGTGATAACTTGGACCCAAATGGGAGCATTTGGAAATTGCTGCCTCTAAACCAAAGACCTACCTACCTTGCAAAGTGAGAGGCGCTTTTACAGGTGATTCCTGCCAAGGGTCATTGCCACCAGGCAATGAAGTTCACAGACATTAACGAAAGGGTACTTTAATTAAAATAATTCATAAATCAGGTTCGGGACTTCCAAATGACCTCACCCAGGAAAAGTTGACAGATGCACTGAAAGTGAAAGCAAAATCACAGGACAGTGTGGACCGCTGCTCTGGGTTCTGTTCAGTGCAGCCATTTGGCTGGGAGTTTGTATGGGGGCACAGGGGGCACACCTGTAGTTTCCATTTCAGTAAGTGGGGCTTTGATTCCTCTTGCTGACAGAGTGTGGTAATGGCCGCAGTCTAGGCAGAAGAATCAGAAGACCTGGGTCTATTCCTTCAGTACTTTCTTTGACCATTAATTCCTCTGTGACTTTGGCCAGATCACCGGGCCACTGATTTCCACTTTTTTAATATGATAATTGTGCATGTACAAATGTTTGAAAGAAAGTATTTGTCCTTCCAATGTGAATTTTCCCCTCTAGATCTTATTAGATTTTTCACTTTTGAAGTACAGAGTCACAGCTTTGAATACTTTCTCAATGTGTAAGCAGATGTGGACTTGGATTTTGGATCCACGGCTTCTTCAAAAAGAAGCCCCCTCGAAGCCTCCAGGGGTGTGTTCTTAATCCGTTAACCCTCCCCTACTGTGTTGCAATTCTTGTATAAGGATGTGTAGCCAGCACCTTGATTTATTTTTCCGGTTGAGTGTGCTTCATCTCTTTCTTAAGGTGCTTTAGGGGTGGGCCTGTGTGCTTAATTGTAAAAGTAAACTGATGGATTTGAGGCCAGGGGACTTTTAGGTAGATTGTTTTCTCATTAATTGTGATTCAACTTCTGATCACAACAACGCAGTTATTCTTCCTCTTGGTGAAATGATATTGGAAGGAAATAGCCCTCTCAGCCTTGCTGTAGGTCAACGAGCAGCCTCCTACCGTCTCTCCTCCACACTTCCCCAGAACATCAGTGCTCTTTACAACCTGCCCAGCAGAGATCCTTCTGCCAGACTGGCCTTCACCCCATCATGCCACCAAATACATTTTGCTAAAGTGGGGCAGTTTCACTTTGTTTCGCCAGAAAATAAATCTTGATCTCAAAGCTTCATAGCTTTTCATTCTTCCCATGTTAGTCTACATGCATGTTCTCTGGGGTCCCACAGGTCATTAAATTCTTCCTCATAGACTCTTTCCACTTTATAACTATGTTCCCTGCTGTCTTCCTTGACGTCTCTTTCTTAAGCTCTTTTCCTTATCAAAATCTTCACTTCCTGGAAGCAAGGATTGCATAGTGAAAAGAGCATGCGTGGGATCTGGAGCTTTTAGGTTCCAGTTTTACCTACTTTTGCAACATACAAGCTGTGAAAATTTAAGTAATCTCCCTGGCTCAGTTTCTATAATTGCAAATGGGAATAATAAATGGCAGTTTTCTCACAGAGAGGTCCTGAGGGTTACTTGAGATAATACATGTGAAAGTTGCTTTGGGCTATTTGGGCGTGTTTACTATGACTATTACTTCCCTGTGTTGTTTGTATTCTAATTTTTACTTTGATTTTCCCAATCCATGCAAATAATACATAGCCTCTTCGTAGTTTAATTTTAATTATTGATTCCCAAAACATGTACTGACTTTTTTTTGACATTAATTGTTGGTACCAAGCCAGGTTTTGACCTTTTTTTTTCCTTTTTACTCAAGGAATTTAGAGTTGAAAATAAAAGGAAAAATTATAAGGAAGAGATTAAGTACCGTTTGAGTCCAAAAGTATGCTAATTAACACATCTGTTTGCTGTTGGAACATCTGGGAAAGCGACTACATAGTAATTCTCTTAAAAATGGTTTATTTAAACATGTGTGGAAAATTCAGGTGTGTGATTTTAATTGCACAATTAATTAATTATTGGTGAGGTTCCCTTATTTCTTCATAGTAATCAACCTAATAAAATATGCACTGTAGTCCAGATTATGGCACAGAAGAAAATTTATAAATGTAACATCAGGGTTTTTGTTTTTTATTTTTTGTTTTGTGGTACGCGGGCCTCTCACTGTTGTGGCCTCTCCCGTTGCGGAGCACAGGCTCCGGACGCGAAGGCTCAGAGGCCATGGCTCATGGACCCAGCCGCTCCACGGCATGTGGGGATCGTCCCGGACCGGGGCACGAACTCGTGTCCCCTGCATTGGCAGGCAGACTCTCAACCACTGTGCCACCAGGGAAGCCCCAGTTTTTATATTTATCCTGAAAGTCTGTTTAAACAATTGTTTTTGATGTTAACTAGATTTTCCCCCTTTCTTTTTTCCTTTCCTTTCCTTCCTCCCTTCCCTCCTTCCTTCCTTCCTTCCTTCCTTCTTTTCACTTATGTAAAGAGAACTAAGAACAATGTTATATGGAAGAAATTAATCTAAAAGCATATATTCTGTGAAAAGATGAAAACAAAGGAATGGACAGCAATGTCTAATTTGAGCTCTATGAATTAATCAGGTAAACAGAAAAAAAAAGGTTGCTAATATTGTGTATCTATGTGTGTGTATGTTTGTTTATAAGCAATCTGATACAATCATACCCGCAGAAGACTTCATTTCTTTTGATATTTTGTTGATTCTCTTTGTAATTATTTCTTATCATTTTAGATTAGCTATTTTCTTCCTTTTACCAGATTTGACTGGAACTTATCAATTTTCAGTTAGTAAAATGTGAGCTTGATGCAGTCTTGTGAGTGGTAAATGTCGTCACCCAAAAAGAACTATTTGAAAGTCAGATCTTCCCATCTTCCAATGTAGCTGGTACCTGCAGTGTTCTCCATTAGTCTCTCCTTTGGGTGAAGACTTCAAAGGTTTCTGGTAAAATGCAAATATGCTCTTGGGAGGAGTACATCATAAAAAATGTATTTACCGATTATTAATTATTTAACTTGAATGGGGATTTAGCAGCAAAAGAATGGGACCTAAATCCAGTGAGTGTGGGGCAACAGGAAGCTCAGGAGTTAGGAACATGGCCTACCAGTTAGAGCAATTCACTTGCCTTTGGTTTGGGGATATCTGGAGCCCTGTGTATCCTCTGGGGACCGGTTCTGACAGGGCAGGGCACCAAAGACCCATCTCACCCTTCACAATGTAGGTTAGAATGATGCTAAAGTGAGTAAGCACATCTATTCGAGTCATGGCTGGAAGAGGTGTGTCGTTTTAAGGCAAGGGTTTGGAACCGTGCAGTCCCACCTCCCTTGCTGATTTCCTGCATAACCTGAACTGTTACTTAACATCTCTGAGCTTGTTTTCTCATTTGTCAGTTGTGGATGGTAGTATCTATTTTTTGGGTTGCAATGATGACTAAAGGGGATAATGCTTATAAAGTACTAAATATCCAGCCTGTACTCAATAAGCATCAAGAAACTGTTAGTCTGTGTTTATCTATGTGAGTATCTATAGTGATATCTAATTCTGTGTCTCTTAATATGCCTTCAGTTGTACGTAACAGAAAAATCTGATTCAAACTTAACCATAAAGACCTTAGCCAAAAAGAGACTTACTTGACTCACCCAGATGGAAAGCAAGTGGGCAGACCTTTAGGTTGGTGTGTTTCAGTGGTTTTAGGAATATCACCAAGGCCCATTTAAATTTCCTTCTCTCCATCCTTCCTTTCTGCTGTTAACTTTACCCCAAGGCTGGCGTCTCTTTGTGGTTGGAAAATGGCCACAAACACTTCCTGGATCTACCTGTTTCCCACTCCAGGAAGCCTCTTAAAAGAGTGAGAAACCTCTTTTTCCAGAGTTCTCTCTGTCTTTGTGATCCAAATTGGCCCATAACCATCCCAGACCCAAAACCTGTGAGCAGGGGAAAGGATTACATTAGTGACTTTAGGCCTGAGTCACAAGCTCCAGCTTGATGTCCAATACTCAGGAGTTGTAAAGGGGAGATGCAGATATCCAAGAAAGGGGACATGGACACATGTCACATGACACAACCACAGTGTCAGTTACAGTGTCTTCATTATTTCCCCTGTAGACTAATTTGGAGGGGTAGGAGGTCTCAGAGATCCTACTCTGAGAGGCTTTGTTATCACATATCTTGTTAAGACCAGAGCCCAGGTGTCCTAATACTACACTGCATCTCCTCCCACTATACTGCTCTATTCCTTTAGATCTTCCTGCTGTGCCACTTTGTAATTTTACATCTGGGAAAACTGAGCATCAGAGACTTCAAGGGACTCCTTAAAAGTCACACAACTAGTGAAAGGCAGTCCCAGAACTGAAATTCCCTTCTTGGCCTCCTCAGTGCATTTTACATCATTCAAAGCACCAGTGGACAATCCAGTTACTAGGAATCTTGTAAGAAAAGGAATGGTTGTTGTCATGAGCCTGAATTTTTATTGTTAACAATGACAAATTCCTAGAAGCAACTTAAAGACCCACCAAAGGGGAAATGCATTATATTTGTAAAATTAAAAACAGTGATGTAGATCTATAAGTGATGGGAAGCTTTAAATATTTACCCACCAAGCTACAGGTCATGGGAAGAAAGCTATGATTAGAGGAACATGGTATTGCGCCCCTACTATGTGTGTCTGCGTGACTGTGCACACCATTCTTATGTTTATATACACACTTAAATTTCTTTAAGAATACTGAAGAAATTATAGATCCTAGTTGCCTTGGGAAGGGAGATTGGGGATCTGATTGAGACAAAGACATTTTCACTAATTGATTTTTTTTTAGTAATTGATTTTTAAAAGCTGTCATATATACTACATTTTGACTTTGAAATATGACTTACAAAAAAGATTCCTTGGTTCCAGAACTTGGGTATCAATCCAGGTTCTATTATCTCTCAGCATTGTGATCTTAGCCAAGGCCCTTCATTTTTCTGAGCCTCAGTTTCCTCCCCTGTGAAATGAAGATGATGATATTTGTCATACAAGATTATGTAGATTAACTGAAAAGTAAAGGTCCATGGAAGTGCTTTCTAAGCTCTCAAGGGCCACCCAATTGCTAGTAAATTTCTATGTTGCAGTATTTTTCTTGATGATAATTTCCTTTTGCTTACCCCCCCCCCCCATCCCTGCCCTCCTAGGTCTTAGCCTCAGGGAGGATGCCTTTGGCATTGAAGTGTAAATAATCTCCTTAGAGTGTCTGGCCAGCGGGAAGCGCTGACTGGGAAGAGAGATGTAGGAATTCAGGAATCAGGGAAAGTCTAAACTGGAGTCCATCAGCCTTTTTTCACAACTTGATGAGCATTTTAATTATGGCAGCAGGACTTGGTTTTTCTGTATCCTGGCACAATTGTTCAATTGAGATTCAAAAATCCTCACTTTATTTTCACCTGTCTAGAAAAGATGGAAAAGTCTGACTCCAATTCATTTATTTGTTCAACCAGGAGTTTCTGAGCACAGACCGTGTGCTAGGCACTGGGTGATCAGGACAGTTCTCCTGTCTCCTGGAGTTTACAGTAGAGCCGACTCAAATATTGTGCACAGTAATCAGCATTTATTTTAAATAGAGGATAAACATAACACATATCCAATAACTACGATGACTGCAGTTACAATAATACCCATGAACGCCTTTCTAGTTCTTCATTGCTAATACAGAGGCAAAGCGCCCACCTGCCTAGAGTTTGTATATACTCATGCACCCATCCTGGACATACTTTCCGAAGGGCATCAATGGTGGGAGCCGTTAGGAGCCAGATGTGTGGGTTTTCCAAGGGTTTCATCATGCCCTCCAACTTGGGTCTTTAAGTTTGATCCTTGGCAAATCCAGGCAGGAGCCAAGGGCAATGAAAGTTAATGGGAGAAGCAGAATGAGTAGAGATCCCTTGCAGACAAGAAAAACAACTTTTTAGGACTCAGCGTTATTGATGAGGACTTGGGAGGCACAATAGATCCTGAACCAGCTTGGGAGCTTCTTTCATAAAAAGACCATGATTCATATGCAGCAGCTTCCTGTGCTGGCAAACCCTCCCCCGCGCTTCCCTACTCACAACAGCACTTCACATTACAGAGCTCGAATTCAAATAATTCAGGTCTGAAAAAAGAAACCTCTTGTTAGAACACAGACATCGTTGACAATTAGCCAGGATTCCAAGGAGAAAAAAAGGGAGGCCCCGGCAAGGTAAACGCATTTGTGTTTATATAGCGTGTGATGTGTTTTGAAGTCTTCCCCAAGGAGAGAGGCCCTCTCTCTTACTTCAAAAGCCATTTTCATGTTTTTGAAATTACTAGAAATTATGGGCTAAACCCCCTTCACACGTAATTTATTTCACCCAGTATCTCATATTTTGTGATAACATGCAAATACCATATGTCGCACTTTCTCTTTATGGATGGAGGCGGGAAGGAGGGAGAACTGGCAGAATTATCACTAGGCACTGCAAAACCTTCCATTGAAATCCACATTTGCCATGGTGACGTTTACTGGTTATGGCAGAGCTGATCAAGTGCAGATTTTCCTGCTGCTGAGGTTAAATTGCAAGCTGCTCATAATGCCATCAGATGCTGCCAGTTCTCAGCCAATGAGAACCTCAGGAAGGCTTCCCTCCGTCCCTGTTCTCTGGGGCAGCAGAGCCCCCATGGCACCGTTGGTCCATGCTCTACCATATTTGAACTCTATTGACCACACGCAGCACTTTCCTGGAATAAATGCATCTCCCATCATATCCTGGGTTCCAAATATTCAAACCGGAAATCCTAATGTATTCCCAGGGCCTTTCATTTTTATTTTTCCCAACAGGTATTTATTTTCTTAAGTGAAATGGTCAATATTTAGGAGTATATATTATTCATAAGACTGAGAGAAAAAAAATCACATCTTATATTTTACTATTCCATTTCATCTGAGGCAAAATGTTTTATGCCAGGCCAAGGGAGACAAAAACACAAAGCCATTCTTCAGCTCCTAGCTGCTTCCATCACTTCTGTGCCAACAATGGTGAAAAGATGTGATTTTACAAGCAAACAGGAAGAAAAGGCTTGAACACACCTTGGAAGCATGTTTAAGAAGTTGATTAATGTTTCATGCTGAGCCTTACACCTGCAGTTCAAGCAAAACCCAACTTGGCTGCCCCAAAGAGTCTGGTTTATTAGGTATCAAGGAGTCGCAAGAAGCCATGTAATTAAAACAGCGATTAACTAGAAAAGGAAAGTGCCACCTGAGTTTTGAGAGGCTGTCAATTTTATTTCCATTACAGCTCTCCTGGTTCTCCTCTCGGACTCTTTTTTTTTTTTTCCCTTTTTGCTTGATAAGAAAACAGTGAATACATACCCATGGCGTATATCTATGTTTTTGAATGTATTAAAACATGTATGAATGGCTACTTCTTATGGAAAGTTATTACATGTTTCAGGTTTTCTAGATCAACTTCTTCCTGGGAGAAACATTCTAGAAAGGCGCTACCCAGTAGCGTAGTCTTCAGCCCCATGTGGCTATGGAGCACTTGAACTAGGGCTAGTCTGAATTCAGATGTGTTGTACGTATAAAATACGCATCAGATTTCGAAGATGTAGTACAGAAAAGTGTAAACTATCTCAGTGATACCTTTAATATTGATTACTTGTTGAATATTATTTTGGGTGTATTGAGTTGTATAAAATATATTATTTTATTTTTAGTTTTTGTATTGTCATGCAGTTGATTTACAATGTTGTGTTAGTTCCTGGTGTATAGCACAGTGATTCAGTTACACATATATACATATCTATTCTTTTCCAGATTCTTTTCCATTATAATTTATTACAGGATATTGAATATAGTTCCTTGTGCTATACAGTAGGACCCTGTTGTTTATCTATTTTATATATAGTAGTCTGAATATATTATTGCTTAATTTCACCTGTTGCTTTTTACTTTTCTGAGAGTGGCTACTAGAAAATTTAGAATGACATATGTGGCTCACAGGATATTTATATGGGCAGCACTGTTCTGGAGTGTTGTGCTCCCCACTGAACTGTGCAAGGATGCACTGGACATACTTTTTCTTGTCCTTTCCACCATCCCCAGGGCTGCGAGGGCCAGCTGGAATGGAGACATGGGAGCTCTTGGTGGCAGTGTGCATGGGTGCTAGAACACGTTATTAAGGCACATGTTTGTGATTGCCGAATTGTTCAACTCAATATCTCAATAAAAAGCTCCAAGGGAGATGTCTGAGAAGCACAAGTGGAACTTCAAGGGTCCTTTCTTCTCTAACTGCCCCTTGGCCAACAGAGGTTCAAATGCAACATGAAATGTGTTAACACCAGTACAAGGAGTGCTAGAAACTTCAAATGAAGGCCCTGAAAGCCACTTCAAAACCAGCACGTGCCTTAATTTGTGAATTAAAGTGCTGATAAAACAATCTTTTGAAAAAGGTCAATCCATTTACATTAGATTCTGTAAACATCCATCTCACATTATTACATCTCTCTGAACCATATCCTCTGAGGGTAATAAAGAGGATTTGTAATAAAGACACAATTATATAACAGTTTTGAAGGTGGCTAGGGAAGGAGGCTTTTTGGTACTTTATATCAGAAATAGGCAAACTTTAAAATATCTTATTAGCCTTCCTCTTTTCCTTTTTAATGATTTTTCTGTGTAGCAGAGATACACAGTTTGAAATGCAGCATCTTATTTCCCTGTTAATAATAAAGTAGTGACACACCTATTGATGAAAACTGCCCAAGGAAGTTAAAGAGACTGAAACCACCTTTCTTTGGGAAGAGGGAGAAAAAATCGGGTCTCTTCCTAACCTAACTCTTTTCCCACCTCTGCTGCGTTTTTTTTTTTTAAGTTGCATCTGTTACAAGGTAAGGGGCTCTGGAATCTTCCAGTTCAGAACAGAAATATGTTGGTGCGTAATTTTGGAAGTGAGCCTGAGGTACCCAGAGCAGATGACACACGGGGCTTAGGTCCTGATTCAACTGCAAGTCAGCGGGGCACCCCGGGACCATCTGCGTTCTATAAATTACAGTAACGCTGGCACATGTGGTTTGTAAATCACCAGCGAACAGGCTTCACCTTGTGACACACGACATGAACCCTGTTGTATATTCCAATAAACTCCCATAAACCGTCGGATATAAACTTCGGATTATGTTTCTTTAGGGGTTGGAATACTTCGATTTTCTTTGCTGGTCTGATTTCCCTTCAGCATGTGAATTGAATACACACAGCGAGTTCCCTTCTCTTTCCCCGATACTAGGCATTTTGCTGTTTTTCAAGAACAGAATTTTACTTAGTGGGCTGACGTGTGCAATTTGGTGAACTTCAAAGGACCAATCTTTTTTTCTTTCGCCTTCTTTAATAAACTTGTTTCTTTCAACACGACTGTGAATGTCAAAGTCTTGTGGTTACTACACAAGGAAAATACGATTTATAAACAGCAAATTAATGGCCAAATTGTCAGTAACCCACTTCACTGAATATAAATAAACTTGTATCATAAAGGGTCATATCGTTAATATGGCTTTGCTGGGCTTCTGGCAACCTACACGGGTGCTTTCTACAATAGGTTTTTTGTATGCAGGAGCGGGGTGAGGAAGAAAAATTGGAGTGGAGATGGCATTCAGTTCCATTTATGGCTCATCCATAAATGGTTCCAAGCAACAGTGTTTGGTCAAAACACACTGTTATCCTATTCGTAGAGTTCTTCATCTTTAGAAATGCTTTCTGAGGACTCACTACTTAAGGCTCGTGATAG
This sequence comes from Mesoplodon densirostris, assembly GCF_025265405.1. Taxonomy (NCBI): domain Eukaryota; kingdom Metazoa; phylum Chordata; class Mammalia; order Artiodactyla; family Ziphiidae; genus Mesoplodon; species Mesoplodon densirostris. Next base: position 56,717,056 of record NC_082674.1, read on the forward strand.
CTGATTTGCTGGCCCACAGGTCAAAAAAAGTGGCAGAGAAATACCCAAACATGAGTTCTTCACAAGACACCAAGCTTTACTGCTATTAGGAAAGATGGTGAATTTTTTCCCCTTCTCCTTTTTATACTTTTAAGACAGTAACACCAACAAAAAATGACAATTAGATAAGTTTTCATTTTTCATGATGAAAATACTTTGTCTCTTAAAAAAGTTCTTCCAGTCCAGTATCTTTGCTGTAATATGAAATTATTCCTTTTACATCGCTTTTTGTAGATGTTCAGGTATAAAAAAAAAAAAAGATAGATCATTACTATTTTGTGTGGAATTTAAACGGAATGTAAACTAATTCCAAAAATTCAGTCGCTTCTTCAAGAGCTAGAGGATGAGATAATTCAGTCTTTAAAAAAAATTTAATTTAATTTAATATTTTTATACAGCAGTTTCTTATTAGTTACCTATTTTATACATATTAGTGTATACGTGTCAATCCCAATCTCCCAATTCATCATACCACCACCACCCTCCCACTTTCCCCCCCTTGGTGTCCATACATTTGTTCTCTACATCTGTGTCTCTATTTCTGCCTTGCAAACTGGTTCATCTGTACCATTTTTCTAGATTCCACATATATGCATTAATATACAATATTTGTTTTTCTGTTTCTGACTTACTTCACTCTATATGACAGTCTCTAGGTCCATCCACGTCTCTATAAATGACCCCATTTCGTTCCTTTTTATGGCTGAGTAATATTCCATTGTATATATGTGCCATATCTTCTTTATCCATTCATCTGTCGATGGGCACTTAGGTTGCTTCCATGACTTGGCTATTTTAAATAGTGCTGCAGTGAATATTGGGGTGCATGTGTCTTTTTGAATTATGGTTTTCTCAGGATATATGCCCAGTAGTGGGATTGATGGGTCATATGGTAATTCTATTTTTAGTTTTTTAAGGAAGCTCCATACTGTTCTCCATAGTGGCTGTATCATTTACATTCCCACCAATGATGCAAGAGGGTTCCCTTTTCTCCACACCCTCTCCAGCATTTATTTTTTTGTAGATTTTCTGATGATGCCCATTCTAACTGGTGTGAGGTGATACCTCATTGTAGTTTCGATTTGCATTTCTCTAATAATTAGTGATGTTGAGCAGCTTTTCATGTGTCTCTTGGCCATCTGTATATCTTCTTTGGAAAGATGTCTATTTAGGTCTTCTGCCCATTTTCGGATTGGGTTGTCTGTTTTTTTAATATTGAGCTGCATGAGCTGTTTATATATTTTGGAGATTAACACTTGGTCCATTGATTTGTATGCAAGTATTTTCTTCCATTCTGTGGGTTGTCTTTTCATCTTGTTCATACTTTCCTTTGTTATGCAAAAGTTTCATTAGGTCCCATTTGTTTATTTTTGTTTTTATTACCATTACTCTAGGAGGTGGATCAAAAAAGATCTTGCTGTGATTTATGTCAAAGAGTGTTCTTCCTATGTTTTCCTCTAAGTGTTTTATAGTATCTGGTTTTACATTTAGGTCTTTAATCCATTTTAAGTTTATTTTTGTGTATGGTGTCAGGGAGTGTTCTAATTTCATTCTTTTATAGGTAGCTGTCCAGTTTTCCCAGCACCACTTATTGAAGAGGCTGTCTTTTCTCCATTGTATATCCTTGCCTCCTTTGTCATAGATCCATAGCTGCATGGTCTTATTTCTTTGCTTTCTATCCTGTTCCATTGATCTATATTTCTGTTTTTGTGCCAGTACCATATTGTCTTGATTACTGTAGCTTTGTAGTATAGTCTGAAGTCAGGGAGCCTGATTCCTCCAGCTCCATTTTTTTCCCTCAAGATTCCTTTGGCTATTTGGGGTCTTTTTTGTCTCTACACAAATTTGAAAATATTTTTTGTTCTAGTTCTGCAAAAAATGCCATTGGTAATTTGATAGGGATTGCATTGAATCTGTAGATTGCTATGGGTAGTATAGTCATTTTCACAATATTGATTCTTCCAATCCAAGAACATGGTATATCTCTCCATCTGTTTGTGTCATCTTTGATTTCTTTCATCAGTGTCTTATAGTTTTCTGAGTACAGGTCTTTTACCTCCTTAGGTAGGTTTATTCCTAGGTATTTTATTCTTTTTGTTGCAATGGTGAATGGGATTGTTTCCTTAATTTCTCCTTCTGATTTTCTCTTGTCAGTATATAGGAATGCAACAGATTTCTGTGTATTAATTTTGTATCCTGCAACTTTACCAAATTCATTGATTAGCTCTAGTAGTTTTCTGCTGGCATCTTTAGGATTTTCTATGTATAGTATCATGTCACTGGCAAACAGTGACAGTTTTACTTCTTTTCCAATTTGGATTCCTTTTATTTCTTTTTCTTCTCTGATTGCTGTGGCTAGGACTTCCAAAACAATGTTGAATAACAGTGGTGAGAGTGGGTATCCTTGTCTTTTTCCTGATCTTAGAGGAAATGCTTTCAGGTTTTCACTATTGAGAATGATGCTTGCTGTGGGTTTGTCATATATGGTCTTTATGATGTTGAGGTAGGTTCCCTCTATGCCCACTTTCTGGAGAGTTTTTTATCATAAATGAGTGTTGAATTTTGTCAAAAGCTTTTCCTGCATCTGTTGAGATGATCATATGTTTTTTATTCTTCATTTGTTAATATGGTGTATCACACTGATTGATTTGCATATATTGAAGAATCCTTGCATCCCTGGGATAAATCCCACTTTATCATGGTGTATGATCGTTTGAACGTGTTGTTGGATTCTGTTTGTAGTATTTTGTTGAGGGCTTTTGCATCTATATTAATCATTGCTACTGGTCTCTAATTTTCTTTTTTTGTAGTATCTTTGTCTTCTTTTGGTATCAGGGTGATGGTGGCCTTGTAGAATACATTTGAGAGTGTTCCTTCCTCTGCACTTTTTTGGAAGACTTTGAGAAGGATGGATGTTAGCTTTTCTCTAAATGTCTGATAGAATTCACCTGTGAAGGCATCTCGTCCTGGACTTTTGTTTGTTGGAAGATTTTTAATCACAGTTTCAATTTTATTACTTGCGACTGGTCTGTTCATATTTTCTACTTCTTCCTGGTTCAGTCTTGGAAGGTTATACCTTCTATGAATTTGTCCATTTCTTCTAGGTTGTCCCTTTTATTGGCATAGAGTTGTTTGTAGTAGTCTCTTATGGTGCTTTGTATTTCTGCAGTGTCTGTTGCAACTTCTTTTTCATTTCTAATTTTATTTTATTTTATTTTTTAATTTTTTTTTTAATTTTTTTAAATTTTTTTTGCGGTACGCGGGCCTCTCACTGCTGTGGCCTCTCCCCGTTGCGGAGCACAGGCTCCGGACGTGCAGGCTCAGCGGCCATGGCTCACGGGCCCAGCTGCTCCGCGGCATGTGGGATCTTCCCGGACCGGGGCACGAACCCGTGTCCCCTGCATCGGCAGGCAGACTCTCAACCACTGTGCCACCAGGGAAGCCCTCTAATTTTATTGATTTGAGTCCTCTCCCTCTTTTTCTTGATGAGTCTGGCTAAAGGTTTATCAATTTTGTTTATTTTCTCAAAGAACCAGCTTTTAGTTTTATTGATCTTTGCTATTGTTTTCTTTGTTTCTATTTCATTTATTTTTGCTCTAATCATTATGATTTCTTTCCTTCTACTAACTTTGGGTTTTGTTTGTTCTTCTTTCTCTAGTCCCATTAGGTGTAAGTTTAGATTGTTTATTTGAGATTTTTCTTGTTTCTTGAGGTAGGCTTGTATTACTATAAACTTCCCTCTTAGAACTACTTTTGCTGCATCCCATAGATTTTGGATGGTTGTGTTTCCTTTGTCATCCATCTCTAGGTATTTTTTGATTTCCTCTTTGATTTCTTCAGTGATCTCTTGGTTATTTAGTAATGTATTGTTTAGCTTCCATGTGTTTGTGTTTTTTATGTGTTTTTCCCTGTAATTGTTTTCTAAACTCATAGTGTGGTCAGAAAAGATGCTTGATATGATTTCAATTTTCTTAAATTTACCAAGGCTTAATTTGTGCCTCAAGATGTGATCTATCCTGGAGAATATTCCATGTGCAATTGAGAAGACAGTGTAATCTGCTGTTTTTGGATGGACTGTCCTATAAATATCAGTTAAATCTCTCTTGTCTATTGTGTCATTTAAAGCTTGTGTTTCCTTATTAATTTTCTGTCTGGTTGATCTGTCCATTGGTTTAAGTGAGGTGTTAAAGTCCCCCACTATTACGGTGTTACTGTCAATTTCTTCTTTTATAGCTGTTAGCAGTTGCCTTATGTATTGAGTTGCTCCTATGTTGGGCGCATATATATTTATAATTGTTATATCTTCTTCTTGGATTGATGCCTTGATCATTATGTAGTGTCCTTCCTTGTCTCTTGTAACATTTTTTATTTTAAAGTCTATTTTATCTGCTATGAGTATTACCACTCCAGCTTTCTTTTGATTTCAATTTACATGGAATATCTTTTTCCATCCCCTCAGTTTCAGTCTGTATGTGTCCCTAGGTCTGAAATGGGTCTCTTGTAGACAGCATATATATGGTCTTGTTTTTGTATCCATTTAGCGAGCCTGTGTCTTTTGGTTGGAGCATTTAATCCATTCACATTTAAGATGACTATTGATATGTATTTTCCTTTTACCATTTTCTTAATTGTTATGGGTTTTTTTTTGTAGGTCCTTTTCTTCTCTTGTGTTTCCCACTTAGAGAGGTTCCTTTAGCATTTGTTGTGTTTGGTGCTGCTGAATTCTCTTAGCTTTTGCTTGTCTGTAAAGCTTTTGATTTCTCTGCCAAATCTAATGAGATCCTTGCTAGGTAGAGTAATCTTGGTCGTAGGTTCTTCCCTTTCATTACTTTCAATATATCATGCCACTCCCTTCTGGCTTGTAGCGTTTCTGCTTAGAAATCAGCTGTTAACCTTGTGGTAGTTCCATTGTATGTTATTTGTCTTTTTTCCTTTGTTGCTTTTAATAATTTTTCTTTCTTTAATTTTTGTCAATTTGATTACTGTGTGTCTCGGTGTGTTTCTCCTTGGGTTTATCCTGCCTGGGACTCTCTGCACTTCCTGGACTTGGGTGACTATTTCCTTTCCCATGTTAGGGAAGTTTTCAACTATAATCTCTTCAAATATTTTCTCAGGTCCTTTCTCTCTCTCTTCTCCTTCTGGGTCCCCATAACGCGAATGTTGTTGTGTTTAATGCTGTCCCAGAGGTCTCTTAGGCTGTCTTCATTTCTTTCATTTCTTTTTTGTTTATTCTGTTCCATGGCAGTGAATTCCACCATTCTGCCTCCCAAGTCACTTATCCGTTCTTCTGCCTCAGTTATCCTGCTATTGATTCCTTCTAGTGTATTTTTCATTTCAGTTATTGTATTGTTCATCTCTGTTTGTTTGTTCTTTAATTCTTCTAGGTCTTTGTTAAACTTTTTTTGCATCTTCTTGATCTTTGCCTCCATTCTTTTTCTGAGGTCCTCGATCATCTTCACTATCATTATTCTGAATTCCTTTTCTGGAAGGTTGCCTATCTCCACTTCATTTAATTGTTTTTCTGGGGTTTTATCTTGTTCCTTCATCTGATGCATAGTCCTCTGCCTTTTCATTTTGTCTATCTTTCTGTGAATGTGGTTCCTGTTCCACAGGCTGCAGGATTGTAGTTCTTCTTGCTTCTGCTGTCTGCCCTCTGGTGGATGAAGCTATCTCAGAGGCTTATGCAAGCTTCCTGATGGGAGGGACTGGTGGTGGTAGAGTTGGGTGTTGCTCTGTTGGGCAGAGCTCAGTAAAACTTTAATCTGCTTGTCTGCTGATGGGTGGGGCTGAGTTCCCTCCCTGTTGGTTGTTTGGCCTGAGGTGACCCAGCACTGGGGGCTACAGGCTCTTTGGTGGGGCTAATGGCAGACTCCGGGAGGGCTCACACCAAGAGTACTTCCCAGAACTTCTGCTGCCAGTGTCCTTGTCCCTGTGATGAGCCACAGCCACCCCCGCCTCTGCAGGAGACCCTCCAACACTAGCAGGTAGGACTGGTTCAGTCTCCTATGGGGTCACTACTCCTTCCCCCTGGGTCCTGATGTGCACACTAGTTTATATGTGCCCTTCAAGAATGGAGTCTCTGTTTCCCCCAGTCCTGTCAGAGTCAGCAAGCAAATCCCGCTAGCTTTCAAAGTCTGATTCTCTTGGAATTCCTCCTCCCATTGCTGGACCGCCAGGTTGGGAAGCCTGAAGTGGGGCTCAGAACCTTCACTCCAGTGGGTGGACTTCTGTGGTATAATTGTTCTCCAGTTTGTGAGTCACCCATCTATCAGTTATGGGATTTGATTATATTGTGATTGCTCCCCTCCTACCATCTCATTGTGGTTTCTCCTTTGTCTTTGGATGTGGGTATCTTTCTTGGTGAGTTCCAGTGTCTTCCTGTTGATGATTTTTCAGCAGTTAGTTGTGATTTTGGTGCTCTTGCAAGAGAGTGAGTGCAAGTCCTTCTACTCTGCTGTCTTGAACCAATCGCCTAACTCAGTTCGAGAAAATTCAGTCTTAATTTTACTGGTCTGATGTATCCTACTCAAATTTAGCTGAAAGTTATGTGTAATTTCCATGTTCATTGTCTGAAAATATGTTAACTATTATTTTCTATAGTAACCTTCAAGCCTACATGAAGAAAACACAGTATATAGCAATAAATGCTTACCTCAAGAAACAAGAAAAGTCTCAGATAAAAAGCTAACTTTACACCTCAAGGAACTAGAAAAAGAACAATAAATGAAGCCCAAAATTAGTAGAAGGAAGGGAATAACAAAGATTAGAGCAGAAATAAATGAAATAGAGACTAAAAAGAAAATAGGAAAAGGCAATGAAACTAAGAGCTGGTTCTTAGAAAATATAAACAAAATTGACAAATCTTTAGCTAGACTCCCAAGAAAAAAGAGAGGGGACTCAAGTAAATATAATCAGAAAATGAAGAGGAGAGATTACAACTGATAACACAGAAATGTAACGGGTCATAAGGGACCACTATGAACAATTATATGCTAAAAAACTGGACAACCGAGAATAAACTGTTAAATTCCTAGGAACACACAACCTACCAAGACTGAATCATGATGAAAAAGAAAATCTGAACAGATTGATTACTAGTAAGGAGATAGAATGAGTAATCAAAACCCCCCCAATAAACAAAAATCTAGGGCCAGATGGGTTCACTGGTGAATCCTACCAAACATTCAAAGAATTAATCTCAATCCTTCTCAAACTCTTCCAAAAAATAGAAGAATAAGGAATTCTTATAAACTCATTTTACAAGACCTACACTACCCTGATACCAAAACCAGACAAAGGCAATATGAAAAAATAAAATTGCAGGCTATTATCTCTGCTGAACATAGATGCAAAAATCCTCAACAAATATTAGCAAATCAAATTCAACAATATGTTAAAAGGACCATACACCATGAGCAAGTGGGATTTATCCCAGGGATTCAAGGATGGTTTAACACCCAAAGACCAGTCAGTGTGATACACCACTTTAATAAAATGAAGATAAAAATAATCATCTCAATAGATGCATAGAAAACATTTGAGAACATTAATATCTATTTATGATAAAAACTCTCAACAAGGAAGTTATAGTGGGAATGTACCTCAACGTAATAAAGGTCATATATAACAAGCTCACACCTAACATCATACTCAAGGGTGAAAAGCTAAAAGCTTTTCTTCTGAGATCAGGAACAAGACAAGGATGCTCATTCCCACCACTTTTATTCAACTTAGTCTTGGAAGCCCTAGCCAGAGCAATTAGGCAAGAAAAAGAAACAAAAAGGAATCTAAATTGGAAAGAAAGAAGTAAAACCGTCACTATTTGCAGATGACATGATATTATATATAGAAAACCCTAAACACTCCATCAGAAAACTGATCGAAATAATTAAAAAATTCAGTAAAGTTACCAGATACAAAACACACAAAAAATCTGTTGTGTTTCCATACACTAATAATGAATTATCAGAAAGATAAGTTAGAAAACCATCCCATTTACAATTGCATCAAAAGAATAAAATGCCTAGGAATAAATTTAACCAAGGAAGTGAAAGATCTCTATATTGAAAACTATAAGAGTTTAATAAAAGAAATTGAAGACAATACAAATAAATGGAAAGATCTTCTGTGCTCATGAATTAGAAGAAATAATATTGTTAAAATGTCCATATTACCTAAAGCAAATTATAGATGGAATCCCTAGCAAAATTTCAATGGCATTTTTCACAGAAGTAGTACAAACAGTTCTAAAATTTGTATGGAATCACAAAAGACCCCAAATAGCCAAAGCAATCTTGAGAAAGAAGAATGAAGTTGGAGCAATTTTACTCCCTAATTAAAAACTATTTCAAAGCTATAGTAATTAAAACAGTGTGGTATGGGCATAAAAATAGATCAATGGGACAGAATAGAGAATCCAGAAATAAACCCACAGATATATAGTCAATAATTTATGAAAAAGAATGTACAGTGTGGAAAAGACAGTCTCTTTAATAAATGGTGTTGGGAATATTGGACAGCCACATGCAAAAGTATGAAACTGACCGCTACTTCTAAATGATACCCTAAATTAACTCGAAATGGATTAAAGAATTGAATGTAAGACCTGAATCCATGAAACTCCTATAATAAAACTTGGGCAGAAATCTCCTTGACATAAGTCTTAGAGATGAATTTTTTAATCTGACACCAAAAACGAAAGGAACAAAAGCAAAAATAAACAAGTGGGACTACATCACACTGAAAAGCTTCTGCACAGCAAAGGAAACCATTAACAGAATGAAAAAGCAAGCTACTAAATGGGAGAAAATATTTACAAATCTTATATCTGATAAGGGGTTAATACCCAAAGTATATAAAGAACACATACAACTCAATAGGAAAAATTCAGACAATCTGATAAAAAATGGACAGAAGATACAAATAGATATTTTTCCAAAGAAGACTTACGGATTGCCAACAAGTACATGAAAAGATACTCTACTTCATTAATCCTTAGGGAGATGCAAATCAAAACCACAATGAGAGGGACTTCCCAGGTGGCCCAGCAGTTAAGACTCCATGCTCCCAATGCAGGGGGCCTGGGTTCGATCCCTGGTTAGGGAACTAGATTTTGCATGCCGCAACAAAAAATTCCTGCATGACGCAACTAAAGATCCTGCATGCTGCAACTAAGATCCCCACAACTATGACCCAGCGGGGCCAAATAAGTAAATATTTAAAACAAACAAACAAAAACAAAAACATAAAAAGCACAGTGAGATATTGCCTCACACCTGTTAGAAAGGCTATTATCAAAAAGACTAGAAATAACAAGTGTTGGTGAGAATGTGGAGAAAAGGGAACCCTTGTACACCATTGATGGGAATGTAAATTGGTGCAGCCACTATGGAAAACAGTATGGAGGTTCCTCAAAAAATTAAGAATAGAACTACCATATGATCCAGCAATTCCACTTCTGGGTATTTATCCAAAGAAAATGAAAACACTAATTCAAAAAGAAATATGCACCACTGTGTTCATTGCAGCATTATTTACAATAGCCAAGACATGAAAACAACCTAAGGGTCCATCAATGGATGAATGAATAAAGAAATTGTGGCATATATATATATTATTTAGCCATAAAACGAATGAAATCTTGCCATTTGCAACAACATGGATGGACCTCAAGGGCATTATGCTAAGTGAAATAAGTCAGACAGAAAGGAAAATACCATATAATCTCTCTTATATGTGAAATCTAAAAAAAATATATATGTTTAAAAAAAATAGGCTTGTAGGTACAAAGAATGTATTGGTGGTTGTGGGGGTGGGATGAGGGGGTGAGAGAAATGGGCAAAATATTTGTGTTGCTTTTCAGTTTAAATAAATTGAATAATAATAATAAAAAAGAAAATAGTGCCATCTTTTTAATTTTTAATTTTTATTATTTTATTTTTGGCTGCGTTGGGTCTTTGTTGCTGTGTGCAGGCTTTCTCTAGTTGCAACGAGTGGGGGGTCACTCTTCATTGTGGTGCATGGACTTCTCATTGCAGTGGCCTCTCTTGTTGCGGAGCACAGGCTCCAGACGCACAGGCTCAGTAGTTGTGGCTCACGGGCCTAGTTGCTCCACAGCATGTGGGATCTTCCCAGACCAGGGCTTGAACCCATGTCCCCTGCATTGGCAGGCGAATTCTTAACCACTGCACCACCAGGGAAGCCCAATTGTGGCATTTTTATTTGTGATTGATTCAAGATTTGTAGAGGGTTCATATGCTCAATAGAAATTAAAGTTCTTCGAAGTTAGGGGAGTTCCTTGAGATATAAACATACTAAAATGTACATAAAGTTTAAATGTTCAGGTTCTGCTGAGAAAATATCTCTGTACCTGAATGTAATTGCCTTAGTGGAAAAGAGGTAAAATTAATTTTTGCTAAGATACACAACAGCACCATTGTGATTTCAAAAACACAACTTCCAGGCAGTTCTAAATACATAGTGCCGTTCTTTAATTAATGCAGTTTATCCTGTAACTTTAGGGGTTTATTGATACTGGCAGAAATATTTGCAAATAACTTAGAAAATTTCATGACATATTATGTATCTCAAAATATTTCATTCAGTCTTCTTTTTCAAGTGCAATCAATAATTTCTTTCAAAACTCTTAATATGCTAAGATAGAGTATAGTTAAAAGATTCTTGGATATTCCCAAAAGAAGGATTTAAGAAAACAAATATGAACAAAGATGAACTGTGTAGCATTAATGTTATTTTCTTTCATTCACATAATTTTGGAACAAGTTCTGCCTCTGCTTTCCATTACAACTAAATAGTTCTCATTTTTATTCAACATCAAGAGATATTAATGTAGGTGCATCAAATCAGAGTTTGGGTTCTTTGAACCTATCAAACTATTTTTTCCTGAATATTTGCGGTTTGATAAAACCCCAAATGCATGCTAGAAGCACTGTTTCCATCAATTATTAGACCATGTGCATTTTGAGGAAAATTTGATCCATATGGGTTCTGGTTCATTTATGCTTTACTCATCAAAATACTTTTTCTTAAAGTCCATGTCCAAGAAATCTTTTGAGCCCTGTTAAGTTTTTCGAGCTTTGCCAAGAACAAACAAAGTTGAACACCAAAAGATTCAAGTTGGTTTGTAACCCTATACCTACGGAGCATTAGTGGGTTCTAAACTTGGATTAAACACGTGCTCTCATCTCTAATAGGTAGCTGGATATACCTCCAGAGGGAAGCTTGAGGCCTGGTACAGAAAGCAAAAGTCAGACATATGTCAACAAAGGCACCAGATAATCCCGGAAGGCATCATGATTCATTAAAAGATTACTTTTATTATATTTTTTAAGTACATATATACAGAGATGTTCCATAGATTTTGAGCTGGAAGGTTAAGAGTCACTCCAAGTAGCTAACAAATAAAATGTGCTATTATCTACAATGTGAAATCCTCGTATTTGGATCACAATTTTTTAAATTTGGGACTTGGTTAAAAATAACTATGGGAAACATGTAATAACTGTTTGATAGCAAAAAATGGGAGTGTGACCAATGATTTTTTTTTTCTCTATTTCTTCCTTTTCAAGTGTCTGATTAAGAGGTGAGGTTTTTTTGTTTGTTTTGGTATTTTTGTTCTGTTGTTGTGGGTTTTCCTGTCTTTTGCCTTTTGTCTTTTTCTCCCCCTGGAACCAATAGGTCCAGTCAAACTAAGGTCATAAGTAAGGTCATAAGTAAATATAGATTAGATTTTAAGGCACCAGTCTTTGATTAGATTGGATTGTTAATCTCAAAAATTCCAGAGGAGGATATAATCAAAAGATGATTATAAATAAAATAATATACTTCTTTTGAGAGGTCAGAAAAAATAAAATCTTCTAAGGTTGCCATGATTGGTGTTATGTTAAAAAGAGTCCTTATCTTTTAGAGATTCCCTACTGAAATATGTGTAGATGTTATGACATGATCTCTGGGGTTCACTTCAAAATTCAATGGGGGTTAAGACAAATGAATAAAGATGTGGTATATATATGGTATATATATATATATATATATATATATGGTATATATATATATGGTATATATATGTGTGCCACAACTACTGAAGCCCGTGCACCTAGAGCCTGTGCTCTGCAACAAAAAAGCCACTGCAATGAGCCGGCGCACCGCAAATAAGAGTAGCCCCTGCTTGCCACAAATAGAGAAAGCCCACATAGCAACTAAGATCCAATGCAGCCAAAAATAAATAAATAAATAAATTTATAAAAAATAATATGACAAACTAGTGAATAAAACAAAAAAGCAGACTCACAGATATAGAGAACAAACTAGTGGTTACTAGTGCAGAGAGAGGATGGGGGAGGGGCAATATAGGGGTAGGGGATTAAAAAGGGGTTATTATAGGATTATATGAAATCATGTGTGTGAAACTGAAAATTGTAAAGCACTATAGAACTTAAAGAATCTTTCATTCAATTAAATTTTTTTTAAAAATTAAAAAAATGGGAGGTAAGGATATGGTTAGTGGTACAGATAAAGCAAGATAATTATCAATGCTGGATGCTGGATGCATTGGTGTTCATTATAGCATTCTGTTTCCTTTAGTTTATCCATTGGGCATCTCCTATGCCTACCATACACGCTTTGGATCCACCCTTGCCACTGTAGTAGCAACCCCTGGAGCAGTACCTGGCCTCATTTGCACCATGAATCTTTCCTGTCATGTGGAACTTCTGCAGGAACCTCTGGTGTCATCCTGAGGCATGAACAAATTGGAAAATATGGGGAAGTTAACACTCCATGGGACAATCCTTTATGACTGAAGGGCAGAAGCTCTGGATAATTCTGAAGTACAGCTTACCTGGCTGCTCTGAGTCGTCGAGTGGAACCTCCAGTGTGATCAACTCGATAATATACGCTTGGATGGGTCTTTCCTCCTTCCCCGTTACCCTATTTTTGTTCTCTCTGTCCTGTTCCTTAGGATTACTTCCTAAAAGAAACTATCAGCATGGAGTCCTTATGATAATTTCTAGACATGCACTGTCTTAGCCCAACCTTTTTCTCAAGCTAAGGCTATTTATGTTTGGAATGTTTTTATAATAAAAAGTTTTTTTAAAATAAATTTTTACTCTATGTCTATACATATAATAAAATCTAGATTTTACTTTAAAATACACAAATAAGCTCTTCTTTAACAGTTGGAATTTTCTGTTGTTACTGCTTTATGAGTTAAAGCCTTTTATTGATTATTCACTCATAATTCTTCGTCACAAAAATAAACATATACATTGAAGTTTCATTATTGTTTTAGAAATTTCCTATAACCTTTGGGTTTGAAACATTAAAGTATTTATTCTGGTTTAAGTTAACATTACAAATGCCTATTGCACTGAACTGATCAAAAACAATTAAAATATATTTCAAAGTTTGAAGTATAAACATAAAGAGTAAAATTTATTGGAAACACGTCTCTTAATGAAATGGATAGAGCTTTTTTACAATTAGTTCATGTATTTTGGAAGAATATTATTACTAGAATGAGGAAGATTTCAACACCAATTTTATTCCTGCTTTTCATTGTCATAAATGTAAGTTCTCAGAAAATTTGTTCAAATAAATAAGTAGGTGCAAATAGAAGGAATTTTGTAATAGTGTTACTCAATTTCTTGAAATCATCCCGAGTTATGTTAAAAATTGTATTGTAATTTATCACCAAAAGTCATTTTTATTGATGTACCATCTGATAACTTGATTAGTTCTTCCTGCAATTTTCAATAATAGCAAAAAATTGGAAACCAACTTTCTTACAAAAGGACCAGTTATGGTCATTCACTTTATCGAGACACCAGCATTTTGACTCCTTTTTTGGCAGTGAATCCCAGGAAATACACCATAAAAGAATAGAATGGATGAGAGAGATGCCATTTTTTTATAATGTAGGAGAGAAGGGGAAGTTGTTAATCTTTTTCCATACAAGTTTTATTTAAATAGAGATACAATTCATATACCACAAAATTCACCCGCTTATTTATTTTTTAACAAAATTTTTTATCAAAGTATAGTTGATTCACAATGTTGTATCAATTTCTGCTGTACAGCAAAGTGACCCAGTTATAGATATACATATTCTTTAAAATTCATCCTTTTAAAGTGTACAATTAAGTGGGTTTTTGCATATTCACAAAGTTGTGCAAGCATTATCACTCTAAAATTCCAGAATATTCTCATCACCCCCAAAAGAATTCTGTAACCATTAGCAGCTGCACCCATTCCCTCCTCTACCAAGTCCCTGGAAATCACTAATCTACCTTCTGTCTCTATGAGTTGTTTATTCTAGACATTTCATGTAAATGGAATCATACAATATGTGGTCTTTTGTGTTTGGCTTCTTTCACTTAGCACAAAGTTTTCAAGGTTCATCTATATTGTGGCATGGATCAGTATTTCATTCATTTTTATGGTTAAATTATATTCCACTGTATGTATATACAATATTTTCTTTATTCATTCTTCAGTTGAGGGGTATTTGGGTTATTTCCACTTTCTGACTATGATAAAAAAATGCTTCTACGAATATCCATGTATAAGCTTTGTGTGGTCATGTTTTTAATTCCCTTGAGTATGAGGCTGGGAGTGGAATTGCTGGGTCATATGATAACACTATGTTTAACTTTTGGTAATACCGACAAGCTGTTTTTCCAAGGTGGCAGTAGCATTTTACATTCCCACCAGCCATGTGTGAGGGTGCCAAGTCTCCACATCCTTGTTAACACTTGTTATTTTCTATTTTTTGTTTGTTTGTTTTGATTATAGCTATCCTAGTAAGTGAGAAGTGTTATCTCATTGTAATTTTGATTTGCATTTGGCTGATGCCTGGTGATGTTGAACATCTACTTATGTGCTTATTGGCCATTTGCATATCATCTTTGGAAAATTGTCTATTCAAATCCTTTGCCCATTTAAAAAAATGTGTTATTTGTATTTTTATCATTGAGTTGTAAATGTTTTTTATATATTATGGATACTAGTCTTTTATCAGATATATGATTTGCAAATATTTTCTCTGTTTTTTTTCATTTTCTTGATAGTGTCCTTTGATGCACACAAGTTTTAAAGTATGAAGTCTAGTTTATCTATTATTTTTGTGTTTTGTGCCTTGTGTTTTTGGCGTCATGTCTAGGAGACTATTGCATAATTCAGGGTCATAAAGACTTACACCTATATTTTCTTCTAAGTTATATAGTTTTAGATCTTATATTTAGGTTTTTGATCTATTTTGGTGTATATGGTGTGATGTAGGGGTCCAGCTTCATTCTTTTGCAAATAGATATCCAGTTCTCCCAGAGTCATTTGTTGAAAAGGCTATTTTCCCCCATTAAATTGTCTTGGCAACAATCAGCTGACCATAAATGTATAGGTTTATTTCTAGTCATCCAATTCTATTCCATTGATCTAGATGTCTAAACTTATTCCACTACCACATAATTTTGATTATTGTAGCATTATAGGAAGCTTTAATATTGGGAAGAAATCCAACTTTGTCCTTCTTCTTTTTTTAAAATAAATAAATAAATAAATTAATTAATTTTTGGCTATGTTGGGTCTTTGTTGCTGCATGCGGGCTTTCTCTAGTTGCTGTGAGCGGGGTCTACTTTTCCTGGCAGTGTGCAGGCTTCTCATTGCAGTGGCTTCTCTTGTTGTGGAACTTGGGCTCTAGGTGCATGGGCTTCAGTAGTTGTGGCTTGCAGGCTCAGTAGTTGTGGCTCACGGGCTCTAGAGCACAGGCTCAGTAGTTGTGGTGCATGGGCTTTGTTGCTCTGTGGCATGTGGGATCTTCCCAGAGCAGGGATCAAACCCATTTCCCCTGCACTGGCAGGTGGATTCTTTCTTTTTCTTCTTTTCTTTTCTTTTCTTTTTTTTTTTTTTTTTTTTTTGCGGTACACGGGCCTCTCACTGTTGTGGCCTCTCCCATTGTGGAGCACAGGCTCCGGATGTGCAGGCTCAGTGGCTGTGGCTCACGGGCCCAGCCGCTCCGTGGCATGTGGGATCTTCCTGGACTGGGGCACAAACCCACATCCCCTGCATCGGCAGGCGGACTCTCAACCACTGCGCCACCAGGGAAGCTCCTTGGCAGGCAGATTCTTAACCACTGCGCCACCAGGGAAGCCTTGTCTTTCTTTTTAAGGATTGTTTTTAGTTATTTTAGTTCCCTTGCATTTCTATATGAATTTTTTGTTCAGCTTGTCAGTTTCTGTAAAAAAAAAAAAAAAGGTAGCTGAGATTTGATAAGGATTGTTGGAATCTCTAGATGAATTTGAAGAGCATTGTCATCTTAACAATATTAGGGCTTCCAATTCATGAACACAGGAAGTCTTTCCATTTGTTTAGGTCTTTAATTTCTTTCATCATGTTTGTAGTTTTCAGTGTGTGTTGAATTTTTCTTGTTATATTTATCCCTAAGTATGTTATTTTTTGATGTTATTTTAAATGGAATAGTTTTCTTAATTCCATTTTCAGATTGTTCATCAATAGTGTATAGAAACACAGTTTATTTTTATAAATTGAACTTGCATCATGCAATCTTACTGAACTTGCTTATTGGTTCTAATAGTTGTTTAGTGGATTCCTTAGAATTTTCAATAAATAAGATCATGTTATTTGTAAATTCAGTTTTCTTTCTTTCCAATCTGGATGTTTCTTATATTTTTTCTTTTTCTTTCTTCCTTTCCTTTCCTTTCCTTTCCTTTCCTCTCCTCTCCTCTCCTCCCCTCCCCTCCCCTCCCCTCTCCTCCCCTTCCCTTCCTTTCCTGTCCTTTCCCTTCCCTTTTCACCTAATTGCCCTGGCTTGAATCTCCACTACAGTGCTAAATAAAAGTGGTGAGATTGGACATTCTTGTCTTGTTCCTGATCTTAGGCAGAAATATTTCTGTCTTTTACATTTAAGTATGATATTAGCTATAGTTTTTTTGCAGATGCCCTTTATCAGGTTGCGGAAGTTCCCTTCTATTCTTAGTTTGTTGAATGTTTTTATCACAGAAGGATGTTGGATTTTGTCACATGCTTTTTCCTACATTAATTGAGTTGATCATGTGGTTTTTGTCCTTTATTTAGTATTATGGCACATTACATTGATTGGTTTTCATACGTTGAACCAATCTTGTATTCTTGGAATAAATCCCATCTGGTCATGCCATATAATCTTTTTTACATGTTGATGGTTTTGGTTTGCTTGCACTATGTGGATTTGAGTATATATTTATAAGGTTTATTGGTCTTTAGTTTTCATTTCTTGGGGTGTCCTTGCCTGGTTTTGGTATCAGAAGAACACCGGCTTCATAGAATGAGGTATGATGTGTTCCCTCCTCTTCTGTTTTTTGGAAGAGTTTGTGAAGAATTGGTTCAGCTCTTTTTTAGGCAGATCAGCTTTACAGAAGTAGAGGAAAGTCTGAACAATATGGTTGTATGGCACTTATTCTTTATGCCAGGCTTTTAGATATTTGTATATGAATCCTATTTTTTCTATCATATTGTAAAGTCATCCATCTATTGAACACATATTTATTGAGCATCTAGTATGTGCTAGGCATTGTGGAAGGAGTTGCAGGAATAACAGGGAACAACAGGATCCCTGCCTTGTTGGAGTTTACAGTCCAGTGATGGTGAAGGACAAAAAACAAATAGCAAAAAACAAAGAAATAATTATTGTTGGCAGGGATGATGCCTTCTCTGTAACATCATCTCCCTAATATCTGGTATAATATCTTAAATGTATTCACTATACAATAAATGTGGAATAATTTATTTTGGTAAAATGGTTACCAAATTGTTGCTGCCTTACAACTTGGTTGGGAAGATTAGGTTATCCACACAGAGTAATGTGAGAATTACATAAGGCAAAAAATAATTTTATAGTTCTCCTATTTTATAGTAAGGGAAAGGAATATATGAAAATCTGAAAACCTAGCCCTCAAAGCCTGATGTATAAAACAGGGAAAAAAACCTAAACAATGCATCTTATTCACAAAGCTGCCCATTGTACATATGTATGTCTCTTATGCCAGCATTTCTCAAACTGTCACATGTAGAAAAATCATCTGAGGGTCTTTTTTTAAAATAGAGGTTTTGATTCCACATAAAATCCTCCATTTCTAGTAAACTTCCAGGTAATGCCTATGTTGCAAGGGATTACCTGGAAGTTTAGTTGGAATGGCAAGGCTCTACACCTTGTCCTCTTTGTGCAAAAGCAAAGAACCAAGAGATAGCTGATGAATTAGATAGAACAAATTTCCTTCAGATTTTCAGAGGTAACTGAGTTGCCGCAGAACTGTCTTCTCATCAGAAGGCCTAGAAAAATCATCAAAGTCTGCACCCCCCCACCCCACCCCAGTATCCTATGAGAAAACCAGCAGAGAGGGAATAAGGGGACTCTTATCTTCCAGAATGATGTCATATAGGCTGAAACTTAATTATCAGTGAACATCCATCTTTCCTGTCAAACAATGCAGTATACATAGGCCAAATCATTTTTAATGTAAATATAAATGGTTCTTGTGTGTAGCCGCTGGGGAGATGGTTAATGCAGGGATGGAGGAGGAGGATGGAAAGCTAACTCTACTTTATAAAGGGAAAATTGCCTCAGTGCCTTGAGCTTCTGTACCTATTAGAAAAAACAAACAAACCAAAAAACCCACATAAACGTTGGTGATGGGGAATTGGCTTGCTGGTGTCCAACATGCAGAAAT
Source organism: Mesoplodon densirostris (assembly GCF_025265405.1). Classification (NCBI taxonomy): domain Eukaryota; kingdom Metazoa; phylum Chordata; class Mammalia; order Artiodactyla; family Ziphiidae; genus Mesoplodon; species Mesoplodon densirostris. The sequence continues at coordinate 56,735,835 of NC_082674.1, forward strand.
TTACCTTGAACAATTTTACCTTATTTCTGCTTTCCAGTCAAATATTCAACCTAGAAATATGTGCTTTTTCTATCAGCATGATGGTTTTTTTTTTTTTAATTTATATGGTTGAGTTTTCTGGCACATTTCAGGTCCCACAAAACAGTTCTCTAGAGTTTTAGATATAAAGAAGCTTTAAATAAAAGACCAATTTGGTGGGCTTCCCTGGTGGTGCAGTGGTTGAGAGTCCGCCTGCCGATGCAGGGGACACGGGTACGTGCCCCGGTCTGGGAAGATCCCACATGCCGCGGAGCGGCTGGGCCCGTGAGCCATGGCCACTGAACCTGTGCGTCCGGAGCCTGTGCTCCACAATGGGAGAGGCCACAACAGTGAAAGGCCTGCGTCAGGAAAAAAAAAAAAAAAAAAGACCAATTTGGTAAAACCCCAAAATTACTCATTGAAACTGGTATACTATGTTGTGAAACCAGAAAATATAGAAACTGTAAGCTCCTCTTATTGGTACATAAACTCATGTATTTGGCACTGTTGCACTACTGAAATTCAATTTCAAATGCTCGTAAAGGACCAGATGACTCTGTGAACCTCAATGAGAAAAAATAGACAAGAGTCACACGGTGTATTGGGCATGGGTCTAGCAGGGAGGTGATTCCAGGAAGTAAGAGTAAGCCTAGTAACCAAGTGCAATTGGGATGAAAATTATCTGTAGTCTCTATATATACATGTACATGGTACACTTTTTACATATTATAGGCAAAAATAGACCAGACAATTTTGGAACAGAGTTCTAAAATCAGTATTTATTGACATGCATTTTTATGCCTGCTAATGTGCTTGGGACTGTAATAGGTAATGTGAAGACTATAAAAAGGTACAAGGCATTGTTCCTACATTCAGGAAACTACATGCAAGCCCTGGTAGGCATATTTATCCCTATTCTCTAAACTATCACTATCACTGTACAGTGGTGTTCATCTCAAAGGGGGATGGGAAGAAAAAGAGAAAGAGAGGATTCACTTTTTTCTGTGATGCCCAGGAGACTTTCTAGAGAATATGTGTTTAGGAGGTTAGAGATTAGAGTTGAATTTTTCTCCTTAAATCAGGGCAGGACAGCTTCTGCCCTGGGCGCCAGGCTTCAGAGGGCTTCACTCTGACTGTCTTCTCTTATGTCTTGCCCATGGGGCAAAGATCTGTAGGGCCAAGTGGATATGCCACATAGATCCTGTGTCCTCTCTTCTAGACCATGATCTGTGTACTTGGGAGTATGGAATTGCCCACTCCAATGACCCTGGGCTGGCTTCCAGGCCTGTCTGTGTGTGGACACCTCGCTGCTGCTGTGCACGCTTAGACCACCACACTGTCCTCCATCTGCAGGGCCAACACCCATGAGCCTGTAAAGCGACCCTAAGCTTAGTGCTCCCAAGATGGTTTCTGATGAGTGCTGTGAGGCAACATGAGAGAAGCTGTGTGCTCATGACAGAACGGGATATTGTGTTGCTCAGGGCATACTTAGGCTTTTATTTTATTATTATTATTTTTTAATATCAACCTACTTCTAAGTTCTGATGGAAAATTGGAACTGGAACTCAAACTTGGTATCTTTTCCCTGTTTCACACTTTCTTCACTTGATATTTTCATTTCCCCCAACATTCAATTTTTAGATTTATCTTGGAATGGGCACTAAAGTCAGAAAAAGAACTGAAGTAATTGTTTTTCCACCAGCTCTAGCCATTTCTGTCAAACCCTTAATATCATTTCTTCCTCTCATCTTTTAGTTTAGAGAGAATCAGAGAGGGCAGACGAGAGGTGGGAAAGGGAAGGGGACAAAGAGGGGCAAGCAGAACACTTTCCCCTAGAGTTGGTTGTACCTGCCCCAAGGAATGGGAGTAGAATTGCTTGATGGAGCAGAAAAGGTAGAAAGATATGTCTATTATATATCCATATAGGTATAAGGATTATCTATCTATCTATCCATCCATCTATTTAACTATCTATCATCTATTATTTCTTCATCCTTGCTTCCTTCAGAGCTGGCCTAGAATTAAGATAGTTTCCTTCTTAATCCAGTGCCTGGAGCAGAAACTGGTGGCAGGAGGCCATACTTTATGCTGGGTACAAGTTGTCTGACTCAGTCTTGTGGTTTGGAAAAAACCCTTCTTCTTCACTGACTTTCTAGATGTGACTTTCTGAAAGAAAAAGCTTCATTTGTTTCCACTGTGGCCCTGTTGCTGACACCCGTGCCTATGCCACCGCCAGAGGTTAATGAGTGTGGTGAGCATGTGAGAGGTGGTGGGGGTCAGCTTCCTCGGTGTTCTATTTGTTATGTCTTCAGGAGTATGCGTGGAGTGTCAGAAGCTACTGTTTTGGTTTTTATTACTCTATTTTTGTCTCTGTTGGGTCTCATTGAAAATGTCTTTCTTTTTCTATTGTTATGAATCCACAAAATCTGAACTTCGTAGCCTCTCCATAGGGATGGACTTTCTCCAGCATTGTCAAGGTGGCCTTGTGATAGGAGACATATTTTAGATCAAATGACCCGGGCACCTTTCAAGAATTCATGAGTCCAGACCTCTTAGACCCTAGAGTAGCATAATATTAACAGAAAATGTTAAAAGAAGGAAGATACAGCCTATATTTTCAATGCATCCATTCTAAGGGAAATCTCAACAGCAAATGAATTATACAAATCAGCCATTCAATATTCAGCACTTCTGGCAGTCCAGTGGTTAGGACTTGGTGCTTTCACTGCCATGGCCCGTGTTCAATCCCTGGTCATGGAACTAAGATTCTGCAAGCCATGTAGCATGGCCAAAATAAATAAATAAATAAATAAGAAACTGCTCTCCCCCCACACACAAAAAAAACACCCCCCCAACAAAAACCAAAACCAAAACCAAAATTGACCACTTTTAATAGGCTGCTTAGGCTTGGGTTGAATTATGAAAGATACATAGGATGTGGTCACTGCCCACAATGGGGTGGGAGATGTAGGAAGAGCTCTGAGAGATAAACAACCAAAAAAGAAAGTGTGTTTTTCAGGTGGAGAAATAAAATGTCTGTATGTTAGAGGAGTTCTGGGAGATTTTGAAGGCAAACGTGATTTATTCAAATATAACATTTCCTGAGCTGGTGTTCTTCAAAACATAGTTTTGAGAACTGTTCATATATGTGTGCTATGGAAAAAATCTTGGTGGCAGAATGAATGGAAAGGAAGCATGTATTTCACAGAATCTCAGAAACCTTTGATCGTAAGATGCACCATTATTTTATGTACTACTAAGGAAGAAAAAGCAGTACAAATTAAATGATGTCATGCCATTGATTGGAAGATGCAGCCCAATTTCACAGATATTAAAGTATAAAAAACAAAAGTGAGTCTTAGACTTGATGATACTTGGTTTATCTTCTCTTTTAAAGTTTTACAACACATGTTATTAACTCGGAGAGGTCTCACAGAAAAGAAATCTGTTTAATTCAGCTTTCCCCCGATTTTGTAATTTGAAATGTTTTTATTGGGTAAATATCTCTATGAACTCATGCACTAAAACATATTTGATAGATTTCAATTCATCTCAATTTTAAAAATATTGAACTTCAACTTGTTGCATCTTCAGCCATGACAGCCTCTTCCAATTGTGTCATGAGTCCTTTTAACATGAGTCTACAAATTTTTGAGAGCCTTCTTGCTTTCTGGTATATCAAGAATTTCTGAGCTCATAGGTTGTATTTCCTGCCCCATTCCTGGAATCAGCCATCTTAAATATAATTTAGTTTTCATGATTAAAAAAATTCTAATTTTTTTCTTGAGCTGTATCGTCTCATTTCTGAGTTTTTACTTTGGTTTATATCTTCTTTCATGTCTTGTATCATTCCCTTAATGTCTTTTAGCTCATTTTGGAATAGGATGTTACAGTTCTGAATATTTTTTGAATATGCCTTTCTGGCATGATTTTATTTCTGCAGCAATAATATTCTTCTCATTCTCTTTCTCTCCTATGCTAACTTTATATAGAGTACTTTTCTGTGGATCTTGTTAACGTGAAATTAGTTTTCTTGAACTTTTATAAAGAGGCTTGATTCAGATAGATCTTCTAACTTCACAGATCTCCCTCTTTTGTTGTTTTTGTGGAGTGTTAAAAAAATATGGTGGCTTCTTTTCAAAGATTCCTGACTCTAGTTCCCTCCCCACTTTTATCTGGACATTCTTTTCTTCATCTCTGTTATCCCTAACAAGTTCAAATTTCATTCCATTCCTAGTACATTCTCTTCAGTGTGGGACTCTATATGAGATTTGTGGGAATATTTATTACCTAGTTTTATTCTTTTTTTTTTTTGCAGTACGCAGGCCTCTCACTGTTGTGGCCTCTCCTGTTGTGGAGCACAGGCTCCGGATGCGCAGGCTCAGTGGCCATGTCTCACGGGCCTAGCTGCTCTGCAGCATGTGGGATCTTCCCGGACTGGGGCCCGAACCCGTGTCCTCTGCATCAGCAGGTGGACTCCCAACCACTGCGCCACCAGAGAAGCCCTACCTAGTTTTATTCTAAATATTGTCTGTGAGTTTTTGCTTTTGCTATCTAATTGGTCTGCCAATTTTTATGCAGGGATTCTGGAAGGTTTAACAATTATTCTGCCACCATTGCCATATTTCCAGACTCCCTTGGAAGACCTTTTTAATGGCATCACTATGAAAATCTTACAGAGTATTCATCTGCAAAGCCTTGTTTTGATAAATGCTTTCCTAATCTATTAGGAGCATTAATACTGGCTTAGAGCTATTCTGCTTAGTTCTTGAAACAAAAATGTTATCATCTAGTTTAGTTAAAATCTGTAATGTCACTCATTATAGTAATTATGACCTTGTAATATTGTAAACAGCTTTACCATTTACAGAACAACTCATATAACCATTATCTTAGTTAATCCTAATAACAATCCTGTAAAATGGGTACAGCAAGTAATAATGCCCATTTTGGAGATGAGGAAGCAGAAACTTAGGAAAGTTCATGACTTACTCCAAGGTCACATACCTGGAAGATGGTGTGGCTGAGAGTCATGCACTGCACTGCCATGTCATTAACCTGATTAAGCAAACATGCTGAGGTTTTCTTCCTTGGGTATAAACACATCTGTTTGAAACAGGGATCTTTAATGTTTGCACTGTCTCTGAGAGAAAGGGGTAGAAACTCCTGCTCAAGGGAGATGTTTTGGGGAAGATTCTAGGCAAAACTCAGCATTTTGATATTGTCTTAGTCCTTTTGGGCTGCTATAACAAAAATGCCATAGACTGGGTGGCTTAACCAACAAATATTTATTCTGAAGACTGGGAAGTCCAAGATCAAGGTGCTGGCAAATTCAGTGTCTGATGAGGGCCTGTTTCCTGTTTCAGAGACAGCCATCATCTCCTTGTGTTCTCACATGGCAGAAAGAGAGTGAGAGAACTCTATGAGGTCTCTTTTATAAGGGCACTAATCACCTCCCAAAGGGCCCACCTCCAAGTGACATCACTTTGGGGATCAGGCTTCAGCATATGAATTTGGGGGGGCATGGGGGCATAAAAGTCCAGAGCAGATATAGAAGCCTTTGACTCAAACCAAACCCTGCCTGGAACATCTAGTCTTGGTGTGTTAGTTGCTCCTTTGGCGTCAAGTAAGGCAGACTATGTCCTGACCAGTGCCTCTCTTTTCCTGGATCCTAATCTGAACAGAGGTTAGAGATGCCTCCTTGAATGTGGAAGAAATTCTATGCCCTTTACATCACATTAGCCTCATGAGGGGAAGACAGAGAGGCCCAAAGAAAAGTAGCCAGATGTGGGATTTTCAAGAGAATGTACCACAGGCCCCTATGAGATGTAAACATTCTCCTCAGTCACACTGGGAGTCTCTTCACCCCATCCCTACCCTCACTCCCATCCTCTGCTTGGTGGTAGGACACAGTAGTCTGGATCCACATCAGGACTTTTTGTCATTGGAGTTGAGAGGGGGAGTAGAGTGGGAGGGTGGGAGACAGTGGATGGAGGGAAATCTAAGTTGACCTTTGCCTTTTCTCAAAAGGAAATCAAACTAATTGGAAAATAATTCAGCAGTAGGAAGGGGCCACGTCCTCTTCTCTTTCAGATGTCTGTGCTTCCTTCTCCATATGAATCTTCTCCCCAGGCTCTCCAGTGACCTTACAGCCTTTGGACTTTCCTACTGCTCTGAGTTCTAAGCATCGTGGGTGTGCTTCTCTAACTCAGACACCTTTTTGTCATCTGTCTTTTGTCACCTGTTCTTATACACATATTCATGTTCCTGTCACAGAAATGCAAAGTTACATCTTCTCGTGACACTTCCAATAACAGTATTACCTGCTTGAGGCAAATGCTGATTGCTGCTTCCTTTTTTAGTGCCCTTAAGAACTAGTATAGAGCATTCCACACCCACACATTGCTAGCTAATAAGTGGTGTTGGTTAATGGGATTTACAGGTAAATATGCATCAATTTCTAGACAGTAAGAAGGAAAACTTTTTTCCCCTGATATTTTACCTACATCAATAGTAATCTTAGTTCTGAAAAGAAAGAACTATTTGAGGGGAGTAACAAGGTACAGATTTGATTGAAAAGAAAAAAGAAAAGGTAGCAGTGTGGACATAAAAGAACATGAGAAGCCAGGCAGACTGATGGCCACATCTAAGATTCAAGCACTAGGCTGTACTTCTTCCTGAGAGCAGGGATCAGCAAACTATAGTCCATGGGTCAAATATGGCCGGTCTCCAGTTTTTATAAACAATGTTTTATTGAAACAGAACCATGCTCATTTGTTTACATATTGTTTATGGCTGTTTTCATGCTGAAATGGCAGAATTGAATAGTTGCAACAGAGACCTCATAGCCTGTACAGACAAATAAATTAACCATCTGGCTGTTTACAAAGTTTGCTGATCCCTGCCCTTGAGCAAGTGCACTTGCTTAGTATTAAAGCTGGAGGGAGTATTCACTGTCTGGAGTTTACCTCTTTTCTTTCCCTGCTGCCTACTTTCAATGCCAAGTAGAGGTTATAATGATACTTCATGGGCCCTAGCGCTCTCCCTTCTTTCCTGGAAAATCAAGTATTTTGTAAAAGAAAGAAGAAGGCAGGGGAGAAAGCAGAAGCTTCATGGCAGAAACTTCATGCTCCTTGAGAGCTCATTTAGACTATTGGTTCTAATTCCATGGCAAGTGGAATGTGAAGGTGATGGTAGAATAATATATTAAATATATCTTCCTTTTCTAGGGAAAGAGATGCTTAGGTATATCGCTGCTCATACCCATTGTACATATATCTCATTAAAGTTTATACTGCTTTAAAATGAGCTTCTGGTTGAGATAATAGTATTGGATCAAGATTTAGTTTATATCGAAATGGTTTGATTGGAATATCATAGTATGAGGAAGCAAGGAAAAGGCCAAAAGTGCTTATACTAGATGTAATTTAGTAAAAATGGAAAGTTCAGATGTTTCTGACATATAGAGAACATTTATAGCATTTTGGCTTTTCACATTCATCTTTTCAAGTTCCAAGTTACAACATTTTCTTTTCTTAACCCCATAAAAATAATGAATAATTTTGTTGTGTACCTAAAGCTTGAAATATTTTGATATATGTTAATTCAGAAGATAAAATTCTTTTGGAAATGCTCACTTTAGTCTACATATGAGAAATGAAAAGTCTACTAGCTAGAATTCTAAAATTACCAGTATCATTGTGTTTATACCATTAAATTGTTTTGAGAATCTTATTCAGGGGTCTGGAATTAATAACCATCCATTCATAATATCAACTCCAGAGTTGGCTTCTGGTTTAACGAGTCTGTCCATCTGCCCTCCACTTTTTCATCAGCACTAAACATAGGCTTTAGTAAACATTAAAAGATAACCTGTTTGGGGCTTCCCTGGTGGTGCAGTGGTTGAGAGTCCGCCTGCCTATGCAGGGGACACAGGTTCGTGCCCCGGTCCGGGAAGATCCCACATGCCACGGAGCGGCTGGGCCCGTGAGCCATGGCCGCTGAGCCTGCACGTCCAGAGCATGTGCTCCACAGCGGCAGAGGCCACAGCAGTGAGAGGCCCACGTACTGCAAAAAAAAAAATAATAATAACCTGTTTTAAGTCTCATGCCCACTCTCCATCTTGGGAGGATTACATTTCTGGGGGCCGTTAAGATCTATTTCAATATCTATTATTCACTAAATATTTGTCTTTTGCTGTCTCCAGATAATTGGTAGAGTATTACTTTGCTTCCTTTATGTTAAGTATGACCTTTGTTCTGATCACTGAAATATGAGAGAAAAGTCTTGAGGACCACTTCTGGTTATAAGCTTTAAGAGCCTACATGTGAGTCACCACTATCACTTCCTTTTTTCTTCAATCAGCAACATTTCATATAGTGTGGGCTCTGCACATCTGGGTTCCAGAGTGGGGTGGTGTGGACGTGAGCTCTCAGTCAACCTGTGCACACTACGTAGAGCAAGAAATACACCTTTGTGTCTTAAGCCACTGGGATCTGTGGTGTCTTTTGTTACTGTGTCATAACCTGGCCCTTCCTGATTGATTCAGTGTGTTTAGCATGGCTTTAAAAAAATGATTTGAATTCTCCATGGTGGGAGAAACAATCAATTATTTTCCAAAGAGACTTATATGAATGTTTGACCTGGCCTTTTAGTCAATGATTTTATATTAGTATGCCTCTGGGATGCAATACACACTTTTTTCTGTCTGTTCACTTTTGTTGTTGTCGTTGTTCCCTATTTATGTTATTCCCCAGGAAGAAGACATTTGAAGGAATACTTTAGAAATTGAATGCGTGAAAGCCAGTCCAGCTCTCCATCAGCATCCCTTGGAGAAAGCAACCCTCAGAAAGAATTGAATGGTATTAGGCCTGGGGGAAATGCAGCTAGAGAGTAACAAGCTATTAGCAAATTGGGTTGCTTTCAGCATAGCATAACATAACAGGATAATATAAATATGGATTAGTGATCCAGTCCAAGTTTTTATTGCAAGAAGTACAGATGATGTGAGTGGAGGAGGAGCTAAGACAAAGATTTAGCCAGAAAAACACATTTTTGTATACGCCAGGCCATTTAATCCATGTCTGCACTCATTTTTAAGCCCAGGCATTATCATTGATAACAATTTGTCACCTTTTAACACTCAGAGTGACTAAGGCTCTTCCTATACTCTGGCAAATCATGTACTTGGACAGTTTTAGTTGTAGTGGCCTTAGGTAGCGATAGCTTTCTTTTCTCTTCTCTTTATGGGCAAGAGTGTCTTCCAGAGTCTCCAGTTAGGCCTAGGCACTTTCAGACCTTTAGAAAGCAGCTGTCAAAGGAAAAAAGCCACTTAAACTGGCCCGTGTAGGTTTATGTTTTCATAGAACAAAGCAATGTTCCTTGCCTATTGTTCTATCTCTAGCCACATGTGCGTATTAGCAGCAATAATAAAGTATTGCTGCATTATCCCCAAAGCATAGGTCTCTGATAAGATAAAAGCTTTTTTCCCAGAAGGGTTGGTTAGTGTCTGGGGGGGGTGGGAGATTGGAAAGGAAGAAATACATTAACCTCATGGTGCTGATAGAAATGGCCTCTTCTGTTATGAAGAAAATGCACACGTTAAACACGTGTGACTCACAAAATCATAAGGGATCGGTTACCTTCTCACTCTACTTATCTCAGTTTATAGGGCTAGTAAGTGGTTAAAATGCTACAGACTGCTCAGTGAGAAGTGGTCCATGAAAGACATACAAAGAGTCAGATCTAAAAAAAAAGGAGGGACTTCCCTGGTGGTGCAATGATTAAGAATCCACCTGCCAATGCAGGGAACACGGGTTTGAGCTCTGGTCCGGGAAGATCCACATGCTGCAGAGCAACTAAGCCCGTGCGCCACAGCTACTGAGCCTGCACTCTAGAGCCTGCGAGCCACAACTACTGAGCCTACATGCCACAACTACTGAAGCCCGCATGCCTAGAGCCCATGCTCCACAGCAAGAGAAGCCACCACAATGAGAAGCCTGCGCACCGCAACGAAGAGTAGCCCCCGCTTGCCGCAACTAGAGAAAGCCTGCGCGCAGCAATGAAGACCCAGTGCAGCCAAAAATAAATAGATAAATAGATAAATAAGTAAATTAATTAAAAAAAATTAATAAAGGACAAAGGTCACAGCAAGAGAGGTTATTGAGTTATTAGTAAGTGGAAACTCAGAGTATATCCCAGTCATCTACAGTGTTCCTTGTGAAGTTTGTGCACTAGTCTCTTCTTCTGTCCTTGGATGAAGCTATTACTTCTTATTGGCTTATTTTTCTTTATCCTTCAATATAAGACTATATGTAACATATATATGAGTGATGAAGCAGAATAATAAAATGAACAGCTGTGAACTCACCAATCAATTTTAGAACCACAAACATCACTGTAATTTCTTATGCAGTTCTCCCACATCACAAAACTCTGCCTTTTCCCAGCCTGATGGTGAACTTTGTGCTGAACATTGCTTGCTTTATTAAAAATTATTTTCACACATGTATGTGGGTATAGCCATATAGTGTGTTGCTTGGCTTTGATGGATTTTTGAACTTTATAAAAATAATACACCTTGTGTAGTTTGTTGGGACTTGCTGTTTTTACTCAATATTCTAAGATGCACTCATGTTGTTTGTAAAATTTAGTCTATTTTTCCTGCTCTATAATTTTTCATTACCTGACTAAACTACAGTTTGTTCATCCACTTTTTCTGTTAATAGGCATTTGAGATGTTTCTCAGGGTTTTTTGGTTTGTTTTGTTTGTTTTTTGTTTTTGTTTTGTTTTGCTGCTGTGAATAGAACTGCAGTGATTTTTTTTTTTTTTTTTTTTTTTTTTTTTTTTTGCTGCTGTGAATAGAACTGCAATGAATATTTTTGCTCATGTCTCCTGGGACACAAGGGCAAACGTTTCCCTACATATTACCCTGGATTGTATTGTAGGTAAATATTCAACTTTACATATTTTAGAGCATACTGCCACGTTTTTTCCAAAGTAGTTGTACCAATTTGCTTCCCTTTCACCAATGTACATGAATAAAAGTTCCAACAGATCCACCTCTTTCAATCTTTGATATTATAAGATGTCTTAATTTATGCTAATCTAGTGTATAAATGGTATTTCATTGTGGTCTAATTTGCATCTCCATGATTGCTAATGAGTTTGAGCATCTTTGCAAATATTTATTGGCAATTTGTGTCACCCTTGGCTTTTTTTTCAACTAGCAAGGTAACTATGTATTCAGTTCTCATTAGAAAGGAAAGAGAAGCCAGTTGATTAAAGCCCTTAGGAATTAAGTCCACAATTGGTAGCTGATAGATGACCAGAAATAAGACAAGCAATAACTCCTGTCTGTGAAAGCAGAACAGTGTGTGAGAGTACCCTTAGGAATCGCTTAAATCTTAAACTTTTAAAAGAATTTGTACCTAATAATGAACTATATCTATAAATAAGTGGTGCATGATAATTGAGAACTTTCTGTATTCCTACATAAATCTGTTAATATTGTGTGGTTGTAAGCAACAAAGCTCACTTTGACTAACTTAAGCTCAGAAAGATTATTCAGAGCCATTCTGTTCACAATAGCAAAAGAATGGAAAAACTCGAAGTACATCCATAGGAGAATGGATGAGTCAATTGTTGACATCATGGCATCTTGTATGATGGCCCCACTGAGACTGCATATGGACCCCAAAGGAGATCTGGCTACTGTTACCAAAAGAAAAAGGAACATGGAGGCTGGGAGGAAAAAACAGTTTCCAAAACCTGACTCACTGGAGTCTTTCTTAGGTAGAAAGACTGAAAGGAATTGCTGGTTTCCAAAGAAGACAAGTGGAGTTTGAATGAAAAATGCATGTTTTTAACATCATGAGAAAATATTACTAGATTATTTTTCTAACTACCCTGATCCTCTTTTTGGCTGAGGTTTTCTAGGTTAAGCTAATAGCCAATATGAAGTTCGTTTGTGCTAAGATGTGAGGATGGCGATGACTTGGCTCAGGGAAGGAGTATGCCCCAACTCCAGTGCCAGCTTGAACCTGTTGGTGTTGTTGGCTTTGGTGTTCATGAGCTCATGCATATCCCCTTCCTAGTAATTGTGAACCTTCGGGAGAGGAACTAAATTTGCACTCACTAAGGGAAAGGCTGGCTGCTAGAGTTTCTATGGGTCCTGTCACTGGCAGGAGACATCTCCAAATCTATCTCTCAATCAAAGTTTGACATTAGTACTAATTTAAGTAGATAGTAAATTCACTATTTAAGCAAGTCAGATACAGTGTGCTTTGGTTCCAGAAAGGCCCCAAGAAGGCTGTGAGGTGGGAGGGACTAAGATTGTGAACTCCAGGTACTTATACACATAGCAGTGGAGGGAAGGGTGGCACCATTTTGAAATTCAAAAGAAGGGTGATCTACAACAAGGTGATATGTGGTTAGAATCATTTTCCTTTAACTTTTTTATTTAGAAGGAAACTTACCGAAGCATATGACAAAAATAAATGTATATAAGCAATAACAGAATTTCAAGTATAAGCAGTGTCAATAATAATAATAACAGTTACCATTTATTGAGTTTTCTCCTCTGTGTCTCTCAAAGTGCCTATGTGTCTTAATTCTGACCCTTATAACAATGCTTTCAGTAGTTTTCTTATTCCTACTTCACAGGTAAGAAAGCTGAAATTCAGATCAGTTAAGTAACATATAAAGTAGCAAGTGATATTGCTGGGATGATGTCATGTTTGGAATTAGAATTATGACTAATTCTAATGAGTGCACATTTGACTTTTTCCTGCAAAAAGATATACAGTATTTGATAAAGATGCCTGATATTTCTGTGCAGACTTATAACAATATAATGATATGCATGAGGCAGTTAGGATTGGAACACTTTATTCTGAATTGGTGAAGAAAAATTATGGAACACTGGATGCTTTCTCTCCATGGTAAATACCTTTTGACATTAATATCCCACTTGTGAAATGCCTTTAACAAACTCCTCTTTCCTTTTCTTTAACAAGTACAGAGAAGTAAGGGGCAGCTCAGATGAGGCCTCCCCTTTTGACTGGATAAAAAAAAGAGGGGCTAGAAAATGTCCAATTCTTTGGTGGAAGAGAGTCTTATGTTTGGTTCTGTTGTTATCTCTGATGTTGGGGCAGTAGAAGATTTGACCCATTTAGAAAATAGCACCATAACATTGTATTATGACTTAAGCAGTATATCTCACTTTTCACTTAAGCAATATATCTCAATTGAATAAATTTTTCATCCTTTTATAAAGGAGAAAGTCTTATAATACTCAACAGAACCACAATTCTTTTTTCCTCCTTAATTTATTATTTGTTGGCCAACACTCCCATCTGAGTCAACAGGCTTGGGTGTGATGCTCCTCTGGTCCATCCATCGTGGACTGGAGCTCAGCATTTAGTGCAGCCATTATCTTTCAGCTCTCACTCGAGTCAGCAATCTCGCACAGCTTGATCCTCCATTTAATTTAGAATTTGTCTTCTTCCTTGGCTGCTGGCTGCCTTCAGAAAGGAATGAGCATTCTCAGTGAGTAAATGTAACTAACTCCCCAGCCCTCAACCTCTTCCCACCCCAGCAATCATTAGTCGGAACATCTGTTCACCCTGTGTTTGGAACATGATAGAGCGCACACTGGGATTTTGGGTTAGGATTTTTTCAACATCAATTATTTACTAGACTGAAAGCTCTATAAAGAAAGAACTGTGTCCTAAACTCAACTGTAATTCTAAGCGTGAGCATAAAGCCTGGTATTTATTAGGGCCAAAGAAATATTTGTTCAACTGCATTGAATATTTATATCTGAGACATTAACTCAAGATGGTTGCTAGAAGAGGGAAACCAGAAAGCCACATTTTGTCATAGAGATTTATGTTATGACTTATCCTCCATTGGAATAGACCCATGTTAATGACCTTATTCTTATTGCCTCATTCTTCTTACACATTTGTCTTTTTAACTCTGAGATGCAGTAGTAAGAGTTAGGCTCTTGAATCAGAAATATTTGGGCTAGATCCCAACAGTGCTGCTTCCTAGCTAGCTTCCTAGCTTCCTAGCTTCCTAGCTTAAACATTCCAAGCCTCAATGTTTTTATCTCTAAAATGGGAATAAATAATCACAACTACCTAAATGTAGTATTTTGAGATAATATTTGTAAGGTCTATTTAATAAATGCTCAGTGAATGGTAGCTACAATGATTATTTTACAACCAAGAGCAAAACTGATATTTATACCACAGTGAAACTGCAGACAACTTTTCCATTCAGTTTCAAAGATATAAAATTTTGTACCATTTAAGATAGTTATTCAGAAAAATCGTTATTTCCTTTCCTTACATGTACCAACAATAGATATTCAATGATGGTTACAATAGCATGATTATCTTGTAGCATAAAATGAATCTTTCACCCTAGCGCCCCACTTCAAAAAATATTTTTAATTGGCCATAAGAAGTGGGTTTTCAAACCAGTGTTTCTCTACTGGTTCTTGTTTATTCGATACCATGTCTTTCAGTGTATATCGGTCAGCTACTACTGTATAACAAACCATTCCAAACACACAGTGACTTAAAACTCACCCACACAATTGTGGGTTGGGTGGGATTTGGCTAATCTAGGCTGGGCTTGGCTGAGTGATTCTGATTCAAGCTGTAGGTCTGGCTAGGCCCAGTTCCTTGTTGCAGGCTGGGTTCAGGTCTTCTCCATATGTGTTCATTCATTCTAGGAACAAGCTCTTCTCATGTTTATGAAATATAGAGGCACAAGAGGAGAGCTCATCTGTATAAGCACATTTTAAGCCTTTGTATCATATCTGCTAATATCCCATAGGCAAAGCAAGTCACATGACTGAGACTAAAGTCAGGGAAATATATTTCTCCTATGGATCTAGGCAATTGGGAGTAAATATTTTTGAGCAATAATCAATCTACATTAAATATAACAACACAATAAATTCTAAATTGAGGCCAGCAGTTCTGTGAATAATTTCTTCCCCAGTGTCTCACACAGCAATAGCGACTGATGAAGGGATTCATTTTTCTAAGGGTACATTTTCAACCAACCTGTACCACTAAGTGCTCAGAATTTAGAATGTGCAGTTCAGCATGTCTAAGAGGCAGGTATGCAACAGAGCTTTAAAAATACAGCACTTAAGAAAATATACTGAAGTGAGTCCTAGGGGATATAGCTAAAGAGATTGCTATTATTTCTAGCAATACAATTTATGCTTCCTGTAGGAATAGTATTTGGGGTCTTTTTTTTTTTTTTTTTTTTTCTTTTTTGCGGTATGCGGGCCTCTCACTGTTGTGGCCTCTCCCGTTGCGGAGCACAGGCTCCGGATGCGCAGGCCCAGCGGCCATGGCTCACGGGCCCAGCCGCTCCGCGGCATATGGGATCCTCCCAGACCGGGGCACGAACCCGTATCCCCTGCATCGGCAGGCGGACTCTTAACCACTGCACCACCAGGGAGGCCCTCTTTTTTTTTTTGAGAAAGAAAAATTAAGTTGTGCTTGTGCTGCATTTGATAACTGGTTTCTGAAATATCAGATAAGAATTTGTATATTTGGCTTAGGAGAAATTTTAATTAGTTATTTCAGTCTCAAAGTTATAAGGAAAAAGAAAACAACATGTTCTAGATTCTAGATTTCTAAGTGTATGTATGGGGATGGGTGAGCTGGGGAGGGCAATGTACTTACTCACACTTCTGCTTACTTTCAGCGAAGCCATATAAAGAAAGGTCTTGAGACCCGCTCTTGGCCTTAGCATGGGAAGTTTATTCAACAAAACATGGTGACCGAAGACAGGTCCTTTAGACATTTACCACCTGCATGGAAAGGAATGTATTTGAACAAGGAATTTGCATTTTTTGGAGTGTGATTGTACTACACCGAACACTTCTGGAGCCTGTTTTTCCCTTCATCCTTCCCACTTCCATCCCCAAGGTAAGCGAGCTGAGAGTTCCTCATCTTCCACACTTTGGAAAAAACAAACACCTCTGTCTAAAGCAGGGGTTCCCAACCTTAGCTGCACATTGGAATCATCTGGGGAATTGAAAAATACTGATGCCTGGATGTCTTAGAGAGGCTGATTGAACTGGTCTGTGCATAAGAATATTTAAAGCTCCCCTGGTGAATTAACTGTGGAGCCAGGGTTGTGAATCTCTAATCTAAAGCCTTGCTAACTTCATCTTTGTCATCAGAATGGCTCGCTGCTTAGAAATCTGCATTCAGTGCTGTGCAAAATGGGATGTTGTATATTAACTAATGGAGTGTTATCAGTGTGTCTGGAGCTTAGCATGTTATTTCATTGAATTTAATCTTCATGAATATCCCATGAGATAGGTATTACTGTCCTAATTCTATAGATGAGGAAACAGAGCATCAGAGAAGGACATGGCTTGCCCTCAAACACACAGTTTTTTTTTTTTTTTTTTTTGCGGTACGTGGGCCTCTCACTGTTGTGGCCTCTCCCGTTGCGGAGCACAGGCTCCGGATGCGCAGGCCCAGCGGCCATGGCTCACGGGCCCAGCCGCTCCGCGGCATGTGGGATCCTCCCAGACCGGGGCACGAACCCGTATCCCCTGCATCGGCAGGCGGACTCTTAACCACTGCGCCACCAGGGAGGCCCAAACACACAGTTTTTAATCACAAGGCTAGGATTCCAATGCCAACAATCAGCTTCAATGCCTTGGGCCCTTTCCTACTCCAAAATAAAGTTGAGTATGCACTGTTTTTGTCATCCTGTAACATGTAAAAGCTTCTAAGATGGAGAGCAGTTTTTCATAATGTAAGCAGACAGTGTAGGAAGCCCAAGAGAAAAAGAACCAGGCATGGCTTTCTTGACATAAGAGAAGCCATTTGTGGCCTAAGCCATTTTGTGATCTAAGCCTGGTCATAATGCTTACCCTAGAATAGGTCTCAGTAATCAGTGATTTTAAGGGAAGTAAGGGAATGCAGGAACAAAGGAAAAGCAGTCAAGAAACAATAGTTCAGCAATAAAACAGAGTCCTAGTTCCTCCTCAAGGGATATATATCACAATCTAAATGTCCATCAATGGATGAACGGATGAAGAAGACATGGTACGTATATACAATGGAATATTACTCAGCCTTAAAAAAAGAATGAAATAATGCCATTTGCAGCAACATGGATGGACCTAGAGTTTGTCATACTGTGTGAAGTAAGTCAGAGAAAGACAAATATCATTTGATATCGCTTATATGTGGAATATAAAAATGGTACTAATGAACTTATTTACAAAACAGAAGTGGAGTCACAGATGTAGAAAACAAACTTATGGTTACCAAGGGGTAAAGTGAGGGGAGGGGGAGGGATAAATTGGGAGATTGGGAATGACATATACACACTACTGTATATAAAATAGATAACTAATAAGAATCTACTGCATAGCACAGGGAACTCTACTCAGTACTTTGTGATGACCTATATGGGAAAGGAATCTAAAAAAGAGTGAATATATGTATATGTATAACTGATTCACTTTGCTGTATAGCAGAAACTAACACAACATTGCAAATCAACTATACTCCCATAAAAACTAATTAAAAAAAATGCGCCTCAAAAAAATACATCACAGTCTGATCCAGTCTTTGAGTTCTGCAGGGACTAAGACCCCCACCCAGGTAGAGCACAGAATGATGATGTTGACCCTCGTGAAATTCAGTCAACTGAAGCTTGGACTCTGTCAACCTTGGCCCCAATTCTACGCTGAATTCACCTCTTCTCAAGCCCCTAAATGAATATGCATGTGCTCTTGGCTTAAAACTTTCCCTTTCGGGAGACACACTGCTTTGGGAAATGTTCCCAGTGTTCTCCTTACTTGCTGCAAGTAATGGATCCTTTCTTCTCCCAGTCTTTGGCTTGGTTGTGTCTTTTGGTTCAACACCCATCAAGAGGCAAACCCAGTGTTTAGGTAACAGTGCACGTGCTGTGGTGGGACACATAAAAAGCAGAGTGAATAGTATGCCAAGATATGAACAGGCAACAATAGCTTGATTTCAAAGCAATTGAAACTAAGTATGATAAAGGATATGCAAGAGCAAAAGGCAGTTAGATTGGAGCTGGGTAGCTTTCTTAAGACTGTATATTATATGTATATCAGCTAAAGGAAATTTGTCAGATGTTTCTTTGGTTGATTACAGAAGGGTGGATGGAAAAATATGGGAATTTCTAAAAATGTCTTAAAATTGGAAAGGAGGGAATTGTAGAAGGTGCTTGAGATCAAGAGAAAAGTGGGCATTAAGCTGGAAAAGCCCAGTGGCACAAGGGAGAGAGGACTTTCAGACTGAACAAATCGGCTAGATCCCCAGATTAGGAGTGTTGTATTTTGGCTGCTCTCTGTCCAGCCAAGTCGTTTTGCAGACAGACCCTCTCTGTGGGCCCTTGGGTGACGTTCTGATGGTGTGTGGCATGGAGATTGTCCTCACGAGATGCATCCTGTCCTCCTCAGAGAGGCCTGGCCTCAGCGGACATCTCGGAGAGGAAGTCTCAGAGCCAGGTCTGTTTCCAACTCTTCTATGTCCTAAAAACTTTAAAACAAAACAGGAACCTCAGAAGATCAAAGAGCAAGTGAGAGGGATGTGAAGTGAAGAGAAGGAGGATCCCAGGCAATAGAGCTCATAGGCAATGAGCAATAATTATAAGAGAGGATTTTCAATAATTTTCTCCAAAATTTTATTAGGTCCTGACAACATGAAAAGTTAAGACTGTAGGTTTTACTCTGATGTTTTAGTTTAAAAGTGGATCTATCCCTTGTGGACAAAAATATGTCACCTGCCATATCAGTAAATAAAGGATAGTGTGGCCATCAAGCCATCAGCCACGGCAGCTGCACCCGACTGTGCACCCGGAGGGGCTTTAGGATGAAGAACAGGATGCTGACCCTAGATAGTTAAGGCGCATATCACAGGAATGATTTCAAGGAGTCCAGACTCTTGCATCTTACCATACACAGAAAAGTGCTAAATTCATTATCTTGAGATGTCTGTTTTTTCTTTAATTAACAGTAAACTTTTGATGTTTGGCTACCTGATTTTTGTTGCAAAAAATCCTATATATCTTGGTTCCTCCCTTAACTCTTTGGAACAGTCCCTCAAAGCCATCTGAGAGGCTGCCTCCTGGGCTTAAGTCCTCAGTATGTCTGCAGAATAAAACGTCATCCTTAACTTTTAGGTTGTGCATTTTTCTTTTCAGTCAACACCCTCTTAGCTGAAAGTGCTTCCAGGAGCTGAGCTTTATTGCTCTTGTCAGTGTTTCTGAATTAGACCTGGGGTTACATCCTGATCAGCTGAGGGACACTGAGGTCCCTCTTCTGATTTCTCAAAGCTGAAAACTGATTTTTACTTTCTCATGAACCAATTAGAAAGCTCCATTTACAAGCTCAATCTATGAATAATAAAACCTTATACTTTTATAGCAAAGTGTGTTTTTTATTGATTATAAAGTATATATTATCCTTTTTTATTCTTACAAAATCCTGCTGAAATAGTCAGATAGTCTTTTTTTATCCCCATTTTACAGATAGAGAAACCGAGGAGGTTCAGAGTGGTTGTGTGAATTGGCTTCCATGGAGGAAGCCACAGCACTGCCACAGTGCCGTGCATCATGCTCTTCAAAACCTGTTCCCACCCGGAGCCACGTTTGGCTCACAGGAAGCTGAAGTCAGGTGAGGCAGGTATTACTACCGTTTACTGGGTGAAGAAGCTGAGACCTGAGAGGAGAGCTCATTTTCTCCAGGTCTTTGGGTAACGCACAGCTAAGGTCACCAAGGCCTTTCACTTTCACATTTGGATACTTCTTTCATGATGATTAAAAAATATTTGTGAAAATTCACTTTTTGAAGGAAAAGAAATAGAGGAGGAATAGGACTGCTGCCACTGGTGATGAGATATTCCTATGTATGCTTTCATGATTCTAATAGAATGGGCAGAATGTATTGATTCTTATTCTTCTGGAATAAAATTCCCACTTCCAATTTAATGCTGAGTTATTATTATTTTTATATTTTTTAAAATTGAAGTATATTTGATTTATAATGTTGTGCTGGTTTCTGGTGTACAGCGAATTGATTCAGATATATATATATATATATATATATATATATATATATATATATATATATATATTCTTTTTCATATTCTTTCCATTATTGTTTGTTTATTACAGGGTATTGAATATAGATAGCTCCCTGTGCTACACAGTAGAACCTTGTTGTTTATCTATTTTATATACAGTAGTTTGTATCTGCTAATCCCAAACTCCTAATTTATCCCTCCCCCCACCATCCCCTTTGGTAACCATAAGTTTCTTTTCTATGTCTCTGAGTATATTTCTTTTTTGTAAATAAGTTCATTTGTATCATACTTCAGATTCCAAATATGAGTGATATCATATGATATTTGTCTTTGACTTACTTCACTCAGTATGACAATCTCCAGATCCATCCATGTTGCTGCAAATGGCATTATTTCATTCTTTTTTATGGCTAATATTCCATTGTGTGTACCCATGTCTTCTTTATTGATTCATCTGTCCATCTGTCAGTGAACACTTAGGTTGCTTCCATGTCTTGGCTAATGTAAATAGTGCTGCTATGAACATTGGGGTGCATGTATCTTTTTGAATTAGAGTTTTCTCTGGTTATATGCCCAGGAGTAATGGTGGGTTATTTTAATGATGATGAACTTAGAATGTACATTTAACCACAAACTCTTCAATTTTGTTTCAGTCCAGAGCTTTCAATTTTGGTCACTTTTCTTCTCTTTCTTTAATGATTTATTTTTCCTTCTTCTGCCTCATAGAGTTAAATTCATTCCCTTCACATTAATCAGGAAGTGGTTTTCAAAAAACAGAGAAACAAGATGATCCAAGGAGAGTGAGGGAAGTATGTACTATCACTTCTAATCTCTTTTTTTTCCTCATCATTTAAAAAATTTCTGTTTTTGTGCTTGCTTTATAATATACATGGCATATTAGTAGGCTAGTCTATTACTTATGTATAATATACATATTTATGCACATAACTGTCACACAAACACATGCAGACATACTGAGGTGTGTGCACAAGATATTTTAATTTCTAGGGATATAGGTCCATAAAAGTTTGGAGACCCCTAATGTTATGGTTGAATTGTGTCCACCTCCCCCCACAAAACGATGTTGACCCTAGCCCCTAGTACCTCAAAAAGTGATCTGATTTGAAAATAAGACCATTGCAGATATAATATATTATATTACAGATGAGGTCATACTGCAGTAGGGTAGGCCTCTAACCCAATATGACAGGTGCCTTTATAAGAAGACAGCCATGTGAAAACAGAGAGACACAGGAAAACTCCATGTGAAGATGGAGGAAGAGGTTGGAGTGATGCATCTATGGGCCAAGGAATGCCAAGGATTGCCAGCTGTCACAAGAAGCTAGGAGAGAGGCATGGAACAAATGTTCTCCAGGGCCCCTCAGAAGGCACCATTTCTGCTGATACCTTGGCTTCAGAGTTCTAGTCTCCAGAACTGTTAGACAATACATTTCTGTTTAAAACCACCCAGTTTGTGGTACTTTGTTATGTCAGCCCTCAGAAAGTAATAAACTTAGTATATATTGACAAAAAAATTATCTGAACTATTTTAAGAAAACTTGACAAATTTACACTATTTTCAACTGGTACAATCTATCAACATGACACTTTCATTAGGAAATCTAAGTAGACATTTGAAGTCAGAGGAGGGTGCTGAGAGTCAGGGGGAGAAAAAATGCCCAGTGCTTTTGGACTTCTCATTACCAGGAGGAAGCCATGAATGTCTCCACAGAAATAATGGGTCCAAGAACACGCTTGGGAGACTGGGAAAGGCCACCGGGCTTTCAGAGCAAAAAGTTGAGTGGTTGAAAAAAGACAGTGGGAGCGTAAAAGAAATCAGAGAGGCCTGGGGCTAATTTTTGCTGGTTTATTTTTTTTTCCATTTGTTTATTTGCTACAAGTCAGATTTTGGAGCAATTAGCAAAATATCATGCAAATATTCCCAGTGTGACAACACATGAATAACTTTAATTCTGTTGAACATTTGTCTTGTTGCTACAAAATACATCTGCTATTTGCATTAACTTAATCTGTTAAGATATTGTGAACTAAACCACAGACTTCCAGAGACATTTAGGAATGAACTTCCCATTTTTATTGGACACTTTTGACTAGCAAAATCTGCTTTCATGATCACATGATCCCACCTCAGGAGCACCTCTTTTCCCAGGGCTGTTTCATACAATAGAAGAAGAAGCATAAAGGAGCACTAAAGAGGGAAGTGTTGGTGGGGCAGGAGGGATACTTATCAGTAACAGAAGCAAGCAGTGAAATAAATAATTGAAGGAAATGTTGTTAACACATGGATATGCGTTCTGTGCATTTGAGAGATGGACAGAAAGGCATTGAACTCCTGACATGTACAAAGTACTGTGTTACATACTTCACATAATTCATATCATGGAAATGATCTCATGACCCCTCTAGAGGGTAGATTTTAGGGATGCAATGCAAATCATTTGCCCCACATTATACAGAGAATAAGGAGCAGGGTGACTATTCCATTCATTCAGCAGATGTTTATTCGGCCCCTACCCTGTGCCAGGTACTGTTCTAGTTACTGGGTGTAAAGAGGTAAATAAAAAAATAATAAGAAGAAAGGTCACTGTTTTTAGAGAGTTTAGCTCTAGATGAAAGACTCAGACATGGGAAAGTAAACAGACAAATAAAGAAGACACATTCAGATAGGGATGAAAGTGATGCAGAAAGTAAGACTGTGTGATGTGATAACAAGTACTTGGCAGGTGACTTCATCAGACAGAGTAGTCATGGAAAGCCTCTCTGAGGATGTGACAGTCACTGAGACTTGACAGATGAGAAGTCATTTATGCAAAGAAGAAAATTCCAGGGAGTGAGAAGACCAAATGCCATTGATCAGGACCAAGAGAAGTAAGAGATGCCACTGGATGCTTTTAAGCAAAGAATGATGGGAGTTATGACAATTTTTAGAAGATATACACATTACTATATATAAAATAGATAACTAATAAGGACCTACTATATAGCACCGGGAACTCTTTTCAATACTCTGTAATGACCTATATGGGGAAAGAATTTAAAAAGGAGTGGATATATGTACATGTATAACTGATGTACTTTGCTGTACAGCAGAAACTAACACAACATTGTAAATCAACTATACTCCAATAAAAATTAATTAAAAAAAAAAGAAGATTGCTTTGGGTGCTACATCAAGAATAGGTTGTACAGGGCAAGAAACAGGGCTATCTATCTGGAGGTGGTTGGTGTTGACCAGGTGAGAGCTGATGGTGCCTGAGTCCAGGGTGGAGGCAAAGGAGATGGAGAGGAGAGGGTAGATGGAGATGTATTTGGAGGAGAGGCTTGATGGTGGTTAGGATGGGAGAGGGTTAGAGTTAATAAAGGAATGAATGATGACTGTAATTTTTTTTTTTTTTTGGCTTCAGCACTTGGTGGATTATGGTGGCATATACTCAGATGGGGCAGGCTGGGAAGGAGTGAGTTTGGAGTGCTGAGAGTTCTCTTTTATAGATATTAAGTTTGATATGTCCATGAGACATCCAAGAGGCAGTACTGTATCACAGTAGAGAGCCTTCATTCTGGAGGGAGGTTGCCTGTCCCACAAGTCTCGCCTCCACCATTTACCAGCTGTGTTACTATGGGCCAGTCTCTAAAGCTCTCTGTAGGATAGAAAAACACAGGCCTCTTCTTGACTTGTGGTACAGGTCAAAAGGAAACCACATGTAACAAACAAGAGTGTCTGGCTTGTACTGAGTTATGAATGTAGATACATTACTCAAGTGGATATCCAGTATCTGAGCCCATGCTCATTATGAATAAGTCTCAAGGAAAGGATAAAGCAATAGAAGTTAAGTGCTAATGACACCTGCCCAGTCCCTTGTCAGTGAGTTCCCTACTATTTTTCTGCTTCCCCAATACTTCCAGGCTAAGAACTATGTAAACTCACTAAGCCCTGATGAGCAGCCCACTCTCTTGGACTGGAGCCTGCATAGCCTCCACATTGCCTGTAACATATCAAGTCCAAACACCTTAACTTTGCACTTAATGAATGACCTCCATGATCTGACCCCAAACTCCATTTTTGGTCTTTTCTTCTCATGTTACTTTCCTGTGCCCAAATTAGTTTTCTCACTATAACATGGATGTGGCATCTACTTGCTGGAGGTCAAGATCTGCAAAGAGATTGAATGATATGATGATGAAAGCCAGCACCAGCGCCCAAGAAGACGGGGGCAGCCTCCACCAAGTTGCCTTCCTGAGGACACTCGCCCCAGTGCATGTCGTCCCTGCACCCCTCCATGCTCAGACCTGTGCAGGTGACACCACTGGCAGAATCCTGGGGAGGAAGAGCTCTTTTTCTCAGCCCTGGGATGCACCTTGAACTTCAGTGAGTGCCTAGCCCGTGAGCAGGTGATCCAGAGATCCATCCATAGTGTATGGGTCGGATTCCCAGGGTGCCGAGAACTTGGCAGTGGCCAGGAGGATACATTCACCCATTTCCTGTGCTGCCTTTCCTCGCCCCAATCCTATCTCCGTTGGTCTAACCCACAGCAATAAATCTGGCTTTGTCATTCAAAACAAAACAAAACCGAAACTTCTCATATCCTTATAGTCATTCTTTAATTCATTTATTTTATAGATGCCTGTTAGGTGTTAGCACTGTGCTAAAAGCTGGGCGATTATACCCGATTAATCTCTCTATTGTTTCTGTTCTTGAGATGTTCTCAATCTAATGGCAAAGACATGTAAAGCACACTTGATTATAATGTTATAATATATATATAATATGTTGGATTATACAATATATTGTAACAGAAGTATTGCGGGTGCAAGATGAGAAGCTCCCACAGGAAGAAGGGGCATAGGGTAAAGACCCCACTTGCAAGATGAAAGCTGGAGTGGGATAAAGAAAGAAGAGATTCTCTGATTCCAGCAGAGAAATCAACCTTCACAGTGTCAGGGTGCCATGATGGTTATGTTGCATTTAGAGGAATCATGGATTCATTGTCCTGTCTTCATACCAATCTCTCACCTAGTCATGTGACCTTTTCTTCACTTACTTCTACTCCTCCAGCCCCCCTGCAACCCAAGGTCTCCTAGGTTCACAGAGGGGTAATGATTGAAAGCATGGATTTTGGAGCTGGGTTAAAATGTGATCTGATCTTGGCCCCAACCAATGAATATTTGCTTGACTTTGGGTGAGTTCTTTATCCTCTCTGAGACTTGGTTTCCTCACCTGTAAAATGGGGATGACAAAAGAACCTACTTTATAGTGGCGTTGGAAGAACTGAATGGGGCATTGCATGTAAGTCACTGAGTACAGTGTTTTCCTGGTATAACTGCCCCTTTACATATTTCTATTCCCCACCCTACAAGTTTGGCACCTCCCTAGGTGTGGCATGCACCACGATACAGTTGTTCAGTGAATTAGTAGATGAATACATGTGTCTGACATTGTTAGTTTCCTAACGACCTAGTTTCCATCAATGGCTAAGGTTTTAATTCCATTTTAGTAAATGATAAACTACTGAAATATAGTTTCCTGCTTTTGAAACAGTTTAATTAAATTATTATTATTTTTTAACCTCTAGATCCTTATTCCCAGGAAATGTCCACCCTGAAGTTCATTTCTTTGGCCAGAAGAGCGCAATTCATCAGCTTTGAGACGATTATGGTCCAGCAGGGAGCCTGTTCAAGTCCATTTGAGACATAGATTCCTTTGAGGCTTTAATGCAAGGAAGGCACATTGAAGGCCTTGTTAACGCAAGTATTAAGATTCGTAATACACCCCAGTCTCTTTTGTATCTCAGACTCATTCCTCTTCCGTAACGCTGGGATCTGTGTCACTTTATCAGCTGCCCCCCAAGGGAACGTGCTGATAATTCACAAAACAAATACATCTGCTCCGTGGCCCGTCTGCCCCATCAGTCTCCCAGTGTATCCAGCTCTGATTTCTCAGTGCAAGGGCATGTGATGAAACCTCCAGGCCTGGTCATCCAACGCGGTGCCACTGATATAATCTTCCCGAGAACTGGTCCCACTTCAGGCCGGCCCCGTGCAAGGACATTCAGGGGAGGACACCTTTTCCTGCCTCCTTGACAACGGGCAATGCCTTGTGGAGTGCTGTTTAATAAAAGAATCATTTGGGTTTGTTTCTTATGCTACGATGTCACAAATGTCAGTTCACTGTACTAAGCTGGAGCGGCTGGGCATTACTGGCCTGAAACACCAGACAAATGTATAAAAGTAGAACAAAGGGCTTGACTGGATGTGTAATTGGAAATACAAATTGACATTTGAGAAATAATATCTGATTTCAGTAGTTAATTTTCCTATTATTGGGGTGGGGTGGGAATGGGAGAGGGGTTCTATAAAATGAGTTTGTAGGTATGTGAAAAAAATATATATAAAGTCAGCTATGTGTGTATAGCTGTTGTGTTATTTTTAGCCACACATTGATTTTTCCCCTTAACTTATCTGTTTAGTGAGTACGGAAGTAGCCTATTATGTATTTCTTCAATCAAATCAATCGTAGCCGTGGGCTTTCTTTATATTTGGCGTTTGAGACACCCACTGTCCCTTTCACTCCCCAAACATCTGAAAAGCATTGAGATAGCTCAACTAGATTGCTTTCTTACAATTTGAATCACATTTGCATAAAATCTCTGGTCCTCACTTTGAGTTCCCTTTTTTTTTTTTTTTTTTTTTTTTTGCGGTATGCGGGCCTCTCACTGTTGTGGCCTCCCCCGCTGCGGAGCACAGGCTCCGGACGCGCAGGCTCCGGACGCGCAGGCTCAGCGGCCATGGCTCACGGGCCCAGCCGCTCCGCGGCATATGGGATCCTCCCAGACCGGGGCACGAACCCGTATCCCCTGCATCGGCAGGCGGACTCTCAACCACTTGCGCCACCAGGGAGGCCCTGAGTTCCCTTTTAATCTCCTTCCCTAGGAATTCTTGTTTACATCCCTTATCAGAGCTGAGGAACTGGGAAAAGACCCAGTTGCGGCCTTTAATTTGAGATCTTGAGGTTGTCTGCTTCAGAAATAAGATGGTTTCACACATGGTGTTCTAGAAATCATGCTACCCCCTTTCAAGAAGACCTGAGGAGGTGTGTGTGTGTGTGTGCGCGCACGTGTGTGTGTGTGTGTGTGTGCAGCTGAAATCTGCTCTGCTTCTTTCTTCTCGGTAAGGACAAGAAATACCACATCATGGGCTTCCCTGGTGGCGCAGTGGTTGAGAGTCCACCTGCCGATGCAGGGGACACGGGTTCATGCCCTGGTCTGGGAAGATCCCACATGCCGCGGAGTGGCTGGGCCCATGACCCATGGCCACTGAGCCTGCGCGTCCAGAGCCTGTGCTCCACAACAAGAGAGGCCACAGCAGTGAGAGGCCCGCGTACCACACACACACACAAAAAAAGAAATACCACATCATGGTTTTCCATGAAGCTGACAAGACTGATGGTAATCCATGACTTTGAACTTTAAAATCAACAAGCAGCCCCCCAAAGAGAGTTCACAACCACATAAAGAGACAGGTGCACTTGATAGGATCTATTACAAGAACAAACAGGACTTATAGAGCAGAATCCTAAAGGCAACTTTAGTTTTGTCCTCACTTTTTTTAAACCTGCTCAATGAGGAAAGGTTTTTCCCTACCATTGGATAAAATTTCAGAGTCTCTGGCCTTTCTGCTTACTTTCAGATGATAAATGTCCAATGGCCACCTAAAGGAAAAAAAAAAAAAACCCAAAGCACAGTCTTGAGTAAGAAGTCAGGATGGCCAGTCCACATCAACTGTTCAATGTTCATGCAGCGGTAAGTCTTCCACTGCCATCTCCAACCTGCCCACCTTCTTTCTTCCTGGTGCAGCTGGACCTCCACTCTCTAGCTGCCATCTCACGCCCCTCTGGGGTTGTAGAGATCAGTAAGAGAAACAGGAAAGTTCTTTCATGACTTATACTGTTGTAAGCTGGCTCTGCTTTCTCTGGGCTGGAATTTCTAAAAGATGATTAAAGACCATTCTGTCTCCTGTGTGAAAAGTGCAGGGTTGCTCAGACATCACCTGCTGGACCATCCATCTACCCTTCTCTTGACATAGTGCTGTTGATTTCTTGACCTGCCCTCCTAATACTCAACCTTTAGCTCCACCCCCTCCCCTCCAGCCTCTTACAGTTAAGGTCCCTTATACCACCAAATCAAGCCCTTTCTAGGGCAGAGTTCGTGTTGAAAATTTGGATAGCCGTTACCAAAATATTCTTCCACAATTCCAACTCCCTTAATTCCTTCATATTCTTCTTGTGGGAAAGAAGTCTGTTGACTTAGGAAACCTCTTCATAGTTGTTTCTTTTGAAAAATTGTGCCTGGAACTTCACGTTGGAGTTTCCTAGGTACTGAATTTTTGTGCATTTTAAACTTTTGTGTGATCCCCCTGCTACATGTGTTATATAGATGATTCAGATCCTAAGAATTTGTTATCCCCTGTTTTTTATGTGTGTGCTCTACCGTGATTAGGACTCTGAGGGCAGAGAGTTGAGAGAAACTGAGAATTGTAAGCCTTCTCTGCATGTGGGTAGCAGTCTCAGGCAAGCTGTAGAGAGGAGGGGCCTGTCTTTGGCTGAAGGATGGAGAAACTTTGGACCGAGGATGAGGACAGTAAAGAAGGTGTTGTATGAGTAGAGCTACGAGAGGAGCTAGAGCTTGTGTGTGGACATAGAAGGCAGAGTGGCCTCCTGCGGTAGGTAGGATTCCAAGAGGACCCCCAATGACTCATACCTTTACATAATCCCCTCCCATTTAGTGTGGCCAGGACCTGTGCCATGATGGAATGTCATTTTTCTGACTATGCTATATTAGATGTAAAGGTGAAGGGAGTTTTGCAGATGTAATTAGGGTCCCTAATCAGCTGACTTTGAGTTAAGCAAGAAGATTCTTCTGGGTGGCCCTGACCTAGTTAGGTGGGCCTTAGATGGGACAGACTTTCCTGCTGGCCTGGAAGAAATCACACACTGTGAACTGCCCAGGGCAAAGAGGGGCCTTCAGGAGTTGAGGGTCTTAGTCTTATAGCTACAAAACATGGAATTCTGTCAACACCCTGGATGAGCTTGGAGGAGGACCCTAATCCTCAGGTGAGACCACAGCCTTGACTAACGTCAACACCACTGTTGTCTCAATCCACTCGATGTGTGCTAAATTAGAAACACAGCAAATAGAAAATGAATGAGCCTCCCTTCATTAGACTGTCTGTTGGAGAGTGTTTAGAGACAAGGATACAAAAGTTAGTGAGAGACCTAGTTAGGTAGGATTTAGAGTGCTGGATTTGATGGGAGCGTACTGTTCAGTATAGATCCAGATATGTTGTGTAAAAAATTAACTCTGGTTGGCTTATGTTCTATATTCTTTACAGGTGGACTGGGGATGCTTCTCTGCATTATCCTGAACCCAGGACAAAATGAACACCTCTTTCTTAATGTTGCCAATGGCAATAGTAATATGCAAATAGAATATAATGAATTGCATAAATGTGTTTACAGCTTCAGCCCAAAGGTGTCACTTTTCACTTTTACTCATATTTCATTGGCCAAAGCAAGTCACCTGGATACAACGAACTTCAAGGGTAGAAAGAACAAACCAGAACTATTTGGTGAATTTCAACAGTCAGTGTTCAATAGTCATTTTAGATTCTAAAACAAAAGGTGACTTAATAACAGCCAGCCTCTTAATTTACACCCAAGCATCCTCCTTCTCATCCCAAATTCTGAGAAGGTGTGCATGTGTTCACTGCAAGCACACAGCTTATTTTGTATTGGATGTTTGACACTACACAGAACTATAAACAACATTAAGAAACAAGTGTCTTTTCTTATATGAATGCTTTCTGCCCTGGTATTCCTGATGGATATAAAGTAAATTTTGAGACCTTTTAATAGTAGGAATTTCCATTTTCCTGCCTCTTCTATGCCTTCATAGACACCTTCCCACCGCCCCTGAGACTCAGTTTGCTAGTGAATTCAGGGTCAGGCATGGTAGACTCACCAGCTTTTCAAAGACAGATGCTGGGAGAAATTTTGAGAGGTATTCTAATTAAAATTGTGTTAAACCTCAGGAAAGAGTGGAAGTATGAGAGGTCTAAAGCTTTCCCAAAATAAAAACCAACTGTACCCATGCCAGTTAGTAATAATATTACTCCAGTTTTAAAATTCTCAGGGCACTTTCAACTCTATTATGGCTGATTTAAGAAGGACAACTGTTTTTTGTTTTTTTTTGCGGTACGCAGGCCTCTTACTGTTGTGGCCTCTCCCTTTGTGGAGCACAGGCTCTGGACGTGCAGGACCTGTGGCCATGGCTCACGGGCCCAGCCACTCTGCGGCATGTGGGATCCTCCCGGACTGGGGCACGAACCCGCGTCCCCTGCATTGGCAGGCGGACTCTCAACCACTGCGCCACCAGGGAAGCCCAGGACAACTGTTTTTATCCCACTTGTGGTAAGTGAAAAATCGAGGGATAGAGAATGTTTGACTTGCCTCTCTTCTTCTCCCATCAAAATGATTACTTAGGAGAGAATTTGCAGGTATTTCACTTCTCCAAGGATTACCTACATTTTAATCTTCAGAGAGAAATGGAATCTCTGTCCCCCTGGGAAAATTATTTCAGGCATCATCAAAGATGTGGTAGAGGCTGGCTTGGGATGGTAAAGTTACAGATGGGAAATGCCATCCTGTCAATCGTTGTGGAAGCCAGACACAGAGGAGGGAGCCAGGAGACCAGAAGGAGAAGATACATGAACGTGAAGAGCATAACACGCCCGTGCAAGTGCCGGGCGGAATAAGAGACAGACCCAGGAACTGGACACAGGCAACCAGAGACATAGAGTGAGGAATAGGAGAGAAGGCCTGGGGGACCCAGAGGAGGAGAGAGTTCCCAAAAGGAAGGAAGGGGAAAGTGTCAAACTCCACAGAGAAGGCAGCTGAAAGGATGAAGGGAAGATTTCTGTGGATGCCATAAGTCAAGGCTATTACTGACCTGAGAGACGACCCCGTTCGTAGAGGGAGAATGAAGCCAGACTGTTGTCAGACAGACTGCGTTCCAAGAAGCTGCAGAGGGAGTGATGAGCAGAGCGTTAGCTACTGTAAGGGATGCCACCTCAGGGACTTAAAAAAACATTGTTATGAGTGGAGAGATCTGCATTATCAGGAGATTCATATTATATTTAGAGGGGAAAGTGCTCCCAAAGAGAGAAAGATTCATGGTGCGGGTGAGAGATGCACTGTTGCTGGAGCGAGGTGTCTGCTGAGGCTGCATCTCTGGAGGAAGCATTGATAGCAGGAGGGTGCTGTCCTCCTCGAAGCAGGGGCAAAGGAGGGGAGGATGGGGCCTCATAGGGACGGGTGAGATGGGGCTGGAGGGTGAGGTCCACTTCTGGAAGCCTCACTTTGCTTTCTAACCACACAAGCAAGTGTCCTACCTGCAGGGGGAAGGACAGATGGAGAAGACCCAGGACACAAGGAGTTTTGCCAAAAATGCCATTGTACCCATTTGGGGTCAGTTGTGCAGCATCTGGGGAGAGCTTTGCCAAGCATTGTCCTGCTTTTGGACAAGGCAGGAGGGAAATGAAGTCCAGGAAGTTCCTTTGAGCCAGCTCTCCCTTCACACACCTTGATGCACCCCCAGCCAATCTTGAAAGACCATGTCCAAGTTGGGGGAGCAGGTAAGAGATGAGTTTCTTTGATTGGGTCTGAATGGAGCTTAACTTTGAACAGGGACCCTGACCCTGGAACTCACTTTTGTGAGTGTTTTGGGGGCATGAATACAAAATTTGTGAGTTGACTTGACTAATTTTGGGACATCTAAATCGCAAGGAATACAATTTTGAGGTCTCTTTTTCCTATTCGCACCTGTGAGAAAGATATTTTCAACCTTGTGAGGGTTTTGCGGCTCAAGTTGAGTGCTTTTGCTTTGTGAGAAATGTGTTTTATGTTTGGGGGGATTTGTCATTTGTTCGTTGAAGAGTGTCTCATAAAAGACACTTGTTTTGGGGGGCAGCTGTTTTCAGTAGAACTAGAGGAGGGGTTTCTGTGTGCAGGGATTAGGTTACCTAAAAAGAGATTACCAATCTCTTTATTCTCCAGGGTTTTCAGGAATCTTCCATGATTGGCTGAGCAGGAGGAATCTTCCCGTGACAGCTCTATAAAGAAAGAAAGACAATAAAGACAACCTCATAGGCAGTCAGTCGATGAAGATTTTTGTCTGGAATAAATTTAGCACATCTCATAAAGTTTTTATAGATGCTACCTTTCAGATGCTTAGAATATTATTACCTAGCCCAACATTTCTCTGTTCCTGATTTTTCCTCTTTTTGCCTGAAAAAAAAAAAAAAAAAAACACTTTTCAGATGTACTTTGGTGTCTATTTTAAGCTCTTAGCAGAGTTGTTTAAATGACTGATTTTTCTTTTTCGACTGCTTGGCGTTCTTTTCCTACTGGATTTAATCAGTCTTTCACAAAAATCTGACAATTAGTGGATTTTGCGATGGAATTCATGATTTGTATCTTTACCTTGCTTCAACATAGAAGCCTCAACAAGTCCTTCCTAACCATAAAGTTTTGGTGCTTTGGGGCCAAAATAGAAGAAAAATAGAATTCGGATGGGAATAAAATAACCAATCACTCCCAAATAATAGAACAGGAACTGACCCCAAACTTAGCCTGCAGCAGCAAAATTCAAGTTATTTAAAAATTCTCCTAATAAGTGAAAATGAAACAAAACAAAACAAAAAATAGTTAGGAGCTACATTATTAAGAATTCTACATGCTGTTTCACGCTGGGTTCTTTGCAGATATTATGTCTCTCTTTTTCTCTGATCTTCAGTGAAATTCTCAATTTCTCTCTCCCCCTCCCCCATGTGTTTTAGGAAGGAGTGCGTGGGAGTGGGGTTTCTGAGGCAACTGCAAAGGAACTATGTCTGCGCCAGGTAAAAATGTATTCATATCTTTCCACATGGATGGTGCTTGATGAGCCTGCTTTAATGTGCCTTGGGTCTGCAGAGTTGTGCAACTCTGTGGCATATTTTATTATTTAATGGGAAAGAAAATGTATCACTATGGTGAGGGACCCAAGATGTCCACAATCCTGCCTGATACCCCCTTATTGAGAAAATAAACTGTTTCCTTCATTTTGTGGGAAAAAAAAGGTGTGTGTGTGGGGGGCAGGGGGGCGAAAGGGATTTCAGTCAAGAGAGAATTATCCCCTGTTAATCCTCCTCTGCCCTTGATTTTTGTAAGTT
Organism: Mesoplodon densirostris; assembly: GCF_025265405.1. NCBI lineage: Eukaryota > Metazoa > Chordata > Mammalia > Artiodactyla > Ziphiidae > Mesoplodon > Mesoplodon densirostris. The sequence goes on from NC_082674.1 coordinate 56,769,246, forward strand.
GAATGCTCTGATTTCTGCTAGTGAAGCTCCCCTTTTGGGTAAGAAAAGGACAGTGAAAAGATAACATGTTAAAATTGCTTGTTTTCCCCTTTCCACAGAGAAAGGCCTATATAGGGCCATGAAATCAATGTTTTTTTGTGGTGTTACCATCGGTCCTATACCTCAGTAAGGAGACATTGGGTATTCTAGGATTTGAGATTTGTTTCCCTGATAACATATATATATATATATATATATATATATATATATATATATATATATATATATATATATATAGAAAGTACTCAGATAGGGCATACAAATCCTAAACCCATCGCTGTGACTCCCTTTGCCTCCTGGCTTATAAGGCAGAATGCTGGGCGGTGGAGGAAGGCAGGGTCCATGGAGAGGCGGGCAGGGCATCCCAGAAAATGTGGTCCTGAGATGCCCTGGGCAGCCACATGGGGACCAGGTCCCGGAGACTAGTCTCAGGCACTCCTGGCGCACCTTGGTCTCCAGATGGGTATGAAACACCAGGTGGGAACTTTAGACTTGGCATTTTATTTTGGGAGCAGAGGGAGGTAACAGAAAAAAAAGGACCAGTTTTGCTCTGGGAGTTAGAAACTTTGAGCTATCCTACCAGAGACGTCATTGCTCACGACATGTCCTTGGGCAGGTGAAGCTACTTAATCTGGCTGTATCTGTGTTCTTCTGGAAAGCAGGGGTAATAGTCTCTGCCTTGCTTATCTCAGGAGTGTGGCTAGTGTCAGGTAGCACAGGGAACGTGGCTGCTTTAAATCTGGACGTAAACGTGCTTTGCAAGCTGCAAATGCCTATGATGGAGTGCTTTCTGTGTGCCTGGCCCTGCGCTGGGCTCCCAGGGGTATGGCTGAGGGCTATGGACCACAGTCCCCAGCTCTCAGTGGGCTGAGAGGATCATTCAAATAGGAATAAGCAGCGGTGAGATCAGATGTCTCTGCGGGGCCGTCCTAGTCAGCAGTAGGCAGATGTTTGATTTAACACAGCAGCCTTCAAACTCCCTGAGGGCTATGTGGACAGTGTGGGCAGTTGTACAAAGGACAAAGAATCACCATATTCCATAGTCTCTGAGGCACACATTCCCCATCCGCCACCCCATATTTTAACATCTCTAAAACCAGAATATCTCTTACCGTGAGTGGTTGGTTTTCATTAAAATAGCAGCTCTTTCTTGTTATCGGTACTCAAAGTAACGGTGCATCTTACAATCTACAAAGTCTTACATTGAATAAAATACTCTATGAGAAGAAAAATACCATATCCTTGATATCCAACACCATTAAGTCCAATGTTGAGAAGAAGAATTTTAAATTAGTGAGTCTTTCATCATCAAAGCAACTCAGTCTGTCGTTGAAATCGTTTTACAAAGTGGGACAGAGGAGATGTTTCCCATGGATGGCTCCATGCAGTGCATTGGATTTTGACCTTCAGAGCATCATCATGCTCTTTTCTTCTTAGAAATTAGTTGATTTCTATATTTTTTTCAAATCTTAGAAACAGGATCTTATCTGTGGGGAAAAACTTGACGCGAGAGACTCAGTCAGACATGAAGGGAAACCATTGGGTTTGCAGCCATGAACTGTATCGTGAAAGTTGCTTTCAACCCCAGGCTGTCTATCCTCAGTCAACCTCTAGCTGCTTCCAATTTTTTTGACTGACATGCCCCACTTTCTTCTTTATGCCCCTTTCACTGTGCTGGAAAAGTCGTATTAGAGACATTGTTCCTGGGGAATCAGAAGCAGGCAGGGGTAGGCAGTGGAGGGAAATGAGAGAAAGAGCTTGCTCAAGTCCTCCTACTTTCTCGGAAGAAATTGGATCTACTTACCACTTAAAAATGCTCTTTTGATTTCGACGTGAACTAGTGTCCTAGAGCCCTGACCTATAGTAGCTGCCTTGGTGTACTCCAATGCCTGGTCCGATTCCCCTTTATTTCTGCCTTTGGGGTCCCGGTCCTCTTCGTGGCATTTTTTTCTTCTTTGGTGCCTTCACCTCTTTGGCTGTGGTCATTAACCAACCCAACTTCCATCTTGATTCCCTCCCTCCACCTGGTTGGTCCAGCAGGTGGGTGGAGTCCCTCGGCCTGACAGCTCCCTAACACTACCCCCCACCTTGGCATCTGTCACAGTATAGTGGATTTCTTTTGTCTTCTGGCAGTTATGAGTCAGACAGTATCTGGGCTCAAATTTGACTTTGCCAGTTAACCCCTCTAATCAACATCTCTTCAGTTGTCAAATGGGATAATAATATTAATGTCCACCTCATACTGCTGTCATGTTGTTTAAATGAGCAAATGAGTTTTAAGCATTCAGTATAGTGACTGGTCGGCCCATGGAAGCTATTCTTTATCTTACCACTAGTAGGACTAGTTATTGTTGTAGCGGTAGTCATGTTAGTAATATTTGGGGACATGGAGAAACTTGCAGCATTACGCAAATCAGTTTGTGATGACATTTCTATGCTCTTTAAAAGAACTAGCAGCCCTTCTCTAAGATTTGCTAGATAATTTTAAGTCCTAATACCCTAAGGCATATATTGTATGTTAATGAATGAACTTATTTCCTCTGCATTCTAGAGCAGTGCTAGCTAAGTACCTTCTTTAAGAAAACAGTCACTGGAATCATTTTCTGTGGGGCTAAATTCTCTCAAGGATCCTCAGTTGGGAAAAGCTGATAAAGAATAGATTTCTGTAATTCACAAGGTGGAGTTTGTATCTGAAAGCCATTTGATTTAGAAGAATGAGTGAGACTCAAAAGGGAATGAAGCTAATACATAAATTCCAAATATAGCCTGCTTATAAGGGATTCTGAAGACTGTCTCCAAGAGGAATTTTTCTGTTGTTTAAAGTTATCCTCTGTAGACCTGATCCTGAAACCTATTTCCCAGCTAATAATTTTCATTTTTACATTATTGAGCCTGAACACTGACCATAGACTTTTCTTGCAGGTGGTGCTAAACAAGAATGTGGATGCATTTATTTTGGAAGCTGTTGGGGAATGCTGTCTAGAATTTTAGCTGATCTCATTTGTGATGCACAATTCTTATTACAAAACAAAAATGTGCTTTTGGTTGACATTCAAAAAGAAGACAAGGAAAGATATTATTAGCTGGAATAATACAGCCACATCAAGCCTTCCATTGCATTTGCATGGTGGGGACATTTGGCTCAGAATTACCAGTTAGACTGGAGGAAAAATGTGGCAGGGACGCTTTCTCTTTGACATCTAGATCTAAATGTAGATCATATCTGGGTAGGAACAGAGTGATGAAATAAATCAGAAGGAGCTCCAAAGCGTCTACTTGGCTCGAATGCATTAGTGTTAGGAAATAGAATGGTGTTTCCCTTCGTTTCTTTGGAAGCTGTGAAACATCAGTAGTTTTTCCGTCCTCTTTTTTTAATGGTCTTTCATTCTGAAATTCTTCCTTTTTCTTTTTCTTTTTTAAATTTTTATTGGAGTATAGTTGATTTACAATGTTGTGTTAGTTTCTGTGGTACAGCAAAGTGAATCAGTTACACATACACATATACCCTGTTCTCTGACTGTATTACCAAGGGCTCATTTTGACTCAGGGCAGTTATAAGAAGAGTGAACATGAATGGGACCTGTTGCCATCAAAAAAGCCATGGTGACCCTGGGAGAGTGAGACCTTACTTACAGCTAGAAATTGACACAGTCATTCTACATTTTGCAATCTTGTTTTTAGGTGACCCTGGGAGAGTGAGACCTTACTTACAGCTAGAAATTGGCATAGTCATTCTACATTTTGCAATCTTGTTTTTAGCCTCTTTCAATGGGCTTTCATATTTAAGCTATGTAACAAAATGAAAATTCTTTTTAGGGAAAGGTTAAACTACGTAGACACTGGTATTAAAGGGATATTTTACTTTTCCTGTAGAGATTTATCTTCACTTTAAAGATTAAATGTGAAATAAGCCATGAAAAGAAAAAAGAAAAAGAAAAAGACGAATGGTAGATCAGAAGAATTTCACTTTCAACATCTCCTTCTAATGAGCCTACAATTAGACAAGGATTGTCAACAGAGCATTTGCCAAAACCCAGACAATTTTTTTTTTTTTTCAGGTGGAGGTAGGGATGTTAGGGAAAGAGAAAGTTAGAAAAGAAATTCTGTGCTGGAAAACCTAGCTGTTTCTGTGTGTTTCTGAACAAACTAAAGTAAACTGATAGTCCTCTGACCATCCAGGTGGGCTCATCTGTGGAAAACCCGTCTCCTTTCAGTGTACTTTAAATAGTTCAACTCACAGAAACAGGGCTGACGAGGTGATATTTTTCTTTTCTTTTCTTTTTTTTTTTTTTTTTTTTTTTTTTTTGCCGTACGCGGGCCTCTCACTGTTGTGGCCTCTCCCGTTGCGGAGCACAGGCTCCGGATGCACAGGCTCAGCGGCCATGGCTCACGGGCCCAGCCGCTCCGCGGCATGTGGGATCTTCCCAGACCAGGGCTCAAACCTGTGTCCCCTGCGTTGGCAGGCGGAATCTCAACCACTGCGCCACCAGGGAAGCCCGAGGTGACATTTTTCATTCCTAGTAAACTTGTAATGCAGGCTACAAAGAAATTGTTTTCTAACTCTTTTCAACGGTTTATTGCGTACACCCAACTGCTTCCTAATCTTCCCCCAACCTCCTCTACATAATAGCAACCACATAGGTTGGGAAAAACTTTACAGTGAAGAGCACGCCAGTATTATGGAGCCTTCTGTGATTCATTGGCTTTGAAACAGCTTCTTGAAGTCACAGTAAAATAGGGAAACTTAGTGCCTCCAATAAATGAAATTATGCACGTGTCACCTAAGGAGAGAGGTAAAGGAGGAGGGGGTGTGCCATCACAGGAAGTGAAAACTCAGGGAGAGAGATACTCTTGATTTCAATCCAGAGCAAGAACAATGGGCTTTGTGCTTCAAAAAAACTTGACCTTGACCTGCACATGTTGTAATGAGATGTTCCGAGCATCCTATTCTGAGTCTTTGATCAAAGGGCAGGTCCTGATGGCTGGTTTGGTTTAAAAATACCCTATTAGGGATGTTCCTTCTACATGTATGTAAACTCTGGGTGGGAGAGACCTTATACCGTCAGCCTTATCCTGAGGTTGTGACTAGAAATTCAGCCTCAAAGTGAACCCAGAAAACTGTGCCCAGAGCATTTTGAGGGCTGCTAATGAGAACCATAAAATAACACTAAAGAAAGATCTGAATGAACATGCCAGATGACTACATTTGTACTCCCTGAATTGGGTGGAAGATTTATGCATCAAGTTTGGGGCTGCCTTCGCTTCTAGCCTCTCATAAAATTTGGCTGCTGCCCTGTTTAAATAAAACGGAAGATAAAAGTGGTTTCAAGAGTGTGATGAAACGATTGTGTTATTGAAATGCTAATTTAGATGTGGCAACTGCCTAAGAAAAGGTCCTGCTTGTGCAACATGCCCAGTGAAAGCTCCTTTTCTCCAGTGTTGTGCGTGTGTGTATGCACGTACATATCTCACTGTTTGACAAGCCCTCTATGAGTGTCAATCCTCATATGTTTCTACCCAGGGGCTTTCTCTGTGGCTGCTTTAATACACATTTTAAATGATCGTTTGTTGAACACATGAGTTCTCCTTTTCAAATACCACTGCATGCTTGACAAGATTTGGAACCTTCTAGAAAAGGGTCCCTGGCTCAGTGGCTTTGATCATGAACTAGGTACTTTGCTTGACTAGAGGATGCACCTCAGGCCAGGGGAAGCAAGTGGATTGTCACCAACTCAGGACCAGTTTAGTGAAGAGGCCATTCCCAGAGGCCTTCGACCTGGAGCCCCTCAGGTAAAATTGCTTCATCCAATCTCCTCAGCCTCAGGAGAATGATAGGCTTTTGGAAACTGAGCAGTACCCCAGGCACTGTTGTCACTGTGGATAAACAAATGGACAAATAGCTGAACCATAGGCTCTCCCTGCAGCAATGCAAATCGAAAAGTAAAGGCATTTTGAAACAAACAAAGCCATAGGTTTTTAAAAGTCAGTCTGGTGATAAAAATGTCCAGCAAATCTGTCATTTGTCTGTGACATTTGAGGGAGAATTCATCACGTCTTGAGTTTACTGATAAAGGGGGTAACTATGAAAAATTGTCACTATAACACTAATTGTGGGGAATATTTATTCTATTCAAGTTGCTTTCTCCACTAACGCAATCTCTAAAATGCACCATCCAGCCTCTGGAGTATTTATGCTTTCCTTTCCGTAATTATAAATGTGGAGGCTGCTGATGCATAATACCTGGGAAGTAGAAAGGATCCAGAGAGAAATGGAAAAAACCCATGACAGAGATGAAAAATACCATGTTGGAGCTCTCAACCCTTGGCCCAGCGAGGGTTTCAGGTCATCTATCTTGCCTTTGATTTGTCTGCCTTTTCACTTCAAATAGGTTTACAGGTTTTTAGCTGAAACAAATTAAAGAGAGCCAATTGGCAGGGTTAGCACTTGTGGTGTTTATGGTGTGCATTGTATTGATTTATGCTGCTCAGCAGCTACAGTGAAAAGCAAACTATATGGAGAGGAAGGGAAACCTCATCCTGGGGAGACATTACAGTGTGCAGGATTAATGCGAGGACGGCAATGAACAATGCTATAAAGAAAACTGCTGACTAGGCAAGATCCAGCAAGAAAAGATTTCTTTCTTTCTTTTTCTCTTTTCTTCTTTTCTTTTCTTTTTTTTAAGAAAGACATACCAACAGTAACAGTTCAGTGACAAATAATTAGGCAAGATGCTTAGTATCCGTTGACAGTGCAGCACCCTTTCACCTGAAGTAGCAGAAAAGGATGCAGGGAAGGGGACCACCTTTGTTGGCCTTTAGGTTTAACATGCTGAACAAAGACCTAATTTGGAAGCCCTAAGGGAATGTGTTGCAGGAGAATGTTGTATGGAAGCTCTTGAGTAATGGGACAAGATAACTATTTCTTTAGACCTTACAGTATTGGGAACATCTGGTCAATCCCTTAAGCCTGGCAAGGTAAAGTATTGAGTGGGATATCCTGGAAAATGGGAAGCCTTGGGGGGAATACACATAAATTGAGGGTGGTGGAGAAGGACCCAGAACAACTTCTGAGGTCTCTTTGTGCCTTCCAGCTGTGCAGTGCTTAGAATGCTCAGTGATGCTTTTGGTCTTGATAGTTTACACATTTAATTACTCAAAGCTATCCTCATTGGCAGGAACTAGAGGGTGGGCAAAATACTGGCATCTGTGAACATAAGATTAAACAACTCTACCTTGGGGCAGGGGTAAGGGGAGTACTGTAGCCTTTTGTTTGCAGCCCTTTATTGCACAGGCTTATGAAATTCAGGAGAAGTTATCAGACACTCGTTTGACAATTCTTATAAATGATTGGAGACAAAGAGCTTTGATTATTGCAGGAAAAAGAAAGTTAAAGCAAGTAAATGGTTTGGAAAATAACTCAGGCTGGATTGTCATGTAAGACTTCTATGATTTTGTGTTAAACTTCATAAAGACAGGTGAGTCAGGCTCAGCCTTGAGTATTTGTAATGATAATAATAATTATTATTATGGTGCTGATATTCTTGCCTTGTCTTTGTTTAATAACTTATCCTCTTTTTTAATAAATATGATGACATTCATTGGCTCTTTGATTATTAAAACAGTCCTGTGAGTTGGTAAGCTTAGCCGTCATTATCCCTATCTGAAAAATGAAGAAGTAACCTCAGAGAGATTAAGTGATTTATTATGGCAACTGATAAGAGGAAAAGGGAAAGGAACTAACAATTATTGAAGACTTATGACTCACCAGATTCTGAACTGAACAAAAATATATATGTATATATATATAAGCTCAAAACAACATATCAATATCCTTTTTTTATAGAAGAGGAAGCTGGAGTCAGACAGATGGAGTAAATTTCCCACAGGTTATAACAAACAAGAAGGGATCTTGGGTTTTGAACTCAGGGCTCAAGCTATGGCTACTCATACAATACTCTCTCTATTTGACCACAATGGTAATTTTGTTAAAAAGTAAGCTCCCGGGGCTTCCCTGGTGGCGCAGTGGTCGAGTCTGCCTGCTGATGCAGGGGACATGGGTTCGTGTGTCGGTCCGGGAAGATCCCACATGCCGCGGAGCGGCTGGGCCCGTAAGCCATGGCCACTGAGCCTGCACGTCCAGAGCCTGTGCTCCGCAATGGGAGAGGCCACAACAGTGAGAGGCCCGTGTACCACACACACACAAAAAAAAAAAAAAAAAAAAAAGTAAGCTCCCTAGTCTAGTATGTAAGGGGCTTAGAAGTCATTACTCCATCCTAACAACAGGTAAAAATTTGAACAAACTGAAAAATCAGCAACTCTTCTTTTTCTATTTTATTTTATTTATTTGTTTTTTTTGGCTGTGTTGGGTCTTCACTGCTGCACGCAGGCTTTCTCTAGTTGTGGTGAGCGGGGGCTACTCTTCTTTGTGGTGCATGGGCTTCTCATTGCAGTGGCTTCTCTTGTTGCAGAGCACAGGCTCTAGGTGTGTGGGCTTCAGTAGTTGCAGCACAGGGGCTCTAAGAGTGCAGGCTCAGTAGTTGTGGTGCATGGGCTTAGATGCTCCGCAGCATGTGGAATCTTCTGGACCAGGGCTCAAACCCATGTCGCCTGCATTGGCAGGTGGATTCTTAGCCACCACACCACCAGGAAGTCCCTCAACAACTCTTCTTAGATCTTTCATAGAAGTGAGGTCACAGGACCAACGTCTGCCCCTAAAATTGGTGGATACAGAGCACCACAGCTTAGAGAAGCAGAAACTTAGGAGCAGAACATTCTGTGGGAATCAGTACTGGGATAAGAAAACTAAACTGCGGTTGATGAATTGCTGAGGCTAAGTGTGGACAAGTCTAAGAGGTCAAAATTCCAGGGGACTCAGTCATTGAGTGGCCCTCACACTTTTGTGAGTTTTACCTTCAGGAGCTCAACCAGGTTCTCACAGTGAAGGTCAGAGAAAAAAAAAATCCCCTTGGGCTTCTGGCAGAGAGAGAGAGAAAAAGGTAACCATTTTGAAATATATACCAGAGCCCTCTGTTCTTCTTAAGAGAGTCTGCCCTCACTATGGGTATTATCAGTACCTAGCCTGCCTGGGGGAACTCCAGACAGCTCTAGCTATCCTATACCATGAAGGGGGTTAAAGACAAACAAACAAAAAACCCCAAAACAAAAAACTAAGAAACACTTCAATTTTGAAGTTCACAGCCCAGAGAAATAGACTTACTAAAAAACTGAGATCCATTTATAGGACTATAGAATGCTTTCCCTCCTACCACACCTTACCACTGAATTATTAAAGACCTATTTATTGCAGTTCTTTTTAACCCATACATCATGTCCACTATTCAGAAAACTACTACAAGGCTCACTAAAAGGCAAAAAAATCCAGTTTGAAGAGATAGAGCAAAGATCAGAACCAGACCCAGATATGGCTGGGATGTTGGAATTATCAGATCATGTATTTAACACAATTATAATTTAAATGCTAGGGGTCTAATGGAAAAGGTAAACAATATGCAAGCACAGATAGGTAATGTAAGCAGAGAGATGGGAATTCTAAAAGAATTTTTAAAATCCTGGAGATTAAAACATTGTAATAGAAATGAAAAATGCCTTTGTTGGGCTCATTAGTAGAATGGACATGGGTGAAGAAAAATTTCTGAGCCTGAAGATATGTCAATAAAACTTTCAGAATTGAAAAGCAAAGAGAAAAAAAGACTGGAATATATAGAACAAAATATCAGAGAACTGTAAGACAATTACAAAAGGTGTAACATACATACACTTATGTGTGTGTGTGTGTGTGTATATATATATATATATATATATATATATATATATGTCAGGGATAAAAAGGGGCATATACATATATATATTATATATATATATATATATATATATATAATGGGAATGCTGGAAGGAAAAGAAAGAGAGAGAGGAACAGAAGCAATATGTGAAATAATAATGACTGAAAATTTACCCCAAATTGATGTCATTCACCAGACCAGAGATCCCAGAAGCTCAGAGAACATCAAGCAGGATAAATGTCAAAGACAGCAACGACAACAACAATAACACAAACAAACCCTACACATACACATATTATATGCAAAATTGTGAAAATCAAAGATAAAGAAAACAATCTTGAAGGAAACCAGAGGTACAAAAACAGCTTACCTATACAGTAGCAAAGATAATAATTATATCCAACTTTTCCTCAGAAACCATGAAGGGGAGAAAAGAGTAGCACTTAAAGTGCTGAGAAAAAAAGCTCCACCAACCTAGAATTCTGTAACCTGAAAAATTATTCCTGAGAAGTGAAAGAGAAATAAAGACTTTCTCAGACAAACAGAAATTGAGGGACTTTGTTGCCAGAAGACCTGCTTTGCAAGAAATGTTAAAAGTTCTTCAGAGAGAAGGAAAATGATTAGGTCAGAAACTCAGATCTACATAATAAAGGAAGAGAATTAAAGAAAGAATAAGTGAAGGTAGAATAAATGTTTTTCTTACTCTTAATTGGTCTAACAGGTAACAGTTTGTTCAAAATAATAGTAACAACATTGTATTTAATGGTTATAGATTATGTATACATGAAGTGAATGTCAGCAATAATACAAGAGACAAGAGGGAAGAATTAGTTATAGTTTTGTTATATTAATGTACTTACACTACCTATGAAGTGTCATAGTGTTGTTTGAAAGTGAATGTGGATTAATTATAAATGTATATGGCAAACTCTAGGCAACCACTTTAAAAAGTAATAAAACAAAGTATAAATGACATTTCAAGAAAGGAGAGAAAATGCAATCATATAAGATGCTCAGTTAAAACCACAGAAGACAGAAGAAGGGTGGAAGACAAAAATTAGAATCAAGAAGAAAAACAATGAAAACAGTAACAAATATTGTAGGTATTAACCCAACTATATCCATAATCACTTTAAACATCATGGTCTAAAAGATAAAGATTTTCAGAGTGGATCAAAATATTAAAACTGGAGATTGTCAGAATGGATCAAAAACAAGACCAAACTATATGTTGTCTATCAGAAATCCACTTTAAATATAGAGACACATATAGATTGAAAGTAAATGGATGGAGAAAATCTACCATGCTAATACTGATTGAATTAAAGCTGACACAGCCATATTAATTTCAGATAGAGTAGACTTCACAGCAAGGAAAATTGTCAGGGATAAAAAGGGGCATTACATAATGGTAAAGGAGTCAATTCTCCAAGAAGACATAACTATCCTTAACGAGATTGTGCCTTCCTTATTACAGAAATTCAATCAATAATTAATAACCTTCAAATTAGAAAACACCAGGCCCACAGGGGTTCACTGGTGAATACTACCAAAAATTTAAGAAGAAATGATACCAATTCTTTTTTCATTTTCAAAAGATAGAAGTAGAGGGAATACTTCTTAACTCATTCTATGAGGCCAGCATTACCCTAATACCAAACCAGACAAAGACATTATAAGAAAAGAAACCTACAGACCAAGATCTCACATGAACACATAGGCAAAGATCCTCAACAAGATATTAACAAATCAACTGTAACAATGCATAAAATAATTATACACCATAACCAAGTAGGTTTATCTCAGGTATGTAAAGCTAGTTCAACATTTGAAAATCAATTAATGTAATGCATCACATCTACAGGCTAAAGAAGAAAAATCGCATAATCATATCAATGAATGTATAAAAAACATTTGACAAAATTTAATACCCTGTTAAGATAAAAACTCTCACAAATGAGAAATAGATGGGAAACCCCTCAGCTCAATAAAGAACATCTACAAAAAAACCTACAGCTAGTATCATACTTAATAGGGAAGAAACTAGAAACGTTCCTGCTAAAATCATGAATAAGGCAAGGATGTTCCCTCCCCCACTTCTTTTTAACATTGTGCTGGAAGTCCTAGCTAATGCAATAAGAAAAAAAGGAAATAAGAGATATACAGATTAGGAAGAAGAAATAAAACTGTCTTTTTTTCAAATGGCATGATTGTCTATGTACAGTATTTGAAAGACAGACTAATAAGAAATTATAGCAAGGTTGCAGGATACAAGGTTAATATACAAAATTCAATCACTTTCCTATATATCAGTAGTAATGAGTAGAATTTAAAATTTAAAACACAATACATTTACATTAGCACCTAACAATAAGTACTTAAGAATAAACATAACAAAACATGTACAAGATGTATATGAGGAAAACTACAAAACTCTAATAAGAGAAATTAAACAAAAACTAAATAAATGGAGAGCTATTCCATGTTTATGAATAGGAAGACTAAATATGGTTTATAATTTGCTCTATTGATTCAACACATCCCAATCAAAATCCTAGAAAGTTATTTAGTGGATATTGACACTCTGATTCTAAAGTTTATATACAGAGGCAAAAGACCCAGAATAGCCAATTCAATATTAAAGGCAAAAGAATAAAGTAGAGAACTGACAATACCTGACTTCAAGACTTACTCTTAACCTGCGTTAATCAAGACAGTGTGAGACTGCCATAAAAACTGACAAATAGATCAATAGAATAGAATAGAGAGTCCAGAAAAAATCCACATAAATATAGTCCACTCATTTTTGATAAAGGATCAAAAGTAATACAACAGAGAAAACAGCCTTTTCAATAAAAAGAACTGAACATTCACATGCAAAAATATGAATTTAGACATAGACTTCACATCATTTATAAAAATTAACTCAAAATGAATTATAGACTGAAATGTAAATCTATAAAACTAGAAGATACCATAAGAGAAAACCTAGATGACCATAAATATAATGATGAGTTTTAAATACAAAGGAAATATCCATGAAAGAAATAATTGAAAACCTAGACTTCATTACAGTTAAAATCTTCTGCTCTGCAAAGACACTGTCAGGAGAATGAGAAGATAAGCCATAGCCTGGGAGAAGATATTTGCATTAGACATACTGAATGAAGGACTGTTATTGAATATACAGAAGGAACTCTTAAAACTCACCAGTAAGGGGGCTTCCCTGGTGGCGCAGTGGTTGAGAGTCCGCCTGCCGATGCAGGGAACACCCGGTCCGGGAAGATCCCACATGCCGCGGAGCGGCTGGGCCCGTGAGCCATGGCCGCTGAGCCTGCGCGTCTGGAGCCTGTGCTCCGCAACGGGAGAGGCCACAACAGTGAGAGGCCCGCGTACCTCAAAAGAACCCCAAAAAACCAAAAAACAACTCACCAGTAAGAAAATGAACAACCTGATTTTAAAAAATGGGCAAAAGATGCGAACTGTTACCTCATTAAAGGAGATATAAAGATGGCAAATAAGCATATGAAAAGATGCTCAACATCATATGTAATTAGGGAATTATAGATTAAAACGACGATGAGATACCACTATACACCTATTAGAATGGCCAAAATCCAAAACAATGATACCACCAAAGGGTGGTGAGTATGGAGAACAACAAGAGCTCTCATTCATTACTGGTGGGAATGAAAATGGTACAGTCACTTTGCAAGGCAGCGTGTCAGTTTCTTACAAAACTTAATACTCTTACCATATGACCCTTCAATCATGCTCCTGGGTATTTACTAAAGTGAGTCATGTCCACACAAATGAGTTTATGCCCACACAAAAACTGGCACACAGATGTTTATTGCAGCTTTATGTATAATTGTCAAAACTTGTAAGCAATGAAGACGTCCCTCAGTAGGTGAATGGATACATAAACAATGATCCGTCTAGACATCTAGACTCTGCTAAAAAGAAATGAGCTATCAAGCCACGAAAAGACATGGAGGAACATTAAACGTGTATCACTATGTGAAAGAAGCCAATCTGAAAAGGCTATATACTATGATTCCAACTCTATGACACTCTGGAAAAGGCAAACTATGGAAACAGTAAAAAAATCAATGATTGCCTGGGGTTAGGTGGGGCACAGAGAATTTTTAGGGCAGTGAAACTATTCTGTATGATACTATGATGGTGGATACATGTCATTGTACATTTGTCAAAGCCCATAGAATATATAACACCAAGAGTGAACCCTAATGTAAACAAACTAATGTAAATCCTAATGTAAAGTATCATTCATTATTTTTATTGGTTAAGTCTGGCAACTCTTCTCAATGTATATTAGCAGAATAAATGTTTGGAACACCTGCCATGTGCCAGGCAATCCACACCTTCTTATTAAATTATTTGTGCAGTTGCTTGTTTTAATGGCTGTCTCCCACGCTAGATGTTAAACTCTTAAAGGGCAAGGACTAAGCCTGTCCTTGATTGATAATGATGTGCCAGTGTAGGTTCATCATTTGTTACAGTTGTACGGCTCTGAGTGGGGGAAGGTGACAGTGGAAGAGGTTGTGCTTGTTGGGGGCGGGGCAGGGGGTATGTGGGATCTCTTTGCACTTGTCTCAATTTTGCTGTGAACCTAAAATTCCTCTTACAAATCAAGCCTATTTGTTTTTTAAAAAAGGAAGTCTACAAAAGTCTCAGTATTTACTCAGGTCAAACTGGAGAAGCACTGTGGTCTGTTTATTGTCCTTGTTTTCATCCAGTTTAGATGAGCTGTTTTTCAGTTCACACATCCCTTCTTCTGAATAACATTTCCCCAAGTTCCCTAATACATAGAATTCATAGCCTTTCTTGGCTCCAAAGATCTATGGCAGTTTCCTTTGTCATAGAACATGGAAGTAATATTGCCACATAGTTTATCATCCAAAGCAGGACAATTTTGAAGTGAAAGGAGGCACCATTAATAATTATACCAAGACAACAGGCACATACTTTAAAAAAAACTTATTGGAGTATAGTTGATTTACAATGTTAGTTTCAGGTGTACAGCAAAGTGAATCAGTTATACATATCCATATATCCACTCTTTTTAAGATTCTTTTCCTATATAGGCCATTGTAGAGTACTGAATAGAGCTTCCTGGGCTATACAGTAGGTCCTTATTAGTTGTCTATTTTGTACATAGTAGTGTGTATGTCAATCCCAATCTCCCAATTTATCCCTCCCCCGCTTCCCCTCTGGTAACCATAAGTTTGTTTTCTATATCTGAGATTCTATTTCTGTTTTGTAAATAAGTCCATTTGTACCATATTTTTAGATTCCACATTTAAGGGATATCATACAATATTTGTCTCTGTCTGACTTACTTCACTCAGTATGACAGTCTTCTAGGTCCATTGCTGCAAATGGCATTATTTCATTCTTTTTTATGGCTGAGTCATATTCCATTGTATATATATATATATACCACATTTTCTTTATCCATTCCTCCATTGACGGACATTTAGGTTGCATCTATGTCCTGGCAGCTGTAAATAGTGTTGCAATGAACATAGGGGTGGATGTATCTTTTCGAATTATGGTTTTCTCTGGGTATATGCCCAGGAGTGGGATTGCTGGGTCATATGGTGGCTCTGTTTTTACTTTTTTAAGGAATCTCCATACTGTAAATTGGTGCAGCCACTATGGAGGACGACAGGCATACACTTGGACTGCCCAGGACAAAACAGAAAGAATGTTCACCCTACCCACTATGCCAAGCCTTCCAAGGAGAGCTGAGCCAGGTGGCCATGTGTGTGTATGTGAGTAGTGGACTAAATTCATTTTAGTGGCAACTCTATTTACTTTTCCCCCTTAAGTAGTGATCTTTTTGGGTACAGGCTGTGTTTTATTCTTCTATGTACCTCCTTTATTTTTCCTGGGCCTGACATGTTTCATTACTTAGCGAGTGTTCAATGAATAAATGAATGGGCTAAAGGCTTAGAGACATTTCTTCTTTTTACCTTCTGTGTCAACTCCCTCAGTTAGAATTTCTGATTTCATTTATGAGTCCCTTCAGCATCCTTCATTCCATCTTAGTTGATATCATTCCTCTTTGACATAACAAATTCACATTTATCTCTCACAGTGATTTTTTTTTTTTTTTTTTTTTTGGTACGCGGGCCTCTCACTGTTGTGGCTTCTCCCGTTGCGGAGCACAAGCTCCACAGATGCGCAGGCTCAGCAGCCATGGCTCACGGGCCCAGCCGCGGGGATCCTCCCGGACTGGGACATAAACCTGTGTCCCCTGTATCGGCAGGTAGACTCTCAACCACTGCGCCACCAGGGAAGCCCACAGTGATGTTTCTTTCAGATTTCCTGCTTTGCTGGCTAATGCCACACTAACCAGGTAATTATAGCAAATTTGTATGTCAGGATTTGGAGGTTGGGTTGGGGAAGTTTTGTAGAGGAAGGCTTACAAAATAGTGCATTTTGGGGCAAAGACCAAAACACTCCTGTCAACTGGGAAGAATGACAGACTGGAAAGTTACAAAAGATTTTGAGATAACTATGGTTATTTATAAAAACACTCCTGTCAACTGGGAAGAATGACAGACTGGAAAGTTACAAAAGATTCTGAGATAACTATGGCTATTTCAGTATGCATACTAAAAGAGAAAATAAGTGGCACCGATTTAGAGGCCTATTGCAGAATTGATAGAAAAAAAAGGTGTGATGAGGTCTTGATAACACAAGATATTTTTAACCAACCAACCAAATAAAAAATAAAATACAGCATCCTATTCTTGTTACATGGGTTAGATATAATTTTAAGCCTGAATAAAGCTAAGCATAGGCAAGATATGATAAGACTAACTGAGAATCTGAAGAAAGTACCCTGGGTTGCAAGTTAGGAAACCAAAATTCTAGCCTTGGCTGGGAAGAGTGGCTCTGTGACATAACCTTCAGGGGCCTAATTCATATTTATCTGTGATGTGAGGGCGTTCAGACCATGTACACTTTAGGACCCCTTGTAGATTTAGCAGTCTCTTTTCATGTTTATTTTTTTGTAGGTACTTAGGCTGGAAGCCCCCAAAAGCAGAAGAGGCAGCTCATACTGTACCCTGAATGCTAAGAGTCATCGGCTCCCCAGACCTGTACAACTCTATTCACACAGTTGGTAACCTTGGAACTTTTATGTCGTTTTTTTTTTTTTTTTTTTTTTAGTTACTGGAAGGGACCAATTACTCTCAGAAATGGGGCTCAGAAAAACAAATATTGTATGCTAACACACATATATGGAATCTAAAAAAAAAAAAAGGTTCTGAAGAACCTAGGGGCAGGACAGGAATAAAGATGCAGACATAGAGAATGGATTGGAGACACGGGGAGGGGGAAGGGTAAGCTGGGATGAAGTGAGAGAGTAGCATTGACATATATACACTACCAAATGTAAAATAGATAGCTAGTGGGAAGCAGCCGCATAGCACAGGGAGATTAGCTCGGTGCTTTGTGTTCACCTCGAGGGGTGGGATAGGGAGGGTGGGAGGGAGATGCAAGAGGGAGGGGATAAGGGGATATATGTATCCATATAGCTGATTCACTTTGTTATACAGCAGAAACTAACACACCATTGTAAAGCAATTATATTCCAATAAAGATGTGAAAAAAAATAAAATACATAAATATTAAATAAATGAGTAAATAAGTTACAGGATATATTGTACAGCACAGGGAATATAGTCAATATTTTACAATAATTATAAACAGATTATAACCTTTAATAATTGTGAATCACTATGTTGTGCACCTGAAACTCACATGATATTGTAAATCAACTATGCCTCAATAAAACAAACAAATTAAAAAAAAAAGAAAAAAAAAGAAATGGGGCTCAGAATTCCCACCTTGGAAACATTTAGTTCAACCCTGTAATTTCACAGGAGAGAAGCTGATGCTCATATTTAAATCCATGGGTTATGTCATAGAAGAATATTTGTAAAACCTATGTCTCCTGACATGGCTCAAGTCTTCTAACCCCTTCACCTATTTATTCATTCATTCATTCATTCAGTACTTTCTAAGTACCTACTATCCAGTCAACATCTTTTTCACCTGTCAGGAGTCAAAAAGACATAGGGAATATGACCCCTGTTTAGAAACATGGTTTTCCTAGACATATGTGTTGATGAAATCTCATTGTTGGCATTTTAAATTTTGTAGTTGTTTTCATTCAGCACCTGTCTGCCTTAGCTTTCACACTGAAGAATATTATACGCTTGTTTTTCTGGTGTGGGCAGTAGAGCAGAATGTTAGATACTGCTTGTATTGATTAAGACATGCTAACCTGCAAAATCAATGCCCCCTGTCCCACCATCCCCTGCCAAATATAATGGCTTAGAGAATAAGAATTTCATTTATTCTTCATTTAACAGGCAAACAGGCCTGTTCCCTATAGTTTTTCAAGGACTCAGACTGATGGAGGCTGTACCATCTTCAGTACATCCTTACATGGTTACCTTGGGTACCAGTATCTGGCCAAATGAAGGGAAAATAAATGAGCAAATGACTACATACAGGTTTTTATGGGCCAGGCCTTGCCACAGCACTGAACACTCTTGCTCACATTCTGTTGGCTAGAACTCAGTCACATGACCACTTGTAAAGGAAAGATACGCTGGAAAATGTAGTCTATCCCCTTGCCAGAAAGAGGAAAAAACTGACAACAGTCTTTGCCACATGGTTTTATGCTCAACCAAGTGGTGAAAAGTATCCCCAAACCTCACCTTTCATTCAACTGTTGTGTGAATTCCAATTCAGATTTAGTTCAACTTTGTGGAGGATGATTTGCTTCAAGTATTAAAGAGTGTATGAGTTCATCCTGGTTGAAAATCAACTTACTTGCTTTTTTTCTGTGGCCCATACCAGATGCTTTTAGAATTCTGCCAATAAATTAAAGGTTCAATTAAAAAAAATAATCAAACACAGATCACAAATTGTAAACTTTTGTCTCTATGTCTTTTAATTTCTTTTTTACCGTGGACAACACAATTACATAATATCTCAAACAACCTACATAATACTCTTTATTAGAACAAAAAAATAAACAAACAAAAACAACAACAAAAACCCTGCTTTACCTTAGTGATATTCCTGAAGGATTAAAGAAAGAGAGCCTTAACTACACATATTTTAAAAAATCGAGTACAAGACTACTATAGAAATAACTTCTATTTCACAAGAGGAATACATTTGTATAATCATGGAGGTATGACTTTGCCTGCCATTAACAACTCAACATTAGAAAATTCTTCAACCTACCAGAAATATTTTTCTGTAACTTACATGACTACCAGTTAAATTTAAAATGTGGAGATCGGGTAATGGCTAATGGCATAGGTACGAGGGCTGGCAAGATTACTAAATCACCTCAAAAAGGTGCAAAGGGAAAACTGGACTGAGGTCTTCATGGGGGGGGTAACTTGAATATAACTTTAATTTAAAATGTCCCATTAGACAGTTAGTACTATTTCCCTAGATTTCCAGATGGCTCACTCTTATACTTTAGTTTCTGCTCAATTCTTTTTTTTTTTCAGTGAGTCTGTCTCTGACTACTTTATGAAATATAGCATTTCCCATTTACTCTGTCTCCTTTCTTGGCTTTATTTTTATTGTGTAGCACTTTTTTTTTCTATTGCACATCATATTATATATTTACTTGTTTATTTGTCATTGTCTCTATGAATCACTGAAATACAAGCACAAGGAAGGCAGGAACTTCGTCTGTCTTGCTCATGATAGTATTCCCAGTACCTTGAACAAACAGTACATAAATTAGATTAGGTGCTTAATAAACTTACATTGAATGAATGACTTGCTGATTTCATATAGAAAAAAGGTTGCCCTGTGCACATGACCTAGACATTGGTCATTGGTTTTGACCTACTGTGATATCATACACTTGTGTCAGTTAGCATTTGCTGCTGAAATAACTGCCCCCAAACGTAGTGGCTCAAAACAACAATTATTTATTTAGCTTATGATTTTGTGGGTCTCAGTTTTGGCTGGGCTTTCAGCTGGGTGGTTTTCTTGGTCTGAGCTGTGCTCGTTTATGCATCTGTGGTCAGCTTAGAGTCAGCTAGGTGACTCTACTTTGGGGGGGTTGGCTGGCTGTCCACCTGTGGGGATGGGAGTGACGAGACATGTGTCTCATCATCTAGCAGGACAGCCCGGGCTATCTGCATGACAGATGCTCAGGGTTTCACGAGTGAGAGAAGAAGGTGGAAAGCCTTTTGAGGCATATATTCAAGACCAGTACGAAGAACCTCTGCTACAATCTATTGGTCAAAGCACATCATCATGGCAGCCCAGATTCAAGGGTTGGAGGAATAAAGTCCACCTCTACCAGGATGGAGCTGCAAAGCCTGCTTTTAAGAACACGGATTTAGGAAAAGGAAGATTTTGTGGCCACTTTAGGAATCTATCACCAAGCCATCAGTGTTTTGGCCTGGAGGGCCTACTGATCCCCGAATCCGGACAAGTGCCTCTTCTACTAAAGCATCGTTGCATCAAAGCACCCTAATATAGAAAGTTCAAATGCACATCTAGCACTAACATTCTTAATCAGCATATTCAAGAAGCCTTCCCTGTGAGGGAGGACTGATTGTCAGCCATCTAACAGCCATCTCCTTTCTTTTCTCCCCCACGATATTAATTATGTTCCATGCTGCATGCATCTCTGTTCAGCTATGTACGTTACCTCTCAATAAAAAGAGATGTTGTTTCAAAATAAATAGCCTGATACACTGTAAAGAAGCTGCAGATACTTAGAAACAATATTTTCTAAATATTTATAAGCTATATTTCAAACTCTGTTACATTCAATGAATTGTGTAAATAAATATCAGACCTGCAAGTCACCATCCCACAGCACCAGTGAAGCTCGGCCAATTATTCATCTATAAACAGACAAGTCATCATCTCAGACTCTGTCCTCTGTCTTACAGCTCTGTCTTTGGATTCTATCCAGTAAACAAACCCAAAGTGCGAAATTTGTTTTTACTTACTAAAATGAAAAAAGAGTACCTTCATTATGAGGAGGAATGGCAAGTGTTTGTATTACCTATTTTTTAATTGTTATTTTTTAATTGCTATAAGGCAAGCCATCAAGTTAAACTGATCCAAGTCTCAACTGGAACAGAATACAGGGACATGGGGGAGGGAACAGAAGGTGGGAAGTGGATAGAAGAAGCAGAGAGTCTTTTTGCTTAATTCCTTTGAAAAGCTCCAGGCTTGCAGTGCTGCAGTCTGGAAGGACAGGTCAACCAGATGTGAATACTTAGGTTACCCTTCTGGAACAGTGTTCTGGTTCTCTCGGCTGCAGGTTGAGGATGAGAGGGAAGCAGGAAGAACCACAAGTAATTCATACAGTGTGACTGTACTGAGCATCTACACTGTGCATTTTCTCTCTGTCCTAGGGATGCTCATCTTCCAAGAGACTGGCTCCAGATCTAGACACAGAGATGAGAAGTGTGCTATCAAAGTTTGGATATAGTGAAACTAATATATGGAGTTTCAACACAAATCTGCAAAGGTTTGAAGAAGGGGTTGGTTGTTCAGTGTGGTGTGGAATTATGGGGGTCTTCAATGTAATCGTGAAGAGTAGGTTGCAGATGAATCTAGAAAAAGTATCTCTGGCAAAATGGGAAACATTGAAAAGATAGGAATGAATTAGGGTATTTATAGACAGTGAGAAGGTGGTACTGAATAGCGAGAAATTTGGTCTGAATGTAGACGGGTTTGTGTTGGGGAGTGATGAGAGCCACAAAGGCAGAGAGTACCAGGTAAGGAAACTGGGACTTATTCCAGTGGTCACTGGAAGCCACTGAAGACTTTGAAACCATTATCCTAAAAGTGAATGTGTGGGAAGATGTGGACAGGGATGCTGGGTTACACCTCTTAGCAAAATATAGAGTCCAAGAACGAGGATCCTCATCCCCATAGGAGTGTTAGCAAAGGTAGATAGAACAAAACAAGCCTATTGACCACCTATAACCCACCAGGTTGATCAGAAGTTTCTGTATCAATGATAGATACTCACTAACAAGGGAAAGAAGTTGAGTCAGTCTCTCTCTGCTCTCGTTTGTATTCTCTCTCTCTATCTCACCTGAGAGGTTGTATTTTAAGGCACAGGCAGATGGACTGCATTCCTTAGGAAGAACACTTAATTTTAAGGCTTTTTGTCCATTACTGCAGAGAATGACCCTTCTCTGTACTCCAAGTACTGGAAACTCACAATACTTGAAAACTTGAAATAATCTCTCTCTTTAGTCTCTCTACTTCCTTCAGTGTTTGATGCTGGTATTGGACTAAAGTTATCTATATGCACGTTCTTCAAACGAATAAATGAGCAAACAAACAAACCTCCTGAACTAATGAAACATCCTTGCCATCATTCCTCACACTAGCCTTTCTCTGACAATATGTTCAGATCAATCCTTTTCTAATTATTTATATTGGTTCTCTCTTTTCCAACTTTTCGAAGGCAGATTATTGCCTGGTACAGATCCCTAATGATCTTTTATCTTCATTTTTTTTACTCTTACCAGATTACCCCATCTGTTCCCACTGTCTCCAACACAGACACAAGTTCTCGAAGAAATGTAATACTTTCTATTTTTCAGAGACTGAAAAAAATCCCTTTAACTTAATTTGCAAATTGTATTAGAAAGTTAGAACCAATATTTGAAAGCATTAATAACTTTATTTATTAGAAAATAAAAATCATTTATCATAAATATTTAAATTCTAAGAAAGCGGGAAATAATAAAATTATTGAGAATTCTAATTTGCAGAGATAAGTGCTATTCATATATGGATCATGACATCTCCTCTCTTGTTCTATATATTTATGTGCACAGGCATACCCATATACACACAGATTTTCATCTAGGAATCAGAGAAAGAGAAAAAAAATATATAGTTGTTGGGTTATTTTTTTTAATAAAAAAAACCTGAGTTACAGTCGTCATTACTCAAGATGAGGGGAGAATAGATGGCATGAATATTTATATAGAGCCCATCATGCGTAGCTTAAAATATCAGCATTTTCCTGGTTTACTCAAGCTTGGCAAAGCTTAGAACTTCGTTACCAAATGCAATAATACTACATTTACAAAAAATCAAGGTCATAATAAGTGCTACTGCAGAGGGAAAAGAAAACAACAAGCGGGCTGGTAATTATAGTGGAGCCAGCTACCAGAAAGGGTTAGGAGTCTCAGTAAGTCTGTTAGCATTTGTAGCACTGTCCACCTCCTTCCTACTCTGAGATTTTACAGCCTCCACATAAATTTTTTTTTTTTTTTTTCTTTTTGCGGTATGCGGGCCTCTCACTGTTGTGGCCTCTCCCGTTGCGGAGCACAGGCTCCGGATGCGCAGGCCCAGAGGCCATGGCTCACGGGCCCAGCCGCTCCGCGGCATATGGGATCCTCCCAGATCGGGGCACGAACCCATATCCCCTGCATCGGCAGGCGGACTCTCAACCACTGCGCCACCAGGGAGGCCCCACATAAATATTTTTAAAGACCCAAATTGGTTCTTCAAGGTGTGACTGATAGAGGTGGTTTCCTTTATTAAAAAAGTAGTCCCATTGTTTAGAAGCAGCTGAATGCTTAGCCTTAAAGATGCAATTTATGCAAAGAAGAGAAACTTTGATCAGTATAACATAATTTTATTGATAACATTCTCTTCTGCAAACATTTAGGAGTTAGTGGAAGCACCTATCCAGAAAAATAAACTACTTAAAATGCCATAAATCTATCGTCTTATTTCTCAAATGGTTTATTCTGAGTAAAAGATGTCTCTGGAGTGTAAAAGGAAAACACTTTGGAAATTAATATAAACCAGGAAAAAAGCTGGTAGCTGTAATTAGTCTCTACTCTCAAAACAAAAAGAGCAAAATATCAATATGGGGTGGGATATATTTTTGTCTGAGCTTAGTTCTGATTGAATAAAAGAGTTTTCATTTTTCGGTTTTTGAGGGTTTTTTTGTTTTTTTTGGCAACAAGTCACAATAATGTAACTTAAAAAGTTTCTAGAAATATTTATTGTATATAGCCTAGAAGATGAAAAGAATGTAACTATTACTCTTGGTTTGTTTTGAGGTTATTTACTTAGGGTTAAGCACCTCATTTTTCTTGTGTACAAAAAGTAATTATGCAGTCAAAAGAAATATAGCTCATATACTTCAAAACATATGAAAAATGTAAAACTTTATTACACACATTAATTTCTAACAAAGGACATCTCTAACATCAGTGTAACTGGGGCAAGCCGGATAACAGATGTATATATATGGATGCTTCTCCCAAATGGGTTTTGTAAAGGCAAACAAACAAATAAACAATTTCTTCTTTTATGTCTGCCTCTCTTTTATAAATTTTTACTTCCCAATATAGGCAATAGTTTTGAGGAGGTTTTTTTGTGTTTTTTTTGGTGTTTGTGTGTATGTTAGTGCATTCTGTTCAAGCTAGTCTCTCTAGCCCCCTGGTCTACCCCCTCCCCATTTTAATTTTTATTGTTTCAAGCTACTCAAGTTGAATCCATTTCTACATGTAGCAAAACAAAGACATGAAAACCTACAAATTATAAAGTAAATAGGTTGATGGTTTTTCCAACTTGCATTTTGCCTGTTCTGACCTTCTAAAAATGTCAGCATATACTTGGAAAGCCACTTTTACTGTGAACCAGGCCTGTTCTGTTTGCCCTCATTTTTTTCATTCCTGGAGAAGCAGCTCCTAGATAACAAGATCTGGGTTCTTGCCACCCTAGGCAGGACGATTTGTGGGTTGACTTCAATTGTCTTGGGGCCCAAGACAACTTAGATGGCTCACATACTAGAGGTATCATGCTGGACAATAGGGTATGCAGCTAATGTAAAGAATGGAGGGGCAGGGGTGATTCTCACCTTGTATGCACTAACTAGTAACTGGAAAAATCATTTTATCAATGAAAAGAAAAATAAATATAATAAAAGCAAAATAACAAGCCTTATCTCACATGGGGTAGAAGAACCTGACATTTTAAACTGTCAAGCCAGAAGATCAATGGAATCTTCTCATTCCGGTAAAATATGCAAACATTGTCTTGATGTTTGAAGCTATTTTTTTTTAAAACTAATTGAATAGAAATTCGTGAGAGGTCTAGGTGTCTATGTTTGGAGGCTGGTGAAGGATCAGAGAGTGGCTTACAGTCATGAGAAATATCACAAGGAAAAGGAATAAATAGTTCCCTCAGGACACAATAATCTCTGATAATATAGAATTTTTCAGAAATAAAAAGCATAGCACTTATGAGTTCAGTCAAGCAACATGAACACCCAAACAAAATAAAGCCTATAGTTCAGCTTCATGAGTAACTGATATGATAATGCAATGATTAACTTTAGCAAACCAGAAGTTTTGAAGAAAATAACTGTTAGAGAAGTCACACATTACTGAACTACAATATATATTCCCATCTTTATTCTTTCTTTGTTTTTTCTCTACAGTAGTGCTTAGAGGGGAAAATCTTCAAAGAGATTATTGGCTATGAATAGTGTTCAGGAATTTTTCAAATGAGACTTTTGAAATTTCAGTTAGACTCTGAACTGGATGTCAATACCCCAACATTTACTTGCCAGAGAATAATCATCAAAATTTAAGTTTAATGTTCCCCTTTCTATTCTTTTAAGTTCCCCTCACATGATGTCCATTGTGTGTCTGGGAGTTTGGGAAGGGATACAAAGAGATCTCTAAAGAAGTTACCATTTTAATGCAAAAATAGTGTCATCTTGACATCCAACATTTTAACTTAAGCTGTCAAAAGAGAATGATTATAGTCAAGGAAATTATGCTTACAAACCTTTTAAGGGAATTTTTCACAACACAAAGGCATATGTCTCTTTAAAGCAGTCAAGAATGAGATCTTTAAAAAGATAGCTCCTCAAAAAGGGAACCCCTATACACTGTCGGTGGGAATATAAATTGGTGCAGTCACTGTGGAAAACAATATGGAGGTTTCTCAAAAAGCTAAAAATAGAACTACCATATGATCCAGCAATTCCACTCCTGGGTATATAGCTGAAAAAAACAAACATTAATTCAAAAACATACACGCACCCCAATGTTTATAGTAGCATTATTTACAATTGCCAAGGTATGGAAGCAACCTAAGAGTCCATCAAGAGATAGAAGATGGAACAGTATTCAGCCATGAAAAAAGAATGAAATTTTGTCATTTGCAGTAACACAGATGGACTTGGAGGGTGCTAAGTGAAGTAAGTCAGACAGAGAAAGACAAATACTGTATGACATTTCTTATATGTGAAATCTAAAAAAATAAAACAAACTAGTGAATGTAATGAAAAATATAATGAAAAAGAAACAGATTCACAGATATAGAGAACAGACTAGTTGTCACCAGTGGGGAGAGGGAAGGGCGGAGGGGCAATATTGAGGTAAGGGAATAAGAATTACAAACTATTATGTATAAAATAAGCTACAAGAATATATTGCACAACACAGGGAATATAGCCAATACTTTATAATAACTATAAGTGGAATATAATCTTTAAAAATTGTGAATAACAGTATAAGTTACTGTACACCTGTAACATATAATACAGTACATCATCTATATATCAATTAAGAACATTAAAAAATTAAAAAAAAACACCAGGGCTCTTCAAGTTTGCATAAGTTTTTATTGTCAGGTTATGAGCCATTCATGGGGATGACTCTAAAAAATGTAAGTTTTCCCTTGGAGAGAGTCCTAAAGTCCTCACCCTCCATTCAAGGCCAACTTACATATTGTGGCCAAGTGCCAAAATACTTTTAGGGGCCCACAAAAATGTCCTAATTTCTTTAAAAATTAGAGCAAAAAGGGAACTTCTAGGTCAAAGAAAATGTCTTAATATGTCATATTAGTATATTCTTTGTAGCAGCACAGTCATAAAATGCAATTTAATATTTCTCTTTGGGGGAAGTGGTCCATGAAGGTACAAGTGTCTTTAGTGCCTGTGAGAATCATAATGTGGCCCTGTCTCCATACACTCTCTTTCACCCTAAAATCTGCCTCCCTATTTGAAATTTTTAAATTCATGAGATTCAATTTCTTTATCTGTCAAATGGAAGTATTATCTCATAGGGCTGTTCTGAGGATTAAATAAAACAACAAACTCAAGAGCATTTTGTAAACTGTAAAGAACTTTCTTAAGAGAGATCACATTATTATTTTCTTGGTCATAGCCATTATCATCCATCTAGTCATTGACGCTAGAAATCTGGGATGAAATTTGGATCCTGTTTCTCCATCTCTTCTTTCAAATAGCTGCCAGCATTTTTGATTTCTACCTCTGCCAGCATTTTTTATTTCTACCTCTGCCATGGCTCTGAAATCCATGCTTCTTTTATGGGCCCATTGCTAAAGCATTCTTCCTCTTTCTTTTTAAAACTTTTATTATGCAGAGTTTAGACAGAAGTACACAGAAGAGTATAACAAATTCCATGTACCCATTTTCTAGGTCCCCAAATCAATCCTGCTCGATATCCATATCCCAAACCACCTTTGAAGCAAATCTCATGCGTTATGTAATTTTATCTATAAATATTTCAATATCTTTCTCTATGAGATAAAGACTGTTTAAAAACAAAAACCCATAATACTATACTCACTTCTAAAAATAGCAATAACTTCTTAATTCCTCAAATTTCTAGTCAGTGCTCATATTTACAGTTGTATAAATGTCTTAAGTGTTTTTTAAAGGTTTTTCCAGTTAGACTCCGAATAAGGTCCTAACATGTTTCGTTGATCTGTAGGTTTCCTGCCAACCTCTTTATTTTTCTCCTGTTTATTAACTAATCCTTTAACCACATTATTCCTGTGGCTTGACTTTTCTGCTTCCTCACTTTTTTCTCTTTGATTTACTTTCCATGCCACTACCGACGTTATCTAAAATGGATTCCATCACATGACTCTTCTCATTAAAAAAAGAAACTCCACTGGCTTCAAAATGTTTACAGGGATGAAGCCCATTTATTTATTTATCTATTTTTTTGTTTGTATTGTTTTTGCGGTACACGGGCCTCTCACTGTTGTGGCCTCTCCCATTGTGGAGCACAGGCTCTGGATGCGCAGGCCCAGTGGCCATGGCCCACGGGCCCAGCCGCTCCGCGGCATGTGGGATCTTCCCAGACAGGGGCACGAACCTGCGTCCCCTAACATCGGCAGGCAGACTCTCAACCACTGTGCCACCAGGGAAGCCCTGTTTAACTATTTAATCACGTTACTGAAAGCCTTCAATAACAAGATCTAAATACACATTTCCAAACTAATTTTCCAATTCCTCTTCTATGCCTTCACTTACAGCCCTCCACACCCATCCCTTACACTCCGACCCAAAATGCCTTATTCTCTTTCAGGAACTTTGCTCAGGCTGTTTTTGTCTCTGCCAGAAAAGCCCGCCACTTTCTTTGCACACCAAAATCCTTCTCATCCTTTAGAGAACTGTGGATTTCTCTTCATTCCTTTGCCAACACTCTAGATCTAAATTAACCGCCAACCTCTCTGGTTCCTTATAGTACTTTGATAGTACATCTCTAATGCTGATTATAATAATGACAGCATCAAAAAGCTTTAAATGCCTGAAGCCATCTAATGTGCCCAACCACCTTATAAAGAAGGTACTATTATATTCCTATTTACTGATGAGGAAACAATATTAGCTAATGTTAACTCAGTGTGCATTAGGTCCCAGCTACTGTTCTCTCCGAATATAATTGACTAGCTTCTATTATTATGTCCATTATATATTTGAGGAAAATAACCAAGGTCTCACAGCTAGTTAGTGACAGAGCAAGGCCTGGAACGCAGGTAGTTTGGCTATGGAACCCATAACCTGAACCACTGTGCTAGGCTGCTCTTACGAATAAATACAGTTTTTATAAAAAATGTGTGTGTGTGTGTGTGTGTGGGGGGGGGGGGTTTATAGCTTTCCCTAAGGAGCATGTCTTCCCCAAGGCCAGCTCTTGTCTAATTCTCAGCACAGTACTGCATACATATAGTAAAATGTTCAATGAATTAAATATATTGAATTAATCCTGAAGTATTTGGTAACTGTAACAAAGAAAGACTATTCAGAATAACGAGCTACAATTTCTGAAATTCAATACAATTCAATGTAAATTAAGACCAAGTTTACCAAAAAATTAAAAAAGGGAAGGATTTACATATACATTTTAGCCGCATATCTATTATGTAAAGCAATGCACACTACCATAGAGCTAGAATAGTCTAATAACTAAACTGCATGATTTTCCTCCACAGTTCTTCTTAAAGAAATATGCAGCAGAAAATACGGAATATGAAGCTACAAAATGATGCATATTCCCAAGTTTCCCCTGATAGGTGATATTTCACAAGCAGGCCCATTGTCATTATGTAGGTGTCCTGACTGTAATACACGGACTACTTTTTCAGAGGTTGACAAGCTATTTCATTTACTCATGCAGTAATCAGGGCTGAAACTTGAATAGATCCGGGGAGAGGTTGGGATATAGTGTGAAATTGTTTTCAATACTGCTTGGACTATTCCAATTTAGGAAAGAAGCAAAGCAACCAATGTCTCCTCCCAGATTCTGAGATTGTCATTCATTTGAAATTAAGATAGACAATGAAACTACAGATTCACTGGTCTTAGGATGATTGAGAAGCAAGACAGATGCCATTTACTTCAATTTTGGATCCATCTTAGAAATTTTTTCCAGTGTGATTCTTGTAGCTTACCAAATTCTTGAGGAATGTTATTGCTTTTCTAAAGAAAAATAATTTAGGTTTTTTTTTTTTTTTTTTTTTTTTTTTTTGTGGTATGCAGGGCTCTCACTGTTGTGGCCTCTCCCATTGAGGAGCACAGGATCCGGATGCGCAGGCTGAGCGGCCATGGCTCACGGGCCCAGCTGCTCCTCAGCATGTGGGATCTTCCTGGACTGGGGCACGAACCCGTGTCTCCTGCATCGGCAGGCAGACTCCCAACCACTGCGCCACCAGGGAAGCCCCTAATTTAGGGTTTTTTTTCTTTTTTTATTTCAAAAAGAGTTGGGGAACTTCACAGGTTAGAAATAGGGTCCCAAAGTGATGAAATAGGCTTTTAGCTCTGAAATGTCAAATTCCCC
The DNA here is from genome assembly GCF_025265405.1 of Mesoplodon densirostris. Classification (NCBI taxonomy): domain Eukaryota; kingdom Metazoa; phylum Chordata; class Mammalia; order Artiodactyla; family Ziphiidae; genus Mesoplodon; species Mesoplodon densirostris. The sequence goes on from NC_082674.1 coordinate 56,799,268, forward strand.
AATGACATTTAGCTGAATTACATTTGCAGTTCCATCCTCTGAACTCTTTTTAAAGACAAGGACTATGGCACAGAAAGGCCCTGAAGCCCCAGATACTGTGGGTGGGATCTGCAACCCCTGTTCCTAATGTCTTGACTTCACTTTGCAGGAAAAATTTTCTACTTTTCCAAATTAGCTGCAGAGAGAGAGAAAGAGAGGGCCCTGGTATTTGTAAAGTCCCTCTCCCTAAAAACACTCAGTCTAGGAATAAGACTTCAAATCAGAATAATTTTGGAATTCCTAATGACTAATTTAACTGGTATCAGAGCTAAACTCTGCTTTGCTCCCTGTCTTCTGACAGCACCCCCTTGATAATTACCATTAGATGATTTGCACCTGCTGTCAAAGACCCTCCTACATCTTCTTATCTAAGATGCTGCTAACTCCCAAAATTCCTAGGTATGCCACTTCCCTTAAAACACAACCCATGTTGCTCATCAGTTTTTCATTTGAGTCAAATAAATAGAAACAAATTAAAAAAAAAATTGACCATTTGCTAAGGTTTGAGACTGGACCTGATCCCTGGCTGTATATCTACATCTGTGTGGTCAGGGGAACAGGATAAAATTTTCAGTTCACATTATCTTAAGAAATAGATAAAAACCATTGGTTAGTGGATAAGGATGGTCTCTTGTGGATATCTCACATGATTTCCCACTGATAATTGTTGTTTTCTTTGAGAGAAAATTTTAAGCATTTTTATAAGTACTACTGGGTTCGATATTACAGATAATGTAACAGGGATTTTGTGTTTTCAAGGTTGTTAGTGCCAATTTCACACTTTATTCAGGTTTCCTTAGTTTTCATCTAATGTGCTTTTGCTCTTTTAGGATCCCATCCAGGAAAGCATGTTACATTTATTTGTCATGTCATTTTTTTTCCATTTGAATTGATTTTGTAAGAATTGTCATTGTATTCGAGAAACCTGTCTTCGAGAAACTTATAATCTAATTACTCTGGTTAACAATTCTTTATGAAATTTAACAACTTCCTGCTCTGATATGTGCAGATAGCTATGGAAATCATGAGTGGCCCAGGAGGTGGTGATATTGTCACAAAGTAAGATAGAGTGGAAATGATATACCTGAACAGAAAAGATGGTGGAACAGGGCATTCCTCTGCACAAGAGTAAGCCATTTGTATTTGTGAGAGTAAAGCAAAAAGATGACAGGAACCCAAGATTAATATGACTGAAGGCAGATGCAAAGAGGAAGGTAAAGTTCAGGAAAGTCCTTAGAAGTACAAGCCCCTCATGGAACTTTTTCCCCAGAAACATTCTTCTCAGCAAAGGGGGGAAGATGAATGTTCACAGTTTCTGGCCTACAGCCTAGAGCTTCATTCCTTGAATTTACACTCCCTTTTCTCCCTTTTGGCTAATCTTCAAACACTACAAAAGGATGGAGGGGTTGAGGTTTTTCTTAAATACAACCTCTCAGAAGTTGATTTTTGCATTTGTTTTTCCTATAGGACTTTGACTGTTAATGGAACACTCCAAAACTGTATTTCCAAATTCCAGACCATTTGTGCTTTCTACTGATTCTGATTTAGGACATTCTTGATTTTCTTGAGTGTGTGTCTTGCTTCAAAGAATGAAAAAATTACTACTTAGCCTTTCTGAAGACTAGGAAGACTAGGTTTCTGTTTTCCTTGGTTTAAGAAAGACTTCTGGTTTAGGAAAATGAAGTGGTTAAGGGAAAGTGGGATACTTTTTATTGAAGTATAGTTGCTGTACAATATTATATAAGTTACAGGTGTACAATATAATGGTTCAAAATCTTTAACAGTTATACTTCATTTATAGTTATTATAAAATATTGGCTACATTCCCTTTGTCGTGCAATATATCCTTGTAGTTTATTTTATACATAAAATTTTTACCTATTAAAGCAGGGGTACTTTTAAAACATTAGATAAAAACTAAGGAAACCTGAATAAAGTGTGAAACTGGTGCTAACAACCTTGGAAACACAGAATCCCTGTTACATTATCTGTAATATTGAACCTAGTAAGACTTAAAAAATGCTTAAAATTTTCTGTCAAAGTAAACAACATTTATCAGTGGGAAATCATGTGAAATGTCTACAAAAGACCATTCTTATCCACCAACCAATGTTTTAAAAATCTGTTTCTTAGGACAATATGAACTGAAATATTTACCCTTGTTCCCCTGACCATACAGATGTAGATATACAGCCAGGAATCAGGTCAGGTCCCAAACCCTAGCAAAAGGTAAAGTAAGTTTGTTTTTTAGATTTGCTTCAATTTGTTAGACTCAAAACCAAGTTGGCATTGAAGAGCGCAAAAGAGATTTTAAAAATGTTTTTTTCCTCTTTCTTGATGAATTCCATGATCAAGTCTTTCCTCCAGCAAATTATCTTCACTATATTCATTTTGCAATGACCAAAAAAGGAAAAAACATCAGGAAGGAGTATCAGCTTTAACTTTTAATTTCCTGGTTTTTGTCAGTTTATGTCACAACATTAATTTTATTTCTACAAAAGAGGGAGGGTTGCAGGTAATTAATATGACTCTTCTGTACTCTTCCCAGAGGAAAAATACCCCATTATTAACACTGAGTTGTTAAAGAACAGAACAAAAGAAAACTGAATCTGAGATGTAGAAAGAACTTTCCCCATGTGTCACTATACACACAGGAGGGGGTTGGTATTTCACTGGCAGTGGTTACTGAACTTGGTTCATTGTCAGGCACTCCTACTTGCTAATTAGATAACATCCCAGCCAGTGCTGTGAAGCTGAGTGTATAACCCTTTTAGAGACCCTGTTACAGTTTGGTGATACTTCTGCAAGTCAGAATTTCTTGCTTTCTATTCCTCATTTCCCCATTCTTTATAGAGCAAATGTTGTATACCTGAAAATTGAATTTGATGGCACTTTACCAAGCTCTTAGAGGCATTTTTCTCCTCCTCTTTCTGAATTCAGAGAGGCTGAGCAAAGCCACATGTTGATGCAGTGCAGGGTCCTCAAACATTTGTAAAATGCCTTCAAACAAAAGGGGAGTATGCTGGTATCCTGTTAAACCCTGTCTGTAATCTGCAGCCTTTACAATGAGACAAAGAAACTGTGGCTTGTCCCCTAATATAGTTGCAATGAAGATAGAATGATGGCCCTTGAAGTAAATATAAAATAATTGTATGTGAGGGCTTATGCAAAAAGGCTTTGTTCCTAAATACTGGAAAGGCAGTCACCCTGAAACAATGGGGTAAATTAGCATGCAGCCAACCCCAGGCTCTCAGCTACACACACACACACACACATACACACACATGCACTCACACGCACTCACACTCACAAGTTCACAGTGACGGATGCTTGGTGCTTGCTGGGAGGTTAACAGTAAGAATCTTTCTTGGGAAGACAGCATGTCAGATTTCAGCCACTTTCCCTACAAATGGACTTTTGCTGCTCAAAGCAGGGGCTTTTCTGATCCAGATAATAAAGTCCATTTACATGAAAAGATACCGCTTTCAGTGACATGATTAATTTCAGAAATACCTGGCATCTGAATGAAGCAGAGACTTCAAGAAATGACTGATGATGAGAAAAGATAATTAGGCAAATGTCAAGAGTTTTGCTTGGGGACTGAGGGGCTGCCCCATCCAGGTTATCCTATACTCATTCCAGATGGAAATGAAAGGCCTTTGTGGGAAGTTGGGGATGATCAACCTATGGTTACAGAGAAAGTCTCTTTAGCTCATGTTTCTCTGGGTTTGGCTCCATCACGACCAGTGGCCAGCTGATGCTTACCTTCAATGACTTGTCAGTGAATCCCAGACAAAGCTGGCCTTGTTTTTCATGAGGCCTGAAAAATGTAAATTTATCTTTCCTTACATGTCATTTGTTCAAAAGTGACCTCTCTGTTCTGAGCCTTTTCAAAAATCTCATTGACTTTTCCTCCCCTCTAAAAGGAGAAAAACAAAAAGGGGAAAAAGCCAAACACCATTTAATACTCTGCAGAAAGGACTTTGAAGATGAAGGCTGAATTGGGAGGTAATGCAAATGTCCCCCCACCCTCTGCCCCCAAACATTGTTTTTGAAACCTTTCTTCATGGTGTGTGTGTGTTTTTTTTTTCCTCAATTGGTGAATTGGAGGATGTCAATGACTAGAGATTAGTGACCTCCACAGGGTAGAGCTGACGGAAAGCAAGGCACTCCTAGTGGACTGACAGAGTATTTCTCCAAAGGAACTTTTTAGAATAGAATCTTTAACAATAGCAAGAGAGAGGGAGGTTCTTTCCTTATTTTTTTCTGTCTGACAGTACATCTTAATTCCTCCAAAAAGATAGTCATTATAGACTAACTGTTTGTAGATATACCGTGGTCCATGAGTGATTCTCAGCAACCCTATCCTCTCCCCTTTACTCTTTCTTCTTCCAGCTGATTGGCATCTAAAGGAGAAAAGTGCCCCCCATCTCCAGGCAAGGGAACTCCTCCAAGAAGAGAGGAAATGATCCAGAGAAAGATCCTAGCTAGCAATTTAGTCCTGAGCCTACCCATTTAGGTTTACATCAGATATTATCCATGGTTGCTATGGGTTGAATTGTGTCTCCACAAAAGATATGCTGAAGTCCTAACCCCCAGTACTTCAGAATGTGACTTTCTTTGGAAATAGGGCTGTTGCAGATGTAATTAATAAAGATGAGGTCATGCTGGAGTAGAGTGGGCTCAATTCAATATGCCTAGTGTCCTTATGAGGAGATGATGTGAAGACACACAGGGAAATTACCATATGACTCCAGAGAGAGAGATTGGAGTCATATTGTTGCAAGCCAAAGAAGACCAAGGGTCGATGGCCACCACCAGAGGCTATGAAGACACCAGGAAGGATTCTACCTTACAGATCGCAGAGGGAGCAAGGCCCTACTCACACTTCAGTTTTGGACTTCTGGCCTCCAGAACTGTGAGACATAGATTTCTCCATGGTACTTTGCTATAGCAGTCCTAGGAAATGAATACAATAGTTGTATAATTTAACATCGCAGGCTTATCTTTATAGGAAACCTTCTTTTTTCCCCCTAACTTAAACTCTTACAGTCTTACCCCATTTCCATCATCATGGGCAGATATGGGTTTACTAAGAGACAGTGTCACCTGTCACAAATGGTGAAAGAGGTATAGCTTCATATTCACCAGAAACAGAGAATCTGTCTCCTAAAAGGCTTGACTATCTTTAAACATAACCCTTAGTCTATGTAAAACTGCTCATCAGGGTCATGGCAGCCCCTCAAAATGAATGCTCAGTATATTTAGTGAAATACCATATGCTAGATACATTGAGTGCGCTGTAAGTTATTCACTACTCTCTATTATAAAATACCAAGACATGAGAGGAGAAAAATACCTATGTGTCAGCCAGCTTTATTCCTTTGGAGAAAATACATTAAAATATACTTGTAGCGAATATGTGAAGTCTTTGGCTACATCTGTTTCTACTAGTGGGATAAAGCTGGAAAGAATTGAAATTACCCATTGTGTGGAAATTTCTACTCAAAAAGGGACAATTCCATCATCTCTGCATAATTTTAAAAAGCTATGTACCCAAAATAGTAAAATACAATTAGTACTATACTAGTAAATAATACATATAACTTGGTGTGAATTAATTTCCTTCAAGTTTTCAAAACTTGCTTTAGAAATCACATTGTTTAGCGGAAGTTTTGTGCAAATGACAAAATATTAGCAAATAAAAACAAAAATGGTTATTCTATTCTTTATCATTTGTTATATAACACAGCATAAACATATTACTGAAGTATGCCATTTCTTTGGTTTTGAATGTTTGCTACTGTTCAAGCCAACTATCCTGACAGCTAAACAATTTTATAATATAAAGATGCTTTTTCTTTGGGGAGTAGAAATTTGCAGAAATGGGAGAGGGTCTCACAATCCAAATACAATATGACTGTGTTGTCCTATTTGCTTTTAATCATCCATAATTCCTGAGATACTTAACATTTTATGTTTAAATATTATCTCAATACAAAACTTTTCCTCTGCTAATGCATAATTTCATTTAGAAATTAATATCTCCCACTTATAATGCATCAAAAACTAGAAACATTTTCCTTCCTTAATGGTGTAGGAATTAGTGTAATTTTAAAGCACTCAAGGATATAATTATTTACATGTACTAGAAATGTTAACTAGAACTATCTGATCAAGGTATGTGGAAAGTTGGAGAAAAGCAAAACATTCCTGAAATTATAAATAGCTAGCTATTTTAATGTTACTTAAAAAGAAATAATTAGGTTATGTGAACATTCCAGATTATAGAAAGATGTGTCCCTGGAATCCTTTGAAAATTAAATGTTTCTTTATTTTCAAAGTACTTGAAGATTATTTATTTTCTGTTAAAGTTAATATGTAAGTAGATATGGCTTTGGTATTGTTGGAAGTGATAGAAAGAAATAGATGAAATGTTAATTTAATAAATGTATTGCTAGTTGTGCTAAAATTGAATGTGATGCATATATGTCAATTGGATATACATACAGTTGTAGTATTTTTAATCACTATTATGAAGTGTGCTTAGTTTTACAAATGCACCTGCTCATTGTGATGATTCCTGTGCTCAGCTTAAATGGAAGTAATCATTTTTCTTCTTTTGTTTATAAAGGTACAGTTTATATTTCTTGTATGATTGATTATATTCCTGGAAGGTCTTGTGATTAACAATATAGTATTTTTTTAATTGAGTTATTTCACACACAAATGGCAGGGCCCAAAGGGTATTCTGGGTTTGCAGGATTTTTCTAATATATGTGTTCCCTTCTGTATTAAAGCTGCTAATTAGTGCTTTTAAACAGCTCAACATTGAATTGTTGGAAAGCACCATATCAGAGGCTAATATAAAACTGTTTATGTGGAAGGATATATAAAATAAGAAGGTGTTAAACCCAACACAAATTGAGTGGCAGAGGGTTCCCACCAGTGTTAATTTTGTTTGTTTTGTCTCATTTAAAGTAAAGATGCCCGTGTTATCTTTGTGACGTGGGACATGCTGTACATACAGATGGACTGAAATGTGTCAGTTTCTGAGCTGCATTTCTCTGGCAAAGAAGACAATGGGTAGTTTTACCAGGAAACAGCTATTCCTTAACAACACTAGTTTTTATTTTTAACAGAAAGACATATGGAGATACACACACACACACACACACACGCGTGCTTTTTTTAAAAACATGTTTATTAGAGTATAATTGCTTTACAATGATGTGTTAGTTTCTGCTTTATAAAAAAGTGAATCAACTATACATATACATATATCCCCATATCTCCTCCCTCTTGCATCTCCCTCCCACCCTCCTTACCCCACCCCTCTAGGTGGTCACAAAGCACCGAGCTGATCTCCCTGTGCTATGCAGATGTTTCCCACTAGCTATCTATTTTACATTTGGTAGTATATATAAGTCCATGCCACTCTCTCACTTCATCCAGCTTACCCTTCCCCCTCCCCATGTCCTAAAGTCCATTCTCTACATCTGCATCTTTATTCCTGTCCTTCCCCTAGGTTCTTCAGAACCATTTTTTACGCTTTTATATGTTGGTTATATGAGACATACTAAAAGTTCCTATTCCTGCTAAGCATGTTCATGAGCTTTTAAGTAGTATTTTGATATGCTTGTCTAATAGGAAATAATTCATTAACAGATTTTTGAATTTCTCAAGGCAATTTCACAACTGAAGTTCAATGTACATGTGTTGAAATCAATCCAAAAGTCTCAGTATCTTAAGTCAGATTCTATTCTCAGTATTATAAATGAATCAAGCTAGAGGAAAAATTAAGAAGTCATCTATTTCAATCCAGTACCCCCAGCTTCCACACAGATAGACCAGGGAGAAAACTTTCTGTTCTTAAATCCTTCCAGGGAAATTTACATGTCTCCCTCATCATCCCACCAAAGTTTAATGATTGGTTTCAAGGGATGACTACTTCATCACTTTTTTACTTCCCAGCCAGACTATCTCATCTCAAATGAAGCACAGAGGCACAACTGGACAACCTGCAGGAAGCATTTTTATTAGTTATCATCCTTTATTGCATCAAAGCACACTAGTTTCAAACAGGAATTCTGTCTTGCTTTATACCTTACCATAATGCTTTCTACTATTCTTTATATATGTGCTCAGTGTTAAAAAGGATTTTGATTTGATTTTGTTTCATTTTTAGTGTTTTAAAAAAAACTCTGTTGTTCTTTTGAATGTGAATACTTGGGAATTCCATGATGCTAGATATGGAAAAGGATATATTTCTTGTGGACATTCAACTAGATTTTGGAAATGTCATGTGGCAACCAAGAGCTGTATCTTAAAATTGAAAAAAAACACATGTAGTTGATAAACTCTTAGCAAGTTTGATTAATAGAAAAAGAGGGCAGTCATAAATAATGTTAGGAATTAAAATAAGACATCATTACAGGTTCTTCAGCTATGCCAAACATAGAAGACATAGAGATACTTTATGACAGTAAGATTGAGGATCTGGATTACAGTAATCACAAAAATTGCAAAACATACTCAACCTGATGAAAGATGAAATAGAAAATATAAATAGTCCTAGATATATTAATACTAAAGCGTCTGCAATTTACATCTTGACACAGGGAAATCTTTTGACCTAGATGGCTTCACTGATCAATTCTTCCATAAATTTAAAGAAGAAATAACACCAATTACAATGCACTTTTTTAGGAAAAGAGGGAACAATTCACAAATTATTTTAAAGGGTCACTAATATCTCCATACTAAATCCTGACAAATAATATGAGAGGTAAATTACAGGTGAACCTCTCTCATGAAAGTAGATATAAAAATAGTAAACAACATCTTTATTGTTTATTAGAATTTATTAAGATAATACAATGTTCATTTAATATTTGAAAAATATCACTCAGTGTAAAGGTACCCGCCCCAGCCCCACTTCTATATTGTACTCTTTAGATGAAAGTCACAAGGGGTAGCCCACACTTAGAGAGTGGGAATTTATGGTCCCCCTTGTTGAGGAGTGGGTACCTGCAAAAATTATTTTTCATTCTTCTACATGAGAGATTTGTCTTTTCCCTTTTATTTATCCAATCGTTTATTGACATCAGTATGGACTTATGAGGAGTTAATTAAACTTAGGTGTTAATCCAATATTGCTTTATTTTATTTTATTGTCAATATTGTCCTAGCTTTGGCTGTTGGAACTCTTTCAGTTGGCTCCTGTGACTCTTTAACAAACTCTCATCAATGTGGCTTTTATTTTTTTTAAATCACTTCTTTACTTTCTGGCACTGGAAGTTGCTCCAGGCTCGTCTTGTATATTTCTCACCCTAGTCCTAGAAGTAGGCTTTTCTCCAAGGATCCCTGGTTTCTTTCATTGTATTTTTTATATACTACAGTGGTCCTCCCCATCCACGATTTCACTTTCCATGGTTTTAGTTATCCACTCTTAACCATGGTCTGAAAATACTAAATGGAAAATTTCAAAAATAAAAAATTCTCAAGTTTTAAATTGGGCGATGTTCTGAATAGTGTGATGAAATCTCATGTGTCCCTGCCTGGGGTGTGAATCATCCCTTTGTCTAGGGTATTCTGCCCATAGTCACTTAGTAGCTTTCTTGGATATCAAACTGACTGTCAAGGTATCCAAATGCCTGTGTTCAAGTAACACTTATTTTACGTAATAGTGGCCCCAAAGTACAAGAGTAATTATGATGGCAATTTGGATATGCTAAAGTGAAACCATAAAGTGTTTCCTTTAAGTGAAAAGGTGAAAGTTCTCAATTTATGGTAATTCTATATTTAGTTTTTTAAGGAACCTCCATACTGTTCTCTAGAATGATTGTACCAATTTACATTCTCACCAATAGTGTAGGAGGGTTCCCTTTTCTCCACACCCTCTCCAGCATTTATTGTTTGTACATTTTTTAAACATCTTTATTGGAGTATAATTGTTTTACAATGGTGTGTTAGTTTCTGCTGTATAACAAAGTGAATCAGCTACACATATACATATATCCCCATATCTCTTCCCTCTTGCATCTCCCTCCCACCCTCCCTATCCCACCCCTCTAGGTGGTCACAAAGCACTGAGCTGATCTCCCTGTGCTATGTGGCTGCTTCCCACTAGCTATCTATTTTACGTTTGGTAGTGTATAATGTACATGCCACTCTCTCACTTTGTCCCAGCTTACCCTTCCCCCTCCCTGTGTCCTCAAGTCCATTCTCTAGTAGGTCTGCGTCTTTATTGCCGTCCTGCCCCTAGGTTCTTCATGACCTTTTTTTTTTTTTTTTTTTTTTTTTAGATTCCATGTATATGTGTTAGCAAATGGTAGTTGTTTTTCTCTTTCTGACTTACTTCACTCTGGATGACAGACTCTAGCTCCATCCACCTCACTACAAATAACTCAATTTAGTTTCTTGTTATGGCTGGGTAATATTCCATTATATATATGTGTCACATCTTCTTTATCTATTCATCTGTCAATGGACACCCAGGCTGTTTCCATGTCCTGGCTATTGTAAATAGAGCTGCAATGAACATTGTGGTACATGACTCTTTTTGAATTATGGTTTTCTCAGGGTATATGCCCAGTAGTGGGATTGCTGGGTCATATGGTAGTTTTATTTTTAGATTTTTAAGGAACCTCCATACTGTTCTCCACAGTGGCTGTATCAATTTACATTCCCACCAACAGTGCAAGAGGGTTCCCTTTTCTCCACACCCTCTCCAGCATTTATTGTTTCTAGATTTTTTGATGATGGTCATTCTGATTGGTGTGAGGTAATACCTCATTGTAGTTCTGATTTGCATTTATCTAATGATTAATGATGTTGAGCATCCTCTCTTGTGTTTTTTGGCAATCTGTATATCTTCTTTGGAGAAATGTCTGTTTAGGTCTTCTGCCCATTTTTGGATTGGGTTGTTTGGTTTTTTTTGATATTGAGCTGCTTGTAAATTTTGGAGATTAATCCTTTGTCAGTTGCTTCATTTGCAAATATTTTTCCCACTCTGAGGGCTGTCTTTATGTCTTGTTTATGGTTTCCTTTGCTGTGCAAAAGCTTTTAAGTTTGATTAGGTCCCATTTGTTTATTTTTGTTTTTATTTCCATTTCTCTGGGAGGGGGGTCAAAAAGGATCTTACTGTGATTTATGTCGTAGAGTGGTCTTCCTATGTTTTCCTCTAAGAGTTTTATAGTGTCTGGCCTTACATTTAGGTCTTTAATCCATTTTGAGTTTATTTTTGTGCCTGGTGTTAGGGAGTGTTCTAATTTCATTCTTTTAATGTAGCTGTCCAGTTTTCCCAGCACCACTTATTGAAGAGGCTGTTTTTTTCTCCATTGTATATTCTTGCCTCCTTTATCAAAAATAAGGTGACCATATGTGCATGGGTTTATCTCTGGGCTTTGTATCCTGTTCCACTGATCTATATTTCTGTTTTTGTGCCAGTACCATACTGTCTTGATTGCTGTAGCTTTGTAGTATAGTCTGAAGTCAGGGAGCCTGATTCCTCTAGCTCCAGTTTTCTTTCTTGAGATTGCTTTGGCTAATCAGGGTTTTTAGAAAGGAAAGAAAAAAATTGTATGCTGAGGTTGCTAATATCTATGGTAAGAATTAATTTTTCATTTGTGAAATTGTGAAGAAGAAAAAAGAAATTCATTCTAGTTTTGCTGCTGTCTCATCTCACACTGCAAAAGTTACAGCCATAGTGCATTATACTTGTGCAATAAGATATTCTGAGAAAGAGAGAGGGAGACCATATTCATGTAACTTTTATTATAGTATACTGTTATGATTGTTTTATTTTATTATTAGTTATTGTTGTTAATCTCTTACTGTGCCTAATTTACAAATTAAACTTTATTGTAGGTTTGTATGTATAGGAAAAAACATGGTATGTGAATGGCTTGGTACTATCTGTGGTTTCAGACATCCACCAGGGGTCTTGGAACAAATCCTCCTCAGATAAGAGGGGACTACTATACTAACAAAAATGAAATAAAATAACATTTCAACAGAATTAAAAATTTCCTTATACCTAAAAGAAAACACACCAAAAAGAGATTCAATATTTCTATACTAAAACTTCAATATTTCTATACTAAAATGTGCTATTGTCTGATACTCCACTCTTTCTTTTTCAACAATATCTTTTCTATTAATGCAGTGGAATTTCAGGTGAGAGCTAAATTAGACATGTGTGCTTTGTCTACCATTTTTTCCCATTTATTCTTCAATTGTTTCCACCCTAATTTCTGTCCCCCACTACTTCATTGAATATGCTGTCATTAAGGTCAACAATGACCTCCATGTAGCTAAATCCAATGGTTACCTTTTTAGAAATCATTTGTTTGACCTGTCAGCAGCAATGGGAAGCTATATCTTCTCTTGGATGTTATGGTCCCACCTTATTTTTATTTGGCTTCCACTTATTTGACAGTCTATTTTCATTTGTCTCTGCCAGCAGCTCCTATGCATCTTAATCTCTCAACATTTAGTATCTCTTGTTTCTACCCACCCACCTGATAATGCTGATGTGTATATGAATAGAAGTAGATACATGAAAGAAGTGCCATACACTTTTGTAGGATTGAAGATTAGGGAAGAGCTGCATGTCACCTCCCAACTGGTAGCAAGCCTCACAGAAGTCCCTGTAACCACATAACAGAAAAGTAATTGAGACAGGTGTAAAGTTTCTGATCAGATCATCTAAAACAGCATCCCTAGGGTTCTTAACACATTCATTGTTGTGCAAGACACAGCCAAGTGTGCCCCACGCTACCAGGAGAGGTGCAGGAATAGCTGAAAAAAAAAAAAGCAAACAAAATATACTTTAATAACTGATTTGCCAAAGTGACATAGAACTTTTTTTTTTTTTTTTTTTTTTTTTGGCTGAAAAGGAATATCAAGATCAGAAAGGCTGTATTTTGACCAAGGCAATGTCACTAGGAATAGAACTTGGTTCTCATGATTCTTGCATACATTTTCCTTCTCCATTTACTATCACATTTACCTCCAGTGGCAGATCAGGGTTTGGGATCATCCCCAAAAGTGAAATTTTGTAGGTCTGTTTTATCCTAAACATTTGTGTGGGATTTTAACTCTATAGTATAAATACTTCATGTCTGTTATAAAAGTGTACTTACTTAATTTAAATAAATTATATTTCTAATATGTTTAAAATGTATTTCAAATCTTAAAAATTTTTCAGTTTGTTGCATGACTCTGAAATTAATGTTCCTTTTACATATAATAGTGCTGTGTTTTTTCTTCTAATATTTGCTTGTTCATGTAATTTACTCATATTTTTATACACATATTTTTATGGCCATTTTCTTATTTATTTGTAGGAGCTCTTTGTCTTTGTATTGAGGACAAACCTCATTCACAAACAATTTTTCGAGAAACATAACTATGTCTTTTTTTTAACACCACTTTATTGAGTATGATTGTTATATAAAAAGTTGTGCATATTTAATGTATACAAACTCCATGAGTTTGGGCTTAAGTATACAACCATGAAATTATTACCACTATCAAGGCCATAAACATATCTATCACCTCCCAAAGTTTCCTCCTGTCACCTTTATTATTTTTATTATTATTATGTGATAAGAACATCTAACATAAAATTTACCTCTTAGCGAATTTTATGTATACAATACAGTATTGTTAGCTATAGGCATTATGGTGTATAGTAGGTCTCCAGAACTTATTTACCTTGCATAACTGAAATTTTGTTCCCTTTAACATTACCTACCTTTTTCCTCCTCTTTCAAGTTGCTGGCAACTCTCTGCTTCTATGAGTTTGACTGTATTAGGTTCCACATATACGTGTGACGATACAGTATTTGTCTTTCTTTGTCTGGTTTATTTCACTTAGCATAATGTACTCCAGGTCCCTCCATGTGGTTACAAATGACAGAATTTCTGTTTTATTTTTAAGGCTGAATAATATTCCATTGTATTTACATACCACATTCTCTTTACCTATTCATCTACTGATGGACATTTTGGTTGTTTCCACATCTTGGCTATTGTGAACACAGTTTTCCCCAGATATCTGAAAACAGAGTGTTCCTGTGAAACCTTTCCTAAACTGAAATGGCATGAAGTGAAGATGAAATAACCTTAGGATACATCTTGCTAACGGATGCACAAAATAAACTGAGATAAAGCACAGATGCTCACAGACACAGGTCTAACCTATGGTGGCCTGATACTGAGATGTAACGTATGGTTCCTGGGGAAGGACCTTGACTGGCCCACTCTCACTGCTCTGAGTGCCCACTGTCTCTTTAACGTCTCTGCAAAACCAACGCTGAATGCTATTTTGACTTTTTGTCTTTTTTCATAAAAATGAAAATCCTCTTTGGATTTCGTTTAGTGAAAATAGGTACTAACGTAGGTCTTTTGTAAAAGCAAAGTGGTATAAAGGGAACTTTCAAAAATCGGGAGATACTTGTAATGTTTCAATGAACATGGAAGTGCGGGTATTTTCCTTTGAAATTCTGATTTCAATTCCTTTGGATAAAAACGCAGTAGTGGAATTGCTGGATCATATGGTAGTTTTAGTTTTAATTTTTTGAGAAGCCTCCATACTGTTTTTCATAATGGCTGGGACCAATTTACATTCCCAACGGTGTATCAGGGACCTCTTTTCTCCACATCCTTGCCAACAGTTATTTATTTATTTATTTTAATAATAGATGCCCTAACAGGTGTGAGGTGATATCTCATTGTAGTTTTGGTTTGCGTTTCCCTGATGATTCATGATGTTGAGCACCTTTTCATGTCTGTTGGCCATCTCTATGCCTTTTTTGGTGAAATGTCTATTCAGGTCCTTTGTCCATTTTTTAATTGGGTCTTTTATTTTTTGTTATTGAGTTGTATGATTCTTTATATACTTTGGTTACTAATCTTTATCCAATATATGGTTAGCAAATATTTTCTCCCATTCTGCAAATTGTCTTTTCATTTTGTTGATGAAACATAACTATTTCTAACTAGTGAATTTAATTTATATTATAAATATTTCTGTGAGTGCTGGGAACTAAATCACTGAAGTGCTTTGGATTGACAGGTATAGTATTTTTAAAAAATTGGAGCCAACATTTAAAAATTAAAAGCTTTCACATTTAAAAAATTCAAATTTGCAGTTCCTGTTGGGAGGTCAGAATATCTGTCCACTGGGCCTTTATTCTCACATGGACATAGTTACTTAGTACTGAGGAGTAGCCACCCTCTTCAAAGGAGCATGTGTGTTTTCCACTGCAACAGGGTTCACCCATGTTGATTTTACAAATTATGGCATGTATACGTATGTGTGAGTGTGTGTATGCATTTAATTACCATGCATTTACTTCTAAACTTATCTATGCATGTATAAACATATGTTGATATGTTTAAAGAAAGAATTTCTGTTAGGATACACATCACAGCAAACTATTGTTATGATGCACTCCTCCCTGTTACCATACACCTGCATGTGTCATTCATTAATGGTACTAGTTAGTCCCTGTTATCATTTAAGTTTTCAATCTCTTTTCTAGTATTATGGAAACTCTGTGAATGATAAGTAACCTCTTTAAAAGTTGATGCTTTTTCATTGATTGATTAATTAATTAATTAATTAATTTTACATATTTATTGGAGTATAATTGCTTTACAATGTTGTGTTAGTTTCTGCTGTATAACAAAGTGAATCAGCTATATGTACACATATATCCCCATATCTCCTCCCTTTTGCATCTCCCTCCCACCCTCCCTATCTCACCCTTCTAGGTGGTCACAAAGCACCGAGCTGATCTCCCTGTGCTATGCAGCTGCTTCCTACTAGCTGTCTATTTTACATTTGGTAGTATATATACGTCAAGATGCTTTAAAATTTGATCATCTGGAAACTGTTAATACAAGATTCTTACATTAAACATACATTATCTAAACTACATTCACAGGGCTCTTTTCCTGTTGCCTGGTATGGTATATAATTGGCTGCCTTATTGTATCCATTTATGTCTTATGGAATGTTCACTTGAATACAAGTTTCTACTCATACCGTTAGCCCATGCACAACGATCTTTATCCTACCCCCTCTGAGAAATTCTTGTGAACTGAGGTACATATATATAGGATAGATTTTTTTTTAAATTTTATTTATTTTTGGCTGCGCTGGGTCTTCATTGCTGTATGTGCGCTTTTCTAGTTGCGGTGAGTGGGGGCTACTCTTCATTTCAGTGTGGCCTTCTCATTGCAGTGGCTTCTCTTGTTGCAGAGCACAGGCTCTAGGCACACGGGTTTCAGTAGTTGTGGCTCATGCGCTCAGTAGTTGCGGATCATGGGCTTAGTTGCTCCTCAGCATGTGGGATCTTCCCAGACCTGGGAGCGAACCCGTGTACCCTGCATTGGCAGGCAGATTACCACCAGGGAAGTCCCTATACAGGATAGATTTTTAATCTATGTTTATGTTTTTTAATCTATAGTGACATATTATTTGATAAATGAACTGTCTGAAGCTCAGAGTTTTTTCTTGGGTATGTAATATTTATTCCTGAGAAGTCTTTTGTGCCACACAAGCAAAGAAATCACAAATAAAGATGGCAAATAAAGAGAAGGTGGGCATTGTATGATCAGAGAGACCGGGGATGGGGGGAAAGATACATATAAGTTTACAAATAAGTTTTACAAATATTTAAAGCTAGGAGGAATGTTAATGGTGTAAAAGGCACAATGAACAGTTCTCTATACCTCTGAGTTCTGGCCTTTTGAGAAATAAACCTAAAGAGCTAGATATACAAATAGTATGACAATTATGAAAATCCAAATAGAAATTGCGTAGGAATCTTAATAATTCTTATCATCAGAACACTGAATTACTAAAGTGAAAGTAGTGATGAGGTTTTGGCCAAGTTCACTCTCAATTAATTTAAGTAACAATGTTTATAATTATCATGAAAATTCATTTTTGTGGATCCAAGGTGAGACAAAAGAAAACAAATTCTTGTCATATATGCAGAGCCTCTTTGTCTGCCAGGGGTGGACAGATTGTAGTTACTGTTTAACATAATAAGTAGTTAACATTCTTGGACTGCTTTGTTGTTGTTGTTGTTGTAATTTTTGTACCATCTTTTATCTTGGTGCGGACTTCGTGTATGGCATGTTGGAACTGTTTTCTACAGAGAAAAAAGCTAACACAGTCTTGTTTTATAAAGTGTTCGTAACAATATGTGTTTACAAATTACTTACTTTGAGATGGACAGGAGAAAGGTACTATATAAGTGGCAAGTATTATTATCTGTCTAAATCTAGCTGAGTGAACAAATCTTTTTAATGCCCATTTTAATGACACTGTTGTTCCATATGGTAGACCTCAAATGCATAAAATAATCCGAGTTAGCACATTCCCTGGAGAGAACCAGATTGTCCAGGTGTGCCATATTTTAAAGTCAGGGTGAAATTAAGAGACACAGCTTTTCAAAATTCAGGCTCAAACAGCCACCCAGACCAAGTTAATTTCTCTCTTTGTTGTTTCGATCAACACAGGGCTATTTCATGAATGAAGTAAAACCATGTATTATCTACTGAAATGCAGGTCTTAATCATGTTATGGAATCTGGGCCCGTATGGATTTTGGTAAGCAGAAGTTCCCTGGCACTAAGCTACCGAGATTGGGTTATTTGCATAACTTGGATTAAGTTTGGTAAAGACTTGGGTTGAGCTTTTTTCTGAGCAAGGCTGATTCCATGAAGATGGTGTTTGGTGGTATCTTTTAGGTCTTGAGGCATTTTGTTCATTATGGTTCAAAGCTCCTCATGGGCTTTAACTTGGCAGATGGAATAACTAGACACAGGTAATAAGGTCTGTTAACCTTTGAAAGTCATGGTTCATTCATAAAATGGAACTGATTTTTGAGACAGCTTTTTCATCTTTTGCTTTGTATTTATTGTTGAAGTGGATCCCTCTTTTTCTGATTGATGTAACACTCCTCTTGCAAAATAACTCAGGTGTCCTATGTGGCATCTTGGGGAAGCCAGTTAGTAGCATGACCATAAAGGACACGAAGAAAAAAATCTGAGTGAGAGAGTGAAACTAACGTGCTTGCTTCTTGGGGTGCTGGTGGAAGGGTCTGATTAGCTTGGTGGGGTTTATGTCTTGACTGCTCCCATAGCTAAGGCATAATCATAATTCAGTTGAAGTGGACCACACTGATCCCAGATCACATGCACAGACCATATTCTTCACCCTAGTCAGAAAATGAGTGCTTGAATGAAGAGAAGACAAAGGAAGAGATGTGAGGCCTTGAAACATGATTCAGTGGACCCAATTCTTTGTCCTTGTTCCACAGATGGAAAAAATGGTCCTTGAATTCCTTTGTAATAACTATTTATTTGTACAGTTTACAAAGGGTCAGGTGTCTTAAATCCAATCTAATGCTTAACCACAATCCCATGTTATAAGTCTTTCTAAGGAGATCTTAAATAATATCTGCTCCCAAATTCAGAGAACTAGGGTGTCTCAAATACAAAGGATAATGGTAATTTTTATGATGGTGATGATGATGATTACAATGATTGCTAAAATTTCCTGAGCACTTATGATGCGAAATGCATTAGCTTAATTAGCTTGCCCTTTTGTGAATTGTTTGTACAACACCCCCAATGAAACTTGTACTATTGATACATTATCCTCATTTCACAGATGGGTACCCTGAGCACAGAAAGTTTAGGTCATATTGTCCAGCTAATATGTGTTGGGTTCAGAGTTCAAATCAAGCAGTCTAATTCCATGTCATGGACCCCTAAACAGCTTCTTATAATGGAGTTGCCAAAGAGAGATGGATTCCTTGAATCGATGGGCTTATTGGCAGAGGAAGTTTTTCTAACTTAACTTTGAAATAAAATAAGGGTCATGGGGCGGGGGAAATTGACAAAAGTGCTGACACAAGTTCTATTAACTAGTTTGTTAGAGAAGGGGAGGAGAGGACTTGTTCGGCCTGAGAGCTCCACCTGAACAATGCTGCCTTCATTCTAAATTATTGCTGAATGAGGGGGAGGGACAGAGTGGCTAGGTGATCAAAGGCCTTTCAGGGAAGGATGTGAAATGCCAGCCACGGGCTCTTCCCTGTCTCCAGAAGTTCACTGCAGTGCATTTAATAATTGCTTCCTATTATTGCCTGACTGTCCTTTCCAAATAAATCCACCTCATTGGGATGGATTTGGTGTGGGAATATCTGTCCCAGCCTATTAGCCAGCATCTTTCTTGATATTTCCCTGTCCACATTTATTAAGGAGATTGGGTGATAATTCAGCCTGGGTTCTGGTTCTCCCCCTGGTTTCAGAATTACAATAATGAGTGCTGATCTTAGGCCTGGAAGTCAGTATTTTGTTTTCACATTATCCCTGTTGTTTCTTATCAGCAGAGGCAGAAGCTCTTTGCTTTGTGTGCGAAACCAGGTTGTCAGACACCAGGGCTCTTGGTGAGTTTCCGAGAGTGGGAAATTTTAGGGGCGAGTTTTCTTCTTTTTGCTTTTATCTTACTCTCTGAAAGGGACTGTATTTCTAGCTGTACTGGCAGCTTCAGTCATTCTCAAGCACACCCTTTAGAAGTAAACCCCTAG
This sequence comes from Mesoplodon densirostris, assembly GCF_025265405.1. Taxonomy (NCBI): domain Eukaryota; kingdom Metazoa; phylum Chordata; class Mammalia; order Artiodactyla; family Ziphiidae; genus Mesoplodon; species Mesoplodon densirostris. The sequence goes on from NC_082674.1 coordinate 56,818,925, forward strand.
AGCCAAAGGAGAGGGCATCAGTGACTGTCCTTGGAATAATATAGAAAATGCCCTCTCCTCCATCTAGGGAACTGAATCATCACAGTACCCAGTATTCTGCTAGTTTCAGAGACGTTTCTGGGTCTCCTCATCACCAATGCGTGACCTAGCTTCCAGAAGAGCAGTGATTTTTTTCTAGGAATCTCCACCCCCATTACTTTTTTTTTTTTTTTTTGCAGTACGTGGGCCTCTCACTGCTGTGGCCTCTCCCATTGTGGAGCACAGACTCCGGATGCGCAGGCTCAGCGGCCATGGCTCATGGGCCTAGCCGCTCCGCGGCATGTGGGATCCTCCCAGACCGGGGCACGAACCTGTGTCCCCTGCATTGGCAGGCGGACTCTCAACCACTGTACCACCAGGGAAGCCCCCCCATTACTATTGATAGTATTATTATTAAGCTCTTAATACGAGCCAGACATGATTCAAAGCACTTTTTGTGGTAATTATTCACTATTCACACTAACCCTGTAAATAGGTATTATGATTGGTCATCCCCATCTGGCAGGGATGGAAATCAAGACTTAAAATGACTCAGCACTTAACCAAGACCATGAAGCAAGTAAACTGGGACTCAAACACAGACCCCCTGGACCAGAGTGTCTGTGCTCTACTCAATCTCCTCTTCCACCTTTTTGAGCCCTAAATGGTCATGGGACGACTTAGGTGTCAGTAAAATGACACCAGCACAGAAGACAAAGTAGAAAAAGATGGAGATGAAGAGAGAAGAGAGCAATAAGATGGGTTCATGGTCTTGGCAATCTAGGAAAGAGTTTTAGAACGTAGAAAATAATTCAGCCACACTGGCCATGAGATTATGCTTGAAGAGAAGAAGTAATAAAGCATAACATATTTTGGGACAGCAGCAAAGACACCAAGTTCTGAGGGGTAGAAATTAGAGGTGAGGTTTTTTTCTAACCATTTCACTTAATCCTCACAACCTCTCATTCCCATTTTACTGATAGAGACACTGGGCTGAAGTAGTTATTTGCCAAAATTTGCAAAGTTAGGAAGTGTCAGGGCAGTTACATCAGCCCAGGTCAAGGTGGTTCTGGAAAAGTCCAGATGGGAGAAATTGGAGTCTGATCAGCCAATACTTCCAGAAATCATTTTGGGAAATATATCTATATAAATGGAGATAATTTAAAGAAGGAGGATGAGATCTGTTTTTGTCTTTCTTTCTCTGTCTCTGTGCCTCTGTCTCTCTCTCCCCTACACACACACACTCACACACACACAGCCCTAGTGCAGTTCAAAAGGAAAAAAACTAAACAATGAGACCTTTTAAGGAGGAAAACATTGCAGTGTTACTATATTACTTTTCAACTTCTGTAATTCCTGAGAGCATATTTAGAAAAGTGAGGGAGCTTCAGTGAGAGAAGTTAGTATGCTTTATCTAGCATGACCTTTGGTGATTTGATTGTAACTTTGATAGTGGGATTCAACTTTCTGATTCTTTAAATATGTTAGAATTATCAGTGTATATACCTAATCCTACATCATATAAAAGTCATATTTAATTAAATTAATGAAACTGGAATAGTTCAGTTGGCTTAACTTGTTCATTTTCTCTAACTAAATATCAGCTTACACTAAAAATTTTATTAATCACACTAATGAGAATTTTTATATTAAATATATATATTACATTTAGCTTAAATGTTAATAGTCTACATTATTTTAATAAATTGCACTGAGGGAGTATATATGAAATAAGTCTCTCATGCAGATTTTATTGGTTGCTGCATAGTTAATAGACACTAATGTGATCAGAGCCTAGATGTGATCATAAGATCAGTAGTTAAAATGATTGAAATATAAATTAGGAGCTGGAATAATTGTTTGTTAGGAGCTCAGATAATAACTGTTTGGTAATGCTCGGAGGGTCGAAGAAATAAAACATTCAAATGTGCAGCAAGAGCAGGCAGGAGAAACACTTTGAGGCAGACAAAGGCACTGGATGCTCTTCTACTAATTGCTCTTTCATTCTCTCTCTTTCTCCAAGGATGTCTGACATGCCCCTCCTCCTCCCGTATCTTGCCCCATCCTGGTTCCTTAGTGAGCCTTCTCCCCAGCAACCAGATCTCCTGCATCCTTTCTCTCTTTTGCTTTTCTACTCACCATCCATAAGTCATTACTGATAATGACAAACTATCTTGCCACCATTTTGCTGTTAACATGCAAATTCTTTGAGAACTGGTAGAAAAACCACACTTGTGTTCTGTGGTCTGGGATTCTCTTTCTTCTATGGCAGGGATCAACAGACTCTTTCTGAAAAGGGCTAGATGAGAAATATTTTAAACTTTCTGGACCACATGATCCTTACTGCAGCTACTCAGCTCTGCCCATATAGGCACCAGAAGCAGCCATCAGATAATAGTCAGCAAATGCACATGACTGTATCCCGATAAAACTTCATAAAAACAGACATCAAGCTGAATTTGGCCCACTGGCCATAATTTGGCCATCTCCTGTTCTATGTGGTCAAATGTTCTCCTGACCCAAAGACACATTAAAACTTTTTCCCTCAAAAGGAGATTCTCAGTTGAAATATCTTTCTCAACAACAGAGCTGTAATGAATTTCTCATACCTGTTTGTGTGCTGTGCAGTCCTGACAAGGTAAAATTGGTTACCACTAATAAAATAGAAGCAATCTACACTTCATGACCCTGGAGTCCCAGAGGTTAATTAAAAAAGAGTGTGAACGTATTTAAGAGACTTAATCAACTTTTCTGTCTCATGTAGCTATGAGAACTTCCTCCAGATAGGATTTGATGGTGACCAGATCTAATCCTGCAAACAGACTTCTTGGGTAATTTTGATAGTAAATTTCTCTTTCTTATCTGAACTTTTCCCCCCAAATTCTTGATAGAGTTATTGGAAAACGTTTTTCTTTTTTAGTTTGTTTGTTTCAGAGTCTTTGCCTTTTCTCTATCCTCTCCACTCCAATTAATTCACCTGCCTCCTTCACCTTTTGAAATATTTTTCTTTAGTTATTTATCTTGATGGTTGACTCGGAATGTTCAGCCTTCTTTTCCATGGAGGGTTTTTGGTGGTTTTGAGCAATGTGCCCTTTCAATCTCTTTAATAAATTCCTTAAGGAAGTTGGGGATTTCTGACAACGATTTTTGAATAAAGAGCCTCTGACTTCCTTTCCTTCCACTCCTCCAGAAACCTTATAAGTCTAACATTGTTTTCTCTTAATAATCTCTTCTACAGGTCAACTATTTCAACTTTCGACTTCAATTATTCATGTTCAATGCTTGTGTGTGTTAAATTCATTAATTTCTATGAAATCCCCTTAATTTACTCACTATGGGCAAAGGTACTGTGAAAGACAATGTGGTCGGAGACAAAGACATTGAAAATAGTCTCTGCCCTTGAGGCGTGAATCATTCACCTAAAATACCAGGTTGATAAACACTGTATGAGTGACACACAAAAAAGTTAGTAAACATGTAAAGAATGTAAAGTCATTGTTCTCTGGGGCTTGGATGTAACAGTGGACATTGGGTGATTTCTCTGTGCAGTATCTACTCAACTTTTGTGTAAAGACCCCCCAACTTGCTTTGGGGTTACCATTCCTCTTCATTCTCAGCCCATGTGCCAACTGTGGTACTGACTTTAATCCCAGAGGATCACATGCCCCAAGGAAGCTAATGCTCCCAATTCACTCATCTGGAGCTGAGTTTACCAGTAAATAAGAAACTCCAATCTGGATCCATGTGTTCTCTTTGTGCCATCCTGGATGCAGTTTCTTTCTGCTGTTGGACTGGATTTTTTGACAAAGGGAGCCGGAAGGTGCTGTGGGCCACCATGCAGACCCTCAGATGCAGCCAACACAGAGAAGCCCAGCAGAGAGCTGGATCCTGCTGATGTCATTTGAAGTCCACATCAATCTGGAACTGAAGCTGAACTGGACTCCTTGGTCACCTGAACCATGTTTTTCAGCTTAAACCAACTTAAGCTGGGTTTTCTGCCACTTGGAACAGAGCACATCATCATGGAGTCTGGACTTGAAAGATGATAGAATCTTTATAGGTAAAGATGAGGTCACAGTTTTCAAACATTCTAATCTACATACCAACTTCTGCATTTGATGGTGTTGAATATAGTTTTCCATTTAGGGTAAGGTATTGATTTGAAGGTTGATGATGTAGGAAGTCCTTTCTGTGTTGTATCACCTTGCCCACAGATGCTTAAACCATTCTAGGAATCTGAAATCATCCAACCTTGAAAGGGCATTTCTGAGCACTTTAATATGTTTCCTTCTGTGACCCACTCACTTTCCCTGGTGACATCACCACTGGCGATCTACATCATGCTTCAAGTTCTCTATAGATTGCTTACTTCTCACCTGGCATTTCTGGGCTTCCAATGCCATGAGCTTTTCTTTTTCTTAGCAGAAAATAGCTGTTTTCACCTTCGGTGATGTACCAGGGGAGGGAAGAAAATGAACATTTTAAAAAATCTACCATGTGTCACAATTTATATTTTATCTCATTTAATATTTTTGCCCTAACTCTAACAGGAAATGACTGTTATTGTCATTAAAGGTTACAAAGGGAGGCTTGAAAGTCTTATCTAACTCATCAAGATTGCATAGCTAGTACACGGAAGCATCAGGATTTGATCTCAGGTCCCTCTGAATCCAAAGCCCCTGCTAATTCCTCTACATCATGTAGATAGGATGTCATTTTCAACACTATCCCTGGATGACAAGCAGACCATACCTCACCTTCACCTTCTACCCACTGACCAAAGTCCAGGAGCTGGTGAGATACCAAGGAAGAGTTTCTCTGCTTAGGCCCCTCTGATACTTCTCATGGGGTGAGGCTGTGTCCGAGTTCTTTTCACATCTCTCAGGGTCACCTTTGTACCTTGAGCAGCTGTTTTGTGTCTGTCATGATTGGTGAGGGTAATTTCAGGCTCCTGACAAGGCGTAAGGCTGAGAGTGCCATGGTTGTGGCTTTTGGCTGCAGGGAGTCTCTGTAGCTTCTGCTGTTCATGGCCACAACTCCTGGGGAGGGACAAGGGAGTACTCCAGTGCTTGTCACCTCTTCAAGCACTTCCGGGCCCCTCACAGCTGGATAGTCCCGATTCTATCAACACTCTTCAGAGTGCTGTTCACAGCTGGATCCCTGCTCAGCCCTGACACTGTGCAGCTTTTTCAATTAACAGCACTTTCAAAGACCATGTTCAAAGTCAGCACTCTCAGCCTCCCCTCTGACATCAGCCTTATACTGATGTACTGTCCCTTTCCTAGCAAACCTGGAGAGACCAATGGCTCCTGCTCAGCACAACAGAGGTATCTAGGGAAGTTGGCAGTTGTTCTTTATCCCTCTGACTTTATTAATCATGCAAATCAAACTCCAGAATCAGTCTTGAATGTCTAACCATCTGCCAGGATAGACACAAACTGAATTTTGGTGATTAACACCCTGGACTTGGAAAGGTCTGGATTTGAATGCAGGGCCCAGCACTTAACAAACATGTTATGACTAGAGGTCTCTGAGGTACTCCATGTGCAAAATAGGGATAGATCTTACTTCCTAGGGTCTTTGTGAAGATTAAATGAAACAGATATATAAAGGAGCTTGGCTCATAGTATGTACTTAGCACACAGTAACTATTTTTTACTGAGCATCCTTGGTTCTACTGTTATCTTTCTGCCTTCTGTCTTCTTGATATCGATTTCTTTGGTGAATGAAAATGCAAATTGTCTTACAACTTCCATGATAGATCTTAATATTTTGCACCTGAACTTTCCAGATGCAAGGAAGAAGGTACTTCTAATACTCTTAGGATGTATCTTGAAGATCTCCCTGATTTTGTTGTTGAAATCAAACAATTTTGTCCCAAGTGACAACTGTTGTCATATTGCAGCATATTCTTGGATTATGGCTTTTCTCTCTTGATTTGCAAAGTTCATGGTCTTCGAAGGATTATCAAGACCTCTACCCCAAGCCCTATTTGCTTGATTCTTTTAAGATGATACATTAAACAAAAAATTTGGGTCCAGCCCTGTTGAGATTTTTGAAGGATTTTCTGCTGTGCACTATTTGTTCAAGCAGAAGACAGGCAGCATGTCATATATATTGCTGAGTAGAAGGAATCTTAAGTTATTGCTCTCAGCTTTGATAGAAGCGGGGCAGGCGCAGCGTAAGTGGAAGGGAAGGGGCTGACAGGATTCCCTGGGATCTTGGGATGATTTCCATCATCTTCCATCTCTCTTGGGCCTAATTTTAAACTGACCTTGGACTGATAGAAAGCTATCACCTGAAGAATGCTATGAAAATCAAACCCATCCCTGGAAAGCAGGAGGCATCTCTGCTCATCTTCTTCACCTTGGCACCATGCTTATCTTGGCAGTCAAATGCCAGGCTCAGCAGCATAAAGTGGTACTGAAGACCCTTTTGGGTAGTTTGCAGTTACATAACAGGTGAACTGTGGGATTGTTAGTACTTTTAGGGCACCGGAATTGGGGCAGAGAAAGAACACATTGTTTGATCCTCTGCTGAAAATGTGATGAATAAGCTGAATGAAAGGGAGAACCACTTAATGGGCTCCACTCCATTGTGGATACTCTAAGGCTGGAAGGAAATAAAAAGCTCAGTTTCTGTCCTTGAGGAACTTGTGTTTGTGTTGGCCAGGCCAGAGTAAGGCACATGAAGCAACAGGCTGAATAAAGGAGTGTGTGATTAAGTGACAACCAAATAGTACAGACAGAAAGTGCTCTGGGGGCCTGGCCTTAGGAGACATGGCGGAGACGGCCAAGTGTTGACAGGTTTGCAATGATCTGATGTTTCTGTGAGATGCTTGCCCAGGGTTAGAGACACAGTTGTGACTGTGAACATCGCAATTCCAAAAATCACATCTCAGTGATTGTTTCATTTTCTCAAGTCCCGGATTCCTGTTGATTGAGGAAAACACATTAGAAGCTTTTCAGGGTCACAGGATAGTATTTTGTGCTTTCTAAGAAGGCAGTTAGCTAAGAATTTCAAGAGTTCTCAAGCTCTGGTAGACTTGTACATTTCTAAATGTATGAGATCAGGGTTACCTTACTGCCACTCACTGACTGCATGACCTTAAGCTTGTAAGCCTGCTAAGCTTCACTTTCTCTGCTGAAGGATAAAGATAATACTATCCTTACAGAGTTGTTATGAGGATCACAGGAAGATAATATATACAAAGTGTTTGGTACATGGAAGGACTTCGTACAAACACGTTTATCATGGTCACTAGTGGGGCTGCGAAGAAACACCTTTAAATGAATATAAAGTCAGAGAATGTGGGAGCTGCAAGGGATCAGAGTGGTTACTTGGGCCAACTCCTCATTTTATAGATGAGGAATAGAGGCTGAGATAAACTAAGTTATTTATTCAACAACACGTACCATGCAGCAGTACAGCTGGGTGAGCCGCCATGTTTCCTAACTGACCTTCCATTGCGTTTCTTTAACATATGGCCTTCTATGGTGGAAAGGTATAATCAGTCACTAAGTTCAGCAATTCCCTCTTCTCATCTGCCTCTTTATTTCACTGTCTCCCTCCAATATTATCAATAACTGCTTTGTGTGTGGCACTGTGGGGGATTTAAATGTAAACAAGACATTGTTCTTGCTGTCAAGGACTTGGCACTGTAGGTGACTCAGCTGCCATTAATGTTCTCAGATTCAGGAGGGATCAATGGAGAAATGGATGGACTTGGGGCTCAAGGATAAATCAGGCACATAGAGGGAGGCAAGCCAGTGGAGCGGTTCAAGTCGGAGTCTAGAAGCAGGCAGATTAGGCTTACGTCCTTGCCTTAACCTTGAGGAAATTACTGAAACTTCCTATCTGGGTATAAAATGGGGCTGATAAGAATATCTGCTTTCTAGGGTTGTTGTGCAGATAAATGAGAATGTAGTACAGGGCTTGGCACGTAACAAGCATTCAGTCGATGAGACACTGGTGGCATTGTGTACAGGAGAGAACAGAATAGTAAAATAGAACCACAGGATCATAATAAAGTATGTTTGATGCTAAGTAGTAATTCTATTCCAACCTTGGGAGGAAAGTCCTTGCATAACGGTTACTGCTTTTCAGAAGTGGGTCCAAAGATATTACACTGCTCAGAAAACTCAAAAAGTTACTAAAGCTTTTTCCAAAGAATGAACGTGGTCCCCCTCTACCATGCTTAACAAATATGAGACCACTTGAATTTTCTTGGGAAGTCAACTGTGGTGAATCTGGACTCTAAAAAATTAAAAAAATTTTTTTTTTGCCAAACTGTTCTTTCTCAAGCCAGTTTCTGATTAGCAGATTCATCTGGGCAAATGAACTCCCCTTATTCCTTACAATTCTATTTCAGATACGTTTTTCATCAACTCTATTATTACACATTCTTTTCAGACTCTCTCTCAATGTAATAATAATACCTACCATTTCCTTTACAGTGATTTATGACTTTATTAAAGCTCTTAGATTTCTGTTCATATTTCTAATCTTTTGACTTGCGTCACTTTGTATAATTTAATTATCATCAGAGGTTTTGCTATAGGTAGGGACACCTGAATTTAATTAATGTGCTATTTGCATATTTCACATCATAAATAATGTCCAATAAATTAAATCTTAATACTAATCCCATAGTAGTTCTCATAACAACTCCCTGAATTTAAATCCCAGCCATGGATCAAACCCTCGTCGATGGCACTTGACATCTACATTTTTCCCCAGGACCTTTCTGACCACTCTGGCGCCTCTTTCCTTTTACCCATTTATGTAATAGTTATATCCAGAGCTTTTAGAAGTGGATAAGTAAAGACAGAGAGCAATGCAATTTGATTTTCTTCTCTGAGATTCCTTCTCAGGATATACAAGTATCGAATCTAGGAGATTATATAGTAGGTCCCTGTTGGTTATCTATTTTATATATAGTAGTGTGTATATGTTAATCCCAAACTCCTAATTTACCCCTCCCCTCCCTTTCCCCTTTGATACTGCATAGAACAGGGGCCTATAGTCAGTATTTTATAATAGCCTATAAGGGAAAAGAATCTGAAGATATATACATACATAAATATGTATATATATATATATATATATATATATATATATATATATATAAAACTGAATCACTTTTGCTGTACACCTGAGACTAACACAACATTGTAAATCAACTATACTTCAATAAAAATAAAAAATAAATAGAAAAAAAAAGAATCTGGGGTGGGAGTAGGAGCCAGCTCATCTCTTTCTGGTTCTTAATTACAAATCTACATAAAGATTGCTGGGGGTGACGGCAGAGTTGATGAGCTGCTGTCCAGAACACAGTTCCTTCAGACTGTACAAATCAAAGTGACCACTTTAAGGAAGTATTTCAATTCTACTCTCATCAAAGAGTTAAAAAGCCAAAGGCTTTCAGTGTCTCATTTCACTTACACACATAGCCCATTATAACCTGCATAAACAAGGATGACAAGTTGAGATTAATGAGAGTCCCCAAGTGACAGAACAATTTAATTGTCAGAAATCGTAGGAGCTGAACTTTACCAGTGTATTTATATAAGACAGCCACAGTCTAAAAACTTTCCTAATTGATTATGACCAATAAGTAATAACTTGGAAAGTGGTTTTCTGGTATACAAATAACAAATGACTCATAATAGTTAATCGAGGTATTAAGATGCATAAGGGAAGAATATTAGATTGACTAGATAAATGATTCATAATGTAAGGGATATAATTGCAGAGTTCATACTCCTAAGTAGGGTGTAGCTCATAAACAATGCTGAAAGTACATCAAATAAAGGGAACTGTGTTTCCTAAATGAACTCCCAGCTAATCGGGTATCATAGCTATGTTGCCTCTAGGCTCCATTGGATCCTTGCTTTCTTTCAAGCCCAGAAGCCATCTTATGGAGTCTTCTAAGCCACAATTCTTATCCTGGATCTTGCAGCCCTTGCAGCAAAAGGGTATGGGGTCTGAGGATGGGGGTGGTGTAGAGCAGCCAGACACATGCAGAAAGTGGACCGAGTTATGGCTGAGTGCATAACATGGTGCCTGAGCCTGCCTTTCATGGCTAGGGCTCTGATTGGCCATGGGCCCAGCTTTGGGGACCAAGGGATACTGGTGTAATGTCACTCTCAGCAACCTCCATGCTGAACGTTCTAGCAGCTGGAGGCAGCTTCTTACATAATACAACTTTGGGGATTCTCTGCACCCAAATATCTCTGTAACTCAATCTGTGCTAGACTGTTCTCCATCTCAAGTCCTAGCAGGTTCATTATTTGATCAAAGTCACAGCAAAAGTAAATGGCTACACCTAAGCTTTCCAACACCAGGTTGTATTTTCCATAGTCTCTGTCAGATATAATTAGGAAGAGTTTCTTGAAAATGTAATTTAAGAGCAGAGATCTTTTTGGTCATTGTCTATTTTGTCTTTATTGCACTCTGATTGACTTTAAGTTCTGGCTGCATAAAGATTCCATATTCTCCAAGTCCATCTTAAACTTCTTTCTGAATGTCTTTTAAAATCCTATTCTGCTGATGGTACACTTAAATTCTCCACTAGCACACTGGGTACCTCCTTGGCTTCACCTCAGTTTAATTTTTTTTTTTTTTTTTTTTTTTTTTTTTGCGGTACGCGGACCTCTCACTGTTGTAGCCTCTCCTGTTGCGGAGCACAGGCTCCGGACGCGCAGGCTCAGTGGCCATGGCTCACGGGCCCAGCCACTCTGTGGCATGTGGGATCTTCCCGGACTGGGGCACGAACCCGTATCCCTTGTATCGGCAGGCGGACTCTCAACCACTGCGCCACCAGGGAAGCCCTAATTTTAAAATAATAACATCTTCTTTCATTGATTCAGGTGAGAGATAAGTAACGTTTGTTAAGTGACGAACTGTAGTAGGTGTGTCCAACACTATTCTAGGTGTTTGACACGTTATTCCAATGAATCCTCACCATACCTTTGAGAAATAGAAGATCTTTTGTTTTGGAAATGAAAAGCCTGAAAGCGAGCAAGGTCAAGTGATAAAATTATGTGTTTTATGCCCTTCTGTTCTGCCCTTGATATTCTTTATTCTAGCCCAGTAGTGGGCACTTAACAAACACCAGTAGAATTCAATTCTGCAAATGCTTGAGTTAGGCTTTAGGATTAATAGGTGAGCAAGTTTAGATGGAGCAACACTGTTCCGTTCTTCCAACTAGAAAACCAGGGCTCAGTGCCCGATAGATGGCGGTTTGGTAGCAATAATAAGAATAGAAGGCTATGCTTACATATGTATATATTTTAACTGTCCAGAGAAATCTTTATGGATGTTAATACAGTTTTTGAATTTAGAAACATAGGTCATCACTCTAGGCAAAACCCTGCAAGGCTTCTCTTGCTTCTTGGGGCAGAAAGCCACAGTCTTTATAGTTATCTGCTGTTCCTTGAACCCCAGGCCAGCTCTTTCCCACATATCTTCATAGCTCACTTCCTCACCACCTAGAAGTCTCTGCTCAAATATCAGTCACTTTTCTATGAGGCCTTTGCTGACCACTGTATTTGAGAGGGCAGCCTACATTATCACCGAACCTCAACTCCCAAATTCCCCATCCTTTAGGCTCTTGAACTTTCTCTTTCTTCCCTGGCACTAAACATGCTTTAACTTATAGGAGAATTTTCTAATTTATTATCTTTATTGTTTATTGAGTTTCTCCCACCATGAAAGTGTAAGCTCCAGGAGGGCTTGGATCCACTTCTCATTCACTGATGCATCCCAAATGTCTAGAGGAATGTCTGGTCAATAGGGACTTAATGAACAAGTGGATCATGATAAATACTGGTTAAATGCTTAGAGTGTGACATATTTTTTCCTTAGATAATTCAGCGTTTGTAATAAAGTTTAAGAAACACTTTTGTTACTAACTTGGAGTTAGTAGCAATGAGCCCTGGATTTGTGTAGATTTTCAAAACTGCCTCACTTTATGAAGCATCCTGCCTTTCAAATTTCAACTAAAGATATAAAATGATATATGCACTATTTAGTTACTTTTTGAGTACAGGAAAAGAAATATGAAAAAGTTGACTTTTAATGCTTAGTAGTTGCCAGATCCAGAGAGAACATGCCGCCATGTTGGTCTGTCCCGCCTGTTTCACAGACGAAGTGACCAAAGCACTAAGACAGTTGACTGGTTAGGATTTGAGGAGACACTTGAATGCTGGTGGTTGGCCTCTCAGCGTATCCGCATTGGATTTTATCATAACCTAGCAACCTGGCTTGGCTGTTTATAGGGAAGTTTACTCCTTAAATCTCATGAACGCCTTTCTTCTCTCTTCTCTTCTTATATCAGTCCAAGACAAAATCTGCAGTTCAAGTGAATGATACAGTGGGGAAAGCTCAAGTCTGGCCCTTTTGCTTGAGGAGCCCAAAGCAGTTCTTTTCGACTGCTTCTTCTGGGCATGCTTGAAAAAAACCCAGCTAGCATGCTCCTAGCCCCCATCTATGATTTCATTGGGAAACTATGCATAAGATACTTTGGAAATAAATATACACAAGAAATTACAACTCTGTTTGAATGACCCTCTACCTTGGAATGTCTAGAACTGTGAGAATTATAAGGCCAAGAAATATGTCCAGGCCTACGGGCTTGAAAAGTTACTATTCCTTATATGGAATCTGAACAGACAGGGAAGCTAAAGTTGTATAAACTAAACGGAGGTTTTTTTTTTCCCAGCCACTTACGTGCTTCATCCTTGACCTATTTCATTTATAGGTTCCTTTAAGATACTAGGCCTTGAAAGTTCATTGCCTTCTTCATGGTCTTCCAACAGTGAATTTCTGAGCAGCCTGTGCTTTTCATGGACTTCGTATGAGAAAAGTCCAAGGATGGATGGACCCGGAAAGAGTCAGGCCATGAGTGTGCACTGGTGCAGTTTTATCAGAATAAAATGCTGATAAAATAAATACTAACTATCTGGGGGGCTGGTTAGAGTACCCGAGGTACAGTTTATTCATTACTGTTGGAAATTTTAAAATGTAGACATTCGAAATGTTTAGTCTGGTTTTCAGTAAGGAAGGAGGACAAGTGGATTCAGGCAAGGACCTGCAGAATAATATTTCTTTTACTCGATTTCCTTGATAATGGAGAAGACAGGGCAACAAACTGTGATCCTAAAGCTAAAAACAGAAATTCTATTTTTTTAAATAGGGGTAATTATTTTCTATTACACAGTGTAGAATGGGGATATTTTGCAATTTTGGTTTGCACAGAATATTTTAATGTAAGGAATTCAGAATATTAACAGTGCATGTTTGAAAAGGTTATGCTTTCCCTGATCCTCACCGGCAGTTCTGAAGTTTGGCTAGGTTCAGATCCCAACTTGACCATTAACCAAGATAAGTTTCTTTTCTTCTCTAAGCTTCAGTTTTCTCATTTAAAAGATGCAGATTAAAAATAGTATCTGCCTTATAGGATTGTTGTAAGTGATTAGTAAGTTAAAGCAACACTATACAAATCCTGATATGTACATAGTATTTGGCAAATAGATACAATTATTACTCTTACCAGCCATATTATTAATTGCCAGGCTTAAGGATATAGGAGTTTCTAAAAAGTGGAAGGTAGCTCATAAAATGATTCCACACATATTGAAAACGGCCCCCTTAGTATGAACTCATTTGTTACTCAAGGTTCTTGTTTTCTAGGTGTATGTCTACATTTTCAGTAAAAGTAGGGGAGAGAGATAGTTATGCATATCATCCAAAAGAAGTGCTGATTTTTGACTTTGTCACTGCAGTTTTTCAGGTGAAACTTGCATTTCATAGACGCTTCACTTAGCTGCATCCATACATAGCATTTAATCTGCAGATTGACCTAGAGATAATGTAACAGATAAAATACCGCTTCTTTTTCCTAAAACCTAGATGTTAATACTCGCTCACACTACTTTCACTTCAAGGACTTTTCTCTCATGCGCTGGGTCACCCAACAGCAGACTTCACGTAGGGTACCCAGAAAGCAAGTGGAGGCTTCCTCACTCCTGCAAAAGAGAAAAGCTCATATTAGAGCTTTTCTAAAGAAACATGTTAGAATTTTGAAATGAGTAAACCTAGATAGAAGATCTTTTGGCTTTACATACCTAAGAAGTCTGGGGTTTAAGCGTAGTGTTTTATTTTAAGTGCATGGCAGGAGACAGAAATAGTGCCTAAAGTTTTCCTGTATTACTGCCTCTGCGGGTCTGAATCTAGCCCTGGTCTTAGAGAGGATTGGAATACTTCTATAGACATTTAGATATTTTGTCACCAAAACAAACACCTATTTTACATTTAGGGAAGGCTAAAGGAAGGAATCTCAAATTGGTTTATAAGCTCAGTGATGGAACTAGAATGAGTATTACATATTTCTATTTCATTTGAAAACACCGTTTGTTGTTAGGGGCTTTACTATAACTCAGGCTCTGGGTAACTGACTTTGGTAAACCTGATTTTCCAGTTTTTAAATCTCCAATCCCTAAGCATCTGGGTTTTGCTCTTTAAAGAAACTAATACTATGATAATACTTAATATTTGCCATTTTCAGCAAAGCCAGCTTTAAATATTTCCTAGTGCTAATGCATGGTTTGTCGAAGCATTTTAGCTAAATCTAATCTTTCATTACTGTTGCTGCCTATCTCTATTTCAGTGGCTAATTTGCTGACTTTCTTCAAAGTTCAGTTTTTGTTGCATGTCTGATCAAGCTTAACAATAATTTCCTATATTATATTAGCCAAAGTAATGTTTGTTTATGAGCTTAGAGTCATATTTATTAACATCCATGATTAACTGAAAATTGCCCCATATGGTATTTCAATCCACAAATGTGTTTTGATTAGAGAAGGGACAACCATTCCATTTGCATTCGATGCTAACACAAATGGTATAATTTTCAGCTCTCTTAGTGAAACAGATAGTAGCAGAGAAAAGAAAAGGTAAGGCCTTAGAAAGATTGCCCATGTGGCTGCTGCTTTCTGATCATTTAGACCCTAATGTAATTTTGTTTCTTTGTAGCACATTTCCATAAAATAGTTTTTGGTATGGATAATTACCTTAATTGTTCATATACTCTCTAAAGTATCACTGGGGCATTATCTATTATGTTGCTTGAAAGTGATCATTGTGTTCTTTCTAACATATTTCATCCTCTTTAGGATTGGATGTCTGACTATTTAGACTTAAAACTTGACAAATATTATGCCCGTAGAAATCTGGTAAATAAGAAAAAATATATTTGAAAAGATGATTTATGTTCTCTTTAATTCTGACTACTTTTCTCCAAAGCTTTCGTGACCTGATATAAATCTCCAAGTCTGCTTTTTTTTTTTTTTTTTTTTTTTAAGCCAGTAGAATAGAATTTAGCTTTGCACAGATTACTTGGACACACAGGGAGGGATTCTGTTTGAGTATCTGATGCTGCTGGAGTCTGGAATCTGATTTTTCGATCAGAGGCTCGGGGTGGTCTTTGGAAGCTCTAGTTCCAGCAGAGGGTATAATGGA
Source organism: Mesoplodon densirostris (assembly GCF_025265405.1). Lineage (NCBI taxonomy): Eukaryota > Metazoa > Chordata > Mammalia > Artiodactyla > Ziphiidae > Mesoplodon > Mesoplodon densirostris. Next base: position 56,834,465 of record NC_082674.1, read on the forward strand.
TGCCCAAGGCATGACTGTCTTGGGGGGCGGTGTTGGTCAACCCAGACCTGCTGACATGGGAGTCATCTCATAGGAACTCCCAGCAGGCTCTTTCACTTTCCCTGGAGATAAGAACCACCCTTTGGAGCCAAAAATCTTTGTCCTTTCTCTCAAAAAGGGTGGTCACTTTCATTTGCAGTTCAGAATGGTAACTTACACAAGATGATCCAACTTTTGTTCTCTTCCGTGGGTTGAGAGGTATAGAGATGCTTAAGTTTTGTCTTATAATCTTTAAAGCTGGACCAGAGGACAGAAAGTCACCAGCGCCTAGCACAATTCCCAGTGTTCTCTGTGATGATGGTTGAATGAATGAATGAATAAAGGAATGAACTGTTCCAAATACCTTACGTGACCACCAGCCTGATGCTCCCATTTCAAGCTTTTGCGCTTCGGATGTTTCTTTACCTCGTTTGCACAGTTAACTGTATCCAAAAGTTTTACTCTAATTCCTAAAAAAAAAAAACCTTCATATGAATTGGGAACACCTCTTAGATTTGTTTGGATCAGATTTAATCTGCATGGAACCCCCTTTTCGTGCCAGAATGCCAGCTTTCATAAATCAGCCAGCTCAAACTGAATAAATCTATTTAAATACTTATAAAATATTAAGGATGCATTTGGGAAAAGCCTCTAAGGTTATTGTGGCACCCATGTACCTCACAGTAACTAATTTATTAAGCAGTTTGCAAACCTGGGAATAAAGGAAAAAGAAAAATGGTTTCATAAACCCAGAGCAGAAGCCAATTTTTCAGCTCAGATGATGAAAGGAAGCATGCATTTCTAATCAAAAAGACAGATAAGCCTTCTCTCTCCCACCATTCCCTCCCCGGCAAAGTGCCTTTTCATCATCAACAACACTCCATTCCTAATGGCTGCCTGGGCCTTTCTGCACTTTCTGCATATGCTGGTAATGTACACACAGCATCCCTTTGAAACAAGAGCCCATTAGCTGTGGCAGCCTACCTTTCCACATGACGTTCTTCTGTAGCAAGTCGTCAACGCAGTGTTAAATCATTCCTACTGGGCATGCTCAGAACCCTGTTGGAGGAATAAAACGATATTTAGAGCCATAGCATGAAAATTGCTTTTCAGCCCCCTTGAAGGACAGTTAAAAAAAATAAAATGAAAAGGGAAAAGGTCATCAATGAGACAGGTAACACCAAGCTCATTCTTCTACTGGGGAGCTTTCCTTCTTTGGATTTCTTGAGGTGATCCTTTGTGACCCTCAGTCTGATGTATGTGGTGGTGGTCCGTTTGTGCCAAGGGGAGGGTCAGAGCCCACATAGTGCTCTTGTTCAGTATTCCAGGTCAGCCTGACCCTCCAACACCTATTACTACCCTCCCATACAGTGCAATAAACATTTGTGTGAATGACGGCTGTCATCTTCAATGAGTTTGGTCTGTCTTGTAAGGTTCAGACATCTTACCTTTCCATTATTCTCCCTGCTAGTTTGCACAGGTGTTGCTGACTGTAGCAGGCTTGCGGGCCTCCCGAGAACCCCGTACATAGATACTTCCTCTTAATGCTTTAATTGTCCCGTGTCCCACAGGCCACCCTGGAAGGGTGCTCACTTGCTGTTCATGCCTCTCCTCACAGGGGTTTCTTGACATATACTGACGTATAATAATAATGGTATTATGTTTAATATAGCAGATGTAAAGCATATGGAGATGGTTGGAGACAGGGAAGAAAGAGTTTGTAGGAGTCACTTTGTTATTTATTTTTAAGGGCTAGTATCAATAAACTGTGTGCTAAACTTAGCTCTGGCTTATCTTAGCATCATCCGTGAAGTTTGTGCAGGAAATAATCAACGTGGCGCCCAGTGAGGCCTCCGAGTTCAGTGGTGGTTTGTACAGACCCACTGCCTGGACAAAGAAAAGGTTTTTTAAGGGTAGCCCATATCTCCTTTTACCCAGGGTAAAAGTGGGGAGGGAGACTTGATTTCTGACAAGCTGCCCACATATTTGGAGTCATGTCATTTGTTATTTTAGGCCTGGATTCCTAAGCACATTTTCTCAAGGTGTTTATGTGCAGCTCGTTTCCATATTTTTCTCACTCCTGGAAACAGGTCAGAACATGCTAAAAACCAGGGCTTTGGTGAATTATTTTCCTGCCAGTGAGCGTGGTAGAAGGACATAAAGACACATCTTTACCAGCAGGTAGGGTGACATTTCCCAACACCTCTGCGTAATGCAGGAGAGATTAAGACCACATTGAGGATTACCATTCCTGAGAGTAATTCGTTTCCTTGCCATCGTCAATGCCTTTGGGACATTTCTCACCACACCATGGCCTCTCTGGAGGCACAGCTCTCCTTGGCTGCAGTGACTCTGATCTGGTTCATTTCTGTTCCTGGGAGCCACCCACATGTCTGAGAATCTGGGTCCCTGTGATTTTGCCTTGGATGGATTTTGTCCCTTTCATGGATCACCATTTGAATAAGAGTTTGACGGAAGGTTTCAGCCAAGTAGGGGGCAGAGCTGAAAGATCAGAGCATGAGAGGCAACTTTCTCCACCTCAAGCCACAGCTCCCTGCAAGGGAAGTGGTACAAGAAAGCACAGCCATCTCTCTCTGGGCTTTCTGGATGATGACTCCTGGGTCTCCCCAGAGAGCACCATCTCCCAGGGAAATTCTGATTCAGTAAATCTCCTTTGAGGTCTGAGAATCTGTTTTTAATAGGAGTTCCACATGATTTTCCTCAACAGGAAAGGTTCTTTGTAAGGATTTTGGGAAAATTGTCATTGCTAAACACATGCCGAAAATTCCTGCTTTGACAGCAAGCTGATGAACATTTTGGTGCATTGAATGAATGAGTGAATGAAGCCTTGTATTCTGAGTCCAGCCACACAGACTGGACTGGATAAAGTGGTCCCAAAGACAAGTTCGTGTATGGGGAGCAGTAGAGGAAAGGGAGAAGGATGTGATTAGATGGAAAAAGTTCTGGAAAACTCCGGAAAACTCAAGGCAGTGTCAGGGATTGGAGGTGGAAATGGGGGAACTCAAGGAGACTTGAGCCCCAGGATGCTTATCTCTGCCTTTCACAAGGGCTGGTTTTAATCACTCCCTTGTACCTTTTGCTGGTGTCATTTGTCAAACCTTTGCATAAAAGTTGCAAAGTGAGGTTATTCAGCGGGTACCATCATCCATCTCCCATTATTGACTGAGTCGAGGTGGGGTACCATTCCTCTGTATCCAGCCTGTTGCCTGCTTTTGTTCTATCCCGCAACCCTGGCCCCATGCTGGAATGGAGTGCAGCCCCCATGCCTTTTCAACAAAGCCCTTTGCAGCCCGCTGCGTGTGCCTTCTGGGTGTGCTCTCCTGGCGTCTGCTTTAGAGACTTCCTCTTCTGGGGATTTACCGATTTGAAACAAATCCCTCAGCTTTGGCCCTGAATCCCATAATTTTAAACTGTGTGATGATCAGAGTTGTTCATCAAACTCTAATAACAATGTGGTAAGAGCAGCTTTCCTCTTGCTGCGGTTCCATCCCTGGGGCACTGCCCGCTCTCTGCCATCACATCGAGCTCCCCAATGGTTGAGAGAGAGAATCAGCAGAGGTACATGGGTAGATGGGAAAAGGAGTTTCCTCACATACATGATTTGGCCCCCCTTTAACCCAAAGACAACTAAAAATGCCAGCAGCTGAATTTAGGAAGCACTTAGCACACTCCAGATAGTATTTCACAGGTGGTACTTGCATTCATGTATTAATCCTCACAACAACTCTATGAAGTTGGTATTATTTATCAAGACCATTTTGCTCGTCCCCCAGTCTACCAGCGTACCTACTGAGTCCATGGCGTGGCCTTGCAGAAGAGGTGGGATTGTGATGGAAGATGGTATGTCCAGATGAGGGGAAGAGGCACAAGGGACCTTATGGGTTGAACAGGTAACAAGAAAGCACCCAGAGACTCATTCTGAGTGACAAATCTGTGTAAGATTAAAAAAAAAAAATAAACCGCCAGTGACTGGAACTGTAAGATGATTGGAAAATTTCCTTTGCCCTGGACCAGCTGAAATGCACAAAGATGAGGCTAGTGGAGTGATCAGGAAGAAGAAAATGAGGGCATGCTTAAGCTGGCCCAGCAGCAGGTCCACCCGGGGCTGATTGTGGGATCAAATAATCAGCATTTGATATCCATGAAGAGAAAAACTGGGCTGACACATGAATTTCATAATAGATACTTGGAAACAAATTTTTTCCCCCACTTGACCCTTTACCAAATTTACAGATAACTTTATTTCTAAAAAAATTTCTTTGGTTTTCCTTGTATTTATTTTTAGTTTGATCACAAAAGGGAACAATACTTGTTCCCTTACTCTGGGTATCTACCTCCTGGCCCACAGCACATTATTCTCCTTTTCAGCCTTTCTTAAAACTGATGCCAGGGGAGATAGTATTGTTTAGCACAGCACTGTTTAATAGAAATTTAACGCAAGCCACATTTGCATTTTAAAATTTCTAGTAGCCACATTAAAAGAAATTTTTTTAAGGTACAATTGATTTTGATAATGTATTTCATTTAATCCAACATAGTCAAAATATCATTTCAACAGATCTCTGAAATTTGGAGTGTTGTTTTACATTAGAGCACAGCTCACTTTGGACTAGTCACCCTCCAGGTGTTCAATGGCCACATGTGGCTCATGCTATCATGTGGGACAGTATAGGTCTAGCAGTTCAGTCAACCAAACTGGTCAAATCGTGGCCTTATTGCTTTTTAGCTGGTCATCCTTAGAAAAGTTAGTTAACCTCTCTAATTTTCTCACTGGTAAAATAGGGATAACAGTAAGGCCCAAATGAGTTCACATACACAACTATACTAAACCTGGGCAGAAGCACTAGGTAAACGTCAATGACACCCGACTGTCACAGCCCAGCTCCCACCCTGGCTTCCTTTTTTCTGAACCTGAACAGGATAAAGTTAAGGCTGAATTTTTAAAAACATTAGACTCCTTATTTCTGTCTATAACTTTTGATCACTGTATATCTACATAATATCTATGTAACATCTTCATTTAAATCTAATTCTCAAGTAATTCTCAAGTAGGGGCATCTAGTGGGTAGAAGCCAGGGATGGTGTTAAAAATCTTATAATGCACAGGACACCCAACCCCCCATCATAATGAAGAGTTATCTGACCCCAAATTTTAATAGTTCCACAGCTGAGTGCCATGGTTTTTTAATCGGGCTAACCTGCGCACTTGTGTGTGTGTGTGTGTGTGTGTGTGTGTGTGTGTATGTATATATATCATCTTATTAGTCTTTGATTCCTTTTAAAACAATTTAGAATATGAATTATAAATAAATGCTAATAGAAAACACCATCCTTGATCCTTGGAATATCTCTCACTTAGTGGTATACAGGGATTCTGCATCCCAAATTCCAGTAATAGGCTTCCTTGGGCTTTCCAGAGGGGAAGGATTATGACTTGTACAGTCAGATGTAAGAGGCCATGCGTTCCCACAGTCCTGTGACCTGAGACCAGTCTGCAGAAGCTCCACCATCCTGGGGCTGATGGGCTCCTGACGAGGGTTTGACTTCCACTGGACCTGCTCCCTTGCCAGAATTGAGTGCCATGTGAAAACTGACAGCTGCTTTCCTGCCCTGCCAGGGTCTTCTGGGTCACAGGACCCAAGGAGAAGGTGCAGGAGCCCCACAGTGCCAGTTCTGGGGCAGGTGGCCTCATGAGAAGGCTCCTTCCCACCCCCTCCCAACCCCTTTCTCCCGTTTATGTTATGACAAATGTACTCCATTTACTCTGAGATCTTGGAGGGGACTTAAGAAAGATGGTTCCGTGCCCCCCAACATTGAAGAGAGTTTCAGAGTGCCAAGTTTGTTCACAGGGGGTCTTTGGGAATTTGCAGGCTTGCTTTCTCTCCTCCCTGTTCTCTTGGGAAGTCCTCGTGGGAGATTCTTCTGGTCTTAGTTTTTACACTTGTGTGCTTTCCCTAAAGACCTAAAGGTCTTCCAATTAGTCTTTTGGGTTTCCCGGGTTCACCTTGGAAATGGCATTGTACCTTGTGTCGGCACTGGAGCTCAGGTCATTGAAACCCCCAGGAGACAGGGGTAACCAGTCCCCTCTGCTCCTGATTTTATGGAATATCATTTGTGAATCTTCTTGCTGCAAAAAAGCTGCTTGAATGTTTACTTGATTTCTGCCTTCCAAGGAGCAGCTGTTTTATTTGTTTGTCTTTGTTTGTGGTTTCCCAGCTAGGTTATCTGTGGATGTCATTCCAGTGACCAGAAAGCGCCCCTTTCACTGCCCTCCGCTCAAGAAGGTGAATACAGCAGCGCTGGGGAGAAACATACCATGCAGCTCCTTCAGTTTCTTACGCACTCCTGGTAGCCTGGGCTGTTGGAGCAGAGATGTCCTGACTGGAAAAGCCAGCTGCCACTAATCCTGGTGACCAAGTTAACTCCCCAGACCAAAAGACCACTGTTGCCAAAAGAGCGTGAACTGACAGCAGAGTCCCCTTTCTCTTCGTTAAAATTCAAAGGAAGTACGAACCCCAAGAGGACCTGTTCTGGCTTTAAGACCATGTCTGGTGAACAGATGGGTGAAAGCCAAGTGGCTGGCTCTGCCCTCTTGCTGGTGCAGGGAGCCATCCCTCTCCCACATGGCTTCCTCTTTCAGCAAGCGATCAGCTTCCTCTGGCCACCTGGAAAACGCAGAGTCAAACACCTGTCTAAGTAGATATGCTGAGCACTGGGCCTGATCCATCTGTAGCGCAAGACACAACATTCACCAGCTGCTTTCCCGAGCGTGAGGTGGGAGCATGGGCTTTGACGACAGCATCGCTGCTGCACTTGAACCACCGCTGAGCTGTTGCTTTCCACGTTGGCGGGAGGGGCAGGCTTGCAAGCTGGGGCCCGCCAGCGTTTGCCCAGACGTGGGGAGGGGAGGGAGGCTGCAAAAGCACAGGGAGAGCCCAAGTTAGCCTGGGCCCACGGCTGGCCTCCTGAGCTCTGGGCTGAGGCTATCCTTCTTCAGGAGCAGACGGTGGTTTGGCTAAGCCAGCATTCTGATTCTAGAAAAATGAGGCAGTTCTGTTGGAAGTAGCCATGGAGACCATAGTTTTACATGGAGCAGTTCTTTCCTTTGTCTTGGGAGAGCTCAGTTTATGGAGAAAGCCCAGGAAAACAGAAGAGAGGAAAGATTGTTTTGCCTCTGCATTTAGGTGTGAGTGTGTGTGGGGTGCTTCAATTTTCCTTTTTTGGCTAGTTGTTGAGTCTGTGCTCCTTTAATTTTATTGTCACCACTCTCATCCTAATAAAAATGGTTGTTAATCACTACTAATTGTGTGGTACAGGGCAAGAAGCATGCTCTGTCTCACCAAACAAGTGCCTTATATTCTCTGAAGCAGGATGCAGTTTGTGAGACTATCACCTTATTTTGGAGGGTGGTGCCAGAAGAAATACCAGAGCCTGGTTCTTGGAGCTATTTCTGAATAACTGAGTGGTATCATGGCCGTCTTTTATCTGGCCTAACACTTAAATAACAAAGGGACCCAAGCATTCTAGTGAGCCCTTAATATGTGTCAGGCACTGTTCTAAGTACTCTATCCTAATGAGCTAATTTAAATCTTCATAACCCTGTAAGGGAGACATGAGAGTTTTACAGGTGGAGAATCTGTTGCCCAGAGAGGCTCGGTAACTTCCCAAAGACCATGTTGTTAACAAATGCTGGGGGCAAACCAGGCAGTGTCCCAGCCTGCTGGAAGCCCATGGCTGCACAGGGCTGGCAAACAATTATGAATGACATTCATTTACCTCCTAGACTAGTTAGAAGCTCATTCATTTTAAAGCATGTTACAACAAGGCAATTCTAAAATGCCTGCTTCCAGCATTAAAAAGAAAACACCTATTTCAGGCAACCCTTTCCCAGGTTGCCTACATCATTTTCCCACAGGTCTCACTCAGGCCTCTTGGAGATGGAGGCTTTGGGTTGCCCACTCTTGAGTCCTAGCAAACTTCAGTGGCTCTCCTGGCCTCTTGAGCGATTTCTGGTCCTATCGACTTCTAACTGCTCAGACCTCTGAGAGCAAAATAATTTGGTGATTTGTGATGTGAAGGGAATGTGGACCCTGCAGAGTGCAGAAAGCTCCAGAATGGGTGGAGGGGGAGAGGCGAGGGCCTCCCCATCTGCCTCCTCCCTTCCCCTGGTGCCCCCTGTCTCCTGATGTGTCCCAGGCATCCGTTTGCTTTATTAGCATTGGGGAGCAATTATCTTCAGCTTGTGAAGTGTGAGTGTTTGACCCAGGACCCAAATCAAAGTCTGTATTCATCCCACGTGACAGAGATTCGTCACCCATAAGAAGGCAAGTCAATCTACTGGACCTTCAATTTGTATTTCTCTGAGAGTCATACTGTCTCAGAAGGTCACACTATAGTGTTAAAAGACCAAGGTCTGGGCTTCCCTGGTGGCGAAGTGGTTGAGAGTCCGCCTGCTGATGCAGGGGACGCAGGTTCGTGCCCTGGTCCGGGGGGATCCCACATGCCGCAGAGCGGCTGGGCCCGTGAGCCATGGTCACTGAGCCTGCGCGTCCGGAGCCTGTTCTCCGCAACAGGTGAGGCCACAACAGTGAGAGACCAGCATACCTCAAAAAAAAAAAAAAAAAAAAAAAAAAAACCCACAAAAAAACCCCCCCAAAAAACAAACAAACAAAAATAAGACCAAGTTCTTCCAAGACCAGTGCTCTCCATTCTGGCTTCCCCATAGCCAGGAAATATCCCTTATTGACTAATATTGTAAGCAGTAGAAGAATGAAGGCATTGGGGAAGCAATCTTTGCAGTGAACTAATCTTTTACAAGTGTTGGCTGACTCTCAGGCCTGTAGGACTGGAGGTCAGGATGGGCGGTGTCTTGGTGGGTATGCCTATGTGCTCAATGGGCCATAGACAAAAACTTTGATTTTAACTATATGACTATCTCCCATATTTTATTTAATTCCATTCCAAAGGCAGGAAAGAAAGCAGGAAACACAAATTCAGAAGGCATGGAAACTAACCTCAACTCCTCACTTATTAATTATGTGACCTTGAAAAAGTCACCTAAAGCACCTGGGCTGTTCCCTCCCTTACCGGGTAAGTGGTTTGACCCAGACAATACATCATTCCCTACTTAGTTATAATAGTAATGGTTATCATTTCAAGGTGTACAGGTGGGGTTAAGTTTCCATTTTGCTTTGGGATTCTAAAGAAAGTTAAAGACTCTTCAAACCGTGAACAATCTAAAAAGCAAGCAAGTTTATCATTTTCACTGCATCCTGTATGTAGATAGATATATAAATATACAGTGAGCCACTGGAACAGTATGTAAAAAATGTTTGGAGTCATTTCAAAGCCTGTGCCATGTGCTGAATGGAGATTTCTGAGACTTCTACAGTCATTAACTTCAGCACTCACCTCTAATATATTCCGACTTAAAGTGTGCAACCTTGTTTAAAATGCACTGCTAAAGCATATATTTTCATGTATTGCTATGTCTGAATGCACGATAACCAGGTTGAAAATCAAATTATCTGTGTTAGGGTGAATATTATAGTGTGAATACTGCCTGCTGGGCTGTGAATGAATCTTGTAAACACAATCAAATGCATCTTTCCCTTCCTCTCGTGTTCAGTGCCCCTACCCCTCTCGAAGCGGCAATTCTTCCCCTCCCTTCCCACTGTCACAGCAGTTCATGGTTATCGTGGGTGACATCTTCAGCTTCAATGCAGCATGAGCTCTGCCATGAGATTAAAGCCACTTCAGGAATAAGGAAAAATAAAGAAATAAATGTCACCCTTTTTCCCGAGGAATGTGACATGCTTTGTTAAACTACAAGTGTCTAATGAAAAGTTTTGGGTCTCCCAAATTGTTTTTTGAGGGCAAAGAGGAGATGTGTAATAGAAGCTGTTTTTGTTCCTTTGCTAATTTACTAAATTATCCAAACAGGAGGGGAGGGGTATCAGCATGTGACACTGGGAACAGACCCTGAAGTTCAAGCCCAGGGCTTTCAGGACGGGGAGTGAGTGAGTCCCGCTCTGTCCCAAGGTTTCAGTCCCTTCTCTATTGCTGTCTAAACACTCAGCGGAGCAGCTATGATAGTCATTTATGGAGTGCCTGGCTTTAGATACAGACAAGGGATTAAGGGAAGACATGATCTTTTGGAAGGAAAGCCATGGCTCCAATGCCATACAAGGCAAGGTTGCCGTAAGATCTGAGCAAGCGATAGCCCATGCAGGACTGTACTAGATCTTTCCTCCCTCTGGCAGCATCCTTGCCTACTGTTGCCAGATCTCCAAAGTTCACAACTGCAACTTCCAGAAAGGGAAAATAAACGCCATGAATTATGGGGTTACCCTGACCTTTATATAACAAGGCAGTTAGTTGCGCCCTTAGCAAAACAGTGAAGGGGATGGTCTTAGAGATGAATTTCTCTCTCCTTCCCAGACCCTTTCTTTCCTTTTTTTGTACCTGTCCTTACTTGACCCCCAGCATTTAAGGTCCCATATAAGCCCTATTGTTCTCAAACAGGCTTCCCTCACCCCTACCCACTGCAGAGAGCCCACCTGGAGCGGCCCTCCGTTTCTTTCTTAGACCCCTCACCCTGGTTCATTCCCATATCCAAGTCGCCCTCCCTGTGGACCTCTGAGGAGCGAGTACAGATAGGGTCTCATAGCTCAATTCCCTGGCAGGTTTCCCGTTTTATCTGAGGTCTTCAATGCTATGATCCAAAGGAAGGAGCAATGGTGATATTGTAGACATGGGGGATGTAAACAATGATATAAACAGCCTAGGATCCTTTTAGCTCTGGAAACATTGCTTACAGGCAGCCACCTAGCCACAGTCAGCCTGGCTGTTTCTAGGGCATATCTCTGTTGATTTGTCATGGATTTTGAGGGTTGGATACTCACAAGTTCTCCTGAGAGCAGTGAGGATCTGGAGTCATCTTTCAGGAAGGTACATCCTTCTCCAGCTCCCAATTCTTTGCATGCATTGAAAAAATAAGACCAAAATTAGCATCAAATTGAGTCTTAAAGAGGAGGAAAACATCACGAAAAAGATCCTTTAAGCCAAGTGTGGAAAAGAGCAGGGGTCCTCATGGTTGATTCTGCTGCTGTGTTATCAGCAGCCTATACAAGGAGGCGAGGACCATTATTTTAATAACTAGTTGGCAGAACTGCCTCCACTTTCCCTGTAGATTTCTCCTTAGGCATTGACTGATGTTAGCAAAAAGCAGCTCAGGAAAATACTGGGGAAATGCAGGGATTGATCAGCTTTGAATACAGACTAGGAGGTGGTAAGGCTTCTCCATTTTCACCATGTACTCTTCCCTGCACCCCTACTCTCCCTTACACCTTCTAGTGTGTAAGTTGTTTCTCCCCATTTCCCCTCCCTCCCCTAAGAAAGACCCATTTTCTGAGGCAGAATAGATGAGTTTCCCTCTTCTTCGAAACAATCCAAAAAACTCAGAGTCTGGTACTGCTGAGTATTCTCTCTGGGGGATTTCAAGATGGACAGTTGTCCAGAAGTCCCACAGGAACATGAAAAACAGGAGAGGGGATCGCCCACGGCCTCTCACATGCATGACCCACAGCTCAGCTAAGAACTGAGCCTTAGGAGGAAAGCAGGTTTTCTCTGCTCTAATAATAAAAACAATAATAGCTACCATTTATGTACCACTTACAGAGGGCCAGGTACTGTGCTGAGTGCTTTACCCTCATTATTTCACTTCGTCCTTAAACATTTCCATTATTAGTCCCCTTTTACAGATAAGCTAACAGAGGCTTAAAGAAGTTAAGCAACTTTCTTAGAGTTACACAGATGGTCCGTAGCAGAGCTGGGATTCAAACTGAGGCAGACTGACTCTAGAGAGAACGGAAAGAATGAGTGTGTGTGTGTGTGTGTGTGTGTGTGTGTATGTGTGTGTGTGTGTGTTTGCGCATGTGCCTGCAAATCGGAAAGTAAACTCCCCAAGGGTAGGCCATTGTTTTGTTCTCTACAATAAGCTGCAGCCTGAAAAATAGTCCTTGGCACTATTTATAGGCACTCTGTAAATATTTGTTGAATGCATTATGAGAGATTGGATTTAACCTAAAGCTTAACCAAATCCATGACTTAAAAAAATAAGATATAAACTAATATTCGTCCATTTTTTTTAGCATTTCAAATTGATCATGGGTATCAGCTCATTTTTTTCTCATAAAAGCCTGTGCAGTTGAGATGGCACATATCACATAAAGAAACTGGAGAGAGTGAACCGAACTTAGATATTTATTGTAGCATTTCATCACTGCTGTGCACCAAGAACTGTGCTATTACTTTCTATTTATTAAATTATTTCATCCTCATAACCCCAAAGTGGTAGTTTCTCTTACTATCTCCTTTTTTTTTTATTTTACAAATTTAATCAGTTATACATATACATATGTTCCCATATCCCTCCCTTTTGCGTCTCCCTCCCACCCTCCCTATCCCACCCCTCCAGGCGGTCACAAAGAACCAAGCTGATCTCCCTGTGCTATGCGGCTGCTTCCCACTAGCTATCTACCTTACGTTTGGTAGTGTATATATGTCCATGCCGCTCTTTCACTTTGTCACAGCTTACCCTTCCCCCTCCCCATATCCTCAAGTCCATGCTCTAGTAGGTCTGTGTCTTTATTCCTGTCTTACCCCTATGTTCTTCATGACATTTTTTTCTTAAATTCCATATATATGTGTCAGCATACAGTATTTGTCTTTCTCTTTCTGACTTACTTCACTCTGTATGACAGACTCTAGGTCCATCCACCTCATTACAAATAGCTCAATTTCATTTCTTTTTATGGCTGAATAATATTCCATTGTATATATGTGCCACATCTTCTTTATCCATTCATCCGATGATGGACACTTAGGTTGTTTCCATCTCCAGGCTATTGTAAATAGGGCTGCTATGAACATTTTGGTACATGTCTCTTTTTGAATTATGGTTTTCTCAGGGTATATGCCCAGTAGTGGGATTGCTGGGTCATATGGTAGTTCTATTTGTAGTTTTTTAAGGAACCTCCATACTGTGCTCCATAGTGGCTGTACCAATTCACATTCCCACCAGCAGTGCAAGAGTGTTCCCTTTTTTCCACACCCTCTCCAGCATTTATTGTTTCTAGATTTTTTGATGATGGCCATTCTGACTGGTGTGAGATGATATCTCATTGTAGTTTTGATTTGCATTTCTCTAATGAGTAAAGATGTTGAGCATCCTTTCATGTGTTTGTTGGCAGTCTGTATATCTTCTGTGGAGAAATGTCTATTTAGGTCTTCTGCCCATTTTTGGATTCGGTTGTTTGTTTTTTTGCTATTGAGCTGCATGAGCTGCTTATAAATTTTGGAGATTAATCCTTTGTCAGTTGCTTCATTTGCAAATATTTTCTCCCATTCTGAGGGTTGTCTTTTGGTCTTGTTTATGGTTTCCTTTGCTGTGCAAAAGCTTTGAAGTTTCATTAGGTCCCATGTGTTTATTTTTGTCTTTATTTCCATTTCTCTAGGAGGTGGGTCAAAAAGGATCTTGCTGTGATTTATGTCATAGAGTGTTCTGCCTATGTTTTCCTCTAGGAGTTTGATAGTGTCTGGCCTTACATTTAGGTCTTTAATCCATTTTGAGCTAATTTTTGTGTATGGTGTTAGGGAGTGATCTAATCTCATACTTTTACATGTCCCTGTCCAGTTTTCCCAGCACCACTTATTGAAGAGACTGTCCTTTCTCCACTGTACATTCCTGCCTCCTTTATCAAAGATAAGTTGGCCATATGTGCGTGGGTTTATCTCTGGGCTTTCTATCCTGTTCCATTGATCTATCTTTCTGTTTTTGTGCCAGTACCATACTGTCTTGATTACTGTAGCTTTGTAGTATAGTCTGAAGTCAGGGAGCCTGATTCCTCCAGCTCCGTTTTTCGTTCTCAAGATTGCTTTGGCTATTCGGGGTCTTTTGTGTTTCCATACAAATTGTGAAATTTTTTGTTCTAGTTCTGTGAAAAATGCCATTGGTAGTTTGATAGGTATTGCATTGAATCTGTAGATTGCTTTGGGTAGTAGAGTCATTTTCACAATGTTGATTCTTCCAATCCAAGAGCATGGTACATCTCTCCATCTATTTGTATCATCTTTAATTTCTTTCATCAGTGTCTTATAATTTTCTGCATACAGGTCTTTTGTCTCCTTAGGTAGGTTTATTCCTAGATATTTTATTCTTTTTGTTGCAATGGTAAATGGGAGTGTTTCCTTGATTTCACTTTCAGATTTTTCATCATTAGTATATAGGAATGCCAGAGATTTCTGTGCATTAATTTTGTATCCTGCAACTTTACCAAATTCATTGATTAGCTCTAGTAGTTTTCTGGTAGCATCTTTAGGATTCTCTATGTATAGTATCATGTCATCTGCAAACAGTGACAGCTTTACTTATTCTTTTCCCATTTGGATTCCTTTTATTTCCTTTTCTTCTATGATTGCTGTGGCTAAAACTTCCAAAACTATGTTGAATAAGAGTGGTGAGAGTGGGCAACCTTGTCTTGTTCCTGATCTTAGTGGAAATGGTTTCAGTTTTTCACCATTGAGGACGATGCTGGCTGTGGGTTTGTCATATATGGCCTTTATTATGTTGAGGAAAGTTCCCTCTATGCCTACTTTCTGCAGGGTTTTTATCATAAATGGGTGTTGAATTTTGTCGAAAGCTTTCTCTGCATCTATTGAGATGATCATATGGTTTTTCTCCTTCAACTTGTTAATATGGTGTATCACATTGTTTGATTTGCGTATATTGAAGAATACTTGCATTCCTGGAATAAACCCCACTTGATCATGGTGTATGATCCTTTAATGTGCTGTTGGATTCTGTTTGCTAGTATTTTGTTGAGGATTTTTGCATCTATGTTCATCAGTGATATTGGCCTGTAGTTTTCTTTCTTTGTGACATCCTTGTCTGGTTTTGGTATCAAGGTGATGGTGGCCTCGTAGAATGAGTTTGGGAGTGTTCCTCCCTCTGCTATATTTTGGAAGAGTTTGAGAAGGATAGGTGTTAGCTCTTCTCTAAATGCTTGATAGAATTCGCCTGTGAAGCCATCTGGTCCTGGGCTTTTGTTTGTTGGAAGAGTTTTTATCACAGTTTCAATTTCAGTGCTTGTGATTGGTCTGTTCATATTTTCTATTTCTTCCTGATTCAGTCTTGGCAGGTTGTGCATTTCTAAGAATTTGTCCATTTCTTCCAGGTTGTCCATTTTATTGGCATAGAGTTGCTTATAGTAATCTCTCATGATCTTTTGTATTTCTGCAGTGTCAGTTGTTACTTCTCCTTTTTCATTTCTAATTCTATGGATTTGAGTCTTCTCCCTTTTTTTCTTGATGAGTCTGGCTAATGGTTTATCAATTTTGTTTATCTTCTCAAAGAACCAGCTTTTAGTTCTATTGATCTTTGCTATCGTTTCCTTCATTTCTTTTTCATTTATTTCTGATCTGATTTTTATGATATCTTTCCTTCTGCTAACTTTGGGATGTTTTTGTTCTTCTTTCTCTAATTGCTTTAGGTGCAAGGTCAGGTTGTTTATTCGAGATATTTCCTGTTTCTTAAGGTGGGATTGTATTGCAATAAACTTCCCCCTTAGAACTGGTTTTGCTGCATCCCATAGGTTTTGGGTCGTCGTGTCTCCATTGTCATTTGTTTCTAGGTATTTTTTAATTTCCTCTTTGATTTCTTCAGTGATCACTTCGTTATTAAGTAGTGTATTGTTTAGCCTCCATGTGTTTGTATGTTTTACAGCTCTTTTCCTGTAATTGATATCTAGTCTCATAGCATTGTGGTCGGAAAAGATACTTGATACAATTTCAATTTTCTTAAATTTACCAAGGCTTGATTTGTGACCCAAGATATGATCTATCCTGGAGAATGTTCCATGAGCACTTGAGAAAAATGTGTATTCTGTTGTTTTTGGATGGAATGTCCTATAAATATCAATTAAGTCCATCTTGTTTAATGTATCATTTAAAGCTTGTGTTTCCTTATTTATTTTCATTTTGCATGACCTGTCCATTGGTGAAAGTGGGGTGTTAAAGTCCCCTACTATGATTGTGTTACTGTCGATTTCTCCTTTTATGGCTGTTAATATTTCCCTTATGTATTGAGGTGCTCCTATGTTTGGTGCATAAATATTTACAATTGTTATATCTTCTTCTTGGATCGATCCCTTGATCATTATGTAGTGTCCTTCTTTGTCTCTTCTAGTAGTCTTTATTTTAAAGTCTATTTTGTCTGATATGAGATTTGCTACTCCAGCTTTCTTTTGGTTTCCATTTGCATGGAATATCTTTTTCCATCCCCTTACTTTCAATCTGTATGTGTCTCTAGGTCTGAAGTGGGTCTCTTGTAGACAGCATATATATGGGTCTTGTTTTTGTATCCATTCAGCCAATCTGTGTCTTTTGGTGGGAGCATTTAGTCCATTTACATTTAAGGTAATTATTGATATGTATGTTCCTATTCCCATTTCCTTAATTGCTTTGGGTTCGTTATTGTAGGTATATTACTTCTGTTGTGTTTCTTGCCTAGAGAAGTTCCTTTAGCATTTGTTGTAAAGCTGGTTTGGTGGTGCTGAACTCTCTCAGCTTTTGCTTGTCTGTAAACGTTTTAATTTCTCCATCAAATCTGAATGAGATCCTTGCTGGGTAGAGTAATCTTGGTTGCAGGTTTTTCTCCTTCATCACTTTAAGTATGTCCTGCCACTCCCTTCTGGCTTGTAGAGTTTCTGCTGAGAGATCAGCTGTTATCCTGATGGGGATTCCCTTGTGTGTTATTTGTTGTTTTTGCCTTGCTGCTTTTAATATGATTTCTTTGTGTTTAATTTTTGACAGTTTGATTAATATGTGTCTTGGTGTATTTCTCCTTGGATTTATTCTGTATGGGACTCTCTGTGCCTCCTGGACTTGATTAACTATTTCCTTTCCCATATTAGGGAAGTTTTCAACTATAATCTCTTCAAATATTTTCTCAGTCCCTTTCTTTTTCTCTTCTTCTTCTGGACCCCCTATAATTCGAATGTTGGTGTGTTTAATGTTGTCCCAGAGGTCTCTGAGACTGTCCTCTGTTCTTTTCATTCTTTTTTCTTTATTTTGCTGTGCAGCAGTTATTTCCACTATTTTATCTTCCACCTCACTTATCCGTTCTTCTGCCTCAGTTATTCTGCTATTGATCCCATCTAGAGTATTTTTTATTTCATGTATTGTGTTTTTAATCGATGCTTGATTCGTCTTTAGTTCTTCTAGGTCCTTGTTAACTGTTTCTTGCATTTTGTCTATTCTATTTCCAAGATTTTGGATCATCTTTACCATCATTATTCTGAATTCTTTTTCAGATAGACTGCCTATTACCTCTTCATTTGTTAGGTCTGGTGGGTTTTTATCTTGCTCCTTCTCCTGCTGTGTGTTTTTCTGTCTTCTCATTTTGCTTATGTTACTGTGTTTGGGGTCTCCTTTTTGCAGGCTGCAGGTTCATAGTTCCCGTTGTTTTTGGTGTCTGTCCCCAGTGGCTAAGGTTGGTTTAGTGGGTTGTGTAGGCTTCTTGGTGGAGGGGACTACTGCCTGTGTTCTGGTGGATGAGGCTGGATCTTGTCTTTCTGGTGGGCAGGTCCACGTCTGGTGGTGTGTTTTGGGGTGTTTGCGGACTTTTTATGATTTGAGGCAGCCTCTCTGCTAATGGGTGGCGTTGTGTTCCTGTCTTGCTAGTTGTTTGGCATAGGGTGTCCAGCACTGTAGCTTGCTGGCCGTTGAGTGAAGCTGGGTGCTGGTGTTGAGATGGAGATCTCTGGAAGATTTTCGCCGTTTTATATTATGTGGTGCTGGGAGGTCTCTTGTGGACCAGTGTCCTGAAGTTCGCTCTCCCACCTCAGAGGCACAGCACTGACTCCTGGCTCCTCAATTTGGGATGATTTGTTGTCTATTCATGTATTCCACAGATGCAGGGTACATGAAGTTGATTGTGGAGCTTTAATCCACTGCTTCTGAGGCTGCTGGGAGAGGTTTCCCTTTCTCTTCTTTGTTCTCACAGCTCCTGGGTCTCAGCTTTGGATTTGGCCCCGCCTCTGCGTGTAGGTCGCCAGAGGGCGTCTGTTCTTCGCTCAGACAGGACAGGGTTAAAGGAGTAGCCTCTTCGGGGACTCTGGCTCACTCAGGCCGGGCGGGAGGGAGGGGCACGGAGTGCGGGGCGAGCCTGCAGTGGCAGAGGTCGGCGTGACGTTGCACCAGCCCGAGGCGTGCCGTGCGTTCTCCCAGGGAAGCCGCCCCTGGATCCCGGGACCCCGGCAGTGGCAGGCTGCACAGGCTCCCGGAAGGGTGGTGTGGGCAGTGACCTGCGCTCGCACACAGGCTTCTTGGCGGCGGCAGCAGCAGCCCCAGCATCCCATGCCCCTCTCTGGGCTCCGCGCTTTCAGCCGCGACTCGCGCCCGTCTCTGGAGCTCCTTTACGCGGCGCTCTTAATCCCCTCTCCTCGCGCACCAGGAAACCAAGAGGGAAGAAAAAGTTTCCTGCCTCTTCGGCAGCTCCAGAGTTTTCCCGGACTCCCTCCCGGCTAGCTGTGGCACATTAGCCCCCTTCAGGCTGAGTTCTCGCCGCCAGCCCCAGTCCTCTCACTGCGCTCTGACCGAAGCCCGAGCCTCAGCTCCAGCGCCGCCCGCCCCGGCGGGGGAGCAGACAAGCCTCTCGGGCTGGTGAGTGCCGCTCGGCACCGCTCCTCCGTGCGGGAATCTCTCTGCTTTGCCCTACCCAGGTATGTGGGGAGTTTCTTGCCTTTTGGGAGGTCTGGGGTCTTCTGCCAGCGTTCAGTAGGTGTTCTGTAGGAGTTGTTCCACGTGTAGCTGTATTTCTGGTGTATCTGTGGGGAGGAAGGTGATCTCCGCGTGTTACTCTTCCGCCATCTTACCCGGAAGTCAAGAACTCTACTTAGTAGATTTTTTAATCTAAGGTTGACTATCTCCTTTTTATAGAAGAAAAAATCGAGGCACAGAGAGGCTAAGAACTAGCATTTACATAGATTTTCCACATGCTACATGCTAATATGAAATCTGTATGGAGCTGAGACTAGCGCTTGTGTCTTAACTGTTATTCTTGTATTTTGATTCACACAACATTTTAACTGAAAGCGATACCTAGGAGATGATTTAATCCATTTTCCTCTTCTAGACTTTGAGGCTCAGAGAAGGTAACAGATTTTCCCGGAGTCACACAGCTAATGGCATAACCAATGACCAAGCTGAGACTGGAATTGTGCTGTCCAGTAGGGTAGTCACCAGCTGCAGGTGTCTATTTAAACTTAAAACTACAAGTCAATAGTTAAAAATTCAGTTCCTCAACTAGCCACATTCCATGGATTCAAATGTAACATGTATTTAAAGGTGACCATACGAGGTAAAACAGATTATAGATTTCACTGCCTGGTTGATTTGCTCTCCTAATATACTCATGTCCTTCTCGGTAGCTCTACGTGCATGCCTTTCTCCACTAGATATGACTGTGCTATGGAACCAGTGCTCTGCGTTTCCCCATTCATTCTCATCTTCTCGTGTTGTGATAAGCCCACCATTGCCGTAGGCAATATGGAACCTGGTCTTCGAAGAGTTTTGTGCTTTATTTAAAGAGCTAAAACTTTCATTTCTGAAACAACCAAGGTACAATTCCGAGCCATCTTAGGAGTAAATAAAGTAATTTCTTACATTTATGTTATTAAGAGTTTACAAAAAGCTTTCATAGGCCAGTGTCTCATTTAAGCTTCAAAATAACCACTGTAAGTGGGAAAACAGCTATCATTAGACCCATTTTATAGATGAGAAAGCTGAACTTCTGTATGTATAAATAACCAACTCGAACTGGTGTGTCAAAGTCTAGATTAGACAACTCATGTAAGTATAGACATATTGGAGGAATGCAAAGCAAAGGAAATCACAAATGGAGGAAAATTTCTGTTTTTCCTTGTCGATGTCTAGTCCATGCCTGGTCTAAGAAAAGTAAAGGTGAATAAAGCATGAATGAAGCATGGTCTCTGCCCTCTCAGAGCTTAAAATCAAAAGTTGGGAAAGTATAAGTCCTGTGGCTCAGTAGATAAAGTATAAGTTAGCAAGCAGCACCGTCGTGGTAATGTGCAGTTTTGCCCCTTGGTGCAGCCTCATGGCCCAGTCCAGGGCCCAGTACATAGTAGGCACTCAATTAAGATTTGTTGAATAAGTTTTTGTGGGAATGTAATCCATGCTTAGG
Organism: Mesoplodon densirostris; assembly: GCF_025265405.1. NCBI lineage: Eukaryota > Metazoa > Chordata > Mammalia > Artiodactyla > Ziphiidae > Mesoplodon > Mesoplodon densirostris. The sequence continues at coordinate 56,854,767 of NC_082674.1, forward strand.
TCCAAGCAAGAGAACAAGGCAATGTACATAGCAGTTCAGGACCCTGAAATGTGACTCTATTTCCATCTATTTATGGAGTTGTCAGTTAAAATGTACACTGACTTCTCTCAATTCTTGAACTGTTTTCCTGATAGCAATTTTTATATAAACACATCTTTACCTCAGTAAATTGGCTGGGGCATTGGATTACCAAGAAAGGCGAAAACCATTGTGGGAAACAGCAAAAAGTGTTGGCGTTTAAAGTAAAAATAGGAATGGAGGAATGATATAGAAGAACTAGTCACAGACAGCTAGCTGTTGGACCACAAATGGGAGAGTCTTTTGGAAAACGTTTGGGAAGATCAGGTTGCCATTTGATTTGGCTATTTATGTCACTTGACCCAATTGCTAGGAGAAGGAAAAATTTGATTTTCTTAAAGTATATCGAAAAGCTTCTTGAATGACTCCCAATATCCTAAAAATATTTTTGAATTGGGTACAAACTTTATCTAATACAAACTTTGTAAAACACAAGTAATAATAATCACGTCAGTGTTTCATTGGGAGGATCAATTCTGTTTTTTAAATTCCAAGGAAAAAGTTAATAATTTAGAAGGTCTATGTTTTATTCATTTTCACCATGCTAGTAGAAAATGAATGAATAAGCAAATATATGAATTATGTTGGGGAATATTTGTAATCTAATTCCACTCAGAAATAAAGACATAATTGTAAATGGGCACTGTCATTGTCTAACACATGTCTTTTCAAGCTAAGATGTTTATGGTTGGTATAGAAGGAAGCCTAGACAAGGAGAGAGCTGACAGCTCCCCCAGGATTTACCAGTCTCCTTAACCACTTGAGTGATGCTGCCCCCAAGCTGAAATAGCGTGAAGCCTTGAATTCAATGTTGCTTGACTCTTATGCCCACAAGTTCCTCTTCCTCTTGCCCAGGTTCTCTCTTAAAAAGCAACATAATTATGATATCGTCACAGGAACATCCACAGCTTAAGTTAGGGTAGGGAGAGAGACTCCAGGGTGTAATTCGCTAGTAGCCTAATTGTGGATTCTGCCTCTTCCATGAATTTCTATACCAGTCTCCTAACAGGTCTCCCTGCCACCAGCCCTTGCTCTCTGCAACCCATCTATTTTGCCCTTCTGCAAACTATCTCCTCATGGCTTATAGAAGAAAGTACAAACTCTTTAGCCAAGCAGTCCATGCCTGGCACCATCTGACACCAGCCACCTTCTAAAACCTAATTTCTCACTTTTCCCTTCCAGATAAACCTCTTTGCTCATTACTTTATAAATATATTCATATTTAGGACTTTCCAAGGTTTTCCCATGCCATCTCCCCTCGCTGAAATCGAATCTCCAGGTCTGTGCATTTCCTTGGCCTGTAGTAAGATGAAATACTTATTGAATGAATGGATGGGTGGATGGATGGATCAAATTCATCCTTGTGTTTCTTTGAATCCCAACTGTTCTATAGATCCTTTATCTTACTAACATATTTTGTGTTTTCTCAGCCCTGCTTTGAATCCTAAACCACATGTCTTTGCCCATTATTTGGCACTCAGCAAATGCTGACTTGTGTTAATTATTAATTAGCTAACTTATTAATTAAATCGAGGCATTTGTTGGGTGCCTGTCATGTAGCCAACACTGCATGTAGTAGGAGCTAGTAAGGAGCTTTCAATCCAATAGGGGAACAGATGAGAAAATCACCAATCGTTGCTATAAAAGATAATGTATAAGAAGTGCTGTGCAAGTTCATCGGGAAAACACAGGTGAGGGTGATTCAATAAAGTCCGAGGGATTCCAGAAATGTTCCCAAGAAGTGATAGTGTCTGATCTGAGGAATGTTTATTTGGTTCATCTTTCCTCTTCAAATCCACCTGAATGGGGATTTTGTTTTGACCAGAGCCTCCTACTTAGTAATAATATTTATCCTTTGAATTTTGAGCTGCCTTACCATGATTAAAGAGATTTCAGACCCTTATCTCAATTAATTCTCATAAATTCTAGCTGACATAGTTGGTCAGGCAGGGAAGACTACGGGACCCAAGGGCAATACTTATTCAATCTCATGGCCAGCATGCATTTACAAGGAAGGTTTTCTGATCCCTACTAGAGACTTGAAATCCCATTGGGCAACTTGAAGAGTTGACATTATTTAGGAGAGGAGGGGTTTGGATTTTCTGGTCTGTCTTTAATGGTGCTGAGCTGGATCAGCTCTCCCTTCCATTATGCCTAATGCAGGTCCTGTTTTTGGAGGAGTAAGAACCAATCACTAGGGGCAGATGGAAAGGTACTGGGAGAATCCAACTTCAAGGGACATCTAGGGACACGGGGGTGGATAAATGATGAAAGCAAGAGACATCCTTTTTCAAGTACATTCTAAGAAAGTTATGTGGCAGGGATGCTCTCACCTACAGAGTAGAACTGAGGTCATCCTATGAGTGAGGAAAGAGGAGACATTTATACTGAAAAAAAACCAACCAATATCAAAGACTCTTCAGTTTAAAAATGAAAGTGAAATTATGATGAGTTTTAATGTGAGCTCTGCTGCCAAAAGAGCTTTGCCCTCTAAATGCCAGGTGACTTCTCCCTTACCTCTGCTAGCAGTTCCCCTTGTCTTCAGTAAAGTGCTATATAAATATGGCAGAAATATGTTCCTGGATTGTAAAAGAAAGAAAAGACCAGCTCTCAGTTGCAACATATTGAAAGTTTGTAATACAAGCATTTTTCTTGAGCTCTCAGTATCTAATCCTTGAAGCTACTTGGTAAAACTCAAAGATTACATGGTAACTTGACTAATTTAAGAGCTGCCAAAAGAAAAAATATAGTCCACACTTTTTCTAAGGAAAAAAATCCATGAGTCATAAGCCTAAAAGCTCTGGTCCTTAAGGTGCAAATGTAGAAGCACTAGGCAGAAACTACCCAAACTACTTTGAAACAAATAAACCTGGTATGTCGAAGGCACAAAGATTTGTAGCTATCTCTCGCTCATGTAAGGTCCCAGGATAGTCATGAATCTGGGATGGTACAGTCCAGAGTTTTTAGTTTTGAGTGGGACAACTTTCTTGAACAGAGGGTCATGAAAATGTTGGAAACCTTTCTTTTTTCACATTGCTGTTGATTTGTTTTTTTACCCGAGAGACTATTAAGAACGCACAAAGCTTTTGGCTCTTAAAATATGAGACCTATTCATCCTAGTAGCTTTGTTTTCTTGCAAAGTGTGTTCTGGTCTTAGGTTGCAAAAGAGTGAGACCTCCTGCCAAGATATGTGCATGCATGTTAAGATGGATACATTAGCTACTTCATGGTAGTTTGATACTCTTTTGCAAAATGTGCCATTTTATCCATGTTTTGAAGAGGATGGGTTAGAGCACACTGTGGGGATTAAGAGCCTGTGTTTTGAGGTTAGGCAGATCAGGGTTTGGGTCTGGTCAATCTGATCACTAGCTTCATGACCTTGTCCAAGTTTTTTAACCTAGCTAGGAATTGGTCTCTTCATCTGTAAAAATGATGATAACACAACCTACCACGTGGGATTTCTGGGAGGATTAAATAAGATAATGCATATAAATACCTTAGGAAGGTATCTGCCATATCATCAACACTCAGTACACAGTAGATGTTATTTTTGCAATTAATGCTATTTCTACCATCATCTAAATACCCCGAAGGCTTGCTGAGTCCACACTCTGATCTAAGACGGCAAACCTTTTCATGCTTCTGTGATGGTTTATTGGTACTTCATGCTTTGAACACATATGGTGCTGTGATCATGGGGATTAAGAGTCCCTTGGATCTATGAACGATCTAGAGGATAGCGTGCCCTTCTGGCTGAGGCAGTTAATGAGAACACACTGAAGCACGTCCAACAGAGTCCCCACAGGATGGAGAAACTGAGTCATATGTAGGATGATGAGAAACCTGAAGGTATTAGCAGAAAGAAGACTTAGAAGGAATGGCACAGCTCGTTTCAAATATGCGAAGGGCTTTGTATCAAATAGGGTTTGGACTAGATCGGAGTTTCTTTATCTCAGTACTATTGGAGTTTGGGATTAGATAATTCTTTGTTGGGGGGTTGTTTGGTGCATTATAGCATATTTAGTATTCTTCTCAGTAGCAGTTTTAGTAGTCAGGACAACCAAAAATCTCTCTACCCTTCGCCAAATGTCTTCTGCGGGGGACAAAATGGCACCTCTCTTTGTATGAAAACAACTGGCCTAGGTTAATCTTGTAGAACAAAGTAGACCCGCTTGTGGAAATGCCCATGAGGAAGGTGTTTATTCTTTATTACTAATCAACGAGGTCCTACAACAGAACAGATGAGCTGCTGGTCACTGGAGACATCCAAGCAAAGGCTGAGGGTTTTTTCTAAATAGAGCACTTATTCTGAATAGATTGTTGGTATTCATAATTTCCATATTCCTAATTTTCCCATACTCTATGTTCTTTTTGAAGCAAATTTCATCTCAGATGGGATTCTTTAGCCCACCCTCAGCACACAGTTATAGGGAAAGGGCCAATGTGCCGGGGAGGATACAAAAACTCATGACTCTGATCTACTGTTTGTGAGTTACTAAACCTCTCTCTGGGTCTCAGGATTTCAGATACTTTCTTTTATTCAAATTCAACATTTTATGGTTCTGGAATGTTGCTTTCTAACTGTGATGTCAAGCCATTAACTTTCTCTGTCCCTGTTTGTCTTTTGTAATTAGTGGTATAATTGATAATGTTGAGAAACTCTCACTCACTCAGATCTAGATCTTCTGCTTGCTGAGGTGATTAACTCTTAAAACCTAAAGGAGAAGAATAAGATAAAATGTCATGAGTTTTGGATGAGATGTAAGTGGATATTGCCTTTCACTAGCAAATAAGGAACATGTGTGAACCTCAAAACTGTTTCCTGCAAAAAGCATAATGATGTGCCCATAGAAGGTAATCAATGTATACTAATTGGATTAAATGAGGTAAAAGTACCCTGCTATGCAGTGGATTTTATGCTTAGAAATACAGCATTTACTTTCATTCTTGAAAAATTCCTGATTCCCAACCATTTTAAGGTTGGGATCCTTTTTCTATATAGAGTCTCTAAAAAGATTATGTTATATTATCATAGGTCTTTCTTGTCATATAGTTCTCTGACCACATCTTTCTAATATTAAGAGATAGCATCTATATACTTTTGTTTCAAACTGGCTAAATGTGTCCATTGCAAAGATAATAAACTGATTTTCAAAGAGAATAATATGTTCTATGATTGTCAGATCCACACAGTTGCTTCTTCCAGTGTAATTAGCCGTATTATCATCAGCCTAACGTGTGTTCAGTTCTGAGGTCCAGAGAGCTGTCCAGCCAACTTGAGGAAGATCAGATGAATAAAACCAAGGTTAGAACTAATCCAGACACAAATGGGCTAGAGGTAAGAGAGAGATCATGACAAGAGGAAGGAAATGTGTGAAATTCACAAGCAAGGATGTCACCCACTCTTAGATATATTATAGGTGGTCCTTTCTTAAATTGACTCAGAATTGGCTAAGCTATGATGCTGCAGTAGCAAAGGACCCCCAAATTTCAGTGGTGCACAATAATAAAGGTTATTTCCTGCTTATACTCGTCTTGGGTCCATGTTAGTACTGCTACATGTTGTCTTCACTCTGGGGTGCAGGCTGACAGAGCAATTCCTCTTTTGGACGTTGCTGGTCATTAAGCAGGAGGAAAAAGAGAGCCTGGAGACCACATACTGGCCCTAAAACTTCTACACATCAGTGAAACACATCACTTTCCATGCAGTTCACTGGCTAGGGTAGGTTGCATGGCCAAGCCCCGTCCTTAGGGGACTGAAATCTGATTCTCCTGCAGGGAGAGGGCCATGAGTATTTGGGAACAATAATTTAAGCTGCCATAGTTCTTTTCCTGCAGAATTCATCATGGCTCAGAAACAAGCTGCATGATGTAAGCCTGAAAAATGGAGACACACCTGTGTGTGTCCATTCATGGATGGAGAATTTGGAAGGGCGTTTCTCAGTCTGATCACCCCCCTTTTCCTCCTGCTCAGTGGGTGGGGAGTCTGAAGCTCTGTCATCTTTCCCACAGCCTCCTGTTAACTTGGGGAGAGAAGACACCGGCTGTGTCCCCTGATGGAGTGGAGATGGCAGCTGCAAACGGAAACACGTGTTTTCTCCTGTAGTTCCCCTGTCAGTGTATCTGTGGGTGAGTGGCCACCTTGCTAACTAACCACTTGTAGAGATGTTTAGAAATCCATGTGTCTAGCCTTATTATGGCCAGATCATTCCACCAGAGCTGAGCACTCATAGGTGCCACAGATGAGCTGTTGTCTGTCTAGTTAGTTTGCCTTTGTGGGCTTCTTTCTTTCCAGCCCCCATTGCTTATGATGTGTGTTGACGAAATTGTGTCAGAGTAAAAAATCTCTCATTGACTGAGAGAGAAACAGGCAAATGTGGCATGGAACATGTCTCCATAAATCGCCTTCATCCCTTGCGTTCCAGGAAAACAGCCCATCTAGAATTCCTGTTTATTGTGCATTGAAATGCAAATTAGGTTTTTAGGGTTTTTTCACCCTGTGTCATAAAACAGCAACTCCTCCGGAGTGTTTGGTAAGCTGCAACTCTGCAAAAGCTCCCAAGTAACCCCTAATAAGAAACTTGGAGCTCTAAGAGTTGATGATGTCAAATGCTAAGTGACCCCTTGTTTGGGCAGCCAGAGGACATATTTAGGTTTGAAGGTATCACCTATAGTCTACTAAATTCATGATTTTATGATATGATTAGACAGCTCTTCTCTGTCATGGCCTAAAAATAACACAACGGAAACTGAATTCATTGGATGTATAAACAGCCCTCCCTCTGAGATGGTGCTTTCTCTGGGTCAGATTTCTTGTGATTGGCAGGGGGCTCTGACAGCTCATATTGTACATTCTTAAGAGGATCCTGGGTAGAAATGGTCAATTAGAACTGCCACTCAGTCTCTCCTCCCATTGGCTGCTAGTGGACTGCCACCTGGGCTCTGAACTAGCTGTTAGGATGGAGAAATCCTGCTTCCCCATTGTCATGGGGTTAAGTGGAGGTGATGCCAGGAAAATCTTAATTGCATGCTCACATCCCTAACGTTACAACCCAGCAGAAATGAGGCAACTCACACCATGGGATAGAATTAGCCATCCTCCAGTGTAGGTGCAGGAAAATTCTTTTGAGTGGAATATTTCTCCTGATTTTTGTCACACCCACTAAGGCGGGTCTGCCTCCGGTCCCACTGCATAGCTTTCTCCTCTTTGCACAAAAATCTTCCCTCACTCCCACTACACACAGACACGTTCTCTCCCAGAGGATGTAGCAACGCAGCCACGCGTGTGGTTTTCCTCTCCACTTTCTGCTTCGAGTGCCCTGATTTCAAGGTGAATGAGGTCAGTTCAGAGAGCAGCTGGTTGGAGCTGACCCTTTGCTGATTTCCTCCTTGAGATTTGAGGGATGTTGCCAAGTCATTCATCCTACCCTGCATGTCTTATAATGTGACAAAAGCAAACAGAAGGAGAGTTCAGTCCAATGTGGGAAACTTGACAAACAGGTGGGAAAGACATACAAAAGTTTTTGTCAATGCCATCAGGAAGAAAATCATTGTACTGAAGGTGAGCTAGAGTGAACGCTGAGTTTGGACCCAGAAAGTAAGATTTCCTCTAAGTGGGAAAGATTAACGGAGGGAGAAGAGAAGAGAAAAGAGAAGGGGAGAGGGGAAAGAAGAAAAAAGAGGGGAAAAGGGAGGGTAGAGGAGGAGGGAGGGTACAAAGCATTCTAATCATGTGCTAGGGTTTCACATCCTCAACATGATAAAAGACTCAGGCTTTGGATTAAGTGCTTGGGACTATGTCAGTCCTTGAATATATTAAAAAACTAAGGACAATGCCTGGAACACAGTAGCTCCTCAATACCTAGGTTTGGGTATGATTGAATTATATTTGAAACCGTGGGGAATTTTCTTTTCTTGGTAGTGGAGGAAAGATTACCAAGGTATGTTAGAGCAAGAGTTGTCTCTCACCATTGTTTGGGATAAATTGGAAGGTGGTGGGGAGTATGACCAGAGCTCTAGGCTCCTACATTTATCTGCTTCTGGAGAAGTTGAATTTAGTTTTCTAAAACCATCTTGAAATCAAAATGTTCAAAACAGAATTTATCCCCTTTTCCCTCAAAACATAATCTCCCTCCCAATCTGTATAGACTTTCTGATATAATGACATCCCTTTCAGTCACCCAGATTCCAAACATCAGTCATGAGAGAGAGAGAGAAGGAGAGAGACTTGAGAACTGAAATATACAGAATATATTTTCTATTTATAAGAAATAAATATCAGGTAAGTAGCACTGTTGCTAAAGATGAAACTGGAGTCATTTACAGATGATGGATTCATGTTTTATACCAAACACGCATCAGGTCATTCAGAAAAAAGGAAATAATGAAGTTGGAAAGGGATCTTAGGGTCTCCTAATACATCATGAAAACCATGGCAGACAGTAAAAGAGGCATTTTCTCATGACACCTGGTTTCCTAAAGGTCAAGAAGAATTAATGATGGCTCAAAGGTTATGCTGCAATTGACTTAAATACACTTCTGAGACATGGTCCCAGATGAGAATGCCAGCTTCATTTCACTTAGAGAGGAAAGGATTAGGGATTCCTGATTTGGAACATTCCTGTCTATGAAGTGGTTCATGGGCTAACAAGGAGAAATTGTTTTCTCTCTGGCGATAACATCAGGAAAGACTTAGATTTGGAGACATTTGTGACAGGATGGATCACAAGATGCTGAAATATGACATCTGTAAAAGATTTCAAGAGTTCTGTTTTGGAACTCTCTTTGCCTTCTATTCTGCCTCACTGTCTATCAAATCAGCATCCTCTTACCATTTAATTAGCTTCTGAAATGTCCCTTTGGAGGTAAGAAGCTTTGACCTATCAAGTTTGTAAGGGAATATTCCATGGCAATTGTTCATGCTCTGCACCATAACTCACTCCTGTATGCTAAGTGTGTTCTGAGCCCCTGCAGTGTAACTGGCAATGCTGTAAACATTGGAAAGTTGTGGAGGAGTGTCACTTATTCATTTATGCTTACTTAGTAGAGGCTCATAAAAGCCCTGGGGCTTAGCACCGAAGAAAGCAGACACAGGCCTGCCCTCATGGGGTTTGCATTTCAGTGGACATGGCAGACAGATAGATACACACCCAGGTGTGTCATATAATGACATATAATGGTCAGTGCTGAGTAGAAAGAAGGGTGAAGAGAGTGATAGTGGCTGCAATTCTCTATGTTTTATGTAAGTGGTCAGGGAAGGTTTCTTTGAGGAGCTGACATTTGGCAAAGATCTGAATGAAGTGAGGGGAGTGTCCAGGTAGACCTCTGGGCAAAGAGCCTTCCAGGCAGAGGGAATGGTCAGCCCCAGAGTTCTGAGTAGGTGTGTCCTTGGCTTGGTCAAGAAATGGCTCAGAGGCCATGTGGCTGAACTTGGACAAAGAGAGGGAAGGCAGGGGTGAGTTCAGACAGACCTCAGGCTTTATGGACCTTGTTGAGGGTTTCTGACTTTATTCTAAATATAATAGGAAATTGTTTGCTGGAGGGTTTTGAATAGAGGAATGATATGTCCTGACGTATGTGGAGAATAAGGTGGGGCAGGGTGGAAGCAGGAAGGATAGAAAACCAGTGAAACCCAGACTTTTGAAGAAGTCACAGCCTAATGGGGAAACAGACGTGCCCACAAGTGCTCAGAGTACAGTGCGAGGAGGACTCAGTAGAGGAATATCAAAGGGTGATGGGTACCCCAGGGAGCTGAATAAGCACTAGGCCAGGGGATCCAGGGATGATCCCAGAGATAACTCACATCTTAGATGCATCTTGAAGACAAGGATTTTTCCGATGGAGGAAAACAGAACAAGCACTGCTGACTGAAGGAGCAGTGGATGCAAAGGAATGGAAAGGCAAAGAGAATGTCACTTATTTGAAGGACACCAAGCAGTTAGAGATGGCTGGATGTCTGGGTCTCAGGTGACCATGAGAGACTCTGGAAAGCCTCACTTGCTTGTGACTTTATCGTACAGGCAATGGTTTAGGAACCACTAGAATTTTGAGCAGAGAAATAAATAATGACATTTGTAACATGTGACTATTTCTACCTCCTTTAAAACATAGAATTTGGAGCATGCAGAGGTGAATTCAAATCTTGGCTAGAATAGGTAGTACCTGGGAGATCATAGGTAAGTTTTTAATATCTCTTAGCCTTGGTTTCCGTGTCTATAAAGTGAGAAAAGTAGTATCTACTTCAGGAGAGCTGTGAAGATTAGATTTTTAAAAATGCTTAGCATAATGTTTGGCCCATCATAAGGGATCAGTTACTTAAAGAGTTACTTTTATTATTGCAAAGAGCTGGGGTCGAGAGAGACAGGAGGCAGGTATACTGCTGAGGAGACCATCGCATTAGTGTAGGGACCAACACCACGGGCCCTCACTCTGGTAGGAGGGAGAGATAGGGATAAAAAGGAGATTCAAGAAATATTTATGGACTGTGATCAACAGAGCTTGATGGCTTTGGGAGTTGAGATGTCGGGAAATGAAAATGTCTCTACAATTTCTAGCTTATGCTCAAGGAGATTGCTGTGTGATGTGATCATTATTAAGACCTGAGAGAATGAAAGAGGAAAGAATATCCAAGGACTTCTTCAACTCTCTAGCAGAATGTTGCTTTACCACCCCACTAAAACTACTTACAATGGAAAAGAGACAATTCCCCCAAAGAAAATCCAAGAGCTACCGAGAAGAGGAAATGGGCATTAAGTTAAAATAACACACAAATATCCACTATAATGTCGTAGGCTGGGCTTTTCTAATGGACAAGTGTGAAGTTTCATACATTTTATTTATTTATATTTTAAATAAAAGGGTGATCCTGGTACTATTGACAAGCAGACACTTTGTGAATGGTCTTTGACGTTGGCACTGAAAATGGCGACGAGGTTGATAATGCTGATACAGATCTTTTTTAAGATGATAGACCACTGTCTACACTTAGGGAGTCTTCCAGGGGGCACTGATAGACTTAGAGAAACTTCCGTCAGCCTCCTGACTGCTGTGATTCTATGATGCTGCTCTGAGCTCTAACACTACCAAGTTACGAAATGAATGATCACAGATGGTGCCTCATGCAATGGCACCGCCTCCAAATATGACTCTCAAGTCAGTTCCAGAGCTGGTAGAAATTGCCATATAAAAATGACATTTCTCTTTACTCAGGGATTGCTGTGTAAAGAATAGCAGCTCAGGTAACATTCTAGAGTTCTCTGAATGGGCTTCAGGAGAGGTACGTGGACAGGGGAGATGGCAAAGTGGTAGTTATAGACAGCAGCCTAGAGAATGGTCTCCGTTCTGCCCATTTCCCTGGGTCAAGCCTAGCTGAAAGCTTACCCTGCGGAGTTGCACCACACACATAATTTTGCCATGGACAATTTCTTTGATATCAAAGAATCAAGTTTATACAAGCCTAAGCCACATTGCAAACAACAGTACTTCCTGGACTGAGTATGAGTAATTAGCTGTGAGAGTCATGACCATTTGGCCTGCAACCTATACTGACATTTAAGATACATCGTAGAAATCCACATAGTGTTCACCATAACATAAAAGGCTAGCCCCTAATGAACATCTTTATCTGGGAAGCCCAGCTACAATATATTTCTAGAACCTCATAACGATCACATTTACTTTATGTTTTGGTGCTCTTGAGCTAAAAAGAGGGGAAAAAAAAAAACCGATGGAGAAAAACGTTAATTTAAGTTCTGTGGTTGAGACCAAAGCAAAAACTGCATGATGTTGCCAGGTTACCATGGACTGCAAAGCAAATACATGCAATTATTTCTCATGAATATTCGGCAACATCTTTGCATTTTCCTTGAAATGGCAGCAAATCCAGGAATGGGAGCTCTTGTGTTCCACAACTGCTTATGAGCATTGTTATGCTTGGGCATAAGTTACAGAAGCCACGATTTCAACCACTGTGGATAAGACACTAAAGATTTCTGCCCTTTATTAACTACCGTGTGACCACTAGGTTTATGAATGGAGTTAAAAGTTCTGGATAGGAACAAAACTGTGGTAAATGCTCTCAAAAGCACTATGAGGAAATTTTTTCACAGTACTGGTGCCAAGGCAGAGAGAGACACAAAGAGAGAGAGAGAGAGAGAGGGAGAGAGAGAGAGAGAGAGGAGGAATAAAAACTCTGCAGGTCTCCCCAGGGCTGGCAGTGGCCACCCGCCAGTCATGGCAAACAGAAGTACACTTTCTGTACTAAGTAAATAAACTTAATTGTAAGTTTGTAAGGCCACAAAAAGTATAAACCAAATGTTTTGTGCCAAGATCTGAAATGTCTCCATTGAAAGTTCATGGAAAAAAGAGCTATCTTTTTAAAAATCAGAATTGAACTGCTTGGAGCTTGTAACTGCCCAGAACAGAGCCCTAGGGGCCAGTGGTTAAAAATATGATTTTTATAAACAAACCTGACATTGCAAACTTAATGCAAAATCCTATGCCTGTAGCATCACTTATGTGTGCAACTTGTTTAAATGAGAGCTGCAAGAAAAAGGAAGTAAAATTGACCATTAACCTTTTGTTTAACATTTTCAACTATCTATATTTTGAAGTAGATGGTGGTGTACACTTAGCCTTCCAAGAATTAAGAATCTGTTGACATTTTGTTCTGAATTTATCTATGCATATTTTACGAAAATTCAGCTTTTAGTATATGCTGTACACATAAAGTATCCTGGGTGCAAAATTTTACCTTGCTGCAGAATTGCTTGGGGTGTCACCAAATTCATTATGCTGAATTGAACTTAGAGAAACATTATAAACAATACTTAACTGAGGTCATTCCTTGCCCTCATACTTGCAGATTGAAAATAGAGGTGGTTTCTTTTTCCTCTGGATATTTATTAGCCAATATTCTCCTCACTCCAATTCAATCTCCTTTGGTATTTGAAGAGAAACCACAAAACACTAATTGTTAATATTATTTTAAGCCTCACCCTCTTGCTTCATTGTCTCTTTGGTTAGATCCGCTCCTAATATGCCACTTTGCAAGTTTAATTAAAATCATAACAGCTCAATCCTATGAATTTGGATAACACTGGATGGCAATACAGATTTCAGGAATTACAGCAGCGACAAAATCTCTCTTAAGAGTTGGATGGATGGTTTACCAATAAGTTAGATGGAAAATTCTGTTTCTTAAACACATAAATATTTAACACGATTACAGCTCATTTGTTCTTAGTCCCATTATTCCAGAAGATCATGTGTTCCTGAGACTGTTGTTCTGAACCGCCTGGTTCTGATTTGAGTTTGGATCACCTTCCTTGTGCATGAGGTCAGTTTCTGTGTGTTCTTAGTAGGACCCAAAATGCCATTGTCTCACTCCATCCCCTTTGAAAATCCAACTTGGTAGTTTGCCACCCTTTCCCCTCTTCATCCTTAAGCTTACAGACATTTTTCAGTCTTTTAGAAGAGCAAGAGGATTTTGTTGTTGTTTACTTGCATGTAGCTTTCGTTGCTGAAGCAGTGGAAGTAAAACTAGCTTTATGTGCCTGAAGGGTCAAGGACAGTTAAGGATGGCCCCGTGTAATTTGAGCTTTGGAAGAGATTTACCAGATGGGATGATTTTGAAGAGGTTTGATCATTATCTGGGATGTGGTACACATAGTACTTTCTGCATGATTTCTCTGAAGTGATTAACCATTGTATTGTTTTTTTTCCACAGTGCATTCTGTGATCTTCTTGGAGGCGTGTGTGGTATGCTTAGTTCTACCCTATTAATTATATGGGGTATCCTCAAATCTTTCCTCTATTGTTTTGCTATTAAGGATTAACAAAACATTTTCTTCGGCCGGCTATTCATTTGTAAGACTGTGTCCTTCCCCTTCTCAGAGCCTCTGGTCCATGCCCAGAGAGGAACATTTTGGACTCTATAACTTTATACCTCTAAAATATTAAGAAGAAACCCTCTAAATAAAAAATGCAACATGATTTCAACCACAAAGGAGATGATGTTAAATTCCACTTTGACATCAGTTGGAATGGAATGGATGTAAAATGGAATTTAACATCATGAGGTTCACTTACACCCACATAAGCATGATATTGAGAGGTGAACTAAGGACAGAGAACCATTTTAGTTCTAAATATTGTTGGGTTTTGTGGGATTCAACCAAACCCTAAATGCTAGAAGAACATCTCTTCAGATTAAATTGCAGTGGATAAATATTCAACTCTGGTCCCATTTACACTCAGATATTTTGTTTTCATTCTTCCAAGTTCCAAGCAGTTATAGAGATTCTGGCAAAGGGAAAAAGGCTTCATGTGAATGTGTCCTATTCAGAAATATCCCTGAATGATCACTGCCAAGGTTTTAAAATTTGTTGTCCTGAAAAATTCAGGCCTGTATTTTGGTCAAGGTTGGGACAAGAATTATTAACTTTCTGTTCCCTCTATACCAAGTGAAATAATGTCTGGCTAGTAATTTACTTGCATTAGGAAACCAAGTAGGGAACTTGTCCTACTTACACCCAATCTTCTCATTGGATAGTTTAGCATGTCTATAAATTCACTTTGATGAGTTCAAACAGAATTTCATATGTGTGGGAGAATAAAATATCATTGCCTGATTGTTGCCTATCTGACCTTGAATGTAAAATTGGCGTTGAGCCATAATTTTGGGGCCTCTCATTTGTGCAACATAATGAAGAGTCAGAAAGGATCTAATTTTAGAGACATTTCCCAAGTACCATTTAGAACCACTTGAAATTATTTTTTGTGCTTACTACCTTGCAAACACTGCTGATACTTTGGAGAATAGTTTTCCACTTTGCAGGGCCAAAAGAAAATTGGATCTTGCACAGGTATCCATGCTGATAGCTCATGTTGGATCCAGACTTAAATGTTTTCAGAAAACATTAGTAGTCATGTTAAATTACTATACTTCATGTAACTCTCACTCACACCAGCTGATGAAGCTCAGCTTGATTAAAAAATAACCTACATTGTATGGCTGCTGCTACTTATATTCCAGGGAAATATGTGTTTCTGTAGGATCTATCTCTGGGTAGCTATCTTCCTGTTTTCTCATTTTGTCCTAAAGTGTCAATAACAGTAATTAAATTTGGACACTTACTATCAGTCTGATCTTGGTATTAAGAACCCATAAAATTCTGAGATAAAAACTTCATCTGTCTTATTGTCAGAGCTTAGGCTGGTATTCCTTCTTTTACTTTTTCCTTCTTTTTTTCTGCTTTAAACAGTATATCAGGATTAGAAAATTCATCTGTTTGTTTTTCAGCTGAAGAATAACAAAGAAAATTTACCTCTATTAATCAGGTTATGGTTAGCTTTAAAAGTTTATGGCACGTATCTTTATCATTTTTGTATATATTTTCTCTGATTGCAAAAAACATCTTTTTATTTCTTTTTTGATGTAGACAAAATTGGACAGTATAGCAAAAAAAACACAAAGACAAATGTATTATTCATTTTTATTTCTATTACTCAGGGGAAACAATGTTTTTAATATTTTGGTGTATATGCTCTAGTCTTTTTAAAAATGAATATTAATTTTTCCAAAAATGATGTCAAGTTACAAAGATACCAGGCAACATATTTTATTCATGACACAGTTATTGTCTGTGTTTCCACTGATGTTTTCTTATACAGCATATGATTATAATTGAAGCAGAGTAGTTTGTGACACAGTCATATCATGATTTGTTTAGACAATTACATATTTCTATTCATTTAGGCCATTTTCAATGTCTTGCTGGTTATAGATATTGTCATTCTTATTTTAAACGTCATCAATTTTATTTGTGTGGTTAAAACAGGAATTCATTAATTAAATTTACTAGCAACAAATTGTAACTACTTTTATTTTTTATTTTCCATTCATGTCATTTGCCTATTTTTCATATTGTCTTTTGCTTATAATTTGCAGCAATTACAAACAAATGCTCTTTATATACTTGTGATAAAAAACCCTTAGAAAAGTTTGACTTTTTAAAAGAGATTTTCCCAAATTTTGTTTATTTTCTTTTTAAGGCTTTTGCCATAGGTTTAAGTTTACAATGTTTTCAACCACCATAAAATTATGTATATTTTAACCTATAATTATTTTTAGTGGCTTTGTGGTTGTTTGCTTTTAATTTAAAATGTAATTTATTTCTAATATATTTGAAGTATGCTATGAAATTTATCTTTTTTAAATGTTAGGAAATTATACCAAGCTACTTATTGAGTAATCCATCCTTTTTACACTTATGAGAAAATTATTAGTTGTTCCATATTTTCACATTTTTAAAGCTTCTACTCCTTTGTCTTTCTTGTATTATTACAAAAGAACTTCCAGAATAGAAATAAATAATTATTGAAATATTAGGCTTATTTTGTTTATGAATTTAATGGAAATAATTCCAGTATTTCACATTATTATGATATTGAGGATGGGTGTGCATTCCTTAATGTTTAAGGAATTGCCTTATTATCCCCATCTAGCTATTTTATAAAATCAAGAATGAATGTTAATTCCTATCAAGTTCTTTTAAACATCTATCAAATGATAGTGTTTTTTAATACTTTGATTTTGATGTTATACTCATTTTCCATAAATAAAGGTAATTTGCTCATAATTTATAATTCTTTTAGCATAACGTTAGATTCAGTTTTGTAGAGGTTGTGTGTGTGTGTGTGTGTGTGTGTTTCATCCACAATACTAGGTTTTATAATCAGAGATACAGGAAAATAAATGAGAGAGATTTCCATATTTTTGATGCTCTGAAATTACTTAAATAACATAGAAATAAAATTCTTAAAGTTTTGAAAACACTGTTGTTCTTTCTATTGAGGTATGATCTGCAGAGAGTGGAATGCACTGAATGGAATGCATTTGAATTTTTGTGTACAGTTCAATTAGTTTTGTCAGATCCATACACTCATGTAACTCACATCCAAATCCAGACCTAAAACATTTCCACCATCCCAGGAGGTTTTATCATGTGACTTTCCAGACAGGTCCACCTCCAGAGGCGTGTGCCTTGATTTTCATCACCTGCCTATTCTTATACTCTCTATAAATTAAATCATACGTTTGAGAGTCATGTTGTTACTTATGTTCATGATTCATTTCTTTGCATTGCCAAGTCATAATCCATTGTATGAATGCCCCAATTTGTTTATCTAGTTTCCTGTTGATGAAATATTAGTTCTTTCCAGTTCTAGGCCCTTATAAGTAGAGTTGCTTTAAACATTCTTGTACAAGTTTTCCTATGGCAATCTGTAAATACTTAATAGTAGAAATGGGTGTCATAGGGCAGGTAATGAGTTTAACTTTATCAGAAAGTGCCACTTTTTCAGAGGATGTAACTTTTACACTACTGCCAGCAATGTATGTGAATTCCATTTGATCCACATCCTCATTAATATTTGATATTGTCAATCTTTTTAATTTTACCATTCTAGTAGGAGTGAGACAGTATGTCATTATGATTTCTATTTGTATGTTTTTGATGACTAATGATATTAAGCATCATTTTATGTGCACTTTTGCCATTTATATATCTTCTTTTGTGAAATGTCTGTTTAAATCTTTTGCCCATTTTTAAATTGGGCTGTTTGTCTTTTTACTATTGAGTTGTAGGAGCTCTTTACATATTGTGGATAGAAATCCTTTTTCAAACATATGTACTGCAAATATTTCTTCCCTGTCTTCAGCTTGTTCCTTAATTTTCTTAACATTATGAGGTAATACGTTTTAAATAAAACATTTAAGAAAATATATCTTATTGTGCATATGTTTAGTCACATCTTTTATATTTTGATATGTAGATTACTCTTTTTCATTATTAAATAATGTGAAGTAATTGCAATTTTGGTTTTCTCTTTGAACAAATCTATTTAGAAACAAGATTTTATTACTCTAGTTTTAGGAGTTAATTTATATTTTTATTTTTAACCTGTAGCTTTATTTCTTTTCTATTGGAAAATGTGACCATTATTATTTCTAATTTTTTAAGCTTTCTGTGCTGGACATTGTGATGCACAGTTCAGACTCTCTTTCAGCAATGGAAAAATATATTTATTCCTCCTGGGATTGCAGCAGGTAAATAGCCCTCAGCTATCACAATCCTTGGGGATTGTCCCCACTGAAAAGCTGCCACACCCAATGCCACACTCCCTTCCCTGGGAAGCCAAATTCAATGACTGATCCTGTTCTCCAACTCACAGCTCTGCTACTCCTTCGTACAAACTTGCCTCCTTTCCTTCCCTTCCATAGATGTGGAACCTTCTAAATGCTGATCTCCATCTTAGAATGTGCCTCTCTGGGAGGTATATCTGCAATAATCGCTGAGATTTGTGTGTGTGTGTGTGTGTGTGTGTATGTGTGTGTATGGGTGTAGCCAATTAAATGATTGAATTTGTAAACACTGCAGGGATATTGCAAAAATAATACAAAACCAAACAAACAACAACACAAAAGCAGGGTATACTTGTATTCTTTCACTGGAGGATACAAAGCCTGATATAGTTATTAAGTTAAGTATCTATATTATTATATCTCTTTTTATATTTATGTTTTGCTGCTTGATTCATCAAAGATTGTCTTAGTTCTCTTCTATTGACTTTTAAAAATTTATTTGTGAATATTTTATATACTTGTTTTATATTTTATATATCATATTTTTTTTTTTTTTTTTTTTTTTGCGGTATGCGGGCCTCTCACTGTTGTGGCCTCCCCCGTTGCGGAGCACAGGCTCCGGACGCGCAGGCTCCAGACGCGCAGGCTCAGCGGCCATGGCTCACGGGCCCAGCCGCTCCGCGGCATATGGGATCCTCCCAGACCGGGGCACGAACCCGTATCCCCTGCATCGGCAGGCGGACTCCCAACCACTTGCGCCACCAGGGAGGCCCTATCATATTTTGATATAATAAAATTACCTATATGAAATTTATAACAATATATATTATTAGTGAGTTGTACCCTGTATTGGCATGAATTAACTGTCTCTCTTTCTGTATTTTTGCCTTAATGTTTTGTATGATGTGACTGTTGCAACCCTTTCATTTCTTTTTATTTATATAATTTGCTTTGTTCAACTTTTTACTCTTAACTTACTTGTATTTTTTAGATATATTCTTGTTAATTGAAGTAGTTAGATTTTTTCTTCAAACTGAGTGTTTTTAAAAAGGGAATATTTAACACTTTTATACTTGTTATAACTGTTATATTTGGCCTTACTTCTGTCACTTTCTATAATTCTTTTAGTCATGCTTTCTTATTATTTTACTATTTTCTGAAATTCAGAATATAAGTCATACTTCCTTTTCTATATTAATTTCTAGTGTATTAGGGAGAGTATATTTTGTTTTAATTCAACTATTGATTACTTTTCAATTTTTCAAAAGCATTCTTTAATTTGTTTTAATTAGAGTAAAAAAATATAATTTTTAAAGTCTTTCTATATAAGAGGGAACATTAGTCAAACTTTTATTTCTTCTCAAGTCTCCTTAATTTTCAGATTTTAGTTTCTGTTCATGTAATCTGGAATTTCCAATCAATATTATTATTGAAGTTTTACTAACTATATCACATATATTTTCTTTTTTTTTTTTTTTTTTTTTTTTGCGGTATGCGGGCCTCTCACTGTTGTGGCCTCCCCCATTGCGGAGCACAGGCTCCGGACGCGCAGGCTCCGGACGCGCAGGCTCAGCGGCCATGGCTCACGGGCCCAGCCGCTCCGCGGCATATGGGATCCTCCCAGACCGGGGCACGAACCCGTATCCCCTGCATCGGCAGGCGGACTCTCAACCACTTGCGCCACCAGGGAGGCCCCATATATTTTCTTAAAAATAATTTAACTTCTTAAATTTGTCCACCATTTCATAAATTTCTTTTTTCTTCTTTATAATTCTGTATTTTTTATCTCCAAAATTTTTTCCTGCTATATTTTTAATTTCTTTATACCATTCTTATTTTTTAATCATTGTGCTGCCTTTTCATTTTATTATATTTTATTCATATGACTTTTCCTCTCCTGTTCCATAGAATTCATGTCTTCTTGTACTTGAGCATAAAAATTTACTGAAATAATCAGAGATATTTTCTTTCTTTTGATATTCCAGGGTAATTTTTTCTAATTCTCAAAGGTAAGTGATTTGTTTTTCAATTCTCTGTGTCGTGGAGCAACTACTATGGTGCTTCAGACATCCTAAGGGTTTCATAATTTTGATTTCTTGAATTATAACCTCAAACTAAGACTTAGAATAAATTCTTACCTGGTACCTTCAACTTTAACCTTTGTATTTTAAATCCAACTGGAACCTCATACGTTAATTTAATATATGTATTTATAGATATTTTCCTGCTCAAAAATCTTCCCTTTCAATGCCTATAAAGTCCAAACTACTTAACCTGCATTAAAGACTCTCTTCTTCTCTGCCTCTATTAGCAAACTCATCTACCATAACTCTCCACTCAAATCATACATTATTCACATCTGCTCATTTACCCCAGCTGTTTCCCTTATCAACATTGTACCCTTTACCTCTCTATTTATTTTCTTTACCTCTCTATTTACATTCTTAGCCAGTCTTCAGAGCACACTTTCAATCCTTCCTCTTATATAAAGAGTTTCTTGATCAGTCCTTCCTGAAGTGACCTATCCCTTACCTGAACTCCTCCACCAGTTATGTAGCTGTTCCATTGGGTGCTTAACCTTTTATTACCTTGTACTTGTGGGTTATGTTGGTAGGTGTCGGTATCTGACTCCCCCAGCTAGAGGATGGACTCTGAAGGCCAAGGTCACACCACAATTTTTGTTGCTCTCGCTGTTGTCTCATGTGATTAAAAAATCCTTTGATTCTTAGCAGAGCACCTTGCCTTTACTGAGTCTGTAGTAAATATTGGCTGATTGATAAACATGAAACTCTCCCAAGAGCTTTGAGCATATCTATTTCTGATACTGGTAACCTGTTGCTTAGAGCTGAGAAAAGTACAAAACAATAACAAAATCAGTCCATAAACTATACGCACCTTATAAGAGGGATTACTTCCAAGTATGTAATGAATTTAACGCTTCAACAACACTTTAAACAATTATTCTGTTTCCTGTTTTAAGTTGTGACTCTTCAAAAGAGCAGTGGCGTGCTCTCTCTTCTGACTCTACTCTCTTGTGGCTTTACTGTTCTTTGGCAAAGATTGCTTGAATTTGTCAGTCTCTTAACCCTGCTTGGAGAACCAGAATTTCAATTGTGGTTCCCACACCTTGATCACTTACTAGGTCCAGAGGCTTTTAAGGCTAAGTCAGGCATAGTAATGGTTTACATGATTACATTACTTCACAAGGCAAATGACGTCTGCAGAAAGATGAAAACTCTTTTTTAATCTTTTTTTTTTTAATGAATTACCGCAGAAGGAGCTGGCGATTTTCCCTGGCATTGGATTTTATGTCACACAGACCTGTGCTCTTCTAAAAACATTGCCACAGCTTGATGACTCTTCGTCAAAAGTTTTGACAGTTTGTTGGCACATGATACATCCCTGCACCTGTCTGGGTAAACTTAAAAATTTGTGTATTTAAAAGAAATATTTATAAATACTTCAGCATTTAACGTGGATTGGCGCATACTGAGTGATTATTTAAAGCACCTAAATTTTGAACTCCAATCCCAAGTCTTTCTGGGGAGGTGGCTAACTCAGTTTCCTTGGCTGTCCTAATAAGGAACAAGAAGATACATTCAAATAGCCCAGTGGATTTTTCCAGGGAGTCTTTAGTCTCATTAACTTTCTTTCCCTTAATGAGCATGTAAAAGCCCTCGAGTTGTTCACCATTTTTAAAATGAGGTATTTAATATGCCCTTTAAAAGTTCAAGGATTGAAACCATTCCCATTCTTTTTAAATCCGCAATTACAACACTGAATACTCTTTTCTGTCTGTTTATACGTGGTTAAGTGAGAAATGTGTTTTTAAAAAAAAAAATCAGGGTGCAACAGCATTGGATGATCTGCAAGTGCTGGTTCCAATATCCTGAAAGACTTTTTATTTTTTTGAAGAGTTATCTATAACATCCCCTTAGCTGTGGATAAAGGACAACCATGTTGAAAGAATCATTAAATGCTGAATAAGAAGAATTTCACACCTGGACCATAACTGACCATACTGTTTTTGCCATTTTTACTATCATATTTCTGGTATTTAAAAATAATTTAAATATTTTATAAAGCAAAAATTCCTAAGCATGATCAGTCTTTTTACCTCATCCATCACAGGATTTCTTGAGATACAACATGGCATAATAAAATTGGACTGGAATCCAATTCTGACTGCTGCTTGATGCCTATGTCCCTTTAGACAAGTCACTTGTTTTCTCCGAATCATCTAATTTTCATGCAGAGTCGATGTGAGGATCAAGTGAAATAATACATGTGTAAGGAATAAATTGTTTTTCTTGTTGGCTGGGAAGAAGGGCCATATGGAAACTACTGGCTATTTCAAAATACAGTTGTTTAATGCATCATTATGGCTGACAGATGGTGATGAATGGAAATGAGGCAGTTCTAGAAAAAAAGGAGTCCAAGGAATTGGAACTGAGCTCAGCTATGAAGAGTAAATATCCTGCAACAGTCTTCCCATCACCATTTTCATCACTATTTTCCTGCTATAATTAAAAGAAAAATATATTCAGGGAATAGTTCATGGAGATAGTGACCCACACGTTCTCTGGATAACTACATTTCTGGCAGTGCTGAAAGCTGCTCTACACCTAGAGACAGACCATTAGAAAGACTGACTTCCTTGAAATTGATCTCTAAGAGGATTTTGTGTGGCCAGAAATTTCCATTGAATAGACATGGAAGAGAAGTGAAAAATCAGAGAAAGTATGTATTCCTATTTTAAACGTAGCTGAGAGTCTAGGAATGAGAAATGAAGATTGGCTCTTGACTCAATGCTTTAGAGTTGAGGAAACCAAGCAGGTAATATTTTCTGACTCAATTTTATAGATAATGAAACTGAAGTTCCCAGAGAAGTTAACTTGCCTAGTTTGCAGGTGAGCATGTGTCCTGGTTGGCTCAGTGTATACCTGTTGCTCTAGCTTAATTTTTCTTAGCACTTTCATTTCACACTCAAAAGTGTCCTGTTGGAACAATAAATTGTATAGCTGCCATCAATGGTGGCCTCAGAACAGCAGGGCAAAGATTGCTCTCCAAATCTTCAGATCTCAATTCCTAGATCACTGTCCCTGCATCTACCCTACTACTGCCTTGACTTGAGTGAACTGGAACACACTATATTTTTCAAATAGGAATCCTATTATTTTGCTCACGTGGGTCCAGAGCAATTCAGAGATTAGAACTCTAAGAGGAACATGAAAGACGTTATGGACACTAAGAGAGTTAAGGTTAGAAATTCACTGGAAGAGAATTTATGGCAAGCTTGGTCAAATATCACACAGGGTATTCATTCAGTCAGGAAATAGTTAGGGCCCTATGTGTCTCGCAAGCTAAGTGAGAGCTCAGCTGTCTGTGTTTCATGCATTCTTTTCTCCATCTCTTTTTGTCAAGTAAACAATTACTGAACACTTTCTAAATGCAAGTCACTGTGAAAAAATAAAAAAAGTGGCAATAGTTGAGAGGCTACCAACATTTTTAAGAGGTATGATCAGCATTCTCTAACTTGTGAATTTTCATTTAATTGGGTAGCATCATATTAATGTAATGGTCAACATTTCCAGTGTGGATTCCACTTGTACTCTTGACAGTTCAAGATGACTTGGTGACCAGGTATCAGTGATCTGGGAGATAGTCTAAATATTTGGTAAAGTGATGGCTGGGTGGTAGGAAAAGGAGGTGGGAGGAGAGAATTTCCCAGCACCCCTCAAATCACACCATCTAATTTGTTTCCTACATGAGCCCAGACCACAAGGTCAGCCACGGGGCTGAGATGCCAATGACTTATCCCTGAGAGGTCAGAAGTACGTCAGAAAACCTCCTACCACAGAGGGTGAATAAGAGGACTATAAAACATGAGAACACAAAATGTAATGGCTTAATGGTTTTGGCTCTGATCTGGTTTGCAGGGACTTATCTTCTTACATAGTCAATGAGCTGTTTCCAACCTACATTTGATTTCGTTAGTGGAGAGAGAAAACAGATGCGCTGTTGGCAGCATGGGAGTCTAATCCAAACATCTAACTAAAGAACACTGCTTGGAGGAATTCAGAATGGGGTCCAAGAGTAGGAAAAGAAATATATTAGAGAACAGGGACTCTGAAAGTTTACTCTTCCCCCCTTGTCTATGGTGTGTAGCCATCAGTAGCAGTCATCAGTGGCTAATGACCTGGAAGAAGCAGGAAATCACATGGAGGTAGGGTCACACATGACGATCTATGGCAACTTACAAGCAGGCTTTCTTAAGTTGCTTCCCCCGTCGCATGAGATGGGTTGTTTTATGAGTTTGAGTCAAATCCATTCAAATAGGGTATCCTAACCTGGCACTGTGCAAGCTCTTCAAAGCTAGAAACCTATAGGGATTAGATGTCTTTCAATTTCCAGAGCCTTACTGTGTGGTATAGGGATTCCTTTTCTTTAAAAAGGTACTTTCTCTCAAAGATATCTTGGGAAATTTTATCCCACAATTACTACAAAATCTTTGGCTTCTTATAAGTCGAACCAAGAGTTAATTTGTATGTCAACGATACAAGTTGGAATCATTAAGGAAAAACGTATGATACCATAAAAGCTCCTTATATTTGTAATATTTGAAATTATTTTAAAAAGTTAATGTTGTGTGCATGTGTGTGTGTGCGTATGTGCACTCCCTCTTTTTATGCCCTCAGATAAAAATAGAGAGTCTAGAATCCAAGGAGAATTCTGAATTAAATGGAAATCCTTGTTAGTAACTTCCCTGTTCCAGCAGTCATGTGATATGTGTAAGTCTCACCTTGGTATCCATCCATACCTACAAATAAAAATATTTATCATTGATCATGCATACAATTGAAAAGATGAACATCAAGGATTCCTCCTTTCTTATCCATATGTAGCTAACCTGAGATATAGTCCTATAAATTATAGAAAACAAACAATAACAGAATAGCTTGCCATCTTAGAAATCTGGAAAACAGATGAGCTCTCTAGACTGAGCAAAACATGCGAGTATATAGCCATGTGCCTTTCCATCAGAACTGTTGGTAAAAAAAAAAACCTAGCACATTTATACAAAGCAGATTAATGTTGGCCTGAGGATGGGATTGGAGGTGGGAAGTGTGGATGGGAAGGATTTTGCAACGACACAAGAAAATGCATAGGGGTGATGGATATATTTACTATCTTGATTGTGACGATGGTTCCGTGGGTGTATGCACATTTCAAACCTTATCAAATTATGGCCTTAAAAAATGTGCAGCTTATTGTATCAATCCCACCTCAATGAACCTGAAAACAATTGTAGATTGTTAAAAAATAAAACTAACACGAAAGAAACTCAGAATTTTAAGGCATTTTTTTAGTGTGGCCCTATAATCTCCATTAAGGATATTATGTTGCCTATTAGAATGACTGGAATTAGAGATATTTCCATGAAAGAAAGGTGCATGTCTTACTTATTTCTGTTACTAAAACCTTAAGTCTCAGTACAGGTCCTGGTACATAATAAAGGCACATGGTATACTTTGACTGAATAGAAAAATACAAGCAATATAATCCCAAAGTATATGGAAAAGAAGGATATACTGGTTAGGATAGGATGATATACCATTTATATTTGGCTGCTAGTAACAGAATCCCAATTCTAGAGGATAAATCAAACAAGTATTTATTCTTTCCTGCAATAGTGGTTCAGAGATAGGCAATCCAGGGCTGTTGGGTGGCTCTCCAAACGCACTAGGAACTCAAGATTTTTCTGTTTTTATCTGCTTCATAACACATGGCTTTCATCTTCAAGGATAATGAATTTTTCCAGATGGCAGAGGAAATTCTAGACATTATCACTGACTTCTAGAAACAGGAAGGAAGATGACAGCTCTTTTTTGCTTAGACTATTCCTTTTAAGTGACCTTCTCTGAAAACCCACCCCACATTTTTATATTTCGTTAGCCATATTTAATATCAAGGGAGGCTGGGGAAAGTAGGCTGTATGTCAGTTGCTAATGTATACAGGTAAAATCAGGTTTTGGATAACAAGGAAGAGGGAGAAAATGGATATTGGGTGGCAACCAGCTCTCCGTATCATATGGGGTCTCGATGTTCCTTTTATGATTATCATTCCTCTTGTTCTTGGCACCAAAGTTGAATAGTAATTAGGATTTTTAGAGCACACTTCTAGGTGTGACTTTTTAACCACTCAAGTCTATTTTTTTTTTCTCAGTACGCAAAGTGACTGTACCATTTTCATTCCCACCAGTAATGAATGAGAGCTCTTGTTGTTCTCCATACTCACCACCCTTTGGTGGTATCATTGTTTTGGATTTTGGCCATTCTAATAGGTGTATAGTGGTATCTCATCGTCGTTTTAATCTATAATTCCCTAATTACATATGATGTTGAGCATCTTTTCATATGCTTATTTGCCATCTTTATATCTCCTTTAATGAGGTAACAGTTCGCGTCTTTTGCCCATTTTTTAAAATCACGTTGTTCATTTTCTTACTGGTGAGTTGTTTTTTGGTTTTTTGGGGTTCTTTTGAGGTACGCGGGCCTCTCACTGTTGTGGCCTCTCCGGTTGCGGAGCACAGGCTCCGGACACTCAGGCTCAGTGGCCATGGCTCACGGGCCCAGCCGCTCCGCAGCATGTGGGATCTTCCCGGACTGGGGTACGAACCCACGTCCCCTGCATCGACAGGCAGACTCTCAACTACTGTGCCACCAGGGAAGCCCCACTCAGGTCTTTTATTTCACTATAAACATTTGGCAGACACCAAACAGATAGAAAAGGAAATGGTTATACCTAGAGGAAACTAACAATACTGAATTCCAACTGACAGATTCACTCTTCCACCAAGCAAAGAATACAGGTCAAAGGCCATTGTAATAAAAAGATTGTCCAGATTCTTTGATTTTGTTGTATTGCATATGTCTTAAGAATGTGTTATTGCCTAGGGCTCAGAAATCTTTTGCTATATAGAGATTTTGTCACAATAATATTTGTTGTGATGAAATTTGACCTATGTTATATTTCTTTATGTATGCTGCCTAATTTCCCTTAAGGCTGTGGTTTTCAATTTTTTTTAGATGGAGAAATGTTTTGTTGGAACAAAATCTTTTGGAAACATACAAATAAAACAGATAAAATTGATGTGGCTCTAGATGACGGATTATGAGTAGATATAACCTACAAACCCCACGAGCTCATCCACTTTCCCATCTCTACCCTCTACTTTAAAACACACATACATGTTTGGATCATGGTTTAAGATGTTGTCAATGATTTATTTTTAGTAAGATTTAAATCCATCTAGTCAAGAATAAGTAAAAGACCTGGAAAATATTCTCTTCTCTTCCACCAGCTCATATCCTTAGATTCTATGAGATGACCACTTAAATCTTCCAATTTGTACATAAGTTAAGAATTTGAGAATCAGTAGCAATATGGTGTTTTTAAATAGTGTCTTGGCTTGAAGAACAGAAGTTAATCAACTGCTGAGGTTTCACTGTTGTAAAATCTTATTATGGCGTGGAAATATAGCTCTTCACTGCACCATCAGAATCCACACACATCCACTCTAATGGGACAGAAATTACTACGTTTATCACTCATTTAAGATGCAGTTTTTCAGAAAATGGATGGTTTTGTTGTTGCTATATATTTTGCTTATCATATCCATAACTAAGCATTGTGAATTCATCAAAAATAAAAGCTGAAGTTCTTTCATTAAAAAGAAACATTTTTAGAGAAAAAATATACATATTTAGAAATAAGGTCATCAGAGAAAACACCAGTTTTTATTATTGTGAAATAGGTGTTACGTGATTTTCTTTTTAAAGAAAAGAAAAAAAGAATATGGGCACAGGAAGTTTTAGGAGTCAATCTGGCTTTTTGTTAAAACCAAAGAAGGGCCTACCAAGGAAAGAGTAAAGTTACTCTTTAAAAAGCTGTTTTATATCCAACTCAATTATTAAATTTACTTATGATATATATACATTTACATTATTGTCCAAATTGGTGGTGCTTAAAAGGGGAAGTGTTGCCTTCTCAGAAGGCATTTTAGAAATGTGTGTGGGTGGGTTTAGATTGTTAAAATATTTGGCATGTGTTGCTGGCAGTTATTGGATGGGGGTCAGGGATGCTACATGCCCTGTGATGTGCTAGAGAGTGCTGTAGAATAAGCACTTGCCCATGATCTGCAGGACTTCTGGACGTCCCACTTGACACCTAGTCTGTTTTACATATAAGCACAAAGTATCTTTTCATGGTTTTAACATATACTGACACGAAAATTAGTGAGAGATTTTATTTTATCATATTTTGTTCAAAGCTTTATTAAGATTTGTTCACCATTTCAGAAAGTCATGTCATTGGCAGCAAAATCATTTGTGGTACATGCACCAGCAGCCCTCCATAGGTTGCATCCTTAGTGATGATTCAATGAATAGGTACAAGCACCTTCCAGTGTACTTGTCTCTGAGTTTTACAAACTGAACTATAGATAATTTTCTTATAAACTATTATACTTTTATTTCTCCTTTATATTTAGTCGAGGCTGCAGATAATTCCTATGGATTTCATTTCAGGATAGTAAAGGTGGTTATAAGAAGTAGATGTTGGTTCTGATAAAGTTGAGGACTATTAGCCCAGGGGTTCTCAACCTTGTTACCATGGACATTTTGGGCAGATTATTATTTGTTGCAGGGATTGATCCTGCACACTCTAGGATCTTTAACAGCATCCTTGGTTTCCACTCACTAGATGCTAGGAGCATTCCCCCGACATACACCCAAATTGTGACAACCAAAAATTTCTCAAGACAATGACAAATATCCCCTAGGGGACAAAATCATCCCTAGCTGTGAACCACTGTATTAGTGTAAGATATAGTAAGAATTCTAGAATTGTCAT
Source organism: Mesoplodon densirostris (assembly GCF_025265405.1). Lineage (NCBI taxonomy): Eukaryota > Metazoa > Chordata > Mammalia > Artiodactyla > Ziphiidae > Mesoplodon > Mesoplodon densirostris. Next base: position 56,883,905 of record NC_082674.1, read on the forward strand.
ATGTGCTCCTTTTCTTTAGCTCACCATTACTTAAAAAAAAATATTTTCCCAGGCTTCCCTGGTGGCGCAGTGGTTGAGAGTACGCCTGCCAATGAAGGAGACACGGGTTCATGCCCCGGTCCAGGAAGATCCCACATGCCGTGGAGCGGCTGGGCCCGTGAGCCATGGCCACTGAGCCTGCATGTCCGGAGCCTGTGCTCCACAACCGGAGAGGCCACAACAATGAGAGGCCCGCGTATGGCAAAAACAAAACAAAACAAAAAATTTCCCAACTTTAATCTTACGGATTTTAAAATTCATTGGTTTTTTTAAATTGAAATATAGTCGATTTACAATGTAGTGTTAGTTTCTGGTGTACAGCAAAGTGATTCAGATATATATATATATACACACACATATTCTTTTTCAGATTCTTTTCATTACAGTTTGTTATAAGATATTGGATATAGTTCCCTGTGCTATATAGTAGGACCCTTATGTTTATCTATTTTATATATAGTAGTTTGTATCTGCTAATCCCAAACTCCTAATTTATCTCCCGCACCCTTTCCACTTTGGTAGCCATAAGTTTGATTTTCATGTCTGTGAGTCTGTTTCTGTTTTATAAATAAGTTCATTTGTATCACTTTTTAGATTCCACATATAAGTGATATCACATGACATTTGTCTTCTCTGTGTGACTTACTTCACTTAGTATGATAATCTCTAGGTCCATCCACGTTGCTGCAAATGACATTATTTCATCCTTCTTATGGCTGAGTAATATTCCATTGTATACATACACCACATCTTCTTTAGCCATTCATCTGTCGATGGACATTTAGATTGCTTCCATGTCTTGGCTATTGTGAATAGTGTTGCTCTGAACACTGAGGTGCATGTACCATTACTTATTAATGAACAACTTCCCTATATTCTTTGAAACTGCTGTCAACAGTTCCTTGGTGCAGCCCATGTCCCAGTTTCCTTCAGTAGCTTGTCATGACTGTGCTAGCTACTGCTTCTTTCAAACTTTTCAGAATTTTGATTCTTTTTTAGGAAGAAGGAGACTGAACTGGAAAGGCTGATTTTTATCTCTGCTTTGTCATATTTTATTTGTGTGACCTTGGGCAAATCATTTCACCCCTTCTGTGTCTCAACTTCATCTGTTAAATGAAGGATTGGGCTAGAAAACCTGAGGTTTCTTCATCTCTCAAAATCTTTGATTAATTTTTCTCTGACTCATCTCTGAAAAAAACCTGTTTAAATGTTGGCAATTCTACATGTGATTTGGCAAGAGACATCTCAAAAGTGCTGAGAAAGTATAAGATGAGTTTAAAAACAGTGATATTCATGAAAAATATTATCACTCAGAGAATTTTTAAATAGTCCAACTGAAGTCAGCAAAATAGATTAATTACAGCTTAACAAAATCTAAATTTATTTAAAACCTTCTTGTTAAAGAACCTTGCTCTGAAATAGAACAAAAAGACTCATTAGGGTATTAACAAACACATGCTTGTGCTTCCTGAGGGAGTTAATAATTTGGCCCATGATCTAGATTGATGAGAAAACCTGAAGACTCAAAATGACATAGGTATCTATACTGATTACTCTTCCTCTAAATGGTCAAGCCATATGGATGACAAATAAAAAAGTCATCAAATCATATACTGTTTCTCCCACATGGCTAAATACCTGGATATTTGGAGATAGAGGGAACTTAAAACTAATTGGCTGAATTTTCACCTTTTTTTCCCCCTATGGCTTGGACATGAGAAACATGGAACTCACTTTATAGTGTTGGCAACAGGCACCTCTAAATCAAAGAGGTTTCAATTATGGATATTCCCTGTTTCTCCTCTCCTGTTATATAAAAAGGCTCTAAAAACATTCTATTGGCCAAAGGTGATGATAACTCAGAATTAAATGCCAAACTGAAAAGACATTGCAATCCTGTTGAAGGGGAAGGAAACTTACTAAACACCCACTATTTGCCAGGCATATATTACTTCTAATCCTAAGAATGGCTTATGACATAAGCACTGCAATTCCTATTTATGGACAAAGAAACTGAGCCTTTGAGATGACCTGTCCAAGATCACCTAACTACAAAAGGGAGCCTGAATCTTTCTGATTCAAATGTCTCCACTCTTTCCATTGAGCTACTAAGATACCCTTATGTTAGCTGAAGGTAGTTATGGTTACCAGGGTTAACATGGCTGTGTTTCCCAAATGCCACTTCTGGTTGAGACATAGTTAGAGGGAAAATCTGTAAAGTTTGTGTACCTTGTGTTTGATTCTCCTCTCCCTTCTTCTTTTTTTCTTCACCCTTCAAGATCTGACTCTACTCCAGACATCAGTATCCCCAGACTGCTCACTAGGTGCTCATGGGCTTTAACAGCACCACACTTGGTCAGGGCAATCATCCCAGCATTCTCCCAGAATCCTCCCCCTGTCAAATCTTACCCAACCCAATTCTGTTTCCTTAGACTCTGCTCTTGGCCAGACGGTTTTATGAGGTCGTGGCTTTGCAGACACTGCCAGCTACTGGATTAATTGTCTAGCCTTCAAAGGGTCTTAATCGAGATACAAATCCATCTAAGATCATTCAAGAGAGGTTAGAGTGTTGTTGCCAATGTCAGGGTCTTGGTGACTAAGCAGACTAAGAACCTCTCTGCCAGGGGCCATCAACATTTTTATGGAGATCAAAGCCCTAAACTCAAATGGTAAAACACTCATTAGACATTCAAAGCCAGTGAGTTTAAGAGGGTCAATAAAGGGATAACTGTGCCTTTTCCTGGGGTCTCTTAAAATATACACTGCACTAGACCAAAGTCTTCCTTATGATGAACCAATTTTTGATCAAGACGGTAAATGCCCAAGGAGCCTATGTCTAAGTTGGCTTAACTGAAAAAAAAAAAAAAAAAAGAATTTTAGTGTTTCAGTAATCAAGAATTCCAACACGATACAAACAGCAACAACATGGGGTACTAGGCTAGGCATGGTCTCTTGCTTTGCATAACAAAGATGTCTATTATTCCTTTGGGCACAAAGAGCTTCTATTCATTAGTCAATTGTTTAATACTGATTGAGCACTTGCTATGTCTAAGGCTTTGTGTTGGAGTGAAGATAAAGGATCTTGTTAATGTGTAAAGGGTTTAAAATAATTTAATATACTTAAGAAGTCATGTAAATTAATGCAAGGTTTGCACCAGGACATGGAATCGATATACATATTATATTTATTTATTTGTGCTCGTTTATTCCACAAATATTTATACGAGGGATGAATATTTCAGACACCATGTTAGATTCTGGGAGATATAACTGAGATTCAGATACATCTGAAGGGCCGATTGTGTGGTCAGGGACACAAGTACAAGTATGATGATTCCACGACAGTGTGATAAGTACTATGGAAAAATCAGTCATCCTGGCAAGTTTTGACATGATAGCACACAGATGGGGCAGCTAGCCCTTGTCTTAAGATGATGAGGAAAGCATCTTGGGAGAGATGATGCCCAAGTTGAGACCTAGAGGATGAGGAGTGAGCCAGACAAAATGTGAGGAAGCTGCAGCAAGAAGGATGGAGGGAACAGCCCGAGCAAGGCTTGGAGACAAGGGAGAGTCTGACAAAGTATGAAATAGTCGATAGTTCATTATGGCAAGAATTTAGAATTTAAGGCATGGAAATAATGGAGGATACAGGTAGAGAGGTAAAGAAAGACTAGTTCATGAAGATATCTGAATCCATGCCCAGGAGCTTAGATGTTATCTTGGGGACAATAGGGCTCCAATGATGAATTTCAATCATGGCAGCCATTTCAGTGATTAGAATGTAGGATACATGGGAAAACTGGGTAATTTTGCTTTTCTGGAAAATATAAAAAGTCAACAGAAATACCTGAAGCCAATAACCAAATTATCTTGAAGATTTTGATTCACCTGTGATGGTGAATGAGGCATAAAATATTCATATATGTTCTTTCTTCTCTCCATAGTGGTAAGATTCCTTAGAAAATCAATAAAAGACATTTTTGAATAAGAAGTTAGTAAAAATCATAAAAAGGCTTGAGTTAGAAGAGCCATCTTGCAGCTGTTTCTGGCTGAAACCAGAAAGTGGAAATGAAGCTGCTGACGCATCTCTCCTTTTAACTTTATTAAGCAGACAACCTTCCTTCACCCTCACCAGCCCTGTCTAACTCTAAGTACTTTTTTTTAATGTGAAAAGGGTTTTAAAAAATGTTTTAAAGTTAATAAAATATACAACTTACCAGGTTAATCTGAACCAGTTTGCAAACTCCCTTTACATTTGGATAAAAAAATAAACCCTTAGATTAACAAACGCTTGGCAAATTCCCTGCCTCTCCTGTTGGTGAATTCTTTGCTAGTTACATTTCCGGCTCCCCAGACATGGGGATGAATAAGCCTGGACGAACCAGGCCTGGCTGTAATTACACTAAGTATTTTTTCTTTTGCAATAAGAAAAAGTGTGTCATAGTGTACAGATATCCTTAAGGTGACATTTGCTCTGATCTGTCAAGTTTGGGGCTGTGCCCTAGGTCCTTGGATCTGATAATAACATTTGGCCAAAGGCACTTTCTACATTTCTGATGATTGCAGATTTTGCCATTTGTGAAAGTGATAATGCTGCTGTCTAGACAAATTGAAGGGTGGAGGTGGGCTATGCAGAAGAGGCTGAAAGGACCTGAGTCAATCCAAGTTCGCAGACTCCAGATTTAATATGCCTTTAGTTCTTAAGAAACCAGGCTCTAGGGAGCAAGTGGGGTCAAGTGTAGAGATGCAAATTCCAGTGGCTGACTGTACACCGCCATTTTATGTAGGGCATCCATGGCTTTGGGTATCTGCAGGGGTCTTGGAACCAATCCACCGCAGATGCCAAGGAATGACTGTATTCTGGAAAGAAATGTTATCCTAGAGTTGGGGACAATCAGACATCCCTCTCGTCTCTTCCCCAGCATCCGTCCTTCCAACTTTGCCCCATGACTCATCTTTTCCAGAAACCTTTCCTGATGAATCTTCTTCCATCTCAGTCATTTCCAAGGGGTTATCATAATTCAAGTGATACAATATTTCTTCTTAGCTGGCTTTAATTCCCTTCTTTCTTTCTTTCTCTGCAATGGTTCCACCTCTTCTGCCTTTCTCTTGGCACCATGCTCAATGCTCTTCATGCAGTATGTGCTTAATACTTTGACAAGGACATTATGAAAGAACTTAATGCTCAGAAAGAAAATGTGTAATACCAGCACCCAGCTACTTCACAAGCAGATTTTCCCTGCATAATCACATTTATTACTCTCATAAAATATAACATTATCCTTATTGCTTTTGGCAGTAAAAGAAAGCCTCTAATGTATACCTTTCCTACCACACCTCTCACACTTTACTATTAAGGGAGTTCTAAATAGAGAGGTGGAAAGTCATGGAAAGGCTAGATTTCTTCAGTGGGAGCCAAATGACTTGACGTGTGGAAGTTTGATTCTGAACTTAAATTGGTATAGCAAAACATAAACCTTTATATCTTAAGTGTGACCCACTGGCCCCTACAGTGTTTTGAAATGGAGTCCTCCTTTCAGAGTCTTCCCCTAATTCTTCTTTGAGGAGAAGTAGTGTGAAACTTACTTTCAAAGCCCTTAAGTATAAAAATAAACAAGTATTCAGTCAGTTGGGTCCCTGATGCCTTGCTACACTACAACACATTTTTGAGTCATAAATCATGACTCTGACAGGTCTATGATGATGCATTGTGTTAATACATCATAATGACAATGTTGATGATGTATTAGTGTGATATATCCTGAAAGCCTATCACTTTAGAATTCTGTGTTTATGGATAGCAAAGGAAAGATATGGGGGGTAGGTGAAATTGAGAAAAAGGGAGGCACAGGGGAGGGTTCAGGATGATGAACATCTTTTTCTGACAGACCAACAACCAAAAAGGGAAATCAAAGTTTCTACCTCCCAGGCTCTAATGCCTTCCCTCTCCCAATAGTTGTGCCATGGATGCAACTCCTGGAGATGTAGACACTATCAAACCAGGAGTCACACAGCTAGCTATTAGCAGGGCCAGACTGGACGCAGATCTTCTGGGTCTCAGCCCCATACTCTTTCCAAACTTTGAAGTGAATGAAATGTACTCTATGTACATGAAATAGGAGCTTTGTTTTAGGTGAACTCATTGGCCAAAATGTTTTGGTCACATGTACACATGCATGTTTGCTAAAAGTTTGTGATCTTTAGCAGTCAGTGGTCTTTTCTCCCTTGGCTTCTGGTAGGTATGGAGTTCAATGAACAATCTAAGAGTAGTAATGAAACCATTTCATTTGTTGGTCATTCACTACTACAGCAGACTGGGTCCCAGCATTTACTACACTGGCCATCAGACCAGACCAAGCCCTAATTCCCTATTAATCTCTCCTTCAAACCAATTCAGTAGGCTATTTCCCTCTTTTCAGGGGAATATATGTGGTGACTTGACAATGATGAAAGCAGTTAGTCCTTTGGTTCAGCTCATCATCTCTCCTATAAAATAAGTCAATTATAGAGAAGTTGTGCCATCTTCATAATGAGAACAATTGGAAAAAATGCATGCACTTTGTGAGGGAGAAGTCCTATTAAATCATAGCTATCAAATCTTCAATTGTCATTTCCAGTAAATCCATAATTGGCTTTGACATTCTTCATTTAAATCATCTCAGTTCGATTTTAAGATGTTCCTCAAAAAATACAACAAAGAGAAAAAAGGAAAGAAAGAAAAAAGTAAGTCAAGTAGAAAGATGAAAAACATTTAGAAATGCAGTGAAAACAGGGAAACAGTAGAAATCTCAGTGGAATTGATATATCTTTGGTTAAGAAATAGACTGAGACCTATATTTTATATCACTGAGAAGAAAATTAAGAATTTAAATTAGATTATAAAATGGCTGGAATAACCTCAAATAAATCCATATTTAAGGATGAGCAACTTATTTTTAAATTTAGATTACAATGGTATAAAACCACAAATCAACTACATGAAGAAAGCTTGAAAAATCACAAATATGTGGAGACTATAAGAATATGCTACTAAACAACCACTGGGTCAGTGAAGAAATAAAAGGAAAAATTTAAAAAAGTCCTGGACAGCTACAGGCAAAAGGATGATGCTGGGCCACTTTCTTATGTTATATACAAAACTGAACAAAAAATGGATTAAAGACTTAAAGGTAAGAATGGAAACCACAAGAATCCTAGAAATAAATAAAGTCAGTACACTCTTTGACATAAGTCATAGCAATATCTTGCTGGATATGTCTCCTCACGCAAGGGAAGCAAGCAAAAATAAACAAATGGGGCTACATCAAACTAAAAAGTTTCTGCACAACAAAGAAAACCCTCAATAAAACAAAAGGACAACCTACCAAATGGGAGAAGATATTTGCAAGGCACATATCCAGAAAGGGGTTATTGTCCAAAATATATAAAAAACTCATACAACTCAACAACAAAAGACAAATAACCCAATTAAAAATGGGCAGAGGATCTGAATAGACGTTTTTCCAAAGAAGACATGCAGATAGCCAACAGGCACATGAAAAGATGTTCAACATTACTGATTATTTGGGAAACGCAAATCAAAACCACAATGAGATATAACCTCATGCCCATTAGAATAGCTATTACCAAAAAGACAAGAAATGATAAATTTTGGGGAGGATGTGGAGGGAAGGGAACGCTCATACATTGTTGGTAAGAATGAAAATTGGTGCAGCCACTGTGGAAAACAGTATGGAGTTTCCTCAAAGAAACAAAGACTAGAACTACCATATGATCCTATTTCACTTCTGGGTATTTATCCAAGTAATACAAAAGCACTAATTTAAAAAGATATATATGCACCCCTATATTCATTGCTGCATTATTTACTGTAACCAAGATATGGAAACAGTCTATATCTTGCCCATCCCCAGATAAATGGATAAAAAAGAAGTGGTATATATATGTATATGTATATATGTGTATGTGTGTGTGTGTGTTTGTATAATGGAATGGAATATATAATGGAATATTACTCAGCCATAAAAAAGGACAACATCTTGTCATTTTTGACAACATGATAGACCTTGAGGGTATTATGCTAAATGAAATAAGTCAGATGGAGAAAGACAAATATCATATGATTTCACTCATATGTAGAATCTAAAAAAAAAAAATGAACAAATTGAACCAAACAAAAACAAATACATAGATACAGAGAACAGAGTAGTGGTTACCAGAGGGGAAGGGGGTTAAGGGGTTAGGCAAAATGGTTAAAGGGCTCCACTGTATGGTGATGGATGGAAACTAAACTATTGGTGAGCACACTGTAGTGTATACAGAAGTCAAAATATAATGTTGTCCACATGAAATATACATAATGATATAAACCAGTGTTACCTCAATTTAAAAAAAATTCAAAATACAAATGAGTTTTCTGAAATACACAGATAAGTACATTCTTAAAACTAGTGAAACAGCATTTCTTTTCCAACAAACTCTGGAATTCAGATTTTTCCAGATTAAGGCAAGTGCCAACATACTGTAAGTGAGGGTGTGATGCATATGAAAGTCAGGCAAGAAAGAGAACAATTATCTGTTGACATTTTTTGACACTAGAATGACATGTTTTGTGAGTGCGTATTTTGCTGCACATAGAGGTTATTTCTTACCGACTTGCATATAGACTGTTTCCCCACACACTTGCTATACAGATGTGGGTAGGAACTGTCTACACTTTCCAAGCTATATTTCCAATGTGTGGGCCTTCATACATATCTACTACTGAGGTTGATATTATATTTGCCCATATAATAGATTTCTGATGTCTTGGCTTACTCACCCACCCCCCTCACTTCCAAACTTGAGATTTCCAAGTGTGCTTTTGAAAAGATTCAATAAAATGTAATATTAGATGGCTTTATGGAGATAACTACTTATCAGGACCAGATTGTGTACTTAAAAATACTCCCAGATATTTTCTATTCAGCCAGTTTCTGCCAGTAAGTGTGGCAGCCTGGGGCAGGAGGAACTTTATTACCTCCCACTGAGTGGTAGGGAACCATTAGGTAAATGGCTAACCTCGCTCAATGCCTGTCTTGGAGCCTGATGGAGTGAGTGTCTGGAGAGGGGCATTAACTACCAGAGCTCAGCAGCCATGGCTCACTCCTGCCTGTGCAGGCTCTATCGACCATCAGCTTTGATGGCTATTGCTTGTCCAAAGAATTTTAAGGTTGCTGTTGAGACTGATGACAAAAACCCAAGGGTCTCGTGGCAAGCCTCCAAACCTTTGAAGATACTCAGCTCTCCAACCAGTGGGATTGTGGTAATGTTTGTTGCTTTTGGCCTTGAAGCCAATCTGTCCCACACCCAAATTGAGCATCTGGAGAAAGTACAATTTCCAAGAAGTGTTCCCAGAGGCCATATCTATCTCTCCATTACCAGAATAAAAATATCCTAGCTACTCCAAAGTACCCAGCTAATGAAAAGCTGTCTTATTTGGCTCAGCTGTATCATCCCAATGATCTATAGGTCAACTTTCCCGTGCTCTCTTACATCTCCCATCAAATCAAGGGCACAGAATATTTAAACATATGTTTAAAAGATTCTCCTCATTGTCATTCCCCAGGATTCATAAATCATTTTTGCTCTTATAAATCTACATGGCTTTAATGCATGAGAACCAGGGGATGGTAACATGGGAGGGCAAGGAGAAAAGCTCCCATTTCCTGCCCTAGGTCCACCAGCCTCTTAGGGCCTCAGCTTCCTTACCTGTAAAATGATGGCTTGAGGGCTTCCCTGGTGGCTCAGTGGTTGAGAGTCCACCTGCCAATGCAGGGGACACGGGTTCATGCCCCGGTCTGGGAAGATCCCACATGCCGCAGAGTGGCTGGGCCCGTGAGCCATGGCTGCTGAGCCTGCGCGTCCGGAACCTGTGCTCCGCCAACAGGAGAGGCCACAACAGTGAGAGGCCTGCATACCGAAAAAAAAAAAAAAAAAAGATGGCTTGAATTAGATGAGAATGAAGGTATTTTAAGCAGTATCTTCTGCTTAAAGGGTACTTTGCTATAATATTTAATAGGAAAGTGAAAAACTATGTACTTACCACAGTTACCTTTCTAGAAACAACTTTGACGCCTATAGATTTTTCCAGCAGCCGGTGATGATAAACCTGCATTCTCTAGTGAAGTTACACATCTTTCCCCCGCCCCCATCAGAAACACATTCCAAGGCACTCAACCCTAAGTAGTCCCTCTCAAACCAAATGTCCCCAAACTGTCTTTATTAAAGGTTTGGTTCATCACTTTGGAATTATTGTAGGACCACTCATGTCTATGTCTAATAACATGGCCACAGCCCCTCCCTGCTCAGTATTCCATGTAATTCTTCATCAAGGTGCCAAAATTCTAGTTATGGCTTCTACCTGGGGGAACTCAATCTGCCAATGTATTTGAATGGTACTACATTTCCACCTTTTTGTTTTATATCCTGAGAAATAAGCTGAACTGGGAAGTTCCTTTTCTTGAGCTATTTTTTTGTTGTTGTTTTAATTTATTTTATTGAAGTATAGCTGATTTACGATGTTGTGTTAGTTTCTGCTGTACAGCAAGGTGATTCAGTTTTACATATATATGTTCTTTTTCATATTCCTTTCCATTATGGTTTATCACAGGATATTGAATATGGTTCCCTGTGCTATACAGTAGGACCTTGTTATGTATCCATTCTATATATAATAGTTTGCATCTGCTAATCCCCAAATCCGAAAATCCCAATCCACCCCTCCACCACCCACTCTCCCCCTTGACAACCACAAGTCTGTTCTCTATATTTATGAGTCTGTTTCTGTTTCATGGATAAGTTCATTTATGTCGTATTTTAGATTCCACATATAAGCGATATCATATGATATTTGTCTTTGTCAGACTTACTTCACTTAGTATAATAATCTCTGGGTCCATCCATGTTGCTGCAAATGACATTATTTCATTCTTTTATGACTGAGTTATATTCCATTTTATATATGTACCACATCTTCTTTATCCATTCATCTGTCAATGGATATTTAGGTTGCTTTCATGTCTTGACTATTGTAAATATTGCTCGTATGAACATAGGGGTGCATGTATCTTTTTGAATTAGAGTTTTGTCTCTTGGGCTATTGTTGAAATAGTTCTTTGGTGTATTTCTGTAGTGGGGAGGAAAAAAAAAGTGTTTCTTAAAACCTAGACCGCCTCCTCTAGAGGGTGGATTCCTGACCTGGAAGCCCTTTTGCCTTGCCAAGATGCTCAAAAAGGTGGTCCCAGAGACTTTGGAAGTGAGAATTGCAAAGGAAATAAGAATGTGGGGTTTCTGGGGCACTCAAGAAGGTCAAGGGGAAAAGAGAGGGGCAGTTGGATAGTCACAAGCTGAGTGAAGGGTCCAGGAGAATGTCCCTGTGGTGGGGTGTTCTGAGACTTTTAAAATCAGGGACTGCCCCCATTTGTGGTCTGTGTTGCTGTGACAGAAACAACCTCCACCCTTCCGCACCCACCCCACATCCCATTTTGACTGAAGTCTCTGTGCATTTTAATACAGTGATCGTGGAGATGGAGGAAGCAGCTGAGTTTCTCATTTAGATCTTCTCAGACAGAGCAGGGCCCCAAATGGTCAGATAACCTATCCACTGAATGTATTTAGGAAAAGCAGGAATTTCAATACAGGGGTAACCATAAGCACACAACCTCTAAGAATTTGCAGGAATCTTGGGGACTTTTTAGACTCCTACAAAGTATGGAATGTACAGTTTGAGACAGTCTTATCTGGATCATAAATGGCTGGGAGATCCCAGCTGACATATGGGTTCTATTATGGGAGAGGATTTTTGTTACACTGGCATCAGGAATTAAGCTAATCTCCTTATATCAGACTTCATCCGTCTGTGGTAATATTTTGTGGAATAAGATAAGCCCTGGGACATATTCAAACGTGAGTGGTAACAAGTGATATCATGACTCAGTTTTGCTCATCTAGTTCTGTGCTCTAATGAAGTTTTGACTTCTAATGCAAATCTCCTCCTTGCTTGTCACTCCCTCCCCAAACAAAGAACAAATGCTTAATCACCACTTTCACTTCTATCTCAATTCTAAGGTGAAACAGTTAACTGCCTCCTATGTGAGTTGAAACATGATTCCCGCCTCCCCCGCTCTGTGTGGCTCCCCATCTTGAATCATTTCCCCCATCTTAATTTCCCTGTAGTGGCCCTTGGCTATCCTCAGGGCCAGCCCCTCCCTTCCAAAGAGGGGCTTTCCTTCCTCATACATCTTCAGTGACCCACAGTGACCTTGAGAGGTTGATGCAGGTGCTTTGAGAGACCAGTTCATCAAGTGCTGCAGACAGTAAGGGCTGGGGTGAGCCCTCAGCTCCTTAAAACTATGGTCTAGAACTGCCCTGGACCAGATTGGTCATGGTGACCTGGAGGTGAAAGGCTCTGTATTCCATTACCAGTCTCCTGAGTAATCTACCTAATTCAGTATCCCTTCATTTAATTGAAACATTATTTTCTCTCTGTTAGCCAGGGCACTCAAGCTGGTATAGCAGTGTTAATCTTTTAGCTGATTTCCGTCTTTGCAGAATTACCTTTCTAGCAATTAGACCCACTGGTATAAATTTGCCTTGCTCCTTCCTGGGGTTCAATGTTCAAATGGAAATCTCCAAGCTCAACACGTTTCCCTCCAGGCTGAGCCAGGGCAGATATTAATTAACTGGGGTGTCGTGAAAAGGTTGAGCTTGAAAAAAGCCAAGTAGGCGAATGTTTCTCTTGGGATGTCATTGCAGCCAGTAGACGGACTAAAAAGGGTAAGACCTAGATGAAGAAGAATCACATTTAAAGTCAAGTGGAATGACCGCACTATTAGTGAACCAGGGAGCAAAACGATGGTTATTCTGGAAATACATTAGAACTTACACGTTACCATCATCCTCATCCTTTGTTGAAATCTGAATATAGCTTATTTGTGCACATTCTCTAAGACATTCTGGGTCATGGTCACCAGCCATCTCAGCTTGCCTGGAACTAAGTGGTTCCTGGAACCAGGAGCTTTCCAAGCTAAAAGTGCAAAAGTTCTAGGCAAATGGGAACAGGTTGGTCACCCTATTAGAGTCCAATTTCTGAGAAAGGTGTATAAGTCAGTTGACTTCTCATACTTTCTGCTAAACTTCAAGGATGAGTTGAAGTTTACAATGAGTTTATACCCACAATCTTATATGCTGAAATTGATCCTTTTCTGAAATCTGGCACCTGCTCCTGCAATAGTTGAGAAAGTAACACTAGATTTTCAAGGTCAGTAGGACTGCTGATCGTCAAATCCAGTGGCCTTCTCTTAGACCTTGCCCTCTCTCTAGCAGTGGACACCTTTGAATGCCTGCCTTTTCAAATTCTCTCTTCATTGAATTTCTGGGGCACTTAATTTTTCTGATTCACTTCTTTCTAACTATTTTTCTTTCTTCATTGCTTCCATTTCACCTTCATCCCTGTTCTCTCTCTGCAGTGACTCCTGTAGACACTGAGCTGGTTATTTACCTGTCCCCTCTCAGTCCTGCACTTTTACGTTCTGCTCTGTGTTGCCCGGGCTGGGGGTCAGCAAACTCTTATTTCCCTGGGCTTGTTCACTAGCTGGCTTGCTTGTTAACTCAGGCAGTAGAGGCACCAGGGAAGGTCAGAAAGCAGGAGAAAAGAAGCTCCTTCTGCCGGTCCCCTCAGTGCAGCACTCACTCACAGGTACAGGTGATCTCTATGGCAGCAGTAGAATGTGGTGATTCTGGTCTGTAGCAGGCCCAGCAGTGAAGCATCTTCCCAGGGGCTCCAGCCCTGGTCAATGCTGGGTACGGAACTGAACTTTGACAGCCATTGTTGCAACACAGAAGCTGGTGAGGCTTGCAGCCAGGGAGGCTTCCAATTATTAATAACATATATTAGACTCAACTTCAGACTTGCATCAGAAGAAAACTTTTAGGATCTATCTGTGTGGATGTATACTAGTCTATACTATCCTTGACCCTCCCCCTTGATTACTAGAAAAACTTCTAGTGATGGAGCTATCATTCCTTTAGTGATTGATTCTTGCTTCCCATGCTTCTAAAAACTAATTAGTCACCACATCTTGTCTTTTTATATAAAATCCAAGATATTTCACCGATTTCACTTTGTCTCCCTTCCCTAGCTTTGGCCTCTATAACCTCACGTCTGAGTAACAAAAAATATATTTCTTATCTATTAAAAAATACAATTAATACCTGCTCTCCTGTTAAGGGGTGATTGCTTTGCACCAGATACTTTGTGTCCATGATTTCTAAACATCATGATGACTCTCAGATACATGCTTTCTTCTCCTACAGATGAAGTAACTGAACTCAGAGAAGTTAGTCAACTTTCTTAAGGTCACACAGGCATTAAGTGGAAGATCCTGGATCTGAGCTTATGTCCTCCTAACTCCAGAGTCTATGCTTTTTCCTTTAGTTACTCCTTTTCTGGTTTCTTCAACTTCAAATTTTATCTGCATATAATGAATCTAGATACTTTTTCTAAACTTCCTTTTTTAAAAAACTTGATCTATAGTTAGAATCCAATCAGTTTTCACTGAATGACTTGAACATACTACTTCTCTAATTAAACACCTTTTTAAAAATTTTAACAGCTTTATTGGGGTACAAATGACAAAATAAACTTCATATATTCAAAGTACACAATATAATAATTTTTGACATATAGACACCTGTGGAATCATTACCATAATCAACTTAATGAACATATCCATCACTTCCAAAAGTTTCCTTGTGTTCCTTCCTGATTTCTCATTCTCACCCCTCCCCAGCTCCACCCCCTATCCTATCGCCCATCAATTCACAGAAAGCCACTGATATATTCCTGTCAGTATAGATTAGTTTGTATTTTCTAGGATTTTATATAAATGGAATCATACAGTGTGTAGTTTTTTTTTTCTCTAGTTTCACTCACTCATCATAATTATTTTCACATTCATCCATTTTGTTGCATGGATCATTACTCTATATTGCTGAGTACTGTTCCACAATTTGTTGATTCTTTCACCTGATGATAGACACTTAAGTTTCCAGTTTTTCAGTTATTACAAATACAGCTGCTGTGAACACTTGTGTGTAAGTCTTTGTCTAGTCATATGCTTTCATTTCTCTTGATACATGACTAGGAATGGCAAGGCTGGGTCAGGTGGTAGGTGTATGTTTAACTTTTTAAGAAACTGGCAAACTGTTTTCTGAAGTGGTTGTGTAAGTTTACATTTCCACCATCAGTGTATGAAAATTCCAGTTGCTCCACATATTTTCCAACATTTGGCAAGATCCGTCTTTCTTTCTTTTTTTTTTTTTTTTTTGTGGTATGCGGGCCTCCCACTGCCGTGGTCTCTCCCGTTGCAGAGCAACGGCTCTGGACGTGCAGGCTCAGCAGCCATGGCTCACGGGCCCAGCCGCTCCACGGCATGTGGCATCCTCCTGGTCCAGGGCACGAACCCGTGTCCCCTGCATCGGCAGGCGGACTCTCAACCACTGCATCACCAGGGAAGCCCAAGATCCGTCTTTTTAATATTAGCCAACTTAAAAGGTAAATTAGTATCTGATTGTGGCTTGCATTTGCATTTCTCTAATGACTAATGATATTGAGCATTTTCATGTGTTTTATCATCCATATATCTCTTTTGCTAAAGTGTCTGTTCAAATCTGTTGCTCATTTTTTTACTGAGGATTTATTTGATTTCTTTTTTAGCATAGAATTTGAGAGTTCTTTTTATATTGCTGATACAAGTTCTTTGCCAGATATGTGATTTGCAAATATTTTACCCTAGTCTGTGTCTTATCTTTTCATTTACAGTGTCTTCCAAAGAGCAGAATTTCTTAATTTAATGAAGCCCAATTCATCAAATTTTTGTTAAGAGTATTATATTTTGGTGTTATATCTAGGAAATCTTGGCCAATTGAGTTCACAAAGATTTTCTTCTACTTTTCTTTCTTTAGAAGTTTTAGTTTTTACATTTAGGTCTATGATCCATTTTAAGTTAATATTTGTTTGCAATAAATGA
Source organism: Mesoplodon densirostris (assembly GCF_025265405.1). Taxonomy (NCBI): domain Eukaryota; kingdom Metazoa; phylum Chordata; class Mammalia; order Artiodactyla; family Ziphiidae; genus Mesoplodon; species Mesoplodon densirostris. The sequence continues at coordinate 56,900,014 of NC_082674.1, forward strand.
TATTGATCAGGGATGTTTTAAAAAATGGATATACAATTGTTCTGACACCATTTGTTGAAAACATTATCATTTCTCTATTTAGTTGCCTTTGTATCTTTGTTGAAAACAATTGACTACATTTGCATAGATCTATTTCTTGTTTCTCAGCTATTTTCCAATGACTTATTTGTATATGTTGATGTCAATGCCACAATCACCTTAGCTTTTGAATAAATCTTGAAGTTAGGTATTGTAAATTCTTCAACTTTATCTTTTCCAGGTTGTCTCACCTATTTTAGATACTTTGCATTTCTATATGATTTTGAGAATCAGTTGACCAATTTTTACAAAATTTTGCTGGAATTTGATTTGGATTGTATTGAAACTATAGGTAAGTGTGGGGAGAATTTTAACCTTGATAATATTGAGTCTTTTAGTTTATGAACATGGTATATCTCTCCATTTACTTAAGTATTATTTAATTTCTCTCAGCAATGTATTGTAAATTTTAGTATATAGTTTTTGCATATATTTTGTCATATATTTTTCATAAGTTTTTTCACACTTTGATGCTAATGTAAATGATTTAATATTTAAATTCTGTTTCTGATTGTTCATGGTTAATGTATAGAAATGCAATTGATTTTTGTTTTATAACCTGCAACATTGTTAAACTCATTTATTGATTTTATTGACTTTTTAGGAGATTTCAAGGGATTTTGTATAGGGACTATTATGACATCTGCTAATAGAGTTTTATATCTTCTTTTCCAATTTGGATGCTTTTTGTTTCTTTTTCTTGCTGTATTCAACTGGCTAGACACCCCTGTAATATGTTGAGTAGAAGTGGTGAGAGTGGGCACCGTTGTTTTGTTCCTGATCTTAAGGGAAAAACCTGTAGTGTTTCATAATTCAATGTTGTTCACTACAGGTTTTTTTTAAACTTTTTAATTTAATTTAATTAATTTATTTTTATGTAGAAGGTTCTTATTAGCTATCTATTTTATACATATAGTATATTCAACCCATAACAGCTTCCAAGTAAAGAAGTCTAGTGAACAGTTAGATGTCAGTGAAGTAGTCTAAAGTTAGGAGAAAGGTTTGGTCTAGAAACAAAAATATGGGAGTCATCCACATTATAAATGGTCTAAATAAGATGGGGAGAGATCACCAAAAAGTGAGCATAAACAAAATAAAATCTAAAGTCATTTAGAAGTTGGGAACAGTGGAAGAAATGCCAACATCTCATATTGGGAAGACGTGTTCTAGTTTCTCATGTAGGTGGAAATCATAATATAAACATAATGAGCCTGCCAACCCCAGAAAATCTTGCATTTATTTTTTTCAAAACGATTGTTTCAGAAGAAAATAGTGCTGAGTAGATATTCCTAATTCAGTTTGTCTAAATAAAAACCATTCCGAAAAACACATTTAGAGAGCTGGTGCTGAATTTAAGTAGTGCATCTCATTAAAACTCATTAAAGAATAAAAAATAATAGGCATGGCCTCTGCATAATGATAATGAGCTGAACCTTAAGGGATTAGGCTTTCGGTTATCATTTATGAGCATGTTTTGGATTATATAGTCACACAGTACATTTTCCAAAAGTAATATTTTCTAGTGGTGATGGAATTTAGAGTCAAATGAGGTTTTCTAGATCATTCTGTTGACAGATCAGCAAAGGGAAGCCTGGAGCCATGAAAAAAATAACCTAACTAGGATGGCGCACCTAAAAGGGAATGAATCAAGGCTAACAGAGTCCTTTCACTTCAAGTTCAGCATACTTTATACCTTGTGTACCTGCCTTGCTACATGATTAAAAAAATAAAGGGAATTTGTGAGAAAAGTCATAACTTAAACATCAGCCAAAGTCTTATTCTAACAAAAAGTAAAAATGTATAAAGATTGCAGTTGCATGTTGATATACCATTGATCTGGGAGGTTGCATTGGATAGTAGCTTAGCCTCAGAAATCCCATTTCAGTTTTGTCAGAAACAAAAATAAGGTAGTAAAGTTGCACCCTCCACTTATGGCAGATTTGTGTGAAAGCAAAGCCGGAAATTGATAAGGCTTCCATAAGACTAATGCTGAGTTGTATTCAGTTAGTCTTGATAATTAATAAGTTAATCTTAATAGATTAATTGAGCATATAAATGTGACCTTTTTTTTTACCCCAAAGAATATGATCACCCCCTTCTCCTTATGAATAACCCTTAACCTATATCAATATCTTCCAGTCTCTGTTTAGTATTGGCTTAAACTTATAGCACCCCTGTAATGAATGTTAACAGAACCCTCTCTCTTTCTGCCAGTATTCCTCGGTAGAAAGTTGATCAATCAGTAAAAGAGTGAAAAGAAATTGTAACTTTGGAATTGAACCTAGGTTTATGTTTTAGCCCTACGATGGTTTGGTTGTATGGCATTTCCAAGTTTCTTGATTTCTCTGAGGCTTAGACATCTCATCTGGGAATCAGAATGATTTTATAAAGATGGTTGTGTAAAATAAATGACTTAGTTATGATATGTAAAATCTTAACACAGTACTTGGTACTTAGCAAATGCTAATAAATGTCATTCCTAGTGAATAATCCTGTCTAGACATTTTTCTTCCCTACCCTGGCTTACTTTGTAGTATATCCAGTTCATTTTATTCACTATGTTGTTGTAGATAAGAAAAACAAGAAAAAGTGTATTTTATAATGTTATGCTCCTTTTTATTCAACAACTATAATCATCTACCATCTTTCAAACACCTTTTTGGGTGATCTCTTTTTGTATGACTTGATTTAAGTGGAAGAATAAGCTGCTCTTGTATATGTATCAGCATGTATCTGTTTACTACTTAAGACAAATACTGTTTCCTTTCTACAGAGTAAAAGAAACAGTTGCTCTTATGAAATATAAATCTTATTTCATTCAGTACATTCCCTTTACCCTAACTCTACATAGATACTACCTTCAGGATCTATAATATGTAATCAATTTAGAAAAAATAATTTTGAAAAAAACCCCATTTCATTGTGATTTCTCACCTGCTTCTAAATTATTTAACTATTTAAAGAAAGAACTGCTTAAAAACATCTTTAAAGAAAACATCAGCTTTCCTTTAAACTGAAGCCACAGGAACCAGCCTACCTATGATTAACCCATCCTTGAGGTTTAGACAGTAGCTTAGCCTAAGAAATACCTTCTAAGTTTGGTCAAAAACATCAACAAGGTGAAATAAACCTGCCCCTTCCACTTGAGGCAGTTTTGTCAAAATGCAAAGAGGAAACAGAAATGACTTCCAAAAATGTACACTTTGGCAGTGTGCTCAAACTTGAGTTCCTTTTGCCTAAAGTTCTGTTTTAAAAAGAACCAGCTGTGGGAGATTGAGAGCCAAAAGTCTGGGACATTCAGCCTGCACACTTGAGGACTGAAATGATAATGGGCTTCCCTGTTGGCTGCACATCTGATGGTTCAGGAAACCTGGCTAGTGAATGCTTCATCACCAAGGAAACACTCCCATCACATCAAGTCTAGCACCTTCGCACTTACAAGTCAGTTGAAAAGCACCAGCTGTAAATAAGTTTACACTCAGGAGTAGGAATCCATGGACTTTCTCACTAGCACCTACCTTAAGAATTCTAAATTACCCAATTTGGGGACAGAGTGAGTTGCTTTAACAAAAGTTCAGAACAATGGCAGGGCTGGCACTGATTCTACTGAGCACTAATTGTTTCACTGAGATAATTGTGAGATAATTACACTCCACCAACATGCAAGTAACCTCGCTTGGGCTGTACTTAATCCAGTGTAACTTGTTATTTCTAAAATGTCAGGAAATCTCTTTCCTCAGCTCTAACTGCTCAACTTTCTTGGGTGCACTATGGGGATGCATAATTCCAACAGAGTGGAAATTCAGTCAGTAAATGAAGTCTGGGCATAAATATTCATAGCCAAAACTTTTCCAAAAAAAAAAAAAAAGTCAAGGAATGAGACTAAGTAAATCACAGCCCACTACAGAGATGACTAAGATATGCTACAACAATTTACATAGATTTGCTTAAAATTCTCCTCTGTTATTTAAGAACTCTTCATGGCAACTGACACACCTCTGTGCCAGTATGTGGATGCCTCATTCATGCTTTGCTCATTGGAGAAGAAAGCAAGTGCACTTGGAGCCTTTCAAGCTCTTCTGACTCCTTGTGACACAGCCTTCCTTCTCCAAAACTTTGGTCCTTAAAAAAAATTCAAAGATTTATTCATGTTCCAATGCAGCCAAACATGCCTCAACTTATATACAGTTACTTGGAAACGGGATTTGTTCTATACTATGAAGTCTGCTATTGAATTCATTCATGATCAAAACTGGCTAAACAGCTCTCAAACATTGATTCCCATGTATTCTAAAAAATATAAATTCTATAAAGTCAATAACCCTGCCCTCCCACCCAAAATATATGTGTATATATGAAGACTTTTGGTATTTTTTATTATAAAGGGAACCACTAATTAGCAGCAAGAGCAAGTTACCTTTTTATCACAAGTATCAGACTTAATTTTGATCCCATTTAACCCAAAGATGCTGTCAAAAGGTTACCTTTCCTTCAATAATCAACACACAGAAATCTCATGATGTGACTAAAATTGCAGAAGCAATAAATAAAGGAAGACCTTATATAGTCTTGTACTTTATCTTCTTAAGCTTTGAGAAATCTACTAAAAATTTCCCTTGTCAGGGTAAGTCATCCATCAAGAATCATCCCAAGATGAATGAGAACTTTTGGTACTTTTTGGTATTCGATCATCAAACAGTGCCAGCAGCCATACCTTGTGGCTTGGTATCATGGGACTTTGTCCAATGACTGTCAAGGCCTGAACTTGCCTGTCACAGTTAATCAATTTCAGGATAAGGCAGAATTTGTTAATTCTATGCAAAGCAGTTAAAATATTCAAATACAAAGAACTTTTCTTGTTTTGCCTTAATTTTTGTTTACTTGTTTCTTTGTTTTACCATTAGCTGATGTGGGAAACCCCACTGATCCATTGAATTTAAAGGCAGAACTTAAGAACTAAAAACTCAAGTACCAGATAGATAGAATTTTGAGAGTTCTAATATGATCTACCTCGTGGCACATTTTTGAGTAGCCCTTCTTTTTTATTTTAAGCACAGTTTAGCCAGGAAGGAGATGTATGACTCTAGCATGCCCCAAACCCAATGCTGATGGAAGTTAAGAATGTCACCATATTGCTTACAATTTACCCTGCTCAGCTGCAAGGTATAAAAAAGAAAAAATATCTTTTCATAAATTCTTGTGATATTCATATACATAATTATATAAATGACTTTAAAGTAATCTATTTGATTACTTTCTTGAAAATTATGGATTAAGACACTGAAAACTCACCTTTATCCCTCTACTACCAAATTGTAAACTACAGAGGAAGGCAACAGACTCTTGTTTATTAGCTCTTATAAATGAAGTACGATGCCTGGCATTTTTCAAGTTTGATCATGGGAAGAGCACAGAAGTGAAGGAGAGACCTATTTCTCCCCCTCCTCTTGGACTTGTTTCCTTACTCATGTAATTACTGGCTTAACAGGTGCTCAATAAATAGTTTGGGAAATGTATCTTTTCTGCCTTAAAATCCAGTATTTTATTTTATTTTAACATCTTTATTGGAGTATAATTGCTTTACAATGGTGTGTTAGTTTCTGCTGTATAACAGTGAATCAGATATACATATACATATATCCCCATATCTCCTACCTCTTGCATCTCCCTCCCACCCTCCTTATCCCACCCCTCTAGGTGGTCACAAAGCACCGAGCTGATCTCCCTGTGCTATGCGGCTGCTTCCCACTAGCTATCTATTTTACATTTGGTATTATTTATAAGTCCATGCCAGTCACTCTCTCACTTCGTCCCAGCTTACCCTTCCCCCTCCCTGTCCATTCTCTATGTCTGTGTCTTTATTCCTGTCCTGCCTCTAGGTTCTTCAGAGCCAATTTTTTTCTCTTTTCTTCTTTTTTTTTTTTTTAGATTCCATATATATGTGTTAGCAAATGGTATTTGTTTTTCTCTTTCTGACTTACTTCACTCTGTATGACAGACTCTAGGTCCATCCACATCACTACAAATAACTCAATTTCATTTCTTTTTATGGCTGAGTAATATTCCATTGTATATATGTGCCACACCTTCTTTATCCATTCATCTGTTGATGGACACTTAGGTTGCTTCCATCTCCTGGCTATTGTAAATAGAGCTGTAATGAACATTGTGGTACATGACTCTTTATGAATTATGGTTTTCTCAGGGTATATGCCCAGTAGTGGGATTGCAGGGTCGTATGGTAGTTCTATTTTTAGTTTTTTAAGGAACCTCCATACTGTTCTCCATAGTGGCTGTATCAATATAGATTCCCACCAACAGTGAAAGAGGATTCCCTTTTCTCCACACCCTCTCTGGCATTTATTTTTTGTAGATTTTTTCATGATGGCCATTCTGACCAGTGTGAGGTGATACTTTGTAGTTTTGATTTGCATTTCTCTAATGATTAGTGATGTTGAGCATCCTTTCATGTGTTGGTTGGCAATCTGTATATCTTCTTTGGAGAAATGTCTATTTAGGTCTTCTGCCCATTTTTGGATTGGGCTGTTTGTTTTTCTGATATTGAGTTGCATGAGCTGCTTGTAAATTTTGGAGATTAATCCTTTGTCAGTTGCTTCATTTGCAAATATTTTTTCCCACTCTGAGGGTTTCGTCTTGTTTATGGGTTCCTTTGCTCTGTAAAAGCTTTTAAGCTTCATTGGGTCCCATTTGTTTATTTTTGTTTTTATTTCCATTTCTCTAGGAGGTGGGTCAAAAAGGATCTTACTGTGATTTATGTCATAAAGTGCTCTGTCTATGTTTTCCTGTAAGAGTTTTATAGTGTCTAGCCTTTCATTTAGGTTTTAATCCATTTTGGGTTTATTTTTGTGTATGGTGTGAAGGAGTGTTCTAATTTCAACCTTTTACATGTAGCTGTCCAGTTTTCCTAGCACCAGTTATTGAAGATGCAGTCTTTTATCCATTGTATATTCTTGCCTTCTTTAACAAAAATAAGGTAACCATACGTGCGTGGGTTTATCTCTGGGCTTTCTATCCTGTTCCATTGATCTATATTTCTGTTTTTGTGCCAGTACCATATTGTCATTTTTTTATTTTTTATTTTTTTTTCCAGTACGCAGGCCTCTCACTGTTGTGGCCTCTCTCATTGCGGAGCACAGGCTCCGGACACACAGGCTCAGCGGCCATGGCTCACAGGCCCAGCCGCTCCATGGCATGTGGGATCTTCCCAGACTGGGGCACGAACCTGTGTCCTCTGATTCGGCAGGTGGACTCTCAACCACTGCGCCACCAGGGAAGCCCCCATATTGTCTTGATTACTGTAGCTTTGTAGTATAGTCTGAAGTCAGGGAGCCTGATTCCTCCATCTCCGTTTACCTTTCTCAAGATTGCTTTGGCTATTCGGGGTCCTTTTTGTTTCTATACAAATTGTGAAATTTTTTGTTCTAGTTTTGTGAAAGATGCCATTGGTAGTTTGATAGGGATTGCATTGAATCTATAGATTGAATCTATAGTATAATCATTTTCACAAGGTTGATTCTTCCAATCCAAGAACATGGTATATCTCTCCATTTGTTTGTTCACCTTTAATTTCTTTCATCAGTGTCTTATAGTGTTCTGCATACAGGTTTTTTTGTCTCCTTAGGTAGGTTTATTCCTAGGTACTTTACTCTTTTTTTTGCAATGGTAAATGGGAGTGTTTGCTTAATTTCTCTTTCAGATATTTCATCATTAGTGTATAGGAATGCCAGAGATTTCTGTGCATTAATTTTGTATCCTGCTACTTTATCAGATTCATGGATTAGCTCTAGTAGTTTTCTTGTAGCATCCTTAGGATTCTCTATGTATAGTATCATGTCATCTGCAAACAGTGACAGCTTTACTTCTTCTTTTCTGATTTGGATTCCTTTTATATCTTTTTCTTCTCTGATTGCTGTGGCTAAGACTTCCAAAGCTATGTTAAATAATAGTGGTGAGAGTGGACAACCTTGTCTTTTTCCTGATCTTAGAGGAAATGGTTTCAGTTTTTCACCATTGAGAACGGTGTTGGCTGTGGGTTTGTCATATATGGCCTTTATTATGTTGATGTAATTTCCCTCTATGCCTACTTTCTGTAGGGTTTTTTATCATAAATGGGTGTTGAATTTTGTCAAAAGCTTTCTCTGCATCTATTGAGATGATCATATGGTTTTTCTCCTTCAATTTGTTAATATGGTTTATCACATTGATTGATTTGCATATATTAAAGAGTCCTTGCATTCCTGGGATAAACCCCACTTGATCATGGTGTATGATCCTTTTAATGTGCTGTTGGATTCTGTTTGCTAGTATTTTGTTGAGGATTTTTGCATCTTTGTTCATCAGTGATATTGGCCTGTAGTTTTCTTTCTTTGTGACATCTTTGTCTGGTTTTGATATCAGGATGATGGTGGCTCCATAGAATGAGTTTGGGAGTGTTCCTTCTTCTGCTATATTTTGGAAGAGTTTGAGAAGGATAGGTGATAGCTCTTCTCTAAATGTTTGATAGAACTCGCCTGTGATGCCATCTGGTTCTGGGCTTTTGTTTGTTGGAAGATTTTTAATCACAGTCTCAATTACAGTGCTTGTGATTGCTATGTTTCTATTTTCTGTTTCTTCCTGGTTCAGTCTTGGAAGGTTGTGCTTTTCTAAGAATTTGTCCATTTCTTCTAGGTTGTCCATTTTATGGGCATATTGTTGCTTGTAGTAATCTCTCATGATCCTTTGTATTTTTGCAGTGTCAGTTGTTACTTCTCCTTTTTCATTTCTAATTCTGTGGATTTGAGTCTTCTCCCTTTTTTTCTTAATGAGTCTTGCTAGTGGCATATCAATTTTGTTTATCTTCTCAAAGAAACAGCTTTTAGTTTTATTGATCTTTGCTATTGTTTCCTTAATTTCTTTTTCATTTATTTCTGATCTGATCTTTATGATTTCTTTCCTTCTGCTAACATTGGGGTTGTTTTGTTCTTCTTTCTCTAATTGCTTTAAGTGTAAGGTTAGGCTGTTTATTTGACATGTTTCTTGTTTCTTGAGGTAAGATTGTATTGCTATAAACTTCCCTCTTAGAACTGCTTTTGCTGCATCCCATAGGTTTGAGTCAACATGTTTTCACTGTCATTTGTTTCTAGGTATTTTTTGATTTCCCCTGTGATTTCTTCAGTAATCTCTTTGTTATTTAGTAGTGTATTGTTTTGCCTCCATATGTTTGTATTTTTTACAGATTTTTTTTCCTGTAATTGATGTCTAGTCTCATAGCATTGTGGTAGGAAAAGATACTTGATATTATTTCAATATTCATAAACCTACGAGGGCTTGATTTGTGACCCAAGATATGATCTATCCTGGAGAATGTTCCATGAGCACTTGAGAAGAAAGCATATTCTGTTGGTTTTGGATGGAATGACCTAGAAATATCAATTAAGTCCATCTTGTTTAATGTATCATTTAAAGCTTATATTTCCTTATTTATTTTCATTTTGGATGATCTGTCCATCTTGAAAGTGGGGTGTTACAGTCCCGTACTATGATTTGTTTCTGTTGATTTCCCCTCTTATGGCTGTTAACATTTGCCTTATATATTGAGGTGCTCCTATGTTGGGTGCATAAATATTTACATTTGTTGTATCTTCTTCTTGGATTGATCCCTTGATCATTATGTAGTGTCCTTCTTTGTCCCTTGTAATAGTCTTCATTTTAAAGTCTATTTTGTCTGATATAAGAATTGCTACTCCAGCTTTCTTTTGATTTCTATTTGCATGGAATATCTTTTTCCATCCCCTCACTTTCAGTCTGTATGTGTCCCTAGGTCTGAAATGGGTCTCTTGTAGGCAACATATATATGGGTCTTGTTTTTATATCCATTCAGCCAGTCTATGTCTTTTGGTTGGAGCATTTAATCCATTTACATTTAAGGTAATTATCGATATGTATGTTCCTATTACCATTTGCTTAATTTTTTTTGGTTTGTTATTATAGGTCTTTTCCTTTTCTTGTGTTTCCTGCCTAGAGAAGTTCCTTTAGGATTTGTTGTAAAGCTGGTTTTGTGGTGGTGAATTCTCTTAGCTTTTGTTTGTCTGTAAAGATTTTAATTTCTCCATTGAATCTGAATGAGATCCTTTCTGGGTAGTCATCTTGGTTGTAGGTTTTCCCCTTTCATCTCTTTAAATATATCTTGTCACTGTCTTGTGGCTAGCAGAGTTTCTGCTGAAAGATCAGCAGTCAACCTTATGGGGATTCCCTTATATGTTATTTGTTGGTTTTCCTTTGCTGCTTTTAATATTTTTTCTTTGTATTTAATTATTGATAGTTTGATTAATATGTGTCTTTGCATGTTTCTCCTTGGATTTATCCTGTATGGGTCTCTCTGTACTTCCTGGACTTGATTGAGTATTTCCTTTCCAATATTAAGGAAGTTTTCAACCATAATCTCTTCAAATATTTTCTCAGTACCTTTCTTTTTCTCTTCTTCTTCTGGGACCCCTATAATTCGAAAGTTGGTGCATTTAATATTTTCCCAGAGGTCTCTAAGACTGTCCTCATTTCTTTTCATTCTTTTTTCTTTATTTTGCTCTGTGGTAGTTTTTTCCACTATTTTATCCTCCAGATCACTTATCCATTCTTCTGCCTCAGTTATTCTGCTATTGATTCCTTCTAGAGAATTTTTAATTTCATTGATTGTGTTGTTCATCACTGTTTGTTTGGTGTTTAGGTCTTCTAGGTCCTTGTTAAATGTTCTTGCTTTTTCTCCATTCTATTTCCAAGATTTTGGATCATTACTACTCTCATTATTCTGAATTCTTTTTCAGGTAGACTGCCTATTTCCTCTTCATTTTGTTAGGTCTAGTAGGTATTTACCTTGCTCTGTCACCTGGTGTGTGTTTCTCTGTTTTCTCATTTTCTCGTCAGCTCCCTCCCAGATGTGCAGGTCCCACTTCTATTCTTTTTCTCTGTTTTTTCTTTTTTCTTTTGCCCTACCTAGGTATGGGGGGAGTTTCTTGCCTTTTGGGATCTCTGAGGTCTTCTGCCAGTGTTCAGTAGGTGTTCTGTAGGATTTGTTCCACATGTAGATGTATTTCTGATGTATTTGTGGGGAGGAAGGTGATCTCTACATATTACTCCTCCGCCATCTTGAAGTCTCCCCAAATCCAGTATTTCAGATGCACAAAAATGAATGTTATTTTTTGGGATTAGTGTCTTCCATCTTAGAAGGTCTATTTCCTGTCATATTTTCTATAGCACATACTTATAAGCTTCAGGTGAAAAACAGGTAGTTAGCTTTGGAAGTCCTACAGGTAATATGCAACCTTCCTGACATATAAATTGTTTTTAAATGGGTTTGGTCAGACATGAATATACTCTTCCATATTCAAACAAAAAGTCAAAAATTTCTTTCCTGTTTCCTATTTTCCAGGGATTTCCAAGAATAGCCATTTCACAGTTCAGTTGTGAAATAAAATCTTGTTATCACCATCCAGGAATGTGAAATCATAACTAAGGGTAGCTAGAAATGTATTATTTGGTTTTGGCTTCTAGTATAATTTCATGAGATTCCTCTCTCTCTCTTTCTCTCTTTCTCTTTCTTTCTTCCTTCCTTCCTTCCTTCCTTCCTTCCTTCCTTCCTTCCTTTCTTTCCTTTTTTTTTTCTTTCTTTCCTAATATACTCACTTACTGATAAGCATTCTGGGAACATGATTAGAATATAAAAAATTCTGAAAATACAAATCAAAGACGAGTGCTGGTTTTCAATAAGAATGTCTTCCCAGTCTCTTTTCTTCAATCTTCCAGTTTCATAAAACAGGTGACGTCATAATTTATGATGTTAAGCTGGCTGGTAAAATGTCATTACACAAGTGATGTTTTGATTGATGATGTTAGGATGGTTAGCAGGAAAGTGTCAAATGTCACTTTTGTGACATAAACTGGCAGTTACGATTATATAATATCAATTATTCTTCAGAAAACTGCATTAGATCAGTTAGAGCTGAACCAATTTAGTTTGAGCAGGTTCATTTTTTTTTTCTAGCTGTTCATCCAGTTCTAATTATTAGGAGTAAAATACACTTTGGATGTAGCTTAGATTTTCATAAGGTCCTCCCTGGAAGTGTAATGTGTGTCTTACATGCCCTTTCTGTTGCACAAAGCTGTGCAAGAAAAATCTGTACTGACTTTCTAGAAAGGAGAGTGTACCTTGAATACTCTTGCTCCTTAATTGAAACTCTTGGAATTATTTTAATTGTTAGTTGAGGTTTAATTGTGAAGGAATATATTTTAAAGAGTCTTAGCTTATTTCATTTTCTATGAATGTCAGCTGTTAAGTTAGTTTAAATTTAACCCAAAACTTCTAAGAATACTTACCTCTCTCCTTTTCTTTATAAATTAAAATAAAGTGAGAATAAGAAACAAAAGAAGTGAAGAAACATTTTCGTATTGCCCTTTGCTATAGACACCATTTTGAAAATGTGATGGGTTCACTGGAAGGAAATGAGGACTCAAACTCAAAAACCTAATGATAAAAACTTTAATAATAAATACCATGATAGCAATAGCTATCATTTGTTTTAATTACCATGTGCAGGCACTAAGCTAATCCATTGTACACATTGTCTTACCTATTCCTCGTAACAAATTTGTAAGCTAGATAGGATTAGTATCATTTCACATACTAGAAAAGTGAGGTTTACAAAGACTTCGGCATGCAGCAGAAAATAAACAGTTGGTAAATATTAAATATTTTCAGAAATATTGGAGTAAGTTGGTGTAAGGCATACGTGGGGGGAAATGCATCAATGGAGTGAGTCACCTTTTGCAGTCTCTGCCATCATTACAACAAAGGAGAGACTCAGAAGCTGAGCCCCAGGGTGAGAGTTAAATGCTAACAGAATGAAGAGCAGGGGGCAGTTGTTGAAGTTGAGGCACAGTGAGTGTAGCTATTTGTGTGCCCAAGCACATGTGTGCACATATGTTCAAAGAGTAGAAAGGAGGATGAGAAGGAAGTGTAGAATGACACAGTCAGGAGCAGTATTAGCCATCTTTAACACAGATAGAGGGCAGCCTGAGCAACTGGTGCAAGTTCAAAAGCAGATCTTTCCACTAAGTCATGGTCCAGGAGGTGCTATGCTGAGCCAGGCATTAACCACCCAATTGTTGGATTGTAGGTCTGTTCAACAGAGTGGACTTTTGGGGGAGTGGCCAGCGTGTTCAGGGCAGGAGGTGGACCCTCAGGTGGTAGCATGTTATTACCAAGCAGAACAGCTATATTTCAATAATTGAGCAGCTGATATAATCCTACCATTCAAAGCTGAGCATCTCTGAGGACACAGACTCATGAGATTGCTGGCTGCTCCACATCTCCTATTCTCAATTCTATTCCTACTTACTCCAAAATGAACTGCCTTCTTCCTACTGCTGTTCAAGAGATTCCCTCCAAGACATTACACTGATAGCTCTCTTCAAGCCCTTCAGTTCTACAGGCTGCCTTCTGGAAAGAGATTGGGTTTACCAGAGCTGAGTGAATCCATGGGAACCAAAGAGGAATGTGAAGTCCTAAGCCAATACCGGACATTCTAGAACTTGGGTGGAAGGGTTCTCATGTTCTCTTTCAGGCTCCATCAAACCACATCAAAAAGAAATCAATCAATAAATGTGTCACATGAGAAAGTATCACATTCTTGTTCTTGGCAACATTTTAAGTCTTCATGTTAAGTCCTCATGGCAAGTTAGATTTGCTTCCATCCAAGTTTCTTTCCCTTTGTTCTCACCTCTGTTTCTACGTCAGTTTCGCCTTGGCTTCTAACTTGCATTTCACCAAATGAAAAGCCAAACTATTTCATTTGGAAGATAGGGAAAAGAGAGAAATTGTTCCTGGGACTTTGGAATTTTTCCTATGGCTCTAACTCAAAGGAGAGGGATGATACCTGTAGGTAAGTACCCAAGGAGGCAGAACAAATAGCAGCAAATATATGCTCAGTGTTTTGTGAATTTGCAAACACTTTTGTGTACAAACAATCGTTCTCCTAACTTTGCAAGATCATGATTATTACTCTTCCCTTTGACAGAAAGAAAAGAAAAGAAAAGAAAACAGTAAAGCCCAAAGGAGTTTAGCCAAAGAGCTAATAGGTTTTCTGAGTACTCATCCCACTATCTTTCCAGTGTAATGTGGGGATTTGTAACCTCTTCTCATTCTGGTTGTTAGGGAAAGTCCTGATTACTCATGCCACCACTCAAAAATCAGTCATGATTGATCCTTCCTTGATTTAAATACTGACCACCACTCTCTTCCTCTCTCCCTCTTCATCCAATTTTATTCATTCAACAAATGCTGATTGAGCATCTCTTATGTGCCAAACACTATCCTGTGGCTTGTGATAGGATTTTTGGCCAAACTGTGCCTTCCTGGAGCTTACATTCTCATAGGGTCAGGCCTAAAGAAATTTGTAAATAAAATAATTTTTACACTCAGTGTTCTATGACTTTTTTTTTTGCATTAGAAGCAAATCACTAGGTCCAGCCCATAAACAAGGAGAGATTACACAAGGGCATGAATACGATGAGGTGGGAGTTTGGGGGAGCTATTTTAAAGGCATATTGCCACAGAAACTGAGGTATCTCAGGGGCCAAAATATTCCTCCACTCCAATGAGACCATATTATGACACCTAGTGAAACCTACAAGCTCAACTCTCCATTCGAAGTTGGAAATTGTGTCTCATAGCTTCAGTACTATCTCTGAATTTCCACTAGGAAACTAGCTATTATGCACTTGAGGTGTTAGCCCTCTGAGGGTTGATGGTGTCTCCAAAAGAATTTTCCATCTGAAAGTCTTTTTAATAGATAAGACTTAAGCATCATTTCTGATTTTCTAAGCCACCCCCAAATCCTAGGTCAGCCACTATTGCAAACAATAGTTCTGTGCAGGCTCCAGCCAGTTTCCAGTAGGTACAGCCTTGCTTCAGGCCAGTGCTATACACCTCTTGCCTCTGGCAGACATGAAGCTTCTTTATTGGTACTACTGCATGGGATGCTTTAGGAACTCACTTTATGCCCAAGACTGTGCAACCTAGAAGTAGGAAGAATTAAATCCAGGATGGGAGAAAGGTTCACCAATGAGGAATGGAAGTCAATGGGAAAATGCTTCTTCCTTTGTCCCCTTTTCTACCCCAGGAGCATTTGGAGGTGCATTTCATTCTGCTTCTCAGATGATCCCTCAGGAGTGAACAACCCATCACCATGGTGATGTCCTAGCTCAGCCTTTCTCTCCTCCCATTTCATTCGGGTTCCCTGGGATCATGTTCCCAAATAAACTCCTCACACATGGCCATTTTCTTAGATTTTGCTCCTTGTGGAATCTGGGCTAAGACAACCTTCAAGCTTTAATGACTCAACAAAGAACTAAATCAATAAATGACCGATGATAAAATTTCAGTGTTATACACAAAACACACAGGCTTCAATAAGCTGGTTAAGATTGCATTTCATGAAATATGTGACTTACCAGATGTTGTCAATTTTGAGCACTGAAACATTCATTCTCATAGTTAGTTTCCACACTGGAGACATAGATTTCTCTATTATGATTCTTAGCTGTTTCCAGACTCACTCTATAACAAAAATAATATGATATTTTCTAAAGGTATTGATATACATACACTTACTTGGGGCAGAGTTCTCAGGGGGACACTAGCAACATCGTTTGGTACAGCTGGACCTTAGGGGCAGAAGGGTCAGCAGACGTGGAGGTCTTCAGTTCTCTGCTCATCCTGCAGGTCAGTGTGCTTGGGCAGTACACCACGGGGTGTACTATGAGGTTATTCCTCCCTTGAAGGAACCTCAGCCCTGCTAGTATTCCTTTTTATAAGACAATTGTGACAGCAGACTTGAGGGGAAATAAGCACATTGGGCTTGCTTTGTTCAAAGAAGTCTTGGCTTAGAACCAAAATTGTTAAGGGTGTTCTGAAGAAATACAGATGCCCAGCATCTGGAAATCTTAGAATTTCTGGTCACTTGGGAAGTGATTCTGAGTAGTACCTCATGAACCCGTGGGAAGTTGAAGCCTCATACCTTTCCCCAAAGAAGGAAGCCATCAGTCCCAGTTAGGGCATTGTCAAGCAAGCCAGAGAAAGCTCAAAGGTCATCCATCAGAAAATCCTACCCATCTCTTCACAAAGTATAACAAACACACAGTGGATGTTGGTGACAATCTCCCAGTTCCTCACCATTGAAGGCTAGTGATAACTTTTTATCAGCGTGGCCAAAGGAATGTTCCTGATCTGCTCTATATTCTCCTTTATTCCCTAAACATGGCTTCTATCACACATCATTTGTGTTTCTTGCTTTGGCAAGGTCTGCTTCTGGATTTAGTGGCTTTATTGTTAAATGTTATTCTTGCTTAGGTCTTTGACAAGAGTAGAGTCGTCAGTGCAGAGTGTTCATCAAGTGATTTTCATCAAAGGCTTTGCTTCCATCCACTATGTTCTGTGTAACACTGGTTGTGGCTGGCTCCAGGGTGCTGCAGCTCCCTAGTTCTCTCAGCTGTGCTGCTATGTCTTCCATCTCCACTGCTGGATTGAGGGTCTCCTCTGGAACGTTGGAAGAGGCTTTGTGTGTATTGGAGACATGAAGGAAAAGCACATTAACACCTATTTTTTCCAGAAAGAATATTTTTTGCTTATACTTGGAATTGAAAATAAGTTCATTTGTTGCACCATGCCATGTACTTCCTGTGAATAACATCACTAAATTTCCTGCCAGTCACCATGATGTAGCAGGAGATCCAAAGTGCTTCCATTTCATTTTGTTGGCTTGTAGCTTTCACTAGGTGCCATGATAAGTATGTCATAATAATAAGGGAAGGATATTTTGGGTACCTGAGAAACCTCAGTTCTTTTGGTAGGAAGACTTGTAAAATAGCTTCCAGTGATCCCTGCCTCCTGGTATTCACACACTTGTATGTTCCTGACCCCTTGCCTGTGAGCTGAGCCTAGTGACTCACTTCTAATGCACATGATAGGATTCTTCCCCTGTTGAGCCTTGAGATGACCACAGTCTTGGCTGACCCCTTGATTGCAGCCTGAGAGAGATGCTGAAGTCTAGGAACCCGCTGAGCCAGCCCGGATTCCCAGCACACAGATAAATAAACAGTTTCAAGATAAAGAAATAGTTTTGGAGTAATTCATAACACAGTAACAGATAACAAATACAGCCCCCTTCTAATTACAGGCAGTAGGAGGCTGTCTCTCTTTTTGGGAGCCATTGTAACAGCATCCTTTTGTTGCAATACCCAGGAAATGTCTGTAATCTATGATCTCGTTTGAATGCAGGCCGCCAGTTTCCACTCCTGGATCACTAAGCAACATTCAACCTGTCAGAAACTAGGGCACACAAATTCTATTATAGCCACTATATTTAACACAGGAGCCTGGCTAATAAGGTCAGAAATGTATTTTACAGCCTTAGCCTGGCATCGCATCTTTTTCTAGACTAAGGGCACTTTCTATAAGTTCTGATTGAAAACAGCAGTTATTTTTTTCTTTCCCCTCAACAGTTATCTTTACTGAAAATGTACAGTGCTGTTGCTCCTGACAAGGAGGACATGTATTAGACACCACAGGCTTGCACTTGAATACCCAAGTGATGCATTACATGAATATAATTTACATAATGAGCCAGGGGAAAAGTACATGTTAAGAGTGTGCATGCTTTTCAACATTTAAAAATGTTGAAATCTTGACAAAGAGCTGCCTTTTAGGGTGAAGAAAAGAATGAAAAGGGAGGGGATATGAAAAAAAAAAAAAAGAATGAGACTTACACCCCTCCCTCTTCAAGCTCTGAGCTGGTGCCATGCCCCAAATATTACTTATAGAGTGAGTTCACACCAAGAAATAAACCTGTTGTATGTTCGAATGTTAATTAAACCAGCACATTGGATTCACCTGGCTGCTTTGGAGCAGATTCCTTTTAGTTTTACAATGAATATGAAAAGATTAAATTCAAGCACCAAGTGGGTTTTATGGTTAGGTCTCTATTTATCAGTGGGCATTAATTAACATCAGATAAAAAATGTGATTCCCAAGGAATTACATATTTCCTTGTCATTAGTGGCAGGATTATAATTATAAACCTTGCTGGATTGAATAATTAAGAAATTGTAATAAATGACCATGCTATAGGAAAGCCCTTGCATAATGAAAACAGCGGTCTTTGGCAGAAGTTGTAGTAATTAACTCTTAGACCTGGGTCAAATGCATTCCCCATGGCGGCTTTCATAACCTCACAAAGACTGATTGATTAGACTCTAACAGTTATACTTGAATTTAAGAATTATTTTAACTTTTTATTAGACTTGATTTTCCTGAGCTCAAGTAAAATGAGCTCTAGAAATCCAGGCAGAATTTTTAGATTGTAGGTAGTTTTGGATAAACTTGCTTATGGACCTGAATTGAACACATTGCCTATATCAACCATGAAGTTAAAGATTTTCTAGCTTGCTTTTGTCCATATTTTGAGATTTAAGACTGTATTTATATGATACCAAAATGTGTCTTCTTGGTAGAAGGAAAAAACCTACCAAAATGGCTCTTTGACTCCTGAGAAACACCACCCAACCCCATCCCCCCAAATTCACCTTGTTTTATTAATTCCACCTTTTAAAAAGATAATACATTTAATTATGCTTATTTGAAAATAGACAGGAGGAAGAAAACTTTTAGAGGTTATGGTTAAGTTTATGGAGTTATAGATGGTGACAGTTTCACGGGTGGATAATTATCTTCAAACTCATCATTCATTAAATATGTACAGCCTTTTTTGTATGTCAATAATCAATAAAAGAAGGACAAGAACAAAAAAGACAATAGAGTTTATAAAATAAATACAGCTTTTTTTTCATTTCTGAGTAAATTAAATGTTTGGAGGAAACTTTTGATGTTTTAAATAGCTGCTATTACCTTGATCCAGTTTCTAAGTATTACTAAGTGCCTATATGTGCAGCACTGGACTAGGGGTTACACCATCCACTTCCCAGCCTGACTCTATCACCTGAAACAAGGAGGCCAGAGGAATGCAAAAAGAATAAGAAATTCTGACATATCGTGGCATTTATTTGCCCTATAGCCTACTGATCTTGGCAAATTTCCTGGGATGGGAAAGCATAAGTCACACATTGACCTGAATGGAATCTATCAGTCCTGCTCAAATGTTAGCCAGCTAGTAATTGCCTGAAACACTAACGATTGAAATGCCAAAAGAATCAAAGTTCCTTTCCTTTTGGAATGAAAAGTGGTCACCTCACATTTCTAGAAGATGTGGCCATTACCGATCTCTGGTGCTAGAATGCAATTGGACAGCAACGTCCTTGATAAATGGGGCTTGCTCCAGCCCAGCTGGATTCTCCATTTATTCAATACCTTCACTTCCAGCCTCTTCCTACCTCAGGCCCTTGCATTGAGAGTTTCCTTGGTTTAAAATGTTCTATCCCCAGATCTTCACATGGATGACCTCCTTCATTTAAGGACTTGACCCACTGCCACCCTCTGTGATGGTTCCTTTAAACTTTTCAACAAAACTTTGAACTTTTCACAAACTTTACTTTAGTTTTTTGGGTGGATGTATTTCTTTGATTTCAAATCCCAGATCTACTACTTACTAGTGTATTTACTAGTGTATTTAGCTGTGTATACTTGGGCAACTAACTTGTTGAACCTCTCTGTATATTTACAAGTATGGATAGATGGATTTGTGTTTACCCTTCATTATTCCAAAAAGGATTTAAGGCAACCAAGTCTATTTATATTATTCAGGTGTTTTCCATTTGTAGTACCTTGATATTTCCCTTTTAGTCTACTCAATTGTCCTAATTTAATTCTAGGGACAATCTAACTTCCACTTTTTTCTTCCCAAACATTTTATTATTAGGCCACAACCATTTTTTACTCCTGTTGGTAAGTTGATAGTGAGAATTTATACATTAGTCAGCAAACATTATCTCAATAGGCTAAGTGAATTGAGACACTGAAATCAAAGTTTAGACAATCTAGGCAAATAACTAACTAAAAATAAAGGGAGGTGGGATATGAAAACGTGGCCCGCATTTCCAAGACTAGATGGTCTGTGTTGCTGTATTATTTAAAAAATTGCTCAGCATTTCATTTTATCTCAGCAGTATGGTTACTTGGGAATTTATAAGAATTGGGAATATTTGATCAACTTCATTTGAAAATCCTATGTGTAACTGGAAATGAGTGATTTCTAAATTGTTTTTCAGTGGAAAAAGATATGTTGGTCATTGGTTGGTGACATTATTTGGTGTCATTGGTTGGTGATGTTGAGAACATTATATTTTTAGCTGTGACCTGATATATGAACCAGACAAATTTGAAAAACTATATTTTTCTCTAAGAGTTGTTGCAACCCAACCATGCTGCTGAAAACTGTTACTATTGCCTCATGATATGACTGTTAAGACCAGTTTATATTGTTTATTTTGTCTTGTTTTTGCTGATTTTTGATGCAATTATGTAGCATCTTTTGAAACAAGTAGGGAAAGACGAGTTGTACTATGCCTCATCTTTATGTAGTTTGGTTGACTCCTAAGAGAAGAACTAACTAATAATTAAATATCTGTTATGTGAAAAAATAATTAACTGATTAAATTTGTAATATAATACAGGGGGGTTGTGATAATGAATCACTTACCTGAAGACTCTTGGGATGTGTGATTTGGAAGAAAAAGTTTAGTGAGACATGAGATATAATGGTCTTAAGACAGGAAAAGGGTACTCACAAGTGGGGAAGAAGAGACTTGAAACACAGCCTCCACAGATCAGGTAACAAAGGATGCTCTTCCACATGACTTGTTTGGGTAATTTAATTCTGCTTGACCCATCAGCATGTTTTGTTTAGCAAGTGCAATTAAAGAGTAGTAGAATAAGCAGAGACATAGTTCCAAGAAATGGAGTCAGAAACGAGTAGCTTTCTCTCTATCTCTCTCTCTCTCGTCTGTCTTCCTGTGACAAAAAGTTATCGATTCCCAGACAGCTTGTGTCAATCATTGAAGTCTACAGCTGATTTTCTGTGAAGTAAGTGCTGGACCAATGGACTTAAATGTATTGCCTTTTTACGTTGTTTACTTCAGAACATCATCATCAATAAGTACTTTATCTTTTAAAGAATCCTACTAAAGTACCTTCACTAATTTGGGGAAGAGAGGAAGATAAAGACAAATTCTTTCAAATAGTGAAGTGTATGTCTGTGGTGGGGGATTTGGGGGTGGTAGAGGAAACATAATGAAAATACTGAATGCTCCGTGGTTATAGTTATTTTTTAATATATATTAAAAATATAGTTATTTATTTTTTATTTTTTGCTGTACGCGGGCCTCTCACTGTTGTGGCCTCTCCCGTTGCGGAGCACAGGCTCTGGACGCGCAGGCTCAGCGGCCATGGCTCACGGGCCCAGCCGCTCCGCGGCATATGGGATCCTCCCAGACCGGGGCACGAACCCGTATCCCCTGCATCGGCAGGCGGACTCTCAACCACTGCGCCACCAGGGAGGCCCTATAGTTATTTTTTAATCAGGGTGTTTATAGACAAATTTTATTCATGTGCCATTTTCATGAATTTTGCCATCTGTACTAGATATATCTTTCCTAAGTTGTTTTAAATAGAGTCAAATTTTCCTTAGTCCCACTCTAAGAAATATTTTCCATTGAAGCACCGGTTTGAAGTGCTACTTATATTTCTTCAACTGAACATTTGAATAAAAACAAAAAAGCTAAAGATTTAAAAAAATCTTTCATATACCGCTAATTGCATATGTAAAATTTGGAAATACTGATAGAGTTGTAGCCTCCATTCTCTCTTTGAACTCTGAAAATATTCGTTTGCCTCAGATACTACACCCTTTTTTCAGTGAAACAGCCCAACCAATGAACAAAATTCCAAGACAAAAAACAATCAAACAAACAATCAAACAGGGTCAAGATGTTTCTGAGTAATGAAAGAAATGTACAACTTATTTTAGGATTTGGCTTTTTTTTTTCCCCAGAAGTGCCTTTTGGTTATAATGTTCAAATTCCTTGACTTGCAGAAGATGAGGTAGGTTATATTATTTAACATGTTTTTTTAGGCAAAGAAAATAGTAGCAACAACTTAAGGCCTTTTATTATTTAGGTTTTAAAATCACGTGAAATGATGTGGTTTTACTTGATAGTTACTGCTGCCTACCTGGCCAGCTGCAATCGTTTCTCTGTTCTCTGGGAGTAGATACGTTTTCCCCTTCACCTTTGTTCCGTCCAAGAAATCCCCATCCATGAGAATGGTTCTATGATACCGTGACCTACTGAACACAGGTATTCCACTGCAGGCCATCAGCCTTTTTCCAGGACTGTCATCATTGTGGACTGCACATTAAAATCACCAGCAGGGAGCTTTTAAAAGATGCCCATACCTGATTCCTAAACACAGAAATCTTAATTTCATCGTTCCTTTGTGGAACCCCGCCTATGGAATTTTTAAGCACCTCACCAAGGGTTTCTTTCTTGGAGCCAGGTGGTTTGTTTGATTGATTGATTTATTGATTTTTTTTCTCTCTTTCCATCGTGGCAGTTGTTGAGCACATTTAAAGGACCAGGTAGCCACATCCACATTCAAGTTCAGGTATAGGGCTTATGCAACAGGGAGACCACCTACAACCCCAAGTTCTTCCAGTGACGATCTCTCACTTGTCATGGACAGGAGAGCTGGAGACTGAAGAGTGTTTCCTCTTAACAGGCTTGGCTTATCTGTGTTGGCAGGGTGCCCCGGGAGAACTGGCTTTCCGGCATGCACGCAACGGAATGCAATACGGACCTTGACATTAATCAGGCTGGGTCTTCTCCTTGTCTCTGCGAAAGAACAGCCTCGCCATAAAGTGAAGAGACGGGGCTGTTTTATCCTGGCTAGATTCCTTTCCCTCTGTTGTTGGGGAACATGGGGCCCTGAACTTGGAACATTTATAATAATGTTTAGCAACAAGTAAAGAGCCCTGGTCAGATTTCTGGAGGGAAAAGCAGTAGGGGGTTGGAAGTCACCATTTTATTCTCATTTAGGAAATGAAACTTTTTTTTTTTTTTCTCATAGCTCTGTTGTCTCTCCTGAGTTTTATGTCAGGAAATGTGAAGCTGCTGATAGCCTGTTGCTGAAATCAAGTTCAGGCTTTTTTCCCTCTCTTTCTCTTTCTGGTTTCCCTCCCTGAAACTTGGGTTCGTGACAGCTTGTTGTTGGACAGGGCATTAGCCTTTTGTAATTTATTGCTTTTAGATTAAATCTGGGGAAACTCAATATTGCAGTTGAATGATTAGAGCAATACCCCTTGGAGTAATAAATTTTCTTTGGTGCTATGCATCTCCAGATCATGTTTCCCTTCTAATTACATTTACATAAATGATATTCTGTAAAATTAAATTAACATTCAAACGGTTAGACTGGCAGAGAGAGACAAAAATTAGTTACCGAGTTGCATCTCCTAAAAAAAAAATCTAGTTCTTTTCATAATATGAATCACAACCCTCTCTCAAGGGTCTGAGCAATCAACAAAACCTCAGTTCCAGAACTGCACAAGGATGTTTGTCACCAGCTAATGGAGATGTTTTGTTTCTTTCTTGGAGATGTAGACTGTAAAGCCTCATTAGACAGTGACTATGGTGACTTTTCAAACTTACCACTAATGAATTGCTAATCTTACTTCAAGCTTCTCGCCTTGAAATTCTGCAGTGATCATGGGGAATGTCCAAACTGAATAAGCACACAGAACTTTGTTCGGGTCTCTGCCTTCCTCACCACCTGGCCCCACTCTTCTGCGAGCCTTGGTTTTCCAGTCTAGGAGTTAACAGAAGGCCAGCCACAGGTGACATCCAGAATCTCCCTACCTTTCTATGATCTCTTCTATCACTTCAGTGGGTTTCCATTTTTAAGAGTTTGGGTCTCTTTAGAAGTTGCATTATTTGGAGGACTTGAATCAGAATCATTAGAAAACCCACCACTTCCTTGTCTTAGTTAAGAATGTTACCTCAACTATCGTTACACCTATGATGTCATAACAATGTCGAGAACCGTTTCCCTTGTGAGCATGATGAGTGGATGTAAAATGCGGTTTAATTTATGTAATAAAAAATGCATATATTCCTAGGGAGGATGTTTAACCAAGATATTACCAGTAGTATCCCTGAGCAGTGTGATTTTTTCCTATGTATTATGGTCTCTATTGTTTGAATTTCTTAGAGTCAACATTTATCATTTTTATATAAAGTAGCAAGCTGCTGCTAAAGACGTAACTTTTCTGGTTCTTGGGGCTCAGGTGAAGAAAGAGTTAAGTGAATGTTAGCAGCTTATGCCTTGACTGCTTTTATTCTCCCTGTTAAGTACCAGGACCCATGACTCCTCACCACCTGAGTTTAGCAACACCCTGGATACAATCAGACCCATGGATCATAATTACATGTATTGAAATGTCTGATAAAACATCTGTCAGGAGTCCATTCTCAAAATAACCTCTCATGGTAAGGTGTCTTCCAAAACCCTTTGTGTAAGATGCCCTGCCCAAAAAACCATTGTTGTCTCTGTTGCTGTCTCCAGGCTCTTTCTTCAGTCTCGAGGCTGGGCAACTACAGGGCTTGCAGACCTGCAGGGTGCAGCCCACCAAGGAGGGTGCCTGGCATGTTTGATACCAAGGAGGGCCCAATGTGGTTGAATTATAAGAGGCTTGGGAGAAAGATGGGGGTAATGAGATTAGAGAGGCAGGTTAAATTAGGTAAAGCAAGACCCTTGACATATGCTACTTATTTTGGTTTTCTTCTCAGAGCAATGGGAAACAATGGAAATATCATCACCAGGGGGGTGACAGAGTCATATTTCATTTTGCAAAGATGACTCTCAGAGCAGGGTGGGAAATAGATTGTAGATTAGTCAGAATGGCTGTGGGGGACCAACTAGGAGTCAACTACAGCCTTCCTAGACCAGAGGGGTGGCCACAGAGGTGTAAAAAATTGATGTAATCAAAAGATAATTCAGAGGTAAATTTACATCATTTGGTAATAGATTGGCCATGGGGAAGGAGGAGAAAGCAGTGGCCAGAATGCCTCTTGGGTTTCTCACTATATAACTAGGTAAGTAGTGGATGATGGAACAATTAAAGAACACAAGAGAACAGGTTTAGATGGATGGAGGGTGACACTAGTCTTGGGAATATTGACATAGATATCCAGGGGAGAGAGTTGAGCAGGCATATATACATATATACCTAGGTCTCAGAGGAAGTCAGGGTAGACTATATAAAGATGGTAAATGAAGTCATGAGCATGTATGGGGTGATGTGAGTAAGCCCTGGAATGAATTTGACTGACCGTGTCCTAGGTTCTCTGAACCTCAGCTCTGATGGTCCTCCCAAATGGTGGTCTGGTTCTTCAGTGCTTCTCCCATCTTCCTACTTGACATTATAGAAAAATTCCACATACTCCTTTCACCCTGCCTGTAGTAATGACTCACTGGATTTTGACCTTGAAGTCTCAGCTCCCTCTTCCAGTGTCAGCTGCCACAATCCTGTTGTCTTGGATCTTGAGGAGAGCTATGAAGCCATTAAAGATGATGCTGAACTTGAAGCCTGGGTCTTAGTTCTGCCATCTCAGCTTCATCTGAAAAGCAACCTTCCTCCTCCTAATTGATCCATTCATTATTTCTGTGTGAATTGAGAGCTGATTTATGGTATATCCAAATGCATGTACTAATGAACCATGTCATAATGGAGTTCTATTACACTGTGCAAATGTCTATAATTCATTTTACACCTCTTACGCAGCACTTACATTATGCCATAAATTATGGTTATTTTCATGCCTGTCTTGTCTTCCTTACAAGAATTCAAACTCCTTGAAGACAGGGTTATTGCTTTATGGAGTTTTAGACCTTGTACGGCATCCAAAAGAGTGCCTCTCACTTAAGTAAGTACACATCAACACGTGCTCACAAATCAGTGTTGAATGACCAGGGGCTGTGATCTAATACAGAAAAGTAGTTGCAGTTCTACAGGTGTGAGGTAACCAGAAATTGGGATAGGAATCAAGGGAAGGGCAGTATCTGGTGTAAAATAATGCCCAATACATATCTGTTGACTGATTGAATTTTAGGAAGAAATGGTGGATGAAGAGGAAAAATATCAAAGTGGAGGATGGGAGGAAACCCACAGTTCATCAAAAATGTCATGTTCTTTCACGCCCACCTCCTATTTATGTTGTTCCTTCACCTGTAACTCTATTTCGTGTCCCTTCTCCATCCTGCAAGATTCAGCCTAACAACCACTCCCTTGTGATGCCTTTTCCGCATTGGTCAGTCAGAGCTGGAGGCATCTTCCTTCATGGCCTCACTGATGGCCCAGACTATTCTAGCATGTGACACGTTTATTTATTATTTTATTTCATTTTATTTTTTCATGGTTTACATTAGAGTTTACTTTTGGTGTTGTACATTCTACTGGTTTTGACAGTGAACCCACTATTATAGTATTGTATCCTACAGGGCTGTTTCACTTGCCTAAACATCCTCTGTGCTCCGGCAATTCATCCCTTCCTTCCCTCTAATCCCTGGAAACCACATTTTTTTTTTTTACAGTCTCCCTAGTTTTGCCTTTTCAAGAATGTCATATACAGTAGTTGGAAACATACAGTATGTAGCTTTTTCACGTTGGCTTCTTTCACGTAGTATTTGCATTTAAGTTTCCTCCATGTGTTTTTCATGGCTTGATAGCACATTTCTATTTAGGTCTGAATAATATTCCATTGTTTGGATTTCTTTTTTTTTTGATTCTATAACATTTATTTATCCATGAACATGTATCAGTCAATACTTTAATGCTTTATATATGTTAACTCATTTTATCCTTACTTTTTATAAATAAGGACACTGAAGAACAGAGAGGTGAGGTAATTTGCCCATATCTCACAGATAATAAATGACAGAACTGGATTCAAACTCAGATAATCTAGTTGTAGATCCTGTACTCTTTTTTTTTACACACACACACTGTATTTTATTTTTACAAGAGATAAATAAACTGACACCAAGCATTGTAAATGGATGACCACAACAAAAGCAACAATGATTGCAATTACCAAACACGAAACACACTCATCCTATGTCATAATATTGACATTCAGTCCAGTAATCCTCCACTGTAACAGCCCCTTTACTTTGCAGTGATAATTGATTTGTATATTTTTTGCCTCTGAGTCCTTGTGGGATTTTTTTTTAATTCAAACAGAAAGTCACAAAAATTATAATCATCCTCACCAGTTCACTCAGTCCCATGTAATTAATTTTTTTATCTTGATCTTTTGTTAACAGTTTTATGAATTCATCAGTTTTCCATTAGAGTTCTGAAAATGCTTATTCATTCAATTCAGCAGTATAGGCAGTTACCAGAAACCTGTACTTGTCAAGAGTCTTTTCCATGAATTCCTTGAAGATGAAACCCTTTTATAGGAACAGTTTTGCAAAAGCATCAGAGTACACCCAGAACTGTCTGTAAATGACAAAAGACTTAAAAATGACCATGGTTAAAGATTTGATGAAAGTTCATAATAATGCAATTGACAAGGAAATTTAGTTATTTCTGAGATATACATTTTAAAGTAATAACTAGAATTATGACATAACATTATACCAGAACATATAACATTTTTAGAAATTTCATGTAATGTGTGACACGTTTATTATCTTTACGTGTACACTTCCAGTTCTCCATCATTAACCAAGCTCCTTGTGGGATGGCACAAGTTCAGCTTCTAGAACAGAGAGGCAATTAATAGTATGGTTGAGTGTCAGAACAGAGGGTTAGATAGGGCTCCACACTCACCACTGAGCATCATTTCCAGAGCACTTCTAATACTACCCTAGTACCATCAATGTGACTGCTTACCTACCTGAATTCCTCTGTAAAGAAAAAGCAGCTGTCTTATTCTAGAATTAAAGTTCAGGTTAACTATAGCTAAAACTGGACTATAAGTCAGGAAACATGAATTTTATCCTTCTTTTATATTTCAAATCTCTACGGCTTTTGACAAATCATTGAAACAACAGTTTCAGTGTTATTTTCTGTATAATAGGCATATTAGGCAATGCACATGAAAGCAGATTATCCACTGTGACTGTACAAACACAATGGGGTACAACATCAGTGTTAGTTGCTGCTACTGATGTGAGAAAGGACAGTGGTGGTGGCCTTCCATCTGTCATTTAGTCCATAGTTGATCACAAGCACATAGAATGTGCTCAGGTTTGTGATTTAGAAGGGAGGGGAAGTTTTAGGACACGTGGTTTGTGTTCTCAAATTGTTTGCAATATGGATCAGGAGACATGACTGAAGCAAATCAACTACAAGCAAGATGTGTACAAATGCAGGGTCATAGGTGATCAGACCGTTTGTGTCATTGCAGACCATTTGTGTCAGAAGGAAAAGGGTTAATGGGTGTACACTGTGATGTTTATGTCGGGAGAGGCCTCTCTTCCTTTGACCTTTATAGACACCTCTGGGTGTTCCGTGATCTAATCAGTTGGCACTTGCATCGGGATCTACTAATAAGTAGCTCAATTTTCTGCCATTCATCCCCTTTCTTCAGGGCAACTCAGCTCAGAGTTCCCCAGGCAGCTGAAGCCCTTGGCTCAGTCCCTACAGTGGCTGCCAGCAGGCTGCAAAGGACCACAAGCTCCCCAGTCCTGGCTTTCCCAGGTGGAATGCTGTGTGAGGCTCTCAGAGCCTGATCAAGCCTGCTGGAATCTTGCTGCCTCCATCTGGGTCTGCTGTCAGTGGATGGATGCCCATGGCACTAGCTCACCCACCTGAGGTGAACAAATGGGACCAGAGCTCCCAAGCTCCTCAGGGAAAGCTAAGAAGGCCGGTCACTGGAACCCATCATTGCCTGCGACTTGTCCACCAGGGAAAGGTTAGAGAAATTTATGAGTGGGCACCATATGCCAGCCCAACATCTGCTTCCTCATAAGGGGCATGAATATAGGACAGTGCTAAGTGCATTAAAGGAGAGATTCAGGCATGAGAAAAATACAATTTAACTGCTTAGGGAGGTGAAGACTCCAAAGGACTATTAGGAGTTTGCAATATTCATTTTTTTAATTCACAGATTTTATTTTTCAGAGCAGTTTTAGGTTCATAGCAAAATTGAGGGGAAAATACAGATATTTCTTATATATATCCTACCCCTACACACACATAACCTTCCCCATTATCAACATTCCCAACAAGAGTGTTTCAGTGGATGAATCTGCATTGTTACCTACAATGGCACATCATTAACACCCAAAGTCCATGGTTTAGTTAGAGTTCACTCTGGGTGCCGTGTATTCCATGTGGTTGGACAGATGAGTAATGACATATATCCACCATCACAGTATCATACAGAGTAGTTTCACCACCCTAAAGTAATCTGTGCTCTGCCTATCCTTCCCCCTATATTCATTTTTCAAAGGAAACTTCTTTAGAGGTGCTGGGAGACCTAGAGTCCTTCCCTTAGTCCCCTCCCAGTGGCTGTTGAGCTACAGACATCAGTGTTGGGAACCTAAAAGAAACAGTTTCAGAACGACTGTCCTAGTTGAATGAAAGAAGGAGAATTGATTTTATTTTTCAGTGTTTTCTGCACTTAACACTGGGGAAAGGCTTATCCCATTCTGACATAAGAAGATGTTTGGACAAGTGTCCCTTACAGATCAGGACGTTATTGATCAGCGTCCTTAGTGAAGCTGATTATGAAATTTACTTGAAATAAACAATGCATTAGCCTTCTTTTAATATGCTGAATGCTTGTAGAAAGTAAGGGAGTACAGTCTAGGTAACTTGATGCTGTTCTTTAATCTTTCTGAATCTACTAGGCATCAAAGATCATGCTTATACTATGCTATTGCTCAGAGCCAGACTGTGATATCCAAGTCTTGACTGATAGTGTCACATAGGCAGATGTGACAGTGGGAGGAGACGTGGTGGAATTTCAGTAGTAGTGTCACCCTCAGATTTTTCAACTTCTGTTTCAAAAGTGGTGATTATGGATGACGTCCTAGAGCCTTGAGTCATTTCCTCAGTACTGTACACACCAAGATTCTTCAGATACGTGTCTTCCTCACTGCTTGCAGTTCCAGGCAATGCTGTAGCCAGACACAGTGAATGACCACCATCAGCAGGGTCATCATTAGGTATGAAAGTGACAGTGGCGCTTTAAAATTCTTGGTATTTTGAGGAAGACACGTAAAACATATATAAGTGCTTTAGACAATCCTGCTCAAAAACAGAGGCTAAATCTATCGGATAATCATAATAAAATAAAATGAAGTATTGATAAATTCCAGTTTCACTCATTAAAGATGTGATCTAGAAGGAAAAATATGCCCCAAATTAATGTCAAATGGGAAAATCAAGAGGATAGCCATCAGAAGCAGTATGTATAGTAGACAGAATATGGACTGCTGAGTTGAAGGGGACACTCAAAGTTCAAATTCCCCCAAACTCTACTACTCATTGGATGTATAGTGAATATGAACAGGTACTTAATCTCTGTGGGCCTCAGTATCCTCAACAGTAAAAGAAAACTTTTAATTCCTTTTCATAGGTCTTGAGAGATCCATGAATTGAAGGTCCTTTTTCACTCACTCATCTTCATCTTACCCAAAGCCACACATGCTGGTTATATGGAAGGTCAGTTTTATGGAAGGCAGCCGATAACATGGAAGGGTGCTGGTTTCAGAGTCTGGAGACAAACAAGTCTCTCAATCTCCATGAGTTCTCATTTCCCCAACATAAGATGAATGGTTTGGCATAATAATTAAAGCCTTAATCAGTACTCAGATTATTTGGTCTCCCTTTGAGTGGTTTTGGGGGAAAACAAGAGCAACCATTACACATACCCAACAACTTCAGAAATAGCCAACTACTGGAGCTACCAAGTTTTGTTAGGTGCTCCGCAGAAGCTGCTACGGACAGCTTCTAGTGTTCTGACCTCCACTGTCCTCCCCTCCCTGGGATACAGATGTCTTTCATTGTGTTAAAACTCTAGTCAGTTCTGAGTGTAGAGGGCCATGAGAGTCTTCGGTGCCTTGTTTTCTCTGCTCAACATACTTCTTTC
This sequence comes from Mesoplodon densirostris, assembly GCF_025265405.1. Taxonomy (NCBI): domain Eukaryota; kingdom Metazoa; phylum Chordata; class Mammalia; order Artiodactyla; family Ziphiidae; genus Mesoplodon; species Mesoplodon densirostris. The sequence goes on from NC_082674.1 coordinate 56,931,253, forward strand.
TCCACTTTCTTCTCCCTCTGGGTTCCCAGGGACCAAGAGAAAGTTAACGTCCTCTTGTGAAATATTTTCTCACTTCTTAAATTCAAATTAAGGAATACTTGAATAGTTGATAAGAGAACCTTCAGCCCTCACCTCACCTCAGATATTTATATCAAGCTTTGAGGTTAATAGGGGAAAGCTAAGGACAGAATTTTTGACACTGATCCATGAGTAGAAGATTTTTTTTTTGATATAAGATAATCCCAAATCCTTGACAGAAGTAGTTCAGAGGCAATACTCTTCCCACAAGAGAAAACCCTGCTTCCATTTTTTTCTTCAGAGGGACCCAGGATGGTGGTCTGGCTGAATATCTCTGGTGTTACCAATATTTTACCTGTGCCTGCTTCAGCACCAGCATAGCTTCTCCTGCACAATGAGGAAGAGGAAAAGGGAGAAAGCTTTCAGGTCTTACTGTCACCTGATGGTATCATCCTGCTCTGGACTCCTAGTTCAATGGAAGAGGGCCAGAGCAGCACACATGGTGTTCCACCACAGTCTGGGCTTGCTCTGCCCTATCTCAGCTTGGTCACACTTGTGATCATGTCCTTCTCAGCCTTTGCCAGCAAAGGAAGCCTCCCTCTGAGCACAGCCTGCCTGAATTCTTCACTCTGAGTCCCCAGCTCCTGGCACGGTTGCAGGCACACAAAAGTCCCTATGAAATGCTTGCTGAATAAGTGGAGAATGAAATTATTCTGTCAGAAAGGAATAAAAGTAACTTGGCAGTATCTTAGCCAATGAAAATCGCTATTCTGACACCTTGTTTTTATTTAATTTTGACTTGGGTATAATTTGGAAATCTTCCTTTCTTTTTCTCGGAATGAAGTGATGAGGTAAGTAGTAAATATCCAGGCTCTGTCACTTGTCATGTGATATTTGACAAGTTACTTAAGCTCCGCATGCCTAAGTTTCTTCATCTCTACAAGAGGGAATAATACTATAACCTAATTTGACAGATGTGTTAATTAACTCGATGATGGGAATCCTTTCACAATGTATATATATATCAAATCATCATGTACACTTTAAATATCTTATAATTCTATTTGTCAATCACACCTCAATAAAGCTGATAAATAAACAAATAAATAATCGCTGCCAGGGAAAAAGTAAAATAATAGAACCTAACTAATAGAGTTGTTGGGATAATGAAACTGAAACTTGTGAAGCACTTGGAAAAGTGCCTGGCACAGAAAAAATGTCTAGTTAGGCAATTTGTTTTTTATCAAGTCACTACTTAGGCAGCATGGCACAGGGAATTAAAATAAGAATCAGGCATGTGGGTTCTAGTCTTAGTTCTACCACTAAGTGTGTCCGTGAACTGCTTGGGAGTTTGGTCCCTCGATCTGTAGAAAGGGGTTGTTGGACCAGATGACTTTGAAGGTTATTCTAGTTCTAGCAAATTTAAGGAGTTCTGAACTATTTGGGTAATGGACCCCTGAGAGGTTTGGCTTTGGAAATGATTTAGAGTTGGCAGCCCTCTGACCTATGACGGTGTGCCAATTTCCTCTTTTTTTGACATCTTACTTCCTCTGTGTATTCCTGTTGTCTGTGAATTCCACCACGCTTGAAGGAAGATTAAAAACTAATTTGAGGGGCTTCCCTGGTGGCACAGTGGTTGAGAATCTGCCTGCCAATGCAGGGGACACGGGTTCGAGCCCTGCTCTGGGAAGATCCCACATGCCGCAGAGCAACTAGGCCCGTGAGCCACAACTACTGAGCCTGCGTGTCTGGAGCCTGTGCTCCACAACGAGAGGCCGCGACAATGAGAGGCCCACGCACTGCGATGAAAGGAGTGGCCCCCGCTCGCCACAACTAGAGAAAGCCCTCGTACGGAAACGAAGACCCAACACAGCCAAAAATAAATAAATAAATAATAAATGAAAAAAAAAACCTAATTTGACTTATACTTGAAAAATACTGAATTAAAAAAAAGTTTTGCTTTTTTTTTTTTTTTTTTTTTTTGCTTTTCTGTTTCATAAAAAAATCAGTGACTTAAAGAGAGGAACAAAGTAGAGAGAAATAGAGAAAAATTGTCATTTTACAAGTTCTTCCTAAATTAAAATTTCTCAATATTATTTTATTGTTTCGTTTGAGGAAAATTTCTAGAATTCGAGGCATACTCATAATATAAATGCTAGCTTTAAAAGAGCCCCAAACAAAATATAACATGTTTAGTCAATTTGATAGTTTAGATTTCTTATGTGTTTCTCTTCCATTGATTTGGAAATTCCAACAATGAATTTTGAGGCTCAACTGTTGTGACGTTCCCATCTATTTAAAACAATTAATATATTGGCTCCAATATTAGAACTTCTATTTATATATTTAAAAAGTTCCATTCCACTTTCATTACTCTGCATATGTTTTATAAAAAAACATGATGTATTGTGTCCAGTTGTACATATAGTGCTGCATGCTCAAGCATGTATGGGTTAGGAATCCAATCAAAAAAGTTTGGTGACCACTTCTTTGGACAAATATAGCATGTAACTTTGGGCTGAAATTTTGGTCAAATATTTTGACATTCATAAATTTATTAATTGAGTATCGAGCACCTACTGTATGCTAGCTGTTCATATGCTTTTGTTTATAAATTGTGTTTTTCATCCTGGAAGTGGTTAAGTCCACATGGCACATCATTGGGAAAAACCAAACATACGGCCATATGTTAGAGTTACCTATGTCAGATCAGCCTCTCTTTACTTGAGTATCTTTGATCTTCTTACCTCTACTATTCATTGCAAACACATGTATGTTTGGCAAACTGATAAATGTGAGATAATCAAATACAGAGTTATGTCTGAAAACAAATGACAAGGGACTCTCTCACAGGACCAATAGGAGAAATTTCATGCCTGGGAGAAGGAAGATTAGAGGAGACCAGCAAAGAAATGGCTAGAATCAGAAATAATGGAGTAAATTTTGGAGGGAAGATTGGGGAGGCTCAGGGTTCCAGATATTTAGCTGCTCTCCAAAGATGGTGTAATTTGTTATTGCTAAGGCTTAGAGGTCATCAGTGAAGGAGGTTAAGTTTAGGGTATCATAGGACCCCAAGTTAGTTGTATAATGCTTATATAAGGCAGAATGTGTGTGCCTTTACCCAAGACAGCATCCGGGTTCTTGCACTTATGTACATAAATCTTTGATATACATCCATCTTTGGGAAGATTGTATCCCATTGGAAACATGGTGCTCAAAGACTGCTGATGGATATTAACAAGTGCAGTCTTGAATCTGGAATTTCAACCATCTTAAACATTCACAACAAGGTTGATGGAATTTGTAGGAAAGGTTAGGAAGAGGGAAAGGAGGCTAATGAGGAGTAGCTTACTTGATGCCAAGATCAAGAATGCAAGTCATCACAGATATAATGACTAAGTTACCGATGTGATTTATATAAGTTACTGATGTGATTTAGTTACCGATGTGATTTAGACCAGTATCAAATAAGAGATTTTAAAAGTTTTTTTTCAGGTAGTTCTTGGAAATAGCAGAGACGATTGGGTCTGTTTTATGGCACTATTCAGAATAAGATGCAAGGCCAATCCTAGGCTTTAGTTTGGGGGTCTCAGTACTGGCACTTCTGTAGGGCGAATCATTCAAGTGCAGGAAAAAAGAGAAAACAACTCTGGCAGAAGTTGTTTACTGCCTCCCTCTTTAATCAGTCAATATAGTCAGATCCAGGCATCCCAGTCTGTCAGGGGACTTTGAAGTCTCAACCATCAGTGAGCTGTGAACCTGTGACTCTGGAACATGCCACTTTGCAAAGCCTGTTGAACCTGACTTTCTGTTGATTTTCAGTAATTACAGAGATGAAAAGGGCCCACTAAAAACAAGTGATGGAACAACACAGACTCTCCACTAGGAAACCTGTGGGGTTTTGCCCCACAAAAATATGAGCTTTGGAAATGCAAAATAGAGCATTTCTGGCAGAGTAGAAACTGACTTAGATATATACATTCAAAAATAAGGTGAGGGAGAGTCAGTACTGAACTTGAGATTGGAACTGGCCAGGAGGACATAGGACAGAAAGCTTAGCCATCTGGCTGATGCACCACACCCCAACCCCCAGAGTGTCCCTGAAGGGTCATGGAGAAATGCTTTGAATCCATGAGGCCTGGCCAGAAGGACATGTCAAGACAAGCAGCCTGGTCTTCAACCAGGGTGATTCTGTGCAATGCAGTGGGGTTTCTCCCAATTTTCACCTTGTTGGTATCTCCATAATCTCCAGGAAGTAGTAATTTTAGGTATTGTCCAACTCATCTGGTCGCCAAAGCTATCGAGACATAACTGTCTGGCTAAGCTCACATTATTTCTAGGCAGGGTAAAGCCAGCCTATGTGTAGCTGGGTGATCAGAGAGAACAGCTATCCCAGAGCTCAGGCCAGACCAGGATTTCATTCACTACATCCATTTAACAAATATTTACTGAGCATCTAGAGTGCGGGGCACTGTCCTCAGGAGTTGGGATGTGTCAGTAAACAAAGAGATCAATGGATCAGTCAATCAATCAATCCTTGCCCTTTTGGAGCTTACATTTAGTGAGGAGTCAAAGAAGCTGACAACATATTCACAGCATTTCAGGAGTCAGAATAAACATGAATCAGGGGAATTCCCTGGCAGTCTAGTGGCTGGGACTCTATGCTTCCACTGCAGGGGGCCTAGGTTCGATCCCTGGTTGGTGAACTAAGATCCTGCAAGCTCATGGCATGACCAAAAAAATTAAAAAAAAAAAGGGCTTCCCTGGTGGTGCAGTGGTTAAGAATCTGCCTGCCAATGTAGGGGACACAGGTTCAAGCCCTGGTCTGGAAAGATCCCACATACTGTGGAGCAACTAAGCCCGTGCACCACAACTACTGAGCCCGCACACCACACTACTGAAACCCCCACTCCTAGAGCCCGTGCTCTGCAACAAGAGAAGCCACTGCAATGAGAAGCCCGCACAATGCAACAAAAAGTAGCCCCATCTCGCCACAACTAGAGAAAGCCCACGTGCAGCAATGAAGGCTCAATGCAGCCAAAAATAAACAGAAATAAAATAAATTTTAGAAAGGCATAAAAAAAACCAAAAAAAAAAACCCCAAACAAACCATGAATCATACATGAGAGTCAGCAACAGAATCTGGGCCACTCCATCCACTCCTCACGGTATATCTGTGATGTGGCCATAACAATTCTATTCTGGACCACCTCTGATGAGAAGTAGAGCAGGTGTAGATGGAGAAATGGAATCAGGCAAATTGGATTTAAACCCTAGCTCTACCGGCTATTAGCTGTGTAACCTCCGTCAAAAGTTTAAATGCTCTTTGCTTTAGATTCTTTATCTGTAAAATGTGGATGAGAACACTCATCTCACCTGTTTGTGGTACAGATTAAGTAAGAAAGTATATACAAATTCCTCTACAAGGGCCTGACATAACAAAAATTCAATAATTTATATTTTTCTTCTTTTATTTTTGACAAAGTTGTGTATGGCAATTTTGTAACTTTTTCTCATACATTTTGGGCAGACAGTATAGGCCATTATCTTTTTATATTTGAAGTAAACTGAGGTAGAGAGTTGGGTGAATTCTTACATCATAGTTAATTCTGATCCCTGCTCATTAGCAGCCTTCTGGAATAATCTTGATTAATCTGGACTCTTCTTGCCATTTTGCTCACCCATTTGAGATTTCTGCCATTGGCAAACTTTCTATATTTTTCTATTCATTTTGATGAAAGTGTTTCTCAGTGCAATGGTTGAAATAAAACAATGACAAAAGAAGTGTATGCCCAAATGTAAAATAGATAGCTAGGGGGAAGCAGCCGCAGAGCACAGGGAGATCAGCTCAGTGCTTTGTGACCACCTAGAGGGGTGGGATAGGGAGGGTGGGAGGGAGATGCAAGAGGGAGGAGATATGGAGGTATATGTGTATGTATAGCTGATTCACTTTGTTATAAAGCAGAAACGAACACAACATTGTAAAGCAATTATACTCCAATAAAGATGTTAAAAAAGAAAAAAAGAAATATATGTTTGTAAGGCAGAAAAAGGCAGTGGATGTCTGAGGTTCTTAAATATGTCCTTGAATCTCTGTGGGCCAGGAAGGAGCTCTGGGGCAGGAGAACCTCTCTGGGTTAAAAGTTGAAGCTCAAGGTGAGTAAACAAGCAACTTCATGGAGCTGCCAGGACAATCCAGGGAAGTAATGTCTCCAGAGCCCTGAGCATTTTGCTTGGCACATAGCAGGTACTTGATTTTCCTTCCTCTATTCCTGGCAATACCATAAAACAAAGAGACAACTTTGAATATGCATTATTCTATATCAGGGTGGGCAAATCATGTCAGTTCAGAAGAAAACAAGGAATTTGGGGGACAGAAGAGCTAGTTCTGGAGTAACACTTGTATCCTTGTGGCCAGAAAGACATATTTTTCTTAAGTGGCTGGAGCTTGTTGCTTGGCTAGATACATCCTATTTATGGTGACTTTCTCTAAAGCCATGATTAATGTGGGCTTTTAAAAATTGTTTTTCTTTGTGTTATGTAAATAGGGTTTCTCTCCAGTATGGCGGAATGCTGGTTTTAATTAAATTTAGGGAGGAAGGGGAGGGGGTTTGGGTAGCCTGACCAAGTTGAAGAGCATCAGTGAAAAGTCACTTTTATGTTTGGAGCAAGGCATTTGAAAACAGAATAAATAATATGAAAGAGAGGACTTCTCCAAATAGGAAAATAATGAGTATGTTTAAACTCTCTTATATTGTTCTCATTTTGGCTTAAGACAGGAATCTTGCTTTGGAAAGGAGATTTTTCCTTTTGTAATTACTAACTCTTCGTATTGTATACATCCCATGCCTTGAACCACCTTTCTTTTTGTTTTATTTTCCTCCAGAAAAAAGTCACTATTTTATGAAAATGAATTTTGCTTTTCAATGAATCACATGTTTATTTGTGTTATTTTGTCCATAACGTAACTGAAATTTTGATCAAGGCTAATCAGTACTGGACCAAAGTTAATTATGATGCAGAGAGGAAACTACATTACTTTTGGCTAAAATTCACCTTTATTCAGCATACTCTTTTCTTACAAGAAATATTTACAAATTAGTGGTACGAACATGTTACTTCGAAAAAAATTATCTGCGAGCACTTGAATAATCTACATTTATTTATAATAATTATGCTAATTAGAAACTAGTCTTGTCTATTCCTGAGAGCATATCCTTAAGAGTGTCTTAGTCAGCAGAAGAATGAATGGATAAACTCTGAAACAAACTTAAATTATGGTGGGTGGGAGTCGTCAAACAATATTTCTTCAAAAATATTTCCTTATCTAGATTTTTTTCATGGTTTTGGCCTGACCTTCCCCTCTGCTAGTTCAAATTAGTAAAAATGGTCTGCATTCCTAAATCATTCTTGAAAGCTCTACCTCCTGACTTCCAATCAACGGTGTCCCCCTGGCAGTTTATATACTTATAGGCGGTTCCTCTTCTGGGGCAGTGAGCAAACTCACCAAGAGTCTGATTGACTCCATCTCTGAAATATGATTAGGGTGAAACACGTGCATTGTTTAATGGAAAGGGAAACTCTAAATTTAAGGCAGTCATGCTTCTTGTGGGGAGGTCAAAGAGTGAGTAGATTATGGGTTGTGGGGGAGAAAGGAGGGAGGAGAAATGTTTATGTGTTCCGTGGTATTTGGAACCAACTTACAACTGGCCCCTAGAATTCAGAGATTTACATGTTGTGTCATAGGAGAAAATGGATTGGAAATTGTAGAGTAACCCTCAAAAGTGCCTCTCAGGGGCTTCCCTGGTCAATATACCCCCTGATTAACTTTAAAAGAAGAGGAAAAAATTAATATTGAAAAAAAGTCTCTGCTTGAAAGAAAGAACCATTTGGATGGCAGCCATTGGGTAGTGCTTAAAGGCAGTAATTCAATGACTTACAAAGCTTTGTGGATTTGGACAAGTTCCTTAACTTCTCTAAGCCTCATCATTACAAAGAGGGTATCATAGGAAGGAATTATTTCGTGCATACTCAATGGACAAGAATGCAGCATAATGCGTTTGTTTGAAAAGTAAGGGCAGAGGAGGAAAATCATTTGAATCGCAAGAATGATCCCATCTGCTATTCTACTCAATGAATTTCCCCAGGTAAATGTGAAATGGAAGGAATGAACTTGTTCTTCCTTCATTTGGTCTTAATCCCTGAGGTCCTCATATGAAATGAGCATCTCAACAAACCTAGCGTTTTCACTGTTTAAAGAAACAGTATGTTCTTTTGTACAATAATATCCTAATGTATATGTTGCCACTTCCTCTGGGACTCAACTGAACATTGAAGGAGGTAAGACCGGCTGGGTCACACTTGTTGAGAGATGGTATTCCTGTCACTATTACAGCGCCTTTCTGCCTCAGATGTTTCCAGTGAGAATGCAGACTATGTTTTTTTGCCTTATGTGTTAACTTTAGAATTTCACCCTGTGGTAAGATGTAACTCCACTTTTATGGCTACTGTGTATTTTTTTTGTGTGTGTGATACGCGGGCCTCTCATGGCTGTGGCCTCTCCCATTGCGGAGCACAGGCTACGGATGTGCAGGCTCGGTGGCCATGGCTCACGGGCCCAGCTGCTCCGCGACATGTGGGATCCTACCGGACTGGGGCACGAACCCGCGTCCCCTGCATCGGCAGGCGGACTCTCAACCACTGTGTCACCAGGGAAGCCCTATGGCTACTCTTAAAAGGTGGTTGGGTCCTAGAGACAGAAAGTAGAAGAGTGGTGACTAGGCGTTGGAGGGAAGGAGAAATGGGAGTTATTGTTTAATAGGTACAGAATTTCTGTTTGGGATGATGAAAAAGTTTTGGAAATGAATTGTGGTGATGGTTGCACAACATTATAAATGTGCTTAATGCCGCTACTTGCAAATGATTAAAATGGTAAGTTTTATGTTATGCATATTTTACTATAATAACAACAAAAGAGGTAGTTTGTCAGGTTCCATGAGAAAATATGCACATCGAGGAGTTAGCACAAAGTCATGAATGGCTAATACAAGTAAGTATAATGATTAGAGGGATTTTGGGGCTACTGTCCATATATCAGCCTGCCTATCTGATTTGATGACTTTTGACTCAGTCTAATTAATGCACTGGCTGGGAGGGGATGTGATGGTTCTCCTGACCCATGGGTACATTTCAGGGCATAAATCACAGAGCTCCCCTCTGGATCCCATTAAATCCTTGTACCTTTCCTTCCTACTACCTACGTCTCATTTGTTCCTGTGTGTCCAGTCCAGCCCAGGCATGGCTTTGGGGTGTTTGCTTCCATGTCTGTCTCTGTGATCACCATCTAGACTAGTCTGAGTTTTCTGAGTTTCCTCCTTTATTCTCTTTGAAATCATTTTGCATTCTTCTTCCTGCTCCCTATTTGATGAGCCTCAATCCGCAGTTCCTGGGATGCTCATTGGAAACCTACCTTCAGGCTCTATCCCCGTCTTTCAGGGGGATCAGACATAACCTGCATAACAGGGAACCAGGAGGCTCAGGATTTACCTCCTAAAACCATTCAAAGCTGATGTTCTGATTGGGGCACTGCTCCTGTGTGTGGTTGGGAAAAGTAAAAGAACAGAAGTTGAGGGCTTGGTGTGGGCTGCCACCTGGAGAAGAAGACCAGGAGTTGGAGAAAATGGGAGAAGAGCCAAGGTCAGAAACAGAGAGTGGAATAAGTGTGGAAGAAGATATTGAGAACACAGAGAAATCAGGACCAGGGAAAGAAACAGTATTCAGAGTAGACAACTCTGATCCGAGACCCAGAGGCTAATTATTTCACTGGATGTAGCCACCTGATCAGTTTTCTCCTCTGCTGGTCTTCCTCCCACTTGAAATGCCTGCAGCTGAGTCTGGAAAAGGACTTGATATTACAGTGTGACATGATCGTAGAGATAATGCAACTCATTTGTCTTATTTTCAGGTGAGGCATGGCACAAAGAAAGAAGATGCAGTACTCCAGCTCACCCGGCTATTCAGCCGTGAGGTCTGGACTTGAACTCACATTTCACCATTTTCAGTAATCCCATTGTACTTTTTGACCTCCCATGGGTGAGGGCCATGATGTTGGAGTTTGTAGAACCATACTGAATATAGCACCATATGCATTGCAGCAGGTAATAAATGCTTCTTGATTGTAGTGGCAATGAAGATGATGATGATTATGGCCATAGAGGAAACTCCATTTAGATGAAATTAAATGATACCGCATGGGTGAGAGAGGAAAATGCCATGCTATTTAATGGCTGACATGTAAGATGAATTTGGTAATGAAGCTTGGGGACTTATCAGGCCAGAAAACTGCTTTCTCTCATTAGACAGCCCTTAATGACTGACTTATTACTAATATAAAGGAAAAGATATACATATAAACACATGTTACTGAATGTTTGGCTGCAAGAAAAGAAACCAGTACTCCAGCTTGAGGGATTAGCAACAGACGCTGTTTCTGTTTGAATGATCAAATTTGCTGTTTTCCAGCTGGAAAATGACAACTGAAGTTAAAGGGTAAAGGATGATTTGACTATACTTATAAAAAAGACAGGGCAGAGTAATGTAAAGAAGCAGGTGGAGCTTGCTAGCTCTAAGGATCACTGTGGGGGACTAGAAGAGGGGATAGATTTATTTGGAAGTCTGATTTATGCCTTCTTTTGGGATGTGTATCACTAAAAGCATTCAACTCCTCACTCATTTGGCATTCATTTCTCTGGTAAACTCAATTATCTAAGATACAGTTGACAGTCATCAGGGAAGCCAACATGGAGGTTGCATATATTCACAAAATCTTATGCAGTTCACCCGTAAGAGTTCTTCTTAGGTCCCTGCTCAGAATTCATTGGACACCCAATCTTAGAGAGTTACCTGGTCGCTGAGCTTGTAGCAAATTATAAACAGCACAGCTCAAGGTGTGAAAGGGGTGTTTAATGAAAGGGACTTTGTTTATAACCAGGGAAAGTGATGCCTGACAACTTGAAAGTAAGGAAAAAGAAAGAAAATCATGAAACAAACAAAAAAATAAAGATACTTAATATGAAATAAGCCACAGTGATGTGTTAACATTTGGCATAGGGAAGCTTCTACATATCAATATAGCTCTCGGCATAATTGTTGGTGTATATCATAACCAAAGGAGCTTTGTGTCAGTCATGTGATTTGAAGATTTAGACAGTCTAGATAATTTCCAAGGCCTCTCCATCAAAAAAGGAGGGAAAAAAGGAAAATTTTGTTGCTATCTTCATAGCAGAGACCATATTCAGAAATGGTGGGAAAAAGTGAAGTTTTCTCCCCAAAGTAAATTTGGCACTTGAAGCATTTATCTCAGTTATCTGGAAAACTATATTCCTGGGAACACTGTATTGCATGATGCTGCCCCGGTGATATCTTGGCTGGGTGTTGCCAGGGTTGCCATCCTGCATCAACCATGTATTAGTCAGTGGTTTTGGCCAAGGTACTGCCCATTGCTAACCACAGTTTCTTTATTTGTAAACTGGGGATTATAATATCTACCACATAGGGATGCTCTAAGTACTAATGGATTGATTTGACATGTGTCTAACGCTTAGCTCTATGCCTAGAATATAGAAACTTGCTGTCAATAATGTAAAAAAAATTTTTTCCCTCCTGTTTTTGATTATGTATACAGATGTAAGGGATGAAGTTATAGGTCAGGGGAAGCTATGACACTTGAAGGGGCCACTCAGTGGAAATAAATGTGAAACAAAGAGTGACTCTCACCCTCGCGTCAAGACATTGCAGCACTGCTTACAATAGCCAAGACGTGGAAGCAACCTATATGTCCATTGGCAGATGAATGGATAAAGAAGAAGTGGTGCATATATACAATGGAATATTACTCAGCCATTAAAAAGAATGAAATGATGCCATTTTCAACAACATGGATGGACCTGGAGATTATCATACTAGGTGAACTAAGTCTGACAGAGGAAGACAAATATCATATGATATTGCTTATAAGCAGAATCTTAAAAATATGATCCAAATGAACTTATTTACAAAACAGAAACAGACTCACAGACTTAGAAAATGAACTTATGGTTACCAGGGGGGAAGGGTGGGGGGAAGGCATAGATTGGGAGTTTGGGATTGACATGTACACACAGTTATGTTAAAATAGATGACCAGCAAGGACCTACTGTATAGCACAGGGAAATCTGCTCAATATTCTGTAATAACCTAAATGGGAAAAGAATTTGAGTAAAAGTAGATACATTTATATGTATAACAAAAAAAATTTTAACTGTGCTAAAATACACATAACATAAATTTTACCATCTTAACCGTTAAAAAAAAAGACATTGCCACTAACATAGCTAGATTGTGTGCCCATCCCAATTCCTTACTGTCCTTCCCCCTCAAAGTGGTATATATATTGGTTTATCTCTCTGCAGTTTATATAATTTTGCAAATAGTACGGTATCTCATTTGGCCTTCACAATAAGCTTGTGAGAGTAGTGCTTATCTGCCCCAATTCACAGATGAGGAATGAGTTCCTTAGGATTCAATAACTTGCCCACACTTAACCAGATCTTAAAGAGAAATAAACTTGAACTTGAGTCTTATGCTCCAAGTCCAGTGGTCTCTCTCCTTGTTTATACTGCCCCCATAGACCTGATTCATGACTTACGATAGATTAATGATTTGGGAAAGGACTGGTTTGGGAATATGTGAGCTTGTTGTGCTTTTGAGAATACAGGAAATAGCATACAATTATATGGAATTGGATGCAAAATTTACAATAAGTCAGATAAAAACTGGATCAAAGCTTTATTTTGTCCAAAAAACTATTTATAAATCTTTATGGTACAAATAAAATATGAGAGAATGTTTTAAATCATTAAAGAGAAAAATCTGTATTCAAGCAGTCTTAAACCTGTTTGGAACATCATTTTTATATAAAACTCCAACTATCAATTACAAGTCAGCTTCATCTGGGTTTAAAGAAGTCTACAGAGATCTATCCTGGGAAAGGGTTTCAATGTGTGGAGTACATTGACTTGGCTGATATGGAGTTTGATGTAACAAAATGACATCTTCTAAAAATTTTTTTATACAATTTTTAAAGGTTACTTTCCATTTACAGTTGTTATTATAAAATATTGGCTATATTCCCTGTGTTGCACAATACATTCTTGAGCTTATGTTTCTAAAATGATATCTTTTATTAAAAAGGATACATCTTTTTCTTTTTGTATGTTTTCCAGTAAATCAAGTAACCCCTTCTCTCAATTAAAAAGGCAGGAAAGAGGACAGGAAGAGGGGAAAATAATATTTATTGAGCATCTACACAGAAACATAGACTTTACTATCACTTTTACATGTGATCTCATTTAATCCTAAAAATAGCTCTTTGCATTAGGTACACATTACAGTATTCTCCTCATTCAGAAGAGTGAGTTTTCAGGAATTTCTACAATAGATGTTCTCGAAAGTATTTGTGATAGTATGTGAAGGGTTAGAATAAGGTCACAAACTTCACAAAGATATGTTTTGCTTGGCCTGCAATATTGTTTTTAAAAAATTTGAGCCAATGTCCAGCTTAAAGAAAATCAGAAGCTCTGGCAACACTGAGCCTACACTTGGAATGGAAATAAGTGACTTGCGGGAAGAGCTAGCCACAGACTTTTGACAGTCTGTGACATCAGTTTGCCATAGTTACTCTGTGGCCTGCTTTGCTTGGTAATATTGCCTCCTAGGTCCCTACTGGCATTTGAGCGGGGACTCCTATAATGATGAGTATGGACCATTAGCTATGAGCTCAAGTATATTTATTTGTTGAGAAGGATACAGATATCACTTTTCAGATGAAAGCAGAATTGAATGGGGAGCTGTTATTTGGAGTAACTTGTATTGCTTAATGGTAACCAAGGAACCTCCTTGTTTCTGCTCTGCCCCCAATGACATCGGAGTTGACACTGGAGGCCCTTCCGCACTCCTCCATTCCTCCCTGCCTGCCTGCAGCAAATAGTTATAAAGCAGTAAGTGTGTGCTCAGCAGTGTGAGATACAGAGATGAATGACTAGTGCCTGCCCTCAAGAAACATATAACCTAGAGGAGCATAAAACATCGATGGATATAACTTCAGTATGAGAGAGTGAAATAAGATTTCTGATGGAAGAACAAACATGTGTCTGGGTATACAGGAAGGACTGATTAATTCTGACTTCTGGTGTCTAGGTGGATTTTTAGAGCCAAAGTATTATTCAAGTAAGCCAAATGTTTCATAGATTTTTTTCTATTGCAGTAAAATATACACAACATGAAAGTTAGCAAAGTAATCATCTTTAAGTATACAATTCAGTGGCATTAAGTACATTCACAATATCGGGCAATCATCACTCTTATCCACTAGGCATTTCTATAATATATGTGCTTTTACTTTCCCTGCTTTACAAAGTGAGGCACATATAACTAAGTAACTCTAATAAATAAAATGATTTTTTGTTTACTTTTTGTTTCACTTAGACATCCTTACTTTTAGACAACTTTTATAGTTCACTTAGACAGCATTTTCCTAACAAGGGCATGGTGGTGAGAGGGAGGTCTCTATTCTTCCTTCCTCTGGAATGAGTTGTAATAAAACACAATACCCTGTGTCATTACATGGCATGACCTGTAAAAGTTAAGAACTGTATGGGGTTAAAGGTGATGGCTAGAAAACGAAATCTGAGGGCCAAAACAAAGGCCTCAGGTAACAGGTAGGAGGGGTTAGATATTGGGGATGGGGTGGAGGGAAGGATCAAACTGACTCACTCATAAGCTTATTTGAAACCAGTCACCAAGACAGTGATAATAACAATAGTCTAGAGTAGGAGTTGGCAAACTCTTTCTGTAAAGGGACAGATAATACATATGTTAGGTTTTATGGGCCACGTGGTCTCTTTCTGTGACCGCTACTCTGCTGCAGCATGGAAGCAACCATGAACAGTCCATAGACGAATGTATGTAATCATGTTCCATAAAACCCCGGAGAGCAAGTTGATGCAGTCAAGGCTGTACTCACCTTCTTTTCTACCATTTCCTACAAGCCTCCATATTCCCTTTGGCTTCTTAAACCAGACTTACTGGGGTTTATAGTCCTCCAAGCCTTTTCAAATATATATGGTTCAATTCTCACATTACTCCAGTGAGTGGCTTTTTCCAAAGTTTTATTGATGAAGAAACTGGTACCCAAGAGCTTTAAGGGTCTTTCATAAGATCACTGCATTTCCAAAGGGAGACATCAGCATGAAGTCACATGTTCTGACTTCATAGCCACTGCTTCTGTGATGTGCTTGTTTCCATCTGCACGGATACTGTAATGAGAAAAATTGTTAGTATTGTTTTGGATGACCTTTCTCACTGTGTCTATTTACTACTCACACACTGAATGTGCCATTTACTCATTCATTCATTCATTTATTCATTCCTTTACCCAATATTTACTGAAATTTCTTTTATGCCAGAAATAGTGTTAGACCTTAGTGATATAAAGGATAACCAAAAACTTATATGAGCACTTCCCTCAGAGAAGTAAGTCAAGGAGGCTAAAATCACTCAGATAAGAAAACAAATATTACATTATTATGATTGAAGTAAGGACTAGGAAGGAGAGGTATATCAAATATTCAAAATCTATGATAGGAATATTTGATCCCATCTGTGGTAGTCAGAGAAGACTTCCCCTAAATAAAGGAAAATTAATCAAAAAGTGGAAGAATAGGAGGCAAAAAGAATTGAAGGTGGAGTTAGCTTTCCAAGCTGAGTAGTCAGCTTGTGCAAAGTCCCTGTGGCAGGAGGGAACAGCCCATCTAAGGAACTGAACAAAAAGTGAGAGTAGTAAGACCATACAGCACAGGTTGGAGTGGTGAACCCAGACCAGAATGATGATAAAGTTGTGATCATCATTTTGGATGAACTCTTTTCAAGTGCTTATTTACTACTAAAACCAAAACAAAACCATATAATATTTAAACAGAGGAGCAATACAATCTGATTTTCATTTTTAAAATATTCTTTTATTTCAGTAAGGAGGGTAGAGTGGATATAAATAAGAATGGATATAAGACATCAAGTAGGAGCTATAGCAGTCATCATGGTGGAAAAGGAGATAAGCGAATACATGCAGGAGGTTGTTAGGAGGTGAAATCATAGTATCGGTGGTGGGCTGGGTAAAGGAGTTGAGCTGGTGGAGATAGGCAGGATGCCCCTGGTTTTCTAGAGATGGAGGCTGGTGGCTCACTCACTGAACTGGGATCTTCTGAGATCTTTTGGACAGAAGGATGCACCATGTGATTAGTCTTTTACATTTTGAGATTGACAAGCTTTTGCACTATCAAGGGAAGCAATCAAACAGCATTTACAAATCTTGCCTGTCGAAAGGAATAATCTACAATGAAAATTTGTGAAGACTGCCTGGTAGCTGGAATCAGGCAAATTGTATCTACCTTCTCATGATATATGTTCAGTTTTGTTATTAGTTAAGTGGAGATAAAATATTCCCAATAACTAAAAAAAAAATAGTCAATAATTGATTAAGTCAAGTCAATGAAAATCAAGGCTTTTTATCATAGGAGACTTTGTAATGAATAAAGTGTAAAAATATATTTTTTGGTTTGGGCACAAAACTATTTTCTTGGTTAAGTGACCCTAAATTTATCCTCATACACACTTGATATTCAGGAAAAAGCATTAACATTCACCCAAAGTATGCTGCAAGTCCTTTCTGCTGTTGAGGCTGAGAACTGGAGTGAAAGTTTTGAAACCTGCACTGTGTGGAAGGGGCTTGTTGCTTGTTTGTTTTATTGTGCATCTTTCTCACTTTATGCCTCCTCTTTGCCTGAAGCTACCATCAGGAATAAGACGCTGCAGTTGCTATTTTCTGGTGAAGTATGTAAAAATAAATGTGAGCTAAATGCACATTTATGGGATGTTTAGAAGAGAGTCACTGCAACTCTGCATCTGATTTTACTTTATTTCTTCACTGCTTTCCCTCCCCGTGTTTTTGTCTACAGCCTCTGCTGCCACCATAGATAACTCTGTTCTATATAATTGTAAAAGCTTGTGTTCACCAAGAGTCAATTAGATCACACACACACACACACACACACACACACACACATACTGCTACCACTCAGAGGCACAGATAGTATTTTCAATTCTTCCACAAACTGTGATGTCTGAAAAAGTCGCTTGATCATTTAATTTCATCATAAATTGCAAAAGGAAGTTGGTTTAGGAACAGCATCTCAGGATGAGACATTTAGATCTATCATCCCATCAATGTCAATATACTTGGCAGTGTAAGGTGCTTGGATGGGGTGACCCACACTCTTAGAACAACACATGACAGACAGGTCCTCAGGAAATCTTGAATGAATGGATGAATGAGTATGGTCTCCTTTGAACCTCTCGTGGGTCAGGCAACTCATTTCATTTTCCTTTTCTATTGTCATTTCATTTTAAGTCTCCACTCTTTTAATTTCTTCCCTTTACTAAAGCTTACTCACAGTACATGCCAATAAATGTTTGCTGAATTGCTTTTTAGAATATATCTGAAATCTTCCAGAATTTCTACCAGTTAGTCTTATTCCATTCCTGGGACTGTCTAGAACAAGTTTGGTCTCCTCCTCACGTCTCTGTCCTTTAAATATCGGAAGATGACTATCCCATATTTAGAGTGTCCTCCTTTTCCTTCCTTTTGCTCAGCTAAACATTTCTAAGGACTAAGGTGACTATAAACTCTAATGGCACACTCTGCCATGGTACCCTAAATATGAAATGTTCTTGGAGGAATTCTGCGTTTCAAAAAAGTATGTAGAATCCTAAACAATAGGAGCAGCCCAATTCTCACCGTAGAGCATTTTGTCTTCTCTTTCTCCTGGATAACTTCTTATTATAGTCACACCACACTGTGTCCCATGATCTATAATGGGGAGCATCCATACAGAAGGTTGTTCCTCTTCACAAATATAAACACTCCCTTTATCCAAGAAACTTGCTAAATTCTGCCCTGGGGAATCAGCGGCCCTTACTGGGGATTAGGAATACACGAATTAATTTAATAACTATTCTTGGTCCAGCAGGGAGATCAGATCCCCAAATAGTCACAGAGTGATGAGGGACACTAAACTAGTGATGCTTACCAAATGTTATAGCTGCTAAGAGTAGAGAGGGACTGACTGCCTAGGGATATGGGGAAGACACCTCAAAGGAGGTACGCTTGAGCTGAGTAGGACAAAAGGAGATGCAGAAGTGCACCATAAAATGACATGTCAGAGCATGTATATTCTAGTAAAAGAGAAGCCCAGTGTTGTTGGGGTCTGGGTCTACCACTCGATGCCCAGGGTGGCATTTACAAACAGGCAGCACCCATGTCTTCATGCTGAACTCTGAATTCCCAATTTCCCACTCTGATGCCACCACCTGAACCTAGCTCTCCTGGCAAGACGCTTTAGGCCATCCTTCACCTTGGGCATTACAAGTGTTGTCACTTGTGTGTGTGCACGAGGGAAGGCTGAACTATATCCTCGTGCATGAGAAAAATAAGAATCATGTCTACCTGACCTTTGAATAAATGATATTCCTTGAGGGAAAAGCCTTTTTATTCATGGGTTTAGGGATTCTCAAGAAGTGGTAAACAGTTACAGATCAATAGAGAATTCTAAATGCCATTAGACTTTTGTCACGTTGATGCTTGTAGAAATTTATATTTAATTTATATCATTTAAATTAAATAGGAAAGAAGTTTCTTTTGAATTCTCCTTGTATGAATTGAGTAGATATGGGGGCAGAGGGGGTATTGTATTTTTTCATTAGTGGAGTTATATCTTGAAATGTAAAGGTAACATTCCAAATTTGGTGACACTCATCTTTTTAAATGTATGCACCACTTTTTTTCCCAAACTTCTAGTATTTAATTTTTATTGAACATTATGCAAAGCACTATGGCCATTCCACTTTCCCAGACCTTCTACTTTATGTTTTTTATTTCCAGAAGAAAAATATCAACTCTTTAACACCCTGGCACCTCAATGACACACTCAAACTTTCCACTTAAACTTCAAAACACTACAGAAGAACATAATTATCATAAAGATAGTTTTAATGCGGGACAAATGAGAGGATATAAGCTCACAAGGATCTCATGCATACACTCTCTGTCTTGGTTCCCCTAGGTCCATAGATTTTACATGTCCCTCAATTTATGGATCTGGATTTAAACCAGCCTGGTCTTAAGCCAATTCTTCAGCTTTCTATAGGGAAGACTCCAACTTGGGTTGAACTGAGCTTTTTACCTTCTAGGAGACTTGACCACTGTTCTGAGTCTCTAAGCCCATAGGAAAGGCTGTAGAGTTGGTGTTTTTCCCTCTTCACCCAATTTGATGACTTATTTATCACTTCCCCAACTGATGGACATTTAGATTTGTTTCTAGTTTTTCAGGGCTATAAATAAACATAATAAAGTCTATGTTCATCTGGAAATTTGTTTATTTAATATGCACACCTAGAAGTGGAAATAATGGGGCAAATGTTTTATATAATTTAGGGATTTTAATATATACTGTAAAGTTATTCTCAATAAAACATTATACAGGGCTTCCCTGGTGGTGCAGTGGTTGAGAGTCCGCCTGTCGATGCAGGGGACACGGGTTTGTGCCCCAGTCCGGGAAGATCCCACATGCCACGGAGCAGCTGGGCCCATGAGCCATGGCCACTGAGCCTGCACGTCTGGAGCCTGTGCTCCACAATGGGAGACCACAACAGTGAGAGGCCCACATACCACAAAAAAACAAACAAACAAACAAACAAAAAACATACAAATTTATACACTCAGCAGAAGTGTATGAGATTTCTATTTCCTCATATATACATTTACACTGGTTTTATTTCTGTAAATCTTTCAATCAATAGCTTAAAGAAATAGGGACCTATTGTCTTTGTTTACATTTCATTGGTAAATATATTTTCTATTGACTTGAGTTGAAACCATGGGCTCTGGAGACAAGCAGTCTTGGTTTAAATACTGGCTTTACCAGTTACTAGTTATGTGACATTGGACAAGTTACTTAATCTCTCTGTGCCTTAATTTACACATCTTAAATCAGAGATAATAATGATACCTAAGTCATAGGGTTCTTTGTGAGATGTAATTATATATAATTACCTGTCTATATATAATTGTTATGTATTATACATATTACTATTATATAATTATATAATATATTACTTAGGAAATATCTGGCAAATAGTCTGTACTATAAACTATTTTCTGTTATTAATATTATTATCATTATTTAGTAAATTTTTTCTTGATATCCTTTGTCATTTTTCTGTTGGTATGTATATCTTTCCCTTAATAGTTTATAAAATATCATTTTTTAATTGTGTCTTATCACATGTTAATTATATGTAATCTGGAAAATACCAAAAATTATAAATGAAAAAGAACATTTGGAATGATCTATTCCTTGAAAGTTTGGAAGAATCCATTTATAAAACCAAATGGGTTCCTTTTATTTCTTTTTATTCTCTGATTGCTGTGACTAAAACTTCCAAAACTATGTTAAATAATAGTGGTGAGAGTGGGCAAACTTGTCTTGTTCCTGATCTTAGAGGAAATGGTTTCAGTTTTTCACCATTGAGAACGATGTTGGCTGTGGGTTTGTCATATATGACTTTTATTATGTTGAGATAAGTTCCCTCTATGCCTACTTTCTGGAGGGCTTTTATCATAAATGGGTGTTGAATTTTGTTGAAAGCTTTTTCTGCACCTATTGAGATGATCATATGGTTTTTCTCCTTCAGTTTGTTAATATGGTTTATCACATTGATTGATTTGCTTATATTAAAGAATCCTTGCATTCCTGGGATAAACCCCACTTGATCATGGTGTATGATCCTTTTAATGTGCTGTTGGATTCTGTTTGCTAGTATTTTGTTGAGGATTTTTGCATCTTTGTTCATCAGTGATATTGGCCTGTAGTTTTCTTTCTTTGTGACATCTTTGTCTGGTTTTGGTATCAGGGTGATGGTGGCACCATAGAATGAGTTTGGGAATGTTCCTCCCTCTGCTGTATTTTGGAAGAGTTTGAGAAGGATAGGTGATAGCTCTTCTCTAAATGTTTGATAGAATTCGCCTGTGATGCCATCTTATTCTGGGCTTTTGTTTGTTGGAAGATTTTGAATCACAGTCTCAATTTCAGTGCTTGTGATTTGTCTGTTTATATTTTCTACTTCTTCCTGGTTCAGTGTCAGAATGTTGTGCTTTTCTAAGAATTTGTCCATTTCTTCCAGGTTGTCCATTTTATTTGCATATACTTGCTTGTAGTAACTTCTCATGATCCTTTGTGTTTCTGCAGTGTCAGTTGTTACTTCTTTTTCATTTCTAATTCTATTGATCTGAGTCTTCTCCCTTTTTTCCTTGATGAGTCTGGCTAGTGTTTTATCAGTTTTGTTTAACTTCTCAAAGAACCAGGTTTTACTTTTATTGATCTTAGATATTGTTGCCTTCATTTCTTTTTCATTTATTTCTGATCTGATCTTTATGATTTCTTTGCTCTGCTAACTTTGGGGGATTTTTGTTCTTCTTTCTCTAATTGCTTGAGGTTGTTTATTTGAGTTGTTTCTTGTTTCTTGAGGTAGGATTGAATTGCTATAAACTTCCCTCTTAGAGCTGCTTTTGCTGCATCCCATAGATTTGGGGTCATCACGTTTTCATTGTCATTTGTTTCCAGGTATTTTTGATTTCCTCTTTGATTTCTTCAGTGATCTCTTGGTTATTTAGTAGTGTATAGTTTAGCCTCTACGTGTTTTTATTTCTTACAGATTTTTTCTTGTAATTGATGTCTAGTCACATAGTGTTGTGGTCAGAAAAGATACTTGATAATATTTCAATTTTCTTAAATTTACCAAGGCTTGATTTGTGACCCAAGATATGATCTATCCTGGAGGATGTTCCGTGAGCACTTGAGGAGAAAGTTTATTCTGTTGTTTTTGGAGGGAATGTCCTATGAATATCAATTAAGTGCATCTTGTTTAATGTATCATTTAAAGCTTGTGTTTCCTTATTTATTTTCATTTTAGATGATCTTTCCAGTGATGAAAGTGGGGTGTTACAGTCCCGAACTATGATTGTGTTTCTGTCGATTTCCCCTCTTATGTCTGTTAGCATTTGCCTTATTTATTGAGGTGCTCCTATGTTGGGTGCATAAATATTTACAATTGTTATATCTTCTTCTTGGATTGATCCCTTGATCATTATGTAGTGTCCTTCTTTGTCCCTTGTAATAGTCTTTGTTTTAAAGTCTATTTTTGTCTGATATGAGAATTGCTACTCCAGCTTTCTTTTGATTTCCATTTGCATGGAATATCTTTTTCCATCCCCTCACTTTCTTTCTGTATATGTTCCTAGGTGTGAAGTGGGTCTCTTGTAGACAGCATATATATGGGTCTTGTTTTTGTATCCATTCAGCCAGTCTATGTCTTTTGGTTGGAGCATTTAATCCATTTACATTTAAGGTAGTTATCGATATGTGTGTTCCTATTACCATTTTCCTAACTGTTTTGTGTTTGTTATTGTATGTCTTTTCCTTCTCTTCTGTTTCCTGCCTAGAGAAGTTCCCTTAGCATTTGTTGTAAAGATGGTTTGGTGGTGCTGAATTCTCTTAGCTTTTGTTTGTCTGTAAAGGTTTTAATTTCTCCATTGAATCTGAATGAGATCCTTGCTGGGTAGAGTAATCTTGGTTGTAGGTTTTTCCCTTTCATCACTTTAAATATGTCCTGCCACTCTCTTGTGGCTTGCAGAGTTTCTGCTGAAAGATCAGCTGTGGATCTTATGGGGATTCCCTTGTATGTTATTTCTTGCTTTTCCCTTGTTGCTTTTAATATTTTTTCTTTGTGTTTAATTTTTGATAGTTTGATTAATATGTGTCTTGGCATGCTTCTCCTTGGATTTATCCTGTATGGGACTCTCTGTGCTTCCTGGAATTGACTGATGATTTCCTTTCACATATTAGGGAATTTTTCAACTATAATCTCTTCAAATATTTTCTCAGTCCCTTTTTTAAATCCCTTTTTCTTCTGAGACCCCTATAATTTGAATGTTGGTGCATTTAATGCTGTTGCAGAGGTCTCTGAGACTGTCTTCAGTTCTTTTCATTCTTTTATCTTTATTCTGCTCTGTCGTAGTTATTTCCACTATTTTATCTTCCAGGCTGCTTATCCGTTCTTCTGCCTCAGTTATTCTGCTATTGATTCCTTCTAGAGAATTTTTAATTTCATTTTTTGTGTTGTTCATCACTGTTTGTTTGCTCTTTAGTTCTAGGTCCTTGTTAAATGTTTCTTGTATTTTCTCCATTCTATTTCCAAGATATTGGATCATCTTTACTGTCATTACTCTGAATTCTTTTTCAGGTAGACTGCCTATTTCCTCTTCACTTGTTTGGCCTGGTGGGTGTTTACTTTGCTCCTTCATTTGCTGTGTATTTCTCTGTCTTCTCATTTTGCTTAACTTAGTGTGTTTGGGTCTCCATTTTACAGGCTGCAGTTTTGTAGCCCCCATTGGTTTTGGTGTGTGCCCTCAGTGGGTAAGGTTGGTTCAGTGTGTTGTGTAGGCTTCCTGGTGGAGGGGACTGGTGCCTGTGTTCTGATGGGTGGTGCTGGATCTTTTCTTTCTGGTGGGCAGGACCACGGCCAGTGGCGTGTTTTGGGGTGTCTGTGAAATTATTATGATTTTAGGCAGCCTCTCTGGTAAAGGGTGGGGTTGTGTTTCTCTCTTGCTATTTTTTTGGCATAGGGTGTCCAGCACTGTAGCTTAGTGGTCATTGAGTGGAACTGGGTCTTCACATCGAGGTGATTTCTGAGAGAGCTTTCGCCGTTTGCTGTTATGTGGGGCCGGGAGGTCTCTGGTGGACTAATGTCTTGAACTCAGCTCTCCCAACTCAGAGGCTCAGACCTGACACCCAGCTAGAGCACCAAGACCCTGTCAGCCACGCAGATCAGAAGAAAAGGGAAAAGAAAGAAAGAAAGAAAGAAAGAAGGAAAGAAAGAAAAATAAATAAAATAAAGTTATTAAAATAAAAAATAAATTATTTAAAATAAAAAATTAAAAAAGTAATAGAAAGAAAGAAGAGAGCAACCAAACCAAAAAACAAATCCACCAATGATAACAAGTACTAAAAACTATATTAAAAAAAAAAACCACCAGCAGACAGAACCCTAGGACAAACGGTAAAAGCAAAGCTGTACAGACAAAATCACACAAACAAACACATACACACTCACAAAAGGAGAAAAAGAAAAAAAATATATATATATAAAAAGAGCAACCAAATCAATAAACAAATCTACCAATGATAATAAGCTCTAAATACTAAACTAAGATGAACATAAAACCAGAAACAAATTCAATGCAGAAAGCAAACCCTAAGACTACAGTTGCTTCCAAAGTCCACTGCCTCAATTTTGGGATGATTCGTTGTCTATTCAGGTATTCCACAGATGCAGGGTACATCAATTTGATTATGGAAATTTAATCCCCTGCTCCTGAGGCTGCTGGGAGAAATTTCCCTTTCTCTTCTTTGTTCGCACAGCTCCTGGGGTTCAGCTTTGGATTTGGCCCCTCCTCTGCATGTAGGTTGCCTGAGGGTGTCTGTTTCCTGCACCGGTAGGGCGAGGTTAGAGGAGCAGCTGATTAGGGGGCTCTGTCTCACTCAGGCCTGGGAGAGGGAGGGGTACAGAATGCAGGGTGAGCCTGTGAAGGCAGAGGCCAGAGTGATGTTGCAACAGCCTGAGGCATGCCGTGTGTTCTCCTGGGGAAGTTGTCCCTGGATCACGGAACCCTAGCAGTGGCAGGCCGCACAGGCTCCCGGGAGGGGAGGTGTGAATAGTGACCTGTGCTTGCACACAGGATTCTTGGTGGCTGCAGTAGCAGCCTTAGCATCTCATGCCCGTCTCTGGTGTCCACGCTTATAGCCACAGCTCATGCCTCTCTCTGGAGCTTGTTTACGCAGCGCTCTGAATCCCCTATCCTCACGCACCCCGAAACAATGATCTCTTGCCTCTTAAGCAGTTCCAGACATTTTCCCGGACTCCCTCCCAGCTAGCTGTGGCACACCAGCCCCCTTCAGGCTGTCTTCACGCAGCTAACCCCAGTCCTCTCCCTGGGATCTGACCTCCGAAGCCCGAGCCTCAGCTTCCAGTTTCCACCCTCCCAGGCGGCTGAGCAGACAAGCCTCTTGGGTTGGTGATTGTTGGTCGTCAGTGATCCTCTGTGCAGGAAGCTCTCCGCTTTGCCCTCTGCACCCCTGTTGCTGTGCTCTCTTTCATGCCTCCAAAACTTCCCCCTGCCCACCCGCCATCTCCACCAGTGAAGGGGCTTCCTAGTGTGTGGAAACCTTTCCTCCTTCACAGCTCCCTCCCACTGGAGCAGGTCCCATCCCTATTCCTTTGTCTCTGTTTTTTCTTTTTTTTTTTGCCCTACCCTGGTACGTGGGGAGTTTCTTGTCTTTTGGGAGGTCTGAGGTCTTCTGCCAGTGTTCAGTAGGTGTTCTGTAGGAGCTGTTCCTCATGTAGATGTATTTTTGATGTATTTGTGGGGAGAAAGGTGATCTCCAAGTCTTATTGCTCCGCCATCTTGAAGCTATCTCTAGATGTTCATTTCTTAATTGTTTTTGACTGGTATATAGTGAGCCTTTTTTATCTGAACAGTGGCCCTTTTCCAGTGTAGAAAAGTGTCCTATACAGCTTGATTACTGCTCTCATGTATTTGCCTAGTTCCTTCCTAAGGAATATCAACTGCCCCTTTTGCTCTGAATTTTGGGGGTGCATCCTTATTTACCATCCATACCATTGATCAGCTTTTCTGTGGCATGGATCTTGCTGATTGAAGAACCTCTTTTTCGTGGAATTAATCACAGGGAATGAGAGTCTCCCAATGTCCAGGAAAGATTTCTGTCCTGGGAGGAAATGCATTGCTTTTCTGTGGCCACTAAGGGACACCAGACCTTTCTGAGCCTTGGTGGTCTCATTGCAAAATAAGGAGGATGATTGCCACTCCTACCTCACAAGATCAAGAGAAATAAGACATGTGAGTGTGCTGTAGAAATTGAAAAGTACCTTTTGAACAATCAAGATTTTTAAAATTTATTTTTATTGCAAGAACCAGGATGATGATCAACACATATAAAACATCATTGCTGAAAACAAACTAGGCTAAAACAGTCTAGGATTGTCATTTTACAAAAAAGAAAACTAGGCTCCAAAGAATTTAAGTGACTTGCTTATAGTGTCCTCAGTTAGTAGTAGATGTGAAGCTAAACCATGCAAGTCTCCAGCAAAAAGATTTGCATTATTTTTATTTGTGCTTTGGACACATTTTTCAGCCATTAACAGTGTGGTAAAGGCTCTTCAATACTTTGCAGCAACATTTTTCTTACACAGATATGTCAAAGAGTTAATCTGGGGTGGAGGCAGTGAACCAGCATGGCCAAGTGCTACAGGGCTCTTCCTTGGTTACTGTTTGGTGTTTTAAAAATGGTTCTCTCACTAAGTAATAAGAACAGTTTCCCCAGGGAAAGTGCAGTTTGCATAGCTAAACGGCTCTCCTAACTTTTTCCTGGGATACTGCTTTGTAAGCCAAACTTGAAAGAAACTCAAACAGCAAAAACCTACTTTATTAAAGAAATAATCAAGCAACATAATTTCAGTAATATTCTAAGATGTCTCAAATATTAAACTAACACTATGTGAAGAGATTCATATCCAACATAAGTGAAGTAAACTTCTATAGTAAACTAGAGCAAACTCCCCATTTAAAAAAAAAACAACACCCTTTCTTCTTGTCAAAACCCCCAGATGTGCGCCCAGTGATCGGTGTTTCCATTAAAAGTTCAAAAGATGGAATCCAGATGTTTCTCTCAGCTCTGTGCCCTTCGACCCCTGATGCATTTACTTGCTCTTGGAGTTTTTGGTCACATGACTCCCTGAACTTTATGCTCTACCTAAATAGCTCTGAAATTTACTCTATGATAATGGAGCATAGAGTTGTTTGGGTTGGGGATCAATTTCATGTCTACGACGTGTTGCTGAAACTTTAAAGTTTTCTTTTTTCTTGTAGTTCTTTTTGAAAGAATGTCTGTGTTTAAGACATGTTATCACTATTCTATCTGGAATTTTAAGTGCTAAACATTTTAAGTGCCAAATGTTTGACCTACATTGGTAATAGAGGGCTGAAACGGATAAAGGTACTAATAGAATATAAATTATCTTGCTAAGTATGGCAAATAGAGCATTAATAGCCATTGTGGTGATGAGGTGGACAAAATGTTCTAAGAAACAAATTGCTTTAAAACATATTTCTTGGCTTTCAATAACCAATCAGAAAACCATCTACACCCACACAACGTTGCAACAAAAGTTGCTCTGAGAAGGATATACAGCCCTCTATGCTGGACACAAATGTGTTAGCTCTTAGCCATAGGGTGGCAAGAAGATCTTTTGGAAATTTAAAACAAAAACGTGTGGAAAGATACATGTTTACAGTGGCAAGGCTTCAGTGTGGAAAGTCGGTTGTAACATGTAATAATATCTAAAGAATGTTCATGTGAACTTTTTTTTCTCTAGCTCTGTGGGCAGTTCCCAAATTGATTAGGAGTAGTGTTTATAAATTTAAATTCCTGCTGTGGGAAATAACAGCAAAGCCACGTTCATTTTTAACATTTTCAAAGGTCTTTAAAAATGTCATTTTTCACACCATAAATCTGAGGTAGTTGAATGCTTGGTTACTTTCTCAAAGGAATGTTGAAAGTGGGGCTGCAGTCTGCAGTGGTCAAGCTTGGTGGGAAGAAAGTGTTGTTAATGGTGACCCAAAAGGATTCTTACAGTTTGGGGCCAATGTTGTTTTTGACAAAACCATAATGGTACAACCGAGAAAGAATCAAGAGAGAAAAACAATTGTCTGAAGCTAGAGTGATTTTTCAGGAATTATACTTGGCAGGTTTTCATTCTTCACTTCAATATTTTTGTTTCTGGAAAGGTCTGTTCTGAAAAAGGAGATTCTGGTTTATCTATACAAGGGAGATCCCACCAGAGAAAACAAAAGAGAGTATAAACACCAGTCCTCCTCCGAGAACACAAAATTACCCATTAGATCTCCTAATAACAATTATCTTGGATGGGCGGCAACTGGTTGCTTGGTTCCCCTGCCCATTGGGAACAGGCTGGTTAGTCCAGAGAATGGGAAAACTGACTTCTTGTTTCCAGAGCTAGGAAGATGACTTTGTCACTTGTAGATGTGAATTGTTTCTCTGTGTTTCCTATCATTCCAGTGTTAGGTGAACAGAAATTAACAAAATTAAAAGTGTTTAGCCATAATTTTTACAGCCAAGTCACATTTTTCCTTTCTGTGTAATAATTAGCTAAGATATGCCTAGAAAATTTATTCAGACTTTATTTCATATGGCTCTGTGGCTTAAATTTATTTCAGTAGGATTTACTAATAAATATGGGGAGTAATATAGCAAAATTGACAATTGGCAAATAAATCGATTTCAGAAAACATTTATATAGCTAGTGTTCTACTAACTAGGTAATAAAATGAGACAATTATTTGGGTAATTTGGGTAAAAGTAAGATTCTGCTTGTTGGAGAATGGGAGTCAAAATGGTATGCATAATTGACTGCCTATTATATTCATTTTTTAATTTAACAAATATTTATCAAATATCAAAGGATAAAGCCTGATTCTTCATCTTACAAAGCATATGATGGAGTTAGGGTGACTAGGTACATATGTAAGATATCACCGCTAGGTGCTCATTATTACCTGAATCAGGCAGATTGACTACTGGGTCACCCCTAACTGGTACTGGTAGAATCACTAAACTGCTCTCATTCAGTTTATTTCTATTTTGGCAACGCTTGAATGGAATTATATCATTGCCACTTCAGAAAAATGAAAATTATTTGAAAATGACTCAAATATTAAAGGTAGACTTATCCATAAATTTACTAATAATTAGACATTTATAACTTCACGTACATTTCTTAGTATAGGAATCCTTTTGAAACCAAGTTTGCTCCCTGAAGGACTTGCACATTTTCTCACAGTCATTTGTGGCTTGGTCAGTGCTTTGGTTCTTCTTCTTATGTCTTCTTTCCCCTCCTTTCCCCTCCTCTGTCATACCCTAATTTAGCTTCTTAGACCCTAACATCCTTATTGGGAAGTACATCTTTGTGTTTTTTTCTTTTTTTTTGCGGTACACGGGCCTCTCACTGTTGTGGCCTCTCCCCTTGTGGAGCACAGGCTCTGGACGCACAGCCTCAGTGGCCATGGCTCACAGGCCCAGCCGCTCCACGACATGTGGGATCCTCCCTGACCGAGGCACGAACCCATGTCCCCTGCATCGGCAGGGGGACTCTCAACCACTACACCACCAGGTAAGCCTGGGAAGTACATCTTTGTTAATGGCACTGCTGTTGGTAGAATAACTGGCCTGTTGAAGTGAAATGGCAGTTTCCATTCAATTTTATTTCACTTTCTCTGCCCTGGATAAAAATTTCAGCCTTTAACGATTCTGGTCACTCTCTGATAACAAAGACTTCTTGGGTCACTTCAAGTTATTAAGTCACAGACTCAAGTCATAAGGTAATTCCAGGACACCATTCCATCCAAACTCCAGAGCTTGATTCAGCTTTAAATTGCTTCTCAACTCTACCTGGTACCTGCTTAAGGCTGAAAGCCTGCAGTGGGAAAGGGGACATGGGGACAGTTTGTCCCTCTGCCTTCTGCTTTGTCACAGCCTACCTCCTTCCCTGTACTCTCCAGCTATAGTTTTTTCTCCATCTCCAAGAGCTGAAGGTGGGGGGTGACAGAGAACGAGGACAGGTAAGGGAAAAGGACAGATGTCATTTAGCTGAGGAGTATCATGCCCTCTGGACCTGGAAAATGGCTAAACTGATTCTTTCCCTTTGGGGGAATTTCTTGTCATGATGCTGGTCCTCTCCCCACCTCTACCTCCATATCCCTTATGTCAGCAGTCTCCAGCCTTTTTGGCACTAGAGACCGGTTTTGTGGAAGACAATTTTTCCATGGACCATGGTGAGGGGGATGGTTTCACAAAGATTCAAGCACATTACATTTATTGTGCACTTTATTTCTATTATTATTACATTGTAACATATAATGAAATAATTATACAACTCACCATGCAGAATCAGTGGGAGCCCTGAGCTTGTTTTCCTGCAACTAGATGGTCCCATCTGGGGGTGATGGGAGACAGTGACACCTGAAGTGCGTTGCTTATGTCCAGTCTACTCTGTAAGATGCAGCTTAATTGTCACTTGCCACTCACTGATAGGGTTTTGATATTAGTCTCTCGGCAATTGATTTATTATGGTCTCTGTGCAGTCAAATCTCTCTACTAATGATAATCTGTACTTGCAGCCACTCCCCAGTGCTAGTGTCACTGCCTCAGCTCCATTTCAGATCATCAGGCACTAGATTCTCATAAGGAGCAAGCAACCTAGATCTCTTGCTTGTTCAGTTCAGAGTAAGGTGCACGTTCCTATGAGAATCCAAAGCCTCCGCTGATCTGACAGGAGGTGGAGCTCAGGCGGTAATGCGAGTGATGGGGAGCAGCTGTAAATACAGATGAAGCTTCACTCGCTCACCTGCCGCTCACCTCCTGCTGTGCAGCCCAGTTCCTAACAGGCCACGAACTGGCAACAGTCTGTGGCCCAGGGGTTGGGGACCCCTGCCTTATGTGATCCATGGGAAACACTCTCACGTCTCGTCCTGCCAACTCAGGGAGTGCTGGCCACTCTCTTCTCTTTCACCACCAAAGCAGGCAGCCTGTCTTCCCTGGTCCTCCAGATTCCTGGGGCTGGAGTCAGTTCATTGCCACAAGAATCAGGCAGTGGTCAGGGGACACAGGTCAAGCTTTAAGGAG
The DNA here is from genome assembly GCF_025265405.1 of Mesoplodon densirostris. Lineage (NCBI taxonomy): Eukaryota > Metazoa > Chordata > Mammalia > Artiodactyla > Ziphiidae > Mesoplodon > Mesoplodon densirostris. The sequence continues at coordinate 56,962,257 of NC_082674.1, forward strand.
TTTCCTAACCTCCTCTCCCCACATTTGGTTTGTGTGAGGAGCGCCCCATTCTCCCCTGCATGGAGAAGGAAGAAGAAATGACAACACAGGAAACTCTACCTGAAAAAAAAGAAAAAGAATTCTCCCCAGCTTTTCCCCCCAAATTCTCTTTCATAGAATCCCTTTTATCTCTTGGATCTGACCAAGGGGTCAGAGTCCTGGAACAGTTCCTGCACAGGACATAGGGTCTATCTCCCACTTTTCTATGTAATATTATGTATTGAGCTCATCTAATATGTGTCTCAGTGAAGACTGAGGCAGGGAGAGTCCCAGTCTAGCTTCATTTTCAGTAGTGTTGGGTGATGGGAAATTAGTGATTTAACTTAGCTGATATAGAGGAGAGATTGTTCTTCTTGAATAAAGTCTGTCTACTGTTAATGTTGTTCTGCTTTTTTAAAAAAATCTTTATTGGAGTATAGTGGACTTACAATGTTGTGTTAGTTGCAGGTGTATAAAAACGGAATCATTTATACATATATATATTCATTATTTTTCAGATTCTTTTCCCATATAGGTTATTGCAGAATATTGAGTAGAGTTCCCTGTGCCATACAGTATGTCCTTGGATTAGTTATCTATTTTATATATAGTAGTGTGTATATGTTAATCCCAATCTACTAATTTATCACTTCCCCCATGTTAACCCTTAATGTTGTCCTTTATACATAGCACCCTTTGAAAGTCGTATTTCACCAAACATTTAATTCATTCTTCTATCTCAGGTAGGAAGAGGCAATTTATTGAACTTTTGGAACAATAGAGCTTGAGGGGTATAACTTCTAAGCATGGTCCTTAAGCTCACTCCTGCCTTAGGAAATCCAAAGTGTCTCTCTCCAATACATTCTATGGTCTACCTCAGAAAGCCCCTTAGATTCAGCATATTGATTGCCAATGAATTGGAACACCCTTGGAAGACAGAAAAAAATGAAGTCTGGGATGAAGTGGTCATGGAAGGTTTTGCTCAGATGGGGCTATATTTTTTTTAAATAAATTTATTTATTTATTTTTTGGCTGCATTAGGTCTTCGTTGCTGCATGCAGGCTTTCTCTAGTTGCGGTGAGCGGGGGCTACGCTTCATTGTGTTGCATGGGCTTCTCTTTGCAGTGGCTTCTCTTGCTGTGGAGCATGGGCCCTAGGAGTGCGGGCTTCAGTAGTTGTGGCATGCAGGCTCAGTAGTTGTGGCTCACTGGCTCTAGAGTGCAGGCTCTGTAGTTGTGGCACGTTGGCTTAGTTGTTCTGCAGTATGTGGGATTTTCCTGGACCAGGGATTGGACCTGTGTCCCTTGCATTGGCAGGTGGATTCCTAACCACTGTACCAGCAGGGAAGTCCTGGGGGCATATTTTTTGAATCCTGCTTATAGCTCTAGGGAATGAGTCTCAACCAACTAACGAGTCTCCTAGAAGATCTAAGCTAGTGCTTGACCATGAAACCAAGACATTAATGACTGACTCTAGAATCAATGAGACTTTAAGGGCCCAAATAACCCCAATGCTTAAATTCTTATGTGGGAAAAAATTATGGTTTGGATATCAAATTTTATACTGTCCTTGGTGCTTAAAACACAGAGTCAAAAAGATTGATGAAGGCAATTCACAAATGTTTGTTCAGTGAGTTTGGGTGATTACAAAAGATCAAATCACTCATTGATTTCATAAATTTATAAACTATTTTAACATCTCACAATTACTTTGGTTAAGATTAGCAGTGGACATACCAGGACTTGCTGCCTTTCCTACGTGAAGCAGTGTAAATTAATTGGTCCCATCTTGCACTGCCGTTGTCGAATCTGGATGCCTTCTGTAAAATGCAAACTAATGGATCAAAACCTCTGGAGAATTACCTCTGTTTTCCCCCCAGTATGTGTGACTTTCTTCTGGAAATCCATATCTCCTGCCTCTTTAAATATCTGTGGGTCATTGTGAGAAGACACTTCCCATCATTTTACCTAGGCCCATCTTATTCCTAATTTGCAGTCCTATAAACCATCTGAGTATTCCATACCCATGAAGTTATGTGTTTAGTAGGCCATCCAAGGTTCTGCCCAGTTCTGTGTGCTCTGACTCTGGCTTTTCCATCTCTGCTTCCAGTTTCATTTGAAGCAGGACAAGATTTGTGCTGTGTAGTAGGCTTACCATTCCTTACCATGGTCGGTCCATGCAAACACTACATCTTAGGAGGAGAAGCTAAGACAGGAAGCACAGCTCAGTCATATGTAATTTGACTTCATATTAATTATTAATATTAGATTAATATTTTTATTGTAGTAAATATAAAAAACATACTGTTTATTATTTTAACCATTCATAAGTGTACAATTCAGTGGCATTCAATACATTCACAGGGATGTAGAACCAGCAACACCATCAAGACCCCAAATGTTTTCATCATCCCCAACAATAACTCTGTTCTGTTAAACAGTAAGGTCTCCTTCCCTCAAATAAGATTAATATTAATAACAGTGAAAGATACCCAGATGCTGGAGGAAATGATTGAGTCACAGTCCTGCTTGGGAATTTCCATGATAGACAATTGGATGGGGAAGAAACAACAGACTAAAAGTCCAAAATGTTTTCACCTTGAATAACTAGAGGGCTGGAGGGGTGCTTGTGCCTTTAGCTGATGGAAGCAATTTTCAATCTTGTAATGTTTCACTTAGTTTGTTTTTTATTTTTTTCCTTTGTGTTTAGGCAAATTCAGTCTGAGTAAGGCTGGAGGGAGCCACACTATGGCCCTGACATGGAGGAGGAGGTGGCTGTTCTCCACTAAGTAACTTAGGTCTTGTTTTCAAGAAAACCTGAGTAATATTCCATTGTATATCTATACACCGTCTTCTTTTTTTTTTTTTTTTTTCCAGTACACGGGCCTCTCACTGTTGTGGCCTCTCCAGTTGCGGAGCACAGGCTCCGGGTGTGCAGGCTCAGCGGCCATGGCTCACGGGCCCAGCCTCTCCTTGGCATGTGGGATCTTCCTGGACCGGGGCACGAACCTGTGTCCCCTGCATCGGCAGGCGGACTCTCAACCACTGCACCACCAGGGAAGCCCACCCCATCTTCTTTATCCATTCATCTGTCGATGGACATTTAGTTGCTTCCACGTCTTGGCTATTGTGAATAGTGCTGCAAATAATGCCATTTGCAGCAACATGGATGGACCTAGAGATTATCATATTAAGTCAAGTAAGCCAGACAGAGAAAGATAAATATCACTCTAGTAAGTGATATCACTTATATGTGGAATCTAAAATAAATGATACAAATGAACTTATACACAAAACAGAAATAGACCCACAGACATAGAAAACGAACTTATGGTTACCAAAGGGAAAAGGTGAGGGGGAGGGGTAAATTAGGAGTTTGGGATTAACATATACATACTACTATATATAAAATAGATAACCAACAAGGTTCTTCTGTATAGCACAGGGAACTATACTCAATATCTTGTAATAACCTATAAGGGAAAAGAATCTGAAAAAGAATATATATATACATATACATATATATATATATATATATATATATATATACATATACATATATATATATATATATATATATATATATATATATATATAAAACAGAATCACTTTGCCATACAGCTGAAACTAACACAACATTGTAAATCAACTATACTTCAATAAAAAAAATAAAAGAAAAGCTACAAAATATGATACTTGGACAGATAGGCTACACCAAAGATCCTGGCTCAGAACAGTGAGGCAGAGGGAGGATGACAAGTCAGTAGAGTCCAGAGCCAACCTCCACCCCTCTCTCTGTCTCTCAGGAAAGACCCTCCCACTAGCACTGCTGTGCAAAAGGACAATTCATTTTGACGGACTGAGGAGCTCCAGGGGGACAGCAAAAGCAAATCAGCTCCATGTCCCGCAGTAAATCGTCTCTAGCTGAATGACGTCTGGTTCCTTTCTGGAAAGAATGTTCTTCGCTGAGTTGCAGTTTGCCAGGGGTCAAATATGACAGAAATGAAGTGTTGCTAATAGTGATTGAAAAGGATTCCTACTGTTTGTGGCCAGTGCTGGGGAGTAGAAAGGCCAAATTTGTGAGCCAGAGAACAGCAGGAGCCAGTACACTTTCCCCAAGACTTACTAAACTTTGAGTCACCTCTTACCCCCCAGCCACTCTGTCAGCCCTGTTTGGGGGAAACTGATATTATAATTACTAATCTCAGCAAGGGCCTAACGTGCAAGCTGAAGCTTTTTGGGCCTTCGGTGCAATTAGGGTGGGAGGGCAAGGCCGGCAGACACCGGCGGGCTCCATGCCCTGCTCCCAAATCGCCCTGCTTGGGTTTCATCCACACCCTCGCATCCTCTGTAGACAGGTAACTGAGCAGTGCCCGGCTCCGGGCCTCCAGCGAGGGGAAATTATTCCTGCCCAAACTGGCTGGGAGCTATTAAAGGTTTAAATGTCACCTCAAAAGAACTCTTGGCTAACCTTTAAGTGGTGGCGTCTTGAGGGCTGTTTCAGGCAGGATTTGCCCCCCTCCCGGGGAGTCTGGAGAGCTGAGAACATTTGTATGTGTTTCTCCACCCCTCCCTTTCTTTTGCTCCTTTCAGGGAATTATCACTGTACTTTCAAAGGGGGAACTTGTGGGACAGCCTGGCACCTGCCAGACTGAGCTTCCCAGGGAAGGCTGTCTTGGCTGAGTGTATAATTTCATTTAATCCTAAATAGCCCCCTTTACCTATTTTCGACAAATTCCCTTTAATCCTAACCACCACTTAGGAGAATATTTACTATCAAAAGGAGACAAATCGCTGTTTAAATGTGGATTTACTCAAGTCTGAAACTATGATGACAGTGACATATGGTAAAATGATAATATGTAAATAAAAACTGTAGACAGATTTATTCCCCGAGAAAGCTGGGCAGAGAGTGGATTAAAGTCATATGTGATCTCATTTGAATGGCCTCAGTTCAGACCCAGAGTTCAGTTAGGACCAGCCACGCCATTCACTCTGCTTACCTCAGTTCATTTGCCTCTAGTTCTCAATGACCCTCTGTTACCAGCCATACTCCTCTGATAAGTAGGCCTTGATGTTTACAGCACTTTAGAGCAGAATAAATGCAAACCGCACATTATTTATGGGCGTGCACTCTTAGCTGAAGGGGCATTTGTCAGGAATGTGAATACAGGTAGAATAAGTAGATGTGTGTCAGTTCAGACAGCCTGGCTTCCAGAAGCTAACTAGAAAAAAAGAGCTAAATAAAATACCACCCGAAAGACAACAGCTTTCAGTTATTGCCCATGAGCCTGAATTCCTCCCAATGAGTTGAAAGGAAATCTATACCAGATGGCATTTTTTTGAATCAGTCAAGTACACCAGTATTCCCAGACTCTTAGTGATGGGCAGTGATGCCAAAGGAGAGCTGGTTGTACATTTCCTCCCTCAGCTCACTGGTCATCGGAAGCAACATTGCTTTCTAGGGGTGGGTTTCTTAATTGCACTGAAATGTAATTACAATAGTTTGAAATGGAGGTCCTTTTTTTGTTTTTTTCCAAGGAAGCAGAATCAAGCAGATTGTGCCTTGTCTTCTTTGGCAACAGTGGTCTAATGGGCTTAAGCCAGAACTGGAAAAATGATGAACACACATCACATCACCTATATGTATGGTGATAATCTTTTCAATTGAGACTATCTCAGAACACAGGCTGAGAACATGGTCATGGAACTCCCAAATATATGGGATACAGGGCGTTAAAATCATTGTATTGAAATGCAGCATTTGGATAAATTGTTTTGAGCCCACTAATATATTACAATGAAGAGCTGGCCCATGTTAATCATATTTTCCCTTAAATGATCTCATCCCAAGACACCAAGTCTGAGAATGAAGACAAATACATTCTTTTTAAAAAGCTAAGGATAGATTTGACGTCTACCTTGGAAATACAATACCTGATGCTTTTTTTTCTTTTGAGAAAATTGTTGGCTGTACAAAACTCAGGTTTGAATCCAGCATACTCTTTATTTATAACTGATTACTATGAGCTTAAGAGAAAGGCATCGTGCATAATACTTCTTTCTGCACAGGAAAATATATTCATGAGGAAGAGCCAAAGAGCCAGTGAATTTGTTCAACTAATTGCTCTTGGATATTTTCTTACCATATAGTGTACATTTATTAAAGGATAAAGTATTTTACTATTATGGTGACTTTTTTGGTAAAGTTGATCCTATTTTAAGTTTATAAAGATCTGGGGACTCTTTTTGGTAATAAAGGGCAGAAAATTGTTTCCCAAAGATCCATCATTGATTTGGAGAAGAGGCAGGAAAAGAGGGATGAGGGGGAAGAGGACAATAATGAAATGTGATCGATTACGAATGATAGATTACGTTTGCTAGAAAACTCCTCCTCAACATGTCATTTAAAGACAACATGTCCCAAATCACTTTGGTGAGAACAAATCTTTAGGTGATTCAAATGCACAGCTGTTTGTTTGTCTTACAAAAATAGAACAAAATACCGATTCAGTCCAAGAAGAAACTGGACTGACAGACAAGGCCAAATGTCCATAGATCATTAAAGATACTTGTGTTTAACAAAATATAGGTATCCAGAGGTTGATGGCTGAGGTAGCCAGAGGCCTCCAGGTGGTTACAATAAGACAATGTATCAAACACAACTCAGGGCCTGAGTGTCTTAACATAATGAGCTTTGGAGTCCTAATCTTATGTGGTAGCCTCTACAAAGCATAAACATCTTACTTTATTACTGGATGGCCTTTTTTCAATTGTGGTTTCAGCTGATTTGTGATCATTTAATTCACTGTGAGCTTGAGAATGCATTCATCAGATAACCAAGGAGAGAGCCTTAGAAGGGTTTGTATGTATTTGCTGCTAATGTCTGCTTAACCAACCGTACATGCCTCAACAACCTTCAAACTGGTTGGTACTTGAATAAAATGAATCATGCATTAAAACAGATTAAGAAAAAGTTTTAAACCCCACACCATCTGTGATAGTGACAGAGTAGGACCCATCTTCATTTTAGGGTGAGGGTTTTATCAATTTCGGTCTGGATATTTTGCATGCATTTTATGGACTCTGGGATCAGGGAACAGAATGGTATTAATGGCACCATTAAGGTAAAATGAGCAGGTTGAAGTTCAAGCTTCGCCCCTAATAAAGTAGCTGAGAGGATTCCTTCCCTTGGTTGCCACTGAGAATCAACAGCAAGTGATGGTCTTAAGTTAACAAGCTAATATTTCATCCATGGATACCAGAACATTAATGGCTAAATACGCCAGTTGTGGGAAGAAGCACATGTGCAGCTATTTGCCCGACACAACTTCTGCTGTCATGGCCTATTAAAACCAGTTTACATGTGCATGTCGAATTTGATGAATATGTATGTGACCCTTTTCAGAGCCATCAGTCATTGGGCTACGGCCCCTATGGCAGGAAAAACAGCACCTCTCATTAAACACAGCATGAGTTACAGGCATGTTATGTTAATATTTCTTCAGAACTTTAGGGGGTTTTCTTCTTGTTCTAATAAATCCTGTGAAGAAAATAATTTAAAAGTATAATTGATTAAAAAAAAACAAAATAAAAAACCCTTTTTCTCATTTTCCCCTTAACTATTTTATTTGGTGTGGGAGTTTTGGAAGGCTCTTTCCTCAGGAAGTTGTAGGACAAGCTTATGAATCGTGCTTTGTATCACTCACTTGGGACTCCCAAGGCAAGCCCCCTCCTCAGCTGGAAGTTCAGCAAGGCTAAATGAGAGACCTCCCTGCGTGGAACTCGAAAACTCCTGAAAGACAGGGCTGTCTCTGAACTTTTGGAATATAATGAATCATCTGTTAACTCACAATTCTTACCAATGGGTCTGACACATTGTCAGTGTTCAACCAATGATTGTTATTATTATTACTATTATATTTAAGTCACGAAGTTTAAACAATCTTTGTACTAAGGAGTATAAGAACCTTTAAAGACTTTTACTGAAGTATAGTTGATTCACAATGTTGTGCTAATTTCTACTATACAGCAAAGTGATTCAGCGATACATATATATACATTCTTTTTCATATTCTTTTCCATTACTGTTTATCACAGGATATTGAATATAGCTCCTTCTGCTATACAGTAGGAGCTTATTGTTTGTCCATCCTATATATAATAGTTTGCATCTGTTAATAAGAGCCTTTCTGATGATTCTTTTCAAAATACGTAGAGTGAAAAATCATGAGAGTTCATATTAAGTAAATGCATACAAGCTATTAAAGCAGTAATTCCATAGGCTATGTTGAAATACCTAGAAAGCTAAACATAGGTCCAATCTGCTCACACAGTCTCCTGACCCCCACTTGTGATAAGGCCTCCAATACTGCTCTTTCCCACCCTACCTCGTTCTCCTGGCTTTCCATGGTGTCTGGACAACTAGTTTATAAGGTGTCTGAGAGCAGGGATTATGGTCAATACTCTTTGGCAGCATCCAGCTTAGTGTCTCACATACAGACTTTAACAGGCTTCCTAAATTTATACCCTAATAACTGACCCAGTACTGTCCAGACAGTACTGAGAGAAGAGTGCCCTGAAGCCATATACAGGGGATTTTGATGAGGGAAAGAACATCAATTCACAGAGAAGCCAGCCCACTGTAAGGTGGTAGAAGGTTCCACAAGGACTACCTTGTGAGCCACTAGATCACAGGAGCACTGAATTAGGAGTCTGGAGTTTGGGTTCTAATCTTGACTCTTCTTTTACCTGTCTGGGACACTATGGAATGCAGTCATTTTGGACCTAAGTTTTCTCACTGGCAATTAATTGCCAAGGTCCTTAAGATCTAGAGTTTTCTCCACAGAGAATTTCACTCCACTTTCAAAGACTTAGTCTGGGTCTCAGCTACTGTTGAATACCTGAGGATCAGAAAAGATTATTGCTTCCTTAACCTTCGATGATAGGTCAGCTCTATCTGTGAAGCTCTATCTGTGATAGCTCTATCTGTGCAATTCCTCATAAAAGATTACAGAGCTACTCACATTTCTTTCTCCCTCTTCAGCCCTGCCATCAAAGACCTTAGCATCTAGAGCTGAGTTCCTCAGTGTGCTGTCTTGTAGTCACGTCAAACCTTCACACAGTGCTTGGGATACATTTTGAAATTTTTTATCGTGATCACAGGTCTTCAGGTTGACATCTACAGGCTGGAAAACAAACTGTACAGGAAGTGGGAAAGTGCATTTGCCAAAATAATAGTAGCCAAATTTCATTGAGGAGTTAGCATTGGCCAGACCCTGTTCTAAGTGCTTTACATTTTTGTATTTTATTAACTTACTCAATGTGCCCAACTACGTTATGAGGTCAGTGCTGTTATTATGCTTTCTTGACAAAGAGAGAGAACTGAGATGCAAAGAGGATTTTTAAAAATTGCCCTCAGTCCTACAGAGCTGGTAAAGGAAGAAGGCTGGATTCAAATTCATTCAGGCAGTCTGGCTCCCGAACTTGTTTTTTTTGCCATTATGTCTCAGCCTGTGTCAAACTTTCCCTCCCAGGTGGACACCCCCTCAGGATAATAGATTTGGAGGCAGATGGAACAACATCCTCTAAAATAGAAAGCCACAGACTCAAGTGAAAACATATAAAACAGACTTCGTTTCTCATCCAGCTCCAGCTCTGCTGTGGATGCCAGGTTTTATTAGCATAGTGGGCCACGGAGATGAGTGGCTAAAAAGGTTAGGAATTCTCTGCCTCTGTACAAGAGGCCAGCCTCATTGGGACTTGCCTCTCCAGCCTGAGGTAGGATCCTGAAGATGCCACTGAGAGTGCCTAGGTGGAAGGCTCTGTCTCAGGAACTATGCTATCACTCTTCCACCACTTGAGAGGCCCCCAACTGGCTAAACAGCAGGCTCCATAGCTGGAGCCATCTCCACTTCTCTGTATAAATCTAGCACTAGGGCTGCCAACAGACAGTGTTGGATAAAGTCTATTCTGTTCCCTGCCAACCAAATGGCCCCACAGCATAAGGTTCCAAGTTTTCTCAAACTCATAAAACATGGCTGAATGAGACAGTGGTGCCATGAAATTTGCATCTGTCTTGTGCACCTGACACTTCCCGTCATGATGATGGAGTGCTTCCCTCATGTCGGGAGCACTCTGGGCTCTTGGGGAGAACAGGGAAGCAGGGTGAAGGTTGGTGGTGGGGCAAGCTAATCAAAGCCAGGAAGAAGAGTAAATCTGTAGGCATGAAGGATGGGAAACATGGTATGGGAGGAATGGAGAGCTGGGGGCTGGGGAAGAGCAGTGACCTAGGATAAAAGAGCATTCCAGGGCCCCTTGTGCATTCAGGCCATCAGTCATCTCTGCTTTTCTGGGGCACCCTTTCTGTTGACCTCCAGGCCCTGGCATGCAGCGTCCTTCTAACTGCCCCAGGGAAGCTGATCCCTTCCCTCATAGCCCACCATTGTGTGCATGCTTAGAGCAAGCCCGCAAGAAAATTAACCTATAGGGTCTACAGGTTGGAATGAAATAGTTTCACTGCATTTTGTGTTAAGGCTCTTTGAAAGGGGCAGGAGGTGGGGAAGATGCTAGAGTTTCTGCTGGAGGTGAGAAAAAAGATGAAAACGATTTACACTCAAGGAAAAGTTCCGTTATCTGCCTCTTTGTTCATCTTGCTTAAAAGTCCTCAACTTCATTCCAGAAAAAAAATTATAAAAGCATAGTAACTAAAGAGTTTGGATTCTAGAGCAGAGGGTTGAGGTTCAAATCCCAGATCAACCATTTACTGGTGTCCAAGGTTCTGTCTTTCTTTGCCTCTGTTTCTTCATTTATAAAACAGGGATAATTAGAGGAAGTATTTCATATTGTTTTTTGAGGTTAAATGAGATGATGTATAGTACATATTTTGTTCAGTGCCAAGTGAACAGTAAGCGCTCCACAGATGTTGGTTAAAAACCTGACCTCAAGGCTTTGGAGGGCTACTGACTGTTTTCAGAAGACAGACAGAAACCATGAATCTCAAGGCTCTCAGGCATTCAGTTGTAACTGTGCCATGAAAATCAGTGTCTGTAGTATCTACTTTTCAATGTCTAAGTAAGATTCTCTCTTTCTCTGAATAACTATGGGTTGGTAGAATGCCATCTTTTGAATTTTATATACTTTTTCTATCGCTCTCTTGTTGATTCATATCTGTTAGTCACAGTTTTCCCAATTAGATCTGAACTATTGAGGATCAAATTCCATGACGGTCCTCATCCTTTGACTCTTTCTCAGAGATTAAATGTGAAGTGGGTATTTATGATAGTCCTCTTGACCAAAAGTTCTGGCCTATATTCTCCTCATATGGCTTTATGGATGGTGGGCCTAAAGTTTACTATGTACTTGGTAATCTAGGGCCAGGCCATATTCCTGCAGTCAGTGAAAGTCTGATAACTATTCTTTGACTATCACCACCCTGATCCAATCCACCATTCCAAATGCTCCTGCATTGGCTTGGTTGTCTCTTCCACCTCTGGAATCTGAGAACTTCTCTTTGGATATTTTAGAATACATCACATCAAAGAGAGCATGACCAAATGGGAGTATTATCCATCACAGTTGACAAGCAGAAGTGGGGAGAGGGTAATATGCAGAAACCCTAAAGGCATTACTGGCAAAGCTCTTGTCCTCCCAGATTTTATTAGCAGAAGTAGAGAAAAGTACCTCCTTTTGGTGAGAAAGCCAAATTAAAATATTGAAAATGGGTTTTGAAAGTGCATCATTTTACTGAATCCTTAATTCATTTACTCACTTTTCTGCCAAACATTTGTTGCCTTCTTATTTGTGTTACACATGGTTCTGTTCAATTTTTAAGCTTCTTATATCTTCCAGTAATACATATATATATATATATATATATATATACATATGTGTGTGTGTGTATATACATACATATATCACATATATATATATGTATAAAGTTATATTTTACAGCCTTTGAGCTGGTTCGGGGAATACCAATAAATAAACAAACAAGTAAGTAAATAAATAAATTAAATAAAGCCATCTTTGTTGGATAGCCATGCTCAGCTCCTAAGTTCCAAATTTTGCCTGTGATATAAAGCCAGAAGTGGCAGGCAAATCTGTTCTGAAGTATAAGTGCTAACAACTACTTTTCCTATTTCCTCATTGTTTAGAAAAGTTTTCTCTTTTCTTTGGGAGAATACAAAGTGAATCTGACATTACTCAGAAAAAGAATAAACCAGATTTGTCATGAAGACTGCAGGGCTGAAAGACACAAATCAGCCATTTCTTTGAAAGTCAGGAAGTATCTAGTTTATACCATTAGCTGATGCAGAAATAAAAGACAATTGGTGATGAAATATACAGCCGAGGAAAATCCTCATGTTTCAGTCTTCAAAGTTATTACCAAAGCAGTCCCTGATCCACAAATATAATTTTGAAGTGATATTATATATCTATCAGCAAAAACTAAAGGAACATTAATTCAAAGATACTTTCATTCTAGAAATATATGTGTAGGTTTTGTATGTGTAGAAGCATACATGTGTATATGTATACCCATATGTATATTCATATGTACATAAATTAGATATAAACATTAATGCTAAAGTTAAATAATATTGAAATAGCATAGAACATTATTGTTTCAGTGTCATCCATTTATAATTTTTAAACCTTTCTGATTTCAAATCCAGAGCATAAATTATAATTATAATAGAGGATAAATTTTATACCAGCATTAAAAAAACTATAATTTAAGATAAGGCTTTGTGGGCAAAGCTGGAAGAGTTAGAAGTTATTCAATCCTCTCTTGAGAATATACACTTATTGCCGTTCTCATGAATTAGACTGATTTCAAACAGAAACCTGTTAGAAATATAATGAAAGAAAATGTCCCGTCTCCCGGAGGAAGATGGCGGAAGAGTAAGACGCGGAGATCACCTTCCTTCCCACAGATACATCAGAAATTCATCTACACGTGGAACAACTCCTACAGAACACCTACTGAACGCTGACAGAAGACCTCAGACCCCCCAAAAGGCAAGAAACTCCCCACATACCTGGGTAGGGCAAAAGAAAAAAAAGAATAAACAGAGACAATAGGATAGGGACGGGACCTGCACCAGTGGGAGGGAGCCGTGAAGGAGGGAAGGTTTCTACACACTACAAGCCCCTTCGCGGGCAGAGACTGCAGGTGGCGGAGGGGGAAAGCTTCGGAGTAGCAGAGGAGAGCACAGCAACAGGGGTGCGGAGGGCAAAGCGGAGAGATTCTGGCACAGAGGACCGGTGCCCTCAGGCACACACCAGCCCGAGAGGCTTGTCTGCTCGGCCGCCGGGGCGGGCGGGGCTGGGAGCTGAGGCTCGGGTATCGGCTTTCAGTCGGAGCGCAGGGAGAGGACTGGGGCTGGCGGCAGGAAGAGAGCCTGAAGGGGTTAGTGCACCACGGCTAGCCCAGAGGGAGTCCGGGGAAAGGGTCTGGAGCTGCCAAAGAGGCAAGAGACTTTTTTCCCTTTTGTTTCCTGGTGCGCGAGGAGAGGGCATTAAGAGGGCTGCTTGGGGAAGCGCCAGAGACAGGCACGAGCCGCGGGTAAGGCGCGGACATCGGAGACGGGCGTGGGCCGCCGCCGCTGCCGCCGCGGGGCCTGTGTGCGAGCGCGGGTCACTGTCCGCCCCGCCTTCCGGGGGGCCTGTGCACCCGGCCACAGCCGGAGTCCCGAGACCCGGGGACGGCTTTCCCGGGAAAGTGCACGGAGCGCCACGGGCTGCTGCAACGTCACGCCGGCCTCTGCCGCCGCAGGCCCGCCCCACACTGCGTGCCCCTCCCTCCCCTCTGCCTGAGTGAGCCAGAGCCCCCGAATCAGCGGCTCCTTTAAACTCGTCCTGTCTGAGCGAAGAACGGACGCCCTTCGGCGACCTACGCGCAGAGGCGGGGCCAGGTCCAAGGCTGAGACCCGGGAGCTGTGAGAGCAGAGACAGGGAAATCTCTCTGTGCAGCCTTGGAGGCAGCGGATTAAAGCTCCATGGTCCTTTTGATGTGCCCTGCGTCTGTGGAGTGCATGAATGGACAGCGAATCATCCCAAATTGAGGAAGTGGACTTTGAGGACAAGATTTAAGACTTTCCCCCCTTTTCCTCTTTTTACAATGAATTATTCCAAATTAAGGAGGTGGACTTAGAGAGCAAGATTTCAGACTTCTCGCCCTTTTCCTCTTTTTACAATGAATTATCCCAAATTGAGGAGGCGGACTTGGAGAGCAAGATTTTTGATTTTTCCCCCTGCTCTCTTTTTGTGAATGTGTATGTGTAATCTTCTGTGTAAGATTCTCTCTGTATAGCTTTGCTTCCACCATATGTCCCAGGGTTCTATCGGTCCGTTATTTTTTTCAATAATTACTTTCTAATTTTAATAACACTACTATATTTCATACTTTATTCTATTTAACTTTACCTGCTCTTTCTTTTTTTCCTACCTTCCCTTCCTCTCTCCCTCCCTCCGCTCTTCCTTTCCTTCTTTCTTTTTCTTTCCTCCCTCCCTCCCTCCGACCCTTCTTCTTTCCACTTTCTTTTTCTTTCCTTCCTCCCCCCTCCCTCCTGTCTTTCTTTCTTTCTTTCCTTCCTCCCTCCCACCCTCCCTTCTCCCATTCACTCTTCCTTTTGCTTTCATTCCTCCCTCCCTCCCTCCTTTCTTTCCTTCTTTCTTTCCATCCTTCCTCCCTCCCTCCCTCCTTTCTTTCTTTCTTCCATCCTTCCTTCCTTTCTTCCCTTCTTCCTTTCTTTCCCTCTCTCTTTCTTTCTTCTACTAATTCTTTCTTTCTACTTTTTCTCCCTGTTATTCTGAGCCGGGTGGATGAAAGGCTCTTGGTGCTGCAGCCAGGAGCCAGTGCTGTGCCTCTAAAGTGGGAGAGCCAACTTCAGGACACGGGTCCACAAGAGACCTCCCAGCTCCACATAATATAAAGCAGCGAAAATCTCCCAGAGATCTCCATCCCAACACCAGCACCCAGCTTCAGTCAACGACCAGCAAGCTACAGTGCTGGTCACCCTATGCCAAGCAACTAGCAAGGCAGGAACACAACCCCACCCATTAGCAGAGAGGCTACCTAAAAACATAATAAGGCCATAGGCACCCCAAAACACACCACCAGACGTGGACCTGTCCACCAGAAAGACAAGATTTAGCCTCAACCACCAGAACACAGGCATTAGTCCCCCCAACCAGGAAGCCTACACAACGTACTGAAACAACCTTAGCCACTGGGGTCAGACACCAAAAACAACGGGAACTACGAATCTGCAGCCTGCAAAAAGGAGACCCCAAACACAGTAAGTTAAGCAAAATGAGAAGACAGAAAAACACACAGCAGGTGAAGGAGCAAGATAAAAACTTACCAGACCTAACAAATGAAGAGGTAATAGGCAGTCTACCTGAAAAAGAATTCAGAATAATGATGGTAAAGATGATCCAAGATTCTATTTCCAAGATCCATAATCTTGGAAATAGAATAGACAAAATGCAAGAAACAGTTAACAAGGACCTAGAAGAACTAAAGATGATCAAGCATCGATTAAAAACACAATAAATGAAATGAAAAATACTCTAGATGGGATCAATAGCAGAATAACTGAGGCAGAAGAGCGGATAAGTGAGGTGGAAGATAAAATAGTGGAAATAACTGCTGCAGAGCAAAATAAAGAAAAAAGAATGAAAAGAACAGAGGACAGTCTCAGAGACCTCTGGGACAACATTAAACACACCAACATTCGAATTATAGGGGTTCCAGAAGAAGAAGAGAAAAAGAAAGGGACTAAGAAAATATTTGAAGAGATTATAGTTGAAAACTTCCCCAATATGGGAAAGGAAATAGTTAATCAAGTTCAGGAGGCACAGAGAGTCCCATACAGAATAAATCCAAGGAGAAATACACCAAGACACATATTAATCAAACTGTCAAAAATTAAACACAAAGAAATCATATTAAAAGCAGCAAGGGAAAAACAACAAATAACACACAAGGGAATCCCCATCAGGTTAACAGCTGATCTCTCAGCAGAAACTCTACAAGCCAGAAGGGAGTGGCAGGACATAATTAAAGTGATGAAGGAGAGAAACCTGCAACCAAGATTACTCTACCCAGCAAGGATCTCATTCAGATTTGATGGAGAAATTAAAACGTTTACAGACAAGCAAAAGCTGAGAGAGTTCAGCACCACCAAACCAGCTTTACAACAAATGCTAAAGGAACTTCTCTAGGCAAGAAACACAACAGAAGGAATATACCTACAATAACGAACACAAAGCAATTAAGGAAATGGGAATAGGAACATACATATCAATAATTACCTTAAATGTAAATGGACTAAATGCTCCCACCAAAAGACACAGAGTGGCTGAATGGATACAAAAACAAGACCCATATATATGCTGTCTACAAGAGACCCACTTCAGACCTAGAGACACATACAGATTGAAAGTAAGGGGATGGAAAAAGATATTCCATGCAAATGGAAATCAAAAGAAAGCTGGAGTAGCAATTCTTATATCAGACAAAATAGACTTTAAAATAAAGACTATTAGAAGAGACAAAGAAGGACACTATATAATGATCAAGGGATCGATCCAAGAAGAAGATATAACAATTGTAAATATTTATGCACCCAACATAGGAGCACCTCAATACATAAGGCAAATACTAACAGCCATAAAAGGGGAAATCGACAGTAACACAATCATAGTAGGGGACTTTAACACCCCACTTTCACCAATGGACAGATCGTCCAAAATGAAAATAAATAAGGAAACACAAGCTTTAAATGATACATTAAACAAGATGGACTTAGTTGATATTTATAGGACATTCCATCCAAAAACAACAGAATACACATTTTTCTCAAGTGCTCATGGAACATTCTCCAGGATAGATCATATCTTGGGTCACAAATCAAGCCTTGGTAAATTTAAGAAAATTGAAATTGTATCAAGTATCTTTTCCGACCACAATGCTATGAGACTAGACATCAATTACAGGAAAAGATCTGTAAAAAATGCAAACACATGGAGGCTAAACAATACACTACTCAATAACGAAGTGATCACTGAAGAAATCAAAGAGGAAATTAAAAAATACCTAGAAACAAATGACAATGGAGACACGACAACCCAAAACCTATGGGATGCAGCAAAAGCAGTTCTAAGGGGGAAGTTTATAGCAATACAATCCCACCTTAAGAAACAGGAAACATTTCGAGTAAACAACCTGACCCTGCACCTAAAGCAATTAGAGAAAGAAGAACAAAAAACCCCCAAAGCTAGCAGAAGGAAAGAAATCATAAAGATCAGATCAGAAATAAATGAAAAAGAAATGAAGGAAACGATAGCAAAGATCAGCCAAACTAAAAGCTGGTTCTTTGAGAAGTTAAACAAAATTGACAAACCATTAGCCAGACTCATCAAGAAAAGAAGGGAGAAGACTCAAATCAATAGAATTAGAAATGAAAAAGGAGAAGTAACAACTGACACTGCAGAAATACAAAAGATCATGAGAGATTACTACAAGCAACTCTATGCCAATAAAATGGACAACCTGGAAGAAATGGACAAATTCTTAGAAATGCACAACCTGCCAAGACTGACTCAGGAAGAAATAGAAAATATGAATAGACCAATCACAAGCACTGAAATTGAAACTGTGATTAAAAATCTTCCATCAAACAAAAGCCCAAGACCAGATGGCTTCACAGGCGAATTCTATCAAACATTTAGAGAAGAGCTAACACCCATCCTTCTCAAACTCTTCCAAACAATTTCACAGGAAGGAACATTCCCAAACTCATTCTACGAGGCCACCATCACCTTGATACCAAAACCAGGCAAGGATGTCACAAAGAAAGAAAACTACAGGCCAATATCACTGATGAACATAGATGCAAAAATCCTCAACAAAATACTAGCAAACAGAATCCAACAGCACATTAAAAGGATCATACACCATGATCAAGTGGGGTTTATTCCAGGAAAGCAAGGATTCTTCAATATACGCAAATCAATCAATGTGATACACCATATTAACAAGTTGAAGGAGAAAAACCATATGATCATCTCAATAGATGCAGAGAAAGCTTTTGACAAAATTCAACACCCATTTATCATAAAAACCCTGCAGAAAGTAGGCATAGAGGGATCTTTCCTCAACATAATAAAGGCCATATATGACAAACCCACAGCCAACATTGTCCTCAATGGTGAAAAACTGAAACCATTTCCACTAAGATCAGGAACAAGACAAGGCTGCCCACTCTCACCACTCTTATTCAACATAGTTTTGGAAATTTGAGCCACAGCAATCAGAGAAGAAAAGGAAATAAAAGGAATCCAAATTGGAAAAGAAGAAGTAAAGCTGTCACTGTTTGCAGATGACATGATACTATACATAGAGAATCCTAAAGATGCTACCAGAAAACTACTAGAGTTAATCAATGAATTTGGTAAAGTTGCAGGATACAAAATTAATGCACAGAAATCTCTGGCATTCCTATATACTAATGATGAAAAATCTGAAAGTGAAATCAAGGAAACACTCCCATTTACCATTGCAACAAAAAGAATAAAATATCTAGGAATAAACCTACTTAAGGAGACAAAAGACCTGTATGCAGAAAATTATAAGACACTGATGAAAGAAATTAAAGATGATACAAATAGATGGAGAGATGTACCATGTTCTTGGATTGGAAGAATCAACATTGTGAAAATGACTCTACTACCCAAAGCAATCTACAGATTCAATGCAATCCCTATCAAACTACCACTGGCATTTTTCACAGAACTAGAACAAAAAATTTCAAAATTTGTTTGGAAAAACAAAAGGCCCCGAATAGCCAAAGCAATCTTGAGAACGAAAAACGGAGCTGGAGGAATCAGGCTCCCTGACTTCAGACTATACTACAAAGCTACAGTGATTAAGACAGTGTGGTACTGGCATAAAAACAGAAAGATAGATCAGTGGATCAGGATAGAAAGCCCAGAGATAAAGCCACACACATATGGCCAACTTATCTTTGATAAAGGAGGCAGGAATGTACAGTGGAGAAAGGACAGCCTCTTCAATAAGTGGTGCTGGGAAAACTGGACAGGGACATGTAAAAGTTTGAGATTAGATCATTCCCTAACACCATACACAAAAATAAGCTCAAAATGGATTAAAGACTTAAATGTAAGGCCAGAAACTATCAAACTCTTAGAGGAAAACATAGGTAGAACACTCTATGACATAAATCACAGCAAGATCCTTTTGGACCCACCTCCTAGAGAAATGGAAATAAAAACAAAGATAAACAAATGGGACCTAATGAAACTTCAAAGCTTTTGCACAGCAAAGGAAACCATAAACAAGACCAAAAGACAACCCTCAGAATGGGAGAAAATATTTGTAAATGAAGCAACTGACAAAGGATTAATCTCCAAAATTTATAAACAGCTCATGCAGCTCAATAGCAAAAAAACAAACAACCCAATCCAAAAATGGGCAGAAGACTTAAATAGGCATTTCTCCAAAGAAGATATACAGACTGCCAACAAACACATGAAAGAATGCTCAACATCATTAATCATTAGAGAAATGCAAATCAAAACTACAATGAGATATCATCTCACACCAATCAGAATGGCCATCATCAAGAAATCTAGAAACAATAAATGCTGGAGAGGGTGTGGAGAAAAGGGAACACTCTTGCACTGCTGGTGGGAATGTGAATTGGTACAGCCACTATGGAGAACAGTATGGAGGTTCCTTAAAAAACTAAAAATAGAACTACCATATGACCCAGCAATCCCACTACTAGGCATATATCCTGAGAAAACCATAATTCAAAAAGAGACATGTACCAAAACGTTCATTGCAGCTCTATTCACAATAGCCCGGAGCTGGAAACAACCTAAGTGTCCATCATCGGATGAATGGATAAAGAAGATGTGGCACATATATACAATGGAATATTACTCAGCCATAAAAAGAAACGAAACTGAGCTATTTGTAATGAGGTGGATAGACTTAGAGTCTGTCATACAGAGTGAAGTAAGTCAGAAAGAGAAAGACAAATACCGTATGCTAACACATATATACGGAATTTTTAAAAAAATGTCATGAAGAACCTAGGGGTAAAACGGGAATAAAGACACAGACCTACTTGAGAATGGACTTGAGGGTATGGGGAGAGGGAAGGGTAAGCTGTGACAAAGCGAAAGAGAGGCATGGACATATATACACTACCAAACGTAAGGTAGATATCTAGTGGGAAGCAGCCGCATAGCACAGGGAGATCAGCTCGGTGCTTTGTGACCGCCGGAGGGGTGGGATGGGGAGGGTGGGAGGGAGGGAGATGCATGAGGGAAGGGATGTGGGAACAGATATATATGTATGACTGATTCACTTTGTTACAAAGCAGAAACTAATAAAAAAAAAAAGAAAATGTCCCATTTATAAGAGTAGTGAATATTGTAAAATACCAAGGAATAAACATAACACTAAATGAAACAGTCCTATGTGAAGACACATTTTAAGTCTTATTAACAGCTTAAATAGAAGACTTGAACAAACAAAAAGACACAGCATATTCTTGAGTAGAAAGATTCGACATCATAAAGATATAAATTTTCTCTAAGTTAATTTCTAAATTTAATTTGATCCCAGTAACAAAGAAAGAAAGTTTTCTTTTAAGCTAACAAGTTGACTCTAAAGTTCATGTGAAAAAAAGAACAAGAATAACAATGAAAACTGTGAAAAAGAAGAGACATGAGGGCAGACTAGTCCTATCAATAAATGTTAAAACAGATTCAAAAAAGTAAACAGACTCAAAAACCAAAATAGTGTGATGGTGGGATATGATTAGACAGACAAAACAATGAGCCAAATAGAATGTTCAGTAAAAATTGCAAACATATATAGAATTTAATATATGATTCAAGATGGCATCTTAAATAGTGAGGAAAAGAAAGACGGTACAATAAATGATGTTAGAGCGATCAAAGAGTCCAATGAGAAAAGTAACTTGGACCTATACCTCACACTTTACATAATGATGAATTCAAAATTGATTGAAGATTTAAATGATACTAATGAAGCCATAAAAGTTCTAGGAAGAAACATAAGGAAATTTCTTTATAATCTTAAATTATGGGAGGCATTTCTAGGTATGACTCACAATCTTAAACCATAAAAGATATAAAAGATATTGATAGTTTTGGTTATGTAATATACCAAAAATGTATTTAGGGAAAAAAAAAGAACAGACTACCTAGAAACAAATTTAACCAAGGAAGTAAAAAACTTGTACACTAAAAACCAGAAATCATTGATGAAAAAAATGAAAGAAGACCTAAACAAATGGGAAGACATGTTGTATTTATGGATTGAAAAACTTAATATTTTTGAGATGACAATACTCCTCAAAATAATCTACTGATTCAGTACAATCCCTACCAAAATTCCAATGGTCTGTTTTGCAGAAATGGAAAAGATGATCCTTAAATTGATATGGAATTACAATGGGCCCTGAATAGCCAAAACAATATTGAAAAAGAAGATCAAAGTTGGAGGACCCATACTTCTGAATTTCAAAACTTCCTGCAAAGCTACAGTAATCAAAACAGTGTGGTACTGGCATAAGGATACAGATATAGACCAATGAACGAGAATTGAGAGTCCAGAAATAAATCCAAGCTTCTGTGGCCAACAGATTTTTGACAAGAGTTGATCTTTCAGCAAGGAAAGAGTAGTCTCTTCAGCAAGTGGTGCTGGATCAACTGGGTATCTATATGCAAATGAATGAAGTTGGATCTCTACCATGTCATATGTGAAATGGATTGATGACCAAAATATAAGAATGAAAACTATTAAACTCCTGGAAGAAAACATAGGGGAAAATCTTTGGTGCTTCAAGTTTTGGTCTTGTAAGGATACCATTAAGAAAGTGAAAAGACAACCTATAGAATGGAAGAAAATATGTGTAAATCATATATAATAAGGGTTTAGTGTCTGGAACACATAAAAAAAAATCCCACAACTCAACAACACAAATAAAAGAATCCCAAGTAAAAAGTGGGCAAAGATTTTAGTAAGCAATTTTCCAATTAAAAATATATTAATAACGGGAGTTCCCTGGTGGTCCAGTGGTTAGGACTCAACGCTTTCACTGCCATGGTCAGGGTTCAATCCCTAGTTGGGGAACTAAGATCCAGCAAGCCAAGAAGCACAGCCAATACATATTCATATATATATATATATATACACACACACACACACACACACACTAATAATCAACAATCACATGAAAAGATGTTCAACATTATTGGTCATTAGGGCAATGCAAATCAAAACCACAATGAGCTATCACTCCATACCCACTAAGATGGCTATAAAAATAATAAAAAAAAAAACACAAAACCAAAACAAACAAAAGAATAAAATAACAAGTGTTGGTGAGGATGTGGAGAGATTGAAACCCTCATACATTTCTGGTGAGAATGTAAAGTGGTACAGCCAAAGTGGGAAATAGCTTGGCAGTTTCTCAAAATTTTAAACATACAATTACCATATGATCCAACCCAAATGTCATCAAGGAATACTGGATAACAAAATGTGGTTTATACATATGATAGAATATTACTCAGCTGTTAAAAGGAATGAAATACAGATACATGCTACAGCATGGATGAATCCCCCCAATATTATGATAATTGAAAGAATCCAGACACCAAAGTCTCATTTTGTAGGATCCCATTTATATGAAATACCCAGAATAGGTAAATGCATAGAGGTGGAAAGCAGATTGGTGGTTGCCAGAGGCTGGGAAGACAGGGGAATAGTCAACGGCTGCATAATGAGGATGAGATTGTGGCAGGTGGTTGATAAAAATGTACTGGAACTAAACAGAGGTGCACAACACTGTGAATTTATTAAATGGCACTAAATTGTACACTTTAAAATGGTTAATTTTATGGTTACATGAATTTCACCTCAACAAAAAAACTTTGACAAAGGAAATTAGCATAAATTATGGACCTCAGTTAACAATATTGTATCAATTATCAGTTTGTTAATTGTGACAAATGTGGTATAAGATGTTAGTAATCAGGGAAACTGGGTGTGAGGTGTATGGGAATTCTATCTTTGCAATTTTCTGTAAATCTAAAATGATTCTAAATTAAAAGCTTAATTTTTTAGATGAAAAGAGAAAAAAACAAAGTTAAAAGACAAGTGACAAACTCAGAAAAGATATATGCAACTCATTTGATCAGCAAAGTATTATTTTTTCTACTTTTAAGGGCTCCTAAAAATTAAGACAATGTTCACATATCCACTAGGAAGAGGGGAAAAAGAAAGTTGATCAAAAGTTAAATACAATTGTCTCTTAAATATATACAGAAATGTTAGCTTCTCTCATGAAAAGAAAGATTCATATTAAAAACTACCCTGTAGTAACAACATTTTTAACCACTATAATGAAAAAAATATAAAAGTTTGACAAAGTACTCTTTGGTAAGGCTGTGTGGAAACAGGCACTTATGATGCTGTGTATATAAACTGGTATAGCTCTATGCAGGATAATTTATTGATATATCAAAATTACAAATGAATAGCCCCACTGACCCAGAAATTTCACAATGGTAATCTATGTTACAAATATACTTATACATGTAAGAAATGACATATGCCAAGTTTACCCATTTCAGTGATATTTTTTAATAGCAAATGACTTTAAAAAAAACCCAGAAGTCCATAAATAGGTGATGAGCAAATATTATTTATGGTACATCCATATAATGACATATTATGTAGCTTTAAGAAAGAAAAAAGCAATTCTCTATGTATGACATAGAAAGATTTCAAGAATTATTGATAAGTGAAAACAGTAGAACAGTATGTATCAATACTAATTTTTCTTTAAAAAAGGGAAGGAGGCAGAAAAACTACAAATATATTTGTATTTATTTGTATATGTGACAAGAAACTCTAAAAGATATACAATAACAGTGGAGGAGGGGCAGTGTTCTTTGGATGAATAGGGAAGCAATGAGTCGATTGGGTGGGAGGAAAGCATTTGATTTTATACTTTCATATATATAATCACGTGAAAGTATTACCTACTTAAAATTTACAAATATTTAAGTGATGAAGCCAAAAAGAACTTACAATGTACATATTGATGGAGACTTTCTTAGCTAAAGGAAAACATGCAACAAAGACATTCCATCAAAGACCTCTAGTTTGACAAACTCCCCCCAGAATTTGTGTTTTCTTTGGCCTTGGAAACCAAGACCATGGGTTTATCAGGGAGTGTTGCTGGGCTAGTCCCGTCATTCAGATATTATGCCCTCCTCGGGGCCTGCCCTCTCTGTTATGTTCCCTGCTCCATCTCCAGTGCCCAGAACTCAGTCTGACACCAACTAAGTGCTAATGAGCATTTACTGGATAATTGAATTTAGGAAACTTTACTACTGTGCACATGATTTTAGTTGTTAAGTACGGAGTCCAGGGAGAATGAGAAAGAATTTTTTTCAAAAAACAAAATGTTCACTTTAAATTGACAACAGTTTTTAACCTAAAAACAGACAGAAAATCTTTTTCATCCACTAGATATCAAATGTCCCTCCTTGGGTTGGTTATAGAAAACACTGTCTGACTATCGAGGACCTGCCAAAATCCCAAATTCTGATTTCTACTTGCAAGACAGAGGAACTACTTGTATTTTTTGGGGGGGTCCCTTTAAATGTGTCTTATGTCTGGGGCAGGAAAAAACTACAATTGGAGGAAGATGTTGACTGTATCTTGGGGGAGAAGCAGGTGAAGAAGGATTGATTCTACTGGGTGGTTTTTTCTTTCCCTGCATGGAGGTATTTTGCTTTTTTAAAGAAACTAATATTTGAACAAGTTTGAATGTATTCTTCAAGCCCTTAGGAATTTGATCTGAGCATATCATAATATGAAATTAGAACTAAAACAGAAACAAAACAGCCATAGGACTTCCAACATGAGAATAAAAAAAAATAGAAAGAGGAGAAATGTATTTGCACTTGGTCTACAGTTCCATTTCTAATAAAAGCCTACGACTGTAACTCATAAATCTCTCTCCCTGTCAAATGCCAAGAAAGTACCTTTGGATTTGACTTTTAAGCTGTCTTATGATTCACCACTGGGTCAAGAGATGACCATAAACAATTTTTAAAATAATTGGCTTTTATCAATTATTTTCTATAATTTCTTGGTGTTTTGCAGCTAAAGGGTTTACAAAATATTCTACTTGGGGATGAAGAAATGTCTTAAGCTGCATAGCCAGCAATGGAAACAGACTTCTTTTCCTCTCACCATAGCTTTCCTTGGTATGGTGAAGGAGTTTGTGTAGGGTTACCTGTATATCCAGGTATCACCCACATCTGTGAGGCAAGAATGTAATGAATTTAATTCTCTAGGGCAATTCAGCTTATTTCATGAGCACTGAACTCATTTGGGGAGTGGAGACAGGGAGAAATGACTATCAAATATATCTATCGCTGGTATCCAGTTGCATAGAAAAGTATGTCAGTTAAAATAGGTTAAACCGATTTTTCAGGGAATGTTAAAAAAACCCAGCAACATTTACAAGTGGACAGAAATCACTCGTCTTGACAAGTGATTACGTAGATTAGGAAAGATGCATGAAGTGTTCTGTACTACTGAGGAATGGGGAATGGGAATAAATTCACTACTGATATAAAGAATAACATGACAGGTGTGTTCTCTTCTTGGTTAACTCTTCAGCACTAGAGTTTAGGCCACACCTTGGGCCTATGCAAAAATATGGGGGAAAGGTCATGAGAAATGCTCTGAGGGCTCAGGTATTTGGCTTCTCAGAGAAATTCCAAAATACACAAGATTTTCAGGCCTCTTGAAACCAATAGGATATGCTCTTGCATTTTTCTCTTAGGCTTTTTGTAACTCAGATCTCAGTAGGATCTTTATAATAATTTAATTTTTGCCCCTAGTCACACTCTTATGTCTACATTGAAAGAAAGTTGGGGAATATAAAACATTTCTTTGCCACCTTGACTCTGAAGTTGATCAACCACTCCCACCTTCAACATGTCTTTTCTTTGCGTTCTCTGTAGCATTTATGGTCACGCGCTTTAACACTGCCACGTGGTATTTTCTGAGCATGGTCATTGTTTTCTTCAAGGGTGTTGCCTCTGTCTGGCACTTCCAGGGTCCACTCAAGCTCTGACCCAGGACTGTGTAGACCATGAGCACTCCAGGACTCCCGTTATTTGGGATGATGGCTTACCACTAGCATCATCTTACTGGGGTCTGCATTTAGGAGGGTATGATGAACAAGTTTTCAGTAGTAGGGCCAAATATCTCCTGTGAACCAGAAACTTCACATCTCACATTTGTCTTTTTAATGGGTTGTGTATTTGTGTTTAGAAATGTATGCTGTTTGTTGTCTCCTATTGAAGGAATAGATTTTGTATAATTTCTTATGCTGAACAATTTTAAAATGAATGTGAAGCAAAATAAACTATGAGTGAAATCACGATTTAATATTCAGCATACTTTTTTTTAAATAGTGGAGAATGGAAAAACTAGGAAAACTATCTACCATCAACTTCTCCAGGAACGTGCCTAGCTCCAGATCCTGCTGGCCAACAGTACGGTTCAAAACATGCTGCTCATTGGGAGCCATTGTTCTTACTTTGAGCTCCATAAGAGACCTTCAGGGGATCCCTGCACATCCTGGAAATGTTTGCAAAACTTTGTGTTTATATACACTTTACTAGGGAAGGGCAGACACTTTTATATCATGTTCTCAAAGAGGTCAATGACCCTAAAATATTAAGAGCATCAATTTAGAATCCATAAGCTACTTGCAAATAATTTTAGATGAATCTCATCACTTAATTTTAGAAGAGTGAAAATAAATATTGCAAGTTATTTATTCATTCATTTAGTATATACTCATGGAGTATTTTCAAATGCCAAGTACAGTCCAAGGTGTTAGTGAGATAAAGATGGGTAAGCTCATAGGAAGGAAATGGTGGAAGCATTTCCTGAATAAAGAAAACCAAACAGAATTATGTTGAGGGTGACTCTCCTTTAAGTTTTCTGACACTAATTTGACACTAGGTTCTTTTGAAGGTTGGTTATCACTGCTAGTATATGCTTTTAATTGAGTTACCATAATAACTATAACTCACTTCAATTAACATTAACTTCTATTGTGGCAGATATAATTAAGAATACATATGTGACTATTTCTGCCTTTTATAATGAGCTTTCATAGTAATCACTATTTGAACTACAGTATTAAACATAATTACTAAGTATTCTACTAGAACATAGAATTACTTTATAATTATATGATATTTTCCTAAGCATAAAGCATGTAGTTACTTTGGAAGTAAAGCACAAGAGTGACATTCATCAATCCATTACATAATTGATGAAATCTTGCTAATAAATGTGAGTTAACATCCATAAACTCTGTGCATCTTAAATTCCAAAATAAAGCCAGTCATCAGCCTCTTTTTGAAAAGGAAAAAACCTTATTTAAAGACCCTAATTCCAAGGGGGAAAAATGTCTGAACACACGAATCATTTTGTTTTGGAGTCCAGAAACAAAGTAGATGACATTAGCTGTATCCATTGAAAAGCAAGTGTATGTTTAATACACTAGAATGGGGTTTTGAAAAACAGTTGTATCTTAGTCCACAGCTAACATTTTCGTGGATAGAAGCTTTCTAATAGAAGCTTTGGGATGTGTTTTCCAATATATATTTTCTGCTATAAAATTGTATTTTCTAGAAAATGCAGAACTTACATTAAAGAAGAAAGAAAGAAGAATTATTGGGGGAAATAGAGTTTCCTCAAGGTCTGGGACTTAGTACTTAACAGATAATTCCAAAATACTATAACAATCCATAAGGCAGGAAAAAATAAAGCAGCAGATAGCAATGGCCCATGTTCAGTGGCATAGAGAATTAGATAACCAAAATTATTTAATAAGGTATATTAATTTCCTAGGGCTGCCATAACAAATTCCACAAAATTGGTAGCTTTCAACAACAGAAATGTATTCTTTCATAATTCTGGAGGCCAGAACTCAAAAATGAAGGTGTTGGCAAGGTTGGCTTCTTTTTGGAGGCTCTGAGGAAGAATCTGTCCCATGCCTCTGGCTTCTGGTGGCTGTGGGCAATCCTTAATGTTTATTGGCTTAATGACACCTCCCTCCAATCTCTGTTTCTGTCTACACATGGCCTTCTTCCCTGGGTCTGTCTGTGTCTCCTCCTTTTCTTCCTCTTATCTAGACACTGTCATTGGATTTAGAGTCCACTCTGATCTAGGGTGATCTCAGCTTGAGATCTTTAGTTTAAATACATCTTTAAAGACCTCTATTCCAAAAAGATCACATCCTCCACATATCTTTTGGGTTACACAGTCAACCCACGACATAATATATTAATGTAACTATAACATTTCAAAGGAATCAGAGAGGTGAGATGCCAAAATAAGGCTAAGGCCTTAGCAATGGAGATCTTAGACCTGAAAATGATCTCCCGAGGCAAAGCAGGAATCCTCCAGCCATTCAACTTGTAGGAAATTATCAACACTTAACAGGAAAAAAACAATGAAAGTCAGGGAAGCAAAATAATTCGACAAGTATGATCACCCAAGAAGTGATAAAAAGAGCCAGAATGGAAATACTTTTTTCACGCCACCTTATTCAGTAGAGAAAGGGGAACTTAAAGGTGACCTTAGGGGTAGGTCAAAGAGGAAAGAGGGGAAGAAACCTAAGAATATGGTAGGAGAAGGAAAATGGGCTTGGTTTGATGGCATTCCTTTTCTGGCCACTTTAATATCTCTATGATGTTATAGCCATGACTTTATTTAATCTCCAATTACCGTTTTTGTCTGCACTCATCTTATCACTGTCCATTTAATGCCAAGAATAGTGTTAAATAAATATTTTTGAGTCATCATGAACTAAATTGGTTCAATTATAAGTAGGTGCCTTGGGACCCTGACTAGGTTAGTTTGATGTATGGGTAATTCATGTGTCACAGGATTTGTTTTGAAAGTGTGTATCTCAGTTTCAGAGTTCAGCAACATTGAATAATTAATTAAACATTTAGAAGCACACTTGCACACTTTCAAAAACAGATCAAGGACATGCACATAGAATCCAGTATAGTATTTCTAACAGTCTGTTGAATTTAACCATTACTTTTGGGCAGGGATAATATTGGAGACTTGGGCATCACATGATCTCTACGGCAACTACTGAACATTACTCTTGTAAAGAGAAAGGAGCCATAGACAATACGTAAACCAATGGATGCAGCTGTGTTCTAATAAAACTTTATTTACAAAAATAAGTGGTGGGCCTAATCTGGTCCCTGAATTGTAGCTCAATGACTCCTGCATCTGAGCCAACATTTTAAAAACTGTACTTTACTGTGCCTCCCTAAATGGTATCTTCCAGGACAATTTTAAAATTTCAATTAATGGTACCTTGAGTCCCATAGTCAGCAGTGCTTAAACCATTGGCATGATCTTTCCCTCCTTACTGTCCATAGCTAGACAATCTTCATCTGTGATTGAGCACATTATTCCCACTCCTCTCACCTTGATTCAGGGAAGTCCCTATTACTAAGCTATTTCTCCAGACTCTTACTTGCTCTTTTGTTTTTAGTTCTTTCCTTCGTTATCTTTTACAAACCATAGATGGAGTCATCCTCCTACAATATATCTCAGAAATATTCAAGAAGTGAGGATTCTATGGAGTAATCTATGTTAAAGCTGTGAAGTGTTAGAGAAATAGGAGTAGTAGGATTCAGAATAGCAGAAAAAAAAACCAGAGAATAGCATTTAGACCATTTATCCTGTTATTTAAGACTTTCAAAAGTCTGGCCACATTTAAATCCAAATCAATTGAGCAAACATGCCTTGGCCAGGATAGTAAAGTATTTAAGAGGCTGTGTTTTTGAAGCAGACCATTTGCTTTCAAATCTACGTTCCATAAATACTAGCTCTGTGACTTGTATGAGTCACTTAACTTTTCCTCATCTGAAAATGGGGATAGTTCTTATCTCAGAAGATTACTATGAAGATTAAATTAACTTTTTCAGACATGTTCTGGCACTTAGTAAGTGCACCATACACTAGTTACAAGCCAGTCACATTGCTAGTGCTAAACATTTATTGAATTCCTTTTATAAGTAGGCACTGTTCTAGGTGCTGGTGATGTAACAGTGGAAAGGTAGTAAGCCTTTGCCATTATTATGCCTTATTAGTCACTGGTTTATTCAACAAACATTCATCCAGCACCTTTGATGTGCCAGGCACCTCTAGGCATTGTGACAGCTGCTTATTAAGACTGACAAGTCTCTGTCCCCATAAACTTATATTTAGTCATTTAAGTGTGGTCTCTTCATCTCAGCTATGTGTCCCTTGGGCTTAGTAACTGTATCTTAATCAGCCCAATACCTTAAGAGCCTACAAAGAGATTAACTCAGAGATTATTTAATAAATATGAAATTAGTGAATGGATAAATGAATGAGAGAATGAAACAAACACCTATATTCACTAGGCACAAATAGGTTAGCACCAGCTAATCTTGAGTAAAGTTGAAATCAACCACCCTTGTTAGAAACACACCACACACCATCCCATGAGATTCATGTTGGAGACCCTAACACCACCCTGTTTTCAAATCTGGAGGCTCAGGGTTCATAGGCAATGTGCAAGGCAGAGAGGAAGGGTGGAAGGTCCCAAGAAATAAGATTCCAAAGGGGCATATTAACTAGAACGTGGAAACTGCAGGATTTGCAAAAATAGAGGTCCTGGCTATATTACTTGTCAGTTTTGCTTTCTATTTTGGGTAAGAAGGAAACCATAAAAAGCACAGAAGATTTGGAATTATAAACAACCTATAGGGCTTCCCTGGTGGCGCAGTGGTTGAGAGTCCGCCTGCCGATGCAGGGGACACGGGTTCGTGCCCCGGTCCGGGAAGATCCCACATGCCGCGGAGCGGCTGGGCCCGTGAGCCATGGCTGCTGAGCCTGCGCGTACGCAGCCTGTGCTCCGCAACGGGAGAGGCCACAACAGTGAGAGGCCCGCGTAATGCAAAAAAAAAAAAAAAAAAAAAAAAAAAAAAAAAAAAAAAACCTATAGACCATATCTAAAAAACCTTTTGAAGTCTTGGGTCAATTAATTAAGTTTCTCATTCTACTTAAAGTAAGAATGACATTGAAAGAAACATTAAAAAAGTGGAATTAAAAAAAGATGATATGCAATTACACTTTGTGTGTATACAAGACCAAGAAGGACAAACATTTTATAACAACTTTGTACAGTGTGGAATCTATAAAAAATATGGAATCACTATGTTGTACACCTGAAACTAATATAATATTGTAAGACAGCTGTACATCAATTAAAAACAAAAAAGAGAAGAAAGAAGGACAATAAACATCTTTTGGAAGGGTTCCCATTATAGTTATGTGCCAGATCACAGAGTGTGTACAGGATGAAGGCCATGTTCAGATATCAGGGAGAACAGGAGAAAGGGGAGATATTTGGAGTTTTTCTCGTCTATGGCTTGAGGAAAATGAACCCTTTAGGTGTTTTATGAAAGCCTGGAGTGTATTGCTCAATCTGGAAGAGGTTTCCTGAAACAGTTTCAGAAATCCAGTGTGACCCATTTTCTTTAGCTATGCTTATGGGAAGCCTTATCAGCAAAGGAATGGTTTTAGAGGAAAATGATTCTGAGACCTTTTGGCTGACCCCACATGCAAATCATCAGACAGTATGCAAATGGAGAGCAGTAGTACACTCAGCAATTGCAGCATGAAACATTTCCATTCCTCCTCTTGAACAGAAAAGGAGCAGCTAAAAGTGTTCCAAATCCTAGAAACCTCACCAATAAAGTAAGAATTATGTAAAGTCTTCTCTAAGACTTAGGGAAGCAGTTAGCCACATTAGCCTCTATTGATAGAGTGCTTGGGGTAAAATTTGCCTTCTACAGTATTGGCCTAAATTTCTGGAGGGGAAAAAAAAACCCTGGTTGTTATTTTTCCTTAGGTACTTGAGTTATGATCATGTGGGTAAGTGGAAAATGGGAAGCTTTAGCAATAACCTAATGATTACATCTTTTGTTTGTGGTTTGGAAGACGCTTTAAGATTCAGCTATACTCAATGTTTTGTAATAACCTATAAGAGGAAAGAATCTGAAAAAGAATATATACATATGTGTGTGTGTGTGTATAACTGAATCACTTTTCTATACATCTGAAGCTAGCACAACATTGTAAATCACCTATACGTCAATAAAAAATTAAGTAATTAATTTTTAAAAAGGTGGGGGGGAAACTTAGATTATGTGTGCTCTTGGAAATTCTTTACATGGAGTCAGGATGGAAAGGTGAGAGATGTATTCTGGGAAGACAATACAGCTGATGTGTCCCCATGATAAGATGGCTTACAAGGAGCAAAGTTGTGGGTTTACTGGGCTCCATTTTAAACAGGGGACTACGCACATATTGTGCTTGCTGGTTGGTCAGAGAAAAAAAAATTTAAAAATTGCCTAGAAGGAAATCTACCTCTTGCAAAGATAAAATTTACATGAAATATGGTTATAACAAGATTATTTACATTCTGTAGTCAATAGGGGTAAAGAGGATACTTGCCAATCTATCTTCCTAAACAACAAATTGAAAATCCTTTGTGATAAAAATCTCTCCATGCTGTGATTTTCAGTTCTGTCAGATACTATAGAATAATGGTGCCAAGTTAGCATAGCTATCCACTCTGTGACTGATGCTTATTCTTTGGAATTTAGATACTGATGCTTTCTTTCAACTCCATGTATCTGTTATATTTCCTACTCATTGTACTATGTGAATTTGTGTTTTGGAGAGACCAGAATAAAGTCCAGAAAACCAGCTTGTTTGATGATAAGATTTTTAAAATGATTTTTATAAAATGGTTATTGCTATCATGGAATGAATTTGGTATTTGGTCCTGGTAGTTTCACACACACACACACACACACACACACACACAGCAAGAAAAGAGTTGGTTTGATGATCACTGTTTAAAATGATCTACAGATTTAATTGACTCCCAACTGTCTTCTTTTCAAGCCACAGTGCCACTGATGTTCAGATATTTTAACTTTTTAAATGTGCAATATGGTTCATATAGAAAGATAAATGGAAGATAAGGGTCTAGGAAGATTTATATAATTAAGAGATCATGTTGTGTGTGAGAAAAACCTAATGGTCCAGCTTCTTCAGCATGGAGGGAAGATGGTTCCTTTCCCTTTCTTAGCACAATAGGAAAGAAGACATTGTGATTATTGGTGGATGCTCATTGCAAACTCTCCTTGTGAGAGAGATTCATGACATGTGGGAAAAATTCCAGTTAGCCTTTGCTTCTACTGAAGAAAAAAAGCTCACACTTGATGTGTGAAACTGAAGTGGTTGTGTTATCTAAAAATTATGGACTAGTAAGTCAGTGACTTTGGAAAAACCTCAGATTTAGAAAAGGATAGGTATTAGCAAAGGCTGCCTGAACCATCACAACATTTAACAGTCAGGGCAGGGCCACTGCTGCCGACAGTGTGGCGGGTTTCCTACAACGATCTTTGGAAAGAGTACAGTGGTCAGAAAAGGATAATAAAGAGACTAGAACATGCACCATCTGGTTTAACAGAAGGGAAGATGGAAAACATCAACAGAGAGTTGGGATTGTTATGGAAAGCCAGACGGTGAAGCACTGATTAAGATTATTTTGTTGATTAGGTGATATCCTATGATTTATGCTTAGGACAAAGAAAATCAAATACTTTGTTGGAGTGTGTGAAACCAGAGTATGCTATAGAGCTACAATTGTATCTGACCCTGGATTTGGAAAAATCTCCCTGTCAAGCAGAAGAAGAGGCCAGGTTAAGAAAGAGGGCTTCCTGAGAATATGAAAACTCTATGCATTCTGTGGAAGAAAAGTCATGGTGATCCAACTGGTTCTCAAGTGTTGGCAGAGGACTAGGTACCAGTGGGAGCAGGATATCACAAATTGGCATCTTTTTTCTTTTTTTTTTGAAAAAAATTGCTGACTTGAGTGGCACTCTGAAAGACACACAAAGGGACTCTAGGTCAATCAGGCTAAGAAGATAGATCTGATGGAACCCACAAGACTAGAAGCCATTTGGTGTATTGCTTACTCTCCTTTATCCTCTGTCTCTGATTTTCAGTTCTTCTCAACAGAAGTCTTTTCTTCCCAGTGGGTCAGGGTGATAATGATCACTTCAATCCCCAGAATGAAACAACACATCTCAGTGATCGGCAGTCATCACAACCCCATCCCTGTAGAATGTTGTCTTGTTTGCTACTTCTCTCACATCAGAGCTAGCCTTTGTTATATGTGTACCATGTGCCAGCGATTGGGCAAAGCATTTTATATACATTAATCTTTATTAGTTCATCTCAAAACAGCTCTATGACGAAGGACCTATTATATTATTATGCCCACTTAAAATTATGTTTAGGAAACCAAAGGTTTCCTGAAGGTCACCTGCTAAGATACGATGGAGTCCCAATTTAAACTCAGTCTAATTCCCAAGTCTTTCCTCTTGCCCACTGCTTTATGCTGTCTCAATGATTTGCCTGATACATATTATCTCAATTTTGATCAAGAGAAAACTGAAGTTCAGAGAGAGTGGTGCTTTCCATAAGCCATGGAATTGGACTTGATTTCAGACCTTTGGGCTCCAAATCCAGTTCCCTTTCCCCTGTACCATCCCACTGCAGTATATTTGCCTGATTATAATATCCTTTGAGAGAGACTATACCATGAATGTATCTCATCTGTCCCTTCAACATCTCATTTTTATGAGAAGGAAGTTTCATGGTCATCCAAAGCTGTCACTTCTCTTTTTACAAAAGATTGTCCCATGGAAATATTTATAAGGTGTTAACTAATCATTAGAAGGTACTGGAAACACCCATTTTCCTTCTTGATAACAGCAAATGTCAACTGCTTCTTAGACAATGTACGACAGATTGTAAATTGAGAGCTAGAGTCTGAGTATGGGCAACCCTACCATGGCTTTGACTGGATGTTCAATCTGAGCAAGAATAATAAAGGATACTCTTATCACAGGTGAAACATCTATTTCACCAGTGAGACGGCACATGCAGGTACATCTATTTGCTTCCCCATTCTACACCAAACAGTTACAAGGGGATTGCACAGAGCATCCAAAGTGTTACCTTCTGCAATACATAAAGTTGCACTGAATAGAATTATCACCTTGAAATTACAGGGTAAAACTCCCTATACAAAAACAGATTAAAGACAAATTAGACTGTGGGTCAGGTCACTCTGATTGTTAGTTAGTGATAATGGAAATACAATTAGCATAATGAGTTCCAATTACTGTATATGGAGAAATATGAACATACTGCTTTCATAAATCTTGTTTCCAGGAAAAATAAAATGCATCTGGTTTAGCAAAGCATGCCCTTCTCTTCTGCAGAAAGCTTCCTGGTAAATATCTTTTTGTGAAGCTAAATCCTTCCTCTGATGGGTTGTGATCTGGAAAAAAAAAAAAAAAGGGCGACAGAATGGATTTGCCCTGTCTGATAGCTGAGCAGTTTTGTATTAGCTCAACTTCTGTTTTAAGCTTCCTAGAAAATCTAACCATCTGTTTTTCCAATCGTGGGTTAAAAACACTGGGGGGAATCATAGACCATTGCATCAAATGTGCTTATTGTCTTTGAAATGTCAGCAAGCCCTCCCTTTCTGCCTTTGATAAGCTGTGAAATTGGAAAGCCAATTATAGTCACATATTTGCACAAATCCGAACAGCTTTTTGAAAACTCCGTGTAAGAATGTATGGATGAGAAACAACAGCTTTACACAGAGAGAGAGTAGGATGCCTGTGGGTGTGTTAATGAAGTTATATTTAAAAGAGTTGCATTAAGGGTCTGGATATTTATTTTCACCTTGGTCTTACACTGTCTCAGCTTTTCATTACAGGCACCGATCTCTCAAGTTTCTCAGAAGGTCCATCAGCTGATAGCAAACTATGCCAATTTTGCTGTCTTTTCTCTTAGAATCTTCCTTGCTACTTTTCTTTCTGTGAATGCTCAACTGTTGATGGATTACATTCCAACTCTTGTTAAAACCCAAGCCATTTGGCCAATGAATGGTAATGAGTGTGGACTGCTCAGCCCACACAGGTGACATCACACCTTGCATCGGGGAAATGTGCCAACTTCTTTGTTGTACCCTGTAAATCTGAGAGATGCCATTAACCTTTTCAGCGAATCCCCATGGATCGCTGCAATGGTGAATCTCAGTAGTAATTGCAAAGACAAAAATGCCCCAGCATGCCCATATTCCCTGTAAGGATCTGTGAAGCAGGCAAGTGGGTTACTCCAGTGCCTTTTCCCAACTGCCCTCTTGATCTACTGTCCGCTGTGAGTCTGCACCCAGGCCACAGTGCTTCGGAATCTTCCAAACACACACGAGTAGCGGATCTTGCAGAGCACTTAGAGCAATGCAAGCCTCTCCTTTTTGCCTGGATGAGATTTAGCTATAAAGGAGAACGTTGATATATGAAGACCAGAAGATCTACTAAAACAGCTGAGTTCACTGGGGAGAAACCTTCTCGTCCCCACCTTTACCATTCATTGCACCCTTTCCATCAGGACTTTGATTGTGGTTGTCATACTTTTAACCTAGTCAAGTCCCCTCAGTCTGTCTGGAAGCATTTGTAAATTGGATTATTCAATAAAAAAATGCTTGTCAGGCATCATTCTCCTTCAGCAGTTTGAGATGCTTTCTCTAAAAATGGCTTTCACACTATGACAATCTCCCCTTGCTATACGCACATGCACACATACACAGGCACACACACAGGAATGGAATCACAATGATCATTGACTCTCTGTCAGCCTATATTTATGATGGGAAGTATGGTAGAACTTAAAAAGACAAGCATCTCTCCCTAGTATTTTTGTTATTAAAGTATATATTAGATCTATACTTCTTTATAGATTTACGCAAGGAAAGGCAATGTGTCAAGAGGCACATAAGTGTCCTGGAAAGAAGACCGACCTTCTGGATACTGGAAAGTGTCTCATTGAAAACATAACTATGTGTACTTGATAAATGCTGATAATAATGCATACTTGATAAGTTACTCCTGACAGGGTCTTGGGTAAATCACTGAAAATCTTTGGGCCTTGTCTGACTTATAATATGAGGGATTTTGACTAGATGTTCTCGAAGATTTCTTTTAGCTCTAAAATTTATGATTCTAAAGGGCCAAACTCTCAAACCAGGAGATATAAAGAAATGTTAAAGACTTGTAAATCTACCTAAATGGATGCCTGTTTTTACCCATCTGTATCACTTGGAATTACATTAAGCTGTACCTAACAGGAAAGCCCCACACAGAATAGAGATCTGTATCTGTGTCCAGGATTGGTAGTCCTCAGAGGGCTTCCAGTCTCAAAGGACATTGTTCAAGATGGCAGTTGGTCCTCCAGCCATCACATCTATGTTCTGCACAGAAAGAGAAATGGGGGCTGGAGATAAAAGTGTGAACCACCTACAAAGTCAGTATTTTAAGGAGCTTTCCAGAAATCCCCACACAATGAATTCTGTTTCTATCTCATTGACATCAGTAGTTGCGAGAGAGAATGGGAAGTAGAGTATTTTAGCTGCACGCATTGTGGCCAAGAAAAACCCAGGTTCTATTAGAGTATTTTAGCTGCATGCATTGTGGCCAAGAATAAACCCAGGTTCTATTAGAGTATTTTAGCTGCATGCATTGTGGCCAAGAAAAACCCAGGTTCTATTAGAATATTTTAGCTGCATGCATTGTGGCCAAGAATAAACCCAGGTTCTATTAGAATATTTTAGCTGCATGCGTTGTGGCCAAGAATAAACCCAGGTTCTATTAGAGTATTTTAGCTGCATGCGTTGTGGCCAAGAATAAACCCAGGTTCTATTGGTAAGAAAGAGAAGAAGAATAGATTTTGAATAGACAGCTGGTAGTGTCTGCCATGTAATTATTTCTCGTTTATTTAAAATATTTTTGTGCTATGCCCCTCCAACACACAGAAATAATTCATTTTCATTTTGTAATAATGGCTTTGATTGACAGATGGCCAGGTCCTATCCAATTTGATACCTACTAATCTATCACAAAGCAAATTTAAAAGTTCATTTAAATTTTTAAAAATAATTCCCATTTTTAGATGACACTAAAAGTGAAAAGAAAAGCACTTCTGCTGTTTTTCTGAATACAAAGTTAACAAGAGACTATATTTAATGGAAAATCACTAAGTTCAAAAAGTCTAGTCATTCTTTTAAAATCATCTGTATATTTGTAAAAACTGATCAGATGGATTTTCACAAAATTACTTTCATTGAATGAAAATAACAGAGGAATCATTTTACTATCAGCCAATGTTCATTTGGATGAAAACAATTTGCTGATGAGCTTTTAGTTTTTACATGTAAAGATTTCTATTGTTTATGCATGCAATAAAAAGTGGAAAGTCATCTGTGGACTTCTGTCACATGATGATGAGTCTTCTATTTTGTTCCCCCCAAATCTAGCCAATGTCACATTCTCCTCAGGAGTCTTATTTTAAAACATGAGCAGGCCACTCAGATAACTCCTGGTCAGTCTATCTATTCCAAACTAATTTTACTTCTTGGCAGTTGACTTTTTAAGAGTTCTTACTGATTTTCTCTATTTGTCATTTTTGGGTGTAGAGCAAAATGCAGAGAACAGAATATATAAATGGACTTACCCAGTGGAATTATTTTATGGAGGACAGACTTTTGGGAACTCAAGCTCCTGAGGGTTATATAATTTTAATAAGATGCGATGACATGGGAATAAATTTGAATGTGATCTTTTGTACTGGCCAACGGTGTCCCATAAATCCGTTTTTTCTGGGCTTTAGGAAAAAAAAGCACAAAAAGTTTTTTGCCGTGCAATGAAAAACTACATTTAGATTCCTCAAGTATTTTGGATGGTCCAGTACAGAACATCAGTTCGGGATTTTGGCTACAAACAACAGAATCCAAACCCAGATAATGTAACCAAAAGTGAATTTACTGGAAGAATATCAGGTAGTTGATAGAGCTTAAAGCAGGAATGGAGAACCAGACCCTAAACAGACAAATCTAAGGGAAGTGAAAAGATGATGGCGGCAAGAACCAGACAACAGTTTCATCTGCCACCATCAATGAAGGCATGAGCTTCAGTGGTTTCTTGATGTTTGCTTCCCTCCATTCAAGGAAAGAGAATCTGATTGGCCTTGCTAAGGAATGTGCCCACTTCTTGGCCTAAGGAGGGCTAGGGTGTGCAGTTTGATTAACAGCAACCTCAGGACTATACAAATGGAGGTGAGGTGATTTCCCCAAAGTGTGCTGCTTTTGCCTTTAATAAGATGATTAAATGTATATTTTTTCTTTAAAAAGAAGATAGCCACTATTTCAATGTTTCTTAGACTTTAATGTGTACATGATTCTTCTGGGCTTCCTACTAACTTGCACATTCTGGCTCAGTAGATCTGGGCTAGGGCCTGACATTCTGCACTCCTGCATCACCCACGTGATGCTGCTGCCCTGTGGATCACCCTTTGAGCGGTAAGGCTTTATAACAGTGACTACCAGGAAGATAATTGGCCTCAGAGTTCTTAATCCACATATACTTTCTTTTTGTTTTAACTGCAGTATAATTACATATATTAAAATGAGTAGAAATTAGTCTAAAGTTTAATTTGTGTATACGCACCGTGTAACTAACAGCCAACACCAAGCATCACTCTCTCCCTAGAGATTTTCCACACGTCTTTCTTTTGTCCCTTTTCAAGGTGGAGTCACTATTCTGATTTCTTTTCCCATTGACTAGTTTTGCTTGATCTTGCATTTCATATAAATAGAACCATACAATACACACTCTTTTGTGTCCAGCTTATTTTGTTTAACGTAACGTTAATAAGATTCATCCACGCACTTGTAGGAACCTCTGATTCATTCCTTCGTATTGGCGAGTAGTATTCCATTTTATGAATTTGACATAATATTTATCACTCCTCCTTTTGATGGAAATTTGGGTTGTTTCCAAAATCTTACCATTATGAATAAAGCTTCTAAGTACATTCCTGTAAAAATCTTTCCATGAGCATATATCTTTAGTTTCTTCAAGGTAAACACCTAGAAATGAAACAGCTGGGTCATAACGTATGTTTGTGTTTAACTAAGAAACTGACAAATAGCTTTCCTCAGTTGTTGTACCATTTTATACTCCCACTATCAGGGTATAAGAGAATTCCAGTGGTCCTGTGCTCGGTGTGTCAGTCTTTTGCATTTTAGCCATTTTAGTGCAAAGATGAAACTTTGTGGTTTTAAGTTGCATTTCTTTGATGACAATCCATGTGGAGAATCTTTTCACAAGCATATTTCCTTTTACCTTTTGCCTGATCTCATTTCCAACTTTAAAATATTGTCTCCCTTTGGATCTAGAAAACATTGTGTTTACAATCTTCACCACATGATAGAATTTCAGCCTGACTCTTATTTGCTCTTTTAGATTGTGCTTACCTTACAGTCATTCCTAACTGAGAATTTTGGTTTTGAGTATCTTAGTACGGGCTGCTGGATATGGTAACAATATTTTCTCATTAAAAATAATGCTCAGCGGCTTCCCTGGTGGCGCAGTGGTTGAGAGTCCGCCTGCCAATGCAGGGTACACGGGTTCATGCCCCGGTCCGCAAAGATCCCACATGCTGCAGAGTGGCTGGGCCCGTGAGCCATGGCCGCTGGGCCTGCGTGTCCAGAGCCTGTGCTCCGCAACGGGAGAGGCCACAACAGTGAGAGGCCCGCATACTACAAAAATTTAAAAAAAGCTCAGTTCTTTCTCTGGTGGTATTTAAATTTGCCATCCCAGACTCTTGTAGTCAAATATATCGATAATGTCCCATGTGTATTCTCTGACACTTGGGTGTAATTGTGGTGAACTTTGAATTCCCATCTTAAGGTCAGTTATTAACTATTGATGGATTCTCCTTTTCTCCACTTAATGCTAAAGTATTCATACTAACCAAGACAAATGGGAGCAGCTAAGGATTTCTTCAATGCCATTGCTGTGTAAGCTGTCTTTTGCTTCCCTAATGTGAGAAACTCAAAGCACTTTTGTAGAGAAGATCACTTATTAAAGGTAAAGAAAAAAAAAAAAAAGAAAGACAGAAAGCTCCTATATCTATTCTCTAAATGCCAGTTTTCAAAGTCCCCTATACTTTTTCTGGAACAGAGTTTTCGTTATTAAAGATGAGAAAATGGTATCTTTGACAACAACCTTCGCTGACCCACTTTGGAACCAAATGGGATCTGGATGTAAGAAAGATGGCCAAGACCTCAACATCCTGGACAAGTCACCCTGACAAACAAAGGCACGGTTTTTTGGATTTCCCAGGAGGAGGAAGAGTGCCTTCTGAGATTTATAAACACATCCATAATAAATGCAAGGCAGAAGTTTAAACTGTTATGGAGCCTCCTCTGCTGTGCTGCTGCCGAGGTCTCGTGTGATTTAGAGAGGTGACATTTACTGTGTGCAGACCTATTATTCAGAGTGACTGTTTGTGTATAGACAATATTTTAAAATGGCTTGATGTAGATGAAAAATTCTTATGAAGTCAGAAAAACAGTTTAAGGAGGTAACACTCTCTCAGTTCAGTCTGCTATAAGTCTTACTGTCTTGCCACATGGAAAGTGCTTGGGTTGGGAGGTAGTGACACCTCGCAGGCACTGGCTAAAATACTATCTTTGGAGCAAACAGGATCCTGGGC
Organism: Mesoplodon densirostris; assembly: GCF_025265405.1. Classification (NCBI taxonomy): domain Eukaryota; kingdom Metazoa; phylum Chordata; class Mammalia; order Artiodactyla; family Ziphiidae; genus Mesoplodon; species Mesoplodon densirostris. The sequence goes on from NC_082674.1 coordinate 57,004,158, forward strand.
TTCAGCTGGGATCACAAAACTCATTGTATGTCTGCAGTTAAACTAGTAGGCATTTCTTCAGGTTTCATTCCTTTAGTGCAGAGTTTTCCTTTAGTGCTGGTGCAGTACTATGGCCCGATCGATAGACTATGGTAGGGAATGCACTGGCAGTCAGAAACTTGGGAAGGAGTTTCTTCCACTAACTAGTAATGTCATCTCAAAAATTTCCCTTTAACCTCCCTGAGTTTGAGGTTCCCTACTCTGCAGAATTTAGGAATTGGATGATGTGACTTCTAAAACTTCTGTAAGGCATGTCTATTTTTTGTTGCTTATTGTTAGGGAAAAGTATCTATTAGCCCCCAGTGGTGTATAGCATTTTCTGGTTACTAAGAATGTTTCTACAGTTCCCCTTTTTCTTCTTTAAATCCCATGATAGTCCTTGGCAGGAGGCAAAGCAATAACTGTTGTGCCATTTCTTCAAATGAAAAAACTGAGGATCAGAGAGGTTGGGTGCCATGTCCAAGATCCCGTGGCCAGAAGGAACATAAGCCTCACATTTTGCCCTTAGTCTAAGACTCTGTCTTATCACATTTCTTGTATCTCTGCCTGCTCTAAGAGCTCTGAAAATGCTTACAGTTCACCAGAAGATAATTGCTGCAATATAGATATGAACAGAGGGTAGTAAGAAGTCAGACATAGTAGACTCTGCTCTCAGGAGGCCCAGAGTCTTCTAGAGGAGATAACACATCTCTGCCTCATCAAATGCTACCAATTTTTAAAGTTGAAATTTAAAAGTTTCTCCTTCTCCAGGAAGCCTGCCTTGACTACTAGTATTGAACACCATTTTCAATATGGGTGCAATAGAGCTTCCCTGGTGGCGCAATGGTTGAGAGTCCATCTGCTGATGCAGGGGACACATGTTCGTGCCCCGGTCTGGGAAGATCCAACATGCCGTGGAGTGGCTGGGTCCATGAGCCATGGCTGCTGACCCTGCACGTCCGGAGCCTGTGCTCCACAACGGGAGAGGCCACAACAGTGAGAGGCCCGCGTACCACAAAAAAAAAAAAAAAAAAAGATGGATGCAATAAACATGCTCTTTCCTCCTCCTTTTACTTTAGTATATGTGTATCTTATCTCTTCCAACTTGTTAGTAAGCTCTGTGTGAGCAAGACTTGTGAATTCTATTAGTAGTTATACATACTCATTCACAGGGAGAAATCAATTAATAATGTGATTTGTCAATCAACTAAAATACCTACACCACCTTGGATAAGGATAATACCTTATCCTTAGGTAGACACTACACGGCTCTGCTTGTACATGTAAACTAGCAGGGGGTTTAACATCACAGACGTTTTCACCTAGTAGAGCTACAATCTTATTGCCTTTGTCACTATCTCTTCACCTCCATTATTTTTCATCATAGCATTTAGTACAATAAGAACTTGAACATTTCTTTGTTTTTCTGTCTCCCAATTAGAATGTAAACTCCATGAGGACAGAGTTTTGTCTGACTTGTTCATTGCTGTATCTTCATATCAAGAACAATGCACATTGGAGGTGCTCAATGAATATCCATAGAATGAATGAATGAATATGTGCATTTCAGGCTTTGTGACATGTGACCTGCAATTTGTATCTCTCCTCATTCCATGTATTTTTCATATCAATCAGGCACTTCTTATTCTGGAAATTTAAACACCAATAAGCTATGGCACTTGCCTCTTAGAGCTGTTTTTGTGTTAAATGACAAAAGAAAGTGTAATCCTTGGGGTGCCAATATGCATATCCATGATCATTATTTTGGTGAAAAATACAAATGATATATTTGGTTTTAGATAAATCCTTTGTTTCTCCCTTCACAATCTACTCATGAAGTACTTCCTGAAGAGTTATTTCCTTCAAAAGAATGGGATTTTCTCTGCTAGTCATAGAATTGAACTCTGTGATGTCAAAATTAACATGTAAGCCTAACATTACCTGATTAATAATAAAAGCATATCATAGAATATGGGTGATAAAGCCCATGAATCTTTGCCAAACATGAATCTTTGCTTCTGCTAAGTAGTTCTGCAACTTGGGGCAAGAGAATTTCTCTCTCCAAGCCTCAGTTTCTTCACATACAAAATATTATATGACAATAATAGTATCTATATCATGGGGCTATTGTGAAGATTAACTGAGAAAATACTCTTATCTACTGACACCAACAAAAACTCCGTTAAGTGTTAGACTTTACTATTACTACACGGTGCTAGGAAAGTACAGCACACAATTTAAATGCAAATAGTAATTATACTACAGTGCTCGGCATTTTTATTTTATTCTTTTAGAATGCCTGATTGCTGGTGTTAATTTAGCAGTAACGATGCTCAAAACATATGTTTGTTCTTCTAAGAATTAACAGTAGACAGACAAGGTTATTTGTTGACTTTGGTCTGTTTGGATCATTGTAATAAGGTGTTCCATATGTAGAAAGTACTATGAATTTCTACAGCCGATTAAAAATATAATTTTCAGAAGAATCATGGTAAATCTCTTTTCCACAGACACCTTTTAATAAAAAACATAAATTATAAACCTACTATTATGCAAACAATATTGGCCCAACAAGAAAATGATTAAGACGCAGACAGTGTAGGTCAAAAAGACTATAAAAGAATGAAGGCACATTGGTTGATGTATATTAAAACAACTGGTCAAAATTTAAGTAGCATTTTAATTTGTGGTGTCCACATACTTATGACCCATTCAAATCATACGGAAAGCAAACAGACTTTTGCTTTTCTGAAAGTAGGAGTTCAATAGAAACCACGAGAGCATGTTAAATCAGTCTACTGCTACTATTTTATAAGAAGTGTTTCAAAATAGAGAAGAACAGATCTGTTTTTAATTTATGGACTAAAGTGACAGCTATTTTCTTCCATGTTTAGCTTGATGTTTCTCAGATGCGGAACACCTTTAGTGATACTTTGATTTCTCTCTCTGGCTACCCTATGCTACTTCTCATTTTTTGTCACTATGATCCTGTGAATTTTCATTGCAAGGTTGAAAAATCATTAAAAGAGAATTTCACTGGCTCAAACTTCCTGAATGCCTGTTTGGGTGTTTGCAACTGGCTATAAACTCAAGTGGAACACCCCGTTTGGCAGCTACATGATGAGGTCTTGTCTCCACTTGTTGGTGTGAAACAATACCCATATAACTTGTGTTTCCTGATGCCTCACTCAGCCATGAGAACAAATGGAGTCATCTTAAATAGAGTCATGTAAAACAATAATAAACCACATTTCATCCCTGGTCTTGACACCATTTGTATGAAAGTACATCTTCTGCAGTGTTCTCTGTCTCAAAATTTGGGGAAACCTTAGAGGGTGTCTCATATATGCTCCCACATAAACATGGTGAGTTATTACTGGTCATTACCTTCCACTGTGTTCCACTCAATCTGTCACCAGGCACTGCTATAGCTTCTACCTTCTTTCTCAGTGACCAAACGCGAGTCTGTAGGACTAAGTGGTGAGCATGTTTAAACACCATACTCTATTTAGAATTGATCTTGGCCTCTGAGGATTAAAACTTAATGGGAGGGAGGGGGCCACCTTGCCTAACTTGACTTCCAGAAGGCTCCTCATTTCCTTTTTGCTCTTAAATTTTAGACTTGTCAATTTTCCCAAAATGTATAATCACTGTTGACTTCCCTTGCAAGATAATGATGAGATTATTGCTATACTTGGAATTGTGCACTTTGTATCAAGTTCCATTAATACCTCAAGCCTAACTGTTACTATAATATAATTTAACATCTAGTAAGTGTACTGTATTGGTCAGCTAATTCCATACTGATTTTGTGTAACAAACCATCCCCAAACTCAGTAGATTAAAACAACAATCATTTATTCCCATTCATGCATCTGCTGTTGGTCTGGCAAGAGGGTGGAGGTGGTTTGTTGACTGGTCTAGCTTGTGCTCAGCTGGACCTGGCTCCAAATCATAGATTGGGTTCAAATCTTCTCCATGTGTTTCTCATCTTTCTTGGACTAGTAAACTAACCAAGACATTATTTTCTCATGGTGGTGACAGAAGCTCAAGAGAGAAAACTGAACTATGCAAGAACATTTCAAGCCTCAGCTCTTATGCTGTAGATGATTGTAAATGATGTTTGCTAATATCCCATAGGAAAGACATATGGTCAAATGGGTAGAGATGTGCACTCTGTCTCTAGAAGAGGAACTGTGCATTCATATGGCAGGCAGTGCAGATCTGGGAGTGGTGGAGAACTGGGAACCATAATTCAATCTACTGTATGTGTTAATGACCTAAGCTATAACATTCATTTAATGATGCATTCTTTATTCTTAGAACTTCTATGGCACAGAGGTACCAAGTGCACTAGAGAAATAGTTTCATTTATTTTAATTCAGTAACCATTAATGGAGTACTTCCTCCATATAAGAAACTGATCAAAAGGTATACATTGTGTATAGAGTACCTGGTGCCTGAAAGGATAATCATGGGAACTGGGTAAGACCCACTGTCATTGCTGAGTGAGTCAAGATTTGGTGTGATTGCCCACTGTGCCCATGAGACCTGCACTAGCCAGGGGTCTTTTCATTTTCCTTTAACTTTTGTTGTTTCTTTTAAAAATTACAAAAGCAATGCCTACTCATTTTAGAAGATCAGTAAGTATATCGTACGCACACAAAAGAAAATAAAATACTTCGATCATCTATAAGTAACCATTATTTGCTCTAACAAAATAGATAAAAAGATAGGTAGAGGGCTTCCCTGGTGGTGCAGTGGTTGAGAGGCCACCTGCCGATGCAGGGAACACGGGTTCAAGCCCTGGCCAGGAAAGATCCCACATGTCGCAGAGCAACTATGCCCATGTGCCACAACTACTGAGCCTGTGCTCTAGAGCCCCCAAGCCACAACTACTGAAGCCTGCGCGCCTAGAGCCCATGCTCTGCAACAAGAGAAGCCACCCAATGTGAAGCCCACACACCGCAACGAACAGTAGCCCCCGCTCGCCACAACTAAAGAAAAGCCTGCGTGCAGCAACAAAGACCCAACACAACCAAAAATAAAAATAATAAATAAATTAATTAAAAAACAAAACAAAACACCCACTATGGTGGATCAGTCATTATAGACAGGACATGGTCAAGGTCACTTAGAATACACGGGTGGTGACAAGCTAGAGCTGTCTTGACCTGATTACTAGTGCAGGGCTTTTTTATTCTTCTATCCATAGATAAGCAAACCTCAAATGCCTTGTTCAGAGAATTTGACATTGTGGATAATTCAAATCTTCATTTAAACTCCCAAGTCATATGGTTTTACTCCTTATCGTTGAGAATCTTTTCTAAAGTGTCAGTTTCTAATGTATCTGTTTTCTTGTTTTAGATGTCAAGTCCAAAGAATGTACTAGAAACTTTAATGATCAAGCTGATGGAACGCATGATCAGTTCTCAACCTCCTGAGTTGTGATTGTAGATGATGTAGATAACTGAGGTGAAAAAACAGTGATTGAACCCAGTAGTGTAGATTCTAAGATTCTTAGGTTCTATGCTCCACGAGAAAAGGGCTAGATTTGTTTTGCTCACTCTTTTATCCCAGGTGCCTACTAGTCCAGCATGAAGCAAGCACTCAATGAATGTTGGTTGAATGAAAAAATGAATACTGTATGCATGATCTTCAGAGTGTGTTTTCTTGTTATCGAGGTCTTTCTCCAGAAAGTCAAAACAAGGTAAAATAAAGGAAAAAAGAGAGGAAGGAAGGGAGGAAGGAAGAGAAAGGAGGCAAAGGGGAGGGGAATGAGGGAGGAAAAAAGGAGGAAAGGAACGAGAATGGAAAGAAGGAAGAAGGAAGGAAGGAAAAGGTAAGAAGGAAGAGGAAAGCAAGGAAGGCTGTTAAAAAAATTCTGGGGTTTCAAGTATTGGTTTGACTTAAAAGAGGCTCTAGTATATTGAATCGATATTTGTATTCATTGAGGTTTAAAATTGTATCAGTTAACTTTCTTGTCCCTGTTTCTATCTCCATCTCCTTCGAAAACAGTATGAGAGTTTCCTATTTTACACCTACTGGTGCAAACCCTCAGACCTTGGTGGCGCACGAGTCAAGTGACTCCCGAAGCCACTGGAACCTTCTGGAAGGAGACTCACCAATCTCCCTGTGGGCTCCATGGGAATTAATGGCTGTGGATAGACTTCCAGGATGAGTTCTTTCTTTGTGCTGTCTTTCCTGCCCATCTAAGTGGTTTCTGACTAGTTTGGCATGTTGCTAGTTAAAATTCATTCTTTTAAAGCCGAGTATCCACTTAGCTCCTCGCCTCTGAACTTTTGTCATTCATTATTAACAATGAAAGCCAAAGTGCATGAAACAAGTTCAGCCCTATCTGTTTCTGGCATGAAAGTGATGTCTTGGCATATTAGTGAGACACGGCTCTATCTCACATAAAATGATGCCTGCGCCCACAACAAAGGCGCCGTCTCTCAGTGCCTAATAGGATCACCTACTTCAAATGTGAAACTTCCTTCTTTGAAATATTTGTTGAGATTTCATAAACCTATGAAGATTCTCAAACTCAAACAAAACCTTCTAGGCTTCGGCACAAGTCCTGACTCTAAAGAGCTTTCTGTTCTATAAACCGGTTATCGGATCTGGGTCCGGAGCCTGGGCAGACGGGGGAAGTGGGGGGCATCAGGGGACGAAGAGCTGGCTTTCCATTTTCCTTTTTGATACAAAAATAAAAGTCATCTGGTTTTGACTGCGGAAAATGAATCATATTAAGCATTTTAAAAGCACTATTCTTTTTGTGAGACCTAATTTCAGACCGATTAACACTTTAATATGAAACAGAAGCACATCATTTCATTAGGAGGCAAAATATGACCTCTCAGCTACCATATGTTGTCTCTTCTTTTGGAAAAAAAAATCTTTTGAAACATTTGACTGTAGATTGAGCTGTAAGAGGGAAGGTAAATTTGGAGCCCTCACCCACCCCAGGTGAGCAGATTCTGCATTGAAGGGCCACGCGATCGTAGATTGCTTTGGGGGCAATGTTCATATTCATTCTATTCAGTGATAGAGGACCTGGCCATTGCCCTAGAAAGCTGACGGGGATATATTCTTTTATGAATATAGAAATCAAAAGCATCTTTCAGTATGTTCTTCTTAAGAATGTCTATGCTGACACAAAGAGCAAAGAGACACTTTGTACCACTGATCTCACAGATTACTTATTTATTAAATAGATGAAACGAAATTATAGCTGTCCCTTTTCAATATTTAAATTTTTTTAATGATAATGCCTTTAAAATGCACAGAACATGAATGCAGGAGCTGGTGTGATAGGAGAAAGCCTTATTGCACATAATTAACAGACACATAATGTCTGGTAACTAGTAATTTCCTTCTAGCTGAGTAAGGAAATAATTTAATCATGTTGATCAAATGAATCCCAGGAGCCCAGTGTAACATTATGCCTAAAAAAAAAAAAAAAGAAAAGAAAAAGAAAAAAAAACTACATTAACTGATAAAAGACTACTTGGTTAAAAAAAAAATCACAAGGTTTCCAACCTTGTTTAGGTATTCTTAATAGTATTTAAAATGCAAGCCTGATTTTAGTAACTGGCTTAATCTGACATTTCAGGTACATTATTTTCCAGCACTGGCAAAGGCTACAGATATTGGTATGGTACACTTTTCTAGAACTGACAGAAACATAAGTGTGGCAAGATGTAGATTTCCTTCACCAGTGAAAACGACTCCCTCACCCTTGTTTAGAGGACAGTGTAGGAACTACAGGACGGGGTGCATGGCTGGGGAGTGGTTAGACCACACATCCATTTTCTTTTTCTTTAAAGAATCTCTTTCCTAGAACAGCAACCTATATTCAACAACGGAGTATAAACCCCCATTGCTCTTCTGTAAATTTCAGCTTAATATTGAAAACAGTCCAAGAAGAGGTTTTTACTCCAAGTCATTCCCCCAGACAAATTTCTCCTCAGTAGTATATATACTAGTCTTCATAGACTGGTGTTGCCTTTTGAAATCTTTTGTGGTCATCCCCATTGTTCTCCTGAACTACTTAGCCAAGGCAGAGAGCCCCTTTCCTGCTAAGTGAAGTCAGCTCTTCATAATGAGGTGATATAATTTAACACTTACTGTAATACATTTTATCCATCTATTGTTTGCTAAATAATTCCTGCAATAACACTTTTATCCTTTCCATAATTCTTCAGGGCAATGCTGGAGGAATAATATTTTTACTGCAGTGACTGATGACAGGTCGTGGTGCTATATAGCCACCATGAACGGAGGTTATTGATAAGCATCAGGGAGATTGAAGGGAGTATAGGAGGCAGGGAAGCATCCAGAGGTCTGTGCTGTGTGGAAAGAATGTCAGGGATCAGAGGGTTAACACCATTTTATGAGGTTGTAAAATCTACCCCAAGATTCTTGTGTTAGCAATATTCTTTGTGTAAGATGTATGTTATTAAAACAAGTAGCAGCATCTGAATTAAAGTGACAGTATGATGGATGACGACTGAAGGGGAATCGGAGCTGTTTGCAGCATTTTGGGCTAGATGTAGGAATTCTGCCTCAGAGGCAAGGAGCTTGGCAGACACATTGATTCCAGGCTGACGCATGTTCATAAATATGCCCCCAGAGAGGTGTGGCTTAGCAGAATTTACAAAATTATGTTCATGAATTATTTAACATTTATTTATGGATGCTATATTTAAACAGTATTTGCCAAGGCGAATGGACCATAGCTTACAGAGTGATCTTTAGAAATGCAAATTCTGCACAAGGCCGAGGTGTCAGGCGGCTTGCCCAGTGATGCTCAGCCTATCAAAACTATATTAGAGGAGAGGAGTCCACTGAAAATGGAGCTGCCCTCCTGAGACTCAAGTGGTTTCCTTGAGCTAGCTGAGGTCCAGAAAGATCTTGAGCAAGAGATGAGGTCGAGGAGGATTTTTCCTCTTTGGGAATGCAGTTACATCAATGGACATGATTGAGTTCGTTCAAATTTTAACACAATAAAGAGTTTTTCTATTTACAGCAATGCTTTTAAGAATGGAGAATGCCACGCTACTAGTTTGAGATTGAAAAGAAGGACAAGAATTAGAAATTGCTGTAACCTAGACACCTCTCTAATCCTGTTTAGGGCCACATTCAAACATATGAAGTGAAAGCTATGGCTCGTGAATTTATAATTCCAGCCTTCTATAATTTGGGATGGAGGACATGGCAGAGATCCTATGCTCACCAGCCATCCTGTTTGTCCCCACAATTCCATTTTCCATCCTCTTTGATCTTACGTAGGACCTCATAGCTAGTTCTTGCCAAAGAAATGGAAATGGAAGTTGCATGTGTCACATCTGTAGCCAAGACCTTACAGGTTTTCTGTTGTCTCTCCTGTCATGGTAAATGAAGAGACCATATATTTCAGAAAGTTCAGCTATAAGATACTAGAGTCTCCAATAGCCCATCCCTACTAGTCTGTTTGGGGCTGAGCCCCATCAACCTGCTTGGGATGGTAGCATGATTGAGAAATTGCGGTTGGGTTAGGTTAAGCCATCGAGATATGGGGGTTGATTGTTACTGCAGTGTAACAAAGACAATCTTGACTAATGTGCTAAGTTGGTGCTACTCAGTAAGCCACTGTAATTGATGAAATCAGATGCTTGTGTCAGAATATAAATCAGAATGCTACTCACTTCCAGAAAATCTTAACATGAAAAAACGTCAACTAAACCAAACAGCATGCTTGGTGACATAGTTGATTTGTTTTCTGACCCAAGTTCTTTAACCAACCACACCTATTAAGGAATAGTTCACAGACATAATCTGAGAAGCACTGTGTGGACAATGGTACATATCCTCAAGTAGTTCCATTTTGTATTTTATTGTTTTACTTGGATGATTGATATGTTTTAATGCTACTTTTGCCTCTCATTAGGCCCAAGCCTTTCCATGAAGGCTGAGGGAGACTCACAGAGGGAAAGAAAAGTGCAATCTGAAATGGACAAGATCATTTTTTCGGGAGACTGCCTTCATGATTTTGCCTTCCTGTGGATTTGAAACCCACATCTTACCCAAAAAGAAATAGAGCTAGTCTTTTTCATTCCCATTCCTCCTCTAGAATCAAAGGTATTTTCCTCCTCTAGCAAAATCACTGTAAATGTAATAATAACCTGATCAGTGACAATATCAGAGTATCCCGGGCTACACAAAGCCAGGAAGCTAGCAATACAAACAAAAGATAAAGAATCTGATTTTATTAGTTCCAGAAAAGACTCAGTGACGATCAATAGAGGCAAGGCAAGGGGACTGAGTTCTACTTTCCAAAGAGGGGAAAGAGAAAAATACTCTAAATATATGTGTATAGACAAAAGACTCTGAACAAGTTCAAACTCATCAGCCAATACGTAGGCTAGAAATTAAACACATAAGTTACTGTCATGTGCTTTAACTACCATTTACGTGATCGAATGTTTTTCCCTTTTTAGTTGATGATGTTGATGTTGTAATGGTAGAACTACAACTGCAGTATCACTGGTACCTGCTTTTGCCACTTTTAAGCAAATATAAAAGCTAAGGTTGTGAACAACAATTTGATTTTACATGGTCTATATGTAGATTTTGAACTGATGTCTTCTTTTTAGTTTTTGTCTGATTATAAATTCCCTAGGATTGGTATATGAGTAAGCACGTGCATGCATGTGTGTGCACACACGTACACACACACACAGACACACACACACACACACACACACACCCCTCTATATCAATACTTAGGGTAGTTCTCGTGCATGCTAAGAATTTAACAAATTATTGGTGAATGAGTGAATAAATCTGTGAATCTCTTTGTATTCTCCGAAAAGTAACTACAAAAAGCACTAACAAAACGAATAACAGAGGGGTGACTGTGGTCCTTCTCAAAAATGGTATTAGCATCTTCAGTTGTGAACTCTGTATCTTTAACCAGTGTTTTGAATCAAGTGGTGCATGAACACTCCAGACGACTCTGTGGCTTGCTCCAAAGTGTTGAATTTTAATAAACAATCTTTACAAAATGTTTCAGGATTTTCAGAGGGTGTGCTAAGAAGTACTGGAGAATGAAAGCTACAAGAGTATACAGATATCTAGGAAAACACATTGCTCTTCCCTTATCCCTGGTCCTCCAGAAAGCAGAGCCTGAGGCAAAGATTAAAGTGCTTGCTCTTTATATCTGAGAGGCAGAAGCCCACAGTGGAGGAGAGGAAAGAGAGAAACAAGGCAAGGGCAGAGGCAAAGCAATGCAATGCTATGAGTAGTAGAGTTGACATCTGCTTCCCTGTGAACTGAAAGGAGACACAGCAGGTTCCTCGGCATGTCTGGCAGGCCCTCAGAAGAAACTGCAGCTCAGAATAGCCCATGGAAGGCCAATATGAAAGGGAACTGAATTGCTTCACTCCCCTCAGCTTCTTTTTTTCATTGGTCAATGCTTCCCCCATGGACAGGTAACTCTGATGGGGCTTGGCGTGAGGGGTGAAAGGCCACACTATCCTGGGCATTCAGCTCAGACTACAGCCAGCTCAGTGAGCCCAGCAAAATCATGGAGACCATGGAAGGCAAGTCACACCTTTGTAGAGAAGCAGGCAGTTGAGTCTGAGAAAGCGCATGCAATTTGTGCTCAGCACCATTCTCCAAGGCTTTTTTTAAATTGAAGCATCGTTCATTTACAATGTTGTGTTAGTTTCAAGTATACAGCAAAGTGATTCAGTTATACATATATATGTTCTTTTTCAGATTCTTTTTCATTACAGGTTATTACAAGACATTGAGTATAGTTCCCTGGGCTAAACAGTAGGTCCTTGTTGTTTACCTATTTTATATATAGTAGTGCATATATGTTTATCCCAAACTCCTAATTTATCTCTCCTCACCCTTGCCCCATCTGCTATCCCCTTTGGTGACCATAAGTGTGTTTTCTATGTCTGTGAGTCTATTTCTGTTTTGTAAATAATTTCATTTGTACCAGTTTTTTGGCTTCCACAAATAAGTGATATCATATGATATTTGTCTTTCTCTGTCTGACTTACTTCACTTAAATATATATCTAAGGATTCCAAGGCAGAGATGTATGTTGGTAGTCTTTTCCACAATGACCTCCAGCTTTTTTCCTCGTCTTTTCCCTTACCTTGTCCACTACCCCCAGGTTCAGTGTTTACTCTGACCATATTTACTACTACATCCTGCTCTTTGTGGGATGTGATGCTCAGAGCTGAGCATGCTCTGTAGTCAGTGCATGGTTATTGGAGGAATACTGGTGAGAATAATGCTGGGAATAAGTGCCATATTTTTTCTAAAGCCCTCCTTCTGTCTTCTCCAATTAGACGCCCCTCCTTTCACTCTGCTCACTATACTACTTATATTTTTGTTCAGACATTTGTCATTATCACATAGGCGCATAATTATTTGTGTGTATTTATCTACTGTATTAAGTTGTTAGCTCCCTGAAAACCCAAACTCTGAAGGACAGTGAAATCTAGCAGAAGAAGTTTGAATTTTGGTGTCTGACAAAACTGAGTTCTCTAGGCCTCTCTTGCTTCTGGCTCTTATGGTTCACCTTTCTGAGTTTTATCTCCTCTTACGTAAAATTGCTGTAGTTATACCATATTTAGTTGTAGAGAAAACTAGCAGAGACAATATAAATATTGTTGCATAATGAGGCAACCGGAACATACTACGTGCAAAATAAAGGTCAATTTTCCATCCTATTCATTTTTTTGTACCCCTCCCTCTCCCACCAGTGCAACGAGTGGCTAGTGGAAGAAGTGTTTTCTAATTTGGTAATATTGGTGAATGCATGTAGAACTTACTATATGCCAGGCTGTATTCTTAGCACTCAAGAGTTTATTTATCTAATCCTACACGGTAGGTATAATTTTTACTTAACAAACATATAACACTTGCTATATGCCAGACAGAGCTCCAAATGCTAAACCTATATTCATCATTTTAATCCATATAACAGAGCTCCGTGGTTGGTACTATCATTCTCATCCCCTGTTTCCAGATGAGAAATCCGAGACACAGAGAGTTTCAGTAAATATCTTGCCCAAGACTATATATCTAGTAACATCTGGGATTTAAACACCATCAGTTGTGTTCCAGTCTGGTTCTACAGAATGTGGTATAATAGATTATAAAATAGCTTATAAGTAAATAACTCTCATATCTTTAAGAATTTTCATTACCTTTAGATAAATAATACTCTTCTAGAAATTGCTCAGTCCAGGACTGAGACTTCTTCCTATTGACCATTTGGCTCAATAGATCGGTTTTAAGCTATTGCAACCTAGCTCTGCAGTCAATTAGACAAAACTAGAATTAATCACTATCCAAGAATGATAGGACATTTGCACAAAGACAAGGGGAAAAGAGGGTTAACACCTGATTTTGAAAATATTTTTATTACTGTATCATACTATTGTTCACATCCACAGACTGTAGAATATTTCTTCCCAAAGATTTTTACTTTCATATTCTTTGGATATCCCACAAACCCTACCAGAGTTGACTCGTGTGTGTGTGTGTGTGTGTGTGTGCACGTGTGCACATGGGGAGGGGAAGGTAAAATTAAATTTTCTACTCCATAAAAAATATAGCCATGAGAATAATAAAAATAAGAGGACATTTTCACAATAAAGTGCAATGCAAGTCTTCCAAATGAATTGAGATTGGGACCAATCCTAGGTCACTAAGATTTCATGAAACATCAAAGAATGTTCATCTAGTGTTGAGCACACTCCAATATCCAGAGGACAAAAGTAAGCACATATTGAAAATCTGAAGAACTGAATTTTTAGTTAAGGCCTCAGTGGAATCAGATACATTTCCCATATCATCTTCCTCTTTTTATTCTTCCCCTCAGGCAAGAGCCTGAGACCCTAACATAAACCTAATCTTGTCGTCATCTTAAAGGATATACTGTTCTTCCTCTTAGACCATATTTCATACACTTTTTTTTTTTTTTTTTGCGGTACATGGGCCTCTCACTGTTGTGGCCTCTCCCATTGCGAAGCACAGGCTCTGGACGTGCAGGCCCAGCAGCCATGGCTCACAGGCCCAGCCGCTCTGCGGCATGTGGGATCTTCCCGGACCGGGGCATGAACCCGCGTCCCCTGCATCGGCAGGCGGACTCTCAACCACTGCGCCACCAGGGAAGCCCTCATATACTTTTTAGATGTGAGCAAAAATGGTTCACATTCCAGAGGAATGTATTTTGGCCTTATCAGTGTCCATCAGAAAAGTTGTTTAGCTCAGGTAGGATCAGGAGAATTAGGAGAGCCCTTCCTTAACACTATTCCTTTTGGGTTAAGGCAGATATTAATCATGTCTGACTTCTTACAAATGAAAAGGAAATAATCCCCTATGACATGGTATGCATTTTTTCTACCCTGAGGTCTTTCCCCTTAGTTTTGGTATTTAAGTATCTGAAAGAGATGATAGCATGGTTGATATTAGTTTGAAGAGGTCACATTTCTTCCCTAAACCAAATTCTAGTGAAAAAACCACAGCAGTCTGATAATGATCCTGCCTTTCATTCCCCCTCACGAAGGTCTAATTATCCTTGAATGACAAGCCTCAGGTACATGCCCATGTGATGATGAACTCATTCTTTTTCATCTTTTTTTTTCCACTGTGGGTTTCAGCCTTTCTCTCCGGGTAAGCTGTGCCTTTGGCAAAATTGTGGGGCAGACAGGGAATAGGGGGTCAGACCCAACTATCCCAGGCTCTGCCTTCAGCATGTGAAACAAAAAGCTCATTCTGCAATTGAGGTGCTCCTGGTCAGCTCTTGAGCCACACCTATTTCCAGCCATCACCCACCTAAGCTTTCTCTCCCCATCATTGTGCTGATAAAAATCTCATTACCTTCCTAAGACTAACATAGTTTGGCCTCTTGTGTACATATCGCTTCCAATGGTTTGCCCTCAAAATTGTTCCATTGAAACAGGCTCAAGTCTTCCCTTCGATTGAACTCAATATTAACCCATCTTGCAGGTTAACTCCAATCCTCAGTTAAAACCTCATGATACGATGATCTATTGGCATGGTTTAAACCACTCCAAAACTTAAAAAAACAATGTGTTCATTTCTTTCATGGTTCTGTGGGTTGACGAGGCCCATGAGCAATTCCTGCTTTGTGTCTTTCATGTGGTTGCCCTCAAAAGATGACAAAGCTGTTATCACTGAGGGCTCAGCTGGGCTAAACTATATGTCCAAGATGACTCACCCCCATGGCTGGCTGTCAGCTGGGAGTTCACTTGGGGCTGTCAACCAGACTGCCAACATGGGGCTTCTCCACGTGGTTTGGGCTTCTCACGGCATGGGGGTTTTGTTCTAAGACTGAGTATTCCAAGAGACAGGAGACCAACCAGTGAAATGGCTGCCAGGCCAGTTAAGGTCTCTTGTGTGGAAATGGCATGGTGTCACCTCCACCAGATTCAGTAGTTAAAGCAGTCACATTGCAGAAGAACACGGGCAAGAGGGCCACATTTAGAAAATAGTTTTTTAAAGTGATGTTAGACCTTAAAAACAATAGCCTATTAACGTTTCTTTGGGAAAAATCCCAGAGAACCAGAATACAAATTCCTGTTTGTCTTTCTGGGGAAGCTAAGGGGAAAAGAGCTCAACTTCTCCTGCAATAAATCTGTAGTCCAGCAAAGAAGCCTCAGTTATTTTCTCAAAGGACTTAATCTGCCTGATGTCACGATCTTGCCATGCCTACACATTGCAGCAGTTAATATGGTAATAGGAGATAGAATTGTAAATCATCCAGCCGAGTGGTTGTAGCATTAGTAG
This sequence comes from Mesoplodon densirostris, assembly GCF_025265405.1. NCBI lineage: Eukaryota > Metazoa > Chordata > Mammalia > Artiodactyla > Ziphiidae > Mesoplodon > Mesoplodon densirostris. Next base: position 57,019,998 of record NC_082674.1, read on the forward strand.
ATTAATGATTCAGTTGGTTGTGTGCAATGTACAGTGGTGGAGGAAAGGAAGAAGGCTGGATGGAGGGCTTCAACTGTGAAGAAACTAGCGAGAGGTCCACACTGAAAATCTGTAGGGCCTGGGCAGGACTACAAATGGAGAACCATATACTTTATGACTAAATAGTTAAAGGATCTGAATCAAGTTAGCAGACTGTTAAAAATGATATATTTCTTCTAAACCTCTCCATCTTTGACTACATTCATTTATAACACAAAACAGAAAGATGTAAAGCTAAAGTTTTTATATCATTGAAAGTTGGCAAAATAGAAGAGACTAGTGTATTCAATTATTGTTTAATGTCTAGCTCTTCTATCGATGCAACAGTGATATTGGATGAGCAATGATACTAAGACATAATTCATAAATTATTATATATTTTTCATAAAATATATATTTTACCTTCCTTTCAGCAAAATCACTGATTATGTTCCTATAATCAAGAATTTTGCATAATTTATGTACTAATGCAAAATTTGACAATCTTTTGTGATTCATTGTAGCTTTATTCATTTCAGTTGATTTCAGTTTATTAATTTCAGTGTTTTATTCATTTCAGTTTTAGAAATTTTGCTCTCCTGTGGCAATAGCATCTTAAGTTGCCAATAAAATTCTTACATCAACACTTAGATTTATAACTAAAATAAGAATTTTTTATATCATATTTGAACATTTAAATGGATTGCTTATGATAAATTATTATTATCAAAAGTTATTACAAATTATCTTAGCTTCTTCACACAGATTATTAACACATATTGCAACTTTCATCACTTTTTAAAACATTATCTAGAGTTACACACTAATAGAAGGAATTGGTATTATATCTCATGCGTGGTACATGTAGGAACATACACACACATACACATATTTAAGAAAATTGTGAATTATTTAATGCTGAAAAGTGTTCCTTCAGCCATCACGTGCAAAAGGTTCCAAATGCTGCACTCTTTTTCTAAAACTGTTAACTTGAAAGAATTGGAAATTGGAAAATGAAGAAAAATAAGAAAATGGATGCTTGAAAATGATACATTGTTATGTGAGAATATATGCCATTCATCCTGTCTAAGAAGAAGGACTTGACAAATTAATTAACTTATCTTCTCTTCACTAAATGCTTTAGTTGCTCAATTAGTCCTGCATCTGATGCAGTATCTCCTCTGAGGTCAGCAACAGTATTGCCCACAAACCTTCCTGGCATTCAGATGCAAGTTGCTTTTTGTTTTGAAGACATAGGAATAGATGTGGAGAAGTGTTCCCCGCCCTGGGGCTTCAGCAATGGTAGTTGCAACAGTGGATGTTAGGGTCATGCTGGGCCAGTACTGGACATTGGATCCTGAGCAGCAGAATGCCCCTGAGTCCCTCAACATATTTGATATGTGTGTGTTTGTGATATGCTGGTCCTTCTTAAGTGTGGAGCTCAGGGTAAGGCCCTCTTTCCAGGGTCCAAGCATACTAGCTAGGAAGGTTTGGCCGTCCTCTCATCTCATTACTCGGCTGCCTTAACATTCCTTCTCCAAATCTTTCTAACATCCACTATTTCTCCTCTTCTCCATGGTACACTGATTCCTTCTTCCCATCCATCTTTCCTTTAAAACCTCCTTCTTTTCTTCCTTGTTTTTCTCACTCCCTTTCCTTTCTTCCCGTTTCTTTCATTGTAATACCTCTTTTTAAAATAAAAATTTCTCAAGAAATACATTGCACACTGTTTCTTAAAATGTTTGTGTGTTGGGAGTTGGGCATGGAGAATATATAAAAATCCAAAATGGAATATGAAAAAGTGAAAGGATTCCCTCCCTTTACACTCCTCCAATACACATATTTCCTAGAGGAAACTACTGTTGAGATTTTAATTTTTATATTTCTGGGCCATTTTCTACACATTTAAAAAGTACATATTTTTTAAACAATTGTAAATAATCAGACACATATTGTTTTATAATTTATTTGTTTTCCATTCAGCAATAAATAGTGAATCTCTTTCCATGTCAGAACTTTTAATTTGTATATAGTATTTTATATTATGAATGTATCATTTATTTAACCATTACTGATAATTGCAAATGTAGGTTTTTCTCCAATTTTTGGTATTTTTAAATATTCTGCAATAAATATACTTGCACATTCATCTTTATGTACTTGTGTATAGAAGATGTATGCCTAGACTTGGAGCACGTGATTAAAAGAAAATTTTAAAATTTGATAGATTTACAAAATATCCTTTCAGAACTCTTTTATACTCCTACCACCAATGTATGAAAAAATGTTTTTCTCCTCAATTTTCCTAACACAAATTGTTATCAAATCTCTTTCAAATTTCAATTTCCTTATTTTTATAGACTAAATGTAATAAAAGAGATAGTCTGTTGTCCCAATGTGTATTTTCCTGATTTTCTAATGAGACTTAGCATCTATCCTTGTTTATTATTCATTTATAAATCACTCCTAACATATTAGGGATAAAACTTGGCTACATACACAATAAATAGCTCTATTCCTTTGCTTCATCTATTTATACCCTATTTATGTTATATATCTATGTCACAGATAAATTTCTCACTCTGTGTTTTTTTTTCTTTGTTTATAATGTCTATTTACTTAGAGAGATTTTTACTTTGAACATGGTCAAACTTGTCAGTCTTATTTTTTATGGCTTATGATCATCTACTTTTTCTTAAGAAAGACATAATCTACCACAATAATAGAAAATATTCTCTTTTTTTCTAGTAAGTTTATTATTTTGTACTATGTTTATTAGAAATTTAATCCATCCAGAATGTATTTTAGAGATTAAACCTTAAAATATTCCATATATATGTAATTGTGCAAACACTTTTTTTATTAAATCCTATGCCTCCTGATTTAAAATGACATCTTTATGACATATTAAATTGTCATATTTATAAGAGTCTGGGCTGCCTATTTTGCCCCATTGATCTATTTGGTTAATCAACATTGTTTTAAATGTTGATTAAATGTTATGATTTACTTTAACATCCAAAAGTGTTCTCCCTCCCATTTTAATTTTTATTCCAAATTTTGACTATTCCTACCCATTTGCTTTTCCAAATACATTTAGGAATCAATTTTTCATATTAATAGGTGTTTCACTAGATTTTTTCAGTGAAATTGCATTGAACTTAAAGTAGTTTGGGTAACATTTATATTCTATCATAAATATCTCTCATTTTACAATGAGATGTATGAGATGTCAAGTCAGGTTTTATACAGTTCAGTAAAGTATTATAATTTTCTTCATATTGTTCTCACACATTGTCAAATGTATTCCTATGTATATTACAGCTTTTGTTACTATTGGGAATAGTCTTAATTTTCCATTTAGTTTTTATAAAGGAAAGCTTTTGTTTGTTTATTTATGTTTTATCCAGCCACATTTTGAACTATCTTATCAGATCGAATCATTCTTAGTTGATGTATCTTTAAATTTTTTAAGAAAATAATTTTTCAAGGTTTAATTATGACATTTTCAAGCATATAGCAGAGGTGAATTTTAGAGTTAACATCTATATACCCACCATCTAGATTTTACCATTAACACTGTACTATACTTGCTTTATCACATATTTTTTCACCTATACATTTTTTCCACTTATCAATGTACATTGAATTTTGAAATATTTCTAAAGGATGTGCAGATATCAGTACATTTTCTCCTATAGACTTCATCATTTATGGCTTTAGAGTTTTATATTTGTTTACATTTTTCTTTTGAAATTAAATTTACATATAATGAAATTCACAAATCTTCACTGAGTTTTGACAAATGCACAAACATGGTGACAGAAGCTCATCACCCCCAAAGTTCTCTCATTCACCTTTCTAGGCACTCTCTGTTCTCATCTTCCCAGAGGTAACCATTATTCTGATGGTGACAGAGGGGGTGGAGTGGGGTTGACTACTTTAGAAAGTAACACTCATAATGAGATCTAAAGGAACAAGATGCAGCCATTCAAAGAGGCAAAGGAAAGGTGTAAGTGCACAGGCCCTGAAACAGGAATAAGTTCGCTGTGTTGAAGGAAAAGCTTGATATAGCAGAATAAGTGGTATAAGACATTGTATGAGTTAAGGGAGGAGAGTTAGACACCAGCTAGATTATGAAAAGCTCTATAGGCCACAGTGAACTTTGGATTTTACTCTGTGATCAGAGGCACGGTAGGATTTTAAACAGAAGGGTAACATTATTTGAGTTACATTAAAACAGATCATTTTGGATGCTACGTGCAGAATAAGATTAAAAACAAAGCCATTACAGGATCAGAAAAGACATGATGGTGGTTTGCATTAGGATCATGGTGGGCCAAGTCATTGAGGACAATATGATAAGAATTGAATATGACTCCTAAGGCTTTTGTTTGAACTACTGAATGGATGGTACACTTTTGATTGAGGTAGGAGAAGACTGAGGACAGAAGCACATTTGGAGAAGTAGTGTGAGTGTGTATGTTAAAAGGTGAGTAGGAGGGAAAGAATAGACATGTTTGGAAAAAGTCAAAGATGAGATCCCTATTAACATACAACTGGAGAGGTTAAGGAGCAGTTGGATATATGAACCTGAAACTCAAGGAAGTGATCAGGGCTAAATTTGAATGAATAGCATATAGATTAAGTCACAGAGTGGGGTGAATTTGCATAGGGACTTAGTATAGATAAACAGGAGTTCAGGCCAAGATTGATCCTGGAGCAATGAACACATAGAAGAGGGCAGAGGAGGATGAGCTTGAATTGGAACATCTTCATAAATTAAATGGAAGCCAAGAGAAAGTAGAGGCAGATAAGACAAAAGGACACATGCTTCCAGAAGGAAGAAATGATCAGATGTATTGACTAATTCTGAGATGTTGACTAGGATGAGAACTTGAAGGCTACCACTGTCTTTGGCCACATGGATGAAGTTGATAATCTTGACAGGGGGAAATTCAATTCAGGGGGATTGAAAATAAACTCAAAGTATATGTCCAGTGAATAGGAAATAAAGAAGTAGAAAAAGCAAGTGGTTTTGATTTATTTCAATGAAATACACAGAAACAACCCACTGAGTTAGGCAATTTTTCATGATATGCACTTAAGTAACAAAGAGAAAAGTCATTTCTTCAGTTAACTTCTCAGACCCTGCACCATTTCCTTCCTTGGACATTCCCAGGTTGATGGAGTAGATTAAGGATTTAAAGCAACAAATACAAACCTTGACCACTTTGAGTTGGTGTGAAGGATATTCCCATGTCTCTCTGGGTCTATCAAAAGTATATTGTTTCTATTGTGAAATATTGCACTGGTCATTAATTATCCCAATTGGGAAGTTGCTCATTACTGCTGAAAGTTTCCACCAGAAATCTTGGACATGATACAGGTCTTCACTTTGGTTTCATTAAGATTTTATTTTAATACATCTAACCTTCTGGCTGACAAAGGTGATCACCCCCACCCTTGTTCTACTTTCATCTTTAGTGTAGTGCCAAAAATGAGGTTTCTCATGCACAGTATTATTATTGGTAGCAATTGTATCCTATCAAGTGACTCTTCTGGCAGTCAGCAGAAAGATTAAAAAAACAAAAAATACAAATTTTCTTTTCACTTAGAACATCCTGAGAGGTTTGATCTAATGTTTTCTCTCTCTCTTTTTTTATGAATGATTTCAGGAAAATGGAATAGAAATACATGATCACTTTACAGCACTCTTCTTTCTTTATGGAATAAAGACATATTGAAAATAGTGTCTTCTACCTACTATCTCAATGATCCTAGTGTGTTACTGATACTCATGGAGAGAATCTTGCACTAATCTTCTTAGACATATTCATGTTTCTCTCCAAAGTCTTGATTCTGTTGAATAGAACTAAAATGGTAGGGGAAGAATAGTATTCATGTTTTCAAAAGCTAGAGTAACTTTGGAAGTCTTTCTAGGAAAGAGACCTCTTGCAAACTAGGCAAACTGGACAAAACCACAATTTTAAAGGAAGTTTTGATAGACTTTGTGAAAAAAAGACCCCAAATAGACATTTGACCACTTCACAGTTTGGGGGAGGGCAGTTATCACTAAGGCCTTTCCTGCATTATCTATAAAACAGTGTTTGCCCAAGAGGAACAAGGAGATCTGGCTTTTCAGAGAGGAATTTGATGGGTTTGTAGAGAAGAGCAACTGTAATAAGAAAGTATTCTTAGAAGCTAGATGGAAAATATTATTTGTCAAAAACTACCAATGTCATAGCACTATCATGCCATAAATGTAAAAAACCATGAATTCCTCTTAGATTTCAGTAGCTGTTATATCTACAGAAGAACTTATGATCTGGAGAGTGACTGGCATTCTTGGTCATTGGGGCAAAATTTTAAGAATTCTATGTCTAAAACTGACTTGAACCCAGAAATGCTTGTAAAAACCAGAACTCTGCCAGTACCACATTGGAAAGAACTTGCCAGACTGAAAGTCAATGTAAATAGATCAAGCTTTGTGTGTCCACAAGTTTACTTGTGTATAACTGAGTTAGCAATCACCTTGAATGAATCAAAAGAACACATTCTAGAATGTAATTCTAGAGTGTAGAACTTGATGAACCATTGCGCCATGAACCAGTCTTGTCTGTTAGATATATGGTAAAGTGAACCATAAGGAACTGTGTCTGAAAAGCTTTCTGATATGAATATAGTAGTCAGAAATGTAACTGTGAAAACATTTCCTTCTAACTGTGGGTCAACCCTAATATGTTACCAGTGTTGATGTCGCCCTTATCTAGGAAATAATAAAGGAGTGGTTGTATTCACATCCCAGAGGAAGTCCAAAGGGAACTTTGAATTGTTTATAATGATTGCTTTCCATTGGCCTGAATGAATTAACAATCTCCTCGTTGATTGATGTTCAGTCTGTGCCAAAAAGATAGAGAATTTTAAGCTTGTAGAAGGAGAATGCACCACGAATTAAAGAGAGGATGTCAGCAGATACCAAGATCTGCTGGAGGAGAAATGCTTAGTCTATGATTATTTAGGAGCTGTTTATCTAAGCTCTTTGTTTATCTTCTAGTTATTTTTTTCTTTCATGTAATAGGATATTTTATTAAGGTTCTACTCTATGCCAGACTCTGTGCTGATGCTTAATATGCATTTTACTCACTAGAATAGGTACAATAGATACTCTATACTACAAATTAAAAATTGAGACTAAGAGGTATTAAGAATCCTGTTGAAATTGGCCCAGATAGCAAGTGGCAAAGCTTAGGATTTAGAACTTAGGCATTGTAACTCTAACTTGTGTATTTTTTAAAACTTTTTCCTATTTATTTATTTAGATGTATTGATTTATTTTTATTGAAGTATAGTTGCAGTACCATAGTATATAAATTACAGGTGTACAATATAGTGAGTCACAATTCTTAAAGGTTATGTTTCATTTACAGTTTTTATAAAATATTGGCTATGTTCCCTGTGTTGTACAATATATCCTTGTAGCTTATTTATTTTATACATAATAGTTTGTACCTCTTAATCTTCTACCCCTATACTGCTCCTCCCCACTCCCCTCTTCCCACTGGTAACCACTAGTTTGTTCTCTATATCTGTGAGTCTGCTTCTTTTCTGTTATATTCACTCTTAACCATTAAGCTATGCCATTACCTCTAACCTCAGGAATGGCCTGTGACTCAAAAGAGGAGACAAAGCTTAAATCAATGAAGAGAATGAAGAAATTGTTTCCACTGAAGACTAGCTTTGCATTTCCAATGAAACTCATTTTTTTCCTGCCCTCCATTATCAAAATGAACAGAATTAGATATGCTCCGTTTTTTTCTTGAAAAATTTGGAAAGCACCTAGTTGTTAATTAGGGCAGTCTACTGCAAAATATGTTACGATTGCTCCTGGTGTCTAGAAATTGCCATAGCATTTATGAAAACTTGGATCAGTCAATACTCAATAGTTATTATCTTTTTACTGTAAATTTGACAATTAGAAAAAGGCTTTAGAGATGAAGGCTTCTCACATAATTTTATGCATGAGTAATTCCCAGAATAGATTCCAGGAAGATAAAGGAGGATAATAGGATAGAAGGATATGAGAAACTTGAAAACCCCAGTATGTAAAAATTGATGAGATAGTGAAATGCCAGAACATTTTATTCACACTTTAAGCTTCTGGGAAAAAATAATCAGTGGGGATCAACTTATCCAAGGTTATCCAATTGTTGTTCCTGGCTGAGCAATTCAGTATTTGAGATTTAATTGTGTTTATCAAAACCCTAACACTGTACTTAGAATATTCTCAATCAGCTTTACTTCATTCTTTGGAATTGGGGAGCAATTCTACATTGTGGGATAAGTTACTCACAGACAATTCTTTCCTTTTATCAAACAGTCATTTATGAGGAATTTAGTTTTGATTAAGTAGAGGGTATTAAACATTTTTCCAGTAAGAACTGTCATGACTGACACTAAAACTCTGCTGAATGACACACAAATCCTCTATCCATTTATTTTTTCACTTTAGTGTTTGAAAAGCTGATAATACCCTGCTCAGTCTTTGGTTTGCTGTCAAAAATATGTTTCTTCTGGCCAAAGATAGTAATAACTGTCATTTTACCAAAAGGCCATGGTGCATTCTTATTTCCTTTTTTTGCTTTGGGAATAGAAACTTAAGCATCAAGATTGGGCCAATTACTTGACAGAGAAAGAATCAGAGGAAGCATAATAATATAAGAAGAATTTTGGAAGGCAGTTATGCTCACCACTATACCACCAACATTGTACAAAATGAGTTTTGTAATATCTTCAAAATCTATAAGGAGTGACCGTCATCACCTAGGAACTTGCATGTGACTTAATATCACAAATTCCAGGTCACCTAGAAACTTTTACCTCAGACGGTTTTTAAAGTTGTCCTATCTTGTTTCTTGATGTTTGCAATAATAATGGACATAATTTCCTTTATCCAACTTGCCCTAGGAGTAAGATGACTTTTCATTTATTGTCCAAACTGGACCGTAATTTGAGTGAAAGGTGCTCTATGAATGATTACACTGCAGGTGCAGGTAAATGCTGTCACCTAACATTGGAGCATTTGCCTTAGACATGAAGTAATTCATGATTATAGAAATGGAGAAGTCTTAAAATTCAAAATATTTTGAAAAGCAGTATGGCTTCCTTCTCTGGAGGACTTTAAGAGTATATTAAATAGCCGTGGGATTTTATTTCAGGAGTTTTCTCTAGATGCCCAGGTTTCAAATTCTAAGCTTGCAAAGACAGTTATATTATTTAGTTCAGCATATCAGAACATGTTGGTTCTAAAAACCCCACTGTTTCTTTATTTCATGTACTCTCCCTCTTCAGTTGAGGACTCCATCACTTCTTTCCTGGATTACTGCCTCTCTGTTGGAATGGAGAGGTCTGCAATACAACAACTATCTGTAAGCAAGATTACTAGTTGGTATATTCCCAGGCCATGCTCTCTCTCTTCTCTATAATAAATGCCCCTCTACCCACAACAATGGGGACTTAGGTCACACTCATATGTGACACAGCCTAGATTGCTCAAGGATGATTTTCAGCAAGAGGAACCCTGACCCAAACTGGACCAATCAGATTCTAAATACTTTTTAGGAGTAGGGAACCAGGGAGGATGACTGGTCTTCATTGATTGCTTGTACTGAATCAATGTGAAAATAGAGATAAGATGATCATTTTTGGTCATATGGATGGGGAAGTCAATATGGTGTGAGAACAGGAAGAATAAAACAGATCTTCCAAGACAAACAGAAGCGGGGGGCTCATGCTGGAAAGATGGAGAAAAATAACTGAATCTCCTGCTCTTCTGGCCAAAGCATCTTCCCAATGACTCTCTTCCATGTGTCCGAATTTTATCATCTCCATAACGCTTATCAGTGTTTGAAATGATCTCTTAAACTTATTTTGTCACGTGTGTATTTTTTACTCCCGCTTGTACAAGGTATTCTGTGACAGTAAGGACTTTAGCATGCTCCATGCTGTCTCTGGGGCACCTGAAATAATGTGTGTACCCTAGCCACGGCTACACTTAATATTTGTTCACTGAATGAACCCATGAATAAGTCTTTAAATTAATTTCTGATTCTTGGTAGTTCAAGAAGTGAGGGCCATAGAATGCGTGATAAGGTCAGAAGGAAAATCAAAACATGGGGCATGACTCAAACAGTGGAGACATTGTGGGGATTTCTTCACCAGGCTGAGGTCCCACTGTGATTTTTGAAGGAAGATGAGGGGGGATGTGATAGGGAGGAAGAAGCTCCCAAGGCGATACTGGGGAATTCAGAGGATAAGCCCTCCATCTGGCAGTTTTGCTGGGTGCTGCCCTGTGTGTCAACCCAGCCAGCTGCCAGGGGAGCCTGAGAAAACAGAAGCTGGAGATAACAGAAGACTCGGGCCTTTTCCATCAAATGCAAACTTTCACACCTGTCGGCAATCAATCAAGAGGTTTATGGGCCTGCAATATTTACACTCTAATTAAAAAATCATAAAGCAAGCACCCTTTCAGGTTGCAGAAAAACAAACTCCAGAACTTCGATAGCCGCGCTGTTAATCAGTTACTTCTAATGATCCTGCCCAGCACTGATGAAGCATTTCCTCAGCCCCAAAGAGCCGGTGGGAGAAAGTGGGATTGGCACCAGGGAACAGCCTTCACAGGTGGCCAGAAACTTTCCAGTTTAGGGCACAGTCTCCATCTGGCGCTTGGGAAAATTTTTTTTTTTTTTTTTTTTTTTTGCGGTACGCGGGCCTCTCACTGTTGTGGCCTCTCCCGTTGTGGAGCACAGGCTCCGGACGCACAGGCTCAGCGGCCATGGCTCACGGGCCCAGCCGCTCCACGTCATGTGGGACCCTCCCGGACCAGGGCACGAACCCGTGTCCCCTGCATCGGCAGGCGGACTCTCAACCACTGCGCCACCAGGGAAGCCCGGGAAAATATTTTTGACACACCTAGTTGGCAGCCTGTGTTTTTCCTCTGTTTCCATGTGGAACTGAAGGCCATTTACCCTAACGTAGATATGGAGGTGGCATTAGACACCTTGAGTTGGGTTAGTGGTGGATAGAGGATTCAAAGTAAGTGAGTAAACTATCAATGGAGGTGTCAGTCTCACCATGAGCACCTGGAATTGCACACCTGGGAACAGGGCAAAGTTGAAGTTCACCTTCATCCTTTTGGTGTCTCCTGCCCTTCTGGTGGCTCCCTTCTCCACCCAGAGGCCAGGCCCACCTGTTGCTGTTGGCTATACCAAGTAGCCCAGGATGGTTCTTGGTGCTCCTGCCTCCTTTGCATCCCTGCCACCCTCTCTCTCACTGTTCACCTCTTTCCAATTCCAGGGGCCTTGGTCCAGCTCCTGAAATGGACAGAGCTCTCTCCCTTCCAGGGCTCTATTCAAGCTCTTTCTTCTCACTCTTAACATAGAGCATAGGCTGGGTGGGTCTCTGAGAATCAGAGAACAGGGTAGTGGGCAGTGGAGAACCCATCCAGTGAGGTGGTGGGAGGTGGGACTGTGCACGAGCTGAGGATCCAATCCCCAGGCACATGTTTCACTGCTCCATCAGACTGCATTTACAAAACACAAATATGAAGATGAAAGTACGAAGAACTTCAAGATGGTGACCACAGAACATTAAACCCTGAGCATGAAGCCCCTGGGAGGATGCACCCATCAAAGTGGTCTTGCTTGAGAGCTTGATGTGCCAGCCAGAGTTGAAGCTAATATCCATTATTACATATCAACTAATACAACTCTGTTCCAGGAGGGCTTGATTATGTCTCAACTTAGAAGATTTAGACATGAAAAGGATTTATTTTTTTCCAATCCTTACTTTCAAAAGAGCTCTATGGAATCTCCCAATCCTACTCCTAACAGCTTATAGAAGTTCTAGGGAAGTTAGATTCCTAGCTGTCAGATTCCGCAGCTACCCATTTTGATCATTAAAACTCTGTCTATTTAAAGACTTTAATCTCATTGTCAATTGAAATCTCATTTCCCCTTCTCCCAGGGCAGAACTGAGCTGGGGCCCTGATTATTAGACAGCCTGGTTCTGAGATGTCTCCTCCTTCCCTCTTCCAAAGTTGAACATCCCTTCTCATTGGTCAGGTCACCCACCCCTTTAGAGTGGACTGCTCAAATTGGAGAAGCCACCTCTGTATTTTGTTTGTAAAACACCCTATCTTTATCACTCACAGCACTCTTCACAATCAGTAATTAGATGCTTAGGCCTTTGTCTCCTTCTTTAATGTCTGTCCCTTTCGCTGTGTTTTTAGTCCCACAAGAGCGAGTACCATCTCTCTTTTATTCACCACTGAACGCACAGTAGCTAGTACAGTGTTTGGCAAATAGAAATTTAATTCACACTTTTTGAATGAATGAGTGCATGAACAAATGAATAAATGCCAATAAATCACACTTTCTGTGACAGTAATGTGGCTTCCCAAGATGACAACCAGGATGAAAGATCCAGAAAAAATTGGTCCCTATTTTGCTTCCTTGTCACTGTCTAACCTGGGTTATACAATATAGAGTTTGTTTCCTCCCCTCTTTAACCCTGAAGGGGATGCCAATGGTGGGAACTTCAACAGCTGTAGATAAGAGGATGAAGGCCTTGTTTTGGCAGGTATTAATTTACACCATTTGTAAAGTACTGCTGGGGCTGGTGGAAAAAGTTCCAGTCCTGTGTTCAGTAGCCCTGATTTCGAATACTGCCTCTGATATGCATTAGAGGAAGTTATTTTACCTTTATGAGCTTCAGTTTTCCCACTGATTCAATAAGGATGAACTGAGCTACTATACGTAAAAGTCCTTTGCAAATAACCAAGTAGGCATGATTATATCGTGACACTCACTGTAAAGCTGCCTGCCTTAAGGGTGACATGGGATGCCCTGTTTTCAATCTGGGTCACTAGTTTCACACATTCTCCTACCTGCTTTCACCCCCTGGCCAGAGTCTTCTCTACTTTTGCCCTCTCTGGTGGTTCTCCCGTTTTTGTACTCCGACCCCATGCTTGCCTTGGATTCTGGCCATTTGGTCGCTTATAGGAGGATGATTCGGAGGCCTCTGGGAATATCACTGAAAGCACTAACCCTACCACCCTCCACTGTTCTTGTTTCTTGGGCTGTATTACTTTTATTAGCAAAATAACACAGGCCCAGTGAAATGTAATGGACTTCTACCTCCAAAGATAATGAGAGCCCCATTCACTTGCCGATTCAACATAAATGTGACCACAAAAAGAAACCAGTTTTTATGGGCACATGCTCCCAGCACGGATCCCACTGGTTTGGTGCTGCTCTGGCACTTGTGAAAAAATAAACCCTGGGGAATCACTGGGTTGCAATAGGTTTCCCATCAAACACAGGAAAGAAACAGCTGATGTCTGAATTTGCTAAATTCTGCTGATTCAGTGAGAGGGTGATGCGCGCAGCTAACGAGGGAAACATTCAGGTATGTGAATTAAGGCTTGGAAACAAAGTGTGGGTTGTAATCAGTGCATCCTATATTAGGTTCGAATCATTATTTAGTGAGTGCTTCCCAAAGAAATTAGAAAAGAATCCCAAGCCTACCCGGGCTTTCTGATTCCCCCTTCTCATTGATGTAATGTACAAAAATACCCATCCCTTGCCTCTTTTTCAATCCTGGAATTTATAAGTAATGCTCAAGTGACCTTGATCTCATGTGAGGTGGAAATAAAGCTGATATTATTATCTCATCTACATTAATGTGAAACCCTGCATAACAGAGAGGTTGTGTGATTTATCAAAGATCACACAGTGGGTCACTGGTGTAATCATAGTGCAAATGTTCACATTCTCATCTCCCTGGCAGTAGATATTTTGTTCTCTGGGCTGGACTAGCTCTTCAAATTCTCATCATATGCCTTCCCTTGCTGGTCTATTTCTGAGGAAAATACACGCATATTCACACACACACACACACCCACTCACCCATATACACAGAGGCACACAGCCCTTGACCATTGAAAAATTGTCCCAAAGAGTCCTATTACTATACCTACTCATCTCATCCACCCCATCCGTCCACCTACCCACCCTCCAGCCACAATCCATCCATCTAGGATTGCCAGATTTAACAAAAATACAGGACACCTAGTGAAATTTGAATTTCAGATAAACAACAAATAATTTTATAGTATAAGTCCCATGTAATATTTAGGACATGGTTTAACAGAAACTCATATTTCACTGGGTGTCCTGTACCTTGTGTTTGTCTTCATTGTATAGATAAGAACACAAGGCCCAGAGAGTTGAGTAATTTTCTCCCATTTACTTAGTGACCGTGCTGCTAAGTTTTCAAGAGAGAGTTTCTGTGACTCTGCTTCAAGTATCAAACTCAGTGTTTAAATTCAATATTTTAGACTTAGGACATTTGAAGACCAATATTGTAGGCACTCTTAGTCACTTACCCAATTGCCATTCCCATTACCTTATTGCTTCCTTGCTGGAAGACCCCAGTTTTAGGGGTGCCCCTGCCTAGCCACACGTGTGTGCAGGGAAATGGTCTCCTGCAATGAATTGTTATCATGTGATTGGTTTAGGCATCAATATATGTCCCCTTCCTGGTCAATGGGATTTGAAGGGAAATATGCAGAGAAGTTGCTCAAAAAGATTTTTCTTGCTAATAGCACTGTGTACGTGGGGGAAATGCTTTTCTCCTCTGCATGTGTAATTGTCTAAACATCATTCTTGGGATGAATGCAGGCACTTATGCAGGAAGGGAGAACTCCCCAGTGACTTCTTTTTCCCCAGAGGCTTGGTTTTATTATATTCTTTTTCCTTAATGAGATGTGATAAGCTGGGGTGGCACTACACAGAGTCATGGGACAGGGTAGAGCTGCCAGATGGGGAGCTGGGTGTTGGGAAAAGCCATCTCTTAAGGCATAGCTCGTTCCTGCATCTCACCCCCTGGCCTGCCTCACTTCCCCCAGTGGTCCCTGAGAAGGTGAGCTTATGGGGCAGTAGAGCTTAAAGGCTCAGGCACTGATGGGGTGGGGGAAGGGAAGAGCCTTCCAGAGAAACAATTGGGCCAAACTCTCTGTGGCTCTGGGGCTCCACCTGGCTTGACTTAAGAGTTCCAGAAGTTCTTAGGAGATTGGGACAGCCTGGGAGGAGGCTTGTCTCTCTCTGCTACCCTCTCACTGGTCAAGCCAGTTAGAGGCTCCCATCTGTATCTTCCTCAGGTGGGGAGGGATGATGAACCCTCTCTTCCACATGCCTCTCCAATCCATCAGCACTGCGTCTGGGGCAGAATAACATGGAGTGGACAGGGAGAAAACATCTGCATCCTTGGGGATTGTTGAGCTACTGAATTTCCTGTAACTGTCCTCACTCTACATTTCTTATTTTGTGAAATAATATGTCATTTTTCTATGTAAAAACTCTTGGTCTACTGTCTACAACCAAAAGCATCCTCAGGGAGACAAAACACCAGACTCCACGGAAGAGATGGATTGAATGGTGTTCAGTGTTCTTGGATCCCTACAAAACTACACACACACCCTCAACGTATTTTGGGTAGAATTTCAGGGAAGAGGACTCCTGTCACCTCAAACTCTTGATTTCCTAAACTGTGAGTCCTAAATTTGTTTTTTGGGCAAGGGCTCCTTAAGTAGCCCTCCCTAATAAGACTTTCTGAAAAGGTATTTTCTCCTGGAAAACTGCAAAGGAAAACCGCGTCTTGCCCATTCATGCTACTTTTCAGAGGCATATGGAGATCTAGGTTCCTTGGACACCTGCATGAACTTACTATACTGGCTCTCAAGTTAACATCTTTCCAGTGTGTTTTTTCCACATCACACGTGCATGTGTATACACACTTTTAATTTTTATTTATTTATTATTTATTATTTATTTTTTTTGGTGGTATGCGGGCCTCTCACTGCTGTGGCCTCTCCCGTTGCAGAGCACAGGCTCCGGACACGCAGGCCCAGCGGCCATGGCCCACGGGCCCAGCCACTCTGTGGCATGCAGTACCTCCCGGACCGGGGCACGAACCCGCATCCCCTGAATCGGCAGGCGGACTCTTAACCACTGCGCCACCAGGGAAGCCCCCACATTTCTTATTTTTAATAAACAAATGTTTGTTGAATTTGTGGTCAACTATCTGGTAGGTCTTTTTATTTTCAATTTCTATTACTGTTTCTTTTATTTCCTTTTTAAAATTTTTTTATTGAAGTATAGTTGATTTACAACGTTTCAGGTATACCCCGAAGTGATTCAGATATCTCTTCTTTTTCAGCTTCTTTTCCCACTTAGGTTATTACAGAATATTGAATAGAGTTCCCTGAGCTGTACAGTAGATCCTTGTTGTTTATTTTATATATAGTAATGTGTATCTCTTAATCCCAAATTCCTAATTTAACCCCACCCCCATATCTGGTAGGTCTTGTAGGCAACAACAATATGTAGAGAAACTGACCTCAAGGTGATTGTCTTCTTTTTGGGAAAATATAATAATAATAATAAGTTCATCAATTTAGAAATTTTAAATGTTTTCAAAGACTGTATCTTATACTGAGCAGCACTTTAAAAAGTTCTCAATTTGACCAGGTAATATAATACATGGAATAACAATATAAAACTAATATATTTGGAGCTAACATTTAAGGCATATATCAGTAACTCTCAAATTTTGCAGAACATCAGAATCACTTGGGAGAACCTGCTAAAATTCAGATTCCTAGGCTCCATCCCTCACTAGGAGTTTGATTCAGTAGGTCTTGAGTGGGGAACAGAAATCTGTTTGTTTTTTAAAAATGTGCATGTGATTCCGATGGTCCATAGACTATATCCTGAGGAACGTTTAACCCATGAGAATCACAATTATTAGCCAGAAAGTGGTGAGCCCAATGTTGGCTTAAAGCAGAAGAGACCTGTTGCTGACCTGGAGGGTTTCTTGAAGCCGGGAGAGGGCCTGTGCTAGGCAGCTGCTCTTCAGAACTCTTCTGCTCTTCAGCAGAGATCTCTGACATTGAGGAGATGTCTTGGTGGTATTCAGGCCTCCTCAAGGCCTGGGAAAGGGGTCTGGGAGGCAGCTACACCTTACAATAGCTCCCCTCCTCAGGAGCACTCTCCAAACCTGAGGAGACTTCTTGCTTGCCTTTAGGGCTCCCCAAGGACTGGAAGGGCACCTTCTAGGCAGTAGCTTCTGAGTAATGTCCTCTTTAGTATCAGCACTCTCTGAGCCTGAGACGATTCGGTGCTTGACTTTAGGCCCTGACAAAGATTTGGAATAATGATTTGGAGGCAGAACCCACAGAAGTGTAGCCCTCAAGGTCAGAGCTTTCTGAGCCTGAGGCTTGCTGTACTATAAACCTCATGATAGACTGGAGGGACCCATGGAAGGCAGTGTCTCCATAGAAACGCACCCCATGACAACAGCACTCTCTGGACCTGAGAAGATGTACTGGACTTTATTTCTCACTAAAGATGAAGCAGGACGTCTGGGAGGCCGTGGCATCACAGAAATACCCCATGACAGCAACACTCTCTTCAGACACCTTCAGTCTTTGGGCCTTTAGTCTTCAGAGAACTTTAGGCCTCACCCCTGGCTGGGAAGAGTGTCTGGGAACAGGGGCTGGAATGAAGTCTGAGAGGCAACAGATCCATAGAAATGCTCCATCAACATCAACACCCTCTGGGCCTCAGGAGACCTGCTGCTCCACCATTGGTCTTATTGGGGATCTCAGCCCCGCTGTCTGGGAGGCCATGTTCTTTTTACACACTGCCCTTGCAGGAGCATTCTAGCTTTGTTTTATGTCACACTGTGGACACTTACAGCTCAGTCAAGGATAGAAAAGTGGCTAAGGAGCCTGTGTTTGTCCAGCCATGAAATAGGCCAGTTAAGCTGAGGCCTAGAGAGAGAGGCACTCTCTCTTCCCTGTCAAGCACCCAGAGGACAGAACAGATAGCTTACAGCCCTGCTGCTGCAGCTGCTGCTTCCATCAGCACTGGTTCTCAGATCAGCTCTAGTCTGGAGGGAGCCTTGGAATTCAGATCAATATCCCCAGCTCTGCCCATGGTAGGCCTGTCACAGACAGAGCAGCCTTTTGCTCCTTGAGCAACGTCCTGACATTAGTGTATTCATGACAAACAATGCCTTTAGAGTGCAAATTATTTAAGTTTGTTAACAAATTGTATATGTATCTGTTACAGTTAATTGACTCACCTAGAAGTAGACTGTGTAATGTCTAATGAAAGGAAACTTATAATAATAATAAAAGACTTACTATGATACTGTGATATTGGTCCTCTTTTAAGAGCTTCTACATGGAGTACTGTATTTTTTTTAAATTTATTTTATTCAAGTATAGTTGATTTACAATGTTGTGCTAATTTCTGCTGTACAGCAAAGTGATTCAGAGATATATTATATATTTATATATACACACACACACACACACACACATTCTTTTTCATATTCTTTTCCATTATGGTTTATCACAGGATATAGAATATAGTTCCCTGTGCTATACAGTAGGACCTTGTTGTCCATCCATTCTATATATAATAGTTTGCAACTGCTAATCCCAAACTCCCAATCCATCTCTTCCCCTTGGCAACCACAAGTCTGTTCTCTATGTCTGTGAGTTATTTTCACAGATAAGTTCATTTGTGTCATATTTTAGATTCCACATATAAGTGATATCATATGGTATTTGTTTTTCTCTGTCTGACTTACTTCATTTAGTGTGATCATCTCTAGGTCCATCCATGTTGCTGCAAATGGCATTATTTTATTCTTTTTTATGGCTGAGTAATATTCCATTGTGTATATGTACCACATCTTCTTTATCCATTCATCTGTTGATGGACATTTTAGGCTGTTTCCATGTCTTGGCTAATGTGACTAGTGCTGCTATGAACATAGGGGTGCCTGTATCTTTTCGAATTAAGAGTTTTGTCTGGATATGTGCCCAGGAGTCAGATCGCTGGGTCATATGGAAACTCTACTTTTAGTTTTTTGAGGAACCTCCATACTGTTTTCCATAGTGGCTGCACCAATTTACATTCCCACCAACAATGTAGGAAGGTTCCCTTTTCTCTACACCCTCTACATGGAGTATTATATTGAAATTTCAAAATAACTCAGGGGCAGACTTTTTCAGCTTTAGCACTATTGACTGCTTTTGTCCTAATAGTCTTTTGTTGTGAGGCTGTCCTGTGCACTGTAGGATGTTTAGCAGCATTGCTGGTCTCTACCCCCAAGATTCCAGTAACATCTCCCAACACCCACCCCAGCTGTGACAACCAAAATTTTCTCCAGACCTTGCCTAATGTCCCTTGGAGGACAAAATGGCCTCAGTTGAGAACCACTGCCTTAGGATGGAGGTACACTTGCTAACCTTTTTTTGTATATGAGGAAACTGAGACTTAAAGGGATTGAGTATTTGCCCAAGTTCAGATAGCTATCAAGGATAAAACTTGGGGTTTAAATCTTGTCTGTAGAGTCTGAGCTCTCAACCACCCCTCTGTATGTCACAGAGAGATCATCTCTTTTAATATCTGTAGTCCTACCAAGTTGCCTAAGATACTTCTGGCAGTTTCACAGTCTTTGGCTGCCCATTGGCCAGTAGAAGGTTTTGCATTTCTGGAGCCAAGATCACTGGAAGACTTAACATCAGTTCACACGCATCAATGTCTCCTTCAGAGAGGCTAGGGCTTGTGAAAAACTCTTTAAAGTTGTTTCTACCTGGGATTTGGGGGAAGCTTAACTTTGTCACACCCAGAGAACCTTTTTAACCACCTATTTGCAGGCTCTGTTTAATGCTTGATGGCTCACTTCTTAAGGTCTCAAGTGCTTTTTTATGCTACAGGTGCTGTAAGGATCAAGGAACTGACATTTGCCAAGTGCCTGGGGATCCCGAACACATGATTCTTCTACAGGGCTTTTCTTTCATTTGCCATCCAGAAAGTACATACAACTAGTAGCTGAAACTCACTAATCACAACCAGTAAAAAGGCAAGGAGTTCTGGCTTTAGAAAGTGTATCAAGTACCATCTTGACCTCTCAACTGTGTGGAGCTCTAGGTAAACGGGAAAAGTACACCCAGGTACTGAGTCCATAATGACAGCAGTCACCTACAGGCTCTTTGCTCAGGACTTGGTGAATTTGATTGGATGGATTTCTGGCTCTCCGGTATTCTGTTCCTCTCAAAACAGACTTTCGTTTAGCTTTATTTTTCTGGGTAATCGCATCAGTGGTATTGCATTTTTGCTCCAAAAGCATGCTCTATCTAATTCTCATAATCCCAGTTCAGTGAGTGGTTTGTACATGTTATTTCAAACCCATTTTCCCACCAGCCTACCATTGCCAATGTTTTTTTCATTACAGGCTCATTCATTAAATGTGTGCGTTACCTCATGAAGTTTGTCTTTACCGTAAACTGGTGAGATATGTCTTTGTCACTGATAAACTGTCAAGGGGAGGCTTACTGAAACCCTCCAGATCCCATATCCATGCCTGGCATTTGTTTTCAAAATTCTTCTTATCCAGGGTATAAAGAGATAGTCTCAATGGAAAGGCTAAATAATTTTGTTGAAATACCCGCAGTCAACTAACCCTGACCAGTGACTTTTGTTTGAAATATATTTATGCTTATTTAATACATGTTGTGTTAACTCTTTCTGGTTAAGAATTTGGTTTCAATTTTCTGGTTGTATTTTTAACCAGTTTGATGAATGTGTGGTGATTAATGGAGATGGGATGTGGGGAAAGAAACAAGGAAACCAGAGACCATGTTTGTTTTGGCCTTGACAGCCCTATTGTTCAACTGTCCAGACATTCATCTCTTGACTCCAGGATGGTGTTTGGGGCCTCCCTGAAACCTACCTTGGGTCCACATGTCTCTGTATTTCACAAAAGCATGAGGTAGGCTGAGCAGATGCAGAACTGTACTCTGATGACCAGTGTCCTGGTGACACTTGGCAGGGTCCAGCCTCTCACCGTTGGACTGGGATCCCCACTCTCATCTGGCCCAGCCAGAACTGTTCCTCCTGTTTGTGATTTACCAATCGTGGGAAAACTCCAGTGCTATCCCTTCAGTGTAATTCTTCAAGGAGACGTCTCTGACCGTGGAGAAATATATGTTGCCTTTTATGAATAAACAAACAGAAGAGACCAGTCCCAGGTCCTCCAGGATGTCAGCAAAGGCTTTTGGTGGAAAGGATTTATAATAAGCTGGCCAGAAAATGCATGGGGCTGTTAGTTTGAGTC
This sequence comes from Mesoplodon densirostris, assembly GCF_025265405.1. NCBI lineage: Eukaryota > Metazoa > Chordata > Mammalia > Artiodactyla > Ziphiidae > Mesoplodon > Mesoplodon densirostris. The sequence continues at coordinate 57,041,271 of NC_082674.1, forward strand.
CTGGCCCTGGATATTCTTCTCAGCTCCTATTCCAAGTAGGTAGCAGGTCTTTCTGCTCCACTGACAGGGGCCAAGGAGAGGGGGGTGGGATTTGTGTTGGTGGCAGAGAGCAGAAGTTGCTTTAAGAAAACTCCCTTCCGATCTTTGGTTTTTTACCAAGCCTGAACTGCTTGTAGCTATTACACTGGGGAAATGGGGAGCCATTTGTATCAGGAGTACAAGATGGAGAAGATCCTGGCCCCATCTTGTCCAGGTTGAGAGCAGATGCTGTCTGTGTGAAGTGAGACCTGTGCCTTATCCTCCAGCAGCACCGCCTGAAGGGGGCGTGGCCTCTGTTCTTCTTTGGGAGGAAGTGAAGTGTAGTGACGTAGGAAAGGAAGTGCTGTGATGAACAGCCCAGACACTGAAGCCAGTACATCTTGGTTAAAATCCCAGCTCACCATTGTGGATCCAATGGGTCTTGTTCTACCCAGTTTTCTGTACCTCCATTTACTGATCTGTAAAATAGAAATAATAATGAAATAATCTCACAGAGTGCATGTGAGGATTAAATGAGTGCATTTATGTAAGATACTTAGAACAATGCCTAATGCATAGTGAGACCTCCATAAATATCAATTACTATTATTCATGTTGAAAACCAGCGATAGTCCATGGACAAGTTTAACATGAGACCAGTGGAAGCTTTTGCCTTCAAGTCCCTCCTGCTCTTGGACAGAGAGGATTATTTGGCTGAAAACAAAGCAGTCCTTCCCTCATTTTCTGGGCTTTATATTAGCTTCCAAGATTCAGGAGAAGCAGAGTCCTCCCAGCCCACATAATTCTTTTTTTTTTTTTCCTTTTTATTTATTTATTTATTTATTTATTTATTTATTTATATTTATTTATTTATTTGCTTGCTTTATAACAAATTTAATCAGTTATACATATACATATGTTTCCATATCCCCTCCCCTTTGCGTCTCCCTCCCACCCTCCCTATCCCACCCCTCCAGGCAGTCACAAAGCACCGAGCTGATCTCCCTGTGCTATGCGGCTGCTTCCCACTAGCTATCTACCTTACGTTTGGTAGTGTATATATGTCCATGCCGCTCTTTCACTTTGTCACAGCTTACCCTTCCCCCTCCCCATATCCTCAAGTCCATTCTCTAGTAGGTCTGTGTCTTTATTCCTGTCTTACCCCTATGTTCTACATGACATTTTTTTTTCTTAAATTCCATATATATGTGTTAGCATACAGTATTTGTCTTTCTCTTTCTGACTTACTTCACTCTGTATGACAGACTCTACGTCTATCCACCTCATTACAAATAGCTCAATTTCATTTCTTTTTATGGCTGAGTAATATTCCATTGTATATATGTGCCACATCTTCTTTATCCATTCATCTGATGTTGGACACTTAGGTTGTTTCCATGTCCGGGCTATTGTAAATAGGGCTGCTGTGAACATTTTGGTACATGTCTCTTTTTGAATTATGGTTTTCTCAGGGTATATACCCAGTAGTGGGATTGCTGGGTCATATGGTAGTTCTAATTGTAGTTTTTTAAGGAACCTCCATACCGTTCTCCATAGCAGCTGTACCAATTCACATTCCCACCAGCAGTGCAGGAGGGTTCCCTTTTTTCCACACCCTCTACAGCATTTATTGTTTCTAGATTTTTTGATGATGGCCATTCTAACTGGTGTGAGATGATATCTCATTGTAGTTTTGATTTGCATTTCTCTAATGAGTAAAGATGTTGAGCATCCTTTCAGGTGTTTGTTGGCAGCCTGTATATCTTCTGTGGAGAAATGTCTATTTAGGTCTTCTGCCCATTTTTGGATTGGGTTGTTTGTTTTTTTGCTATTGAGCTGCATGAGCTGCTTATAAATTTTGGAGATTAATCCTTTGTCAGTTGCTTCATTTGCAAATATTTTCTCCCATTCTGAGGGTTGTCTTTTGGTCTTGTTTATGGTTTCCTTTGCTGTGCAAAAGCTTTGAAGTTTCATTAGGTCCCATGTGTTTATTTTTGTCTTTATTTCCATTTCTCTAGGAGGTGGGTCAAAAAGGATCTTGCTGTGATTTATGTCATAGAGTGCTCTGACTATGTTTTCCTCTAAGAGTTTGATAGTGTCTGGCCTTACATTTAGGTCTTTAATCCATTTTGAGCTTATTTTTGTGTATGGTGTTAGGGAGTGATCTAATCTCATACTTTTACATGTCCCTATCCAGTTTTCCCAGCACCACTTATTGAAGAGACTGTCCTTTCTCCACTGAACATTCCTGCCTTCTTTATCAAAGATAAGGTGACCATATGTCCGTGGGATTAACTCTGGGCTTTCTATCCTGTTCCATTGATCTATCTTTCTGTTTTTGTGCCAGTACCATACTGTCTTGATTACTGTAGCTTTGTAGTATAGTCTGAAGTCAGGGAGCCTGATTCCTCCAGCTCCATTTTTCGTTCTCAAGATTGCTTTGGCTATTCGGGGTCTTTTGTGTTTCCATACAAATTGTGAAATTTTTTGTTCTAGTTCTGTGACAAATGCCAGTGGTAGTTTGATAGGGATTGCATTGAATCTGTAGATTGCTTTGGGTAGTAGAGTCATTTTCACAATGTTGATTCTTCCAATCCAAGAACATGGTACATCTCTCCATCTATTTGTATCATCTTTAATTTCTTTCATCAGTGTCTTATAATTTTCTGCATACAGGTCTTTTGTCTCCTTAGGTAGGTTTATTCCTAGATATTTTATTCTTTTTGTTGCAATGGTAAATGGGAGTGTTTCCTTGATTTCACTTTCAGATTTTTCATCATTAGTATATAGGAATGCCAGAGATTTCTGTGCATTAATTTTGTATCCTGCAACTTTACCAAATTCATTGATTAGCTCTAGTAGTTTTCTGGTAGCATCTTTAGGATTCTCTATGTATAGTATCATGTCATCTGCAAACAGTGACAGCTTTACTTCTTCTTTTCCCATTTGGATTCCTTTTATTTCCTTTTCTTCTCTGATTGCTGTGGCTAAAACTTCCAAAACTATGTTGAATAAGAGTGGTGATAGTGGGCAACCTTGTCTTGTTCCTGATCTTAGTGGAAATGGTTTCAGTTTTTCACCATTGAGGACAATGCTGGCTGTGGGTTTGTCATATATGGCCTTTATTATGTTGAGGAAAGTTCCCTCTATGCCTACTTTCTGCAGGGTTTTTATCATAAATGGGTGTTGAATTTTGTCGAAAGCTTTCTCTGCATCTATTGAGATGATCATATGGTTTTTCTCCTTCAATTTGTTAATATGGTGTATCACGTTGATTGATTTGCGTATATTGAAGAATCCTTGCATTCCTGGAATAAACCCCACTTGATCATGGTGTATGATCCTTTTAATGTGCTGTTGGATTCGGTTTGCTAGTATTTTGTTGAGGATTTTTGCATCTATGTTCATCAGTGATATTGGCCTGTAGTTTTCTTTCTTTGTGACATCCTTGTCTGGTTTTGGTATCAAGGTGATGGCGGCCTCGTAGAATGAGTTTGGGAGTGTTCCTCCCTCTGCTATATTTTGGAAGAGTTTCAGAAGGATAGGTGTTAGCTCTTCTCTAAATGCTTGATAGAATTCGCCTGTGAAGCCATCTGGTCCTGGGCTTTTGTTTGTTGGAAGATTTTTAATCACAGTTTCAATTTCAGTGCTTGTGATTGGTCTGTTCATATTTTCTATTTCTTCCTGATTCAGTCTTGGCTGGTTGTGCATTTCTAAGAATTTGTCCATTTCTTCCAGGTTGTCCATTTTATTGGCATAGAGTTGCTTATAGTAATCTCTCATGATCTTTTGTATTTCTGCAGTGTCAGTTGTTACTTCTCCTTTTTCATTTCTAATTCTATTGATTTGAGTCTTCTCCCTTTTTTTCTTGATGAGTCTGGCTAATGGTTTGTCAATTTTGTTTATCTTCTCAAAGAACCAGCTTTTAGTTTGGTTGATCTTTGCTATTGTTTCCTTCGTTTCTTTTCATTTATTTCTGATCTGATCTTTATGATTTGTTTCCTTCTGCTAACTTTGGGATGTTTTTGTTCTTCTTTCTCTAATTTTTATAGGTGCAAGGTTAGGTTGTTTATTCGAGATGTTTCCTGTTTCTTAAGGTGGGATTGTATTGCCATAAACTTCCCTCTTAGAACTGCTTTTGCTGCATCCTATAGGTTTTGGGTCGTCGTGTCTCCATTGTCATTTGTTTCTAGGTATTTTTTAATTTCCTCTTTGATTTCTTCAGTGATCACTTCGTTATTAAGTAGTGTATTGTTTAGCCTCCATGTGTTTGTATGTTTTACAGCTCTTTTCATGTAATTGATATCTAGTCTCATAGCATTGTGGTCGGAAAAGATACTTGATACAATTTCAATTTCCTTAAATTTACCAAGGCTTGATTTGTGACCCAAGATATGATCTATCCTGGAGAATGTTCCATGAGCACTTGAGAAAAATGTGTATTCTGTTGTTTTTGGATGGAATGTCCTATAAATATCAACTAAGTCCATCTTGTTTAATGTATCATTTAAGCTTGTGTTTCCTTCTTTATTTTCATTTTGGATGATCTGTCCATTGGTGAAAGTGGGGTGTTAAAGTCCCCTACTATGAGTGTGTTACTGTCGATTTCTCCTTTTATGGCTGTTAGTATTTGCCTTATGTATTGGGGTGCTCCTATATTAGGTGCATAAATATTTACAATTGTTATATCTTCTTCTTGGATCGATCCCTTGATCATTATGTAGTGTCCTTCTTTGTCTCTTCTAGTAGTCTTTATTTTAAAGTCTATTTTGTCTGATATGAGAATTGCTACTCCAGCTTTCTTTTGGTTTCCATTTGCATGGAATATCTTTTTCCATCCCCTTACTTTCAGTCTGTATGTGTCTCTAGGTCTGAAGTGGGTCTCTTGTAGACAGCATATATATGGGTCTTGTTTTTGTATCCATTCAGCCAATCTGTGTCTTTTGGTGGGAGCATTTAGTCCATTTACATTTAAGGTAATTATTGATATGTATGTTCCTATTCCCATTTTCTTAATTGCTTTGGGTTCGTTATTGTAGGTATATTCCTTCTGTTGTGTTTCTTGCCTAGAGAAGTTCCTTTAGCATTTGTTGTAAAGCTGGTTTGGTGGTGCTGAACTCTCTCAGCTTTTGCTTGTCTGTAAACATTTTAATTTCTCCATCAAATCTGAATGAGATCCTTGCTGGGTAGAGTAATCTTGGTTGCAGGTTTTTCTCCTTCATCACTTTAATTATGTCCTGCCACTCCCTTCTAGCTTGTAGAGTTTCTGCTGAGAGATCAGCTGTTATCCTGATGGGGATTCCCTTGTGTGTTATTTGTTGTTTTTGCCTTGCTGCTTTTAATATGATTTCTTTGTGTTTAATTTTTGACAGTTTGATTAATATGTGTCTTGGCGTATTTCTCCTTGGATTTATTTTGTATGGGACTCTCTGTGCCTCCTGGACTTGATTAACTATTTCCTTTCCCATATTAGGGAAGTTTTCAACTATAATCTCTTCAAATATTTTCTCAGTCCCTTTCTTTTTCTCTTCTTCTTCTGGAACCCCTATAATTCGAATGTTGGTGCGTTTAATGTTGTCCCAGAAGTCTCTGAGACTGTCCTCTGTTCTTTTCATTCTTTTTTCTTTATTTTGCTCTGCAGCAGTTATTTCCACTATTTTATCTTCCACCTCACTTATCCGTTCTTCTGCCTCAGTTATTCTGCTATTGATCCCATCTAGAGTATTTTTTATTTCATGTATTGTGTTTTTAATTGATGCTTGATTCATCTTTAGTTCTTCTAGGTCCTTGTTAACTGTTTCTTGCATTTTGTCTATTCTATTTCCAAGATTTTGGATCTGGGAAATAGAATCTTGGATCATCTTTACCATCATTATTCTGAATTCTTTTTCAGGTAGACTGCCTATTACCTCTTCATTTGTTTGATCTGGTGGGTTTTTATCTTGCTCCTTCTCCCGCTGTGTGTTTTTCTGTCTTCTCATTTTGCTTATGTTACTGTGTTTGGGGTCTCCTTTTTGCAGGCTGCAGGTTCGTAGTTCCCGTTGTTTTTGGTGTCTGTCCCCAGTGGCTAAGGTTGGTTTAGTGGGTTGTGTAGGCTTCCTGGTGGAGGGGACTCGTGCCTGTGTTCTGGTGGATGAGGCTGGATCTTGTCTTTCTGGTGGGCAGGTCCACGTCTGGTGGTGTGTTTTGGGGTGTCTGTGGACTTTTTATGATTTTAGGCCACCTCTCTGCTAATGGGTGGCATTGTGTTCCTGTCTTGCTAGTTGTTTGGCTTAGGGTGTCCAGCACTGTAGCTTGCTGGTCGTTGAGTGAAGCTGGGTGCTGGTGTTGAGATGGTGATCTCTGGAAGATTTTTGCCGTTTGATATTATGTGGAGCTGGGAGGTCTCTTGTGGACCAGTGTCCTGAAGTTGGCTCTTCCACCTCAGAGGCACAGCACTGACTCCGGGCTCCTCAATTTGGGATGATGTGTTGTCTATTCCTGTATTCCACAGATGCAGGGTACATCAAGTTGATTGTGGAGCTTTAATCCGCTGCTTCTGAGGCTGCTGGGAGAGGTTTCCCTTTCTCTTCTTTGTTCTCACAGCTCCTGGGTCTCAGCTTTGGATTTGGCCCCGCCTCTGCGTGTAGGTCACCAGAGGGCATCTGTTCTTCGCTCAGACAGGACAGGGTTAAAGGAGTAGCCTCTTCGGGGACTCTGGCTCACTCAGGCAGGTCAGGAGGGAGGGGCACGGAGTGCGGGGAGAGCCTGCAGCGGCAGAGGTCGGCCTGACGTTGCACCAGCCCAAGGCGCGCCGTGCGTTCTCCCAGGGAAGCCGCCCCTGGATCCCGGGACCCCGGCAGTGGCGGGCTGCACAGGCTCCCGGAAGGGCGGTGTGGGCAGTGACCTGCACTCGCACACAGGCTTCTTGGCGGCGGCAGCAGCAGCCCCAGCATCCCACGCCCGTCTCTGGGCTCCGCGCTTTCAGTCGCGACTCACGCCCATCTGTGGAGCCCCTTTAAGCAGCGCTCTTAATCCCCTCTCCTCACGCACCAGGAAACCAAGAGGGAAGAAAAAGTCTCTTGCCTCTTCGGCAGCTCCAGAGTTTTCCCGGACTCCCTCCCGGTTAGCTGTGGCACATTAGCCCCCTTCAGGCTGACTTCTCGCCGCCAGCCCCAGTCCTCTCCCTGTGCTCTGACTGAAGCCCGAGCCTCAGCTTCCAGCGCCGCGCGCCCCGGCGGGCGAGCAGACAAGCCTCTCAGGCTGGTGAGTGCCGCTCGGCACCGATCCTCTGTGTGGGGATCTCTCCGCTTTGCCCTACCCAGGTATGTGGGGAGTTTCTTGCCTTTTGAGAAGTCTGGGGTCTTCTGCCAGCGTTCAGTAGGTGTTCTGTAGGAGTTGTTCCACATGTAGCTGTATTTCTGGTGTATCCATGGGGAGGAAGGTGATCTCCGCGTCTTACTCTTCCGCCATCTTACCTGGAAGTCCCAGCCCACATAATTCTGAGTTTGAATTTGCCAGCACTCCTTGCAAAGTGGAACAGTAATTAAGATCTTCAGTAATTTAAAGGAAAGAAAAAGAAATGTGACATGTCTTGCACAAGTTCTATTACAAATTTCTCACCCATCTACTAATAATGGGTCACCTGCCTATTCTCTTTCCATACAAAGAAAATTCAAGGTGCCCTTGAAGGAATTCATTTAATTCTTGAGAATTAATTATCTAATTGTAGAGAAGGCTGACAATCCAGACAAATGAAATCTAGGAGACAGGCTTCAGTGGAAGAGAGAAAGAAATTTTTTCTAGGCAGGAGAGGGCCGAGTGGTGTGAGATAGGGAATAGGGATCATTCACAGTCACGTTAACATGAAAGGACAATCCTTTCAGCAAATGGTGTTGGGAAAATACATATTTACACAGAAAAGAATAAAGTTGGATCCCTACCTTACACCATATACAAAATCTTATCTCAGAATGGATTAAAGACCTAAATGTAAGACCCAGAACTATAAAACTCCTAGAAGAAAACATAGGAGAAAAGCTTCACGGCATTGGATGTGACAATAACTTTGAAAGTGCAAGCAACAAAGGTAAAATTAGACAAAGAAACTAAATCAAACTTAAAAAAAACTTATGTGTATCAATGTATACTATCAACAAGGTAAAAAGACAACCTATGGAGTGGGAAGAAATAGTTGCAAATCATATGTCTGATAAAGGTTAATATCTAGAGCATATAAAGAATTCCTACTACTACTCGACAACAAAATAACAAATAATCTGATTAAAACTGAGCAAAGGCTTAGAATAGACATTCTCCAAAGAAGATGTATAAATAGATAAATAGATAGATGATAGAGATAGAGATATATAGATATATAGATAGCTAGCAAGCATATGAAAAGATGCTCAATATCACTAATTATTATAGAAATGCAAATTGAAGCTACAACGAGATACCACCTTACACTTACCGGGATGGCTACTATTAAAAACAAAAAACAAACAAACGAACCAAAAAAACAGAAAATAACAAGAGTTGATGAGGATGTGGGGAAATTAGAACCCTTGTGCTATGCTGATGGAATTGTACAATAGTGTAACTGCTACAGAAAACAGTATGGCTGTTCCTTAAACCCTAAAAAAAGAACAACCATGTGATCCAGTAATCCCACCTCTGGGTATATATACAAAAGACTTGGAAGCAGGGTCTGGAAGAGATATTTGCATAGCCATGTTCAGAACAGCATTATCTACAATAGCCAAGAGGTAGAAATAGCCTAAATGTTCATTGATTGATGAATATATAATCAAAATATGGTATATACACAAAATAGAATATTATTCAGCCTTAAAATGGAAGGAATATTGTCTATGCTATGGCATAATGCACTTTGAGGACATTATGCTAAGTGAAATAAGTCAGCTACATAAAGATACATACTGTATGATTCCACTTATATGAGGTACTTAGCATAGTCCAATTCACAGAGACAGAAAGTATAATGGTGGTTGCCAGGGGCTGGGGAAAGGAGGGAATGGGGAGTTGTTCCTTGGAAGTGGACTCTGATAATGAAGATGGTACAGGAAGTTTAGTGCGGGTCAGGATGAACTTGGGATCCAGAGCCTGCCTTTTATTGTACTGCCTGCCCCATTCCTCCATAGCCATTGAATGAGGGCTTCCCTGGGAAGGGATGTGCCTCAACCCATTGGCTCCCACATTCAACAGAGGCAGTGTTGGAAGAGAGTGGCTGGTGGAGAGCAGTCAGTGGATGACCTTCCCCAACAGTAGGGGAAATAACTCCTTCAATGATGCACCACCCAGAAATCATGTTGGGAATAATAGCCACTGCCCAGACCAAGTGTTTGGTGATTGTAGCTGAGACCAAAGGAGAGGAGTTGTAGGTACAAAGGGTGCTCTTACAACAGTGGAGGAAGAGGCACCACAGGACTAATATAAAGGCCAGATGGAAGTGCCATGTATCAGCATTATTCTTCCTTCCTCCCTCCCTCTCTCTCTCCCTTCCTTGTCCCTCCTTCCCTCCTTCCTCCTTCTTTCCTTCCCTCTCTCCCTCCCTTCCTTCCCTTCTTTGCTTTTGTTTGTTTTTTTCCTTCACTTCCTTCTTGTCCTTTCTCCCTCCTTTGATCTTCCCTTTCTTCTATAATCTTTGTTTAGAAACTAAATGACATGCATCTCCCAACAGATCTTCCTACCTATACACTACCATGGTGGACATAGCCTTGTGCCAGGAATTAAATGTCATATTAAATGAGGTCTAGACGTGTAGCTTTCCTCACATGGACCGTCAGTCCCTTTGGCCCAGAGTGGTGGCTTGATAATTGTTTGTTAACTACTCAGTAGAGTCACATGAACAATATGACTAAATTGAGAGATCACTAATGTCTGTTACTTGCTAAATTTAGGTAAATATCCCCTCTAATAACTGGTTAGTCAATAAATAACAACTCATTAGTTTACTTAGAATGTATATATTACCTGAGCCTTCCCCCATCTTTCCCCCAAGATAACCCCATTTCTTGATGATATGAATTCAAACAAGCCCATGTTTACTTTTTCTTCAGAAGTAAGTTTTGCTCAAGAACTTAAAGGGAGATTTCAGAGGTTTATTCAAACCTTATGTTTGAAGCCATAAAATTAATAAGATATAGCATTATGGGTTGCAAGTCAAATAATTGAAAGGACTAGACATCATTTATAATTTCTCATTTATTAACTAATGTAACAAAATCAAATGTGGACATTAGCAAATATCCAAGTAAATTATAATTTTCATCCCTATAATAGCACTTCATGCCCCTCGGCATACTATAGGCTCTGACATTTGGGGTTATGGGTACTGATATTTTTCTTTAATTTACAAGAAAAAGAAGAAAGATAATTCTAGAACTGCCAATATGTGATTCTCTGTTTTTCATTTTTAAGAATAAACCAGAGCAAAATCCTTTTTACTGAATCTCTCAATAAAAATATTCTCAAAATTACCTCCAAAGTGTCTTTTTGGTATTCTTCAATTTAGGACATTCTATTATTGAGTTAGGTGAGTTAGTCAGTTGCTTCTAGCAGATTTTAAATATTCCATTTATATTAGTTGCAAAATCTAATAGAGTTGGGTGTGAATCTTGACTCTACCACTGTGAGATATGTGATCTTGGGCAAGCTATCTGATCTCTGTCTCCTTCTCTGAAATGGGAATATTGCTCACTTCATAAAGATGTGGTGAGGATGTAAGTGGCTTAGTGCAATGCCTGGAACAGAGTAAGCTTTAGATTAATATTAATTATCAGTAATAACAGTGGCATTCTTATTATTATTAAACAAAGGAATGAGAGAAGGTATTCCTGTAGGTCTCTTTCAGTGTTAAAATGCTATGGATTTATGTTCCAGACTAAACTGACTTAAGATTTGAGAAAATTTAACTAAGATCATTTTTTGAGGGGAATTAGCCCACTCCAAGTAGATTGAACTTAAAAAAATTCTCTGACATTGACTTTTGGATGTGCATAAAGCAAATTTCAAGCCATTGTTCAAAACCAGTTTCAAAGATTACCATTGAATGCCACATCACAAACACGTATCTCATGAAAATAAAACATAGACCACTTATTAAAAACTGCCCTTAAGGAGCTTCCCTCGTGGCGCAGTGGTTGGGAGTCCACCTGCTTATGTAGGGGACACAGGTTCGTGCCCCAGTCCAGGAGGATCCCACATGCCACGGAGCGGCTGGGCCTGTGAGCCATGGCCGCTGAGCCTGCACATCCAGAGACTGTGCTCCGCAAAGGGAGAGGCCACAACAGTGAGAGGACCGCATACTGCAAAAACAAAAAACAAAAACAAACAAAATACAAAACTGCCCTATTTCCAAAGTCATGCCTTTACATTTGGGTTTTAGTTTGACTTAATGACATAGACATAATCTTGTATACTCTTTACTAATGTGTCTCTTTAACCATTTACTTGTCTCTGGTATCCATGAGAGCCCAGTTGGGAAAATCAACTTGGAAGATTCTAGGGAAAGGGAAAATATGAAAGGAAAAGTATACACACACTCACAGGCACACACAATTTTTGGAAGCTGGACACATACACAGGGAAGGCCTTTGAGCTTCCTTGAACTCCAGTCAGAACAACTCCAGCCCAGGGTTCACAGTATCTTGTGCAATGTTGTTGAGCTTCTTATGACTTGCTTTAAGACTCTAACAAAAGTCTAGGCAACTTGCTGTTGGAGTTTCTCAAAGCCACAGCCGTTCTTTCTTGCTTTTAATGAAATTCCTTTCTATTTCTCCAGGTATGACTCCCCTCGGACCAGCAGGGCATATTTTCTCCTTGAGTTAGGACAGCTTATGACAAATAATGATGAGGAATCAATAGACAGCAGGGAAATATTGGGTGAGAGGCTGAATGAATCTCTGAGATAAATTATTGACCATAGGCATGGCTAGTTCTCCTTTCACTTATGTGTTCCTATTCCATCTCACTAACAACCTGAAAGAAAATCAAATATTTTGTTTGGGGGCTTCACTAATATCAGCAACTTTTACTATCTTAATGGCATTTTTATTGATCTCAGCTTTAATGGGAGCTGTATATATTTGATGTTGGTCATTTAAAGTAGAGGTGAGTAATAGACTTCCCCATTGAGGATCATAAAGCAGCTCCTTGTCTGGCAAGTACGGGAAGCAAATAGAAGACAACATTTAATCTACTGTTCTACCACAGTTATCAGGGACTGAGATGAAAAAAAAATTAAAATGTAAAGGTTGGAGCTTCCCCACCCCCATGGTTGACCCCCTTCCTTTTGCCTACCCCCCCCTTTCCCATGCTGACTCCTAGGCACACTGGTCATCAGCAGGCGAACAACAAAAGGCCATTGGCGCAATGACCTTGGCTGTGGCATCACGCACTGGAGGAAAGAAATGAAGCCATTAGACTGAGGCAGGAGAACAGGTTATAAATCAAGCCATTTCCAATAAGCTGCCGTAATGGCCATCCATCATTGCCAACTCGGCACACAGCGGACCACGGAGACACTGGAGCTGCTAAAGCTGAGACATAAACAATAATAATCCGGGCTTGATATTTCAGCCCTTCAGGAAATTTAGGGACATTTGCTTTTCTTTGTTTGTCAGAGGTGATATTTAAAGCATAAGATGTAATAAATAGAGGAGCGGTGACACGATGGGACAGTTTACAAGCATTGCATTCTGGGTGTGATTAAAGGGAGAATCAAAAGTTGAATTTCAAAAACAGCCACTGCTTCTGGAATAAAAGAGCAGACCCCAAACAAATAAACAAAACATCACACTCTTCATAGAATGACAGCAGATGTTTTTGGAATAGGTTGATAGGTCTCATTGCTTTGAGAATTATAGCACTTTCTGTTACTGGGGTAAAACACAGTAACCCTGGATCATGATTTTGCTTGCAGAAGAAAGAGAGAAAACTGGACAAGTGACTCAAATTTGTATTTGTAACCAGGTTACAAGTGGTTAATTGGAGTTAGGCATGTAGAAGTTGTGCTTTTTAATAACATCATATTGTGCACTTTCAGTGGACAATTCACTATGGCATACGACCTTATGGCAAATATTTCAAAACAATGTTGTCAACATTTTAAGTGCACTCAAGATTGTTTACTGTGGCTTTGGGGAAAAAATGCCAAGCAAAGAACTAGCTGTTCTACTATGTCTGGGTTTTTCTGAAAGTCTTTAAAATGATTTCCTTATGTTATTAGGATTTTATTTCAAAGCTGTGCCCATCAGATATGGCCATCCAGCATGTTTTTCCAGATTTCTCATTTCTACTCTACAGTGCTTGCCCATCTCGATCTTGATTTGATTATGCAAAATATCCAGTCCATATTTTTTATGTTATATGATATTCTCCACTACAAATGATAATGTCAGTTTTCAAAAATATATTTCCAGTCATTAAAAGTAGATAAAGGTGTTGGATGGTCTTAAAATTCACAAGATGACCTTTATGAATTATGATGCTATTTCAAACCACTTGGTAATGTATTGGAGTAAACCTGTCTCATACCAAAATCCAAGAGCAACTAAAGTAAGCATAACTGAGAGGCTTGTTGTGACAATAGCACAATGTTCCAAAGAGCAATTTTTGGAAATAACATGGAGAAAATGCAACTTTCCTATCAAATTGGTCATTGTACTTTTAAATCTCCCAAAGTATGCAAGTCTTATAGGGTGTTTGCACAATAGCTATAATCCAAATACAAGAAGAAAGTTAAGGTCCAATCAAATAGTGTAGTAACTGAGGCAGAAATATGTGCTATATGGAAATGGCAGTGCATTTCAACAGAAATAAATCAGTTACAGTCAATTAAGGAGATTCAGTCTCATTTACTCTCTTTTCAGCCTAAACTTAAGAGCCATAAAAAAGCAAAATGTACACCTAGATCCTTATATACTTTGGTGAGTCAACGGTTTCAAAATAGAATGTTTTAATTATATTTTCAGAACTTCGTAGGATAAGGTGATGTGTTCTACAGCAGATCAATGTTGACAATAACCATTTTTCTTTCTGGCTGAAAAATAGGACTGCCGATTGCATGTTTGGGAACTGATTAAAATAGCAGAAGATGCTTAATCAGATACATTTAAAGGCGTGGCATATTTTGCTTCCAAGTATGCCTGGGACATTTGTCCATAATGAGTCCGTCTTTTCTGAAAATTTTTTAGAAAATATTTTTCTTAAAAGGAAAGATGTCTTTTGACTTCTTTAGCATGAAGGCAGAATCTGTGCCTGCTACTAGAAAGGGGAACTGAAGATGGATTTCCTTCCCTTGTTTTTGTGGCATCCTATCAAATTTGCTCCCTCAGTTAAGTGGAGAAGTCTAAGGGAGATTGTCCCAGACTTCTCAGGAAAGTCAGCATACATTTTTAATGGTTTGTCTAAATATTCCTATAATTAAGCATCTGATGATGTTTTAATACAAATGTAATAGATTTGTTTTCTCATGAGCTGCTATTAGTCCTTTATAATAAATATTTATAAGTGTTTATAAATAAAATACTAATTGCCTGAAATTACATTTTAATGTGGTCCTAACCAACAGTGAAATGCTGCATAGCACGATGCTGCCTCTCAAAATGTTTTGGAAGTTCTGACACTGTATCAGTACCACTGAGGTGGCCTATGGGACTGGCGTGGCTGTGGGAGGATTGCAGAGGCTACTCTTGGACAGAAGCAAAGACCCCCAGATGTTAGGATTGTTGGAAACACCAAGCCATTGACCAACTCAATGGTTTCCCTCCTTACCTGCTACATAGACTGTCTACTAGAAACAGGAGCATCTCAAACATTACTAAAGCTTTACACAATGGAAGATTACATTGTTCCCTCTCGGGCGCTTGTTCCAAGGCCTCCAGTCTCTCTTTTCTCTGGCCCTCTGGGTGTGAGACCTTTCAGAAGGAAAAGGACAAGTCTTGACTGATATCCAGACTGCTCACAGCTTGTGTAACTAGTTGTTCTAGGCCAAGGCCAGGTTGGATTACAAAATGGTGATAAGGAGACAGGAAGAAAAGACAGTAAACAGCCTCTACTAAGTTTTGATCTGGATAAGAAAGGAAAAAAAAAAGTTAATGATAGCCTGTCTGAATTTTTTTTTTTTTTTAGACTGAGTATCTGTCTATTATCCACCTGCCCAGGAGCAAATGGAACCTCGATGGGTCTCAAAATCTCCATCTGTAAACTAGGAAAATGAATGTATGCTATTTACATATTTTTTTAGGGACACTAATGAGAGCAACAGTTTATTTTTATTTATTCATTAATTGATGCAATTCATAAACTTCCACCATCTGCTACAAAGATTCAATTAACTAATTGTCATATCTCAGTTTACAAGTATAATATATTATAGAAGTGCTAACATGGGTGCGTGAGCAAGGTTGGATTTTTTCTTGAAAGAGTCTATCACACTTTTGCCTTGCACTTACCTTCAAGCAAATTGGAATTTTTTTGTGTGTGTGTGGTATGCGGGCCTCTCACTGTTGTGGCCTCTCCCCTTGTGGATCACAGGCTCCGGACGTGCAGGCTCAGTGGCCGTGGCTCACGGGCCCAGCCGCTCCGCAGCATGTGGGATCTTCCCGGACCGGGGCACGAACCCGCGTCCCCTCCATCGGCAGGTGGACTCTCAACCACTGCGCCACCAGGGAAGCCTGCAAATTGGAATTTTGTGAATCTTCTGTGTTGCATAAAAGGAAGTGTACCCAGTAGGCGAGGACAGACTTTGTTTATTGGCTTAGCCTTGGTGCATGCCATCTAGTGCCTTGGAGGAATTTTCTAGTGTCTTTGAGCCTCAGTTTCTGCATTTATAAAATGAAGAAGTTGAATTGGGTGCTGATCCTGGTAGGAATGTTAATAATACTTTACATTATATAGATTTTTATTATTTAAAAAGTGATTTTGGTTACTATATTTAACTTCCTTATTTAAAAATCCATCTAAAAGGTAGGGATTGAAGGTAGGTCTTGCAAACGCCAATCTGACAATTTTTGAGGGTCATGAGGCTCATAAGAATCAAGATACTTATGTGCATTCGTAGCACTAATGGGTCACAGACCAAGGATTGAAATTTAGGCATTCCATTTTGGGGGGTTTATTTGTTTTTTTTACCTTCAGGTAACATTGTTTTTCTAATTACAGAGCATGTTTCGAATGCATGTTTTCTAAGTAGGTGGTTTCCAAAAACTCTTTCAGCTCCAAACTTCTCTATTTCTAATGGATTCCTTTGGCTTTTGACCATTTCTGTGGCAGAGTGCTCTGAAAGGGATTCTTGCTCCTATAGGTCATTGAACGTGGCAGCATTCATTGTCATGGGTGCAATTCAGTTGACAATAGGGGTCCACAAGAAGGACCATGTAGAAAGGGTAGAAATATACAGTGTTAATTTGATGTCCATGATGTTATAGTTGAGAAAGCTAGCATTATGAGGACTTGAAAATGTTTTTGGCTACTACTAAACCTTATTATTTACAATTCATTTCTTATGAGTCAAGTCCCAGTAATCAATGTGTAATCTGCCAATTGCATTGGATCAAGTTTCATAAAGGAAGGCAGTAAACATACAGATACCTGTTGCACAGTCCCCTAGAAACCAATCGTCTGTGTGGTGCTCTATGAAATTCTGTTTTGATTAGGTTGTTACATCTGGGACAGAACTGCAAATAGTGTTTGGCGGAGGAAAAATGTGGGCCTGTATAATGCTGAGATTAGAGTCTGTCCAATAATACAAGCATGTCAGCCGGGACGGGTCCTTGTATTTATAGAGGAAAAGCCACTGAGTGAGGATTCAGCACGCAGGTTTAAAGGAGGTAGTGTCAATTACTTTGGGATCTTTTGTAATAACCCTGGATAGACCACTGAGAATGTGTCATATTTAATCTCTTTCCTGCTTAAGTGGACAAAGAACTAGTAAATACAATTGGAAATCATCCTATTTGGGCAGAAGGCACAGAGGAGGAAGACGGGCAAAAATGACCTCCTGCTGCAGACCCTCTACACTTCTAATTTTTATGATTCTGTGATGTGAGAGTCTAATTAATACGGTGACTTCTCAGAGTAGTTCATGCTCTGTGCTTACGTAACTCTTTCAGATGGCAAATTATACGGCTTAAACTGCCATGCAGAAGGAGAAGGTAAGAAGTGAGGGAATAAAAGTAATGGGTTCTTAAATTAATGGTAGAGCAAAGGTATATTCTCAGTGGTGGACTGAGCTCTGATGTCTTAAGAATTTGTTATCCTACAGCAGAATGACTTCCCAATTAATTTGTTTCTCAATCAAAGACTGTGTAGTTGTGAAGGTATAAGAGAATGAAATTCAAAAGCCATGTGTGAAATAATCACACACTAAAAGGGGATTCACTAAATTTGATACCCATATACTATGAATGAGGCTCTTTGTAACAGGTTGGATTATCCCTCGGATTTACAGATCTAATAAGCATAATTGACAGATCCTGCATATGACCACAGGTGGGAACAGCTGGTAGGTACTTGCCAAGAGCAATACATTTCACCAGCTGCCAGTGGAGCTTGCCAAAGTGGGGTCACCATGGAGCAGCTGGTCTTGTGGATAGGAAGCTAAAAATCTGTCACTAGTACTTCCCAACTGTCACCTGCTAACTAATGTTCCAGTAGGTCCTAACTTAACAGGAGGGAGGAAGGTAGGAAAGTTCACACATTATTCCTGAGCACCTCGAGGTCCAGAAAATGTATTCAGCCACCAAGAGGGCTGTTACTCTCACTGTGATGTCCCTGCAGTGATCCCACCATCCACATCAATCGATTTTCTTAGCTGTGGCCTCTTTTACAAGGATGAACCATCCAGTTGCTAAAGAAACTCCAGAGGTTATGCTCTTGTCAAATATGAGAAATCTGGAGACCTCCAAAGTGATGATTTGCCTTTGTAGAGGTACTTGTGGTTCTTTGAAAGAAGTTGGATTTTCTAGGTTTAAATAATTAGCTTAAATCTCAGTGTCATATGGTGTAAGTGTAAGATCTATGTGTGCTGCAGGAAAACAGAAAATTACTTTACATAGCACACCCATTACACGTTTCACATCTCATCCTCCATACCACCCTCTCCTGCTTAAGGATTTCTCTCCTAAAACTTCTAATACAGTTATCCCATCCAAACTGGGTCAATCAGTGATTGAAATAAAACACAGAATTTGTATACTGTAATTAACAAGGTGTCTTGTTTTCTATTAATGACCAATACACATTATGAAGCACATTAAAAAACACATCCCTTGTTTCTTCTTGACTGAGATGGTGCTTCCTTTACTTCACAGAAATTTATATAAATCTTCCAATCTGATCTCTTTTATGAGGAATTACTTTGATAGGACATAAAACAAGAGTAGAGAGTTGGCAATCTCTCTATGCCAATGAGGCCATTGTATCAGAAGTTCATACAGTACTGACCTAACAATAATACTAATAGGTTGTATCCATTTTTAAGGTCACATCTCTATTTTTTGGCATATTCTGCTCCCTCTGCTTTGATTATCTACTGTGTTATCATGAA
This sequence comes from Mesoplodon densirostris, assembly GCF_025265405.1. Taxonomy (NCBI): domain Eukaryota; kingdom Metazoa; phylum Chordata; class Mammalia; order Artiodactyla; family Ziphiidae; genus Mesoplodon; species Mesoplodon densirostris. Next base: position 57,059,842 of record NC_082674.1, read on the forward strand.
GCCAGATATCATGGAAAACTTCATTTCCCGCTAATCCTCCGTATTCAGGCAAGAGTTACATAAGGTTCCTCAAACACTGCAGTAGATGCTAGGAATTTTCCCTCATTATCCACGCTTCCCTCCCTCCTTTTCATAATAAAATCCCTTGAGTTTCAGCTGGCTGTCATGGCCCTCTTAGAAACTACATTTCCCAGGTTTCCTTGTAATTCCATGCTCTTAAGTTCAGCCAATGAGACGCGAGTGGAAGCGATGTGTACAACTTCTAGGTCATGTCCTTCAAAGAGGAAATGACTATGTTCCATCTCTCTTCCTCCTTTCCTGTGGGCTGGAACATGACCCTCATGCTGGCGACTGTTGGCAAGTGGCAAACAAAGAAGGAAGGAACCTGAAATCCAGCTGACCTCATGGAGCAGAGCTGTCTACTGGCTCCAGACTGCCCACCTACATCTGGACAGAGAAATAAATACACTGCTATCTTGTTTGAGTCACTATATTTCTGTCTCTTTATTACGACAGCTTAGCTCGATGCCCTAACTAACATATACCTTCCTCTTTCCAGTCTCTGTATCTTTGTTTCCGTTATTGTCTCTTCCTGGAATGTCCTTAACTATCTAGTGACTATCTAGGGACAGATCATATAATCCTCCCTCTGACTCCCCTATATGAATGCAGAAGTTTTCATAGTTTCTTATTAAATTCCTATCACAGTGGATTCTGGAGAGTTTGCTGTGCCATGTCTTTCCAATTAGGCCATTAAGTTTCTCAAGACGAAGGGAGATGCCCTTCTAGAACCTGGGTCCTCAAAGCATATTGGTTGAAAGAATAACTACTATAGCAATAATAAAAACAATAGCAAATAACAGTAATGATGATGATGATGATAAGTTGCTGTAGTCATTTTTAAGTTGTACACTTCATAGATTTCATAGGCTGCTTTTAAATAACTTTAAAAGTCAATGTGCTTCCCACTTCTGGGTATAGGTACAAAGGAAATAAAATAAGTATCTTGAAGAGATATCTGCATTTCCATGTTTGTTTCAGCATTAGTCACAATAGCAAAGATATGGAAACAATCTAGGTATCCATCAGCAGATAGATGTATCAAGAAATGTGACACACACACACACACACACACACACAGAGGAATATTCTTTAGCCTTAAAAAAGAAGGAAATCCTGTCATTTGCAATAACATGAATGAATCTGGAACACATTAAGCTAAGTGAAATAAGCCAGATATAGAAAGACAAATACTGCATGATCTCACTTACGTGTAGAATCTAAAAAAAATCAAACTCATAGAAGCAGAGAGTGGAATGTTGGTTACCAGGGCCTTAGGGGTGGGACAGATGTTGGTCAAAGGGTACAAAGTTTTAGGTATGCAGGATGAATAAGTTCTGGAGATCTAATGTACAGCCTGGTGACTGTAGTTAGTACCGTAGGTACTCTTGAAATTTGCTAAGAGCGTAGGTCTTAACTGTTCTCAGTAAAAAGAATGATGACTGTGAGGTTGTAGATATGTCAATTAGCTTGGTTGTGGTAAGCATTTCACAATGTTTATGTATATCAAACATTACATTATATACCTTAAATATATACAATTTTTATTTGTCAATTATACCTCAATAGAGCTGGAGAAAAAGTCAATGTGTTAATTATCATTTAGAATACTTTAGGGAAGTTCCATAACTTTTTATGCTAATTTGTAAAATGAAGCAGTTTGGTTAAATTAGGGGCTACAGACTGGCAGCTACAGATGAATTCTGGTTTTTTGGGTTGTTTGCTTATTTTGGGGTCCATATTTTGGTTCTCAGTAGAGTTTGGTGATGTATAGAAAAGTACTCCCCTGGATGTCATTTCAAAGTGTCTCAGGTTAGCTGTCGTATGCTTAGGCTCTTCTCTTGCATAATGATTACTATCCAGTAGGTCCTCTTGAGAGGCTTATGGTTTTACTAATGATGGTCCACATGCTGAAATGGCAGTGGACTTGGGATTTCAGAGAAACCGTGAAAATAGAGGGAGAGCTGTGAAACAGAGTGCTTTGAATAGATTATGGCAATCTGTATAGGAAGTCTGCCACGTCTGAATGGATGGACAGGTTCTGACTCTCGGGTATTCAGAAATGGAAGCTCTTGTCTAAGGCTTATTGATGTGCTCATTCCTATAGCACTTTTCCTTGGCATGGCAGGCAGTACAGGGGTAGATATGGCCATGCAGAATTTGAAAGTATTTTTCAGAGCTGGAATGTGACACAGAACTGTAGTTAGAGGTCTAGTACTGGGGAGCCTTAGAGATAAACTTGTTAATAAGCAGAATGATGGCAGTTGAAGTGATGGAACAGCAACACCAAGCAAAGGAAGAACCACTAATAAGGTGTCCTTCCCACATGAATGAGGCTATGACTATAGGAGGTAACGGTGTCACTGAAGTTAGAGATAGTTATAAGCAGTCATCTTTAGGGCTTCTAGGCTAATTCATGTTCTGGAAGCAGATGTTAAAAGTGACTGGTGAAATTCAGGGCACATGATGAATCTGATCAACACTCTGAGACTTGAATGAACTGCACTGGGCAGCTGGGGTATTACAGTGGGGTGCTGGTCTCTCCTACTGGGAAATAGAGTCACTTTGGAACAATGAATATCCCCTGGGAGTTCTGGAACTTAGTCAGACATTGATGAGAACAGACATCTGTCTGCTGCTTATCCAAGTTCGGCTTAGCTCTGGCTGTTGTGTGTTGGCGCTAACAATTTGGTCAGAGATGTCTCTGTTGGTGTGGCCTCTGCCAACGTGTTTCAGAGCTTCTCCCCTCTGGTTCTGCTGTCTAAAGTATATATAAGGTAGAAGCAGAGATAATGGAAGTGATACCATTTCAAGTGCATGCTCAAGTGCATGTGGGCTTAGCTTCTAATTTTGACTCAGCTACTCTTGGCTGTAGAGTGAAGCTTATCTTCTCAGCTGAGTTAGCTTCTGTGGATCAGTGACTTTTGTTGATTCAAGCAAAATTAACTATTTGTAAATGACAAATCATGTCAATGATTTTGGATAGAAGCCTAAATCTTAGGGAAATAGGTAGAGAGCTGAGTTGTCTGTGTCAAAATCTTCCAGTGAAATAAGAGCTCATAGTAGTGTTGGAGCTCTCAGGGATGTAAAATTGAGTTGGAGGAGGTTTGGGGTAGACCTAGACCCTCAAGGATGAGGATGTCCTTGCAATAGCTTCAGATTGGACATATCCCTGAGAAGACTGGTAATTGGTGCAAAGGCACAGTAGGCCTGATGGACTCCAAGCATCCCTTTAATCATACTCAGGGATTCCAATTCCAAATCTCTACATTCCTTGCCTTAGCCTGGAGACTCTATGGCTGTACAAAGTCCCTGATCCAAGATGTCAAACCCAGCTTTTTGTTTGACACGTTCCATTCAGGACTTTCTGAATGGTGGATGAGGGCAAACCCTGAGCTGTTGAGTAAGGTAGGAGATCACAAATTAGGATGCTGCAGATTAGAGGTCCTCTTTGACTATGTTTAGTAGCATAGAAAGCCAACAGGAATTTCCTGGCCCATAAAACAACTTCTAATGGCCCAAGACACATCTAGAATACAGGCTCCCATCTGCCTTCCCTTAAAAAAAAATCAGAATGAGTTTGTATTTAGCCTGACTGTTAAGCTTCATTGTAAAAGGAGGCTCTGTGAAATTTGTCCAGGAGCCTGGGATTCATCGGGAGTGAGAAGTCATCCCGAATAGTGAGTGCACTGGAACCTACTGAGGCCGAGGGACAGCTTCCTGTTCTACAGGACAGATGCAGAAGCCCACGCAATAGAGCTGGAGGGCCTAAAGAACTCCTGGAAAATATTTCCTCAAGCCAAAAGGCCTTGGCTTTGGACTCAGACAGCCACTTTCCTGCTTGGCAAGAAAAGGAGAACCCCCAGAAATCAGGCCTGTGGTTATCTGGAAAATAATTGCTAACATTTTCCGTCCATCAGGCAGTAGTCTATGTGTTTTGTATGTACTATTTCATAAAATTCTCACCCATCTTATGAAGTGGGTGCTATTTTTATTATTATTTAAATTCTATTTTATAAGTAAGAAAACTGAAGTAGAGGGGGTTAAAAAAACTGTCCAGGAGCACACAGATAGTGAGAAATAGAGATAGGATTTAAATGCAAGAAGTTTATGTGTAATTTAAAAAATACAACAAGGTAGTGATTATAACAAAAAAAGAAGCAGACTCACAGATATAAAGGGAGAACTAGTAGCTACCAGTGGGGAGGGAAGAAAGGGCATTATAGGCATAAGGGATTAAGAGGTACAAACTGTCAAGTATAAATTAAGCTACAAGGATATATTGTATAACACAAGGAATATAGCAAATATTTTATAATGACTATAAATGGAGTATAACCTTTAAAAATTGTGAATCACTGTATTATATACCTACAACTTATGTAATATTGTACAGCAACTGTACTTCAATTTTTTTTAAAGGCAGGAAGTTTGACTCCAGAGCATGAGCTTTAATTTCTGCACTGCAACTGCCTGGGTCCATTTTCCCTCTCTGGCATCCAGATTGGGTTTATTGGAACAACTAGGAGATATGCTAGGGGGTAAGCCAGATCACAGGGTGCGCTTCAAGGATGATACACAACTTTATAATTTCCTAGGACCTTGGTTGTCTGGTCTTGGAAGTAGTAAAGGAAGGCATGAAGGCACATACAGATTGTGGGGCCCTCTGTGAATCACTTCCTATAATTGTCCTCTTGGCCTATTTTCTTACTTTCTCTTAAATTGCCTTCTATCTCATTTCTTGGGTGGGATGAAGTGGGTCAAACCAATAGGAGCATGACCTTCCTAACTAGACTCCCTCCCTCTTCCTCCCCACACACTCCATCCCCATGTGACCCCTGCCTTCAAAATCGGATGAGATCATCCTACTCCTTAAGACATGTCCGTGGACTTCAAACCTTTATATTTCACACTCCTTGACTTGGCATACCATGCCCTCCATGACTAGAACCCACTGACCTCTCTAGGTCCATGTACCATGGTTCCCCTCTTCCTCTCCCACCCCACACCCACCTTCATCCTTATACTGTAACCAAACCTAAGTGCTGTCAGCATAGCATGGTGCTCCACATCTCCATGAAGCAGCACATGTCTCTCCTTCTGCTTGCAACTTGCACACACACACTTCCACCACTCCCACCCCCAACATCTTTTATGAAGCTATTACTCATATTTTAATATCAAATCCAATATTATCTCATCTCTTGCTGTAAAGCCTTAAGGACTGACTGGTGCCTCTGCCCATCCCCCAGAGAGCACCCTATGAAGAGGACAAGCTCTGGGATTAGACCTGAGGTGTCATACCCTGATTAGGAAATATATAAGCATTACGGACTTGGATGGAAAAAAGATTATCTAAGTCTCAATGTCCTCATCAGTAAGATGGGTCTACTAAGATTTTCCACATTGAGTCCTTGGGAAGGGTAAACGTTGTAGAACATGAAAAGCACTTGGCCCAGTGCCAAGTGCAGAGTAAACAGCAGAGAAGTGATGGCTGTTATCAGTGTTCCAGTTATCATCCTATTCATCTCACTGTTGGGTAACTGTCAATCCATGTGCATGTCTTTTTTCTAGATGTACACTTCTTGAGGATACTGTCTGTGTAATTAGATTTTATATCCCAGCACCTGGCACAGTGCCTGTCATGTAACAGGTGCTCAATAAACACTTATTGGATGAATTATAACTCAATTATCTGCCATCTGCTTTGTCCAAAGCCACATATTAGCAGGATCTAGCCTACTGCTCCCCTATTCCATCCTTCCATCTGCCTTTGTGTTTAGGGAAAGGGGAATTTATCTTGCCTCTCCTCATAGAGTCAGTTCACACAGGTCCTGCCACTCTGTTCTCACTGCCTCCCAATGGTCCCAGCCAGGTTACCTTGGGTTTCAGTGAATCTGACTGCTGGGTATCCCCTGGAAATGCAGGACTACTGCTTTCCCTCAAAGTGATGCTGCTGGCACCCTGATAACCTCAAAGCAGGTGTGATGTGTGGAAGCCACAATTCTCCTTCTGGTCCCACCCCAGTAGTGAGCACTTCCTACCCACTAACTCCTCTCACTGTCACTAACACGGTCCATTGTAAGAAACATATTGTCAATAAGGGGAAGAGGATAACAAAGGGAGCTTATTTTGTGGCATGTGGGGCAACAATAAACATCACTACTTCTGAAGTTAATCGACTCTTTTTCCATGGCTGGCCATTTCTCTTAGGAACCAGCTGGCTGACACACTGCCCAGGTGAGGCTGCTCAACTTTCTATCCATCTTTTCACACTTCTTCAAGACCCAAGTGTCCCACTCTCTTTCTCCTGTTCTCTTCAGAGACTATTCTCCAGTTTCTACTCCTGAACAGTCCTTCCTAACTAAAAGGGCTATCGACATGTTTCCTAAATTCAAGAGCAGTCTTTGCTCAAAATCCCATCTCTAGTAACGCAAACAATCAGGAGAAGCCTTTGAATTACATTTTTTCTTTAAAGGCTTTGAATATCTTAGAACAAATGTTGAATAATCTCTCTAAATGAAAGGGGAAAGAAAAATGCATTTTATCTTTGTGCAGAGCAAACTCCAGGGTCAAATCATTCTTTCCTTTTCTTTCAGTTCCCTCCCCTCCCCTCTCCTTCCCTTCCCTCCCCTCCCCTCCCTTCCCCTCCCCTCCCCTCCCCTCCCCTTCCTCCCCTTCCCTTCCCTTCCCTTCCCTCCCCTCCCCTCCCTTTCCCTCCTCTTCCCTTCCCTTCCCTTCCCTCCCCTCCCCTCCCCTCCCCTCCCCTCCCCTTCCCTTCCCTTCCCTCCCCTCCCCTCCCTTTCCCTCCTCTTCCCTTCCCTTCCCTTCCCTTCCCTTTCTTTCCCTTCCCTCCCCTCCCCTTCCCTTCCCTTCCCTCCCCTCCCCTCCCCTCCCTTTCCCTCCTCTTCCCTTCCCTTCCCTTTCTTTCCCTTCCCTCCCCTTTCTTTTCCTTCCCTCCCCTCCCCTTCTCTTCCCTTCCCCATGTCTTCTAAGCCATAGAATCTACAATAAGCAGTGTAGAGATGAAGGAATGAAAATGGGTCCACTTCAACTGGCCCCTTCTACTCCTCAGTATATGTGGGTTGGTCCTATGACCTAAGAAGCCCCAAGTAGTCAATATTTCTGGGATGAGCAAAGAACAATTCCCTTTTCTTTGGACCTTCCCTGCTCACCTGCCATCCTCTGTCTCTTTGGCTCCTTCTAGAGCTTTTTTTCCTTTCTCCCTTCCCTTTTTTTCAGGGTTTGTCCTTCTTCTCCTAGGTTTCAGCCATTCCATTTTATTTGGGTGATGGTTGATGGGGGAACTATTCAGATCCTGCAGTTGGAGCATTCACAAGACAATCAGACATGTCATCCTGACAAATGATCTTCTACTGGAAGAGTGTCTGAATAATCAACATGGTTCTTCAAGTGAGGACTGATCAAACTCCCTCTTCTGTTGCGCTGAGTGTGGTATATGACATTCCCTGGAGGTGAGGCATTCACAGGACAGGAATAAATCAAATCCCAGATTTCCTCAGCAGGAAAGCCAGAGAACTTCTTTCCCTTCTCTCCTCCTGATGACTCTCCCTTGATAGACCTGGGTCAGGTCAAATGTCTGGACTGTGCTCCAGGCAAAATACCCAATGGGATACTAAGGCTTTGAGAGAGGACTTGGAAGCCAAACTTTCCATTAGTCTTGCTGTTACCGTTCTTAGGACTGCTGTTGAAAGAAGGTGACAATATGGTCCCAACCTAGAGAAGGAGATCAGCTGGAAGGAATTTATTTTTGGCTATTGTACAATTTAACATGTTACAAAAATAATAATAACAGCTAAAGGAATTTCCTCACTGAAAAGTGATTTTTAAAAAATCCAAGACTTTCCAAGGGCTGATGATGAGCTGGAGAGGGGAGCATGACTGAGCTGAATCTTCAGAGAGTTGCCTAGTGCCGAAGCAAATGCTCTGGAGGGCTGTGCTCTGTATGGTAGATTAAGTACAGTGCAAACTCAGTAATCTGAACAGCCTTTATTTGAACTGTCCCATTATTCAAATGACTCCCTGAAGCCAATTTCCTTTACCTTGTATGCTCTGACATGCTGAAATTGAAAATTTCACTCACTGTTCCTTGTTTTTTTAAATCTTCAAACTTTATTAGTCAAACTGAACACTTCTGAGCTCTGATGTTTTTGGATAATTGAGATCCCCATATAATTTTGAATCTAACACCTGACGATAGCCCTGCTTAGAGGTTCTCCATCAGGTGGAAAATAGACAGGAAATAGGACATGACCAGCAAGCAGGACTGCATGAAGACAGTGAATTTCCACCCCTTCAGTCTCATGCATGATTACAGACAATCAGTAAGTCCTCTATTTATTGAACTTACTCATATAAGCATGTGTATGTGAACAAATATCGTCTAGAGGTTAGTGGTCATGTGCGTTGAAACTCTAGCTGCTGCACCTACTGTGTGACCTTAAGCAAGTTATTTAATCTCCTCAAGCTTCAAGTTCCCCATCTGTAAATTAAAAAATAAAAATAACCTCATCCATGTCATTGAGTTGACTGAATAACTGAAATACGGTGGATGCTTGAAAAACACAGGTTAACTGCAAGGGTCCAATTTTTTGTGGATATTTTTTTCAATAGTAAATACTACAGTCCTACATGATCTGTGGTTGGTTGATTCCATGGATGTGGCAGAGCCTTGGATGCCAAGGAACCAGGTATACACAGAGGGCCCAGTATAAGTTATACGAGTATTTTCAACAATGCAAAGTGTCAGCCCCCCCATCCCCCTCGTTGTTCAAGGACCAACAGTACACATACTTAGCAAGAGCTGGGAACCTAGTAAGTGCTTAGTAAGCATGAGCTATTATTACTAAATTCCAAGAAAAATTCAAATAAGCATAAAATCTTGGCACTGCCATCAAAAGGTTTGCAAGCTATTTGGAAAGTCACTAAATAACACAACCAAACAACAACAAAACACAAAGACCTACACACATGCACATCCACAAAACAGAACACAGATATGTGATCCATGTATCATAAAGCCTTATAGCCCACGTTCAAATCCTGGCTCTGGCACTTTCTAGTTGTATGAACTTGGAAAAGTTATTTAACATCTCAGTATCTCAGTGCTCTCATATACTATAATAGTATCTATGTCACAGAGTTTTGGGGTTGATTAAGTAAATTAATAAACATATAATTATTATATATTATATAATTAATATAGAATAATCAATAATATAATAATTAATATGTATAATAATTGTATAACGTGCTTGGAACAGTGCCCGGCATGTAAAGAGTGTCAGCATTAATATACAGGAGTATTACTTGTTCAGAAAGCACATATATATGTATACGAGAGGAAAAAAGAGGTATCGGGTGATCAGAAATACAGCATGATCCAGAGGGTGAATCACATTTGCATGGGAAGGAAAAAGAACATTCTAAAATTGGAAAGACATACGATTTCTTCAGCTGATGTTGAATAAACTCTCACCTTTACCGCTATCACAGGGAAGGGACATTTCCTCTCAACAAAAGCCAGTGCTATGGCAACGCCATTTCCCATCTGAGCTCTCTAGTAACTGATGTTTTCACCTCATTTGTAAGTAAATTAAGAAGTCCAGGGGTGTCCATGACTTTTGTAAATTAAGTGAATGTAGACTACTCTCCTCTGTGAAAATGTCCTCCACATGAAGCTCTGAGGACCTGTCTTTCCCGCCTCACGTCTGATGGCTTCTGCTCAGTCTCCTTCCCTGGCTGCTTAGACTGAATCTGCCCCTGAATGGTGGTGGCACCTGTGGGTCTGGTTTTCTCTCTCTCTTAGCTCCATGTTTTTGTTTTCTATGAATAAATGCATTCATTTTCATGACTCTACTGCCATCAGATGTAGAAATCTCCTACCACTAATGTTTTCAGCCTTAATATCACTCTACACTTCCAAACTCATCTGATTATCCCGAAGGCAGTAAAACTACAACCAAAGCTGAAATTACCATGGAAAACTAACACCTCTTCTTCCTTCTACCTGTTCAATAATTCTTCTTTTCCTCAAGATCAGTAACATCATCACTATCTACCTGTCTCTTTACTAGAATTCTGACACTTCCATTCCTACACCCATGTATTCAATCACTGAGTCCTGCCCATCAGCCTGAGAAACTTTCCCCAAACTCACTCTCTCTTTTCCCCTTTTGCTGGCACTGCCTCAGCTGTTCTCTACTTGGCTTAGAAGCTATGCCTTCTACAAATCTCACCCCACTGTCTTCCCTTTTTACACAGCTGCCAGTTTTAGCTTCTTGGAAAGAAAATCTGTAATTGTCACTCCTTTGCTCAAACACTTATTTTAGTTCCCTATTGCTTGGGGATTAAGTCCAGTTACCTCTGGTCTGTCCTCCTTGTCCAGACTGGTCCCTTGGGCCAATTATAATAGAAATTGGCACCAGGATGGAGCAACCCTTTGCTTTAATAGAAACCTATACTTTTCAACTTCTTGTTCCAAACAATGTCATAAATTATGAATGACCATAGTACAGGACATAAAAAGACAAATGACACTGTTTGTTGTGTGAAAAACATAGACCATGAAGTATGCAATGTATAACGTGGTTTATCTGAATGGACTCTTTATGTGTTGTTGTTTACCCTTCCCTTTGCGTTGGCTTAAGTTGAAAGGGGGGATTTACTAACTGACCTAAATGAATAGTCCAAGAGGTGAAGGAGACTGTAGGCAGAGCAGTTGAGGTCTTAGACTTTGTCTCCAACTCTGGGCTCTGTTTGCATATGCTTCGTTTCAGTCTCAGACAGGTTTTCTCTGTGTGGCTCCATGATGACCTCTGGTAGCCCTGAGCCTGTATCATTTATGTAGCTCATGATCCCATAGACACAAAGAGAATCTTTCTAATTGGCTGGGCCTGGGTCGCAAATCTACCACCTTGAGTTGAAGTTCTAAGTCCACTCCTACTCAAACCAAGTGGACTGAGCAGGAATTTTTTTTTTTTTTGGAGTGGGTGTGGAAGCTGGGAGGGAGGAATATAATTTTCCAGTGAAACAGACAAACTCTATATGCCCACCATGCCTCTAAACACAAATACATTTTTTCTTCATCTATTATGATGAAATACCTACATGAGAAACTTCCAGGTATTCTAGCACCAAGAGTGCACCTCATATAAATGAGAAATATTAAAGACAGCCAGGTCCTGACCCAATGAACAAAGGTGGCAGAAAATTTTCCAAAAATGGCATTCTGGTAAGAACCGCAACAAAGCGCTACAACTTTGAACCTGAATTTGATTCTCTTCTTTCCTAATTTCAGTGTGTTTAAATCCTTGGGATCATGGCCCCAGAATTTTCCCACAGATTTAGCAATAATGGGCCCAGACCTCTTAAGGCAGTTATGCTTGAAGGAATTCTGTTCCGGAGCCACTTTTAAGTTCTCTAACATATGTCAGACCATAGGAACAAACTGGGGGTTCAGAAAGTAAGAACCCTATAAAAAAGATTTTCTTCTTTGGTTTTCATTTAGCTTATCAGGTCTTCAGAGATTCTAGAAACCCCAGAGGGGCCACCCACCCCATCTGTGGGAGTTAGAGAGCAGAGGTAATGCAGAGATTGTCTACTATGTAAATTGATGAGAATGGGGTGAATCTCCCATAGACAAATAGTCAGATCCAATGATGTTAAACTGAGAAGTGACGAGGGAGTAGGAATGATCATTTGTAAAGAGAAAAGCGTTGAAAGGCCCTTTTGCCTGACAAACATAAATACCCTGAAGAATAGAAAACTGTGCGTGGATGTGGGGCTTGCTTAATGTGAATCCTACATCAGACGTTTGTAAGTGATATAAAACTGTGATGTGCTGTAAAATTTATATCGTTCCCCCAAATGATCTACTGGTAGAAAATATATATTTTGCAGAAAATGTTAAAGCTGTCATAAAACCTCATTGCTACAGATACAGTAAGTGTTTTGGAAGTACACACCAAAGCAGGGATTTGTAATCATTTCAGGGCAGTTCATAAAGAAAGCACATTGTGTTTCAACATCTGAGAAAGGACAAATATTCCCTTCTTCCCAAGGCCTGTTTTATTTTATTTTGCATACTTAAAAAAGAGAAAAGCAGAGGCAAGCAAACAGTCTAAATATTTCAATGAAAGCTGTTGGGCTTCCCTGGTGACACAGTGTTTAAGAATCCGTCTGCCAATGCAGGGGACACGGGTTCGAGCCCTGGTCTAGGAGGATCCCACATGTCACAGAGCAACTAAACCCGTGCGCCACAACTACTGAGCCTGCGCTCTAGAGTCCGTGAGCCACAACTAATGAAGCCTGTGCATCTAGAGCCCGTGCTCTGCAACAAGAGAAGCCACCGCAACGAGAAGCCTGCACACTGCAACGAAGAGTAGCCCCTGCTCACCGCAACTAGAGAAAGTCCGCACGCAGCAAAGAAAACCCAACACAGCCAAAAATAAAAATAAACAAAATAAATACATTTATAAGAAAAAATAAATAAATAAATGCAAGCTTTTCCTTATATGCCCGGGTTGCTAGAAAGGTGAGAGCCAATGATACTTTCTTTCCCAAGTTCACGTAAGAGTTGTTGACTCTGTTTAATAATAGTAGATCTTGTTCAGGCTGAACAAACTGGTCCCTGGGGTGGGGTGGGGGGAAGCAGCAATAAATCAATACTCCAGATGTAATCTTGGTGTCTAGAATGCAGAGAGAGATTTGGGTGCATAATGGTGCTGGTTTGTCTATTGTCATTCAGACACAAGCTGCCTCAGAAAGGGGCTTGTGGGAACCTGATAAGACGTGGTCAAATGTGGGTTATAAATCACAGAGAGGCAAGATTCTGCTGATTTCATACACCCGCACTTTCTGGGGTGAAAAAAAAAGTGATAGATCTGCAATTTACTGCTTATCACATCTGCTAGAAGTTTTATAATACAAAAGCCTGACCTTCAGTGAATAAATGCCCTGGTTGACTTCCTGCTTCTGTTTAGGAAATATGGTACCCCAGCAACCAAGAGCTGGAAGCCCTCTGATGACCTATTTAACAAGCCCATCTTTGATGGTGAGCCATGCAGAAGTGAGTTTTACTCACAAGCATCTCCTCCTAGAACACAAAGTGGATGGTACTTGTTGAGAAAGAAGCTGTATATTTAACTCTAGGGGAACAAATGGATCCAAGGGATTATATGGAGTCCACACTTGTTCAGCACTTGTTAACGTTTTGCAGATCACTGGACCACAATGTCTTCTCAAAGAACAGGGGAGGGAGGAGGCAGAAGCAAGGGGAACAGAGAGGTGAGAAACCAAGGAAGTTGCTGCAGCCCAGGGAAGGCAGCGCAACCTCGCCAGGCAAAGAAAGAACCACCTGGCGAAGAGGAGCAAAAATTACCATGCGTTACCCTAAGAGTTGGGATATTTCTGTCTCATATTTCTTCCAGGGAAAAGTTTGAAAACACTGACTGTTTTTACTGCAGCACTTTCAAAATTAATATATATGTAATCCTAGCCTCAATAGAGGATGGTTCATCTCTAGTTAAAAGTGCATAGGAAAACAATATATCCTTGTAATTTTCATATATGTAGAGCAAGTCAGTACTCCCAAAGTCTTCACATTCTCTCCTTGCTCCCTGATGGAGTGAATCTGCATTTTCCTTAACATACTCTTCCCTGAGTTAAATATGTTTTGAGTGGATCTGAGTTTTAAAAGAAGTCACTTCATGTTTAAAAATTGTTTGTTAGCTAAAAGAAGATACCAGAGAAAGTCTTTTCAAGCTTGCATTTGTGATTTCAAACTGAGTTTATAAAATATGTCAATTGTTTTATACTTGTACAAATGAAAAATCCATTCATTCTTTCAATGCATATTGATTAGTTAGTTATTAGGTAGCAGGTACTCTCATAGATGCTGGCAATTAGCAGTGAACTAGATAACAGCAATCCCTGCCTTCGTGGAGCCTACAATTTAGTAGGAGGATATGAACAATAACAACTAAGTAACTACAATATGTATTCTGTTGAGACAATAAATGCTATGGAGAAAATAAGCAGGGAAGGGTCTAGAGAGTGCTGGACTGAGTATGGGGGATGGGAGGAGTATATAAATTATTTAAATTTGAAATATTCCCCAGTGGTCAATAGTTCTAAATTTCTCTCTCACACCTTTTAGCCATGGTAACAACTAGAACTGGAAGTGATCCATTTGTATCTCATCTCTTTGTTGCACTCTTTTCTACCTGAGAGTGGACAGAGCTGCAGAATGGCCAACAGTATGACGTTGAGTGACCAGGTCAGCCTATTTCACTACCCATTACAGCACCTCTTAAAAACAAAACTGATAAGTGGGCATAGATGAAAATATTGTACTACCATGTGCACATCAGTTACTAAGACTCTCAAAGGATACAAGACACTCCTACTCTCATTTCTGTACAATAGTTCTTTTTTTTTTCTCTTAGCAAAAGCAGCAAGATTTAGGTTCTAGTCTTAATTCCATCAAACTGGGCTTTCTTACTGTCTTCCTGTATCTGAGGAAGCCTTAGATGATGCTTCTTGGCATGGAGTATTTTGAAAGATTATTTGCGAGACTACTTGGCAGGTTCTTGTTGACCACATATATTTTTTACTCAATTCTCTGGAAGAAATTGTAGCAGGTGGTATCACTTGTGATGTTTTGGCTGAAGTAACAAAAGCCAGCTCCCAGTGGCTTATGCAACAATGATTCTCAAGGACTCACAGAACTGAGAGTCCAAAATCGGGTGGAGTATCAAGTGACAGGCCTACCACCTTCTTTTCCCTCCACTCTTTCAGCTCTACTCTGCTTCCTGTGCTGCTCGTCTTGTCTTGTGGTCTCAAGATGACTGTGGTCATCAAGGGCTAAGGTGGGGAAAGGAGTGGAGGGGGGAAGAGAAAGAGAGACAGAGAGAGAGACAGATGAGAGAGAGAGAGAGAGAGAGAGAGAGAGAGAGAGAGAGAGAGAGAGAGACTTGGATTTCTCTCAAGAGTCCAGAATTTTTTCCTTCAGAACTTCTGGAAGAAACATCCATTTGTTTTACTGGCCAATATTGCCTTAACTCAGCCCATCCCTAAGTCAGTTGCAAGCAAAAACACTGCATAATTGGCTTTGACCCAACAGAGCCCATCTCTTGATGGCAGGGACCTGCCTTAAGCATCTTTTGTAGGTGCCTCAGACCAAAACACTGTGATTTGTCCATAATGGATACCCAGTTATTTATTTAATTCAGTCATTTATTTTAAATGTATATCAAGTGCTTATTCTTTTCCAGGTCTCAGAACTAAGGATTTATCAGTGAAAAAAATTATCAGTGGTAAAACAGTATGTTCCTGTTCTCCTGGAGCTTACAGTCCCGGGGAGGGGGAGATGGTATACAACAAACAAATAAGTCAATCGAGTGACAGGAAGTGTTTTGTGAAATCTAGTGATCTTAAAAGTGTAACTCAATTCACAAGAACTGGCGATCAGTGGCCGATTTATGAGTGTCCTCCTAAGCCAGAGGTGAGACATAACCTATATAAGATGCTCCAGCAGACGCAGAACATAGTACAGAATCGTGTTCAAATCGCCACACTTCTGTTTTCTTAATCCTACTTACTTAGACCTGGTTGGCCCTCACCTACACTTGTAGGTTTAGAGTCCTTATTTCTTGCCTCTTTTGAGTCTTCCTTAATAATTTACTGCTTTTTAAGCCTTCCCTTGTCTGTGAAGACCCCTCATCTACTGCTGGATGAATTGACTGATAACTGTGAACCATCTTCTTGTTCTCCCAGGACTGGTGTTAGGACCATATGAGATGCTCTATTGCTTCATCTGACCTACAGTGTTTGAAGGCAGTAGCATAACTGTCTTGCAGATGGAAAAACTGAGCCCCTACGGATTAAATAATTTGTTCAGTGTTATACAGCTTGAAGATACCAGGGACATGATTCAAATCCACGCTCAAGGTCCTCTTGAGCAAATCTAATATGAAATTCTACCTCTGTTCACAAATGTTTCTTATGTTAAGTGTGTCCATCCTAAGACGGTAGAACCCATGTTACACATCTCTTCTTTCTTCCCCACATTTCTGGTACATAACACTGTCCTGAGAGTAGAGTAAAGTCAATAAATGATTGAGGGTAGAGGGTTTCTTGTTTGTGTGAAAACAATATAACAGCAACCTTGGAATAACATTTTTCAAAAAGGATAGTAAACAGTTATTTTTAACCAGGTGACAGCTAAGATATTCAAATAATAAATGAATTTACTCTGATGGTCATGCAGATAGATATTAATGTGGCACTGAAGCATTTCCATCAGTTACACAGGCATGCGTTGGCTCTAACCATGACATCATAGAAGCATCAAGGCCTTTAAATATAGTGATCAGGGAACAACATGGATCATAATTTTAAAACAACCCTTCTTCATGCTTTAAAGTACAACTGTTACCAACAATCATAACAACTCAAGTTTATGGTTGGAGAGCAATCCTGCTGAGCTGTTGCTGCACTGCCTGATGCTCACGTGGGATCCAGAGACCATCAGTCTGCCTCTGCCATTCAAATAATGCACACCCACTGTAAATGCCTCTCGGAATTTATGCCACTTGTGAATAGTCATTCATTTGGATGACTGGTACCCCGCTCAACCAAAATTAAAAAACAAAATATTTAATACACTTCAGTATGATTTAGTACATATAAATATGGTGATCATAAATCAAGAGAATTTCCCCAACAGGAAAAACATAATATTTCCAGATCCATTTTAGAAATCTAAACAATTCATGCTCTGGCCCCCAACTGTCATGCGATCTTGGAATTGTGGTGTTATGGGAACCTGGAAAACTGTGAGCACCCATCCCGCTCCCCTTTGCAAGGCTTCCTGTCAACAAGTCCAAACACAGGAAAGAAATGTTAGACATCTGCAGAGTGGTTTTTAACAGTTTGTTCCTTTTTAAATTATAAAATTAAATTACATATATATTCTCCTGTGAAATGGTGTTTAGTGACTATCAGGGAAACAGCTGCTGAAACAAACAGAACCTGAAGTGTAGAACAACTGAGATACACTAGAAAATTCTTTCTTGCTCACATAACAGACAAGGCAGATGTTCTTTGTTCATGACGATGTTCCTCCAACCGTGGAACCACTTGGTGGTTCAACAACCAAGGCTGATTGAGGTTCTAACATTTTCAACACAAGTTCTCTGAAGCGTCTGTGGTCTATTTTATCCTAGTCATCCAGAAGAGCTTGGAGAAGCATGTGCAAAAGATTTCAACAAACTCTGCCTGAAAGTGGTTTCTATCACTTCCCCTCGCATAGCATTGCCTAGGACTCTGTCCCATGGTGAACCTAGCTGCAAGGGAGGACTGAGACCATGGCTGTGGCTATGTGCTTAGAAAGAAGAGAAGAATGTGCATTTTGGTGAATGGTGGCTCTCCCTGTCTCAGTGATAAATGTCATTTGCTCTACAGAAACGTTTCCCAGAGTTATCCTACATCTTGCTTCTCAGTGCCTACCGGTTCCCTCCTAGGGCTTCTCTGAATTCAGTATTCATGTTGGCACAAAGTTGAGACTCATAAGAAGGTAGTCAAATGGTACAAAATTCCAGTTATAAGATAATTAGGTACTGGGATGTAATGTAGAACCTGATGACTATAGTTAACACTGCAGTATGATATATACAACAGTCGTTAAGAGAATAAATCCAAAGAGTACTCGTCCCTCAGCATGGGAATTTTTTTTTCTACTTTTTGTTTTTGTATCTATGCAAGATGATGCATGTTAACTAAGCTTATTGTGGCAATCATGTCACAGTATATGTAAGTTGAATCATTATGCTGTACACCTTAAACTTGTACAGTGCAGTATGTCAATTATATCTCAATAGAACTGGAAAAAATGATTAAGAAGAGAGGAGAGGACAGAGAAGAAAGGGATTGACACACTTCTCTCTCTGCTGATAACTAGAACTGTCCTCTAACATTTATTGGCACAATACTGAAGACTGCTTTAATTGAACTGAAACAGAAAAACAGTATCTTCATGATGATCACCCATCATTGATAGGAAATAATAAATTGACCTTCGGTCTTCTCATCTCCTCACTGGCCGTCAGCGTCCTTCTCTCATAAGCCTCATGTGCAAACCAGTAACTGTCTCCACAGTTTACCTCTGAATGCTCCCTCACCCCCATCCTAAAACGAACTAATCAATTCATTCTCCTTCAGCAATGCTCATCATCGTAAGAGATGCAGGTGCAATATTTCTGGAAATCCACTCTCTCATAGTTTGCTGAGTTTACTAAGTTTGCTTATGAAAGGTCTCACAAATCCTCTGCTTAGCTCACTTTGCCTTTCTGCAGTAGAACAGAGTTCAAATTAGGTTCCATGTCTGAGAATGAGTGAGAAGGTGGGATGGATTTCCAAAATAAAGCAACTTACCTGGGTCCCTTTAAGTACATTAGAGACCACAGACCCAATCAGAAACTTGAGGTACCCTCTAAGGGAGCCCCCTGAGGATTCAACCAGAGTTTTCTAAGCTAAAAGAGTTGATGTCAGTCAGACAGACAGAGACAAGAACTGCATGATATCACGTATATGTAGAACTTAAAAAAGCTAAACTTGTGAAAACATAGGGTAAAATGGTGGCTACCAGGGGATGGTGGGTGGGGAATAATAGAGATGTTGTTTAAGGGTAGAAACTTACAACCAGTGGTAAATAAGCCCTAGAGATTTAATGCACAGTATTGTGAACATAGACAACAATATTGTATTACAAACATCAAACTTGCTAAGAGACTAGAACTTCATTATTCCAACCACTAAAAATGAAGGATAATTACCGAATGTGATGGAGAAGCTAGTTATCCCTACAATGACAATCATATTATAATATATAAATGTATCAAATTAACATGTTGTACGTCTTAAATTTATTCAATGTTATATGTCAAATATATTGATATTTCAATACAAGGTTTTTTAAAATATAGATTTTTAAAGTGTTGATGTCAGTACACCATAAAACTGTATTTGAATGCTGTGTTGATTTCAATGACCACAGAGGCCACTTCAAGTGTAGCATGCTGACCCACTGGAAAGCCTCCGTTCTTTATGTACTCATATTAAGGAGGAAATTTCCCCCATCCAGTACTTTGAAATTCATTGAAAAAATATGAAATCACATTCCTGACATTTTTTAGGGCTTTATTTCATTTTAGTATTTCTGAGTGCATAGATAACCTTTCTTGTGAGTTTCCCTACCCTGTTTTTCACCTATACTCCTTCCTTCTCTTTCTCTCTCCCTGATAAATTTCTCTCTTCTCTCTCCTCTAAAACCTGCGGGCTAAAATTGGTCCCAAGTGAGAAAAAAGGAGAAGCAAGAGGACCCCTTGAAATGTTTCATTTCCACCCCCTACCTCTCCTGCATTCTGAGACTGTCCCCAAGGAGATTTTAGCCTGGTCACCCCCCTCCCATCTTCTTCCTCTCCAAATTTGTGCAGATGACAGCAACATGTTAGATCCCAGAACGGTAGATTTTTTTTTTTTTCATAGCACAAGGTTCTCTTTATTGTGATGCTCAGTGGAAAACATCTGTAAACCAGCTCACTGTAGTGGTGACAGCTGCAACCATGCTAAGGCACTTTCATTATATAAAATAAGGGCGTGGTGGGAGTTCTGTTCACTCCTTTGTGACAGCAACTGGGACCTGAATTCAGAGCTTTTTAGGCATATGTAGCTTTTATATATCTTCATGATTTCTTCGGAGTTTGTTTCCTTAAAAAAAAAATACCTTCTTTGCTATAAGTACGTCTAAATGCAGCATATACAAAACAGTTAGGAATACAGGGAAATTCAGGCACCAGTGTAGACCAGTGTAGGACAAGCTACTCTCTTCTAGACATGATTACAAAGGAAAGGCAGTGATGAAGACTTGGAATTTTACCATTTATTACAGTTAGAGGGAGAAAAGACAACTTTTTTTTCTTTTAAAAATATCTGTGCAGATGGCAGAGTCTTGAATTATACTGATCTGTCAACAGTGCAGATCAACTACCCTCGGGCCCCAGTCCTGGAGTAGGTTCGAGATCACCTGGCCCTTTCCACTGCTCTTGCTGTCAGACTCGGGACAAGTCCCTTAACCATTAAATATATTTGGTCCCCGAGGGTGTTGGGAGAGGCCAGCGTTGGCCTCTCCAGCTTGGCCCCCTGGGCCCTGTCTTCTCAGCCCAACAGGCTGAGAAGACAGTGCCGTTGCAGCAGGAGCGGGCTGCCCTCGGCAAAGGAGGGAAAGGGGTCATCACTGCACTTGAGACATTTCAGAATCAGTAAGGTGACAGTGGCACCGCCCGGCGGGGGTGGGGAGGAACGCCCCTCCCCCCCCCAGCCAGCATCCTGTGCCCTGCACAGAGGTGGACCCCTTGGCCTGCTCATGCCGGACCACCCAGAGCCCACAGGAGTGGGGGACCGCTGGGGCAGAGGGTGTGAGGTCACTGCGTGTGATTGCCAACAGCAAAGAAGGGAGAGGGTGGCGGAGGCGGGGGAAGGTGACAACTCTTCTGGGGCGTCAGGCTAGCAAAACTCCTTAGTCTGAAGAAAACTAGATTCGTAGGAAACTATCTTGCCCATCCCCGGAGGCCTGCCCTCCTCACCTCACCATCCTGTGCTTTGTGGCAAGGAACTGGGGGGCAATCCTGCAGGCGGCTTTGCTCCTGGGCCAGGGCTCAGGACTCTGACTCTTTGGTATCAGATTAGGGGCGGGGGTGGGAGGGCAGAGCAGGAGGGGCCGCAGCAGAGGAAGCCGGGAAGCCCTTCAAGAAGGCCTGGGGGGATGGGTGGGGAGGTGAGGCCTGAGGTCCCCTGGCCTGGGGGCACAAGGTGGGGGTCACAGTCACAGCAGTCCCCGGAGGGAGGAAGCGACGCTGCAGAGGCTGGGAAGGGGCGGCGGAGTCGTCTTTGTCGTCAGGCTCGGGCAGCAGGAGAAGAGGTGTTTATTCGGCAGCTTTGGCGTCAGCCCCATCGGCTCTGCCGTCCACCTCCTCGTCCGAGCGGGTCGCCGGCACGTTTCCAGGCCATTCGGCGGGGCACGACAAACAGCAGGTCCCCACACCTGAGCTCGTTCTTTTTTTTTTTTTTTTTTTTTTTGCGGTACGCGGGCCTCTCACTGTTGTGGCCTCCCCAGTTGCGGAGCACAGGCTCCGGACGCGCAGGACCAGCGGCCATGGCTCACGGGCCCAGCCTCTCCGCAGCATGTGGGATCCTCCCGGACCGGGGCACGAACCCGTGTCCCCTGAATCGGCAGGCGGACTCTCAACCACTGCACCACCACTGAGCTCGTTCTTGAGTGAGCTGACCTCGCAGTTCATGACGTCCATGGTCTCCGTGGCATCCTCTAGCTCGCGCTGCAGTTTTCGGTGCAAGGCATTGGCTCGCTGGGCCTCCTCCAGCTGCCCCTTGAGCTGCTTCAGACGAGGGGACGCCTTGTCCGCCCAGTGCTTGTGCTGCTCGGCATTCCTCTGCTCATCATCCACCTGCAGCAACGCATCCTCCAGCTTCTCGGCCCGATGCATCTGCTTGCAGGCTGCCTGGCGCTCCTTGGTCTTGTTGTCCAGCTGCTGCTCCAGCTGTGCGATCTTGGCCTCGAGGGCAGCGATGGAGGCCTTGGACTTGACAGTGCCCTCCATGTCCTGCAGCTTGACCTTGAGCTCCGTGTTCTGGCGCTGCAGCTGCTGCCGCGCGTTCTCGTTCAGACGGGTGCTGATCTGGTCGCTGTGCAGGTTCGCCTTCTTCAGCCTGTCGCTCACCAGCTCCGTGCTGCCCTGCTCCTCTGCCAGCTGCGCGATGCAGGCCTCCGGGCGCTGCTTCTCCTCCAACGCCAGGGCACCTTCGCCGCTGCTGTTGAGCCCCTGGTCAGCCAGCTGGCCTCACTCCTGCTGGGCCTGGCGCTTGGCACACTCAGCAGCTGCCAGCTCCCCATCCAGCCGGATCATCTTGGTCTCCATGCTCTGCCGTTTCTTCTCGTTCTCCTTGGCCTGCGCCAGGATCTCCTCGGCCTGCGCCAGGATCTCCTCGCGGGAGGCACCAGTGTCCTCCAGCTCCCGCAGGCAGTCCTCCATCTGGGCCTGCAGCTTCGTCCCGGTCCGTTGGATGGCTTTGTCCCAGTTCTTGTTGGCCGAGTCGATGTGGGCCTCCAGGTCCTTCAGGTCCATCTCCAGCTTCTTCCGAGCGGCCACGGCCATGGAGCGCTGCTTCCTTGCATTGTCCAGCTAGGCTTCCATCTCCCGCACCTGTCTGACCAACTGCTGCTGCTTCTCCTCGCTCTTCTCATCGTGGCCCTGCAGGTCCATCTCCAACTGGGCCTTCATGGCCTACAGGTTCACCTCCAGCCGCAGCTTGGCATCCTCGGTGGCCTGCAGCTCGTCCTCCAGCTCCTTGAGATGGGTCTTCATCTCTTCCCCCTGCCGCTCCAGGGCCTGCTTGGTCTTCTCCAGCTCTTGGACACTCTTGCCGACGTCGTCCTGGGAGCTCATGAGGTCCTCCACCTCCGTGCGGAACCGCTTGAGCCTCTCCAGCTCCTCCTTCCACCCCATGGCCTCCTCCCGAGCCCGGGCCAGAGACGGTGCCTTGGTCTCCTTCTCCTGGACCTCCGCCTCCCCCCGCTGGTGCTCTTCCGCGTCCTTGTCGGAGATGGTCTTCTCCTCGGCCAGGAGCTGGTCGAACTTCTTCTGCTTCTTCTCCAGGTTGGAGATGCTCTGCCGCTGGTGGTCCAGGTCCACGAGCAGGTCGTCCAGCTCCTGCGTGTCATGCAGCTGTGACTCCAAAGCGGAGAAGTCCTTGGTGAGCTTGCTGGACTTGCTATCTGACTGCGTGAAAAGACCCGTCACATTGTCCAGCTCGACCTGCAGCTTGGAGACCTTGTCGGATAGCTCCGTGAGTACGTGCTCTTCCTCGGTGAACTTGACCTGCAGCTCCTACAGCTGGGGGGATGGTAGATTTTATCCCATGAAACTAATGTCAGGAGGATCTCCAACTGTCAGTAAATATGTTATCAAAAGGCTGTGAAGGGCTGGAAATTTATTTTAAATAGTACCGGTATTCCTCTCCTTTATAGAACAGTTGCCTCCTAGACCTCTAAACTGAAGGAATTCTTGAATGAAAACATCTTCTTCCTGGGAACAGCATACAGTTATGGTTGCAAAACTTAGGAGTCCCGTTTCATCATTATAATTTGATGATCTCATTCTTAAACTGCTAAACATTCTTAAACAGCAGGGTGTTGTAGTGGAAGTTGCATTGGGGTTTTACATCAAAGAACCCCAGGTTGAAATCTGGACTCTGTCACTTAATACTAGTATAACCTTGGGCAAATTACATGCCCCTTCTGAATCTCAGTTTACATGTTCTACAATGGGGAGAATAATTCCTATATTTTTAAGAATGGTGATTAAATGACAGGTTGTACATACTGTGCTCAACATTTTAGAGACACTCAATCTTTTCTGGCACTATGGGCATCTTTAGGGAAGTCACCTTGTATCTGATCTTGTATTAAGAAATAAGTGATATTCCATTGTATATATGTGTCACATCTTCTTTATTCATTCATCTGTCGACGGACATTTAGGTTGGTTCCATGTCCTGGCTATTGTACATAGTGCTGCAGTGAACATTGGGGTACATGTCTCTTTTTGAATTATGGTTTTCTCAAGGTATATGCCCAGTAGTGGGATTGTAGACATAGAGAATGGACTTGAGGACATGAGGTGGGAAGGGGAAGCTGCGGCGATGTGAGAGTAGCATCAACATATATACACTACTGAATGTAAAATAGTTAGCTAGTGGGAAGCAGCAGCATAGCACAGGGAGATCAGCTCGGTGCTTTGCGATGACCTAGAGACGTGGGATAGGGAGGGTGGAAGGGAGGCTCAAGAGGGAGGGGATATGGGGACATATGTATGCATATGGCTGGTTCTCTTTGTTGTACAACAGAAACTAACACAGTATAAGCAATTATACTCCAATAAATATATATTAAAAAAATAAGTGAATGAATGGATGAGTGAATGAATACATCTATCTAGTCAGTGTTCAAAATTTTTCTAAACTCAAAAAATAGCACTTGATATGCTAACAGCCCCAAATGAGAAAAACTTTATCCGCTAAATGAAACAACTCTGACGTTAAGTCCCAAACAATCACAAAATCTACAAACAACCATTGCCTTGTCAAAGCCACAAAGCCATTTGCTAAATAACACCTGTTTCTGCACACACTAGAGCAGAACTCCACAGGGAGACAAGAAATGCACACTTTGGGTATTGTATTTTACACTGTCCTCTTTGTTGCCCTAGTATAAGGATACAGATAAAGATATTCAGAGAGATTAACATAAAAGTCTGGAAAAAGTGTACTCCACCTCATCACCACCCACTGTAAAAAAAAAAAAAAAAGACCTAGAATATCAGTTCAGAAATTTTCAGGTAATTAAAGTGGATTAAAACAAAATAAAACATCCTTAGCCAAATGTTCTGATCATTAGGAATTGCTTTCTTAACTCTAGTTGAAATGTAGAAGTCAGATTGAAGAAGATGAGAAAGCTGCCAGAATTTCTCACCCTTGTATTTTTATTTCTTATGTTATTGTTTGAGTGCAGAATACTTTAAATGTATCTTGAATGATAATATCTTCTAACCGATATGATTTGTTCCTTTAAATAAGTGTTTTGAGGATATTTTTCACATTCTGACCTGTGATTTCATTCTATTCAGGGCCAGCTGCTTTCCTGTAGACTGAAGCTCTGACATTTGTAATGGAATTGAACAGTGTAATAGGATTCACTTAACAAAAATGCTGCTGTGACATGAACTTTATGGGACCTTCCATTGAACAAGGGAGGCCTGTTTTAACATTGTCTGGATGCTATTTCATGGCAGAAATGGAAGCAAAAAACGCAATAGCTGGGTCTCTGCATAAATGAAGCCACACTGTTTTTCTTTTTCTTCTCTTTTTAAAAATAATTTACTTTTTTAATTGAAGTATAGTTGATTTACCATGTTGTGTTAGTTTCAAGTGTACAGCAAAGGGATTCAGATGTATATATAAACATAAATATATACATGTATGTTCTTTTTCAGATTCTTTTCCCGTATAGGTTATTACAGAATACCAAGTAGAGTTCCCTGTGCTCTACAGTAGGCCCTGGTTGATTACTTATTTAATATATAGTGGCGTGTATCTGTTAATTCCATATTCCTAATGTATCCCTCCCCCTACCACCTTTCCCCTTTGGTAACCATAAGTTTGTTTTCTATGTCTGTGAGTGTGTTTCTCTTTTGTAAATAAGTTCATTTGTACTTTTTTTAGATTCACCTATAAGTGATATCATATGATATTTGTCTTTGCTCTGTCTGACTTACTTCACTTAGTATGATCAGCTCTAGGCCCATCCACCACACCATTTTTCTACAGTGGAGACACAGTCATAAAATGATGGCAAAATTAAAACAACATTTCACCTTTTACTCTTTGGTAAGATTCTCCGTATCCGTATAGAAGAGAATATTTTAATATTCTGCCAAAAAACATAAGTGGTCTGGTAGCATTCTCATTAAACCTTCTCAAAGTCTTCCAGAGTTCTCGAATCTCTGGAGCTCTGCTACTGCTTCCAAGTAGCTAATGTGATGTTATTTTACAACACTCTGCCAGAGCTGCTTTCTCTCCAACAAGAATCTTACTAGCTTTACCGTTTGGCAGCCTGTAGCATGTTTAGGAAAAAAATCCATAAACCAGATGGCGGAAATACAGAGTAATCTGTTTGGGAAACCCAGGTTATAAATATGTGCATGTTGGGAAAAGGGCAAAAAGTTGAGGTAAAGCAGCTGATGCAGCTTTCAGGCTGGGCTCCAATCATGACATTTTTAGACGGGTGCCCTGAGAGCGTCTACATGTTTATTTTCTATTGTATTTTTCCCCTCATGCTCAGGAAGAACCCACAGGAGTTCACTCATTTTCCCACACTGGAAACCAAATTGAATCCTGACTTGGAAGTTTTCATCGAGGTTTCATCTGCAAAAAGTATATTCTTCTGTTGGTGGTGAGGGAGGGTGGGGATGAGGTGTTAGGACTGGGGTGCATCATCGTGTGACCCAACTTCCTCCTTCCTTGACCCTTCTCCATATATGTGAGGATTTCTCCTCACCCTAATATCAACTTCCAAGTGAAGTAAGGCTGAAGTGAAAATCAGCCTTAAAAGAACAAAGATGGTTTACAACCACAGTTTGTGTACGTGTCGGCGGGGGGTGAGTGGGTAGGTGAAATGTGCAGTTAAAAGAAGAAGGGCATGACTTTGCATGTGTGTGTGTGTGTGTGTGTGTGTGTATGTGTGTAGGGGGAATGACTTGTGTTAGATGATTGCATTCATATGAATAGCAAGACCTTTTCATGCCTCAGGGGCTGATCACACGTTTCTCTCTTTCTGCAGCCTTCAAGAATCACAGCCTTGGGCTTCCCTGGTGGTGCAGTGGTTGATAGTCCGCCTGCCGATGCAGGGGACGCGGGTTCGTGCCCCGGTCCGGGAAGATCCCACATGCCGCGGAGCGTCTGGGCCCGTGAGCCATGGCCGCTGAGCCTGAGCGTCCGGAGCCTGTGCTCCACAACGGGAGAGGCCACAGCAGTGAGAGGCCCGCGTACCCCCACCAAAAAAAAAAAAAAAAAAGAGTCACAGCCTTGCCACCATCGATTAGCTCAGGCCATCAAAGAGTTGCTCCCTAATCTTCCTGCTGTGGCTGGGTGGTGTACTTTTTAGGCACTGTGGATGGACAGTTAAACTGATGTAGCCTGCCTTCTCAAGACTCATGCCCCTCCATAGCACCAACATTGCAGTCAGCTACGCAGACACAAGGCAACTGCATTCCTTACATCCTTGCCCTTGCCACCTTAAGGAAATTGAACACTCTATGCCATGTTAGCAGTAGTTGTAGGCATACAGCCCACTGGGGAAACAATGAAGAGCTCAGCTATATTAATTCTTCTGTTTGGCTCCAAGCACCCCTGAGATCTCGCTTGAGTCTTCCCGGGGACTCTGTGGGCCTTCCTTAGTTGCCGCTCCTCATTGTTCCTGGCCTCTGCCACTGCCTGACATTGCTGGCTATGGGTACATTCCTGTTTTTCTCATGACTTCAGCAACACTGGTATAATCTCACTGGACGTTCTCCTATAGCTGCTCCATGGAGGCAAGAGAAAAATCCTCTTCCCACTGGTGTTTCATCTTTACTGTTGAATTGCAAACAGGGAAGCTGTGTGCTTTCAGCCTCTTTAGTACTCTTAGAGGCAAGTACATTTTATTGTTTCCTCCTTTCAGCTTTTTGTGTCCTTTCCCTTCTTCTTGGGGTTAATCACTAATGCCAGATGGTGCGATTGGGACAAAATTCAAGCAGCAAGGCCAGGGCTATGGCTGTGGCCAATATCAGCTCTCCTACTGAACCTCCCACCACAATCCAATGGCCTCCACCTTCCCAATGACAGGGTGTCCAGAGAGTTATTATATGATTCTCTGGGATCTTCTCTGGAGATGAGCCACAAACTCCAAGAGCCTGACGAAATAATCCTCCACACTCTGATATGCCCAATTTTCAAATGATTTTATAGTTTAAGCTGTTACTCTTGCATCCGTTCCATGTAAATATTCCTTATTATGGTTCCATGTTATTATTTAGAGCTCACCATGATGGAGAGAGAGTCAGCCTTACATAAATTTACAAGTTAATTACTTTTATCAGTAATTCATAAATATTTATTTACAGTAACAAAAAAATTAGGTATTACTATTTTGGAGTGTTTACAGAGACCAACTCTCTTGAATATCAAGAAAAGAAAACTCAACCAGCAATCTTCAGTTCTCATGAGATTCTCTAGAACTCTTTTAACAGCTTAAACAGGTACTCAAAACCCACAGCCATTTGGCTCTGGAATATTCTGCCTTTTGAATTATCTCAGCAAAATAGGCCCTGGTGTGGATGGAATTGTGCCCACCCCCACCCCACCCTGTCCAATTTATATATTGAAGCCCTAACCTCCAATGTAATATTTGGAGATAGGATTTTTAGGAGGTCAGTAAATTAGATGAGGTCATAAGGGTGGAGCCCTGATCTAATGGGATTAGTGTCCTTCTATGAAGAGACACCAAAGAGCTCTTCCTCCCACCCCCACTCTTCCTTTCATGTGCCACAGAGGAAAAGCCACATGAAGACACAGCTAGAAGTCAGCTGTCTTTAAGCCAGGAAGAGAGTTCTCATCAGAAACCAACTTGGCTGGACCTTGATCACGACTTCTAGCCCCCAGAACAGTGGGAAAATAAATTTCTGATATTAAGCCATCCAGTCTATGGTATTTTGTTATGGCAGCCCAAGCAAAAGAATATAAGCCTATCAAAATGGATCTGGTGTCTAGTTCAGCCAAGCCAGTTTCTTCCATTAGAGGAGCAGAACCAAAAAATCACATTCCAATCTGCTTTTATGAAGAGCAGAGGAGAGATGGCCTGAGGGCTCAAGAGAGGTAGCATAGGTGAACTGGGATATAGAAGACACTTAAGGGAATGCTCTACTCAGAGGCAACATACAAAAGCAGAGAAATCCAGATAGACTGGACTAGAAAAAAAAGTTAATTTATCAAACTCATGAATGTTAATTTTAGAGCCAAATGTAAGGGTTTTTTTTTTTTTTTTTTTTTTTTTTTTTTTTTTGGCTGAGAGCTGTTTCTTCTTGTTTACAAGATGCACGTCTGGCCCTATCTTGTGGTTCATTTATAGCTATGGACTTTGGATCTGTAGGAGGACTTTCCAGCCAGAATTTTTCCACTTTCCTTGCAACTATTTCCATCCTGGTTTGAAAGAAGACAGAAGATTTTCAGGCTTCTATGTGTATAAGAACAGAAGCCTCCCTTTCATAAGGAATTGGATTCTTTATTTTCTGCATTGTATCTTCTTCCCTGACTCCTTTACCATCATGTTTCATGCCTGGGTTTTTCAGCCCTTCTGCTGTATTCTCTATTTTAGCTCTAAGGATTTTCTTATATACTGCTACTATACTATTTTAGTCATATGAATTTATCTTTCTCTATGTAGATAAATCACAAATCTATATTTTCGTCCCTATCTTTCTCGTAAGTTCAAATCCGTAAATCCAAGTGCCTTCTAGATATTTCTAATAGAATATTACACATCAGTCATCTCATACATCCTGTATCCAAAATGGAATTCACTGTATTTCACCCCAAACCATTCTCCCTCATGTATTCAGGACTCTGTTTATTGCATCATCTATTCCCATTTCTCAACTAGATAGACACCTCAAAGACACGTTCAGCTTGTGTCTCTCCTTGGCTCCCTGCAGCCTTAAGCCCTACAGTCTAGTCACTTAACGAATCCCTTTGTTCCCACCTCACATATGCGCCTCAATACTTGACAATACATGCTCTCCCACTATCACTGCTGCAGCCTTAGTGCAGATTTTCTTAGTTTATTGCCTGTGTTTTCCCACAGTCTCCTGGTTCATCTCTCAGCCCCAATGAAACTAGAGCTAGTGTTTCCCTGCTTCAGACTTACACCTCGAGTACCCACAGGCTTCTATTCTGAGCCCTCTCCTAAGATTATTTTATCAGGGCCCGGAGGAAGATGGCGGAAGAGTAAGACGAGGAGATCACCTTCCTCCCCACAGATACATCAGAAACTCATCTACACGTGGAACAACTCCTACAGAACACCTACTGAACGCTGACAGAAGACCTCAGACCCCCAAAAAGGCAAGAAACTCCCCACATACCTGGGTAGGGCAAAAGAAAAAAAGAATAAACAGAGACAATAGGATAGGGACGGGACCTGCACCAGTGGGAGGGAGCCGTGAAGGAGGGAAGGTTTCTACACACTACAAGCCCCTTCGCGGGCAGAGACTGCAGGTGGCGGAGGGGGAAAGCTTCGGAGTAGCAGAGGAGAGCACAGCAACAGGGGTGCGGAGGGCAAAGCGGAGAGATTCTGGCACAGAGGACCGGTGCCTTCAGGCACACACCAGCCCGAGAGGCTTGTCTGCTCGGCCGCCGGGGCGGGCGGGGCTGGGAGCTGAGGCTCGGGTATCGGCTTTCAGTCGGAGCGCAGGGAGAGGACTGGGGCTGGCGGCAGGAAGAGAGCCTGAAGGGGTTAGTGCACCACGGCTAGCCCGGAGGGAGTCCGGGGAAAGGGTCTGGAGCTGCCGAAGAGGCAAGAGACTTTTTTCCCTTTTGTTTCCTGGTGCGCGAGGAGAGGGCATTAAGAGGGCTGCTTGGGCAAACGCCGGAGACAGGCTCAAGCCGCGGGTAAGGCGTGGACCTCGGAGATGGGCGTGGGCCGCCGCCGCCGCCGCCCGCCGCCCGCCGCCGCCGCCGCCGCCGCCGCGGGGCCTGTGTGCGAGCGCGGGTCACTGTCCGCCCCGCCTTCTGGGGGGCCTGTGCACCCCGCCACTGCCGGGGTCCCGAGACGCGGGGACGGCTTTCCCGGGAAAGTGCATGGAGCGCCACAGGCTGCTGCAACGTCACGCCGGCCTCTGCCGCCGCAGGTCCACCCCACACTGCGCGCCCCTCCCTCCCCTCTGCCTGAGTGAGCCAGAGCCCCCAATTCAGCGGCTCCTTTAAACTCGTCCTGTCTGAGCGAAGAACGGACGCCCTCCGGCGACCTACGCGCAGAGGCGGGGCCAGGTCCAAGGCTGAGACCCGGGAGCTGTGAGAGCAGAATCAGGGAAATCTCTCTGTGCAGCCTCGGAGGCAGCGGATTAAAGCTCCACGGTCCATTTGATGTGCCCTGCATCTGTGGAGTGCATAAATGGACAGCAAAGCATCCCAAGTTGAGGAAGTGGACTTTGAGGACAAGATTTAAGACTTTCTCCCCTTTTCCTCTTTTTACAACGAATTATTCCAAATTAAGGAGGTGGACTTAGAGAGCAAGATTTCAGACTTCTCGCCCTTTTCCTCTTTTTACAACGAATTATCCCAAATTGAGGGGGTGGACTTGGAGAGCAAGATTTTTGATTTTTCCCCCTGCTCTCTTTTTGTGAATGTGTATGTGTAATCTTCTGTGTAAGATTCTCTCTGTATAGCTTTGCTTCCACCATATGTCCCAGGGTTCTATCGGGCTGTTTTTTTTTTTCAATAATTACTTTCTAATTTTAATAACGCTACTATATTTCATACTTTATTCTATTTAACTTTACCTGCTCTTTCTTTTTTTCCTACCTTCCCTTCCTCCCTCCCTCCCTCCGCTCCTCCTTTCCTTCTTTCTTTTTCTTTCCTCCCTCCCTCCCTCCCACCCTTCTTCTTTCCACTTTCTTTTTCTTTCCTTCCTCCCTCCCTCCTGTCTTTCTTTCTTTCTTTCCTTCCTCCCTCCCTCCCTCCTTTCTTTCCTTCTCTCTTTCCATCCTTCCTCCCTCCCTCCCTCCTTTCTTTCTTTCTTCCTTCCTTCCTTCCTTTCTTCCCTTCTTCCTTTCTTTCCCTCTCTCTTTCTTTCTTCTACTAATTCTTTCTTTCTACTTTTTCTCCCTGTTATTCTGAGCCAGGTGGATGAAAGGCTCTTGGTGCTGCAGCCAGGAGCCAGTACTGTGCCTCTGAAGTGGGAGAGCCAACTTCAGGACACGGGTCCACAAGAGACCTCCCAGCTCCACATAATATCAAGCAGCGAAAATCTCCCAGAGATCTCCATCCCAACACCAGCACCCAGCTTCAGTCAATGACCAGCAAGCTACAGCGCTGGTCACCCTATGCCAAGCAACTAGCAAGGCAGGAACACAACCCCACCCATTAGCAGAGAGGCTCCCTAAAAACATAATAAGGCCATAGGCACCCCAAAACACACCACCAGACGTGGACCTGTCCACCAGAAAGACAAGATCGAGCCTCAACCACCAGAACACAGGCATTAGTCCCCCCCACCAGGAAGCCTACACAACGTACTGAAGCAACCTTAGCCACTGGGGTCAGACACCAAAAACAACGGGAACTACGAATCTGCAGCCTGCAAAAAGGAGACCCCAAACACAGTAACATAAGCAAAATGAGAAGACAGAAAAACACACAGCAGGTGACGGAGCAAGATAAAAACCGACCAGACCTAACAAATGAAGAGGTAATAGGCAGTCTACCAGAAAAAGAATTCAGAATAATGATAGTAAAGCTGATCCAAGATTCTATTTCCAAGATCCATAATCTTGGAAATAGAATAGACAAAATGCAAGAAACAGTTAGCAAGGACCTAGAAGAACTAAAGATGAATCAAGCATTGATTAAAAACACAATAAATGAAATGAAAAATACTCTAGATGGGATCAATAGCAGAATAACTGAGGCAGAAGAACGGATAAGTGAGGTGGAAGATAAAATAGTGGAAATAACTGATGCAGAGCAAAATAAAGAAAAAAGAATGAAAAGAACAGAGGACAGTCTCAGAGACCTCTGGGACAACATTAAACGCACCAACATTCGAATTATAGGGGTTCCAGAAGAAGAAGAGAAAAAGAAAGGGACTGAGAAAATATTTGAAGAGATTATAGTTGAAAACTTCCCCAATATGGGAAAGGAAATAGTTAATCAAGTCCAGGAGGCACAGAGAGTCCCATACAGAATAAATCCAAGGAGAAATACAGCAAGACACATATTAATCAAACTGTCAAAAATTAAACACAAAGAAATCATATTAAAAGCAGCAAGGGAAAAACAACAAATAACACACAAGGGAATCCCCATCAGGTTAACAGCTGATCTCTCAGCAGAAACTCTACAAGCCAGAAGGGAGTGGCAGGACATAATTAAAGTGATGAAGGAGAGAAACCTGCAACCAAGATTACTCTACCCAGCAAGGATCTCATTCAGATTTGATGGAGAAATTAAAACGTTTACAGACAAGCAAAAGCTGAGAGAGTTCAGCACCACCAAACCAGCTTTACAACAAATGCTAAAGGAACTTCTCTAGGCAAGAAACACAACAGAAGGAATATACCTACAATAACGAACCCAAAGCAATTAAGGAAATGGGAATAGGAACATACATATCAATAATTACCTTAAATGTAAATGGACTAAATGCTCCCACCAAAAGACACAGAGTGGCTGAATGGATACAAAAACAAGACCCATATATATGCTGTCTACAAGAGACCCACTTCAGACCTAGAGACACATACAGATTGAAAGTAAGGGGATGGAAAAAGATATTCCATGCAAATGGAAATCAAAAGAAAGCTGGAGTAGCAATTCTTATATCAGACAAAATAGACTTTAAAATAAAGACTATTAGAAGAGACAAAGAAGGACACTACATAATGATCAAGGGATCGATCCAAGAAGAAGATATAACAATTGTAAATATTTATGCACCCAACATAGGAGTACCTCAATACATAAGGCAAATACTAACAGCCATAAAAGGGTAAATCGACAGTAACACAATCATAGTAGGGGATTTTAACACCCCACTTTCACCAATGGACAGATCACCCAAAATGAAAATAAAGAAGGAAACACGAGCTTTAAATGATACATTAAACAAGATGGACTTAGTTGATATTTATAGGACATTCCATCCAAAAACAACAGAATACACATTTTTCTCAAGTGCTCATGGAACATTCTCCAGGATAGATCATATTTTGGGTCACAAATCAAGCCTTGGTAAATTTAAGAAAATTGAAATTGTATCAAGTATCTTTTCCAACCACAATGCTATGAGACTAGACATCAATTACAGGAAAAGATCTGTAAAAAATACAAACACATGGAGGCTAAACAATACACTACTTAATAACGAAGTGATCACTGAAGGAATCAAAGAGGAAATTAAAAAATACCTAGAAACAAATGACAATGGAGACACGACGACCCAAAACCTATGGGATGCAGCAAAACCAGTTCTAAGGGGGAAGTTTATTGCAATACAATCCCACCTTAAGAAACAGGAAACATTTCGAGTAAACAACCTGACCCTGCACCTAAAGCAATTAGAGAAAGAAGAACAAAAAACCCCCAAAGCTAGCAGAAGGAAAGAAATCATAAAGATCAGATCAGAAATAAATGAAAAAGAAATGAAGGAAACGATAGCAAAGATCAACCAAACTAAAAGCTGGTTCTTTGAGAAGATAAAAAAAATTGACAAACCATTGGCCAGACTCATCAAGAAAAGAAGGGAGAAGACTCAAATCAATAGAATTAGAAATGAAAAAGGAGAAGTAACAACTGACACTGCAGAAATACAAAAGATCATGAGAGATTACTATAAGCAACTCTATGCCAATAAAATGGACAACCTGGAAGAAATGGACAAATTCTTAGAAATGCACAACCTGCCAAGACTGAATCAGGAAGAAATAGAAAATATGAATAGACCAATCACAAGCACTGAAATTGAAACTGTGATTAAAAATCTTCCATCAAACAAAAGCCCAGGACCAGATGGATTCACAGGCGAATTCTATCAAACATTTAGAGAAGAGTTAACACCCATCCTTCTCAAACTCTTCCAAACAATATCAGAGGAAGGAACACTCTCAAACTCATTCTACGAGGCCACCATCACCTTGATACCAAAACCAGGCAAGGATGTCACAAAGAAAGAAAACTACAGGCCAATATCACTGATGAACATAGATGCAAAAATCCTCAACAAAATACTAGCAAACAGAATCCAACAGCACATTAAAAGGATCATACACCATGATCAAGTGGGGTTTATTCCAGGAAAGCAAGGATTCTTCAATATACGCAAATCAATCAATGTGATACACCATATTAACAAGTTGAAGGAGAAAAACCATATGATCATCTCAATAGATGCAGAGAAAGCTTTTGACAAAATTCAACACCCATTTATCATAAAAACCCTGCAGAAAGTAGGCATAGAGGGATCTTTCCTCAACATAATAAAGGCCATATATGACAAACCCACAGCCAACATTGTCCTCAATGGTGAAAAACTGAAACCATTTCCACTAAGATCAGGAACAAGACAAGGCTGCCCACTCTCACCACTCTTATTCAACATAGTTTTGGAAATTTGAGCCACAGCAATCAGAGAAGAAAAGGAAATAAAAGGAATCCAAATGGGAAAAGAAGAAGTAAAGCTGTCACTGTTTGCAGATGACATGATACTATACATAGAGAATCCTAAAGATGCTACCAGAAAACTACTAGAGTTAATCAATGAATTTGGTAAAGTTGCAGGATACAAAATTAATGCACAGAAATCTCTGGCATTCCTATATACTAATGATGAAAAATCTGAAAGTGAAATCAAGGAAACACTCCATTTACCATTGCAACAAAAAGAATAAAATATCTAGGAATAAACCTACTTAAGGAGACAAAAGACCTGTATGCAGAAAATTATAAGACACTGATGAAAGAAATTAAAGATGATACAAATAGATGGAGAGATGTACCATGTTCTTGGATTGGAAGAATCAACATTGTGAAAATGACTCTACTACCCAAAGCAATCTACAGATTCAATGCAATCCCTATCAAACTACCACTGGCATTTTTCACAGAACTAGAACAAAAAATTTCAAAATTTGTTTGGAAAAACAAAAGGCCCCGAATAGCCAAAGCAATCTTGAGAACGAAAAACGGAGCTGGAGGAATCAGGCTCCCTGACTTCAGACTATACTACAAAGCTACAGTGATTAAGACAGTGTGGTACTGGCATAAAAACAGAAAGATAGATCAGTGGATCAGGATAGAAAGCCCAGAGATAAAGCCACACACATATGGCCAACTTATCTTTGATAAAGGAGGCAGGAATGTACAGTGGAGAAAGGACAGCCTCTTCAATAAGTGGTGCTGGGAAAACTGGACAGGGACATGTAAAAGTTTGAGATTAGATCATTCCCTAACACCATACACAAAAATAAGCTCAAAATGGATTAAAGACTTAAATGTAAGGCCAGAAACTATCAAACTCTTAGAGGAAAACATAGGCAGAACACTCTATGACATAAATCACAGCAAGATCCTTTTGGACCCACCTCCTAGAGAAATGGAAATAAAAACAAAGATAAACAAATGGGACCTAATGAAACTTCAAAGCTTTTGCACAGCAAAGGAAACCATAAACAAGACCAAAAGACAACCCTCAGAATGGGAGAAAATATTTGCAAATGAAGCAACTGACAAAGGATTAATCTCCAAAATTTATAAACAGCTCATGCAGCTCAATAGCAAAAAAACAAACAACCCAATCCAAAAATGGGCAGAAGACTTAAATAGGCATTTCTCCAAAGAAGATATACAGACTGCCAACAAACACATGAAAGAATGCTCAACATCATTAATCATTAGAGAAATGCAAATCAAAACTACAAGAGATATCATCTCACACCAGTCAGAATGGCCATCATCAAGAAATCTAGAAACAATAAATGCTGGAGAGGGTGTGGAGAAAAGGGAACCCTCTTGCACTGCTGGTGGGAATGTGAATTGGTACAGCCACTATGGAGAACAGTATGGAGGTTCCTTAAAAAACTAAAAATAGAACTACCATATGACCCAGCAATCCCACTACTGGGCATATACCCTGAGAAAACCATAATTCAAAAAGAGACATGTACCAAAATGTTCATTGCAGCTCTATTCACAATAGCCCGGAGCTGGAAACAACCTAAGTGTCCATAATCGGATGAATGGATAAAGAAGATGTGGCACATATATACAATGGAATATTACTCAGCCATAAAAAGAAACGAAACTGAGCTATTTGTAATGAGGTGGATAGACTTAGAGTCTGTCATACAGAGTGAAGTAAGTCAGAAAGAGAAAGACAAATACCGTATGCTAACACATATATACGGAATTTAAAAAAAAATTGTCATGAAGAATCTAGAGGTAAAACGGGAATAAAGACACAGACCTACTTGAGAATGGACTTGAGGATATGGGGAGGGGGAAGGGTAAGCTGTGACAAAGCGAAAGAGAGGCATGGACATATATACACTACCAAACGTAAGGTAGATAGATAGTGGGAAGCAGCCGCAGAGCACAGGGAGATCAGCTCGGTGCTTTGTGACCACCTGGAGGCGTGGGATGGGGAGGGTGGGAGGGAGGGAGATGCATGAGGGAAGGGATGTGGGAACAGATGTATATGTATGACTGATTCACTTTGTTATAATGCAGAAACTAAAAAAAAAAAAAAGATTATTTTATCAAAGTTGTCAATTATGCCTCAAATATAAAATCTAATGGATTCTTTCCCATCCTCATTATGTTGGCCCCTCTTTAGCATATAATGCTGTCAACTACCCTTTTCATTAAAGTCTCTACTCCCAGGTCTTAGACTCTATTTCCCTGGTTCGTGTCCTACTTTCTTATTATTTCTACCCATCTCCATTGTTGACACTTCATGGTGACTTCAACATTATCTAGATGTAGTGAGTCTGTTTCTTTATTTTGTTTTTTAATCTCTAGTGATGCTTTTCCCATTAGAGACTAGTTTGCCTGACATGAATATTATTACTAGCTACATAGTAGCCCAAAACACGTAAGCATCCTGCTTTGAAAAAAGTTTTGTTTGCCTCAAATTTTTACCATTATGATGTGATGAGCTTGTGATGAGCTTCTTTATACATATATATTTGTAAGTTTCTTTGGTTGACTTCTGGTATAAATTCCTAGAAGAGAAATTTGTGGTTCAAAAGATGTATTTTAAAAACATTTTGCGATACATAGTCACTGGAGAATATTCCTAGTAGAAAAAAATTGACCCAACTAACACTTTCATCAGTGGTTTAGGAGAATGACATTTTTCCCATTCCCTCACCATTAGCAGAACGTTTTACCTCTGCTATTGTGACAAGCAAAAGCAAATGAGCAGTGTTTTGTTATTTTATATATCTCATATTCTGTCTTCTCTAACCATATTCTTTGCTCATTTTCAAAAAAATTAGGTTTTTTTGGATATGTAAGAAACCTATGTAATAGTGATATTAACCCCTTTTCCAATACGTTTAAGATATTTTAGAAATTTGTTATTTGTCTTTTAATTTTGTTAATAGTGTTCTTATGTACAGTTGTCCATTTTTATATTTCTCAGTAACAAAATATAGTAGTCTCTTTATTTGTAGCTTATCTCTTTGTTATAACTTAGAATGATCTTTCCTCCTCCAAAATTATATAAATGTTCATTTATATTTTTTCTAGATCTTTTATAAGTACTTTATAGATCTTTTCAATAGCACTTGTAATGAATGTCATCACTCTACTTGGAATGTCAGTTGGTAAATTCTTTGAATATAATTTCTTTTTCAAGTAAGAAACTAGGAAATGTTGAATTTTATATATATATATATATATATATATATATATATTCTTTTCTCACTGATGTGCAGTGCTACATTTATTGTAAATTGAATTGTGATTCTTCACTTGCTTCTAGACTATTTTATCTCTTTCACCTATTTCTTTTTAGACTGTTTCATTGGTTGCCTACTTATTCTGTGATTAGGGCCATACTCTTTTATTTATTTTTATTTTTTTATATTTTTGCGGTACATGGGCCTCTCACTGTTGTGGCCTCTCCCGTTACGGAGCACAGGCTCCGGACGCGCAGGCTCAGCGGCCATGGCTCAAGGGCCTAGCTACTCCACGGCATGTGGGATATTCCCGGACCAGGGCATGAACTCGTGTCACCTTCATCAGCAGGCGGACTCTCAACCACTGCGCCACCAGGGAAGCCCCCATACTCTTTTAAATATCATTGCTTTACTATATGCTTTATTATCTAACAGTTCAAGTGTATATCATTTTTTATATTACAATGTTTATTGGATATTTTTGCCCAGTTATTTATTCAGAGAAACTTAAAAAAATTTTGTCAAGACTTTCTCTCCAAATATCCTTTTGGGAGTTTAATTAGACATATCAATTTTACAAATTAACTCAGGAATTAAGACTCTCCAATATGGTATGACTTTAATTCTAGTTAATGGAAAAGTATAAGTGATAGCTAGTTGATGCCCTATTTATGAGAAGTAGGTAAATAGCACAGACGTTTCTGTAAGAGGTGATTCTCTTGTTTCTGTCCTGCACCTCAAAGGAATAAGGCATGGAAAGGGGGTTTTCTTCCAGGGACTTTCCTGCCTTTTTCCCCATGTAGAACATTTCACAGCTTGTCTCATTACAGCATTTGTAAAAACACAGTCTGAAAGCAGTGGTGCATAAATGAATTATTTAAGTTTTGCAGCAAATCACCCTCATCGTGCTTGCTGCCTCTTAATGCACTTTAAGTGAGCCCAGGGAGGCGAATCATAGAAGGCACAGGGTGGAATGTAAACCAAGTTTTATTAGCCACAAAAAGCCACACTATAACATTTATTAAGTATTAGAGACAGTGTGTTTAAATAAATTTGATTTGCTGAATAATCACCGACATTGCAGCCATCTTCCCCGGATAGGAGCACTCCCTTGTCAAAAATATTTATTTTCTTGTCACTTCTGTTAATATAATGGGCTCTTGGGGTTTTGTGAGAGTTTCTTAGCAAATCGTGATTTTCAGCAAATTACTATGTGTCTCCCACTGAATACAGCTTTAATAGCTGGGGGGAAGAGAGGGAAACCACCCACATCATTGACTGAAAGTACATCATCCTATTACTGGTGCCATTTTAGGGGCCTCAGCTGCCCTAGGAAAATGAGGAGCTAGACACCCTCTTAAGTCCGTCCCAGTCCTTCCATCAATGAACAGGGTCAATAAACTTGATGTCCTCCCCCCACCACCCTGTCAGATTGGCCTGAGGCTGAATTCCTTTTCTTTTCAGGGGTGAATCAGACTTTAAGACCAAATGATTCATACCACAGTTACCAACTCTTCCTTTCTTATCTTTTTCATTTTCCTGATGCAAAATGAAACAGACAGATGCTCAGAACGTTTCTGAGCCTTGGAGCACCTTCCTAACCTTGCATCAATGGGGTGAGTTGAGAATAGGTGATTCCAGGATGCTCTGTTATATACATTTATGGTATAAGTCCTTTTGTTATCTTTGGCTAAAGCCACTATTTTAATTCCAGACAGAAAATAACACTAAAAAAATTAAACATACAGGGCTTCCCTGGTGGCGCAGTGGTTGAGAGTCCGCCTGCCGATGCAGGGGACACGGGTTCGTGCCCTGGTCCGGGAGGATCCCACATGCCACGGAGCGGCTAGGTCCATGAGCCATGGCCGCTGAGCCTGCACATCCAGAGCCTGTGCTCCACAACGGGAGAGGCCACAACAGTGAGAGGTCCACGTACCCAAAAAAAAAAAAAAAAAAAAAAAAAAAATTAAACATACCTAAATACTCAGTGGACAGACGCTGGCTGATAAATATTTAATGCAACTGAGAGCCCACCTTAGATATCGTGAAACACAGCCTGTTTGGGTACTTGCCTCACTCCTCTGTGACCAGAGGCTGCAAATGTGCAAGCAGTAATCTGTAAGCATATGTGTGTGCGCACACACATGCGTGCTTGTACCCTAACTCTATGAGGAAAGGAAGGAATGCAAAAAGGCAAGAAGGAAAGAGAGAAATGCCCCTTCATCATTGCTTGTCTTTACTGGAAATAGTCCTTTTGACAGGGACACCAACTGATTGTCTTCTGTTCATTACACGCAGACCTGTGGCATTGCATTTCCAGAGATACTGAGCAAAGATCCTAGTACAAGGCTTAGGAGTCACTGAATTTTACTGCCTACCAAGACCTTTGGCATCAGTGAAGAGATATTTTCCTTTGTAAGGTGCCTGTCAAGATTGTGGTCATCAGTGAGGAGGAGACTGTTGTCCTTTTGGGTTTCTAACAGCCCAGGAAATTCAAGCATTCTGCTTGGGACATGAACTTGCCTTGGGATATTGATTCAACTTGAGGGTCTATGGCATTGAGATTCATTCATTTACTCATTCACTTTATCATTTCACAAATACTTCTGGAATGCCTACTATAAGCTAAGAATTCCGCTGGGTTTGTGGTTATTTTTTATGTTCAAGTTGTTCATTATTTACTGAGTGAATCAGAGTAAGAAAGAAGAAATTTGTAATACAGGTAATACCTCATAAGACACAGGTGAACATAGGTTATTACAGAAGCATATAGGTGGGACCTTGACCCATTGACCCAGTCTTGAAAGAGATGTCAGGCTGGGAGGGTCTGGAAAAAGCCATTGGAAGACATGAAATCCAAGCTGAGACCTGAATATTGAGTAACAGACAGTTAAACAGGAGGATCTGCATTTGCAAAGGGTTAGAGGGAGGAGAGAGTGTCTGGACTATTGAGAGGGACTTAATGTAGCTGGATGTGGCTGGGACTCAGAGGGATAAAACATGAGGCTGGAGATGTAAGCAGGGGCTTGTTCAGGAACAGCCTTAGAGCTGCTGGAATTTTCACTCAGCTCTTGAAGACAATGCATTGTATTAGAGATTTTAAGTGGGGGAATTACGTGATCAGATTTCAAATGTAGAGAACGTACTGTTTTATTTTTATTACAAGCATGTATTCAGAAAGAAAGATGACGTTGTAATGTAGAGAATAACTTGGAGGGGGCAACCTGGCGTCTGAGAGGGAAATTAAATCATTAATTAAGCTGAGAGCTGATGGGCTGACTATGAATATCTCATTGGAAAGA
This sequence comes from Mesoplodon densirostris, assembly GCF_025265405.1. Lineage (NCBI taxonomy): Eukaryota > Metazoa > Chordata > Mammalia > Artiodactyla > Ziphiidae > Mesoplodon > Mesoplodon densirostris. The sequence goes on from NC_082674.1 coordinate 57,101,567, forward strand.
GACAGAGGGGTGTGTATGTGGTAGGGTGGAAGTGTGTGAGGGGTGGATGTGTGCATTGTACCATTTTTCAAACAAGACTGATGATTTACTGGATTTATTAGGCAAGAGAGGAGAGAGCTAAAAAAAAACAGAGGAGTTACAAGATGGATGCCAGTCCTTGAATGGAATCTGTCAGGAGAGGGAACTGGTTTTTGAGGAATTCCTGTGAAGTCAGAACCCTCGGGGGCAGCCAGGTGAAAATACCTTGTAGACAATGTACATTCAGGTCTGGAGTTCTGGAGAGAGATTCTAGTTCTCACTTGCCCTACCTTTAACCACTCCATAATGGAAATAGTTAATAATATCATCTGTTTACCTTCAAAGGACCATTTGAAGCATCTCCATAAAAAGATGGGATCCCAAATTCAAATAAAAGCAGTGGCAGACAAATGTTTTAGGTTTTTAAATATCGTATCAAATATTGAGTTATTAGGAAATTCCCAGGCTTAGGAATATTTTTTAAAGGTTTTTTTTCTCAAATGTATGACATTGCAAATAAGAAATAAATGCTCATTAGGTCTTAGTGGAGATAAGTGTTACATAATATTGAGAAGGATTTTTAATTTATAGTAACAGGAGACACCTCTATATTAAGCTATTTACCTAAATGAGGGTTTGCCATGCTAGGAAACTAAAGCAGAATTAAATAGGAAGCCATCTTTATAGGGAATTTGAAGCCTGTGTGGTCAAAGCGTGCAGAAACAACCTTGTTGGAAATGCTTGGACTTAATTGATGTAATAAAACAATGATGAAATTCAGACGGTGATTGGATAAAGGAAATCTGATTTGAGTTCACATCTTTTTCCTAGGGGGTTTTGCTAGGAAGTGAGAATGGGTTTAAGGACCTCTGAAAGAGTTAAAACAAAAACTAATAACCAATAGTAAATTACTTTTGGTGGTGAATAATTATCGTTTAAGGAGGCATGATTGAGAGGAAGTCCTTCCCCAAGTATTCTTGTGTGTGTGTGTATGTATTTCACAGTTTTTTTCCTCTCCAAGTCTATTTTTGTTCTTTGTTGTCCCAGCCTTGGTCTGACTGTATCTGTAACACAGTGATCACTGATAAACATTTTCATTTTATTCCTAGTGTTGAATAAGGTGCTCTGGTTTTCTAGAAACTTGACTTAATAAGGTTTGGAAGTCTATTCTCTACCTCTGAGGTGATATGGGAGCAGTGGGTATGGGTCAGAGGATGGGTTGGGTCAAGGGACTGATAAGAAAATGCAAGAAGGAAGAGAAGAATTCAAGAGATGATGTAATAAGTGCACAAGGCAAATGCTTGAAGAGAGAATTAGAGACCACGGTTCTTCCCCAAAGGTGCAGGAGTCCAGAGAGCGTGCAGGAGTCCAAAGATCTGTATCCAGCTGGCCAAAAAAGCTCAAAAAACATGCACTTTTCCCCCAAAAATTTACGTAATAATTCTTCAGTAGCATGGTTTAAGTTGGTGTATAAACCTTCCTCATAATCTTCACTATCACTTTCTATCACCAGTGTTTGTTATGTCTGGGTGGCAGTCTGCTCCTCATACCTCATGCTGGAATTCTTGACCTCTTTAGCACATTTCAGGCAGTGTGATTTCAAAGCACATTGAAAACTACTCTGGTTTATGCAAAAGTTAAACAGCGTTTCTTGAATATCAATCAGAAGCTTTTGGCAGACTGTTGTTGAGTACTTAAGTGATGGTCCTTGTGAAATTTATATCAGTCACACCAAACTCTCCACCTTGGGAAATCCTAGGTTCTATTTCAAAGGATTCAGCAATTTCTACTAGTTTTAGTTGTCTTAACTGTCTTATGCCTGTTTTTGTTTAACAATCATCTTTGCTTTCAATATTGGATTATAGTGTAATATTTTGACTACACTTGAAGTAAACATTAATGTCCCCAATACAAAATAACTCAGGTGAAGTAAGAATGGTATGAACAGATTGCTTCCATGACAACCATGCCACAACTGACTCACTGTTCTTTCTCTTGGCTGATAAATTTTTAAAAGAATTATATTTATGGAGTGGTAAAACATGTAAATGGTACATAATTCTAAAAACTCAAAATAATGAAAAGTAAGTTTCCTGGTTCCTCTTCCTAGTGGCTAGCACTCATATCAGTTTCTTATGTATCTTTCATACATTATCTGCCAACATACCTTCATACACTTTCATATAACATTATGTATTTGTTTACCCAAATGATAAATTTTTTAAAAATATTTTTATTCATTGCAAGCGATTCCTGGTAGTTATTTATTTAATTTAATTTATTTATTTTCAGCTGCGTTGGGTCTTCGTTGCTGCACATGGGCTTTCTCTAGTTGCAGGGAGCGGGGGCTACTCTTCATTGCGGAGCACGGGCTTCTCATTGCGGTGGCTTCTCTTGTTGCAGAGCATGGGCTCTAGGCGCGTGGCTTCCATAGTTGTGCCTCGTGGGCTCTAGAGCGCAGGCTCAGTAGTTGTGGCACGTGGGCTCAGTAGTTGTGGTTCACAGGCTCAGTAGTTGTGGCGCACGGGCTTAATTGCTCCACGGCATGTGGGATCTTTCCGGACAAGGGCTCGAACCCATGTCCCTGGCATTGGCAGGAGGATTCTTAACCACTGCGCCACCAGGGAAGCCCGATAAATATTTTTATACCTTATTTTTTTCACCTAATAATCTATCTAGGCAATCCTTCCATTTCAGTGCATATAATTAACTCATTCTTGTTTACACTTGGATAGTTTTATATCATTTGAATTTGCCATAATTTACTTAACTGATAACTCTTTATTAATGGAGATTTTGGTTGTTTTATTTTAGTTTTAATTTTTGTATTTTTGTTAATGACAATGCAGCATCAATCATTCATACAAATATATGCATATATGTCAATGTATCTGCAAGATAAGTTCCTAGACATCAAATTACAGGGTCAAAGCAAATAAGCATTTTAAATTTCGATAGATTTTGACAGATTGTATTCTATAGAGGTTGTGCAAATGTATATTTCCACCAGCCTTGTATGAGAATGCCACTTTTGCCAAACTCATACTGTGTACAATCAATCATTCAGATCTTTGTCAAACTTTTAGGTGAAAAAAATGGCATCTTATGTTTTAAGTTTTATGTTACTCTTATAATGAGTGGGGTTAACTTTTCATGTTTTAAAAGACATGTGGCTCTTCTCTGTTAACAATTATCTGATCATGCTGCTTGCCTAGTTTTCTATTGGCTTGTTTTTTCCTTATTTGATAAGAGGAGCTCTTTATATAGATAAGAATTTATCACATTGCCTATGATATATATTTTAGATATTTTTTACCAGGTTTTTAAACCTTCCATGTTTTCTTTTTATTACCTCTTGGTTAATTTTTTATGATAAAATATTTGATCCACTTGGCATTTATTTTGGCATATGGTATAAATTAGGGAACCATTTTTTTAAAATAGCTTTTCAGTAGCCTTGACATAAATTATTGAATAAATATATCTTTTCTAATTATTAAAGCCTTCCTTTTGCTTTTCAGTGTTATTTTTAATGTTTTCCTTTTATAGATTATAATATCATAGATTCTGCTTATCTAGTTTTTTCCTTATATCTTTTATTATTACTATTTTGCTATTGTAATTGGGATCTTTTCTTCCATGATATCTTGTAATTTGTTGCTCTTCCTGTATAGGAAGGTCCTGGATTTGGGATATTAGATGTTTAAAATATTTATTTAATTAATTAATTTATTTATTTATTTATATTTTTGGCTGTGTCGGGTCTTAGTTGAGGCATGCGGGATCTTAGTTGTGGCACGTGAGCTTCTCTGTAGTTGTGGCGTGCAGGTTTTCTTTCTCTAGTTGAGGCGCCTGGGCTCAGTAGTTGTGGTGCACAGGCTTAGTTGCCCCGTGGCATGTGGGATCTAAGTTCCCTGACCAGGGATCAAATCCATGTGCCCTGCATTGGAAAGAGGATTCTTTACCACTGGACCATTAGGGAAGTCCTGGGATATTAGTTTTATACTCATCCACATTTATACATTATCTTATTGTTTGCAATACATCATTAAGTCTTTGGGATTTTCCATGTGTACAATCACAACATCAAAAATAATAATTTTACCTTCTATTTTCCAACTTGAACAATTTTACCTCTGTTTTCCTTCCTCATTACAATGGCTAGTACCTCAAAAACAGTGACAAATAATAATGGTTGTATTGACAACTTGGTGGTGTTCTGGATATTACTGGTAATGAATCTAGTATTTTTCCATTAGGCATATATTGACTTTAAAGTTGAAATTTTATATGTGTCAATTCTCATTTTGTGAGGAAGTATTACTTTTCCCTATTTTATTTAAAATATTTGTGTATTTCTTTTCTTATTTCAGGTTCATTTTTTCAGTCAAAAGTTCATATAAAATTTTTTCAAATGCCTTGTCAGCACCTGTAGACATGCTTATCATTTTTCCCTTTTAATGATTAATACAGAGCAGTATTGTTTCACCCCTGCAATAAACCCCACTTGGTCAGGTATATGTATTCTTTTCACGTACTGTTAGATTCCCTCTAATAATGTATTACTTAGGGTTTACTTTTATATTCATAGGCATATTGATCTGCTCTGTTCTTTTTATGCATTTTAAGGTTTTGATGTGATATATTTGCTTCATAAAAATAGTTTATATGCATTAATTTTTACTATTCTTAAATGCTAACCCATAGTCACTTTTTTCATAGGTATTAGAGGAAACTAAAATGTGTTTTCTCTGTTTTTAGCGGATAAAATTTAATATATATGGATCTGATCCACCCCATAAAGGTCCAGCAAACTTTCAGCTCTAAACCATTGTTATTAATTTCTTGCTTAATCTTCCAGAGAGCTATTTTGTGTACATAAAAGCAAAAATTGATATATATTTTACAAATGACAGACTATGTAAACTCTTCTGTGCCTTGATTTCTCACTGAATAGAATACCTTAGAAATCTTATTATTTCAACATAAATTTTTTCCTCAGTTTTTTCCTGAGTTGCTTTATGATGCCTGCACAATTCCAGTGTATAAATGTACATTATTCGACAGTCTGTTTTTAATAGGCTCTCATGTTTTCTCCCATATTTATGTCTTAAAAAATAACACTGCAATAAATAACTTTATACATACACCATGTGGGCAAGTATATTTAAGGATAAATTCCTAAAAGAGTAATTGCTAGTGTATTTACTAATATAACAAATAAATGATATGGCACTTGAAATCTTGATGCCTTCTCATTTTATAAATGTTAAATCTAAGAGACATGGACTTCCCTGGTGGCACAGTGGTTTAGAATCTGCCTGCCAATGCAGGGGACATGGGTTCTATCCCTGGTCCAGGAAGATCCCACATGCCATGGAGCAACTAAGCCCGCGAGCCACAACTATTGAGCCCTCGCTCCGCAACTACCGAAGCTCACGTGCTCTAGGTCCCGCGTGTCACAATACACAAAAGAGATAGAAATCATCATCTAGGTCACCTGCCCATCAGGTGTGAAAAAAGAATATCACCTTAACTTACAAGTCACACTTATTTGAGATAGATATTTCTAGTATTCCGGTTCAGGTGAAAAACCAAAGTTTTCTATTTAACCCATAAACAAACTTTACATTCTAAGGTATGCATCACTTATGTTCATTTTAGATCTTTTGTGGAAGAATTATATTTGATTTTTTAATACAGTTTAAGAAATGCCTTTTGAAATACGTTTTTGAAAAATCTTAAAGATAAGAATTAGTAGAGCTTAAAATGAAATACGTCTTTTTTTTTTTAAAGCTGAATAGGGCTTTATTTATTTTTATTTTTAACATCTTTATTGGAGTATACTTGCTTTACAATGGTGTGTTAGTTTCTGCTTTATGGTAAAGTGAATCAGCTCTACATATACATATATACTCATATCTCTCCCCTCTTGCATCTCTCTCCCTCCCACCCTCTCTATCCACCCCTCTAGGTGGTCACAAAGCACCGAGCTGATCTCCCTGTGCAATGTGGCTGCTTCTCACTCACTATCTATTTTACATTTGGTAGTGTATATATGTATATGCCACGCTCTCACTTTGTCCCAGCTTACCCTTCCCCCTCCCCGTGTCCTCAAGTCCATTCTGTAGTAGGTCTGCATCTTTATTCCCGTCCTGCCCCTAGATTCTTCATGACCATTTTTTCTTTTAGATTCCATATATATGTGTTAGCATACGGTACTTGTTTTTCTCTTTCTGACCTACTTCACTCTGATTTGTGATTTACACTTTACTTGCATTGTATTTATTTTGGTTTTACACTGTGAATGGTAAATATTTTTTTCTTTTAAGAATTATCTATTATGGGAGTGAAGTAAGTCAGACAGAGAAAGACAAATATCATATGATATCACATATGTAGAATCTAAAAAGTGACTACAAATGCACTTATCTACAAAACAAATAGAGTTACAGATGTAGAAAATAAACTTATGGTTACTGGGGGTAAGGGCGGGGGAGGGATAAATTTGAAGATTGGGATTGACACATACACACTACTATATATAACATAACTAATAAGGACCTACTGTATTGCACAGGGAACCTTACTCAATACTTCGTAATGACCTATATGGGAAAAGAATCTAAAAAAAGTGGATATTATGTATATGTATAACAGATTCACTTTGCTGTACACCTGAAACTAACACAACATTGTAAATCAACTACACTCCAATAAAAATTAAAAAAAAAAAGAATCCATTATGTAGTTGAAAAGAGGAATAGAGGAAGGGGAAACTGGCAAATTCTTAAGTGCTCAGCACCCCACAGGTTCTTAATCCAGTGGTAGTGGGTTTTGGCTGAGAACTCTACCTTGTAATGTTATAAAGCTAGGCTATACGATACTGTATCATTAATGTTGTGCACCAAGACCTGTAATTGTGATTATTAACATTCATAGACTTACCTTTAACTTATGAAGTCAAAGAGGAACAAAGTCCATGACTAATTCTCTCACGTATTTGGCTTAGAATCTCAATATTTCAGAGCAGGAAATACAGGCTATTGCCAAGTTGTGTTATGGAGAATGGCATATGGCTGTGTGTCAATTAGTGGGTTTAAGGATCATGTGACCAAACTAAAAGACCTTTTCTTAAATCTCAGTGCTATTGTGCTGTGTAGGCACCAAGTCTTAGCTAGACAGCCAGTTAAATGGTATCAAAAATCCAGACTACATCTAATTTGCCCTATTTCAAGAGTGAACCTGTTTTGAACAAGTCTAATTTTATTTTTAACATCTGTATGCCTGCGAACCTTTTACTGTAATTAGAAAGGAAAGTTCTATCATGGGAGACATGAGGTGAGGTTGTCTTTGGCTGGCATCTGGTGTCTTATACAAAGCTTGCTGAGGGTCTGTTACAAAATATGTTCTCTCATCTGAGTTGCTGGCTGGTTCTACTCTTTTGGAGCCAAGGGAGAGTAGGGAATGAATTTGGTCTCTGCTAACTGAGTTCTCTCAAAAAAAGGTTTTGTTGAGCTCTTAAAAAAGAAATTATATCAACAGTAATTCCAACTCCTAAAAGCAAAATCCAAACCTGGAAAATGTTATGGGTATGAATGTTCAGTCACAGCATTTGGGTCAGAAGTTGGGGAAGGTTGTGTAAAGAGTAGGACACAAAGGAGTGTTTGGGGAAAGATGAAAGGTGGGTTTAGTTTATAATGATGGCTACTGGACCCACAGCTCCATTACATGGTTACAGCTACTGGGCTTGTTGCCAAACCTTCAGAGAAAGCCAGCAATCAGGACAAGAGGTCTAGACTTGCTTTGAAAGTCATAAGATTAGAAATAGAAAACTAAATGTACTGGTTAAGAACTTGGAGTCTAGAGTCAGACAGATTTGAGTTTAGGCCTGACTATAACACTTACTAGTTCTATGACAAACAGGAAGATGATTAACATCTCCAAGCCACAGTTTGTAAAGCCGCAGTTTCCTTAGCTGTAAAATTGAAATAATAATATTGATCTCATTTATTAGTTGACATTTTATTGTAAGGTGAAGCTATTTATTCATTTATATCAGTATAAACCTGCAGAATCCAATTTTGTTACAATTATTATTATCCACTACTATCAGAATTTATTGTAATGTTAAAATTGCCCCAGATTTAGCTAATGAGAATTCCTTCAAGAAAATATCTGCATTCTTTTGACATGATTCTATCATTTTTTTAGGCCCTTCCTTACTGTCTGGCCCCAAAAGTTATTTCAGTCCATCTTATTTTTCCCTGGAGGCAGCCATTTTTCCAAGGAGTCCTAGTTCCTCTAGTGGAGAATGGTAAATAGAAACCAATAGTTGGGTGATAAGTGTTGCTATTGCTACTGGGTTGCCACTACCTTAGTCTCCCTTAGTGGACAGCACTAGGAAATTATACATAGTATATAGAGTTTTTACTAATCTCTTCATTACCAATAAAAAACCACAGGGTTTATTTTAACTTCCCCCTTTCTGTATTTGTATCTCTTATCTCTGACAGTGAGAACACTGACTCCTAGTATCCTCAACATAATTATTTATATGTACAAGTCCCTGCATGTAGCAAACATCTGAATCTGCTGAGTGCTTCCTTGCTTGAGTGCCCTTTTTATGTGGGCTCTGGCTGCCATAATGATACCTTCCCATCTCTCTTGGGTCTATAAGTTTTTGATTAAAAAGGAAGGAAGTGATGGTGAGAGGGAAGAAAGAGTAGGCAGAAAGGAGAAAGGAAATATTTCTAAATAGGATTCTGTATGCCATCGCAAACATCTGAGCTGGGAGGAATGGTAGATAGTAATTGTTTAGTTCTTATTAGTATAAAATGGGCAAGAGTTTACCTCTCAATGAAGTAAAGAAAAAAAGTGAGCAATAATATGAAAGAGAGAGATACAGAGACAGACACAGAGAAAAAAAGAGAGACATAAAGTGAAATAGAAGAAGCTACCCAGGGCCAACACTTTTAGCCTCAGCCTTACTAGAAGTGTGAGTATCAAAAGCAGAAATTGCTGAAGGAAAACTGGAATAGAACCTTTGAACTGTGGAGCCATAAGAGAACTTTTAAGTTATTCTCTGGAAAAGAACATATTACATTTACATTGAGAGACTATTATACTAATTCAAATCACCCTCTTTCACTGTTCAATCTATTTTCTTTCACTATCCTTTATTTTCTTTCACTCTCCCTTCCAAGATATACTTAGAAATCATGTTGATCTCTGCCAAAACTTCAGAATTATTATTTCTTTATTGAAGTATAGTTGATTTACAATATTGTATTAATTTCAAGTTTACAACATAGTAATTTGACAATTTTATAGATTATACTCCATTTAAAGTTGTTGCAAAACAATGGCTATTTTCCCTATGCTGTACAATATATCCTTTTGCTTATCTATTTTATACACAGTAATTTATACATCTTAATTCTGTACCCCCATCGTGCCCCTCCCTCATTCCCTCTCCCCACTGGTAACCATGAGTTTGTTCTTTATATCTGTGAATCTGTTTCTGTTTTTTTATATACTTTCATTAGTTTTACTTTTTAGATTCCACATATAAATGACAGAATACAGTATTTGTCTTTCTCTGACTTATTTCACTAAGCATGATACTTTCTAAGTCCATCTACATTGCTGCAAATGCCAGAATTTCATTCTTTTTTTATGAGTGAGTAATATTCTATTATATATATATATATATATCACCACATCTTATTTATCCATTCATCTGTTGATGGACACTTAGGTTGCTTCCATATCTTAGTTTTTGGAAATAATGCTGCTATGAACATTGAGGTGCATGTATCTTTTCAAATTAGTGTTTTTATTTTTTCCTGATATATATCCAGGAGTGAAATTGCTGCATCGTATGGTATTTCTATTTTTAGTTTTTTGAGGAACCTCCATATTGTTTTCCATAGTGCTTATACCAATTTACATTGGTATAGTAAGGTTCCCTTTTCTCCACATCCTTGTCAACATTTGTTATTTGTGGCCTTTTTGATGTTAGCCATTCTAGCAGGTGTGAAGTGATACCTGATTGTAGTTTTGATTTGCATTTCTCTAATTATTAGTGATGTTGAGCATCTTTTCATTTGCCTGTTAGCCATCTGTATGTCTTCTTTGGAAAAGTGTTTATTCAGGTCTTCTGCCCACTTTTTTTTTTTTTTTTTTCTTTTTGCGGTATGCGGGCCTCTCACTGTTGTGGCCTCTCCCGTTGCGGAGCACAGGCTCCGGATGCGCAGGCCCAGTGGCCATGGCTCACGGGCCCAGCCGCTCCGCGGCATATGGGATCCTCCCAGACCGGGGCACGAACCCGTATCCCCTGCATCGGCAGGCGGACTCTTTTTTTTTTTTTTTTTTTTTTGTTGTTGTACGCGGGCCTCTCACTGCTGTGGCCTCTCCCATTGCGGAGCACAGGCTCCGGACACACAGGCTCCGCGGCCATGGCTTGCGGGCCCAGCCGCTCCGTGGCACGTGGGATCCTCCGGGATCGGGGCACGAACCCGTGTCCCCTGCATCGGCAGGCGGACTCTCAACCACTGCGCCACCAGGGAAGCCCGGCAGGCGGACTCTTAACCACTGCGCCACCAGGGAGGCCCTGCCCACTTTTTTAATTGGGTTGTTTGGTTTTTTGATATTGAGTTGTATGAGCTAGTTATATATTTTGGATATTAACCACTTATCATTTGCAAATACTTACTCCCATTCAGTAGGTTGTCTTTTCCTTTTGTCAATCATTTCCTTTGCTGTGCAAAACATTTTAAGTTTAATTAGGTCCCATTGTTTATTTTTGCTTTTACTTCTGTTGCCTTAAGAGACAGGTCCAAAAAAATTATAGCTATGATTGATGTCAAGGAGATTACTGCCTTTGTTCTCATCTAGGAGCTTTATGGTTTCAGGTCTTACATTTAGGCCTTTAAACCATATTGAGTTTATTTTTGTATATGGTGTGAGGAAATATTCTAATCTCATTTGTTTTTACATGTAGCCATCCAGATTTCCCAGCACCACTTATTGAAGGGACTGTCTTTTCTTCACTGTGTATTCTTGCCTCCTGTGCTGTAAATTAATTGACCATAGGTGCATTTATTTCTAGGCTCTCTATTCTGTTCCACTGATCTATTTGTCTGTCTTTATGCCAGTACCATGCTGTTTCAGTTACTATATTTCTACAAAATGTATTTATTACTTTGAGAGAAATGTTTTTATTTATTTACTAAAAGAGGTTTTGTTTGTTTTCCTTCTTGAAAGAAATTCTATATTTGTCCTTAAGAGAACTATTTCAGCTGGTTTATACTTTAGATGTACATTAGATCCTTTACCAAAAGTTATATAGAACAGATAGGTTTTAAAACAAATTAGAGAAATCTTGGCTATTTGCTATCCAAAGATCATTCGGCAGTAAACATCTCACCATTATCCTCATTTTGTTGTATATCTATCGATTTTTTTGGCTGTGCCACGCAGCTTGTGGGATCTCAGTTCCCTGGCCAAGGATTGAACCCAAGCCCTTGGCAGTGAAAGCATGGAGTCCGAACACCTGGACCACCAGGAAGTCTCTGTCTATTAATTTCCATTGAGATATCTGTGAATAATGGAAGGCTAATACTAGCACAAGGTAAGCCTGTTTGAACTTTGGAGGAAGCTGAAAGGGACCTTGGACTTAACTCTTTGCCTGCAATATACACTCAGAAACATAAAAGTTTCCAACCCAAAGGTAGCCATAAGGCATTGTGTAACTTTTTAGGGTATGTTTCTTCTAACTCCAAATAGTGATTTTAAGCGTTTGTTATTGCAGTTCCTGGAAACATCCTACTGCCTTACTTGTAACCTTCCAAAAAATCTTCTACCTGCTTTTCCTTTAAAAAAAAAAGTTGATCCCAGGGCTTCCCTGGTGGCGCAGTGGTTGAGAGTCCCCCTGCCGATGCAGGGGATACGGGATTGTGCCCCCGTCCGGGAAGATCCCACATGCCGTGGAGCAGCTGGGCCCATGAGCCATGGCCGCTGAGCCTGCGTGTCCGGAGGCTGTGCTCCACAACGGGAGAAGCCACAACAGTGAGAGGCCCGCATCCCGCAAAAAAAAAAAAAAAAAAAAAAAAAAAAAAAAAAAAAATTGATCCCATGAGACACTTGGTATATGTTTTAAGTCTTTATTTAGTTATAAATAATCTTTTTAAAGCTGACCTTCATTTTTCAGAAGAATTAGTTGTTCCTTTTGGCAGTCAAAAGAGTGACCTGCACATATTAGAATGTCTCTACCAGAACTTCCCTCTGTGTGACTTGGACTTTTTATTTACATTGAGGGGAAAAAAGAATTTGATCATAACCCTTCTCAGTGTTATTTGTTTCTCCTCCCATCCTTTGGTCTGAAATGGGAGGACTGAAAATATTAAATTATTTGAGTGGCTTAATGATTTTCTATTAAAAGCTGAAGATATGACTTCCAAATATTGCCTTGAGAAAAAAAGAATCTATTTTCAATAGGAGACCTTATTAGAAAATGCATAATATGCAAATAAGCTTTCAGCCAACATAAAGCACACTTCTGTGAACCTTTGTCTGTGTAATAATTCTATTCAAACTTCAACAAAAATTGAGATCCCAACCACTTCACATATACTGATAAACTAAGTAAATAAATACTATTTCAAGGGGGACTGATCAACATTTGAATAAAGTGTCTTCAGTAATATAAATACTTTCCATATTGTTGAATTTGTTTTTATCTTCCAGTTTGTGTCTTAAGGTAACAAGTTCTGAATATTGACAATATTGTTTTCTCCATTCCCTATGCTTTCACGTAAAGACTTTAGTGTGATTAGAAGCTTTTATATATAGTTTTCTCCCTGTATATCCTTTAGTCTTGAAATGTCTCCCAATAATGCTTTGGAAGAGTGTGATGATCAGAATAAATATTTAGTTCTTTCTTACTAGATCTTTAATATCATGATAGGAAGTTGGTACAGTATACTTATGGGGAAGAGAATAAGTTTTATTATTAGTCATTCAAATACACATATCTCTTGTATGTACGTACAATTGGCAATAAGCACAGAAAAAATTTCCAACATCGTTAGTTATCAAGAAAATACAAATCAAAACCACAGTGAGATACAACTTTATATTCATTAGGATGGCTATAATAAAGAAGTCAGATAATAACCAGTGTTGATCAGGATATGGAGAAATCAGAAACTTCATAGACTGCTGGTAGGAACATAAAATGGTGCAGTCATTTGGAAAACAGTGTGATAGTTCTATGGGTTTGATAATTGCATAAAGTTTTATCCACCACCATAATGATATAGAGCAGTTTTATTATTCCCAAACTTTTTTCCAACTACTCCTTTGTAATCAAATTTTATGCAACATCTAACTCCTAGCAAACACTGCTCTGTAATTTCATTATAGTTTTGCCTTTTCCAGAATGCCAAACAAATCAAATTACATAATATGTAACCTTTTGGCCCTCAATTCTTTCACTAAACAAAGTGAATTTGAGGTTCATCCACTGTTGTGTGAATCAACATTTTGTTCCATTTTATTGCTAAATAGTTAGGATTCAGTTTTTTGGATGCACCACAGTGCTTTTATCCATTTGCCAGTTGAAAGACATCTGAGTAGTTTCTTGGCAATTACAGATAAGTATTCACATTCAGATACTTTTGTGAACCTAAGTTATTTTTTTCTCCTAGGTAATCAACTATGAGTGAAAATTCTGGGTAAAATTATAAATGTATGTCTAACTTCATTTCAAAAGTTGTCATATTTGTCCATAACACACTTTATATTGTACATTTGTACATAATGAATGTTTTTCCTATACATATTATATTTCCACCAGCTATGTATGAAATTCCCCCTGGCTTTACAACTTCATCAGCACTTGGTATTGCATGTTTTTATTTTCTTTTTTGCAGTTATACTAGATGTGTAGTGTTATCTCACTGAAGTTTTTTATTTGTGAGGACTTAATTCTGGGCTCTCTATTCTATCCTGTGTGTCTATATGTCTATCTTTATGTCAGTACCACATTGTTTTGATTGCTGTAGCTTTGTAGTAAGTTTTGAAATGAGAAAGTGTGAGTTCCAGTTTTATGTTATTTTCAAGATTATTTTGGCTATTCCTTGAGACTCCATATGAATTTTAGGATGGATTTTCTATTTCTGCATAAAGCATCATTGGGATTTTGATAGAGATTGCACTGAATCTGTAGATCATTTGGGGTACTATTGACATCTTAACAATATTAAAATCTTCCAATTCAAGAACATGGGATGCATTTTAATTTATTTATGGCTCTCTCTTTATGCAGGTTTCTTCTCTCCATTATTCTCTGAAATCTAGCTTCTTTGGTCTCCCTACACTCTCAGCTCTATTTCCCCAACTCAGGGAGTCCTTCAGGATTTGCCTGTTTCTCCTTCCTGTCCCACAGACTGGAAATTCTGTCATGGCAGAAAGTTGGGCACTTGTAGAGTTCACCTTGTCTGTTTCTCATCACTCAGGGATTACTGTTATTTTTGCCTGTATCCAGTGTCTTGAAAATCACAGTACTATATATTTTCATAGTTTTTGATTGTTTTAGGTGGATAGATAAATCTAGTCTTTGTTACTCTATCATAGTCAGAAATTTGAGTCTTAAATCAGCGTTCCTTCCCAGCCATAAAAAACTCAGAGATTCACTCTTTCCTGCATGTTAGCAAGTCTATCCTGCCTTGGTATCTCTCTGATGCCGTCAGCTAGATTTTTTTACTATTTTTTTCCAGCATTTTTATTGCCATAAGCAGTTTTGGTCTAAGATGAACTAGTCCACCATTGCTGAAAGCAGAAATTGTTATTGTGCAATGAATCTTTTATCTTCATTATGCATTTTACCATCTACCGAACTCTTGCTATAATCTCTAAATCATTGACTGATCTTTCCAGCCATGGCTGGAGAAGTTCAACACACACTTGTTTAATAATAACTGTGTGTAAGGCATTATCTAAAGCAATGTGACAGTTATAAAATGATAGAAGACTTTGTTCCTATTCGTGTAGATTTTTAAGGGCTAATTCTAAAAAGTTATAATTAATTGGCATAGAGATATGTATATAAAAACAGTGTATCTTAATAATGTTAAAGGCACTTAAATGCCAAAGAATATGTAAGGTTAAAATATTTGTAATAGTCCTTGCACTTTAGTTGTCAATGCAAACTTTTGTTATTTGTAGATATAGAGCCATTAATAAATTAAATAAAATCAAATTGTTGCCCTAACTTGAATGTCCTTGAGCAAAATTAGACTTGTAAGATGTAAATAATCTTATAAGGTATGGCTTTCATTTTTTTGACTAATTAATTTCTTTATATAACATGAAAATGTTTAATGCCTGCAATGTTGTTCTAAACCCTAATGTAGCAAAGATCACTCAGACAAATAAAACACAGAAACCTAGAATAAATTAATGCACAAACATATGCAGTAGTTAGTACCAAAAATAAAACTTTAAATGGGAAAACAAAATGTGATTTTTCTCATTTTATTTCACCTCAATTGATATAAATTAACATTCATCAAAGTAATCACTGTGAACTCACACAAACGTGTGCACACATGCATATACACAGATACTCATAAATATGTTAATTTAGAGTTAAACAGGAGAACAAAGATACACAAATAGGAGTCAAAAAAGGAATTGGTTACTGGATCTCTTGATGTCACATGAGATACTGAAGTAAATATCTATGAAGCTTAGGAATAGAGAGTTTAGCATGTTTTAAATCAAAGTTTTAAGACACATATCTTAGGACTATTTCAATTAGTTTTTTTAAATCGGATGAAAAGAAATACAAATAAATTTGAAACGACTCTCAAGAAATAATCTATTGACATTGATGAATGGCTTTGAGAGCTGAGGATTTGGTCCTCTGCAGATTACCCTTGTATCTATGTAATTCACTGGCCCAAAGTCAGTCAATGACTGGTCAATAAGTGAACCTCCCCACCACCCAAACGTTGCATGGAGGGAAAGTACATCAAAGACTACCAGGAACCAAATGCACTGAAGCTCTGAGGCTTCTGATGGTCTAAATTTCAGTCAAGACACAGTCAGGATTGCAGATTATTTCTCTGAACAAGTCATGATTAATTCAGAGGCTAGGAATACAGTTTATAAAGAACGTTCAGTCATTTTGATAAACCAGATTGAGAGAGGTCAAGACAATAATTTGGTCAAAGCTGTTTGCCCCCAATTTTCCAGGAACATAACACAGTTCTCTATATTTTCATCAATATGTATCCCAAACTGCTCTGCACAGAGCTTCCCTCACAATTATGATTTTAAGTTGAACAAAAAATGGTAAATTGTCTTTCAAAAGCATTTTTTGTGTCTAATAAATATTTATTGCAAGGTTATTGGTTGTTACTTAAGCTAATTAGACAATAAATTAATATAAGTCTAAACAGATAGGCCTAGTTATTTATAGTTACATTCTAATTACTGGTCTAAAAATTATGTATCTACTCAACCACAATCAAAATTAAAATATTCTAGATACTTAAGAAGATGTGAATACAGAATAAGTTTAAAAGTTAAGCTTGAAATTTGTTTAGAGAACAATAATTTTCCTCCAAAGAAATTTTTAAATTAAAGGCACCAAATTTATTTACACAGAATGTCAAAAGCATTTTGGGTAACAAAGCTATGAGAACATTTTTTCTTGTAAGAAGATTATTCAGTTCTAAGACTTTAATTTCAAATTGTACATTCCACTCAAAGAATGTGAGGTTCTTAATAGCCATGATGTTTTAAAAATATTACTTTCATGTTGTACTCATATCCCATTCTTCCAGTCTACCTTTAGATTTGAGAAAAATGAATACAGTGACTTTAATATGTTCAGAGATTTCCCTAAGTACATAACAGAGGAAAATCAATCTCTCTCTTGATATATACATGCATACATGGCTATATAGCTCTATGGCTATATGCCTATGTATATGCATATGTCTATGAGTGTATGTATAGAGCAGTTCTGGTTCACTACATCAATTGTGAAGCCAGATAAAGTGTGACAAGGAATTCATAATGTTCGGACATTCATTTAAACAAATTCTTTATTCCATAAACACTGCCTCAGCTTTCAAACATAAATAAGTAAAGATGAACTATTCATATCTTCTCTCCAGATGTTTTGTGTTTTGAGACTGCATATCACAGCTGGGCCAGTGATCTCTGAATCCTGGGAAACAGAGAACTCTGTAGTTCAACTTTAATAGAGGGAAAGTTCTCTGGCTGAGAGGTGGAAGCAGGTGGACTCCATGTTCTGCATTTTTTTACTCATAGAGCCAAATTCTTCATTAAGCAGTAGGGGGTGGAGGGAATTGCCACAGCTATTATTTCCTAAATGCATAAAAAATCTTAAGCAGAGAGTTTAGATTTCTGATATTACCTGTTTATGTCTTGGAGTAAATCCTGACAAAAATACATTGAATACAAAACTGATGAAACTAATTCTTGGTTTCTAAGGATATAGTCACAGATATTAGTGAACCTCACTGAAATTAGCCTTTGAGGTTAAAAATCCAAATACATCCATTACTCATTGAATTAGAATATCTATTAATTATCTGATGAAGGGAGCTTTTAACTTCATGTAAGGAACCAAAACACTCTCTTGGAAAGGATTTGCCCCTTAAAGTTCTTGGGATAGTGGCTAAGAAAACTCTCAGAAAACCAAGGTGATTGTGAACTTGCCCTTCATAATAAAAGGAATAAGAATTAATATTGGGGGATATGGAGGGATATCTAGTATCCTAAAGGGTCCAGAAAGTTTGGTCACTTGGAGGCAGGGTGAAAGATGGCAGAAAATGTCGTTGGGCCATTTGGTAGAGGAAGGACTGTAAGCATTCTTTTCCCAGTTTGACAAGGCATCAAAATCTCTGGGGTGCCTGATCAAAATGCAGGTTATTCAACTTACCCCAGACCTATTGGACCAACATCTCAAGACATGAATCTTACAATTTTCATTTTTGACAAACTTCACAGGAGGTTACTATACTTTAAAAAAAGGTTTGATAACTACTAGAATCAGAAAAACAGAGATGTCAGGTGGGAATTTGAGAAAAGAATTAGGTACACTGGAACAATGTGACTATATCAATATCTTCAATAAAGTTGACTCAAATTATGAAATACTAGATGGGCAAGGGTTTCTTGTGGAAATCAGTGAAATAATTGAGTTCTGCTGACTAATTTTTATGGTACCCAAACAATCAGTCCATGTGGTCAAAAGGAAATTGTCATCAGAATTACAAAAAATATTTTGGTTCATGTTTTAAACAAATTTTCTCTAATATGAATCTACTATTTTGGTAGGACGAACAGTCAAGTGAAGATAATCTAATTTTTCCTTGCTGATTGAAGATCTTGCACTTTCTCGAGGCCATAATTGTGATCATCATTTTACATTTGTCAGCGATCATAACAGTAGATGTAAGTACACTAGGAATTAGGCTAAATGTAAATTGATGTCTATAGTATTTGTAGAGAGCAAATGGCTTCAGGGAGGTAATAGTAGGTATCAAAAGAGTTGATTGAGTTGCAGTCTGGATTTCCACCACCATAGAGTATGTGGATGGGGCTACACAGAGCTTCTGCCAAGATATCCAAGCCCCAAAGCAGTCAAGTCATAGAACTAGGTGGAAGAAAAGGTGAGAGCAAGGATGCCATGGCACTTGGGAACTGAACCCAGTTTCCCACTAATTTGGAATATAAATAGATTATTTTTTGTCCTTAGTTTGTTGTTCCTAGAAGACACCGATCACTTCTATACACTATACCAACTAGCAATTATCTAAAAATAACGCAAAACATACACTTGACCAATGTGTGGGTGCTTTGTGTGTGTGTGTGTGTGTTAACCAAATTCTTGATATTGCTTGGGAAGAGAATATTTTGGTTCACTGAAGGTACAAGTCAGTTAAATGGCCTCAGACCATACATTCTTTCTTCTTTGCTCACATTTTGCTGGCTATTTTTTAGAATACCTTCACTAGGATGAAGGATGTGTCCTTTTACTATCGTAAAATGAAGAGGAATCAAGGCTGAATGAAAGATAATAGCCGAAGGAGTTATCACTGAATAAAAAGAATACAGATTTGTGGCAGCAAATTCTCCCTTTGTAAATTTTTTCAAATTGGAGTGTATTTCATTGTTTTCTTCTTATTATAAAAGACTATTCCTTTTAAAGAAAGATCTGAAAAAAAATGAAAGAGTAAAGATTATAATAATTATAATAAAAATTAATAATTATAATAAACCGATTAAGCCTATTATCTTGAAGATAACTATTTTAAACCTTGACAAATATATTTTCAGAATTATGTGCGTGAACACACATATATTCAATAGTTTGTTTTTTTTTATTTACAAAAATGGGATCATATTTTAGTTTGATAACAGATTACTTATATTCAACCATCTTAAATTACAAAAACAAGAATTTCATATGGTACAATCTGTACATCCTATATTTCAGTCTGTTTCTTTTCCTTTTAAAAATATATCATGCATATATTTCCATAATAAATTGCTATAATATCTGCATAATTTTCCATTATGTGGAATTTATTAACTGATCCTTTCTTATTGGACATTTAGATTTTCATTTTTTTCCTGTTACTAATATTGCTTCCATAAACCTTCTTATAGCTAAATCTGTCCCACACACTTCCACCTTCCCCTTCCGAGGGATATGTTTTCATAAGTGGAATGCTTAGATGAAAAGATATGCACTATAAATACATACCTTTTAGCTTACTATTTTTCTACAAATGTTCTGTGATGTTGTTTACTTTCCATGGCTGCATCTACACACAGAAATGGATTTTGTTATTCACTACTTATACTAGCTACTAACATGCTGAATGCAATAAAATGTTTTGAAAAAAGCTTTACAAATGACGTTTTTAAGCTGCTTTTTCTGTTGTTGTCATGGATTGGCAAAATTACAGGCCCTAAAGGTATTGATATCATCATCTTTTTATTTTCTTGGTTCAAAATTATTAACACTGTGATATTTAGAGACTACGAACAAGGTCTGTACTAACCAGATGAAACCTTCTCTCATTCTTCAAATGAACCCCTCAGGTGAAAACAGGTATTGAGTGAGAAGGATTTAAATAAATTTCTGGCTTCTTTTCCACATCGGACCTGTAGAAACCTTGTCTGTAATTGCCTTTTCATTTTCCAGCATTCATGTTTCAGCTGCCCATCATAAACATCAACTAAATCTTTAGGAGTCTTTCCTCACCTGTCCTTGACAGCTTAGTCAGAAAACAAAGATAATAAAACTTGTGACATCAATTTGTGTCATAACCCAGAGCCAGGCTTCATGTTGAAGGACTATGAAATTATAAAGTAGTGTTATCAGTTGTGTTGAAAATAATAATTGAGTAACTGCAGCCATAGATCATTCAGTGGTTCAAGAAAGCAAGGGCATCAATTATGCGACTGATAAGGAATTAATGTAAATACCAAAGAATGTGGCATCTTCCCATAAGCTTGCAAGGTTAGGTTGGATCTAATAATGAACTCCTCGTAGTGAGCCAGAACCAGAAGTGTCTGAGGGGCTGGAAGCTAGTCAGCTACTCTAGCTGTTCTCTAATTCTACTCTCTAACTTACCTTGCCATTTCTCCAGGGTTAATGACTTGACTTTTAGCTGTCCTAAGATTTCACACATGCCTCTTTACACTACCATGGAGTCACTTTCTGTGTTTCTGTCCCCTGTATGTCATGAGAGCCATGATGGTAAGGATCACAGTGCGTTCATCCCTCTTCATGTAGCCCAGGAGCTGAAACTCTGGCGGCCCCAATGAAAGGATGAATAATGCAATGTTAATTTTTTTAAAGGCACAATTCTCTGTCAATTTTAGTCAAAGATTGGATCAACAGGAGTAGTCCTTTTGTTCCCAAATTAGAGACACAAACTAAGACTGTTTAGAGACGTCAGTGGAAAATAACTCTATTATTTTATTAATTCAATCATTTTATACCAGTAGACAATATTTTTAAAAAGCACAAAGAACAGCATTGACAGGGAAAGAAAGTACCAAATTATGACAAAAAGACAAATTATTAGAAGGCAGGGAGCTGGGGGAAGGGTTGGAAAGGATTGGAAGAAAAACTGCTACCAGGAAACCAGCTCCTTTCTTTCCACCATATATTGGTCTTTTGCTATAGGAGATAAATGAGCCATTGACTTCTGACTCATAGATTGTATCTGGGAGAAGCTCAGTTTTGATTTTAGCTTTCTTGATGATCAGGTCGTGGGTGAGATGCAGGGGAAGTAATCAGAGAAAGCCAATAGCTAAGTACCTGGCTAGCTGGACCCTGGCCACTCTGAGAATCAGAATTAGATGTCACAGGGTCTAGATATTGCCTTCAAAACACTGGTGTGCCCACACGCTCCCCATCAAAGGTCTCCACTAGTGGAAATGCCAAAGCTGCCATCCAACAAGTTTATGTTTACAGTTCAAAATCCACACTGGCTTTTATAGCATTTTCTTTAATACCTCCATTTCCTGATGCCAGGCATTTGTACTTGCTGTTCCCTCTGGTTACAGCGTCTCCACACCCTCACACACCTAGATCTTTCTTATCACTCGATTCAAATGTCATATTCTCAGAGTGGTCTTCCCCAATCATTCTACCTCATATTAAACTGTTGCTCCCCAAACCCTTTCTCTCAATAAGCACACTCTGTTTTATTCTCTCCATGGTACTCACCAATATCAGAAACTATGTTATGTATAGATGTGTCTATTACCTATCATTCCCCACTGGAATATAATTTCCAGGAGAACAAGCACACTGTCTCAGTCACCACTGTATTAATGCTGGCAGGTGGTAGGGACCCAATATATATTTACTGAATGAATGAATGAATTTGTATAAAACCTCAAGTCTGTTTACATCAGGCTTGTTTACTCTCAGTATCATATCGCTTAAAGTGAATTTTGTTCAAATAAGGTGATACAGGCCATGAGGAACAAGCAAGCTCTTCTCCTTGGGAATTCAAGACACAGGAACCAGCCAAAGAGGGACACACGTGCTGGCCTCGGACACATTTCCTGGATGAGGGTAATGAGAAAGAAACGGCCATAGAAGCAAAACCTGGAATGTGAGTACCACTAAACACATCCCAGGTACAAGAAGTAGATGCAGTTGAAATGCCAAACCAGTGTGTAGATGGACCCTACAGGAGTCACTGAACACATCAGAGCCCTAAAGCCATCCTGTAGGAGGTCATAATTCCACCTCAGTTTTACAGGCTTGTAAAGGAAATGTCTAGATTAAAGCAGCTTTCACACAAAAACACAAAGAATCTGTGTTTCTAGAGTCTGAGTAATGTTAAGTTTTGAGTGGTTTAGTGTCAAGACAGAGAAGCACAATGAGATTAATAGTTGAAAATGGCAGGTGGGGGGCCCATCAAACTCGAGCATGAAGCTGAATCGTGTTTAGCCAGGGCTAACGGGGGCAAGAGGATTTACGAGCATTCCCAAGATCCCGAGATTGACATTTCTTTCAGAAGTTTCTTAGGTTTCCCTCATTTCTCAATATTGCAATTATTAAAAAGAAATAGCCGCACAAGGGTTATTTTGACTGTCACTCAAACAATTAAATATTGTAATTCCAGAAGAGTTTATGTTCTGAAACTTGTTCACAGAATACTCCTTCTAACATCAATTGATGTTAGTCACCAAAAGCCTGATTAATGAAAGGAGAGCCGTGGCATTGGCTGAGAAAGAACGTTGATCCATAATTAGGGCATAAATGATCTTTCACTCTTCTGGCTGTAGATTATTTACTTTGGCTGGTACTGAGGATAACCTGATATATGACAAGATTTATGAAACTTGAACAAAACTTCCAAAGTATACACATGAGCGCTGCTGACCAGATGGAATCTCTCAGTACAGTTTGCATGGAAACAAAGCCACATATTTCCACGGTGCGACCAAAGAGTTGTGTTGTTAAAATTTTACTGTAAAAGCAAGCTTTTCTCATGTGAGCCCCCTTCTTAAATCACTTTCTGTTGATGCTTGGTATTAGCAAGGATTATTGTTTACCCTGGATGGTATGGATGTATAGACTAAAACAGTGGCTCTGCTTACACATGCCCATATGTGTATGTGTATAGTCAGATATACATATATACACACATACATGTACATATATACTTATGAATATACACATATTTGTACCTAACAAATACAAAATAAAGTTGACAAGTACAAAGTTTGTTCATACCAGCTCTTGGCAGGATATAAATAATCAAAGTGTGGCTTTTTAAATGAAATTGATTCTCATACTGAATGCAGAGAGTTGATTTTGTCTTTGAAAACAGAACCATTTTGTACAATATGTCCTTTAGTGTTTAAATTCTGAGCTTTTCCAACCTATTTTTATATACACCTAAGTTCTTGAATATTTTTGTTGCTGTGGGGACTGACCTAATTTCCAGTTCATGGAGATATGCAGTCTCTGTGTCTGTATGTATACGTATTAATTGCCTGAAAACAGAAACCATGTTTTTTCTAGATTATATGTTATTTCCATAGATTTAGTGTATCTTTTAGGAACACAGAGAATGTTAGTTAAGTATAGTAATGCCACTTTTCATTTCAACTGCTTCTATATTTTATTAAAAAATAGAGTAATTGATCACCACTGTTTGTTACCATTATCCATTATATACAGTGTGAAGATGCTGTTCCCATTTTAAATGTAAAGTTATCATTTGCTGGGACATCATGTTCTCATTTATACCCAATCAACACTCATTGGGAAAAAAATGTTAAGTTTAATCATACCATGCCTCAATGGAAGTAAAAATAATTACCTTTAATAGGTGATGTTATATCAGCTTTTTAAAACTCATATTTTTAAAACCAGTATTGAGACTCAATTGGAATTTTCTAGCCTGAATAAAATTTCCAGAGAGTCATTTAAATGACTCCCCAATTCCTGCTTCCGTAATGTCTTCCAAGACTGAATGGGGAAATTCTTTTTAATTCATAAGACAAATCAATTGTTGGATGGAATGCTCAGCTCAAATTTTAAACATTACTCTTGTCAGCAATCCTAATGTTTACCCTGTATGTGAAGATAATACACTATATATATATATATGTGTATATATATATATATATAATTGAATCACTTTACTGTATACCTGAAACTAACACAGCATCATAAATCAACTATATGTCAATAAAATATTTTAAAAATACACAATCACCAAGAATTTAAGTCTAGATTTAATATTTTAAATTTAATTTAGTATTTTTTAATATTTTCCTTCTCTTGTCTATGTTCTACCTAAACATCTGTATTCATTTGAGGATTATCTGAGGGGAGAGAATTAACCTTTACCTATCATCAGAACAGATTTAACAACTCCATGCAATTCTTATCATCCCCTTTTCACAGATGATACAATTGAGGCTTAGAAAAGTTAAAATAATTTTCCTAAAGTCATGCAACTAGAAAGTGGCATAACCAGAATTCAAATCTCTAATTAAGATTAAAAAATCAATCAGCCTTAAAATCTTTTAAACACCATACATATAAAATGGCTTCCACAGATCTCTTTACTATATCAAGAGTAATCATAAAATAAACAATTTCTGATCAGAAGAATGCTTTTGATATGATGACTTCTTTATTCATTTACTGACCTTAGCACTTTTACATTTACTAGGTTTGTAAGCCCATGGGGAGTGAAATGATGCATTGGTGAAATTAATCAATAAAGTGTTGGATCAGGGGGGACCTCCAGGCAGAGAAGCTGCTACAGTGACATGCTCCAACTGGAACAAGAGCCACTGCAGAAATGTTCCCGTAGTGCCACAGGGCAGCACAGGCCCAAGATTGATGGAAGAAGCAGAAGTGGCAAGGGAAGGAATAAAAGTGGAGCTTATGGAGCCAGTCCTCTTATGAGAGACCAGCACATTGTCCTGGCTAAGACCTTGGCCTGCCAACTGGCCACCTCGAAGTAAGGGTTCCTTTCAACAGGTTCCCTGGTCTTGGGGATGCAGTTTCATAGTGTTTAGGGATGAGGTGTCTGGAGTCAGGCTGTTTGGATCTGAATTTCAATCCATCACTTATTATCTGCATGACCTTTGCAAGTACTTTTAATGAGTGTCTCAGTTTCCTTACCTGTGCACGGGCATGAAACACTGAAATGAAGTGATGTGTACGGAATATGAAGAATGAAGTATAGCACAGAAGAAAATTCTGAAACTGCTACCTATTTTTGTTATTAAAAAAGCCTTTCCACTGCCTCTAGGACTAGCACCTTTGCTCCTTTTCTGGTGGTAAGTTCATCTTTGAAGGAAAAAAAAAGCATATGTGCAAAAGACCCTCCCTCCTACTTCATGGCCCTGTACTTTAAGACTGTTATTCTCAATTAGCCAAATCTATTACATCTTTAAGAAGAAAGAAAGAGTAGGCCAGTTAGATTTGCATCAGGACTTAGTAACTGCGTCAATGTACTTACCTTTTAATTCTAACCTCAGTGGAAAGGCCAAAAATGTCCATTCATATACACAATCTGGACAAAACAGAACTTAGGTCCTCTCTCCAAAAAGCTAAGCAAGTTTCTGACAACCAAGGAAAGCTGTGTTTCAACAAAATCATTTTAATGGAACCTGGAAAAGAAACAACTCAAAAAATTCAACAAATAATAAAACAATAGACATTCATATATAATACACACACACAGATATTAAGAGACTCTATGACACATTTAACCTAAGTCTTTAGGATAAGGTTAAAATATTGCTCTTGTTGGCATTTGGGTATTATTACATGTGGTAAGAAAAGATTCAAGAATTTGGTTTGAAAAATACCCAGGTGTTAATGTGCTGGTTCAGTCAAGTGTGCCCCAGAGACCTGCCCCCCCTCCCCCAAAGGATGCAATACTGTTCTGGTCTAGTGTGTACCATCATCAATGTGACCTTTACAGAAGTGGCCTGAATAAGTCATCACTATAAAGCTCTTGGAATGAAAAGAACCCCGTCAGTACTTACTGTGCTTTGCATTTTTTATGACTCAAATCTTTTACCAGAGATGAGCAGCTTCTAAAGATATTAGAAGAGTGGTTTATAAATAGGAAGTAGCTATACTTGCAATTCATTGGTTTCGGAAAAGTTGTAATTGCTACATGAATATTTGCATAGCAGAAATGTTAATTGAAACATTCACTAAATAACAGAAAAATAGCAGGCCTATAAATAACAATGCTACTTTAAGGACTGCAGGGGCTTATTTTTAGAAAGCATGAAGGTATGTTTTTTTGTTCCTTCCTACAGGAAGACTAATAAAAATAAAACACCTTTAATGTGTTGCCAAAAGAGCAAATATCACTGACACCTCCATCTTGGTGTGGTCCATCCCAACAAGACTACCATTTTGTGTTTCTTCCTATTTAAGAAAAGCCCAGCCGTCTACATACAGCTGTTTTATCAGCTATAAAAGATAATTTTGTTGTATTAACTCCATAAATTTTTTTAGAGCCAGCAAGCCTTCGACAGCATAATGGCTTAATTTTTCATTCTAATAATAACCGCTTGCCAGTTGAAATGAATAGGATCAAAACCAAACATTTCTGTTCTATAACATGATCCATGACACATGTACTTCTTAGGAGGCCCTGGGCAGGGAAGTCCTGGCCCCTTTTCCAATTCACCCCATGGCAGTAAAAGCATGAACACCAGGGAAAGGGTCTGACAGGAAAGGAGCTCAAGGGAAAGTGACCTGGTTGTCCTCTACACTTAAATCCGCAGTTGGCCGTAGGCCTGATTTAAGATGAGGCACGTTTTTAGATCTTGACACAGTGCTGTGTTGTTTCCCAGTTGCCATCTTTTTCAGCTTTGACCAGCTCCCTGGAAAATTCTCATCTATTTCTTTCTCTCTTTTATGCCCCCCCTTTTATCATTATATGCATAAGAAAGTGAATAATTCAATTATTCACATGTTTGTATAGATTTTTTTTGTTGACAACTTAAAAGTATTTATTTTTAAATGCCAGAACAAATCTTGATACATTTAAGTGAAAATAAGGTCACGCAAGTTTGTGCCAACAAGCTACTCAGGCTTTATGTAGTTATTGATTTCTCTACCTAATGAAACTGAATATCAGCAATTTTTTTTTTCATTTTTTATAAGGGAGATCACTTTCTGAAAGGAAAATTTAGTGAATTCAAGTGCAAATTTCCTATTTTTGGAATGCAGTGGATTTATTTTCATTAAGAAACCAACATTTCATCTACTCTGATCTTTCCTATATGTCTTTTTTTGCAAAGGCCTGTGACCCTTCATTTAAACAATATGCAAAACATTTTTAAACTCTCTGCTTCATGAAATCATTACTCAATGATTTTTCCTTTCTATTGTATATACTTTTCTACATTTTTCAGGTTTTTTAACCCATTACCTTAACCACTGAGCCACAACCCTGTGTTTCCAAGTTTTCTAAGAAAGTATATTTTACTTCTAAAATTGGAGGGATACCTACATGTATAATCTTTTAAAATACCTTTCAAATTGTTTCACAATTTAATGCTATGTGTGTGGAAATTTATAAAAGAAATCTTCAATATTAGTAATGAGTGAACTATTCACATTAAGGTGGGAGGACAGTAAAGGATCATGTTTAGGTCAACTGTTTTGAGACACCCAAATCACAGTAGAAGCAACAATTTTTAGGATGACTTTGAAAACTTTATAGTTCTCTCCATCCAAATATTAATCTTTACTATCAGTAACAATACTACAGAAAATATTGCCTGAGTGAAGGATGCACACACAGTTTATTTGCTATGCTGTTTTTTTAAACTTTTCCTTCAAATTAATTTCAAACTCACAGAAAAATTCTGAGAATAGTATGAAGAACTTCTGAATGCTCTTATCCAGATTTTCCAAGGTTTAACACTTTGCCACATTGCTTTATCATTCTCTCTGTAATATATCCTATTTTTTTCTGAACTATATGGGAGTAGCTGCATACATCATGCCCTTTAACCCCTAATCTGTTAGTGTTTGTTTCCTCAGAACAAGTTTTGAATTCAGAAATTTTCACACTGATATAATGCTATTATCTAACATACAGTCTATATTTCAATTCCTTGAATTGTCCCAGTAATATCAGTCTTTATATCAATCTTTCCCAGTACAGGATGCAATCCAGAATCTCTTTAGTATCTTTTAATCTAGAATAGTCCATCAGACTTCTTCTGTCTTTTATGCCTTTGACATTAAAAATATTTTTAAAATACAGGCTGACTGTTTTACAGAAAATCTCATTATTTGGGTTTTCCTGATGTTTCCTTCTTGTGAGTTTTAGCTGGTATACTACATAAACAATGTTTCCATCCAGATTATTCTATCAGGAGGGATATGATGGCTGTGTGCCCTTTATCAATGATGTTAATTTGATTCCTTGGCTAAGGTACCTCTGCAGCAAACTTTCGTATTACAAGAGTTCAAGATTTGTCTGCAGGGTTTTTAAAAAAATTTTTTTTTCTTTTTTTTTGAGACTAAGGGTGTATAGTCAAAGTACTACTTTCACCGAGCTGATCTCCCTGTGCTCTGCGGCTGCTCGGTGCTTTGTGACTGCCTGGAGGGGAGGGATGGGGAGGGTGGGAGGGAGGGAGATGCATGAGGGAGGGGATGTGGGAACAGATGTATATGTATGACTGATTCACTTTGTTATAAAGCAGAAACTAATAAAAAAAAAAATGGAAAATAAATAAATAAATAAATAAATAAATAAAAATTAAATAAAAAATTAAAAAAAAAAAAAGTACTACTTTCAAAAGTTACCTACATTAGTTCTTTCCCCCTTAAGTGTAGCTGTTTTTAAAAACAGAAGTTGAATTTTTAAATTTCTCCTTGCATTCAGTTTTAGGGATTTATCCCCTACTCTTAGTTTCATTTTATTTTATTTCTTTTGAATATGCAGAATATTTACTTGATTCCAAAAGTCAAAATTATACAAAAAATCTACTCAGAGAAAATTACTTTCTCTCATAAGAAATCAGTCCCATAAATTTCTGGTTTATCCTTTCCTATGTTTCTTTTAACAAAAATAAGTATGTTTTCTTATTTCTCCTTTCTTACATGAAGGGTAGCATGCTATAGAAACTCTTTTGCACTTTGCTTTTCTCCGCTTAACAATATATATTCAAATAAGTCTCTATCAGTTCATAGAGATCGTCTTCATCCTTTTTTAGAGTTGTATTCTGCTGTGAGGATGTACCATAGTTTATTCAATCAATCTTCTTTGCTTAGGCAATTTAGAATTGTCAGTAGTTTATGATTGGTGCTTGTTAGAAGTGTATCTTCAGGCTAAATTCCTAAAACTGGGATTTGAGGGTCTAAGACATTTGTAAATTTGTTAGATACCGTCGGATCACTTTCAAAGGGTTGTTCCATTTTGCATTGCCACCAGTGATGAATGAGAAAGCCTGTTTTCCAACAGTATATTGTCAACCTTTTAAATTGGTGCCTATCTAACCAGGTAAAAATAGTATTCCGTGTGGTTTTAAATTTGTATTTTCCTTTTATGAAAGAAGTTAAGCACCTTTTAATAGATTTGAGGGCCATTTTAATGTCTTTTTTTTAAAACAATTGTTTAGGTGCTTTGCTCATCTTGAATTTTTCCCTCATTCTTTCTTTTTATTGAAATGTAGTTGATTTACAACGTTTTGTTAGTTTCAGGTATACTGCAAAGTGATTCAGTTATATACGTAACTGAATATATATATGTATGTGTGTGTGTGTGTATATATATATATATATATATATATATATATATATTCTTTTTCAGATTCTTTTCCCTATAGGTTATTACAAAATGTTAAGTATTGTTCCCTGTGTTGTACAGCAGGTCCTTGTTGGTTATCTATTTTATATATAGTAGAGGGTATCTGTTAATCCCAAGCTCCTAATTTATCCTCCCCCACCCCTTTTCCCTTTGGTAACCATAAGTTTGTTTTCTATGTCTGTGAATCTATTTCTGTTTTGTAAATAAGTTTGTTTGTATCATATTTTAGATTCCACATATAAGTGATATCATATGATATTTGTCTTTCTCTTTCTGACTTATTGCACTTAGAATGATAAACTCTAGGTCCATCCATGTTGCTGCAAATGACATTATATTTTTTTTATGACTGAGTATTATTTCATTGTATATATGTACCACATCTTCTTTATCCATCTGTCAATGGATGTTTCATTCTTAAAATATTCTTTGGGGAATTCCCTGGTGGTCCAGTGGTTAGGACTAGGTGCTTTCACTGTCGTGGCCCCAGGTTCAATCCCTGGTTGGGGGACTAAGATCCCACAAGCCACAAGGTGCAGCCAAAAAAAAAAAAGTTAAAACGTTCTTTGTATAGTAAAACATTAGCCCTTTAGCTAAGATATGTCTTGCAGTATTGTTTCTGAATGTGTCACTTGTCTTTAGACAAATGCATACAAATGTTTTAATTATTTTTAATCTTTTACTGCTGGATTTTTGAATCATAGTTCTAAAGCTTTCCCCTAAACCTAAATTATATAAAGACACTTACCTATGCTTTATGATCGGTTTTTGTGTGCAGTTGACAACAGCGTACATTTTCCATTATCAGGGTGTAGTGTTTGATACAAATCCGTAGGATCTTATTATTGATTACTTTGCTTACTTATGTTATATTCTTACTTATTTTTTAATCCAGCTGACCTGTTTTACAATAAGGATGGTGTGTCAGGATATTCTATTATCAGTGTTCCTATTTTTGTTTGATTCAGAGATACTCATAAGTGTTAAATCTACATTATGAATTACAGCTTTTTGGACTACAAAGATGTCATGCTTCATGTTTTTTGGCCTGATTCTCTTTATCTGATGTCAGGATTACAACCCCTGCTTTCTTCTTGTTTCCTTTGCCAGTTACACTTTTTTTGCTTTTTTTCCCCCTCCTTTTTGAATCATTCTATTTAGGTTTGTGTCAGCATAGAGTTAGGTTTTGCCTTATGAACCAATTTGTATGTCTTTTCCTTTTAGTGGGCTAATACAGCCCATTATCTTTCTTTATATGACTTTTATGTTTTATTTAAACTTTGTCATACTATTTTGTGTCATAATTACTGTGCATATTGTTATATTTATTGTGGTTTTTTTCTCTATGTGGTATTACTTTTGTTTCTTCTTCTTTCCCTTTTTATTTCTTTTGTCATTAAGAAAGGATTTTTGACCCAGCAATCCCACTACTAGGCATATATCCTGAGAAAACCATAATTCAAAAAGAGACATGTACCAAAATGTTCATTGCAGCTCTATTCACAATAGCCCGGAGATGAAAACAACCCAAGTGTCCATCATCGGATGAATGGATAAAGAAGATGTGGCACATATATACAATGGAATATTACTCAGCCATAAAAAGAAATGAAACTGAGCTATTTGTAATGAGGTGGATAGACTTAGAGTCTGTCATACAGAGTGAAGTAAATCAGAAAGAGAAAGACAAATACTGTATGCTAACACATATATATGGAATTTAAGGGAAAAAAATGTCATGAAGAACTTAGGGGTAAAACAGGAATAGAGACACAGACCTACTCGGGGTGGGCTTGGGGATATGGGGAGGAGGGGGCTGTGACGGGGCGGGGGAGAGGCATGGACGTGTATACACTGGGGTGGATGGTTGGTGGGGGGTGGCCACGTGGCGTGGGGGGATCGGCTCAGTGCTTTGTGGCCGCCTGGAGGGGTGGGATGGGGAGGGTGGGAGGGAGGGAGACGCAGGAGGGAGGGGATGTGGGAACAGATGTATATGTATGACTGATTCACTTTGTTGTAAAGCAGAGACTAATAAAAAAAAGAAAAGATGATAAACAAAGGACTAAACAAGGAAGCATTTTTTTTTAATAAAGCATAAGTCAAGATGACGAAAAAAAAAGAAAGGATTTAATTTTCTTCTATTGGTTACTTTTGTATTTGTACCTTTTACAGTTCCTTTAACCTCCATCTTAACCCTTTTCTAAATAGTTTCTCAGTTTTAAATTGTTTCCTCTGACTCCACTTATTTTACATAAAGGAGAATTAATGACCTTATTCTACTTTCCTCTTTCTTTCTCCCTTTTCTTCACATTTTAAATTTGCATTCTTTCTATTTTTTAGGGCATATAACATTTACATGCTATTATTCCACAGATGTTCCCACTCTTATTTTATGGTTGCATCTATAATTGTGTATATTAAATAATCACCATTTGTCCTTTTACCTAAGCTTGCCCAGTCTTTTCTTGGTCAGATAAAGATCTAACTCCAGCAGATTCTTTAGGAAGAGTTTATGGGTAAACTATTACCTTAATTCTTACATGTTTAAAACTTCTTTTTTCTATAATATTAGTACTGGAAAGACAGCTTAGCAGTATATAAAATCCTTGATATGAATTTCTTTATTTGAATGTCTTACATTCTGTTCCATTGCTGTGATGTTTGTATGCTACTCTCGAGAAATCTGAAATCAGCCTAACTGTTTAAAGTTTTAAATAATTTTTTCTTTGTCCTGAAGACCCTGAGGATATTTTTTTCTGTCTTTAAATTCTAGCAGTTTTACCAGGATATGTCTTAGAGTTGATCACATCAGATAGGTTTTCCCACATGCATGGTGGGTCCTTTTAATATGCACATCTGCTTTCTTATTTCTGGAAATATTGAGGAGATTATAGTTTAATTATTTGTGTGCCATTGTTTTGTTTTTCTTTCTCCAGGATTCAATTTTACAGATGTTATTTTTTCTTTTTATGTCTTCCATTTCAAGCACTTTTTCTCTGACCTTTTTTGCTTCTTTATGTTATTTTCATTCTCTTCATAACTTTTCTGCTATTCTTCAATGTCTATTACATGATTTTTATTTGAATTTCTTCTCCCTTGATTACCTTGTAATTCATTCTTCATTTTTATGATGCTAAGATTATTTTGTTTATTTAATTTCCTTCCCATATATTATTTACATATATATCTCCAACTGCATGTTTGAGAATATTTAATTAAGTTGGGAGTATTGTGTTACAGTAGGTCTCTCTTGCTTCATGATTTCAGAAGGTGAAATTTTCATCTTCTGAAATATCCAAATTCTTAGTTTTTGTTTTTCATCTTAACGTAGTTTTGTATAAAGTTGGTTCCTATTTCTAAGTAGTTGGACAGGGGCCCTCATTCAAAAGCTCCCTCTTCTGTCAGTATGAAAGAATGCAATTTTTAAATGGATGTTTTTGTTGGTTAGGGAGAAAGGGAAATTTGTCATATCTTAAGGTTCACTGTCTTGTCATCAGAGTGTTTAATTTTTCTCCTTTATTCTTTCTCTTCACTGCCATATTTCTAAGGGTCACACACTTTCTCTATTCTATGCAAAGTTCATAATATTCTCAGTTTCCTAGTAATAATGCTGAAAGTATGGGTCCTGTGTTGTCTGATTTGTACTCCTGTCGATCTTACTCATTTTGGAGGGAGGATGTGTAGAGAGCCACAGATTCAGGCTGCCACCGTTTTTTCTAAGCAAACTCTTTTGATTTGAATTGGATGCTTTGCCTAGAATATGCTTTTAAATCTGGCATTTGATGTAAAAAGTACATTTTCTTACTCCCTTTTGTTCAATTGAAACTTCTAATACTGTTCTCTTCTGGCACGTAATCAAAACATTTTGAAAGAAGCTTTGTGTTAATTTTTGCATATTCATCCTTCTCTCCAAATTTAAGTGTTCCTTTTTGAAATGAAACACACATTTCCTGACCCAGTTTGCAAAGGAAAATTATATACAGGCTTGTGTAATGTTTGCTTATTTCTTCTAAGAAGGTCTTTAGGAAGACTCATATTTTATATTTTAAAAAATTATTCTATCATTCTCCCCATCCCCTGCATAAAGTTAGAATCAATATTAGAGCTACAGGAAATGTGAAAAGCTTAGGCATATATATTGTTAACATGAATGTAATGTTTTGCGCAACCCACTACAAATGATCATTTGGAGGTAAGTAATTCCTTCCCTCATTGTTAACACTGCCAGAAACTTAAGCATAAGTCTATGCTACTTGATAAGAATAATCAGCAACCATAGGAATAGCAAGAGCTAATGAGAGGTAAACACAAAACAACAGTACAATAAGCTAATATAGGTTTAAAACTTCTCTTTCTTATTTGGTAAGAGTTTTTATCTATTACTCTTTTTAAAAATATACTCACAATGGATCAAGGAATATACTTCCAGTCTCAAGTGGGTAAAACTAATACATATTCCATTCAGAAAATTAAATTGAAATAGTGTCACAAAGTGAGTTTATGCTGATAAATCTTGGAAAATTTAGAGTTCAAGTTTTTTATTATTTTCTCTCTGGTAAACATGTCTGAAACTTTAAGATCTTTGAGTAATAGATGATTTAGTAGACGTAAATATTTAGGAGCACTTATGCACTATTTTGAAGACATTGGTCAGCTTGGTTTGACTTTGCAAATTATTTATTGTATAGAGAGTGGTGGTGACAAATATACATTGTGTATAAGCCCCTTGTAATTGAGTGGCCAATTCAGCTGAACACATACTCAAAAATAAAATAAATTTCTGAATTGTTAAATAGGATCCTAAATAATATATCACACAGTAAATGTCTAAGAAACACTTTGTTCATTTACGTTATGAAGTTTAAATCCTCACCTAAGCTCTAGAAAGGCTTATTTTAGCAATATGTTGAATAGTAGGAATTGTGCATATGAAGACATTCTAGCACTGAAGAACTTGATAAAGTAGAAGATTCCTGACTGAATAATGAGTAATGTATTTTATATTATAACAATTCCGATATCTCTAGAGGTTTGAGTAGCTTACTTCAGTATCTACCAACTCCAGTGTCATCTCTTTCATTTTACTTAGCTACTGTAAGTCTTGAAATTAGTCCACAGATAATTTTAGGTCTTATGGTACCAAATAAAGTAAAATCACAATCCAAGATGGAACACTTTGGTCATCAGGAATTCTGGTTATTTTTGTTGTTGCTGTTTTAAATTCAGAGTAATCACTTTCTGTTTCAATATTGTCACTGAAATTCTTTCTAAATATAAATCAGCAAAATATCCTCACCTAGTGAGAGAGAGAATATAAATAGATGTGTACCAAATACTAGGACATATATTGAAATTATTTCTTTATAAAAATTGTCCTGATCTTAGGATCTAGAACAGTACTTTACATAAAAAAAAAAACTTTTTGATAAATATATTGAGAGAATGAATGAATTATTAAGTATTGCTTCTCCATATAAATTGAATACAAAAGAAGTTAATTATTATCCTTGTTAGTAAACTTCTAGCTAATGTTATTTTAAGGTAATTAGCTCTAAGTCCTCCCTACCAAAGAAAGAATGTTTTTATAACATCACACTTAGGATCACAATGCTTGCCAATTCATCAGGTTATCTGCGAAGTAAGGGATTTATATAAGAATTTTAGGGCTCATTAACAATCTCCTATTCTAAGAATAATTAATCTTCTTATTGTGAATAATAACCAAGCTCACAAACAAACTCTCTGAATTAATAAGAACCTTGGCATGAGGTGTGTATTAATACGGT
Organism: Mesoplodon densirostris; assembly: GCF_025265405.1. NCBI lineage: Eukaryota > Metazoa > Chordata > Mammalia > Artiodactyla > Ziphiidae > Mesoplodon > Mesoplodon densirostris. The sequence continues at coordinate 57,137,268 of NC_082674.1, forward strand.
GTGTAATAGGTAAGCCCAAGTGTTAATTGATCTAATCCTGATGGGAAACAGATTTGTTCTTGTTGAAATGATATAATCCTTAGGATAGAAGATGGATTAAAGGGGAATTCCCCGTGTTAATAATGGGTAGCATTCTAAAACTGCTAATAGGTGATTTTTTTATATGGCACTTGAATGAATACCACTGGGAAATCCCAAATGATTTCAATTAAAGTGGCCATTAGGGAAGTCAATAATTATGATAGTATTTGAGAGGCAATTCTTTTGTAATATGATATAAAGGAAGAAAAGATATCATAAAAGCCTTTGGGACTTTGAGAGTGACAGGAAATATACAACAGTATTTATAAACGTACATGATAGGACATATTTGAACATGGCTGTATTCACTGTAACTGCATCAAAATCCCTTACTTTGGTGATCCTGGGACATGTATGATTATAGGTGTCTGAAGTTAAGGAGTGTTTGGGGCCAAAAGCAGTGCCATGGGACAAAAGTTTTCTGTGCATGAGAGAAATTGAATAATGATAATCCCATGGAAGCAGAAAGTAACGTGGCAGAATTTGCTGAGATGTTTCTGTAAAGAACCCATGCTTCCATCTTTCTTTTTAATTGGAATATAATTCCTTTACAATGTTATGTTAGTTTCTGCTGTACAACAAAGTGAATCAGCTATATGTATACATATATCCCCTCTGTCTTTGACCTCCCTCCCACCCCTCCCCCATCCCACCCATCTAGGTCATCACAGAGCACTGAGCTGAGCTCCCTGTGCTATACAGCATGTTCCCACTAGCTAACTATTTTACACATGATAGTGTATTTATGTCAGTCCTAATCTCCAAATTCATCCCACCCTTCTGTTTCCCCTCTGTGTCTACCCATCCATTCTCTATACCTGCATCTCTATTCCTGTCCTGCAAATGGGTTGATCTGTACTATTTTTCTAAATTCTACATATATGACTTAATATACAATATTTGTTTTTCTCTTTCTGACTTACTTCACTCTGTGTGACAGACTCTAGGTCCATCCACATCTCTAAAAATGATCCAATTTCGTTCCTTTTTATGGATGAATAATATTCCATTGTATATATGTACCATATCTTCTTTATCTATTCATCTGTCAATGGACACTTAGGTTGCTTCCATGTCCTGGCTACTGTAAATAGTGCTGCAATGAACTTTGGGGTGCATGTGTCTCTTTGAATTATGGTTTTCTCAGGGTATATGCCCATTAGTGGGATTGCTGGTCATATGGTAGTTCTATTTTTAGTTTTTAAGGAACCTCCATACTTTTCTCCATAGTGGCTGTATCGATTTACATTCCCATCAACAGGGGAAGAGGGTTCCCTTTTCTCCACATCTTCTCCAGCATTTATGGTTTGTAGATTTTTTGATGATGACCATGAATACACAGTCCTTTCATTGACCTCAATGCTTTCTTTGCATTAGATTTCAGTAGGTTCAGTACTCCCTTCCCATTTTCTGTCTAGCTCTGTTTTTTCAGATCATAAAATGTATCTGTTTACTGCTGGTGAGAGATTATTGACAGTGTCCCTAACATTATTACTGAATTATGTGGTGCTGACTAAGAATGCCACCATATTTCTGACTACCAAAATCTTCCCCTTCCCAGCTAGCTCACTATGTTTTTGATCTGCTTACAAAAAAATTGCTCCTTTTTGCCAATAATCTGGACTAGAGCAAATAGATACAGCTCCTGACTCAGGAGGATAAGTTCATTGTAACAACTGATCCATGTCTTTGCTGGTTTTCCTGGGGTAACAAGAGAAGTTTTATGAGAATTGTCCAAAACTTCTCATTCAGTTTTCTCATTCAGTAAGTTGCCAATGGAGGGTCCTTGTATTCTTGTATCACTTAGAAGAGACCCAGGTTCTGTTTAAAACCTGAGCCAAGAGGAGAGCTTAACATTTTTTTTTTTTTTTTTTTTTTTTTTGCGGTACGCGGGCCTCTCACTGTTGTGGCCTCTCCCGTTGCGGTGCACAGGCTCCGGACACGCAGGCCCAGCGGCCATGGCTCACAGGCCTAGCTGCTCTGCGGCATGTGGGATCCTCCCAGACTGGAGCACGAACCTGCGTCCCTTGCATCGGCAGGAGGACTCTCAACCACTGAGCCACCAGGGAAGCCCAAGCTTAACACTTTTATGTTTTTATTATGCTTCTGATGACAGAGGTAATCCAAAGTCACTGCAAAACATTTTGGAAAATAGAATTATGAACACTAAAATTACCCATCAGAAATATAGAATATGTTTCCATGCTTTTCACTATATACTTAGCAGTAATGTATAAAATAATCAGCCTTCTGAAAAATAAACCAAGTCTTGGTCCAATGATTTGGGCCTTTTTTGACCACTCTACCACAGCACCCATCACCCTACTCAAGGCGAACTTATGCTGCTGGGGCATGGCAACAAAAACTTTGACCTAATTAGTCTGATTAGCCCCTTAGAAGCACAGTTTCACATTAAGTTGATGATCCAGCGCTCAAGGACTAGGTATCCCCTGGATGACTCAAGACCCACAAACTTACTACGTGAGTATAAGTTGATATAACAGACGTAATACTAGTATTCTGTGATGCCACTATCCCATTCTCTTCCAGAAGTACTAGAATAGAGTTTTCTTTATTTCTGACTGGAGAAAATATTCCTATGTAATATCTGGGTCTATTTTTTTAACCCAGTCTCAAACTACTAATTCATTCAGGGAAGCAGTACCAAAACTTTCAAACGTAAGCAGTTTGAGGAATTTGAGTTTGGGCTAAATCAATATCCTAGAGCACATCACTGTGCTATAGAAATCCAGATACCTTCTACTTAGTTCAATGTTATAAAATGGTTAAAGCTTCCTGGAATATGAAAGTGCAGCACCACCCAACTTGCTTGGATTATAGTTCGGCTTCACTGCATGCTTTTCAATACCTGTACCCCCTTAACAACGGCAATCCTCAGTGACTACCGCCTCTTTTAACAACCTGCACTGGCATTTCATTTTAACCTTGACTGAGACACAGTTGCTCACAAAGATGATATCAGAGTCCAACAAGATTTGTGTTGCACAGGGACAGCTCTGCTGACAACCACAGGAGATGCTGATCTTTCTTTTTAACCAGCATACAATTCTTCTACAACAGACCTGTGAAGTCTCAAAGCAGTAATCAACAATGATGGGTTTTATTATCAGTAAGGGATGTGGCACTGCTTCCATGTCCACATAAATAGGTATCTAAAGCAGAAGTCCTTAGAGTACTTTAAGTGGTAAAGCCTTTTATTCAAGTGCAATATTATGTGGAGTTCCTCTAGTTGAAGAAGGGATGAAGGATACAGAACACTTCCTCTGGGTTCTTATCTTCCTGCTCCAATGCACCCCTTGCTAGAGATGCCCTGGGGGCACTTCAAGAAACTTTAGGTCTGGTCTAGCATTGTTTGAAGCATCAGTTGACCTTCCTGACTCTACTTCAGCAGATGAATTCTGGTGAAATATTTACTATCTATAAACAATACCTCCTCAGGTGGAATACCAAGTCTAATGGAATTATCTCTGGTTCATCTGTCTATCCCAGAAGGACAATGATACCTAGAAACCATTTGCTCCACTGTTGTTACCATCCATGGTTTTCCATCTTGGATTTTGCTCTCCTAGTGTCCTATCCCCACCTCACCTACAGCACACACCATGCATCAGGGTGGGATCCTGCTCTCCATTAAAAACCAGGTTCCTGACCCCACACTACCCTGAGTTGAATTAAACTAGACTCCTCACGGTGCCAAGCTAGACCTTAAATTCACAGTATATTTGGAGAGATTTTACCCTGAGACCCAATTGTAATATGTGTGTACATTCAAACCAATCAAAGTAGTGAAACCTGGATAAAAACAGTGCAATAACAACAGAAAGTCTTTAAGAAAAAATTTCATGGGGTATCTGAAGCCAGTTCCCTAATATTCAACCAAGATTTTGTCTTTCAGTTTCAATTTGTCATTGAACTACGATTTTTAGAACATCTTCTTGGTGCCGTTTCGTGAACTTGCGATATCAGTTGTCACTTTTTTTTTTTCTGAATGTTGCTACTTAGGCACAAATTGTATCTGTTGGCCATTCACCTTTTATCTAGGACTGACCCCATACATTCCCCATCTCTGCACAGACACCTCATTAAGCTACCCCAAGCATTCAAATTACATCATTGTGGAGCATTCCTATGATGAATGATTAGAAAAATACTTCATATCTCTACAAAAGCTGATTTCTCTTATTGCCAACATATCAACAGTCCATGAAAAATGGCATGAGAAAAAAATTTATTCTTTGTCTAAGTATACTTTGAAGATAGTATCAGTATACTTCTGAAAACAGGAGGTATAGGATGCAGTGGGGTTATGACAGAAGATGGGGGAAGTTCTACATGGAGATGATTCAGAAAATTTTCATAAGTATGCTTTTAAGTACACTAAAGATATAGAGATAGAGATACAGGTATACATATACATAACACATATATGCATAAACATATATAAAGAATATACAGGGCCTCCCTGGTGGCGCAGTGGTTAAGAGTCCGCCTGCCGATGCAGGGGATACGGGTTCGTGCCCCGGTCTGGGAGGATCCCATATGCCGCGGAGCGGCTGGGCCCGTGAGCCATGGCCGCTGGGCCTGCGCATCCGGAGCCTGTGCTCCGCAACGGGAGAGGCCACAACAGTGAGAGGCCCGCATACCGCAAAAAGAAAAAAAAAAAAAAAAAAAAAGAATATACATATATGTATATAAAATGTGCTTCTATAATACATACATACAAAGTTCCTAACCCTAACCATAGCCCTAATTCAATAAATGTTTCTTTACTTGGGTGTAGCCAGGTTGCATGTATAAATGAAACATACTAAGTGTAAATAATAGGGCAAATTTTATTGTCCCTGAAACAGTCATAAAATCAAAGACAATGTACACAAAACCTCCAAAGTGGCCCTTTTAAAAATATTAAACAAATAACAAGAGTGAAATAGACACTCTGCTAAAAATGTATCATTCCATCCAAAACTGTATTATCTAGACAGTGGAAACTTGTTTCTCAGTCACTGTACTCAAAATCATTTTTTTAAATGTAAGAATACTCTGTGAGGAAGCCATTTTTCTCATCCTTGGGTCTTAACCTGAGCATTTGGGGTTTTACACAACTTCTTTTCTTTACAAAGAACACATCCATCCTTGTTAAAAAAAAAAACACACAGAAGTTGTAAACACAGAAGTCATAAACACACACAAGAGTCATTAAATGGTTTCCTCACTATTTCGTTATAAACATTTTATTCCAACTCCCTGAGGAGTCATCATTTTTGTTAATGTGATAGATTGCAATGCTGGACATACTGTCCCCCTTGAGTTGCTGAATAAAGATGTGAGTACCATGCATCTCAGTTTCTGAAGATTCTGTGCAAACCCCCTTCTTTCTGTTTTGGTTAGTGTGGGTTCACACCCACTGAGCTGAACTTTGAAGGAAAATCAAAGTAAAACCATTGAAACCATGAAATTTCACATGACTTCTAACTAACTTATTACACATCAATTTAGACTTGTTTAAAAAAATAGACTTTCAGTTTACAGCAGTTAAGCAATCTTTGAAAGAGTGTTGGATAAATTTTTGCTCTGTGTTACAGGCCAAATATAACCCAGAATACCCTAAATGTCATTTTAGTAGCTAAAAGTTCTCACATTACTGAACAATTCAGTTCCTCTTTTTGGGTGATTATTTTACATTGCACTCATAAGAACAAGAACATCAACTCTGGAAAACGTTTAAAAGTGTAGAAAACAAACTTATGGTTACCAGAGGGGATAGCAGGGGGTGGGGGGAGATATAAATTAGGTTTTGGGGATTAACACATACATACTACTATATATAAAATAGGTAAACAACAAGGACCTACTGTATAACACAGGGGACTATACTCAGTATCTTGTAATAGTGTATAATGGAAAATAATCTGGAAAAGAATATATATATATGTATAAATGAATCACTTTTCTATACACTTGAAACTAACACAACATTGTAAATTGACTCTACTTCAATTTTAAAAATTTAAAAAAAGAACAACGTCACAAATTATCATGTTATGTCTCACTTCTAAGTGTTTTGACTCACACTATGTATCCAATAAATATTTCCTGAGTACCTATGAAGTGCCTGGCACTGTGTTAAATGGTAGGCATATGATAATGAACAGGGCATCAACCTTCCCTCAAGGAGCTTACAGTCAACTAGTAAACAGATATGTGCAATGAAGAGTTGCAGGTGCAAAGAAAACAGAAATTATAGGACAAACTGGGAAATTTCTCCAAAAATTTGAGGCTGGATAGTGGTAGTATTTAAGAATAGGCAACACTTCTTAAAATAGACTCTCTAGATTCTGGGTTTGAATCTTGACTCTGCTATTAAATAGCATTGTAATTTAAGTTAGTGACAATCTAAGGATAAGGACACTTTATGGTAAAAAGGGATTGATAATGGTATCTTCCTTATCGAGTTATTTTGAGAATGAAATGAAAAAATCCAAAATATAAAATATTTGGAGTATAGTAAATTCTCAATAAATGTAGGCTCTTACAAATTTTAAAAGGTATTAGTTCACCAGGCAACAGGAGTGAGGTTTACCAAATGGTGCTCTCTTAGTATACATGGAAAGGAAATCTTTCTCCAAAATCTTTTCCTACTAATCTATCTGCTAAAATTAAAGCAGTAATACTTTTAATGGAAGCAAAGATCTTCAAAGCTTCTCCTCTCTATACCGTCTGTTCACAAATAGCTTGAGTAGGTGCTAAAGACAAGTTGCTGCTGGGTGAGGATATTTCGCCAAGTTATTGACAACAACTTATGGAATATTTTCAACAAAACTACAAAAGGAGAATTAAAACAATGATTTTGGAACAAAACTAGAAATAAAGGTGTCAAGTGATCTGGTTTTATATTGTGTGCCAAACATGGTAGGAAATAGTTCTCAGAAGGAAAATTTAATCTTTTTTGAAGAGAACACAGCAATATAATTTCAAAACCCTTACAAAAGTTTATATTTTTGACCCAGTAATTTCTCTTTGCCATCTACTTTAAACAAAAAATTTGAAATGCAGAAAAAGATTTAGGTGAAAAGATGCTCATCACAGCATCATTTATAATGGAAAAAGTGTTATCAGAGTGACAAAGTCAAGTGTGATCTAAGAAAATTTTAATTATAAAAGAAAATGTTCACATTAAAATGTAAAATGAAGAAAGCACAATAATATATCAATTATATAAAATCTATAAAAAGAAAGACTAGAAGGAAATAAGTCAAAATGTTAATAATGATTTTCTCTGGTTGGTGGGAAGAGGGGTCATCTTTTATTGTTCTTTTTTCCTTTTCATACTTTCAACATTGTTATAAAGGACATACATTACTTTCAGAATCAGGCAAATAAAAAACTAAAAGGAGAAAAACTACACTGTAGTTATTTGAAATTCCTCAGTGGAGGAATGTTCAAAGGAAGAATTTTAAGTGAGGTTTCTCTTTGGCCATCCATCTCTATCCATCAAACTGTCATTTGTGGCCTTTTACATCCTTTCTTTGCTCTGAGTCATGTAAAATCATTTGCTTTCCCGACAATGCATCCACTGTGTGGTGCCATCTTTTTTACCTATACTCATATCCTCATGTGCTGCCCTAGAGGCCCTGAAAAATCTGTCCCTTGAGCATGGAATGCCTTTTCCAGCAGAGACTAGAGATAGTAAACAATTACTGGCCAGAGCCTTTACTGGGAAAATGATGCTCCTTCTTTGGTAGCTATTAATAAACTCTTGCTCAATTTCACCACTGAAAGTTATTCTTATGTTTTCTTTTTCTTCTTTCTGTCATGGTTAATAGAGAGGCTTTTCCTTGGCCATATTTGAATTTTATGAATAAATGCATAGATGTTGAAATTTAGCCCTTGGCCTTCAGCAAACTCCATATGTCAGCTTTCGGTTTCAGTGCTATATGCAGCTCAGGTAGAATACGTGCTGTCAAATTGCATGTGGCCTGAAGAAGAATCACTGGATTGTTTGGTCCTGCTTTATTTGGTTTTCTTTTTATGCTGATAAACCTGCACTGTTGACTACGATAGCCACAAAGTAAAGTGAGATGGTAAATGCAATGAAAAATGCACACTGGAAGCATAACTGAAGTTTCAAAGTAGAAAACACAGTTCAGACCTTCAAGACTATAGCTTCACTGTCCAATATGGTAACCACTAGCAACAGGAGGCTATTGGACATTTGAAGGACAGCCACTCCAATTTGAGACATACTGTAAGTGTAAAATACACACCAGACTTCAAAGACCAAAAAAGAAAAAAAAAGTAAAATATCTCAATAATTTTGTATAGTAATTACATATTGAAATGACAGTATTTTGGAGCTATGAGCTTAAATGAAATATATTATTAAAATTAAGTTTAGTTTTCTTTTTTTAAGGTGACTGTAGAAAATATAAATTATATATGTTGATTGCATCTGTACAATTATATTTCTCACATTATATTTCTACTTAAATTGTCACTCACATGAAAATTAAATGACCAAACAAAAATAATAAACAATACTGAAAAACACATCTGAGAAATGTTAAAAGGCATATGTAGTACATTTATAAATTAGCAGCAAAGATTGTAAATATCATTAGTTAAGAAGAAGAAGAGATGGCCATGGACCAGGTGAAGACAGGCCTTGGAAAATGCATCCAGACATTCACCATAGTCCTTCAGCTTAATGTCTCAATTGACTCTATTGATTGTTTGATCTTGGTTCCTCCAGTTATGTTTCAGTCTAATTCCTAACTTTTTAAACATTAACTCAATGTCTTGGACTTCTATTCTACACTATGATGCTGTCTGTCTGACTCACTTCTAAATTGAAGTGCATATATAAAAAATATTGAATCACTTCTGTGATTTTAAATCACTCTTCAATGTGCAAATCAATTTAAAATTACTGGAGTGCTTCCAATTTTTATTAGTCCTTGAATTTGGAAGTGATCTAGGTTTTTCTGGGTATGTGCAATGCACTGTGACTTAAAATTATTGAGCTCCCCCCCCCACATTTTTTTTAAGAAACTGATTCCACTTTGCAATGGAAACCATCAGGAAGGTAAGGCATGGAAATGGTATGGATAATGAAAGACACAGGGGGAAAATAGCTTCCATTTAATAAAGAGAACTATACTTTGTAATTAGATAGTGTCTTGCCCACAGATCTCTAAAGTACTTTATAAACATTAGCTCATTCATCATGAAGACATCTTACAGGGGGGCATATTTCCAGTGTGGGAGTGCAGTGGTAGGGATGGGTAAAGCCATTTAGGTTGGCTTCAGACACTGCATTGGGTAACTTGAATTATGTGACAGATATGCCTAGGAAACCTATTTTTGGTGCTGCTTTTTTCTCTTTTGGCAAGGAAAAAGAGGAAATGTTACACTGTCTGATCCATTTGCAAATGTCATAAAAAATTAACGTGGCAATGCAGAATCTACTAAATAAATTGCTTATCCCAAATAAACTCCAGAAGCAAACATAAAGTTATTGGTTTCCTAATCTAATTACTTTAGTTAAACTTTTGGAAGAAAATACATAAACCTTTTCACCATTTTCTTTCAAGTGAATTTCTTTCTGTTTGGCATCTACTAAATCCACTGAACCTAAAACATTTACCTGTAAGATGATTTATCTGAGAATTTTCAAATCATGGACTTTTCCTCTGCTCTGTTTATATAAGCAGTTTGAATCAACATGGGGGTCTAGGAAAACCTTTATTGTAGGAGTGACTTAATTCAAGACCAAGAATAAGAAATTCTGTTCTTATTTATTTATTTATTTATTTTTGCGGTACGCGGGCCTCTCACTGTTGTGGCCTCTCCCGTTGCGGTGCACAGGCTCCGGACACGCAGGCTCAGCGGCCATGGCTCACGGGCCTAGCCGCTCTGCAGCACGTGGGATCTTCCCAGACTGGAGCACGAACCCGTGTCCCCTGCATCAGCAAGCAGACTCTCAACCACTGCGCCACCAGTGAAGCCCTCTGTTTTTTTTTAATGTAGACTAAGAAACAGTTGTCTTCACTGTTATGAACAGTTGTCTCCACTGTTATGAACAGATTATTTAGACTTAACTATGACATGAGCTCCATGCTAGGCATTGAAAACAGTCATAGTGAATCTGATGAAATGAAGGCTGCAATGAATGTCTTCACTGTTATGAACAGTTGTCTCCACTGTTATGAACAGATTATTTAGACTTAACTATGACATGAGCTCCATGCTAGGCATTGAAAACAGTCATAGTGAATCTGATGAAATGAAGGCTGCAATCAGTCAGGCTCATTTGGAAGGGAAGATTTCATGTGGGCTCACAATATGATAACATACTGGAAGGGCTTTGTATAATGTGTATCCACAAGATCTGAATAATAGTCCCTATAAAACATTGTGTGCTGTGATGAAAAACTCACTCACCTAACAGGATCTAGTCCACTAGTAATATATCTGACATAGTAATACTAGGACTTAACCAGTAGCATTGATTGAGTCCTTAACAAAGGATATGTGTTCTTTATGTGTTATAAACAAACAACAAGGACAATTAGTAAGGGGAAGAAAAGATGTACTAAGGTCCCACTCCTACAAAAGGCTGGGAGAAATTTTTAAAAACCAGGTCAAATGAAGTGACCGCTATAGAAATGACAGAATAATTGCCCAAAATTGCTTGCCTTAGACCACTGGGAAAACATCACATTTATAGACATAAAGTGTTAGTTTCAACTCAGGCAAAGATTCACAGTTTGTTCTCCTAAATTTACAATGGTAGAAACACAGAGCCATACCTCTTCCACCCAATTCAATAATACTTTAGAGCAAAACCTAACATGAAATATGTGTGTGGTGTTGTTCGAGGTTTTTTTTTTTTTTTAATCCCATTTTGAACAGTATGATCTAAAAGGCGGAAATAGAATTTACAGTAATGCTGAGGATTAAAAGGAATGAGCCTCTTGTTTAGAAAATTAACTAATCAATATGCCAAGCTTATTTTTAAAAATGCTTTAACTTTTTTTAAATACAGCATGTCCACGCCAGCTTCCTGTATTTGACACTGATAATAAAACTTTCAGTATGACTAATGCAGTTTAGCTAAACAAATTAGAGGACTGCACAGTTTATGCTGAGGAGAAAGTTTCCATTAGCCATTGTGATGCTCTCTGCCTGGTTGGCGGGTAATGACTGTGAACCAGGCTGAGGAAGTGAGGCTTGCCTTTTGTGATGGGAAGATAGGAAGTAGTGAGCAAAGACTGCCTTGGTTTCTCCAAACGGAGACTATAAACTACTTTGCGATGAGAGAATAAGAGAGAAACAGAGATGAGCATCCATCCATTTTCTTGGTTACAAAGTTCCTGTTAGTGCTCGTTAACAGAACACAAGTTGAATGTCAAATGGGACCAAGGAAAGTGAATGAGAGACACTCAGAAGAACTCACTTTCCTTGCCTCTCCATTGCCCTTCTGGACCTCTGTAGGTCTCAACCTACATGCTATGGGGTATGGTATGAGTTGAGTTGTGTACCCACCCCCCCCAAGGAAAAGATGATGAATCCCTAACCCCCAGTACCTCCAAATGTGAACTTATTTGGAAATAAGGTCATTGCAGTTGTAGTTAAGATAAGGAGATACTGGAGTAGGATGGGCTTTTGATCTGATTGTTGTCTTTATGAGAAGAGGAAAGGTGACATGAAGACCGATACACAGGGAAGAAGGTCATATGACAGCAGAGGCAGAGACTGGAGTGATGTAGCTACAAGACAAGGAACAACAAGAATGGCCAACTGCCACCAAAAGCTAGGAAGAGGCAAGGAAGGATTCTTCCTGTGGGTTTCAGAAGGAGCATGGATTGCTAACAACTTGATTTTGGATTTTCAGCCTCCAGAACCGTGAGATAGGAGAAGACTTTTCTGTTGTTTTAACTACCCAGTCTGCAGTACTTTGTTATAGTAACCCTACAAAGCTAACCCAGGATATAGGGAGTCATGCAATTTTCTGGAAGTTGCCAGATGTCAGAGAGGCAGAGTAAGAGTAGCTATGACTGAACTAGAAATGAGATCTGAGTTCTAGTTATCATTTTGCCAATAAATTAGCTTTGAGACCCTTGCCAAATTAGTTTCCTTTTCCAGTTTCTGGAAAATACCATTTCTGTCAATGCTTCTAGCCCTGTTTTTGGCTCTATGAGTCCCAAACTGCAATAGATCACATTTGGGGACAGGCAAGAAAGTCTGGGAGTGGGGGAAACCAGGTCAAGTCCTTAGCTCCATGTCAAGGGAGCAGAATGGAAGTATGAGGAGGAGGATGTAAAGGAATTTAGTGACTAAAAGATGAAGATAAAAACATAATCACAGGGAAGGACTATAGGAATCTGGACATATAATCACAGAGAAGAGGTTTTCACTACTTTTTATTCAGAGCCCCAAATTTAATTCTTTAATGAGAATTTTGTCTGTTTGGGGCTCCAAAAGGCTTTATGATTTTGTCTATTGGACCCAACGTTCTGGTACAAAACAGTAACATTTCATAGTAACTCACATTTTCATTCAGAAAATCCAGGGTCCCTCGACAGGTCTGGTGTTTCTCACATTTAAGCTATCCTTAACCAGGTCATTTATAGCACAGTCACAATCCACCTATTTTGCAACCTTTTCCAGCATCCCCAAATCAGAGTGTGTATTTGTCCCCAGGGTCATTTATTCATGATTCTCTGTCCTTCAACCTGAAGCCAGAAAAGAAGGTGTCTGCTGTCCTCCCCCATCACACATGTAGACAGAGACTCCCAGTGTTTCCCAGTCACTCTCTGGATGGAAGAGAAAACAGGCTTGAGATCTTGGGTCCTTTAGCTGAGTCAGAATGAGTCAAATTCATCAATTTGGCAAGCTACAAGTTGGAAGAGGAAGACTTCGCTCAAGGTGTAGTTTCTATTAAGATTTCTGGAGGTTGTTCTAAGGTTTGAGACTATGGCTATTCTTACAGCTTCACAGAGCAGTAGACATGTTGAGATATAATTTGGCCAGCAAAATGGAGAATTTGCAACTTTCAGAAAGGGGGTCAGCCTACCAGCAAGTCCAGCTCCTCTCATAGTTGACAAATGCAGCTTAAATGGATAGTAAGTTTCATCTACTTCTACTTCATTTTTACAGAGGAAGAAACTTAGATCCAGAGAGGTTATTACTTGCTCAAGAACATATATTTATTATTGCTAAAATCTTTCTTTCTTCTTTTCTACCTAAATAAAAATTTTAGAAACATTTGAGGTTCTGTTAATTATAAACATGAAGCATTTTTTCCCAAAATACAAAACTTAGAATAGAATTTCTGTAAGTTCTAACTGAATAAATGAATAGAAGAATAAATAATTGAAGAAGAGAAAAATGACTTTTGCTAGTAACTACAAATTCATTACTAGCTACATCTTTTAATGTTTCTAAGTCATTTCCTATTCCCTCATTCTTATATTTGGCCCTTTCTCACATTCCATCCCATTCCACTAAAATTTCATCCCCCTAAGATCGTTACATTTCACTGAAGTACTCTGTCCACGTGATTTAAATCACCCTATGTCTTATGAAATGGAAATAAGATTTTATTTTTGCTACTGTTCAAATAGTCCACAGAGGCCCTAAATTAATTTAGATTATCATCTTTGGAGACATTTGACCTTGTTTTTGTACTTAATCCATTATTATAGTATTCATTTTTAAAATGATAATTATAAGCACATCTGCTTAGGCTTCTCCTTCTCACCTCTACTAAGAGAAATGTAGATTTTTTTTCCCTTTGGAATTCTGGTGCTATAAGATACTGTAATACTTCCCACATCAATAAGAAATGGAAAAAAAAAGCAGGTAGAAGCACGTCTTACTACTGACTGGTTTTCAAAAGTTATGGTTGTGTGGTTAACAACCATGCTATTTATTTTATTTAGATTTCAAAAAAAAATAAATGTACTATTGATTTTTTTCCCACCTATGTAATGTAAACTGTCTACACTATCAAAATTTTTCTAGAATATGGACAAACATCATAGTCTTAAAAACTATAAAGAAATTATTCTTTTATTAGTTATAATTCATTTATTTTGGTTTTTTTTAAGTGAGAATATTTACACTAAGGGGAAAGTTTTCATCATTTTCAATTACCAAAATCTGTAGCCATTCCTGGCTTCTGGGAACCTTATACAATTAAGAGCCAATGCAGGTCTCCCATGGCTCTAATGTCATTTGCAAAATTTACTAGAGAGTCAGAGGCATCAAGTAATCTCTTGAAAGAAGGAATTCTCAAAGGGAGACTCATAGGACAATACTTGAGTCTTAGTGCCCCATGGAAAAAATTACCAAAGGAAAATCATTTTTATGAAGCTGAAAAACATTGTTTTATAGTAGGCATTTTCTGTACATAAAACAACTAAAATAATTATTTTAAATTATTAAGGAAGACAACTTAGGTGATACAAACAAACTTTATTTAACACTTCATGAAGTGGACACTCTCCTGAGAATTGAAAAAAGGGGCAGAAGTCAGGAAGCTTTTCTAGGATAAAGAACAAAGAATAAGGTAGAGAAACAAAATATCTGATTGTCTGGGGCCATCTAGTCAACCTTGTTTGGGGTGAGAAGGGACAAAGAAATAAGTATAGAGTCCAGATTTGGCTTGACATTTGGAGATTGGCTGATTGGATATTTTGCATTTCTGGTCCAGAGGAGCATTTACAGGGACATATAAGTTATCTAAGGTTCAGTTTGCCAACTTGGCACCCATAAACAGAAGTAGCTCCAATTTGGCCTAGAAATTCATTTCAACAGAATAATTGATGTATTTTTGCATTATCTCATATTCTTATAACATAGACTGTAAAAAAAAAGATTTGCTGATATATTTGGCATGTTAAGTTTGAAAAAAACTGATAAACTGAACAAGTGTTTGAAAATAGGCTTGCACTCAATGAAGTGTAATATCATCACTATAAGATAATAGAGATATAAAGAAACCATAGTAAAAATTTACAGGGACTTCCCTGGTGGCTCAGTGGTTAAGAACCTGCCTACCAATGCAGGGAACACGGGTTCGATCCCTGCTCCAAGAAGATCCCACATGCCACGAGCAACTAAGCCCGTGTGCTATAACTACTGAGCCTGTGCTCTAGAGCCCTAGAGCCACAACTACCGAAGCCCTCAAGCCTACAGCCTGTGCTCCGCAATAAGAGAAGCCACCACAATGAGAAGCCCACACACCACAATCAAGAATAGCCCCTGCTCCCGGCAACTAGAGAAAGCCCGTGCACAGCAATGAAGACCCAACGCAGCCACAAATAAGTAAATAAAAAATAAAGAAACTTATAAAAAAAGTTATAAAACGTAATAAGTCTAGTCTCTCTAAATCAACCCGTGGGAAAATTTTATCCCTCTTTCTAACCAAAGTCAAGTAACATAAGGACTTGGCTATGGTCCATGGAGTAGTTAATGTATACCTCCCCACTCTAGAGCACTCAGGAACTCAAATTTGTCAAACAGTATTCAAGTTTCTCTTTTGTTTGATTCTTGATGTGCCTATTATTTACATGAACCATGAGTTCTCTCAGAGGCCAAATTTCACATTTCCACGTAGAGAAATCAGAAAAACATACTTTGGAGAGACATTACACATCACAGGTCTCTTTTCAAAAGCAATTCTTCAAGTACCCATGAATTAACCTCAGTGATTCTATGAGGAATGTCAAAGGTTCCTTCCTGGAGCCCTGCAGTGATAAAGAAATGCATTTAAAGAATGTGTTAAAACTTACATCAACCCAGTGTTTCTCAGATGTTAAAATGAGATTTCAATGATTCTTCCTTGCATAATTTACTACAACTGCTCTAGTACTTTTATACACTATAAATAAGAATGTATTATAATTCATTATACCCAACAATTGAACTGCAAGACTATAAATGCCAATTTTTTATTTAAAATCAAATAATGTATTTTTTGTATGGATCATGTGGCATGGTTTTGGTTGTCCCAGAAGATTTTACAGGACCAAGACAACAATTCATCTCTCTCTCAGGAATTTGTGTACTGTGCTATTAACTAACTAATCTAATAAAACAGAATATTGTGAACTTTTCTCTTAGACTCATTCAAAAAAGTTACTGAGAGTAACTCACTTTGGACTCTGTGCCAGGAGCCCAGCTCAGTTCTTTCACAAATGGCTTATAAACGGCAACAGAAACAGAAAACTGCTGACACTGGCAGCACTTCCAGGAATTATCTTAATTAAGACATACAGTACCAAGAAGGGTTAATATTTGAAAGTAAAAGCTTTCATGCCAATAGCAAGACCACTCTGTGTACGCTGCTGGGTCAGCACTATAATTAAGAAAATTGCCTCTAGCGTGCTTGTTCGGTAACGCTATTATCATCTTTTTTTCTTCCTTTTAACAAGAGTAAACTAGTTGGAGATGTCCGCATTTATTCTCCTTGCTCCCACTAACTCCTGATCCCACCAAGGCCCGGCTAGTCTAGCATTTAAATGACTAAATGAATTAATTAGTTTATCATCAGTTCACCCTGAAGTCTTTTACATATTTTTCTTGACCTGTAACCCACAGAATATTATTTTGACAGCTATCATTAATGCAGTGTCCTGAGTAAACACACGTGGACTAAGATGGATGGCGAAAGAACTGAGGAGCTGAAAGAAATGGACACCCACTCTCATCTTCCTCTTTATTAAATCAAAACCACCCAAAGCTGTTGCACACAGAGTGTCCTGTGGCAGTGTCAGGACATATGAACTGAGATTTTAGTTAGAAATTCCATTCAAAAAGAGGAAAAGAATCCAACCACAAAAACAAGTAAACAACACAAACTGAATATCTAAAACTCTATAAATTTGATAAATTATGACTATTCAAGTATGAAATTAGATGAATCAATATGCAGTTAGAATTAAAATACTCTGTAGTGCTCCAATGAAGAGGAACCTTGCTCATAAATTTAACAAAGAGGATTCCAATGTCAAGAGACACAAGCTAAAATGATGCAGTCAGCTACAAGAGTTTTGCTGTATATTTTTGGGTACAGACTTTTACATGAAAAGCCATGTTGGCCTACTGTGATCATTTATATGGAAACCAAGGTCTGTAGTTTCTTTATAATTGTGGAGTCATTACCAGCTTTGGACCCACACAGTTTAATTGCCTCTCTGTGCCAGGAAATGACTATAACTGAATTCAGTGACTTAATTTACACTAAAGGAAAGGCATCTAGTGAACATGGTGGTGAGAACACCCCAGAACACAGTAAGCTTCAAATATGATAAAGAAGTGGGCCAGTATGTTAAATTTTGATATGATACAAGTACATACCCAACTGCAGAGCCTCCAGTAGTAAGAATAAAATTGTTGGGGAAGGATGTATGCTTTTGATAAGAAACAGTTAAAATTGGGATATTAATTTTTACTCAGACATGTTGTCATGCAATAAAACAAATTAAGAATAATTATCTTGCAATTGGTATACAGGAGGAAGAAAACATAAAATACCATATACCATACTCAGGGAATGAGATCTCCTGAATAGAAAAACTATGGTGGGGAGGGGGGAGATAAATTAGAAGGTTGGAATTAACATATACATACTACTATATATAAAAATAGATAATCAACAAGGATCTACTGTGTAGCACAGGGAAATCTACTCAATAATCTGTAATAACCTATATGGGAAAAGAATCTGAAAAAAGACTACATATGTGTATATGTATACCTATACAGACAGTTCAGGTGTACAATTTGCTGTACACCTGAAACTAACACAACATTGTAAATCAACTATAGTCCAATATAAAATAAATTTTTTAAATGCTATATTCATATATGTAGAGGAAAAAAAGAAAGAAAAAACTAGGGGGCAGACACCTCCTATATGGATTTCTTTTTCTAACATTTTTAAGACTCTAGCAATGTAATGTTTCCCAATTCCTCCCATAATTCAAGTACAGACATGAAACGAAAATTTATTTATGGATGGTTGTAGAATCACTGTTTATGAAGTTCTTTTAAAACTTATAGATAAGAATTCATCCAAGATGATCTGGTTATATTTCCTAAAACTTTGGAAAATAGACAAAATTAGCTCTTGAGAAAGCATCTAGTTATCTAATTATTCTATACCTCTAAAACACTTTCCTTGGAAAACACTGTAAAATAGGAAATATTTAAGTTAATTGGAAGTTTACATCTATTTACTGATTCTAAGGAGGAAACTGCTAAGCATGAAAGTCTCAAGAATACTTACCCCCCATTTTCAGAAACTTTATTAACAATTAGTCAGATGAAGAGAGACATTATCTTATTTATTTATTTATTTTTGGCCATGCTGTGTGGCTTGTGGGATCTCAGTTCCCCAACCAGGGACTGAACCTGGGCCCTCAGCACTGAAAGCACCAACTCCTAACAACCATACCACCAGGAGATTCCCAAGACAATATCTTATTATTTATTTATTTATTTGTTTTAACTAATCATCTCTTTTATTTTATTTTTATTTTTTTAACATCTTTATTGGAGTATAATTGCTTTACAATGGTGGGTTAGTTTCTGCTTTATAACAAAGTGAATCAGCCATACATATACATATATCCCCATATCTCTTCCTTCTTGCATCTCCCTACCACCCTCCCTCTCCCACCCCTCTAGGTGGTCACAAAGCACCGAACTGATTTCCCTGTGCTATGCAGCTGTTTCCCACTAGCTATCTATTTTACATTTGGTAGTATATATAAGCTGAGACTTTATCTTATAATGACCACACATTTTTTCAGTTCTTGACAATAGCCTCTCACATTTGGCAAATCTCTCAACAAGGAAAAAAAAACAAAAAGGAAAACCCACTAATGGACACCCTCCATGGTCTGAATTCTGGATAGTTACTGGGGTATATTATTACTTTTTACATTTTATTTTATTTGAACATGTAGAGGCCACTGTAGGTTTATTAATTGGCTTAATTTCTTTTTTAAAAAACTTTTTATTTTATATTGGGGTATAGCCGATTAAAAATGTTGTGATAGGGGCTTCCCTGGTGGCGCAGTGGTTGAGAGTCCGCCTGCTGATGCAGGGGACACGGGTTCGTGCCCCAGTCCGGGAGGATCCCACATGCCGCGGAGCGGCTAGGCCCGTGAGCCATGGCTACTGAGCCTGCACGTCCGGAGCCTGTGCTCCACAATGGGAGAGGCCACAACAGTGGGAGGCCCGTGTACTGCAAAAAAAAAAAAAAAAAAAAAAGTTCTGATAGTTTCAGGTGCACAGCAAAGGGACTCAGCCATACATGTATCCATTCTCCCCCAGACTCCCCTCCCATCTAGGCTGCCATGTAACATTGTACTGTATAGCACATTCCCTGTGCTATACAGTAGGTCCTTTTTGGTTATCAATTTTAAGTATAGCAGTGTGTACTTTTTTTAATCTCAAAGAGCTCGCTTTTAATGAGAAAAGAGAGATAGTGCTTCCTTGACTCCTTTTCATTGCTAGGTGAAGAGATGAGTAAATAAATAAATAAAGCTAGTTTATCTTTCAGAGGCTGCTAACTGAGATAAGTTCCAACAAAATACAAAAATTCAACTTTGTGGACTATAGAGCACTAAACAATCAGGTATAATCCTTCTTTGGCTCTTTTGGCCTTGCACAGCTGCAACTTCATCTGCTCATTGAATCTCTTCTATACATTCACTTAAACAAGTAAATTTTATTGAGCTCTCAGATACACTATCTCTATAGATTTAAGAGAGACAATGAGCTCTTAGAAGAGGTTATAAGGGAAAAAATCCATTGATATGTACATTTTAGTCACTTTAAGAGATACTTCTGTGGTCTAACCAGGAAAGGTAAACTGACAAAAAAGCTTTGGTATCAACTTTTCAGCATAAGAGTATCTTAGTAAGATATTCAGTAAGACTTAAACAAGAAATACTAGTTTTTAAGAAAATAAATATCTAGACTGAAGCAACTCTTTTCTGTATCTTTGTAGCTTTTGCCAAAATACTTAAAAAATAGAATTTATGAGAAACATATAAACTAAGGCTATTTTGCTGAAAAGCAATATGATGATGATGATGATATGTTCTAAAAAAACAGGTTAGCCCACAAATTTTTAAACTCGACAGAGGGCAAAAATTAAATCTGTATTGGTTTGCTAGGGCTACCATAACAAAGAACCACAGATTGGGTGGCTTAACCAACAGAAATTTATTTTTTTCTAGTTCTGGAGGCTGGAAGATCAATGTGTTAGTACGGTTGGAGTCTACTAAGCCCTCTCTCCTTAGCTTGTAAATGGCTGTCTTCTGGTGTCTTTACATGGGCTTTCTCTGTATGTGTCTGTGTCCTAATCCTTTTTTGTAAAGACACCAGTCACGTTGGATTATGGCCCACCTGGATGACCTCATTTAACCTTAATTACACCTCTTTAAGGATCCTATCTCCATATATGTCACATTTTGTGGTATGAGGAGTTAGAACTACATGTGCATTGAGCTTGGGGGGGACACAACTCAGCCCATAAGGTGGTTTAAGCTGTAGCATAAGTTTGGGGATTATAAATATTAGAAACACATTTGTATTTAAGAAAGAAAAAAGAAAACTTTTTAGGTACAGAGTGATTCAACTTTAAAACAAACAATTAAAACATCTGCTTTCAATAACTTATTAATTGATTTTGTAATTTAACACGTTTCCATTCTGTTCAAAACAATGTGCTTTCAATAAAAGAATCAAGTTACTTTTTACTCATTCCTCATTAATGGGTTCTGGGCACAATGGCAACCTGAAGTGTTCACTGAAATCCTCATTCTCATCATCATCTTCATCATTATCATCCTCCTCACCAACAAACTAACATTTACTAAGCACTTCTTCGTGTTACACAATTTTGCTACACACACCACCAGCACTATTTTGTTTAATCCCTGTAATAATTTTATGAGCTAAGTACAAGTCCTATTACCTATTATAAATAAGAAAACTAAGACTTAGAGAGTTAAATTATTTCATGAATACCTAAAATGAATAAACGAGGGACACTTGATTTGTATTCATTTATGTCTGAGTCTGGAATCTCTGCATAGCACTACTTTTAATGACTGACATAATAGACACTTTATGTGATATAGGAAAACCTATATCAGCAGTCAGAACCAGGGATATAGTACACAAACAGCAGAAACTTCTAAGAATTCTGCAAGATATAGACCACATTGAAGTAAATCCAGTTCTGACCTGTATGGGAAAGAGCATATGGCCTACAAAAAGGGAGGAAGAAATTCAGACAGAAGAATATTCTCGATATTTCCTGGAATAAGGTGAGCTGGAGGCAAAGGATAATCCAGCAATGAGCAAGGAGCTTGCCAATGGTGTTTGCTCCCAGCCCAAATCACCTCATCACTGATGACCAAATGATGAGGAAGACGAAAAAGGAAATCAGGGAAGATAGCTTCTTAAAAAGAGGGAGAAAAGAGGAAATGACATAAAAGCAGACTAAAATTGCAAAATACTAAAATTGGCATGAATGGATTAAAATCTCCGAAGATTCGGACCTGGCATCAAAACCCAAAATCCAACTGTAGACTCTTTCAAGTAAAAAGAAAAAATGACACCAATTCAATGTCCCAAATAGGAGACTGTTTAAAAATATGTTATTTTATAGTCAATGGAATGTCAACCAACTATTAAAAATTACAATCTACCATATAATTTAGAAATATTGAAATATTTCAAGATAAGATTTTTTAGGTGAAGCATTGATTACAAAAGATATTTTGATACAGTAGGATTCTAAATTTATAAATAAAGTGTTACTATGACTATTAACACAGAAAAAAGAAAATATGTGCCACTGTAGTGTTGCCTATTCTTGTAGTACTGGGGAAAACCTTTGTTCTTAATTTTGTGGCTTATATTTTATAAATTTTCTATAAAAACACATAATGTATAATAAAAATCACATTATTTTCAAAAAAAAAAGAGGAGAAAATTGCAGGCAGTTCACAGCCAAAAGGCATCTGAAAACTAGGTGAGGCAACTTGCTAAGAATAAGGCAAGTACACTAGAAACTGGAAGAATTATGACAGGCTGTTCAAGGAAAAGACAGTAGAACAGGGAGAATACCAGCTCTTCTGAGGCTCCAGAAACAGCAGAGGTCGTTAATTCAGGCTGTGTATCTTGAGTATCTTAGTAAATAAGCAGTGTGTCCCACGAATGTGGTACTGGAAGGTGTAAGGATTTACTCAAATCGAGTTGAGAATGGGTTGAGAAAGGCTATTACTCTAAACCAAAGTCTCTCAGCTCTTGGCAGAACAAAATCAACTGCAGAACTATGTAAAAATAATGATTCTCTCAGTCCATCTCAAACTAATTAAATCAGACTCTCTGGCATGAGAATCACTGTTTTTTTCTTTTTTCTTAAGTTCTGCAGATGAATCTAATGTGCAGCCATGATTGAGACAACAGTCTAACTCAAAAGAATCATCTAGTTAATTAGAGAGAGTACATGTACTTTTATCCTTAATACATTCCTGGTCAAGAATTTCCTACTAAAAATTGTTAAATGCATATGTTTTAATGTGAATTATCACACGATGAGAAGTTTTTGTCTTTCTTTACCATAAATAGCAAGCTCCTATCCAATGCCTTCATCAACGACTTATAATCACATAAAAATTAAGTAGATCACACGTACTCTTTAGATGTGACGAAGAGAAGGAAATAAATAGACCTTAGAGGAAGGAATGACTTCCAGCCCTCAAACAGATTTGTATTCTTGTCTGTGTCCGCAAAGCTCCTGTCAATTTCCCTGTTTTATTGTGTCCTTGTGTACATATCTCTCCTCCTCAACCCTGTGCTCTTAAGCATATCTTTTTATCATCAACATCTGGCATACAGTAGATGCTTAATAAATGTCTGTGGATTGGACAAAGAGATGAAGAGCCAGGCATTATTATTATTTCTATTATATTTCTTTTAGTTCTATGAGTCTAGAATTCTATGGTAACTATTCTCAGTCTTGCAAAACTTCCTCATTTTCCATCTACACTTTTATAATGCTGTTGGTTAATAACCAACTTCCCTGGTTATTTGTAAAACCTGTAAACAATTCTGGACTATGTTGTAATGTTGTCCTCAAATGGGCATAAGGATTTTAAGGGTTATCAATGGCATTTATCAGTGCACATCATAAGCCATATTGCTTTTTATTTGCTTCAAAATTCATTTAACTTAATGAGTACCAAGTTATTTGTGCATGTTGGGGGAGGGGTGGATTGGGAGTTTGAGATTAGCAGATGCAAACTATTATATAGCGAATGATAAACAACAAGGTCTTACTGTATAGCCCAGGGAACTATATTCAATATCCTGTGATAAACCATAATGGGACAGAATATTTTAAAAAAGAAGGTATACATTAGAAAAAGTTATTTGTGCATGTTGAACTATACTGTTTGGGAGTAAAAATAACTGTGGTAAACAAATACAACACCTTCAGGTAGGTGACCCATAGATTATATGGTTTGGACTTCCTCAATTAAAAACAGAAATCTGGAGACAAATGGCTTAGGTACAGACAAATTCAGTGTGTTCTGGGGTTGACCATGACCAACTTCCTTAAAACCATCCATCCTCAAGGATGTCAGCTGAAGTTCAAACATTTGAGAACCTTTGTGGGTTAAACTAATTCCATGAAACTTTAAAATTCAAGATATGGTGCAATCCGTGTGCCAGGTGGACAGTAGATCATTTTACACCAGGAGTCAAGGATTAGAAATTTCAGGGGTGAGGAAGGATGTGCTGCCCCAGCAAACATCTGCAATCTTTACTTATATATACTACACAATGCTCGTTTAAGGTACTGGGTATTAGAAAGAACAGGTGCTGTTTTTTTTTGTTTGTTTGTTTTAACCATAGCTATTGTGATTAATCATTATAATGAAAAAAAACATGAAATAAATTTTAAAGGATGCTGCATGACCTGCCTGTCTAAATAGGCTTTTTTAGTACTAGACTTAAAATACTTGTCAGAGAATGTTCTGTGCTTGCCCTGTTGCAAATAATTAAGTGAGATCTCAGTTTCTGAAAAGCTGTTGTGAGCATAAAAATGCATGTGAATATATTTCACATATTCTGCTTCTGTTCCTTTGTTCAGTTGCTTTTCTAACTCTAGGAATTTGATGTAACCGAGTTGAATGAAGTTGAGGTCTTAAAACTTGAAATTAGGGCCTCCCTGGTGGCGTAAGTGGTTGAGAGTCCGCCTGCCGATGCAGGGGATACGGGTTCGTGCCCCGGTCTGGGAGGATCCCATATGCCGCGGAGCGGCTGGGCCCGTGAGCCATGGCCGCTGAGCCTGCGCGTCCGGAGCCTGCGTGTCCGGAGCCTGTGCTCCACAACGGGGGAGGCCACAACAGTGAGAGGCCCGCATACCGCAAAAAAAAAAAAAAAAAAAAAAAAAAACTTGAAATTAAACAACATTCAGTTATCTTTGTTTTGGTTTTTTCTCCACCAAGCAACTCAAATTGTATTGTTAATGCCATTGCTGATATTGAAAAAGAGTAAAGCTTTATTACAGCTTACATATCAGTCAAGAAGAGTAAAGCCCTAGTGTAGTCATATTTCAGGGCATGTTACCATGTGCATCAATCAATTCATCTGTCTTTCTTTAACAACAGTGAGTTCCAATGATTCTTCACTAAAATCATTAATTTTTATTTGATGACTCACTATTATTTGTTGAAAGATAATGAGGACTCTTCACACCACAGAACTGTCATATGTATTATTCTATATTCAGGAAACTGCTGGCTATGTATTAGAATATTTCCATATCATACTAAATATGTCTCAAAAAAATCACCACAAAGATTTTTAAATGTTCCCCATATACAGTTGTATATGAGTTTGGGTGAACCTTTACCACTAGAAATTACGGTAAAAATTTATCAAGTAATAAACGGATTGAAATATTTCCTTGTGAGGATATGTCAAGTAAATTGAGACAGAAGGAACAGAGAGGGATGAACTGCTCATGCTTATGTACTAGTTCAAGTCCATATTCTCCTATATCTGAATATTACCTTTTGTATTTTTCCAATAATAAAATCGGGAAAAAAATTTTATAACAAAAATGTGGACCATAGATTTTACAAAGAAAAAAAAAGATTATTGCAAGGTGGTTGAGCAGGATACAGGAGGCTAGCTCAAATCTGACTCTTGATAGCAAGGAATTGATCAAGATGACAGAGGAGGAGGATGCAGAACTCAGCTCTCCCAATGAACACATCAAAAATACATTTACACGTGGAGCAATCTCACTGAAAACTAACAGGAAACTGGCAGAAAGACACCTGTACAACCAGGCTGTGAGAAAGATACACATGTAATCAGGTAGGAAGGGAAGTGAAGCAATCAGGTCTGGACCTGTGCCCCTGGGAGAGGACTTAGAGGAAAAGGGAAAATACAGGTGGAGACTTAGCCTAGGGAGTGAGCAGTTCGAGACTGGGTGCCCTAGTCCAGGGGTCCTACAAAGGGGAGATGAATCCCCTTGGCTGGTTGGAGGACCGCTGGGACAAACAAGAGGGCTATGGGAAGCCTGGACTCTGCTCATGAGGAACACATGCTGGCTTTCCCCCAGGCAGTGTGGAGAGGGCAGAGGGAAGTCTGCTCTGGCAGCTGCTAGGTTTCCCATGACTGCCTTGATGTGTGCCCCAGCCCGAGCCAAGTGAACACTACAGACTCACTCACTCCACATCACAGGGTAGAACTGGATTTAGGGCTGCCACAACTGGGGAGAAAGCTCAACCATGGGATGCAGAGGTGACTAGGTCCCAGGACAGCCTCTGAGTGGGGCAGACCTGGCCGTTGTTGGTGCTCACTCAAGCAGTGCCTCAGAAGGAGCCCAGAACTCCGATGGCAGCTGGTCCCTCACAGCTGTCTGATATACTCCAAGAGGCCATGTGGGCCTTACCTACCCTGTGGTGTGGCTCCACAGCAAGACAGGGGCAGTGGAGGGTTGAGGGACTGATTGACTCTGAGGGAGAAAAGTGATTTGCACCTAAGACTGCTTCTGAGCAGAGCAAGGGAAACAACTGTGGCCACCTGCATAGACAGCACATTGGAGAGAGTTTGGACCTCTGTCTGTAGCCAACCAGAGCTGAAAGCCTGTATAGGCCCACCTTGCTTCACCACTCCCCTACTCTGGGGAAAAGGTCCCAGTGCTGGGAGAGGGTGAAACACAGAGTCTGGCCTGACTCTCGGGGCTTCTGCTCCAGTAACTTGGGATCAGAAACAGCCCCTGATAGGCTTCACAGAGGAATTTACCAAACATAAATGGATAACTAATACCTGTTCTTCTGAAACTATTCCAAAGAATCTAGGAGGATGAAACACTCCTAAGTTCATTCTATGAGGCCAACATTATCCTGATACCAAAACCAGAGAAATATAATACCAAAAAAACAGAAAGAAAGAAAAAGAAAATCACAGGCCAATACTTTGTTGAATATATAGGGTATAAAGTCCTTAACAAAGCATTAGCAAACTAAATCCATCAATATATAAAAAGTATTATACACCATGATCAAGTAGGATTTATTCCAGGAGATGCAAGGATATTTCAATATTCACACATTAATCAATGTGATATACCACATTAACAAAAGGAAGGATAAAAATTACATGATCATCTCAATTGATGCAGAAAAAGAATTTGAGAAAACTCAACATCCATTCATGGTAAAAACTCTCATCAAAGTTGGGTATAGAGAGAACATATATCAACATAATAAAAGCCATTTATGGCAAGTCCACATCTAACATCGTACTCAATGGTGAAAAGCTAAAAGCTTTTCTTCTAAAATCAGGAACAAGACAAGGATTCCTACTCTTGCCACTTCTGAATAACACAGTATTGGAAGTCCTAGCCACATCAATCAGTCAAGAAAAAAAAAAGGCATGCAAATTAGAACAGCAGAAGTAAAGCTGTCACTATTAGCAGATGACATGATGCTATATATAGAAAACCCTAAAGTCTCCACCAGAAAATGATTCAAACTAATAAATGAATTCAGTAAAGTTGCAGGATACAAAATTAATATACAGAAATCTGTTGCTTTTCTATACACTAATAATGAACTATGAGAAAGAGAAATCAAGAAAACTATCCCATTTAAAATTGCATCAGAAAGAATAAAATATCTAGGAATAAAATTAACTGAGGAGGTAAAAGACCTATACTCTGCAAACTGTAAAACACTGATGAATGAAATTGAAGATGATACAAAGAAATGGAAGGATATCCCTTTCCAAAGATATCTTTCAAGCTCTTGGATTGGAGGAATTAGTATCGTTAAAATGTCCATACTACGCAAAGCAATCTACAGATTTAATGCAATCCCTAGCAAAATACCCATGATGTTTTTCACAGAACTAGAAGAAAAATTCCTAAAATTTATATGGAACTAAAAAAAACCCTAAATTCCCAAAGCAATCTTGAGGAAAAAAAAGAACAATGCTGGAGGTATCACACTCCCTGTCTTCAGACTGTATTACAAAGCTACAGTAAGCAAAACAGCATGGTACTGGCACAAAATCAGACACACAGATCAATAGAACAGAATGCACAGCCCAGAAATAAACCCACACACCTATGGCCAATTGATCTATGACAAAGAAGGCACAAATATACAATGAAGAAAAGACAATCTCTTCAATAAGTGGTGCTGGGAAAACTGGACAGCCACATGTAAAAAATGACATTAGGACATTTCCTCACACCATATACAAAATAAACTCAAAAGACCTAAATGTAAGATCAAAACCCATAAAACTCCTTGGATAAAACAGGCAGCATGCTCTTTGACATAAATTGTAGCAATTTATGTTTTTTGGATCAATATGCTGAGGAAAAGAAAACAAAAGCAAAAATAAACAAATGGGACCTAATTAAACTTAAAAGCTTTTTCACAACAAAGGAAACCATCAACAAAATGAAAAGACAACCTACTGAATCTAGGAAAACATTTGCAAATGATATGACTGAGAAGGGCTTAATATCCAAAAATATATAAACAACTCATACATCTCAATATAAAAAAATATACAAATAAAAAACAACCTGGGGCTTCCCTGGTGGCATAGTGGTTGAGAGTCTGCCTGCCGATGCAGGGGACACGGGTTCGTGCCCCGGTCCAGGAGGATCCCACATGCCGCGGAGCGGCTGGGACCGTGAGCCATGGCCGCTGGGCCTGCACGTCCAGAGCCTGTGCTCCGCGGTGGAAGAGGCCACAACAGTAAGAGGCCCATGTACCACAAAAAAAAAAAAAAAAAAACCACAACAACCTGATTTTTAAAAGTGTGCAGAAGAACTGAATAGATATTTTTCCAAAGAGCACACACAGATGGTCATCAGGCACATGAAAAGATGTTCAACATAGCTAGTCATCAAAGAAATACAAATCAAAACCGCAATAAGAGATCACCTCACACCTATCAGAATGGCTATTATCAAAAAGACCACAAATGACAAATGGAGAAAAAGGAAGCCCTAGTACACTGTTGGTGGGAATGTAAATTGATATAGCCACTATGGAAAAACAATATGGAGGTTACTCATAAAACTAAAAATACAACTACCATATGATCCAGCAATTCAAGTCCTGAGTATATATCTGAAACAAAACAAAACATTAATTTGAAAATATACATGTACCTCAGCATTCATAGCAGCACTCTTTACAATAGTCAAGATGTATAATCAACCCAAGTATCCATCAACAGACAAATGGATAAAGAAGATGTGGTATATATATATATATATATATATATATATATACACATACATATATATATTGGGTTGGCCAAAAAGTGCCTTCGATTTTTAAGTAAAAATAAAGACATATCTTTCATTTTCACCAAGAACTTTATTGAACAGTGTATTCACCCTTTTGTTCCACTACCTTCTGCCTTTTTTTAGGCAACTTCATAATTCCACCTTCGCAAAACTTTTTATCTTTTTGAGGAAAGAACTGGTCCAGGTGCCTTTTACAGTCTTCCAGGGAATTGAAATTTTTTCCATTAAGAGAATTTTGTAAAGACCTAAATAAATGGAAATTCAAAGGTGCCATGTCTGGTGAATACAGCGGATGAATCAGAACTTCCCAGACAAGCTGTAACAGTTTGCCTGATCAACAAAGAAACACGAGGTCTTGCGTTATCCTGATGGAAGATTATGTGTTTTCTGTTGACTAATTCTGGACGCTTTTCATCATGAGCTGCAATCAGGTCTAATTGGGATCAGTACTTGGAATTGTTTGGTTTTTTGGAAGGAGCTCATAATAGAGGACTCCCTACCAATCCCACCGTATACAAAACATCACCTTCTTTGGATGAAGACTGGCCTTTGGTGTGGTTGGTGGTGGTTCATTTCTCTTGCCGCACGATCTCTTCTGTTCCACATTATAGTACAGTATGCACTTTTCATCGCCCGTCACAATTTGTTTTAAAAACGGAATGTTTTCATTACATTTAAGTTGAGAATAGCATGTGGAAATACAGTCAAAAAGGGTTTTTTTTCACTTAACTTATGTGGAACCCAAACATCAAAGTGATGAACATAACCAAGCTGGTGCAAATGATTTTCAACACTTGATTTGGATATTCTGAGTATGTCGACTATCTCCCATGTGGTATAATGTTGATTGTTCTCAATTAATGTCTCAATTTGATCACTATCAACTTCAACTGGTCTACCTGACCATGGATCATTATCCAGAGAGAAATCTCCAGCACAAAACTTTGCAAACCACTTTTGACATGTTCCATCAGTCACAGCACCTTCTCCATACACTGCACAAATCATTTTCTTGTGTTTCAGTTGCGTTTTTACCTTCCTTGAAATAACAAAACATAATATGTGGAAGATGTTGCTTTTTCCTTCCATCTTCGACATTAAAATGGCTACACAAAAATTCACCAATTTTGATGTCTTTTTTTTAAATGCACTCCGATATGACAGCTGTCACATGCAATCTATCAAAATTGTTTCCAATGAAGTTAAAGACAACTGAGTGCTACTAGAGCCATCTTATAGAAAGAACTGAACAAACCTCTTGGCCAACCCAATACATATATGTGGTATATATATACATACATATATAATGGTGATATATATATATATAGACACACACACACACACATATATATATATATACATATAACAATGGAATATTACTCAGCCATAAACAATGAAATCCTGCCATTTGCAGCAATGTGGATGGACCTAGAGAATATTATGCTTAGTGAAATGTTAGAATAAGACAAATACTGTATGATATAGCTTATATGTGGAATCTAAAAGATAAAACAGACAAATGTATATAGTGAAACAGAAACAGACTCGCATCTGTAGAAAACAAACTAGTGGTTACCAGTGGGAGAGGGAGCTGGGGAGGAGCAAGAGAGGAGTATGGGATTAACAGGTACGATCTACTATGTATAAAATAGATAACCAACAAGAATATATTGTACAATGCAGGGAATTATAACCTTTATTTTATAATAACCTTTAATGGAGTATAATCTATAAAAATACTGAATCACTATGCTGTATACCTGAAACTAATATAATATCATAAATCAAGTATAATTCAAATAAAATAAAATAAAATGGTGATGTTGTCAACTGTGAAATACATAACAATTTTTAAAAATACAAAAAAATAAAATAAATAAATTTGTCTTCAGTTTTGTTCAATGTGACTAACACTATAATAAATATCCTGCACAAATATCAAAAGAAAAAAGAAAAAAAGGAGTTTAATATTTGAAGTTCCTTACCTTCATCTATTGATAGAGGAAACAAACCAAATATATTCACTTATGGATAACTGTCAGTACCTCAAGGAATTTATAACCATCCATAGGTGTTTGTGACCTTCCTTAAACCAAGACTTTAAGGACCCACAACCTATATGAAGAAAATTTGGTAATATTCTCATTTAGCTACTGCATATTTCATTTGCTTTTAACCACTACAGAACAAATTCAAAGGTGCATGTTTTCGGTTCTCATGGAGTAGAAGTTGGGTTTTTTTCCCCAATGTTTTTTTTATTAAAATTTTCAAAAATACAGAAAAGTTGAAATAATTTTACAGTGAACACCCTTATATCCACTTACATGGGGGTATTTAAAAAAAAACTGTGAAGTGTGCCAAACTTTTTTTTTTTATGTAAGTAATATCACTGAAAGAGAAAAAACCTATGTTCACAGACATTTAAGTGTATCTGGCAATTGGGCATAGAATTCAACAAAATTATAAAAAGCTATTTAAATTAAAGGAAGATGGAGAGAAATTTATTAGCAACATATAGTTTAGCTATGGATGGATCCATATTACTGATGGTAGAATGATTCAAATACAATTTCAAATAGTATTCAGTTGAAATCAGCCATCACTGAGATACTGAGAAAAAAAGAAGCAAAACATTTTTAGGTCTCATCAAATTCTGGCAAAATGGGGATAGGAGAGTACCAATGAATTTAGCTGCAAATTATGTTTTAATGTGGTGTTTTCCAAAGTGTAGGAGGTATATCACTAGTAGTATTGGCTTCTACAATAAATAATTATAAAGTGGGTGAATATGAAGAAAAATCAGACAAATAATAGTATATATGTAACACAGACTGGTTGAAATTATACAGATAGTTGTCAAATGCCTAAAGTAAGAGAAATATTGTTTTAATGGTAGTTAACAAACAGTATTTTGAAAAATCCAATGAGAAGATATTACACATGATAAAATCATTCAAAGAGTTGTAGGTACTACCCCTTTCTACTTACTAAAAACTGATTTCCATGCGTCTCTCATCTAAAACTTAAATATGTTCCCACAGATTTTCTTCCCAAATGAAAACTCTAAAGATGACCAGGAGTCCCATTTCCTTGAGAACACACCATCTATCGAATGGACTATTTTTATTAATCAACAGGAGTGGGGCAAAGTATTTTAATTCCTTCCCTAACTCATTGCAAGTCTATAATTTGAAAATCTTCTTCTATAATATAAATATAATAAATTACCATCGCAAACTGATAGTGTGATTTCTAAGCCATAAAAACAGCAGGTGGATAAATACAGGTTGTGATTGCTTAGAATATAAAGTTAGTACTGTATCACTGAAAGTCTTAAATTATTGGCACTTCACTCCCATGCAGACGATAGGAGTAAATTTCCTCATCTATCATCAAGCTGTAATAGTCTTTATAGCAAATGTAGACTCTAGGATAGGTGACTGGTGTCATCATATTCTGCAATATGAACCATTTGAAGACAGAGTTTCTTGGCAAATGAGTTGAACAAAAGATTAAATTCAACCAGAGTTTTGAATGTTCATTTTATTCTAGCATTTTTATACAGTTTAAACAATTCAGATTTCCTCCCCACCTACCTCCTCCCTTTTGCTTTTATAATCTTCTCAATCTCTCAATCTCAATCCCTCTCTCTCTCTCTCTCTCACATACACATGACACATGAGAGAAAAAACCTTTCCAAAATCCATTTGTTTCAATAATTGAATTATTACAATGTTCTGCCATCTGATTTTACTAAACTCTGTTAATGAAATAATAAAGAAATAGATTTCTATGTGAAATTTCAAGCCACTTCAAATAGTTTCCTTTTATACATATGATTGTATTGATAGACCTTCAATCTTTATAATACTGCAGTGCTTATACTAGAATAATTAAGGCCCATCCTTTTATTATGGAGAGGCTATTTGGAGGTAATTACAAGTGTCTTAGAGACAGAGACCACAATCACACTTTCTTCTCCTTCCATATATTTTGCTACTGCTTAGCAGGCCCAAGGATCAAAGTAAAGGCCATAGTCTTCTAACCCATATACAGGAACTTTATATATATATATTTTGTGTGTGTGTGTGTGTGTGTGTGTGTGTTACGCGGGCCTCTCACTGTTGTGGCCTCTCCCATTGCGGAGCACAGGCTCCGGATGCACAGGCTCAGCAGCCATGGCTCACGGGCCTAGCCACTCCGCATCATGTGGGATCTTCCTGGACCGGGGCACGAACCTGTGTCCCCTGCATCGGCAGGCGGACTCTCAACCACTGCGCCACCAGGGAAGCCCAGGAACTTATATTTTTAATGCTTCTAACAATTTTTAGAGTTTCATACTACATTTAAAAATTTAATTTTTAATCTAATCCCCAGCCAGGGTCATAGTAACCCCTAGCACCATGATGTGGATGCTAAGGGACCATGGCTAATGAACCAGAGTTTAAGTAGCCCTACAATTATCCTGCTCAACATAGATTGAGTCTATGTAATAGAAAGGAATGTAACATTAACAGAAAGATTTGGATATTTAAGAAAAATCTGGAACTAAGAGGTAAATAATCATTGTATATTCACGGGAAATTTAGTTTCAATAGTGACCAGAGATCAAGAATTCTATTAGGGTTGCAAGAACATCCATTACAATCATATAGATCAGATGTCATTTTTAGTTGGACCAAAAAAAAAAGTTCCAATCAAAATATTTTAGGCTTCAGGTAAATATTTTAAAATAATATAATTCAGTAAGATTCATCTGAAGTTTTCTATACCCACATAGGACATGAAACCTGTTAGAATGACTAAACAATTTCCCTATTTGGGAATCCATAATTAGAGACCCTTATTCCAACTCAATTTGATGAACAGAGAAAGGGAGTTTAATTTAATATTAAATAAAACAAACCTTCTCCTCAAATTCCATGTCCATCTAATTTGTTCTTTTACCTGACAGAGTAGTTTAGCAGGAAAAAAATGAAATTCATTTTGTTCTGGGTTTTGGTCAAGCCAATGATCTTTATTTTGTGAAATGTTCAGATAAAACTAGGAGGTAAAGTCAATTTATTATCTCGTTGTTCCCAAATATCCAATTATCCAAAACATCGATAGAAATTTCCTCTGTTTTCCATGACCAAACCCACCAAGTCCATTACAGACTTTATCACTCTACTTGAGATCTGGATCCAATTTTATCTTACTCCCCTGGGAATCTGACCCCAGTGACTGACTATATTCATCCTTTCACTTACCTGCATTTCACACTCTTCTTTTCTACCACATTCTTTCCATCAACATTTAAGCAATTTCAAAAGTGTCTTTTGGTCTTAAAAAAGTCTTCCCTTGAAACCCTTCCCCTGTTTTTTCCTCCTTTCTCTCTGCAACTGCCTCTGACCCTCCTGCTGATGTATCTTCTTCCTGACCCTTAAATGTTGGTGCTCTTCAAGAAAGATTCTTTACTTTCTTCTCTTCTTCCTTCATATTCTTTCCATAGGTGATCTCCTTGACATCCATGCTTTCATTATCCACTTACATATCAACACATTTCAAGTACGTGTTTCTGATGTTCTTTCAGATTGGTATCCCAGAAGCAGACCCCAGAACAAGAATTTGAATGTAAGTAGTTTATTTTGGAAATGATCACAGGAAACCCAGTCAAGGAGTGGGGAATTGAGAAAATGAAGGGAGCCAATCCAAGCTGGGTTATCAGCCAGCTTCCTCTGTGAGCTAGTGGAATTCGATCCATTGGGAAACTCTGGGACACAGTGTAGAAGAGCTGGGGACAAGCAGGTCCAACTCTGTAAAGTCCCCAGAACCCCTTAAAGAATGTTGCTTTCACAAGTGTTTTCTTTTCCTGTCTGAATGTAAGTTACATTGATATACGGAGTGACATTGAATATGTTGTATTACTGTCTTTCCTTCGGTGGAGATGTAGTGTGTGTGTATGTATATATATATATATATATATATATATATATATATATATATTTGATTCAAATTGGCTTAAAAGACTGTATTACTCTATCTCAAGGGAAGAGGAGAGACTAATACTTACTGGATTTCAATAATAGATGATGTGATGATGGTTAAAGTAATATGTGGCACAAGGCTTATCAGACAGATCTAACACTTTTTGAAACTATAATGGGAACTTACTGCTGCCCCCTTTCAACAGGCTGCCTATCTTCTCTACTTATCTGAGAACAAATCCCTGGCTTTTGTCCATCCCCTTGTCTCTTGTTTCCTAGGCAGCAAATCTTTTTACATGATTCTATAGCTTTTCCTCTTCTGAATGATCTTCCCAGAGCATTTTGTCACTATGCCCCCATATACTAAGTCCCTTGGCCAGAGGCAACTGAGTGCCCACATATTCCCCCCTCGTGCAGCTAGAGCTGTGAAATCAGTAAAAATAATAACAATGCATGTGAGACACCAGGGCATATGTAGGAGATAATAATACTGTGACTATAAGCATAAAGTAGATAGTAGGGGAAGCCTGAAAGATCATGCCATAGACTAACAAGGGGTAGTATCATTCTACCCCCCAAAAGATCATAGCCACACACTAATCCAGGAGGCAGGGCAGTTTTTTGCTTACGGGGGTCAGCTGTACTATCAAACTGCTTACGTGAGAACCCCAGCTCTAGCAATTTGCTGAATTAATTTTCCTTCCTAAAAATAAAAATAATAATGGAAACTACTTCATAGTGTTGTTATATAGATTAAATGAAGAATGGAAAAACAACAAAGTCCTACGCTGTAGCACAGGGAACTATATTCAATATCCTGTGATAAACTGTAATGGAAAAGAATATAAAAAAGAATGTATATATATGTATAACTGAATCACTTTGCTGTACAGCAGAAATTAACACAACACTGTAAATCAACTATACTTCAATTAAAAAGTAAATAGGTTAAATGAGATGTTCCTTATAAATCATCAATCACAGTGCCTAGCATATAGTGAACACTCGTTCAGTGTAGGCTGTTGTCAATTAATACCTCCAGCCAGCATCTGCCAGCCATGATTTTCTCCCAAGCACATGTCCTGTAAGTGACTGACACTGAAGCATCTGCTCTGATGTCCTTCATCTGGCAAAAAATGTGCAAAAAGACGGGCTCTGTTAGACATCCAAATATGTCTCGTCAGCTTCTTCCAAGTCCCTGTTTAAACCTCTCCTATGTTCAGTTTCAAAAGGTATGGGGAGCCTGTCTTCCCTCTCCCTGGTAGGATCTAACATACATGGCAGTTGGCTTTGTGGAACCCTATTTCCAAAGAGGAATGTAGAATTGCTTTTTGAGATTTTTTTGTTTTGTTTTAATTAAATGCCATCCTGTGTGCCTTGATATATTCAGTCCACTGGTAACTCCTCTCTCATCTTTTTTTTTTTTAATTTTTTTGCGGTACGCGGGCCTCTCACTGCTGTGGCCTCTCCCGTCGTGGAGCACAGGCTCTGGACGCGCAGGCTTAGTGGCCACGGCTCACGGGCCCAGCCGCTCCGCGGCACGTGGAATCCCCCCAGACCGGGGCACGAACCCGCATCCCCTGCATCGGCAGGTGGACTCCCAACCACTGCACCACCAGGGAAGCCCTCCTCTCTCATCTTACACACATCTCCCTTTGGTCCTAACATCACCGTCATATATGCCTGGGGAATGAGGTCCAAGGGCAACACAAGCTCTACGCCCCACATCATACGTACTTGTGAGCTGCAGATCCAGACAAGAGATGTGCACTCCTGAGTCACTGGGTCCCTTTCACATCTACTCACTATTTGGTTGTAGCAGAGAGCACACCCATTCCCTGCAAAGAGTTGAACCCCTGATAGGAGTCATAACATGGGGTGAATCTCAAATAGAAACAGAACTTTCAAATTTTAAATAAAAGGGAGATTCTTCTCCTCTCATTGATTGATTTAGGTTAGCAATTTTCTTATTGAGTGAGTGTTAGATTCCCTAAGTGTAGACTTAAGGCTCTGAGCTCTTACTTCTAAAATTAAATATCATCAATGAAAGCAGAAATCTGCTATTAGCAATGTGAATAGTGCTGTTTAAGTAACAGTATTCAACTTTGCTTTCAATGAGCTGTGTAAATGTTCTTTTACTAAGGGATAAGTATAATATTTATAAGTATATACAGAAATATACATATACATGCACACACACACGTGTATGTGCATTGCTTAACCATAGGTGGACCTTCGTCAGGTAATACATCACCTCTGAAACCTCAGCCCCTTCGGGGTGTAAGTGCAGGAGTTGGGCACTGCAGGTACTACCCACTGTGAGTTATGGCTTATGTAATAATTTGCTCAGCTGAGTAGCAGTCTAATGATTTGCAATCAGCAATGCTTTCTCCTGATTCAGCTGATGTCTCAGTTTCTTCACAGTATTCATTACGTAATTTTTTGATATTTATGTTCCACTCCTGTACTTTATTTTCTAGCACTGTGGTTCGCATGTAGGAAATCTCTGATGGCTAAGTTTAATCACCACAAAGAGACTCAGTTCGTTACCTGTTTGTTTATGTTTTGTTCTTTGAAAACTGCCTGGAACTGAACCACACTTTCTAGCCAATCTGTTGTGTTATTGTTGTTATTGTTGTTGTTGCAAAGTGGCCAGGGTGAAAGGGCTCCAGGATCAAAGCAGCGGCAGCGAGGGGCAAGGAGGTGAGGTGAAGATCAGATTAGCAGTCAGATGGCAGAAGTGAAGAACTGAAAGAAAGTAATCTATCTCAGTAGGTTTTGAACCTATCTGTTCAGGATGGACAAAAGACATCACTAGGGACTAGTGAACAGCTGGTGAAAGGAAGCAATGCTGTAGAAAATAGACATAAGCCCCAGACTGACTCTTTTTAAAAAATTTATCTTATTGAAGTATAGTTGATTTGCAAGGTTGTGTTAATTTCTGCTGTACAGCAAAGTGATTCAGTTATATATAATATATACATTCTTTTTCATATTCTTTTCCATTATGGTTTATCACAGGGTACTGAATACAGTTCCCTGTGCTATACAGTAGGACCTTGTTGTTTATCCTTTTTATAATAATTTGGATCCGCTAATCTCAAGCTTCCAATCCTTCCCACTCCCACCCATCCCCCCTCCTTGGCAACCACTAGTCTGTTCTCTATGTCTGTGAATCTGTTTCTGTTTCATAGATAAGTTCATCTTATTAGATTCCACATATAAGTGATATCATATGGTATTTGTCTTTCTCAGTCTGAGTTCACTTAGTATGATAATCTCTAGGTCCATCCATGTTTCTGCAAATGGCATTATTTCATTCTTTTTTTATGGCTGAGTAATATTCCATTGTATGTATGTACAACACCTTCTTTATCCATTCATCTGTCAATGGACATTTAGGTTGTTTCCATGTCTTGGGTATTATAAATAGTGTTGCTGTGAACATAGGGATGCAAGTATCTTTTTAAATTATAGTTTTTTCCAGATATATGCCCAGGAGTGGGACTGCTGGATCATATGGCAAACTCTATTTTTAGTTTTTTGAGGAATCTCCATACTGTTTTCCTTAGCGCCCAGCCTGACTCTTATATGGAAGTAACAGCCAAAGAAATGGCATTTATGGGGAAATCATGTTTCCAAGTTATATCAAAGTAGATCAGACTCATTTCTCAAACGAACATGGTTTATTTTCTCATAACTCTTGGATTTGGGACATGCTGCTGCCTTTGCAATACTTTCAGTTTCATTCAGTTATTCATCTGGGGATCATAAGAATACTACTAAAATTGGCACACAATAAATCCTCAATAAATGTTAGCTATTGTTATTCCTGGCTATATGCTAAACATTTTTTTTTGCCAGAATTCATAAAGAGCTTCCACCAACCCAATGTGAGCTGCAAATATGTTTACCTGTGTTATTTAAGAGGCTTTGCCATTATTAAGCTTGTTCTTTTTTTTTTTTTTTTTTTTTTTTTGCTGGAAGATGAGTTTGAACTGATTTTAGTGTGTGGGGGGTACTGAAAAATTGAATATTTTACAAATATTTCACCATGTTATTTAAAGCCAAACCTTATTGGTAACAAATAACCAATAATTTAATGTCCCAATATTTATTAGAACTAAAATCTACATTTTATTAACTCTTTTGTCAAAAGAATCTCCAGGGGTAATTCTATTATCTTAACTCTGCTGAATCACCAGATATCAACAAAACCAAGGGGAGCAGTCAAACAGTTAGCCCATTCCATTAGAAATCCTCAGAATGTACTGACCAACTTGCCTTTAAAAATACTACCTGGAGTTCATTTGTCTTCCGGGGTAGTTCAGTTTTCCATCCTGACCTTGCAAAAATGTTAAAATATCCAGAACCTATGCTTCATCTCTCACCCATTTCAAAATTACGTCTTTGCTTTTGGTCTAACTTCGGAATTTTTTCCCAAGCATCTCCCTGTGTTGCTTTGTCTCACAGCAGGTACACATGCTAATAGCCACTGCTGTTGCTGATACCATCACTTTTCGCCTTATTGTTTTGATTTGTTACTGTTTTGAGTTAAATTTGGAATCCATGGTTTATTCCATTGCATACTAATGAGGCTTTCTGCCTCAAAGTTGTGTGGCACTCCCCCATTTTTCCAATGTTAGTTGTATAAAGCTGGTTTATATTAGCTGATTTTGTATACAATGACCTCTCTCTCTCTCTTTTTCTCTCTCCTTGTGTTTTTAACTTTCTGCCTCTACAACTAAAGAAAATTTAAAAAAAAATTGAAAGCATACTCTCAGAATTTTCACCTTATCATTATATTTTCTAGGAAGTACTATGTTCATTTTCAAACATTTTTATTTAGCATGAACAGAGTACTAGCCACTGGGCCAAGTGTTTGGAATCTGTGGGTGAAAAAATTATAGCTTATGCTGCTGAAGAGCTAACATTTCAACAGAGATGTAGTTAAGAAAATGGACACTTATTCTACAATGGGATAAATCATATAAGGCTGAGTTGAGGTGCAATGCACAAAAAGAGGAACTTGGGTAAGTCAGGGAAGACTTCACAGTGATACTGACCTGATTGTTGAAAGAGGAATACGAGTTGGTCAAATATACACAAGACTGCAGGTGAAGACATTGCTAAGGAAGCAGCTGGGCCAAAGGCAAAGAGATAAAAGAAAATGGGGCACATTTGGGGAATTTTAAGTAGTTGGTGTGGATAGTATATGAGTTGAGTGATATTAAATTAAGCTAGGAAGTTTAGAGACTGATCATGAAGAATGTTGTACTTAATCCTACAAAGACTAGAGTTTCATCTGTAAGCTGAATACCAGAAGACTCACTTGGGGAGAAAATTAAAATATGTATTTCCAGAATGACTTCCCCCCAAATTCTAGTTCAGTAACCTGAGGTGGGCACTGGGATTCTGTGTTAAAAAAAAATCCCTCTATGTGATTTTTGGACCACAGCACAAGTGAAGTCTTTAGAAGAAATCTGAGCAAGCAAAGTAGTTACATAATCAGAATTTCATGTTGAATACTTTGGTAATATTATAGTGAATGCCAAAACAACTATTTGGTCATGTCATTAAAACTACTTATCAGAGCAGTAAAAATATTTGCCAAATTTATTGGCCAATTCAGTCTGAAAGGTGACCCAATGGTCTGACTTGGAACAATTTTAAAGTGTTTCTTTGAGCTTATAATTCTACAGAATAGTGTTATTGTGTGCTTTTGGACTTCCTTTAGTGACACAACTCAGTCTTCAAGTTTTGATGGTTTATGTTCCAGAGATTATACTTGGGTGACCTTCAGGTTTTGTAGCCTCCATATTGGCGTTAACTAAAATGAAACGTTCAACATTGGACATGGTATGCTTGCACTTCTATTGGTAATGATGCAAGTAACTTTGTAAAATATATGCAAACAAGCTGGTAAGCTGGTAAACCCAAGAGCTTTTTCTAGTTGTAGCTGATTTTTGAAAATTCTCTCTGGTCTGACCTCACGCAATTGTGTCTTTGTTAAATTGTATATGTTACATCTATCTGCTAGTGTTCTTAGTACCTCACTGCATATATCAAGCACTCAAATCTTTCCATGCTATCAAAGGTTTATTCCATGCAAATTGGAGATAAAAAATGTGATTTATTTATTAACTAAGAGTATTCATCTCAGCACATATAGACTCTGAGTGATATAATTAATCTTTGACCTAGAGTGGGACTCTCAAAGTTTGAAATCAAGACCCCAGTCCTGGGTTCCTTAAGACTCTTTCAGATGCTCTGCATCATCCTTTCTCTTCCAGCTATGTATCTGTGCAAGGCTGGATTTTCTTCATATATTTCAACAAAGACAACATATTCATCAGACTGACTATTGAAGCTGATATGAGAATTCAGTGGTCTTCTATTAAGCCAAATATTGAAGAGATTTGTAAAAGTGTGAAACAATGTCATTAATTATTTCATTTGGGAAATGTAATTATTTTTCATAAAATATGTTATGTGATATACTGTTTATTGCTATTTTAAGTAAAATAACATAAACTTTAAAATTTTCTCAGTTTTTGTTTCTAATATGGTAAATATTGATAGCTATAGCCCACATAAATCAAAGATCCTCAGGGTTCTCTGTAATTTTAAGAGTGTAAGGGGTCTTGAGATGAAAAATTTTGAGAAAGACTGGCTTATATAGAAAGGGGAAGATTCAAGAAAATGTAGTATGTTTGGTAGCATTCTTAGTTCATTTGAGAAATTTAATTTTGACTTGTTCTATCTTGAATCAAATTCCTTAGACTTTACTTCTAAAGACTATAGCTAGTGTAAACATAAAAAACATTTTTCCCCAACAGTAGCAGTAACTGTTAAAAATACAAGTTGATCAAAAAATGCCCAACCCTTAAAAAAATTGTTCTTTCCCTGCAGGAAATGCACGTTTGTGTGTGTGTGTGTGTGTGTGTGTGTGTGTGTATGAAGGACAAAGAGATGAGACTGGAAGGGTTGGGACAGGGAAAAAATAGATTTCCCAAGTTTCCTACCAAATGGATGTTTTATTGCTCTATGTGGCCATCCTAGGCCACGCACCCCTTAAATGCAATTCCTGCTCCATGCTCTTGTAAAATCTTTTCCAATATTGCTCCATATACTGCCTTCTAGATTTTCTTCTAAAAGAATATATTTGTTTTGTTTACAGTGGTTTTAGAAGATAAACTCTCTCTATATATACATATATATACACACACATATGTATGTATATATATCTTCTAACTTTTATTTTATTTCCATCTAACTTTTATTCTTTTTCCTGATCCAATATCTTACTTCTTAATATTCCTTTGCAACATTTCTCAGCTTTCACTGGAATTTGCTTTTCAATTTAAATGTGCAGATTTCATTAATACATTACGTTTTACTCAAGATTTTAACTTGAGAGTTGAAATCCCCAAACTAGGTCCTTGTTAGGTTTTCTTGTTAGGAAATGTGGGAATAAGATAGGTAATAGTTATTGAAAAATATAATTTACTCTCAGTTGATAGGGCAGGAAAGCAATATCCCTGTGTCCCATCTTTGCCAGTGGAAGAGAGAGGGAGGTGATGATACAGCAGAATTAGGGCATAGTCAGGTGTCTAGCTCTAAAGTAGATGTCCTGCTTATTTGAGAGCTTGGCAATAGCATATTTTAAGTAAATCCTGGCATCATTTTTTTTTTTTTTTTTTTTTTTTTTTTGTGGTACGCGGGCCTCTCACTGTTGTGGCCTCTCCCGTTGCGGAGCACAGGCTCTGGACACGCAGGCTCAGCGGCCATGGCTCACGGGCCCAGCTGCTCCACGGCATGTGGGATCTTCCCGGCCCGGGGCACGAACCCATGTCCCCTCCATCGGCAGGCGGACTCTCAACCACTGCGCCACCAGGGAAGCCCCCTGGCATCATCTTTTTAAATGAAAATATTCCTAAAGTGGTTATCATAATAGTTTACTAAAGCTTATTGTGAATGAGTGTCCTGCCTCCCTGAAAGGACCTGTGTACCAAAGGGGCAGGGAAAGCAAATGAACAAATGAAGAGCTGGGAGGGTGAGATGTGGAAAGGAGAAGGGTGGAAGTTGGGGTTCAAGACACAGTTCTGCCAATGCCAGCTTCCTGAACAGTAACACCTTAGAACGTCTTTGGAAAGAGAAGGCACCTTATTTGGGGAAAAGTTGAATTACTTGAAAAATTGAACAAGGATCAGGATGGTGATGCAAACTGACACCCAATGCTAGTCAACAGAATATTATAGGGGACAAGGATCAATCATTCACTTACTTCTTCACTCATTCATCATTT
Source organism: Mesoplodon densirostris (assembly GCF_025265405.1). Lineage (NCBI taxonomy): Eukaryota > Metazoa > Chordata > Mammalia > Artiodactyla > Ziphiidae > Mesoplodon > Mesoplodon densirostris. Next base: position 57,180,532 of record NC_082674.1, read on the forward strand.
ATCTATCTAACCACCCAACAATATTTTAATGCACATTTTATGTCCCAGGTGCAATGCTAGAGGCAAGAAAGAAAGCAAAGTGATACTAAGAAATCAGACTTTGCAACTTAAGTAGTTCACAATGTAATGACATTGCTTCCAGCAAATTGGGCAGAGAAATTAGAGTCCAGGATATAGAGGAAGTTTCAGAAATGGCAGAAGACTCCAAAGAGAATAAACCAAGGACCCAAGGGTCTAGAGAATTGAACTCTCTGGTGTCGGTTCTTCTGTACAGGTGATGGGAAGAAGGAAGATGGAGGGGGCATCAGTGAAGGTTTTGCTTCAAGGAAACTTTGCCAGTTGGCCTGGTGCGTGAAATCCAACCACTTCACTCTGTGGAAGTCATCCAACTCTGCTTCAGGTCTTAGTTGAGCAAGAACAAAAAGGGACAATGCCTTCTTTTAAACTATGTTTTGTTATTATAGAGCCCTAGTTAGAGGAGGAGGAAAGGGAAGCAGTTACAAAGGCAAAAACAGAATCAAGTTATGCTGATGCTGAATTGACTTTAGTTTGGTTGAATTGTAATCAGAGGCCATAGCGGACGACATGATCATCTATTCAGGGATATTTTCTGCCCAGGAAGCATGCTTGACCTACCTGCAGGACAGGGGAAGAGTTAATGTCCCTAAAAGCAGGCCTTTAACCAATGGCATGGAGTTGGTGAAAAATGTCCCAGCTTCTCGACACTTTAGTTGGAATGACTCTGAGGAATGTACTATATTGTCCACCAATTTTTCAGGAGGCTGACCTCCAGTTGCTGTTGGGTAACTGACTTAATACATCACTTTTACTAGCTTCCTTCCCTTCTCCGACTCCCTTCCCCACTGTCCTACCAGGTTTCCTAGGACCACCTTCCAAAGAAACCACTCATACTTGAATGCTTATCCCAGAGGAACCCAAAGCAGCACAGGAAACATTTCTTGAACTTTCGCATCCATCTTCACCAATAATGTTTAAAAAGAACAGCCTAAATGTAAACTCTTTGGATCTTTCTTCAACATCCCCACAGTTAATTGTTCAACCATTTGTTTCTACAGTGTGTACTTTGTTGTGGCAATTACTGTTATCTTAATTGGGTAACCCAGTTGGCCATTGTAGTGCCCCTGTTTGTTAACCTCTTGACAGGACTGATTCCATCCCCCATTCCTTATGCAGTAGAAAGGCCATAGATTTCCCCAAGACTACCTTGATTTCCAGGGGGTTTATAATTTTACAATCTCTGACTCCAAGTTCCAGTGAAGGCTGAATTGTTTGTGGCTGTTCCTTTATCTCGACCCTGGCCTTAACCCATATCGGGAGCTCAGACCATTTACATGATTTCCACCAGAAAGGGAAAAAAAGCACCACTGATATTCATTCATTCAAAATTATTATTCTTGAAGATAAATGCTGTTTGAGACATCGTAAGAGGTTCTGCAGAAAATGAGTAAGACTGACAGGTTCCTGTGGTCAGACTTATTTTAAATGCTATGCCCTACCTCTGTTGGAGCAGTGTTATGACTGATTTAATTTTTTCCCATTTATTTACTGACTTATTCATCACACATTTGTAAATATATACTATGTGGCAGGGACGTATTCTGGAGCTACAGCGATGAACTGTCCCTGCCCTCAAACAAGTATTGCGTCCAACAAATATGAGGTAATCTGTCATCATCAGAAAAGCCTGGGGTGAGGAGGGACCCTCATTTTCCAACCTCTGCAGTTTAGGTATAGGCTGGCAGGTAGCAAACAGGTAGGTTACAAATCCAGGCTACTAAGATATGGCTCAAGAAGTCCAGTGGATTCAGGACCAGGAAAAGGGCTATAAGGGTCACCCAAGTAGCAATGGTGTCCCTTCAAGGGAGGCTGGAAGATTAGGAAATAGGTGTATAGCTTGAGGATGGGTGAGTGGGTGGTAACCCAAACCAAATAAAATTCACACAGTCTTCTGAGAGCAGTTGCCAGAACAGAATGTTGAGTGACCCAACAGCAGTGACCTGGTGGCTTTGATTTCTCAGTCCTAGTTATGAGTATATTCAGCCCATCATTTTTATTTTCAAAGGCTTGATTAAGACAACTGATTATGGTATCATCAGAGCCAATATAACTGCTACAAGGAACTTATTGACCATCCAGCTAATTGGATAATTTGGAATATACTTGAATAGGTCAAACCTGAGATACCCTGATTAGTGGTCTGTGGCTTTCCTATTCAAGTTGGAATCATTCTCCTCACTCAGAAGAATGAATGTCCTTGTGCATAATAATGAGCTGGTTGATTTTCTCTTAATTGAGCTCATAGTGTAACTGGATCCCCTCATTCACTGGGAGTTGGCTCTTAGCTCCCCTTTCCTTTGGTTAGGAGACATCAGTACTTTAGCAGGCATTGTTTTTTATGTTTCATGAACCTTGTTGTCTCTATGATACTGTATAAACTCACAGAAGAAACTTGAGATGGATACAGTGGGTGTTCATCTTAAATTATATGGGGGTCAAGTTTTAACACATCTATCCTATTTTTATTGTTGACCCTTCTCCCCTCTATTTCTCTCTGTCTGCCCTCTACTTTGGGAAACTATATGCACCTCAATGATTAACTTTCCCCTTCTCTTGCAGAGCATTCATACCTACCATTTCCCTCTTCATTTTTTCTCCTTTTCTTTCCTCTTTTCTACTGGTAACTTAACCTTAGTGTGAAAGTAAATATTGAACTTACACATGTTGCCAGTTTTTAGTAACATTTGATGTTCAGTCGCTATCTATATTATTTAACTGCTTGGTTTCTTCTTATACAATAAATCCGTAGACACTCTAGAGAATGACACTATGTAAAAAAAAAAAGTAAAAAAAACAACTTTCAGAGATTCCTGTTACTTTATAGCAGTTTAAAAGTTAACTTCTTGTAACTTGTCAAACAATTAAAAGATACTTATTTGAGAGTATTTGAGAACATAAGGGAAATAATATGCTAGTTTATTTTAAATTTTAGTGAATGTAAAAATCACAGGGTAGCTTGTTAAAAATGCAAACTTCTGCTTTTGCAACAGAAACACTAATTTAATAGATCTGCAGTGACCCCAAGTCTGAGTTTTTTAACAAGTTGTCCAGGTAACTCTCATATGATAAAGTATGAAAATCATTGCTGTAATTGATACAAAAAGCTATACTGTTTTGTTGCTTTGCCAAAATATCTATAAGTATCAAAGAGTATTTACAGAAATACCCTATACTAGACTATTGATTAACACTTGCTGCAAAAAAGCTCCAAAAGTTAACTCCTATAACAATAAACCAAGTCTGTGAGTCACCTGGTGGTTCTTCTGGGCTGGGTTGGCTTGGCTGAGGCTGGATAACCTACAGTGGCCTTACTCTTATGTGTTGTGGTTGCCTTGAAGTCAGTTAGGGCAGCAGGGATGATTGGGACACGTGTCTCTTACACAGAAGGGAAGCCAAGGCTTCTCCACGTGTCAGGTTCAGGGTTCCAAAGAGCAGCAAGAGATGGAAAGCCCCATTGCACACATACTTTTCAAGTCTCCAGTTTGGTAATGTTTGTATTGTCCCATTGGCCAAAGGAAGTCAAATAGCTAAGTCCCGAGTTAAGGTGGGAGGGAACTACTCAAGTGTATTGATTCAGGAAGGTTAATTATTGTTGCTATTTTTGCAACAATATAATGTCCATGCTCAGCTGAAAATGCAGTTGACTACTGAAGATCTGCATGGTAGGAAAAAAAACATTAACCTTGAAGATCAAAGACCTGATTTAAACCTAACATTCACTTAGTAACTGTAAGATGGGTAAATCTTTCATCTTCTCAAAGTTTCACTTTCTTCTTCTATAAAATGTGAATAATACTATGAATAATACCTACCTCACAAGAGCTCTTTAGAGAATAAATGAAATACTGGACATAAGAATATTCTGTAAACTGGAAATGCTATAAAATTCAAGGTATTTAGAGATGTACATGCTTAATATGACTAGTCTCCACTCCTTAACAATTATTAAAGTATTTGTTAAATCAATGAACTTCCTGATATTTTTGTGACTTGACTACTGTCAGTCTAAGTCCATCCTCAAACTGCTGTTAGAATTATTTCCCTTAAAAACTAAAATTGTCATGTCATTCAACACTTTAGTAAATCTCTGATAGTTCTCCATTTGCTTACACAATAAAAGTAGAATCAGCATCTGAAGACTCCCCAAACTGAGCACATTTCCCTCCCTACTCAACCTCCTTGACTCCATTGAATTTTGATTATCCTCTTTGTATATCAGACCTTCATGATTTCAGGATAGATCCATTCTATTTCCCTCAAACCAGAATGTTCTTATCCTGCATCTTCACCTTGACGAACTTCTACTCATCTTTTAGTACCCACATCAAATATTCCTTCCTCATTCCACAAACATTTAGTGAACCAAGATTTCTCAACTCCTCCAATGTTAATTGCTCTACTTCTTTATTCCCAAAGGACTGTGTTAATATCACTAGCACTTATTATACTGTATTATAATTAGTGTGTATGTCGTCTGTCTCCCCAACTAGACAATGAGCTACTCCAGTACTAGAAACCGCAAGTTCTCAGTATATAGTTTTGAGCAAAGAAATGAATGAAAATTTGATTCCTTTATCCCTTCCCTGGTTGGCCAGATGATGCTTTGATACTTCACTCACTGTATTCAGCCGCCTGGATTTCCCTTTGCCAATCCTGACTATAGACTGAACTACTTGTGTTCTTGACCAGTGGTCCATTCGCACATCTGAAAGCCAGTTACTTACATCTTTACCCTCAGGTAACCGACCAAAATTTTGAGCCACTGTCTTTCCTGATCTCTGATTATTTCCTACTCCATCTGCATCTTTCCTACTACCCTTGAAGTTATAGTGACACTACCCAAACGTAGTGATGATCCAGGGAATGGTGGAAGGACTGAATTTTTGTGGGTGTGCCTACCATAGAACTTATGAAAGAAATGTTTTCCTCTCAAATACAGTTAGAAACTATAAATCACATAGATTAAACAACTTAGCATCACATAGATAAATATGTGACATATGGGATATTAACCTGTTTTGTCTGACCAGAACATGAAGCTGTTCTGCTCTTTTAACTCTATGACAATAGTTTGGCAGCATACGGGCTCAAGCTTCCTTTCAAAGCTTCACATTCAGAAAAGCTAAAGCTACAGCTATGATTTGGGACCCAGTAAAGGTTTACACTTGCCTAGTTTAACTATGAATCTGTGACATCACTATCAAGAATAGATGTTAGGGCTTCCCTGGTGGTGCAGTGGTTGAGAGTCCGCCTGCCGATGCAGGGGACACGGGTTCGTGCCCCGGTCCGGGAAGATCCCACATGCCGCAGAGCGGCTGGGCCTGTGAGCCATGGCTGCTGAGTCTGCGCGTCCAGAGCCTGTGCTCTACAACGGGAGAGGCCACAACAGTGAGAGGCCCGCGTACCACAAAAAAAAAAAAAAAAAAAGAATAGATGTTAAAAAGTTGTATATCAATTTAAACCATGTGTTGGTGGTATTATATTAATAGTTATTTTGCCTCCCAAGTTTCTAGTTTATCCAATGTTTTGAGTAAATATCATATAAGAATAGAAGGGTCACTTCAAACAAAAATCTATATAAGTCCCTCTGCTTGGACTTGTAAGTTCAAGATTTTATCTCCCTTCTGGGCAAGAAGGAAACTTTCATTTTTACTAAAAATAATAATTATGGGTAAAATGATATACTTTAAAAGAATTGGCTCTCATTCCATCTTTGGAATTTCCCACCTCTGAAATCCTTTCTGTCTTGGAGAAATATGACATAATGGTTTGAGAGAAAGAAAAAAAAAAAAACACTTAAGTATTTTAGGCCAGAAGTTAATTGAATAAGACCTTGGATTCTGATGAGTTTGTGTTTTATGGTTGATTAACTTGTTTGAATACTCAAAAATGCTTAGGAAACCCAATTATCGTGCCACTTAATTTGACTTATTGACTGATTTCTGTTAGTTTCTGGATATCTTATTGACCAAAATTATATTTCCTACTATGACGTACAAGAGAGACTAAGTTTGTTTTGAAAGAAAAATTTAGGGTCAACATATGAATAATTGCCCCAAATCAGAAAGATTAAACTCTTAGATTCTTAGATCATAACATCAGAGTTTATAATTTCCAGCTACCAATTTCCTCCAGGCCCTAAGAGCAGGATAGATAGCATGAGAAAATTAAGGCCCTAACATTTTTCGATAATTGACTTGTTTTCTACTAGTATGGCTACTACCGCTTCATTGTTGTCTTTTTATTTTGTTTAAAATAAAGACATAGATGCCAGCTGCCTGGTTACAAGTAAAGAAAGTAAAAGAGGAAATAACTGAAATCACGATATCTTATTCTGGGGCCTGCCAGTCACACTGTAAAAGAAAACTCATCATTGGCAAGCATTGGCATTACTGGTTCTCTCTCTACCAAAAAAATACCAACTCATATGTTAGATGGCTATCTTAATTCAGTTTCTGGAGGGAATCAAGAGAGGTGGTTAGTTAGACACAGGCCTCCTATTGAACTATTGAAAATTCCTATGTGATTGTTTACAATAGGATTTTTAACATAAGTTCCATAGATAAATTATAGGAAGTCAGTGGACTTATACTATAATTGTTTACAAAATTGTTTTTGCATTTTTCTGGTGAGAGGTTCTGTAAGATCTATCAGAGTCTCACAGAACTTCGTGACCCATAAAAAAGTAAAAGAAATACTTTTACGTTCTTCAAATTTCTAGGCATGGATATTTTTCTGGGACACCAGGAAACTGTAAGGACCAAGAGGGTAACAGATAAAGCAGAAGAAGCATGAACCCTGACTTTTTGCCTACTGCAAATAAAGGCAACATGGACCATAACTTTCAAGCACAGAATTGTAGGAAACTGAATTGGCAGGTTGGCTGGAATGGAAGCAACTCTCATAATCCTCAGATTTGCCATTCCCCAGATGAGTCATGCAGAACCCTATGTAAGGTGACTCTTTGTGGTACCAAATATTTAGGAGCAGTGCACTGAAACCACTAAGTTCCTGAGATCTGTGGATTTAACCTGATTTGTGTCTTCTACAGATATTTAATTGAACAATTGCTCTATGCAAGGTATAGTACCAGACACAAAAGATATGTAGTAAATTAAACAGAAATTAGAAGAGAAGAATAAGCAAGCCTTGATTCAGCCAAATTTGTAAGGGCATTAGACACGATGAAAACTCTTTGAGATGCTTTGTTAATCACAAATTCTTCCAAAGCCGTAGAATTTTAGAGCTAGAAGAATCTTTGATAATCACCTGCCCCAGTCCTCTCATTTTATAATAAAGAAACTAGTGCCTTGTTCAGGGTCATTTAGTTGAGGTGGCAATGCTTGGACTGAATTTTAGGTTTTCCTTCTTCTGGCCCATTCATCTTTCCAGGGTTTTAGGTTGTGACTCCACGATCTGTCTATATTCCCTTTGATTTGCAGAATCAAACAATTTCAGAAATCCCTGCAGTCCCCCAAATACCTAGATGGCAACATACAACCCCTGGAACTCTTTTCTCTGATCATCAAGACTCCCATTCCACATACCAAGAAGGAAGGTAATTCAGACTTAATTGTCACATATACAAGATGACAAAAGATGGGATCTGATGAATTCAAAAGCTAGAATTATTTCAAAATTTAAACCCAGCCCTTGCTCAGAAACAGAAGCATCTCTAGCTCTTTAAAATCCCTGTCTCAACTGGTCCACTTCCTCATGATATCATATACAGTTTGACGTTGTCTGGGCAACTTGGTAAACATACTGCTCCTCCACTGTTTAATTCCCTTCTCTGAGCGAGATCCTGAGGCAACCAGGCTTCATTAGTTCAGGTGCTAGCCTCAGGGAACTACTTGTTTTAATTAGAGGGATGAAATGGCATTTTAATTGTGCACAATGATTAATAAACACGCTGAGCTGCTGCATAATGATCTGCTGCTTGAGGAGCTTTCTCCCTTATTCCTGATATCTATATCCATTAACTGATTGTTAGCCAGGTTGAACGTTATCAAGCTCTTTCTCCAACCAAACTGTACGTTGTCTGTCCTCCAATTTTTCTGCTAATAACAGCTATAAGAGCAAAGTCCCATTTTTTTGTAGTAACAGAAAGACAAGTCTAGAATGGAGAGAGCTTACAGAGTGGTATACGGTCCATGTAATTGATTTCACTAACTTCTTTGTAAAAGGGTGGTAATAATAGTACCAACTTGGCAGGGTTTTGCAAAGATTAAATGAGACAATGCATGCAAAGCATTTAGCTGGATGCTGGTCCAGAGTAAGTTCTCTGAAAGTGCTAGCCGCCGTTATCATTGGTAGGATTATTGTTACCATCATCGTCATTAACTCCATCCTCATCATCAACGTCATCCTCACTCTCACCACAACCATCATCTTGGTCAAAATTAGACACTTAGATTAGAAGTAGATTAGTCTCTTAGAGGGCATGACGTGCACTATATCACATCTAATTCAGGCATAAAGTTCTGAAGTGTGAAGGCTGGCCAGAGATTTTCCCCATTTCTCCTTTATGTAGTATGAGAATAGTCTGGATTGACTTATGGGAAATGTGCACAAAGAAACTCACATATCTTAAAGGCTTAATTGCAGCTCCTCAGTACCTAAATAAAATCCTAGGTTGGTATATGAACTTCAATGAAAACAGAAACCAGAAAACTGGATTATAAAGTGACTTCCCCTATAAAGCTGCATGTGCTTGGGATTAGTAATAGCTTTTTTTTTAAAGTGGTTACTTTTTTTTAAATTAATTTATTTTTGAAGTGTTGTGTCTTCATTTCTTTGCGAGGGCTTTCTCTAGTTGTGGCAAGCGGGGGCAACTCTTCATCACGGTGTGCAGGCCTCTCACTACCGCGGTCTCTCTTGTTGCAGAGCACAGGCTCCAGACGCGCAGGCTCAGTAGTTGTGGCTCACGGGCCTAGTTGCTCCGCGGCATGTGGGATCCTCCCAGACCAGGGCTCGAACCTGTGTCCCCTGCATTAGCAGGCAGATTCTCAACCACTGTGCCAGCAGGGAAGCCCAAGAGATTAGTAATAGCTTTATTGGCCACTATTATTATTGGGTGAGTCTTTACAACATTATAGCTACTTTCCCTAATGCTGACACTAGTAAATTGTTTTCCTTTGTGTCTCTTGGAAATTGTTCCTCAAGGTCATATATCTATATCCAAGTCACTTATTTACTTGATTTGGGGGGAATAAATCTTGATGAAACCCAGGGCAGCTGCCACTCTTCACTATTTGTAAATGGCTGTTGTGACATTGGGTATTACGCAAGTGATCCCTTTCCTTAGCTTGAATTATTAATGATAGTATTTACAAAAACAGATTAGGTGATCTTCTGATCTACTTATCCTTATATTTTGATATGCTGCCATAACTGCACACCAGTACAATTCACTATATGCCCAAGAAGAGAAAAGCAGATATGACTGAGCCAGGTAGGAGCTAAATGTAGAAAATGCTTTCTATCCTCCCAAATGTTAAGGACTTCATGGAAACAAGTCTGTGACTCTGAAGATGTTTCTTGTACACAGAGTCATTACAGTTCAGTGAAGCAGATATGATTGATTACATAGGCCAAATTTTACCTTGCCTCCCGGGTACTTCTAATTCTTGTTGTAACTCCTTTAAGGGCACACAATTGTCTCCAAGAGTCAAAGGGGAAAGGTAAATGAACTTTTTTGACCATGGTAGGGCAGAGAGAAAGATTTTAAAATAGATGCTCCATTTGAAATATCTAGCACAGGGCAGAAAGCAAAAGAAAACTAAATGTATGTGGTTACCTTCCCATTTCCCTAGCAAGGAAATCTTTAACATAATTTACCTGAAGTTCCACTGAAATATAACTACACACTCATTAGAATGGAGAACATGAGAAATACTGACCATATGAAGTGTCCTTGAAGATGTGAAGGAACTGAAATTCTCACGCAATGTACTGTAATATATATTACATTTTAAAGATGTAAAATGGTACCTCTTTGGAAACAGTCTGTGCGTTCTTCAAAAGTTAAACATGCAACTACTACACATCCAGCATTCTACTCAGAGGCATTAACCTGAAAAATGGAACCATATGTCCATACAAAGACATATAAAAAATATTCGTAGAAGGTTCTTTGCGACAGCCCAAACTTGGAAACAAAAATGCCCCTCAAGAGGGAAACAAATAAATTGTTGTGCATTCCTCCTACAGTGGAATACTTCTCAGCAAGAGGGAAGAATGTACTATTGATACATGCAGCAACGGAGGTGAATCTCAAAATAATTATGCTCAGTGAAAGAAGCCAGACAAAACTATAACATACAGTCGTTGCTGCAGAGGAGTAGGAGGCAAAAGAGATAACAAAGGGGCATGAGGAAACTTTCAGAGGTGATGCATGTATTCATTATCTTGAATGAGGTGATGGCTTCAGGGGTGTATACATATGGAAACTTATCAAATCACAGAATTTAAATATATACAGATTGTTGAATATAGATTATACCTTAATAAAGCTTTAATATAGAAATTAAACAAATCAGCTGAAATTTTTTGAGCATAATATCTGTGCTAATGGGACTACTGATTGGAATGGATTTTTCTCTGAAATAGTCCCAACATAATTTATTAATCTCAGATGAGATTCAAACTTTTTTATATTAAAGGCTTATTCTTATGTAAAGAGATGAGCTCAAAAAAACCAATGCCCTTATGTACATATAGACATGATTAAGTATACTGAGAAGACTTGTCTTTAATAAACAACCATAGTAATAGAAATATAGCTGTATAAATACGCTTGTGATAAACTCTTAACTGTTTTGGTTCTTTTGAATAACTAGCCAGTAATTTCATGCTAAATTAAGGACTTAGATTATTTTTCTAATATTTTTCTCCAATTTGAGAAGAACTTATGAAGAGAGATTTTTCTGGAGAATCCAACTTTAGTGCCTTAACTATCATCCCCTGCCCAATGCTTTAGCAGAACAAAGTCAATTAATCATAGACTGATTTCAGTGAGCCAATCCATTAATGAATCTTTTATTACCAATGTATCCCTTCTTCACATAGTTTACTTTCACTGATATGTATTCATATAACTGTCAAATCAGATGCACATATATTTATAATATATTACTACTAAATTTATATTATCCATGGATGCTCTTTAATAATCAGGAACTATGTAGATTATAATAATTTAGATGCAACTGTCTGTACTGATTGATTAGTTTAATGTTATTCTCTCTTTGTTAAGAATTCAACACAGGTATTGAGTGCTTACATAATAAAAAGTATCAGAACAATAGTTTAAAATTATCTCAGTGATGAAATAAAGAGGGAAAGAGAGATAAGAAAGAAAAGAAAGAAACAAAGAAAGAGAAAAAAGAAAGAAAGAGAAAGAGAGAAAGAGAAAGGAGGGAGGGAAGGAAGGAAGGAAGGAAGGGAATGTTAAGAGAGAGAAGAAATAGTGGGAAGCAGCCGCATAGCACAGGGAGATCAGCTCGGTGCTTTGTGACCGCCTGGAGGGGTGGGATAGGGAGGGTGGGAGGGAGACGCAAAAGGGAGGGAATATGGGAACATATGTATATGTATGACTGATTAAATTTGTTATAAAGCAGAAAAATAAATAAATAAATAAATAAATAAATAAATAAAATTTTAAAAAAAAGAGAGAGAGAAGAAAAAGAAGTCTTATCTGTATATGCTTTTTCACACTACATGCACTATTTGGATACGTTTATATTCTCTACTTTAGTTCTCAATCTTGGTTGCATATTTCAGGTTCACATGGGATCTTGAAAAACTTTTTAATGTTTGGGTCTCCCTCCAGACCAACTAAATAAGAATTTCTGAGAATAGTGCCAGAGACTAGTGATTTTAATGCAGAGAAGAATTTGAAAACCCTGTCTTAAAAGGACAGGACTAGAAAATTAAATGTGAAAAATTGATAACAGAAGTGTTGGGGAAGCCCTAATCTTCTCTTCAGATATTGATATAACCTTGAAGTCAGGTGACCTCTCATTCCCTTGCCATTTTGTCTACCACATCAACACAGACTCATCTTTTGGCATCCCTCTGGTTCTTCTCCCACTCCACTCCCTACTCTTAAATAAAATGCAATAAGAAAAAGAAATCAGAGTAAGCAGTGGAGACAGCTGATGATATTGCAGGAAGTCAGACAAAGTACTTTATATCACAACCCCCAGATCATGTGACACTTGCCTTCCTTCAAGGCACTGTGTCCCCTACTGCAACTGAGGGTTTTTTGTTTCTACTTTTCTTTCAAACAATGCTGGCTCCTGTCACCTTTGTTTTACAGAACAACTCACTTCCACCCAAAACCTGTATACTCACAGACAAAAACAAAAGGCCACGCAGTTAATATGTCTCTCCATCCTTAGAAAACATTTTAATCCCCACGTTGTTATTTGAGCTTGCCTTTGCAATCTTCTGCACTCAAGTGACTTATCAAAAGCTTCTCCCAAACATGCTCAATGATCTCCACAAGAGGAACCTTCCCACCATCTGCTAAGATTATAAAATAGTCATATATCATTTTATTGACATATGTATAACTTGATCACTTTGCTGTACTCCTGAAACTAGCACAACATTGTAAATCAATTATACTTCAATTAAAAAATTAAATAAATAAAATATATATATTTTTAAACTTAAAAAAAAAAGACTTTGTCTTACAATACTGGGTAGGGGAAGCATTCCTGGCCAGACATAACATGCATTCCCATAAAACACAGCCGCAACATTGACATAACCTCTTCACATAACATCCTCTCAAACTTTCCAAAAGTTATAATCCTATTAAGGTTAGGTTGTTTATTTGAGGTGTTTCTTGTTTCTTGAGGTAGGATTGTATTGCTATAAACTTCCCTCTTAGAACTGCTTCTGCTGCATCCCAAAGGTTTTGGGTCATCGTGTTTTCATTGTCATTTGTTTCTAGGTATTTTTTGATTTCCTCTTTGATGTCTTCAGTGATCTCTTGCTGATTTATTAGTGTATTGCTTAGCCTCCAGGTGTTTGCATTCTTTACAGATTTTTTTCCTGTAATTGATATCTAGTCTCATAGCATTGTGGTCGGAGAAGATACTTGATACGATTTCAATTTTCTTAAATTTACCAAGGCTTGATTTGTTACCCAAGATATGATGTATCCTGGAGAATGTTCCATGAGCACTTGAGAAGAAAGTGTATTCTGTTGGTTTTGGATGCAATGTCCTATAAATATCAATTAAGTCTATCTTGTTTAATGTATCATTTAAAGTTAGTGTTTCCTTATTTATCTTCATTTTGGATGATCTGTCCATTGGTGAATGTGTGGTGTTAAAATCCCCTACTATGATTGTGTTACTGTCGATTTCCCCTTTTATGGCTGCTAGTATTTGCCTTATGTATTAAGGTGCTCCTCTTTTGGGTGCATAAATATTTACAATTGTTATATCTTCTTCTTGTATTGATCCCTTGATCATTATGTAGTGTCCTTCTTTGTCTCTTGTAATAGTCTTTGTTTTAAAGTCTATTTTGTCTGATATGAGAATTGCTACTCCAACTTCTTTTGATTTCCATTTGCATGGAATATCTTTTTCCATCCCCTCACTTTCAGTCTGTATGTGTCCCTAGGTCTGAAGTGGGTCTCTTGTAGACAGCATATATATGGGTCTTCTTTTTGTATCCATTCAGCCAGTCTATGTCTTCTGGTTGGAGCATTTAATCCATTTACATTTAAGGTAGTTATCGATATATGTGTTCCTATTACCATTTTCTTAATTGTTTTGGGTTTGTTATTGTAGGTCTTTTCCTTCTCTGTGTTTCCTGCCTAGAAAAGTTCCTTTAGCATTTGATGTAAGGTTGGTTGGTAGTGCTGAATTCTCTTAGCTTTTGCTTGTTTGTAAAGGTTTTAATTCTCCTTTGAATCTGAATGTGATGCTTGCTGGGTAGAGTAATCTTGGTTGTAGGTTTTTCCCTTTCATCACTTTAAATATGTCCTGCTACTCCCTTCTGGCTTGTAGAGTTTCTGCTGAAAGATCATCTGTTAACCTTATGGGGATTCCCTTGTATATTATTAGTTGCTTTTCCCTTGTTGCTTTTAATATTTTTTCTTTGTGTTTAATTTTTAATCATTTTATTAATATGTGTCTTGGCATGTTTCTCCTTGGATTTATCCTGTATGGACTCTCTGCTCTTCCTGGACTTGACTGATGATTTCCTTACCCATATTAGGGAATTTTTCAACTATAAACTCTTCAAATATTTTCTCAGTTCCTTTCTTTTTCTCTCCTTCTTCTGGGACCCCTATAATTTGAATGTTGGTGCATTTAATGTTGTCCCAGAGGTCTCTGAGATTGTCCTTAATTATTTTCATTATTTTTTCTTTATTCTGCTCTGCGGTAGTTATTTCCACTATCCATTTTTCCACTATCCATTTTCCTCTTATCCATTTTTCTGCCTCAGTTATTCCACTATTGATTCCTTCTAAAGAAGTTTTAATTTCATTCATTGTGTCTTTCATCATGGTTTGTTTCTCTTTAGTTTTTCTAGGTCCTTGCTAAACATTTCTCATATTTTCTCCAGTCTATTTCCAAGATTTTGGATCATCTTTACTCTCATAACTGTGAATTCTTTTTCAGGTAGACTGTCTATTTCCTCTTCATTTGTTTAATCTGGTGGGTTTTTACTTTACTCTTTCATCTGCTGTGTATTTCTCTGTCTTCTCATTTTGCTTAACTTACTGTGTTTATGGTCTCCTTTTCACAGGCTGCAGGTTCGTAGTTCCTGTTGTTTTTGGTGTCTGCTCCCAGTGGATAAGGTTGGTTCAGTGGGTTGTGTAGGCTTCCTGGTGGAGGGGACTGGTGCCTGTGCTCTGGTGGATGAGGCTGGATCTTGTATTTCTGGTGGACAGGACCACGTCTGGTGGTGTGTTCTGGGGTGCCTGTGAACTTATTATGATTTTAGACAGCCTCTCTGCTAATGCGTGGGGTTGTGTTCCTGTCTTGCTAGTTGTTTGGCATAGGGTGTTCAGCACTCTCTCTTGCTCATCATTGAGTGCAACTGGGTCTCAGCATTAACATGGAGATCTCTGGTAAACTTTTGCCATTTGATTTTACATGGGGCTGGGAGGTCTCTTGTTGATCAATGTCCTGAACTTGGCTCTCCCACCTCAGAGGCTCAGGCCTGACACCTGGACAGAACACCAAAACCCTTTTGGGAATTCTGAGGTCTTCTGCCAGAGTTCAGTAGGTGTTCTGTAGGAGTTGTTCCACTTGTAGATGTAGTTTTGATGTATTTGTGGGGAGGAAGATAATCTTCACGTCTTACTCCTCTGCCATCTTGAAGGCCTCATCCTGATCAAGAATTTTTTATACCATTTGATATCTGACAGACTTCCCCAAATGAAATTCTAAACGAAGTCCTTCTAGCTAATTTTGAGATTTTTCAGGAGGCCCATAAAACATCTCAAAGAGATACATTAAACTAACTAGGCTTATTTAGTATGTTAATTTATATGGGAAGCATTGTGAAGTATGTGGTGATAAGCCTTAGATTATATTGCATGGATGAATGTTATCAATATGTGTTCTAAAATTTATATAAAATTCCGAAAAATCTGATGTTTCCTGGTAAAATATTACTAGTCATAATTCAGGTTATCTTTAAATTTTATGTGTCACAGAAATAATGAAATTTCTTTGTCAATTTCACTATAATGAATCATATTTTTTACAAAAATGCTTCATCTTCAAAAATATTCATAGAAAGGACTTTTTGACAAATACAGGTTTCTGCTAACTTTCAGATCATACCACTGAACTGAATAAGAAATTACAGAACTCTAATGGAAAACCTGATGACTTCATAAAACTGCTAACAAAAGATCAAGATCAACAGGAATTAATTGCATTGAAATGAATGAACTGATGAATATAATTATAATTCTTATGATTTTTTGTCTGAAATATTACTGGCCTTTTAATCTTTTCTTTCCAGGTATAAAGAAAGCTTTTATCTTAAGCTAATTATGATTTACAGCAATTTCTTAAATTATATCTTTGTATCAGTATTGAACAATTTACCATTTTCTCCCTACCTAATCATTCCAGAATTTGGAAACCCTTAGAGAGTATTCTTATTTTCATGGCAATATAGTTTTACAGTAGTTCACTAAGAATCTGTTCTCCTTGTAACAGGACACAATTGGAAATATCAGTTATATTACCAAGGCTTTGATTAGAATACCGTATTTGAGAAGGTGTATCAAATCAGATATGACCAGGTAACTGTAAGGGTCTAAGACTGACTTTATGGAGCCATGAAGCCCCTTGGAAAAACAGACTGGTGCCTTGCTTACAGGGTTTCCAGCAACCTTACCAGGTGAGTAAGGAAGGCCACTTCCTGGCAGGTTCAGGAACCTCAGGATATTTTGGGGCCCTCAAGAAGAGAGGTGTTCACCCAAATCTATAGATATTATAAGCAAGTCTGATGGTAGTTTTTTGGCTTGGCTTCTTGGTCTCAAGAGGCATTTAAAAATTCAATCTGGAGATTCCTTATGAAAAGTTCTAGCAAAGCAGACTTAAAAGAGCCTATTTTGTCAACCTCTATTCTTGCTGGACTTATGTAAATAATCAAGCTAATTTTATTGAAACTAGACTTATTTTGTGAACAAGTTAGCCTTATTTTGGCTATTTTTGATAAAAATGAGGATGATTTTAGAGAGAAAAATTATGTTTCAATAGAAACTATTATACACAGTTGTGGATACTAGATTCTAGTTCTGTTAATTGTCTTTGAAGTTTTTTTTGCCACCTGTGAATTGGACTGGATCCTGAATTCCTATGGGTTTCTTCAAATATTTGGCTATGACTCTCCAAACTAACATTTCCAGTTTTTCTCCCACTTTTGACTTGGGATCATATGGAACTAAAGCCGCTGTTTTCCTGAAGCCCTCCAAATGGAAGGTGAACAACTTGTTATAAACTTGAGACATCACTACAATAGCCCATGTTTACAGAATCCTCATGCCTGTTGTTGTGTGAGCCACTCAGAAAGTTTACCTGATCACTTGATGACATCATCAGAGATATTCAAACTACAGACCAACCAGGGAAATTCATCAGATTGTCACTACTTGCCCTCAGTCTATCTGAAGATGCTTTGAACCTGACACCCAGAAATATTCTTGACTGGCAGCTCTCAGGACTCAGACACTGGGTTTCTAGTTTATTCCAACCATTAACCTTTGTTTTCCTTTGCCTCCATAGAAATACCTCTTATCAAATACCTGATTGATTGTACCTTATAAGCCTAACTTTGTGAGCCCGCCTGAATCACCACCTCCTGAAAAGAGTTAACTGAACTACCTTTTTTAAGTAAGAGACAGACTCAATGAGACATAAAGTGATCTACCAACTCAGCTTCTGGATTGCAGAAGGCAGGATTATATGTTGGCAAAATTTGTCACCCCAAAATGTATCTCTTTGGCATGTGGATTAATTTAGGCTGATTACTTTCAAGAAATGGAAGACTCAGGAAGTCTTTTTTATTTTCTTTTTCTTTTCCCTTAGCTGCCTATAGAATTTGATAAATAGCCTGTTCCCAGAATTGAGCTATCACCAGAGATATCTTCAGAGAATATGGGCTAAGTGTGGTGGAGGAAACTCGACAGAGTCTAGAGATCAGAGTCCACTCTGTGTCCTGCTGTCTCTGTATAGCCAAGCAAACATTTGTTTACCAAACATTTGCTTTTCTGTCTCCATGTGAATTGCCTTCCTCTCCTTTGAAGTCCCAAACCACTATCCCCAACATCCTCTTTTGTCTTGAGCTGAAGATGGCATTTAAGGTGAGGGTTTCAGATATTTTGCAAGTTCCTCAGTTTTCCTGTTTATCTTCTATATATACATGTTATTAAACTTTTGTTTGATTTTCTCCTGTTAACTGGTCTCATGTCAATTTAATTCTTGGACCAGCCAGAAGAACCTAGAAGGGTAGAGGAAAATTTCTTCCTCCCTCCCCATCAGTGGTATTTTAAACACAAAGTTATAAGAAAAATACAAAAAAAAAAACTTTATGTGTAAAAGTATTTACCAGTATGCATAACTTCTTAGTATTAGCATTATATTGCATTTTTCTTAATATACTTTTATTAATACATTAAACTATAAGACAAGGTCATACCAAAAGAGAGTGACAACGAAAGAGAGAAAGATTGCAAAAAAAAAATCTAACAAAAACCCAGTGGTAACAAAGAAATCCAAGAAATTCCAGTGGAACTGTTAAAAAGTTGTAAAATGGATTGTTTTTTAATTAACACTCCTTTGAGATGGCTGCTGTCTTGCTGATTAGAATATTGTAGCAAAAGTCATATGGCCTTAGAAAGAAAAGTCCTCATGCCTCACTCAAAACTAGCTATAACATCAACATTGCTAAAGGCACGAAATTATTTTTAAAGGCATGAGCCCTGATATTTTTACTCTCAAAGAAAACTTTAATATATTATGTTGTCTAGTTACCAACTTGGGGAGTACTTATAATTTGTCATTCTTTAGTTTTCAAAACACTTTTTTATTATAAAATTTCCTCCATTCCACAGTAGGTGTCAATAGCCATTTTTTTCCAGATAAATACAGAGTATCTATTTGAATTGATTGAATTCAACAGATCCACTTCATGATCTTATATTTCTGTCTTCCCACATTTAAAATAAATAAGGTTAGTACTGATAGAACAAGTTTGTATGGGTCTTAGAAGGATCTATATTTTCATCACACCTCTTTTGTTCCATCTTGCTTAGCAAATCAGATGCTAGATATATTTTGATTAGTTTGTACTTTAATGGATCATGTATGGAGGGTCCACCTTTCACATTGGGGCCATTAATTTTTCTTGAGTCTGATGGAAAAAACAGGTAGAGCTTTTTGTGTGTGTGCTGATTGAAAAGTGATGGATTATTTTCATGTGGTAAGAAACACAATGTTTTCTTTAGCACAGCAGGATATAATGTTTGCAAGGTCTAACAGTGAAATATTATGCATATTTGCCACTGGCCAGCTGCCAGAAATGGAACAGCAAAATCAGAGGAGATTTTGAATTTGAATCTTAAAACCAGTGCAGCCTACAAAGAAACTAATGAGCCATTCTAAGCAGAAAAAGCATTTGTACTAATAAATGATTCCTGCCATACATGCCAGCATGTAACAAAATGGTAAATAATTATTCATTTAAATGTTACCTTGAACTTTATTTCAAGGGAAAAAAGAAAAGATGCTTATTCTGAGTGTAATTTCGAATAGGTACCACTGCAAAGATTTTTTTCCCCCCAATTCAGAGGCCCATGACATTTCCTTCCCTATGAAAGCAGAGGCATTTTCTATATAGTATTTTTTTCTCATGTGGCTGAAAAACTGATTCACAGAAAATTTTTCATTTCACTGTTATTTAGTATTCAAAACTGGTGTTTTCAAATCAGTACACAGCATCCTGAAAAAGCTTTGAAGTGTTATAGAAATAAAGACATAAACACGATTATAAAAGGCAGGGGAGAAGATATTTTGGGTTTGCTCAATGTCTTGAGTTCCTTTGTTTCCGAAGTCAATGGGCATCCTTTCTACACTTAGCATTTTATATATTTTGGTAAACTATTGGCATAGGGAAATAAAATTTGTATGTTCATTTACATCCAACTTTTCAAGACACTGTTTTCTAAGAAATATTTCACATCTTAGAAAATTGGAGGCTTCTTTTCTGGGCTTTTAAATTTTATTGTATTTGATCTTATTTTAGGGCCAGGAAATTTCATTTAGTAGGCATTAAAAGAAATTTGGATCTAGCGGAAAACACTTGCTCAGTTTTGCAGGGAGAAGCTACACAACCTCATGGAAAATACACTTCATATTACTGTCTGCCTTGTAAATAGAGAAATCTAATGGGAGAAGACATTTGCAACATCTTGATGCCTTATGTATTTTATATTAATGTATTTCAATCTCCATTTTAAAGATGGAATTATTACTTTAAATTATAGGCTTTCACTTTTAAAACCATCATAATCTCCCAGTGCTGCAACACTACAGGGAGAGACACCAATGCTCAGTCCCCTAGAAACAGAGGATGGGAAGGAAGAGGGGAAAAGTTCGGCTGCACTGTTGCATTGCGCTCTTTAAAAATCACGATTGAGACATGCTTGTGACAGATTCAATCAGGCCATCCTCCTGCCTGAGTTACTGGCCAGGTGTTCCGTTTTGCTGGAAGCTGCATTAACCCTTCTCGGCCCCTGGGGTCCTGCAGAGTAATTTACTGCTACATCACCCCAAATGGTGCTCCTGCAGCCCAAGGCCTGGTCTATCTCCAAATCGACACAAAACCTCAAAGACCTGCTAGAGGTGGCTTATAAATTAGGAAAATATGGTTTATCTTCTGGATACTATTTTTTAAATGTCACAAATTACAGTCACTTTTGATTTGTTTAGTAAGTATAAATAACAGATTATTTTAAAGAGCTTAGAGACTGCATAGTCCTTGTATTAACCCGACAAAAAGTCCCCAAAATCTTAATTTAAAAGAAAAAAAATGAAAACCTACGATGCATGCAAAATAATAAAATTATAAATTTAAATGTTGCTTGTTAAGTTTGCTACTCAGTAGTCATACATGCTAGGAAATGCACCCTTGATATTTAAAAAATCATTTTTACAAGGGCTTCCCAGATACTTGAATTATTTGAATTGAATCTGCTTTGTCCAGATGGTTTAAAACTCATTAAAAATTAGGAATGCAAGAAAAGTTCAGAGAGACTTAAAGAACATATTAGTAGAATGCTTCAGTACATACATTTCTAAGCAAAAAAATAGATAATGTCAATGCTTAAAATATATGAACTTTAAAGAAATTGTGAGTTGTACTAGATTCTGTCTGACAAAACGAGTAGATGGTGTTTAGGCTACACTGAAACTAGAAGGTAATATTCAGAATTTAGAAGTATAAGGGAAAAATAAATTTGTCTATGTTTTATTTTTACTGGGAAATTCTAGAAGATAGAAAAACAGGAAGGAAGGAAGGAAGGAAGGAAGGAAAGAAACTTCACTAGTACTATTAAAATGTTTAGTGACAGTACGATGCTTCCATCATAATTAAATTAAGATTATGGCATCTATTTGTTCAAGACAATTAAAAAAACATACAATATATAATAAATATTTGCATATGTATAATTATTGTATACTTAATATATAATTAATATGACTAAAAAACTATAATGTTTGTGTTTTTTACATAAATTTATGATTTTCTTTTCCCTGATCTCCATTTTCCCCACGTTTTGCTCATGACAACAATCAGGTTCCTATATTCTGTATTTGATGATGTTATTTAGTGATTAGCATGTCCTTCTGGTTCATCTCACTTAGCCTATAAATTCCAAGTGGTGCCCCATCAGTTGCACCCTGTTGAATTCTCCCTTGCCTTTCACCTTGGCCTCTGAAAACGCCTAACTAGAGTCAATTTATTAAAGAAGAGTAACCAGCCTTTCATGTATTTAATATTTAAGGGGATAAAGAATTAACTTCAGGGCACAACAAATATACCAACTATCTAACTAGAGATGTTATTATTTAAATGTTCGATTGAAATTTAACATGCACTTTAGAACTTTTCTAATCTCCCCAAGACTTTATAATTTTTTTATCCTAAGCAGCTAAAGACTGAGCATAAGAAAGGATTCACAAGTACAGACTTTACATTGAAAACCTCCACTGAATGTTGCTCAAGCTTGTGAAGTGAAAAGTAGAGTGGTTGACTAGCCACACACATATTTTTAATAATTGCACATCAAGCATATTTTGTTGGTATATAATCAGATGCCTTAGGTATGTCAAATGTACTTTCTTCCCAAGACTAGAAGTAAGAATTTGCAAGTAAAAAAAAAAGCAATTACAGTTCAATTACATGCTTGTGATTATAAACACTAAAATAAGTCAGATTTCTTCTTGTAATATCAGATTTGAATTTACCATAATTTCCTTAAGAACAATATTCTATTAGAAATCACAATTGCCCCTCCATGAGAAAAAGTAATTGCAGATACTCTAGGTAAAGTTTTCCTGAAAATGTTCTTGGCATGCTCACTTTTACTGAAACATTCTATAATAAACAGAAGTTGAATCTGTCTTTAAGATAGTCACTTCCCTCCCGTAGATTCTAGAAACTCACAATGTGTGTTGGATTGAAAAATATCACTTGTGCTTTTGAAACCTTAGTAGGACTAAGGGTTTTCAAACCATAAAAATATTAACAAACAAAATCTATTCTAACCTCTTAAAACTTTTAAAGTGGTGGACTTGTATTTCACTGTCACAAAACAGAGCGATAGTGCAATTTTAACTGATAAATTTGAAAATGCTTTCTCTTTTAAGGATTGCAGAGTTTCAAATGCTTCGGTACTAAAAACCAACTGACAGATCTTTTATGAATATTTGGAAAATCATCCTTAGCTCTTCTGTAAGCCAGCAAAGATGCAAAAAGAATCATAATATGCATTTTGGAAAGCTGTGTGGTGATATAAA
The DNA here is from genome assembly GCF_025265405.1 of Mesoplodon densirostris. NCBI lineage: Eukaryota > Metazoa > Chordata > Mammalia > Artiodactyla > Ziphiidae > Mesoplodon > Mesoplodon densirostris. Next base: position 57,203,181 of record NC_082674.1, read on the forward strand.
AGACTCCCATGCTAAGAGCAGATGGAAAATGGTAGTTATTATTAATTTAGGAAAACAAAAGAGCAGCCCAGCATTTCAGTAATGTGGCAAGTTGTGTGCTCTTGAAGGAGAGGGGTGTTTGTAATTGGATTTTAGAGTAATTTAGAAGACGAGCTAAGATGTAATGGTTGTGTATTAGAGGTTAGAACTACAACAGAAGCCCGTAATGTAAGGGTTCATTGCACTGGGAGAAAACAGAACAAAGAAAAGCAACATCAACCAAAAATGGCCTGAGCGGGAAGCAACAAGGTGAAACAGGCTGGGGAGACCCAGGGCTGAAATGTTCTCGCTGGCTCGTACTGCAGGCTGCAGCTCCTTCTATGGCAGACAGTGAGGAGCACGGGCTTCCTTCAAAATATTTTTTCTGTAGTGACCTTGTCACCCTCCCGCCTCCCTCCTCCTCCCTACGGGCAGGTTCAGCTTGGCGAGTCTTTCTCCCCAGCTGCCCAGCAGTTTATCACGGACTCTCCTCCACCCAGGCCACGCCTCTTCACCAGCCGTCGCTGGCTTCACCTGCTGGACCTCACGTTTTCTCAGGGGAGGTTATGGGGATTCTGTCCATAGGCTCCCTCCACACCACATACACACACACACAGACACACCCAACTTATGTATTCACACACTCACATACACACACCCCACATACCCCACCCCCAACCCATGTATTCACACACTCGCACACACACACACTCACATACACACACTCACATACTACACACATACCCCACCCCCAACCCATGTATTCACACACACACTCACATACCACGCACATACCCCACCCCCAACCCATGTATTCACACACTCACACACACATACACACACTCACATACTACACACATACCCCACCCTCAACCCATGTATTCACACACACACTCACATACACACACTCACATACCATGCACATAGCCCACCCCCAACCCATGTATTCACACACTCACACACACACACACACACACACTCTGACCTGACTTCTTGGTCTCTCTCCATCCTTCCTCAGGGAGCTCTGGGCTTCTGCCCTCTGGGAGAGAAGGAGAAAGAGTCAGAAGGAAAAGTCAAACCTGCCTCCCCATCCACCAGTTTTCATCCCAAGCCTCAGGCAGCTCAAGGCACCCTCTCACCCCTTTACTGGGATCCTGTTTGCCAGAACCTGTTGCAGAGGTCCGAGCTCTGGGACAAAGGCCCCGGGTGAGCAGCCCTTTTTGGAGTAAATAACCGAAGCCCGGGCAAGTAACGCCAGCTTCTAGACTCCCGGGGCTGTGCTGCTGGCTGATGGAAGGGTCCTGTGAGTGGAATTCCTTCCCAGTTGCCGGAGCTTGGCTACCCCCTGCTGGGCGGGAATCTCAGGCCTTGAGACTCACGCCACTCTGCTCAGGGTCAAGTCTCCTTCCAGGGCCTTAGAAGGGATCCACCTCTTTCCTGTCAAATTGTTATCCCACGTTCCCCACGTGAAGCTGGTGTGTAAAGTTCCCTTCCAATCCCCAGGAGGTGTTAAAGACATTTTTTCCCCCCAAGCCCTCTGGATGCCAGTTTAAGCAGAACAAATCTATTTATTTTTTGTGAAGATCGGTTTATTAAAAGCACACACATAACTCAGATTGTATAGGGAAATGACGTTAGGCTTTGTTGAGCGTGAAAAGTGAGCTTGCTCAAGCCCCATTGCCAACCCTTCAGTGCATCATTTTCTGCTGCAGCAGAACGTGGGCTATGTTAAGAGGACATCAGCCCAGAGGCCTAAAATCTAGCCTAACTAACTTCCAAGCTCTCTCCAGCCTTCTCCTCCTCACAACCCCCTTTATGCCCCTCTCAAGAAAACCCCAGCTCCATGACATAGGAAACTTTGGCGAAATATAAGTGGACGGGAAACCAATTTTTAACTGGATCAAGTTTTCATACACAGATTAACACATCTTAATTGTCCTACAAACTATTCTTGTAGTCACTGTTAACAAAATCCAGATTGAAGGAAATTCACTGCCGTCACTATAATGTGTATACACTATTAAGACAGTTATGAAACCTCAGACACATTTGGAAGACATGGCTTAAAAGCGCCTTTAATACAAAATAAAATAAAGTAAAATACAAATAAAAAGAGATTAGTGTTCTGAGCTGTAACACAGCTACAGTTGTAGACAGAAACGGCGGAAACATGTAAACAGAGGGTGCTTTTAGTGACTCAATGACCCAAATGTCTTTTTCAGACTCACACAGTTCTAATTCTGACACACTTTTTCACTGCGTTTAGTTTGCAGACCATGCAGAAAAGAAACGGACATTCGGATTAAGTAAACAGGGGCTTTATATACAGCCACTAGACTGCCAGAGAGACAACTTCTGTTTACATGGAATGCACAGATAAAGACACAATGTTAAAATGGCACCTCTTCCTGCATTTACTGGTGTGAAGTGAAAAAACCAAATGTATTCACCAGCAAATGAATAAGGGACGAATGGGTTTCTAACCTTGCATGGTGTGTTAAAGTGTCAGAACTCTTGAAGTCCACATCATACCACAGCCTCAGACATAAACATAAACATTTCTCTCTGTCAGAAGGGGTTAAACATATTAGGATTTGGCTAAATCCTCCAGTTGTTTGAGTCCTATGTTGTGGTCTAGAATCATCTTGATGCTATTTCCAGCTGAAGTCAGTCCTGCTCGATGCCTTAAGCAAATGAGAGAAGAGATGAGATTGACCATGAAGGTAAGGACTGACTTGAGATTTTACTTTCCTTTTCATCAGCAGAATAGTCAGAGAATGAGAATGCAGTACACAAGTACACAAACAACTGGTTTCCCCAAATCCCACACTCTGAATCTATTTTTTTCTTGATGATCCATGTTTCAATTACTGCTCTCAGGATGCAGTCTCAGCATAGTCCTGTCCAGAGAGCTTACTGATGTGGTAAGGATTATGGGGGAGGCGGGAAGACACCAAGCAAAGAGATAAGCCTATCCCAGATGTAGGAGGCTCTCACTCACTGTGAATTCAAGTAACCCTGCCCCCTTCACACATCTGAAGAAGCATGTCAGCCTTTCCACCAAATTCTGCCAAAAGACATTTAGTGGTCAGCAAACTGAGTGATTTCCCTTCTCCAACCCTTGCTTTCTGGTGATTCCAACCCCTTTCTTATTTGAGCCACTTTTTCTTTCCATTTTGCTTGAACTTCAAGTCAAATCAGCCCTATTTCTTCTTAAATACTTCTTTACAATTAATTAATCAAACACCCAAGAGAGATTTGTGGGTCTTTCTTGTGTTCAGTATTGTACACTGAGCTGTGGAGGATACAAAATAAATGAAAGAGACTGCCGTTAACCTAAAGTATGTTATATGATTAGAAAAACCACATTAAACTAATAATACACAATGGAATATAAGCGAAAGTTAAATAGTAAGATAAAGATTGTCAAAAATGAAGTGCTTCAAAGAGGAGAAAAATAGTGGGACAAGAAAATATTTATACAGCTTCAACAAAGAGATAAAACCTGAGTAACGAGCTATCACCTTGATTGTGGTGGCGATATCATAGGTGTATGCATATGTCCAAACTTATCAAAATATATACATTAAATACACGTAACTTTTTGTGTATCAATTTTACCTCATAAAGCTGTTAAAAAAACTGAATGAATCAAATAATAGAAAACATTATTTGAGTGATTATTCTGTGTCAGGCAGATAAAGATTATAATTCTAAATACTTTTATGTGTTTTATCTCCTTTGATCCTCTTAACAACCCTAAGAGGTAAACATTATTATCTCCATCTTAGAGGTGAAAAAAATTGAGGCTTGGAAAAGTTAGACTCACACAGCTTGCAAGTGGTGGGGCTAAGATTTGACCTCTAACCCAGGACTTGTAAAACTATGCTACTGTAATAGAATGAGTTAAAAAAAAAAATGAAACAGCCAAGGAACATTGCAAGCCAACCTTCTCTCTCTCTCTTTTTTTTTTTTTTTTCCTGCCATACGCGGGCCTCTCACTGTTGTGGTCTCTCCCGTTGCGGAGCACAGGCTCCAGACGCGCAGGCTCAGCGGCCATGGCTCACGGGCCTAGCCGCTCCGTGGCATGTGGGATCTTCCCAGACCTGGGCACGAACCCATGTCCCCTGTATCGGCAGGCGGACTCTCAACTGCTGCGCCACCAGGGAAGCCCAAGAGGTCTTTTTGATAGCCTAAAACCTCCCTACCTTCTGCCTCCACCCCCACCATGTTATAAATTGTTTCAGACAACAAAATACAGTCATTTACACTGATTGTCATGATTAGGGCCTGGGGTTGTGCTTGCAAGAGGCTGATGACCTGCTTATCCTTTCCCTGTCATTCTCTTGTCACGGGTATACACATGAAGAAAGGTCTGCTCTCCGTCCCTACTTGTCAAGTGAAACCAAACTGGACATGTGGTGGAATTACAAGAGAAGAGAGTTCCTGGACCCTTTGGTCCCTGAATGAATCTCTTCAGGAAGTGCATCTTGCCCTACGCATCTGGGTTTTATCAAAAAGAAGCATTCTGGCTTTGAATAGTTATATTCTTCAAAGTAGGTGAAAGACAAAAAAAAAAGTTGGATAAATCAAAGGGAAGGTAATATAATTATTGAAGAATCCCAAGACAATCACTTCTGTTCCTTTATCCATATTTCTACATGTGTATTATTGCACAAACAATATCGAAGGCATACTTCAAAAATAATTTATGTTTAACATTGGAATGCAATGCTCCTTTTTTCTTTAACAAATGTTTATTGAGAACACACTCCATACTAGGCACTTTCACATACATTATTTCATTTAATCCTTACAGTAACTCTTTGAGGGAAGCATATAAGCAATTTGAGACACAGAGAGGATAAATGACCTGCCCAGATCATTTATCAGCAAGCTAGTGGGAGAGTGTCTCCAACTCACCCAGTGTTCTTTCTATAATGATGGGTTTTTTACTTAGTTAGCTGGCACTGCTGGGAATGTGGTATCCCACAAATAGGATATCTCATTATAGAAGCTTAGTTTATAGAGCCAACAGAGTCTAAAAATCTGAACATTTTTGAGGAAAGACCTTTCAACACGCATCATCAATCCCCCTGCCTTCTAAATAAAAGTAAAGAACATCAATTAAGCTTTTGTTAACAATTCAGAGCCATCATCATGAAATTTTTGATTATGCCATGAAGTAGTACGAATAGGTTTATACTTTCCAAATTTTCTCTCCCTTTCCTTCTCATCTCTTATATGTCAAAAATAAGCATTAGGAAGGAGAGTACAAGGGGTAAAGTGCATGGAATCAATGTAAGGGCTTTGTGACTATTTTATGGGCTGGAAGACTCTTTTGACTTCCAAATTTTGGAAAGTTTGCTGGTGAACTGTCTTCTAAATAAGTTAGGAAGTAGCATCTGAAGTTCTGGGGTAATAGATTCATTTATCTGAATCAGTCTCTCAAGAAATTTCTGAGCCACACAAATAATTAGACATAGCTCCTACCACATTGAATAATAGAAAAGAGAGCAGAGTGTGAGGTGAGAGCATGGACTCTGCAGCTAGACTGAGATATCCTGTCTATGTCATTTACTAGCAATGTGACCTTGAGCGAGTTATTTGGCTTCTCTGTACATCATTTTTCTTACCTGTTCATAGGAGTTCTTATGAGAATAAATTAGGTAATTTATACCCGTAAAGCTCTTCGAACAGTGACTAGCATTTAAGAATTGCTTTTAGCTCATAAAACAATATAGACAGAAGCCAAATTCTGATGGGAAATAAAAGTCAAAGATAATCCTGAAAATGTATAATCAAGGATCAATGACATAACTAGAATGACTCTAGATTTGAGGTTCTCCCTCCCTGCCATTCTGTATGTGATGCCTATTAAAAGGACCCCTCAGAAGTAAGTTGGTTCTTTCTAGTGAACTCCATGGCTTGCAGTAACACGATCCATCACGAGATGCTGCAACAGGCTGACATTTTCCACATGTAAATCCTTCACTTTGTAATGTAAGAGCAATTACTTTTATGAACAAAATCTTTCCAATCCACCATTTCAAATCCTTGTCTTGCCATGTCATAGTCAAAACATCTGTCCATTAAAACCAATGTAAAATATATTAAACCAAGTGTGTTTGGTTTGGGACATCTGCTTCTTTCTACTGGAATGAGAACTATTCTAAGTTCAATGGGTTCAGTCTGTAGGGCTTTCATGAAAACTTCTCAGTCATATTCATGGGGATTATCAAATAGCCCACAGTTTTGATTACCGTTTCAGGTTCAAATAGAATTCAGAGTTCAACAAGGGACTCAATCAAAATAACGGCAATAATAACAAGTATAATGCAAAGAATAAAAATCTTTGCATGAAGCTTTTACACAAAGAGTTTCATATATTGATGTTAAGTATTATATAAATGTGATATAATGGTTTGTGCTATAATGAACACTCTAAAAATATCAATACTTTTCCCTCATTTTTCATTTTACATTCTTGCTGAAAATAGTCACAGTTTTAATACCAAACTTGAAGGAGGAAAAGAATGAACAGAAATTGAATTCAGGAGACCATTAAAGGCACAGATATCAGATCATGCCTGACTCAGATCATATCTTTACATTTTTCCCTCTGTCTACTAAGTCTGCTTCTTAGCTGAAGCTGAAACTATGTGAAAGTTTGGATATATTTCCAAGAAATCATTTACTGAAAAATATATGTCTAGAGCTCTGTTATAAAATTGCTCCAGATGTAATTAAATTTTGGAGAAAGATACCTAAAAAATGCAGTCAAGAAAATATTCTTCTTTCATTGTTTTCAACCAAACTTTGGCTCACAAACAAAGAGGTGCAGTTTTCTAAAATAGCAAAGCCAGGTAAGATTCCCTGGCCCTGGCATTTTCACTGATCACCTTCCATATTTCATTTTCTTTCCAATCTATCAGCACTTATTTATAGTAGAAAGAATAAAGACATTGGAGTCAGAAAAACTCTGTTCAAGTCCTAAATGATCACTTATTGACTGTATGAATTTGGGCAACTAACACACTATTTCTTCTTAGTTTCCTCAACTTGCAGAGTTAATATGTGCTGCCTATCTAATAAGGTTGAATGTTGATGAAAGTTGCCACATGTAAGATGTAATACATTAATCTAGTACCCACTATGTGCCAAGCTTTATTTGAGATGTGCTTGATGGTTTAAAATGGCCTACAGTGAATCAAGCCTCCCTGGTCCCTGCCAGTTGCCAAGTCATTTTGCTATTACTCTCATAAAGCGGTGGAGTCTATTTCCCCATTCCTTGAAGCTGAGTTGCACTGGTGACTTGCTTTGACAAATAGAAAGTAGAAGAAATAGCTTTCTGGGACTTCCATGCCGAGATCAGCTTTCATTCTTGGAATCCCACTGTCACTCTAAGAAGTCCAGCCTATCCCACTGGGTAGAAGGACCATGTGGGAGAGGAAGAGAGGACATAGGGGGATGAGAAAACACGTGGAGGGAGAGGCCACATGGACAAGCACTGAGCCACTGGCCAACATCATGAAGAACAGAGGTGAGAAGATCCCCGTGAGCCCTGCCCAAATTCCCGATCCATGTGATCATGAGAAATAACATGGTGGTTGTGTTAAGTTACCAAGGTTTGGCATGATTTGCTACATATCAGTATATAACTGACATACAAGATAATTTTCACTTTATGGTCCATCTTCAGAACAACCTTCTAAAGTAGGCATTGTCCATTTCACATTTAAGGAAACTGTGGATCAGAATACACAGATACTGAAGGTAAAGGCTACTCCACAAAGCCCTGAATAACAAGGCAATCGTAACTGGCCACACAACCATCCAACTCTCTCTCCTCATGAAGGAGTACACTGAAGAGAAGCTTTCTATGAAAGGATTGCTCTACTGCCTGAAATGATTCAGAAACCCCCAAATATTCCCAATAAATCTCTATCATTTCCCAATTAGCCTACAAGCCTATTGCTAGGTCTCAAAGACTGCAGACTCCAGCCTAACAGAAGTTCTGGGAAGACCAAAACATTTTTGTAGTCTAACAAAATTTTCAACTTCTCACATTAATAGAAACTAGACTCAAATTTTGTATTAATCATTATACAGTAGCTTCTTGATTGAGTTGGACTATCTCATAAAATTTTTGAGCTGAAAGGAAGCTCAGAGTTAATCTGGTCAACCCCTCAAATATTTTTGACTAAAAAGGTAAGATCCAAAAAACTTGCTCATATCCACCAGTCAGCACAAAGAAGCAGGACCAAGCCAGGTACCTAATCCCAGTCCACTGAGCACTGCCTTTCAGATGCAGCCCCACAGTCTCTGAGCTCTTGTTGTAGGCATCTAGTGTAGGGTTCCCCACTTGAGAATCTCACAAAGGATAACTAACTGCATTTCTCCTTACATCATAGCCCTTTCTATTTTCCTTAAATTTCATTATGTTGCCATTTAAGACTAGCTCTAACATCTTTCACAAAAGAGAGCACCTACTTTACTTATTTTTTAAAAGCAACAACAGGATGACTTTTAAAGTAGCATAAAGAAAAATGCACAAAAAGGCCTGAATGGCATTTGATCTGCTGAAAAAACTATTTAATTGGGCAATAGGAGCTCAAATCTGAATTCATTACTTATGATGCTTGTTGACATTTGAAGTGAGTCACCACTATCTTCTTAGCATAAAATAAGTGGTTTGGAGGAAGCACCATGCAAGCAGCAGAACATCTTCAGGATGGATCACATGGTAGCCGAAAAAATATATATAACATCTTATCATAAACTAGCTTTGTTTTCATGATGTTCATTTGGCTTCATTTGTGCATCTCAAAGCAGCAAAAGTTAAAAACAAAGGTTGCATTCCTAAAGCTAATTTTGTTAAAATATATTATCCTGTTCTTTGATGAAGGACTCCTGAGAAATGAAAAACATACAAACAACAACAAAAACAGCTTTGTTGGTTCAAGGACTGGGGTTGGCCCATGGACAAAAACTGGAGTTATTTATCTGAGTGCTGTGATGCATATGTACGTACTGCCTTGGGCTATACCTTGTACAATTGAAATGGTGCTGCCTGCTTCAAATGTTTACGTCTCATCTCCTGAACTAGATCATGTTCCATGAACGTGGATGCTGTAACTTAAATATCTTCCACCACAAGGTCTACCAAATTCCACACTGACAGAAGGAGAAAATTTGCTCAGAGAATATAATCAATGTTTAAAGCTTGTTACTTTCTTTCCCAAGGAAATCCTTCTATGCTGTACTAATCGAAGCCCTTCTCTCAAGAAGGAACTAAGGAAATATACACTTCAAGTCAAAGAATCTGGAATTAGAATGAAACCAGCCCCAGTGGTCTCAACATTTTAACAAGGAGCCATGTTAGATACTGAGCCATTATAATCCATAAAGGGCTCAAAGGCAAATTGTAATTTAGATACTTAAGTTTTTAATTTGGGAAGGAGGGGTATTACCTTACTGTAGCTGTGCTTTGTGATGTGAGCGCAGAAGGAGACATTTTTAGGTTGGGAGCGGTGAGGGAGCATGGCAATGAATAGTCTTGAATTACAAGGCGACCACCAATTTTACATCATGGGTACTATCAAATCTGCCATAGATCCTTGACTACCCGTACATGACCCAGGAAGGAGGAAGACAGAGAAAGAAAAGAGAGGCGACTACATGAATTAGCTAAATCACACACACACACACACACACACACACACACAGAGTTCACAAACGGGCCATTCTCTCTCCCCTCTAGGGTGTGCCAGGAATGCCTCCTGTCTGCCTCTGTCTTTTTTTTTTTTTAAGTCAGATATTTTTTCTTCTACAGAAAGCCTTTCTATTGACAAAGTACCAGGAGAGTACATTTGAACTTGAAGTTTTTTTCCATAAAGCAGGTGTCTTTTCTTGTGAGAACTGGCAGATTTTTACCCTCAGAATGCTCTCTGCTTTTGTATGCCTAATTAAATTTTAAAGGTCCCTGCTTAAATAAAGATTTATTAGCTGTTACAGTTGTGGCATGATTCTTCTGCCACCTCCATGCTTTCCTTGAGCATATTTACAAGAAGACTCGTTTATCCACTCTAAGAATATGGCTGTTTTAATGCTGTTATGTTATTGGTGTCAGTTACCAAAATTCAGCTTCACAGTAGAGCTTTCTGAATATCCTGTGACTTGACTATCAGACTGTCAATGTGCTTGAAGTAAACGGGTTTGTGCATTTCAGCTATGAAGTGTTTGAAAGTAGTTAAGTTTATGGAGGCAAATCAGCAGAACTGGAACCCCAAGTGCAGGGCCCATGCAAGTTTACAAGCTGTTCCTTATACCAACACGGTCACATCGATAAAAAGTCTTCTCCACGTGGGTGAAGGCATGGATATTGACATTCACATGTGTGTTTAGCGAACGCACAAAACTCATAGAAAGACTGTGGCCATGATTAGAAAAATACCTTCTGCAAACCCACAGCCTCAACACCTTCCATTTTCCTTCTGGGATTTTTAGTAGTAACTTTGCCAACCCTAAGTTTTTGCAACCTTCCTAAAATATTCAAAATTAAATTAAATCTGGCAACATTTGCAAGCTTCGGAAGTCTTGCTCAATGAGGACGTTTCTAAGCCTGGATTGCATTGTGACTATGTCTCAGTGGAGTTACTCAATCTAATCAGAACTTCGGATTCAATGAAAGTCCCCACTGACCTCAGAGCTGAAACTTCCCTTGCAGACAAAGTCGCTCTGGTCTGAGTAGGGACCATGGGTAGAAACAAAGAGTGGGTTTAGTTATTTAATAAACTGAAATACTTTGAAAGACACAACTTCCATTTTCTAATTTACAGGAAAGGAGAAACTTTTTCAAGCTTCATTTCTTAAATCCTCAAGGTTTTGCTTCAGATGCCTCCTAGGCATAACCAAATGTATAGATTATATTCAGTGGAAGTTGAAGGTCAGCGGACTGGCATTCTAATAATAATTTTTAAAAAGGATTTCAGAATTTGAGAGTTATAATTATAATTAAAATGGCCTTTTTGGATACCGTGGTACTACAATTCAAGGATTGTGAAGGAAAGTCCTATGAAATAATTTTCATAAAAATATCTCCCCTGTATTTCCTTCCATTATAAAAGCATTCCAGTTTTTGAGTAGCAATTTTATGTTACCTTGTTACTTCACTCTAGGTTTACTGAATACAACTTCTTGCACCTTTGGAGTTCATGTAAATTGGAGATTTTGTCACATTGTGTTTATTTAATTACAATAACACATAAAGGAAACATTTTTTTGTGTGTCTGCATTAGCCAGTTGGGAACACAAGTGCTTTTTTTTTTTTCCAGAGTGCCATTAATACACCTACCACTTCCATCTTCACTGACTCATTTGGAGGCCAGAGTACTTCACAGAGTAACACATGGGTTAACAAAAATTAGCCCTAAAAAATTAAAACCATTGAGAATGAGTAAACATGACTTTCTCTTTTCTTTTTCTTGTCTTTCATGGCAACATGCAGTGACCTGACACTCAAGTGTTGTAACACACAAGTGTTGGAGTTTTCCAGACTAGAAAGTCAGGAGAGATTAACTCAAACCTCATGAAACTACTGGACAATTATGGGCTGTCCCCATTGGGATTTTAGCATGTTCCTTCCTTTAAATATCATTTTGAGACTCTAAATAAAAAGTAACATCTATGAAATAAACCTATTGACTTGTTTACATTTCTTTGATTTTTATTGTCAACTGGTTTTTCTATTATTATGAATGGCACAGGGAAAGGGAGAGGGAACCCAGTCTGAAACACAAGATGCATCTTACAATCCATCAAGAGATGAATTGTTAATACTGTAGCTCATGGACAGAAAACAATGCACAGTGTGTGAACATGCATGTGAGTGTACATAATTTTTTAAGTTTCATTTAACCATTTTATTGCAATATATTTTGAATCATAACAAATAGATCTATTTAAAAACTCTTACTAAGCAGTAAACTCTTTATTTGGATAGTTAGTCTTTTAGACTTATAAACATCTACATGTTTGATTTGGGGAATACAGTTACCACAGAGAATTTAATTCTTTAATTTTTAACACTGGTGTACATAATAAATTACCACATTCTATTGGAACCACTTCACTAACTTAATTTGCTTGATTAATAATAGGAACAGACAATAGGAAAATAATATATTTCTATAATACTCATGATTAAATCATCTATATTTAACAGCCTAATAACTTATTGTACTCTGTATGATTATTTTAAAATATAAGACACTGATTACATGGAATTATTTAAAGTGGGCTATTAAAATGGAAGTTCATTTAGAACATGCAATCTGTCTTTCCTGTACTCTTACAAGTATAACCTGGGTTTCCCTTATGAGATCGATCTGTTAAAATTAAGTTTAAAACCATAACAAAGTGTTTTTTGTAGACTCTGTCCCCACTCAGCAGTGAAAGAAATCCAGGTGTATGTTAAAGTCACATTTCTCATCCACCCTCTCTCTGCCACCCACACAATTTTGGGAAGGCTCCTGAGGGTGTCTCTTATGAGCTCTTGGTTATCATCTGGAAGCCAACATTTCCCTCCTCTTCTGTTTTGGATCTCTCTGAAAATGTCTCCTTTGGGTGCCTTCAAGTGGCAGGCCATTGCTGTTAAGACTCCACCATCAGTACCCATTGACGGTCTTGTGATGCTGTTGCCAAAAACAAGTTCATGTGCCTGATGTACAGTGAGATCAAACAATACCAAAACATCAGAGTTTGGAGCAGAGAAAGGTTTACTGCAGGGCCATGCAAGGAGAACCGGTGGTTCATCCTCCAAAAACCCCAAACTCCCCAAAGTGTTTCAGCAAAACATTTTTAAAGGCAAGGTGACAGAGGGTCATGGTTGGATGCTTCAAACTTCTTGGTGTTGGAATCCTTTGCTCTTGCAGCTGTCCACATAGGTCAGGTCCCAGTGCTCCTGTAAACCTCCAGCAAGACAAATGTTATTCTCTGTTCTGCAACTTTTTATCTCTGTATGAATGGAAAAGTGTTATACCCTTAAAGATCAGAGCCTGGAGAACGGGCTATCCTGTATATTTCAGACTATAGGCAACATTCTTAATTCAAAGCAAAAGCAGTAGAATACAAAGGTTAAAGTGAAAGAAACAGATCTAATATGGAGTCAGATTTGTTTTTCCCTATTACAACGCCAGTATAATGCCACTGATGCCCTCCAAGTGAGACAGGCTGAGACCTGGGACCCTTTACTGGAGTGCTTGCACCTGGAACAGAATGCAAAGAAACTATAAGGGATTAAAAATGACTACACACATGCAGTCAGGGCAATTATGAACAATAAGACGCAAAAAGGCCAGAACTCAACTGCTGCTTCTGAGGTGCCAGGAGCAAAAGCATGATCCCTGCACACAGCACCACAAAGGTGTGGGCAGAGTACCTAAGCCACACCTCCAGCCCCACTGACCTGCCCCTACACTCACCCCATTTAAGGAACCCGGTCCCCCCACCCCACCTCAGGGAGAGAGCAAGGGAACCTGTTACTTGTTTTTGTTCACTCGTGCTGCACCACTAGTCCCAATAAAGCCTTGCCTGAGTTTCTCATCTGGCCTCTTATAATTTCTATTGATTAAAGAGTCCAAGGATCCCGGTTGGTATCACAAGTAGGTCTCCGTCTTTGTTGCTGCCTGTGACACAAATGATGCATGAGGGCTTCCACAGGTTTTTCTTTGTTTGAGCTGCAGTTTATTCTGCTCTTGCTTAGGCCCTGGTATTTGCACTTGAATGTGCTTTAACTTTGTCAGAACTTCTAGCCCTCTTGTTCTATACTCTCTTATATAAGCAGTAGCTCCTTAGATTTGCCAAAAAGCAGATCCTTCTGAATTATTTTTATTTTGTTTTTATTTGCTCACAGTCCCTTCTGCCCAGAATTTAAGTATAAAACCATGTGGGATGGTCTGGAGGCTATCTTTTCTCTCCCAAGCCTGGTGCCGTTGGATAAAACGTCTATGCCTTAACATTCAGTTTTTCCTAAGAGATGCCTCCATTCCTAATGCACAGACTCCTCTACGTGCATCCACATGTCCTGCAAATTTGCCCAAAAAAGTTTCAAATCTTCAGTGAACATGTATGAGGTCAAGGTAAGACCTCCTTTTGACATGTGTATTATAAACAATTCTGTAGACCTTCTTCTTTTAAAAATGGAATTATATTGATGTTGAATTATTAGAATTTCTTGCACTTAGTGAACAACAACTTACACCTCAAAATATCCTAGTCCTCTTTATAATACAATGCCAAGGCATAGCAAGAAGCACCTAGGTATGAGTTTGCATTTTCTTCAGCTTTAAGATATCTGATTTGGGGGAGTTTGTTTGTTTGTTTTTTAATACTTTAACATTCCTAAGAGCAGGATGTTTCTTACAAGCAATGTGTACATTTACTGTTTGGAGGTTTATCTTTTGTTCCTAAAAAGATTTGAGGATGAAGAAAATACAGCAAAATAGAACAAAACAAAACAAAAAATTGAAAATGGTCACTTCAAAGGATCACTTTGAATCAAGGAATCACAATATATCAGGTTTTGACTAATTTGGGTTGTTTTTGCTTGGAAACTATATTTGGCCTGAGATGTATCCAAACGTACACATGTTAACAAACAGTAATACACTATGGTTCAACTGAATAATTGAGGAGGTAATTTTTGACCTAGGTTTCAATAAACATGACTAAATAAATCTAATCAACTTGGTATAAAATGTTTTAACCACTAAAGACTGCCTGGCAGGAGGTGTGGGATGTGTAACTACAAAAGCATTGTTCAGATCCTTGATGTTTATTGTGGTATATTTCATATTTTCATGAGTCTGCACAGAACATACATTATCCTTAGAGTGAGCCAATAAATATTTTGCATGTGTGAACATGACTGTAATATATGTTGGTTGTTTAGGGGGCAGTGCTAAGTTATCAACATCACGTGTGTGATTCCAAGGTGGACCAGTAATCTTTGTCCTGTTACTTGGCTATGGGTTGTACTGACATCCATCCCCTGTCTCTCAACTTTTTTTTTTTTTTTTTTTTTTGCGGTACACGGGCCTCTCACTGTTGTGGCCTCTCCCGTTGCGGAGCACAGGCTCTGGACGTGCAGGCCCAGCGGCCATGGATCACGGGCCCAGCCGCTCCACGGCATGTGGGATCTTCCCAGACCGGGTCACGAACCCGTGTCCCCTGCATCAGCAGGCGGACTCTCAACCACTGCGCCACCAGGGAAGGCCCCCTGTCTCTCAACTTTGCACTATTATTTTTAATGGATTCCTAGTAAAAGAGCATGTAAATTGGTATAAATGAATCCCCAGTATGGAAAAATAAAAGATATTCCTCCAGAACATTTCATAAGCAGAGTCTTCCTGATTTGGAACTATGGATAGCAAATTGGCTCTTATGCTTCAAACTACAGAGTGATATAGACAGACTGTTCTCTCAGTGCCTCATCAGCCTCAGCACCTTTGCAACCTATTCCTTTAGT
Organism: Mesoplodon densirostris; assembly: GCF_025265405.1. Taxonomy (NCBI): domain Eukaryota; kingdom Metazoa; phylum Chordata; class Mammalia; order Artiodactyla; family Ziphiidae; genus Mesoplodon; species Mesoplodon densirostris. Next base: position 57,218,728 of record NC_082674.1, read on the forward strand.
CACAGATCCCTTTTGGTCAACAGTGTTCACCTCACCCTAACCTGGTGACCACGATGATGAAGTATGCAAATTGAACCATATCGATGGTGCTTCTGATTTGTTGATTATTGAACAGAGTATCCGACTGCACTCCAAAGGATGCCATTGACAGAGGACACAATGAGAGTGTATTCCCTGAAGATTTAGAACGTGGTGCTGGGAATACTGAACTCATTCTGTGCCAGATGTTACCCCAAAACTCTGCTGCCCATACCACATCTGGTCTAAACTCTTCCGTCTTGATTTTTCTAGCTTAATTACAGACCTCTCCAAATTGCCAGGCCTCCTTCTAACTTGCTGTAAGTTCCCAAGAGCACCAATTTTTCTACTTTCAACTTTTTAATCTCATCACGTCACCTTGGTCTTTGAAAAATATGTATCATTAAGTGTAGTGATTACTAAATAACAGTTCCTGAAGCAGCTGCATCAAAACCAGTGGGGACACTAGTTCAAAATATAGATGCCTATTCCCCCACACAGGACCTACTCAGCCCACATATCCAGAGGCAATGCTCATACAAAAAGCAACCCTGGTTAAGAACTACTGCTTTAGCGAGACATCCAGCAATATGCTTTATAGCACTAGTTGAGTAGGTTAGCAATTTTCTCATGCTCCTAACAGTAGTACATAGGAGTACAAGCTGCTTTCCTTGAGTAACCTAGAGACACTCACAAGGACCCACTTCACAGTCACTATTATTCTCAACATTTGCTTCATGGGGGCAAATAAGATTCCAATACAAACAGGACCTCACAGTTAAAACTTTGCTAAAAACAGACAGATGTCAAACACATCATTCAGAAGCCAGACTCATTAGAAAAAAACCTGATGTTTTATTAGCAGCACTTTGCTCAGCCTCTGGATAAAAACCTGTTCTTTGCAGCAACCCAGGTTTAGCCCTCCCCAGGGCTCTGGCTCAAAACAAAGCTTGACATTATTTTTATTTTATTTTTTTGAAGTCAAACGGGCACTCCTAGCATAGAAGTATCAGACAAGACACCGGGTCAGGAGCCTTGGAACCCATTTATTTTTCACTGAACAAGTTATTACCCTCTTCTTTTTCTGCCCAAATTGCTGTCCCCAGAGGCCATTCCCATGGGCAGCCTCTACCATCCCAACACTCCACTCCTGAAATCAATAGGTCCATGTGCCAAGCAGCCTGAGGAGAAACATGGTTTGATATCCTGTGGGGCAATTTCTCTCCTTGGGGAAGGGCAGGCTTCCATTGCCCTGCCTTGTCTCTCACTAATGTGCCCAGCTAGGCCTCTTTACTGCTCTATTTCACTGCACCCACTCTATTATTGATCCTATTGTGTGTAATGGTACACTTGCTGAGGAAAATGATGATTATGCTATGAAGAGAGAGCAGTGGATGGGATCTTGTGTCTATACAGTTTAGCAATGTAATGGAGTCTGCCAGAAATAAATAAATTGTAGATGTATTCTGGATAAATACGATAGGAGCAAAACAAGTTCCTGAGGTTAAGACAATCTAAAGTTTCTGTCTACATTGTAAGCCAGGACCACTCCAAAGCAGTTGCTTTATGTTTTGGTCCAAAAGGTTTAACACGAGAGGAATTTTGTAATCTCCAAGTGGATACTCTGCTATTTTGACATGGGACAACATGGCTACATTATCACCTTTTTGCATTTTCAGTCTTTCTAATCACTCCTTTATTTGGTACAGGGTAAAGTTAAGGTTTTGGTACATTCTTGCTTTGTTCTTTATACTGAAAATTACATGGGATTATAATCTTTTGTGATTCATGACTGCATCTTCTGAAAGCTGATAATTGCTCCAATTATATTTTACTATATTCTACGCCTTCTACTATTGCAAATTCCTCTTTGTCCAGCACACTTTTTACATTTAATTCAATCAGTCATGATAATAAAGGAATTCATTTACTTTTTATATAAATTGTTGGGTTGAAGATGGGAGGATCACTGAATTAGCCGGGTTCCAATCAGAAGACAGAAATCACACAATCATTTGAGCAAGAAAAGCTTAATGACAAAGATGATTAACTGCAAGAGGAGATAACATACAAGGAATAAGGTAAGATTTACAGAAATAACAGATATAAGGAGCAGTCTGGTACCTCTAGGGCTGAGGCAGGGGACCAAGTGAAGCCCCTCCTCCTTCAGAGGCTTAGAGTTGGTCGCCCTTGGAGAGTGCGTGATCACCGCCCACTGCCTAGTGGAGAAATTTGCTGCACTGTTGGAACTCAATGCAAAGCTGCCCTCTTGGGTGCTGGGAGAAGCTGCACAAAGGGGTAATGCTGATGAAACTTGCTGGTGCTGAACCCCTTTGGTGCCCTGTGAGCTCCTGTCCATCTTACAATGCAGGAACAAGCAGAGAACACACTGGTACCAGGAAGAAAAACACTTCCTAGTGTCCCTGCAGTGCCCTCTGCTATTTTAACATTGTGCAAGCTGGCAAAGGAGAAATGTTCCATTATCAAAAGCAGGAAAAGGAAGGGTGGATTGGAAGCTGAGAGCCAATAGTCTAATAACTGGCACAGTCTTCCCCTTTGGCTACTCAGCTTCTAGATGTACCCTTCTGCACACGACTGAACTTCTTTACAACAACAAAACAAGCCTATGTTTCCACCTAACATATACGGGTATCCTTTATTCAAATGAAATTCTTAACCTTTTCCCCAAATGAAGCAACACATAGTCTCAACAGTCATTTTGCCCATCACTACCTATATTAATTACTCCTCAAATCCACTCATAGTCCCTGAGAATATTCTGTTACATCAGGACCAAATGTATTGACAAGTGACACAACCATCAAGAAAATGGAGCCCTACATATACCCTGAGAAAACCATAATTCAAAAAGAGTCATGTACCAAAATGTTCATAGCAGCCCTATTTACAATAGCCCGGAGATGGAAACAACCTAAGTGTCCATCATTGGATGAATGGATAAAGAAGATGTGGCACATATATACAATGGAATATTACTCAGCCATAAAAAGAAATGAAATTGAGCTATTTGTAAGGAGGTGGATGGACCTAGAGTCTGTCATACAGAGTGAAGTAAGTCAGAGAGAGAAAGACAAATACTGCATGCTGACACATATATATGGAATTTAAGAAAAAATAAATGTCATGAAGAACATAGGGGTAAGACAGGAATAAAGACACAGACCTACTAGAGAATGGACTTGAGGATATGGAGAGGGGGAAGGGTAAGCTGTGACAAAGCGAAAGAGAGGCATGGACATATATACACTACCAAACGTAAGGTAGATAGATAGTGGGAAGCAGCCGCATAGCACAGGGAGATCAGCTCGGTGCTTTGTGACCGCCTGGAGGGGTGGGATAGGGAGGGTGGGAGGGAGACGCAAAAGGGAGAAGATATGGGAACATATGTATATGTATAACTGAAAAAAAAAATTAAAAAAAGAAGAAAATGGAGCCCTAATGTGTTGTAAAGATATTCCCTCCAACCACTACGTCTTCAGCTATATGATGTTTTCATGGCCATCAATCCTCTTCCTCCCAAGCACTAACCATTTTTTCTCTGCTCAGTCTGAGGTGACATGATCCAGTGATGTCCACCTCCTCCTGTGCTTCTTCTGCCACTTCCTACCTTCATGATTGCTGGAGTTTAGTGGCCAATACCTCGTAGATAAGGCCTTAAGATGCCCATGTAGTAGGATATGGATACTATGGGACATGGATGACAGAGAAAATTACACAAGTAATTATTACATTTTATTTTGCTCAATAAGTTCCATCTCCTTTCCCAAATAGGGAAATTGGCCAATTTGTGGGTAACTCGTGTCCCTCCCATCTCTGCCCTGTTAATGAGAACTAAGTTGCCTGAAGTCAATGAGGAGAGGGATAAAGAGAAGCAGCCTCAATCATTAGCCCATGAAAAGGTAAGACTTCACTATACAATGTGCCTTTTCTTTATTCTAGTATTTTTCTTCAATTGTTGCAAATCTGTGATTTGTTATACTTGACCGAGTGGAGGTCCAGCAAGTCACACCGACCTATTAATAGAAACTCAGCTCCTAAGAACCAAAAACCAGAGCTCAGGCCTGCTTTATTTCTCTACTTGTACCTCAGTAACGGCAGTGACCTTTGTGTATCAGACACCAACAGTGTGGAGTGCATCATATTTCTACCGACATCTCTGTTTGGAGTAGAAAGTTATTTCCAAAAAGCTTCATTTATTTAATCCTTCAGCTGTCTAAAAATCTTTATGGGTAACCATTTTTAGCTCGCTCTTTACCCTTTGCTTTCTGAACTCAGCCAGGTCCTTGCTGGAGGCTCCCAAAGGTTTAAGAACAGTAGGAGAAGAAAGTGGAAACCGGATGGCTAATGATAGAAGTCAGCAGGTAAAGTTCCATAAAATTACTTTGGGGAGATGCTGGTAGGAGAAATGCCACTATGTTTTTATTTCTACTATCACAACACAAAATAATTAATGGGTAAAAAATACTTTTTGTTTAATAATTGCTGTTCTTCATTAGTGTGAACCAAGGGCACAGTCTATCTAAGACAATAACATCTGCACCCCATATTTCATTAACACCAAACTTCACATTTCACACAAAAGCATTGCTAGCACAGCCTTACAGCTTTAATTAGTTTCTGCCATAGCTGTGAAGGTCAGCCAATTATTGTGTGTGAAATTTCAATATGAAGTGGCTGAATTGAAGACAGCATTGCAACAGTGTGGGGACTTCTGCAGGGTTATAAATCTAGGATTTTGGAAACATTTTTTAAAACACTAGATAATGTAAAATCATCATCAGGTATGTACTGTAACAAAGCTTACTGGTTAATTTAACATGCACTTTGTGGGGGGAAAAAAGCACATAATTTCTGATTGCTTTTTAAATTCCCTCTTATGACACTGTCATTATTTATGACACCATTGTTAAGGCTGAATCTATGTTTTTATGATTAAGTTCTTTTAACTTACTTAGAACTCTCTTGGAACATTTGATCTAGGAATAAAATCTAGATTTACTGAATTCTACATAATGGAAAGTTTAAAATACACACACATACCCTTTCTCTCTCTCACACACACACACACAGACACACACACACACATGCACACATCTATTTCTTGTAAATATATACATACATATGTTTAAACACCATGTTTGATCCATAAAACTATAGATGCATATTAATGAATTAGGTCAACTCAGTAATGTCATTTTACTTAAAAACCTGATAAATTAAAAAAAGTTTTATTAGGGATTCAATTTTATGAACCCCTAATATTTAGAATCATAAAAATTTGGAGTTAGAAAGAATCCTGATACTCATTCGCTCTACGGTCTTTGATTTTACAGATGAGGAAATGTGTCCAAGAATGATACTGGATGTAGTGTCGACACAGAGTTCCTTAAACTCAAGCTCCTATGCCCTCTCAATGAGGCTTCCCACATGTCTGTTTTACCATCATGGAAAAATTTAGATAAGATATGCCACGTGATATAGAACATTTTGCTCAAGGATTTTTTCTGAGGCTCAAGGGCTGTTTGTTTTGTTTTGTTTTACACATAGACATATGTATGGTTTAATCCTAATTTAAGCAAACAAGTATTTATTGAGCCATCCTCTAAACAAGACACCCTGAAAGGTATTCCAGGTGTCTAAGATGATTAAAATGCTCTTGGTGAGTTTACAAACCAGCAGGTTAGATAAGACAAAGAGAAGGAGGAAGAGGAGACTGCAGAATTCATGGAAATAGATCAGTCAGGTTGGAGGTGGATAAGGACAAGGCAGAGCCAAGGAAAGAGGCCAAAGAATGAGAGAAAAGAAAGACGATTATAGGATGCTTCCACCTATTAGATACCAGCAGCACCTCCCTGTCCCAATCATAATAAAAATTCTCTCTGGACATTGCCAAGTGTCCCCAGGTGGGAGTTAAGGTCAGCGAATTCCTTTGAGAGCCCCTGATCTAGATTCTAGACTGCAGCCAGCCACTGATCTAGATTCTAGACTAAAGTGTATTGTAGATCTTAGAAAACTTCTCAGTTCCAAATAGAGAATCTGCTTCAGCCTCACTGCGATGCCTGACCCCTTGATCCTTCCCTCACTTCCCAAGCTATGGCTGGGATAGTAGTGATGCTGAAAACTCTGCCTCTGTACACCAGTACCGAATCAAACCTTGGCGACAGAGTTTTGGGTGAAGTAGAAAAGGATAGCTTTGTTGCTTTGCCAGGCAAAGGGGGACACAGCAGGCTCATGCCCTCAAAAACTGTGTGTTCCAACCGGGGGGAATTTGGTGAGGAGTTTTATAGCAATGGTTCAAGGGTGGGCTTGCTGATAAGCATCATATGTGTGCAGAGCCTACATTCCTTTAATCTGGCCTCAGATGGTCTCCTGATAAGCTGTGGTTCTTGAGGTTATCAAACTGTGATCTTCTCTCTGGAATGAAGAATGCTTCATCAAGTAGTTTATCTCCCATTTGCTGGGGGTTTTAATTCTACAGAAGAACTCAAAGACATTGTTATGTGTTTCCCTTGAGGCAGACCAGGACTCTACCCCAAGTCTGCACTATTATTTTTTGACTGCTCCTCCCTTGTCTCTGCATCCCCTCCCTTCCCTGATTAGCAACTGTTTGAATCCGCCCTTTGGAACTCAGGGAAGGTCATGGAGGCTGGAGCCTATTCCCAACAAACAAGAAATGAGGGACACCAAAAGGCTTCCGTTCCCAGGAACCCCACAGGGTCCTGCTCAGTTTCAGTAGCATCACTCCATGCAGAGAGGCTTAGGAAGCTACCGGAGGACTGAAGTCATTTGATTTGATGATTTGATGACTCATGGGAGGAAGTTAGATTGCAGTGGATTAAGGACTAAGTGCGTGTGATTGAGAAGTGAGCAGGCAGAGCAGCAGATGTGCATGAATCTTCTAAGAAGCTACAAAGTAAAATAGAGAGTAGAAGTGATGTATCTCTGAGAATTGTAGGGTTGAACACCATCAACCTGAGTAACTGTTGACATCTGGAACAAAATAAGTCTTTGTTTGTGGGGATAAGGGGTGCTGGAGGTCGGAGGAGAGTATCCTGTGGTTTTTTTAGGATGTTTTGCATCATTCTTGGTTTCTACCCACTAGATACCAGTGGCACCCGTCTCCTCACCTGTGACAACCAAAAGTGTCTCAGGATATTGTTAATGTTCACTGGGGGTTAAATCTCTCCTGATTGAGAGCTACTGGATTAGGGAGAGGGATTTTTGTTTTTTAATTTAAGGTGGAGAAATCTAAGTAAGTTTTCAGGAACAGAAAATATGCCAAGTAGAATGGGAAAAAACTGAAGATGCAAGTGAGGACAAGAAAACTTGGAGAGGAGGCCAAAATATGAAGGAGTTAACAAGAAAGTAGAGCAAGAGTGCCCTGAAGTGGATGATGGATTTTCCTTCAGAGCAAATAAAGAAAGAGAAGGTCCCTAATGAGGAGACAGATGTTAAGAGCAGTCAAACCAGAGAGTCTTGATCTTTTAAATAAAGTTATAGGTGAGCTTCATGTGACTAAGTGATCTGAGAGTGGAGAATTTATTAGAAAGTTTAGAAACAAGCTGCAAGTTACTGCTTTGCTGAAATGGGGAGTATACCTTTATAGCAGAACCAGGGAAAAGTATACCTAAGATGCCATATTTGCATCTTATTCAACTGACCTTTACCTAATTGAAAACGGGAGCAGAGGGTGGACACTTCCTCTGACTAGGAATTATCAAGAGAGAAACAGCAGAAGGACAAATAGTGAAGGGAGATGGGGATGGGGTAGGAAATCTGTGTGAGTGTACATGATGCACAGGCTAAGGCAAGAGGCAAGGGAAGTCAAGAAAAAGGCCATAGCTTGAGGAAACAGAAAAGACTCAAGGGATCATACATCCAATGAAGCTAAAGCAGATTCTTTGTTTTAGAATTGGGAAGCATTTCTAAGGTCCATAACACTTTATAGTCTAGAATCTAGACCCTAGATCAATGGTTCTCAAATGAACTTGCCACCCCCACCTCACCCCACCTGGGGATAATTGGCAATGTCTGGAGACAATTTTTATTGTCATGATTGGGGCAAGGGGCACTCATGGCATCTCATGGGTAGAGGCCAGGGATGCTGCTAAACATCTGACAATGCACTGTATAGCCCCCACAATAAAGAAGTGTCTGGTCCACGATGTCAATAGTGTCTCTGCGGAGAAACCCTATTCTGGATTAAAACCAAATATCTAGTAAGTTATTTAATGGAAACTCTTGGGAAGTTTTTAAAGAAAATTAAACTGCTGAAAGTTCTTTTTTTACAATCCTATTATACCTTAGCATAAATTTTTCTAGCCTCATGGAAAGAAAGGCCCTTCAATTGCTTTTATTCATTCATTCATTTTTTAAATTTCATCCAAAATAAGTAATTGCATTTTATTATGGGGACCATATTAGTCATTGGGAATATAAAAATTAGGTGGACAGAGACATTATTAAGTCAGATAAAAGTATTTCTATGGACTGAATTGTGCCCCCTCCAAATTCATATGTTGAAGCCCCAAAGTGACTGTGTTTGGAGATAGAGCCTATAAGGAGGTAATAAAGTTTAAATGAGGTCATAAGGATGGGGCCTTCATCCTATAGGATCAGTGTCCTTATAAGAAGAGAAACCAGGGAGTTTGCTCTATCTCTGTCTCTTTCTCTCTCTCCCTCTCTCCAATTGCACACAGTTCAGATGAGCACGCAGACAGATGGCATCCACCTACAAGCCAAGAAGAGAAGCAACACCAGAAACTGATCATGCCATCACCCTGATCTTGAACTTCTAGCCTCTAGAACTGGGAGAAAATAAATGTCTGTTGTTTCAGCCACCAGTCTATGGTATTTTGTTATGGCAGCCAAAGCAGACTAAGAGAAGCATATTCTTTTGTTTGTTTATTTCTGTTTTTATGCCAAGACTTATCCTAAGCAAATGCCAGTTTTGCCTTTAGAGCTATCCTACTCCAACCTAACCCCTTTTCTTACACTACCTTTCCCCCTACCTGGAACAGTTTAAGAAGAGATTCAACTTTGAAATTAGGAAAACTTGATTGTAAATTCCATCTACAGATGAATGGATAAAGAAGATGTGGCACATATATACAATGGAATATTACTCAGCCATAAAAAGAAACGGAATTGAGTTATTTGTAGTGAGGTGGATGGATCTAGAGTCTGTCATACAGAGTGAAGTAAGTCAGAAAGAGAAAAACAAATACTGTATGCTAACACATATATATTGAATCTAAAAAAAAAAATGGTCATGAAGAACCTAGGGGTAAGATGGGAATAAAGACTCAGACCTACTAGAGGATGGACTTGAGGACACGGGGAGGAGGAAGGGCAAGCTGGGACAAAGTGAGAGAGTGGCATGGACATATATACACTACCAAATGTAAAATAGATAGCTAATGGGAAGCAGCCGCATAGCACAGGGAGATCAGCTCTGTGCTTTGTGACCACCTAGAGGGGTGGGATAGGGAGGGTGGAAGGCAAGGAGATGCAAGAGGGAAGAGATATGAGGATATATGTATATGTATAATTGATACACTTTGTTATAAAGCAGAAACTAAAACACCATTGTAAAGCAATTATACTCCAATAAAGATGTTAAAATAAATAAATAAATAAATAAATAAATAAATAAATTCTAGCACCTAATCATAGAATACTAAAGATTAGGACTTGAATCTCTGAGTTATAATACCCTCATTTATTAAAATATCCTCATTTATTTATTATGTTTATTAAAACATAACCACATTTATTTGCAGGGATGCTATATGACTTAAATGAAAGATCAGGTGAGAATGCCTAATGTAGTTCTTATATATGGCAGTCTCTCAGGAGAAAACAGTTTCCATTATCCTTCTTGGATCACAGTTGTATCCAAAGTCTGTTTTCAGGAATTATTTGGTTTGTTCTTCCCAACTATTTCATTAGGTGTTCGTCTGAAGAAAGTTGAGAGGTTTTCCCTCTCCAAAGAACTCCCTGCACCAAAATTTGAAAACAGGAAAATGTCCATTCTCTAACAATCAAATCTCCAGTGATGAATTTCTGGCTTCATAACAAGTGGAGGAAACAATGGTATTTTGAAATGTGAGTACCTGGCTAATATCATAAAATGAAATAAATATGCAGTTTCAACTTAAAACAAACACATAAAATAAAGCCTATTTATTTCCAGCATATTAAATCACTCGAGCATTTTTTTTTGTGGCATTGGATGATACAGGAATGTATCTACAATCGACATATCTATCAACTCCTACGATTCACCATCATTACGTGCCAAGTATTGTGCTAAGCTTGTACACTGCTAACTCACTTAATCCTCACAGAAGGCCTTGCTTCACTAGTGTGTCTCCTGAATTATGAAATGAAGGACATGAATATCCCTATCAAATATCCACTTGATATTTATGACGATCCTTTTCTTTGTGTGACAAGCGAAGCTGTAGAATGCCAACTCTTCTCACGAGGATAAGCAGAGTTGTAATGACTCCTGGACATGCTGCATGGCATCTGAATCAAAGAATCTGGGCCAGTTTCATTTGGCAGAAGATTATCATGAGTTTCACATCGATTTTCCAGGAGATTTCTCCAAACCGTGTCTAGAACCATCTTATCCCTACCCTCTTCTGAATATCAACAAAGGAGACAAAGGCTCTTTTCATGAGGAGTTTTTCATAACTCTGCAGTTGTTTAAAAGTCTTCTCTCTGGCTCATCATCTGTTACCATGGAGAGCCCTGTGGTTAGGGGGAGTAAGGGGGGGGGCGTGCAGTGCCCTCTCCTAACAAACAGGAAATGTGTCTCCAATTGCTATGTGACCCGGTCAGAAGGACACCTGATCTCTCACTCTGCCCCTCTAACAGAGATTGGAAAAGAGATCGTGGGACCGGAGAGTTGGGTGACAGGTACCCGTTAGAGCATGCCCTACCCTTTGCCTTCTAGGCTCCAGTTTAGAAACATAAACTTTCTCCTGTTAGACAACACAAATTAGAAGCTAAAACCCTGTCTACATTACCAGGCAGGGACCTATCTTTGCTTTTGCTAAGACAGTCTATCACCTTCAGCTTTCCAAGACAGCAGGCACCATCCTGGCAGAGACTCACAAAGTCTTCAAAGACTACCAGACACATTGTTTATTCTCTAGGTTCCCTGATGAAAGCTGCATGAGGGCAGGGACCTTGTCTGTCGTTGTCACTGCCGTATTACCTACCACTCATAGCAACGTGCAAGCTCATCATAGACACTCAGGAGGTTATTGTTACCAGGAGGAAGAGGGGAAAGGAAGAAGGGGGGAAGGGAGGGAGGAAGAAAGAAGTTACCCTATATCCTAAACAACATGGAGGAACCCAAACAATGTAGTACACTAGAATTGGTCTTGGTATCAACGTTCAATGCTCAAGTTGGAAGGAATCTCATAAATATTACTGAGCTCAGCCCTCATTTACTGAGATTCAGAGGGTTAACTGGTTTACCCTAGTCACACACAAGTCTGTAACAAAGGTTCCCAGGCCTTTGGTCCCTTATACCTTGTGGCCTCTCTGGTGAGTCCTTCTGGCCTCTGTGTCAACATTCTCTATGTTTTTAAAAGGTAGAGTGTACTTCATTTAGAGCCGTTAAGAAATATGCGATCTACTTATTTATTTATTTATTTAATGTAGTAGTTTGACCTAATCAGTTTTAGTCAATAACGGAGCATTTCCTGTTTCCAGTGTGTGTATACATGGATTTGCGGGTGTGTATGTGTGTGTTTTCCCTTGCCTTTTAAAGAACAGAGCAAGAGGTCATGTCTAGGGGTCTTTATTTATCAAAGGAGAATGATTTTAAAGGAATTAAAGTATTCGATTTCTCAACAGTGTTCTCTTGTTAAAGAAAATGCTTCTAAGGTTTTGGAATTCATACAGCAGTGATATTTAATGAAATGTTCTTGAGATTGCAAATCCTGAAGTGTGCTACATGCACACTGAATATTGTGACTTTGAAGAAATAATCTTATAATCCCCAAGTTTAATGCCAATGCCTGTAAATTAGGAAGTTAGACCAATTGGAGTTTCTGAGGAGACAGCAAGTAGGTAACTGCCAGCCTGGGAAAAGAAAGATGTGAGGCCAAAGAAGAAGAAAGACTTCAATGGTAAGGGAGATGCAGCTTCAAACATGGACCAAAAGAGCCCACAGCCAGCCCTCTACAACCTCACCTCATCCCTCAGCCAGAAGTGAGAGCTGTTTCAGGAGTAGTTTCCAAAAGAGCACAACACCAAGAGTTTCAAATATAAATGATGTCTTACATTACACAGAGCTTTTAACTTCTCTAAATTACTGCCCTCTGGTTGATTAACATAACACCCTCCTCCCCACCACAGGACTAGAATAAACTATTTTGTGTCGATTTTTTTTAAACATCTTTATTGGAGTATAATTGCTTTACATTGGTGTGTTTGTTTCTGCTTTATTACAGAGTGAATCAGCTATGCATATATATACATCCCCATATCTCCTCCCTCTTGTTTGTGTCTATTTTTTAGATAAGGAAACTGAGAATTGAGAAGTTAGATAATCTCCGAGCCAAGAGTAGAAGTCTGTTTCCTGGAAACCAGTTCTACAGTCTTTCTATAGTCTTTCTACCTTGCTGAGAATTTTTTGGAGGGAGAACTCTTTCATGGGAAGGGAGTGTTATGTTAAAAATTGAAGGGTAAGCTGGGACAAAGTGAGAGAGTGTCATGGACATATATACACTACCAAATGTAAAATAGATAGCTAGTGGGAAGCAGCCGCATAGCACAAGGAGATCAGCTTGGTGCTTTGTGACCACCTAGAGGGGTGGGAAAGGGAGGGTGGGAGGGGGATGTAAGAGGGAGGAGATATGGGGATATATGTATATGTATAGCTGGTTCACTTTATTATAGAGCAGAAACTAACACAGCATTGTAAAGCAATTATACTCCAATAAAGATGTTTAAAAAAATTAACAGATATAAGCAAACCTAATGGGAGAAATGAAAAACTGTATTCTGGTCACCTATTCTTGATTATCTACCACTGTAAATATGGGCAAGGATAGTGGGATAAATAAAATCCACAAGTACACAAGACCACCATGTTAGAAAGATGAAGGCAGTCTCTCACAAAGCAGTTTAAAGAAGCAGCGTAGCTAATTGCTGTTAATTTTTAGCTGATTTGAGTTACATGTCTTCTGCCTTCCTCAGCAATCCTTTAGATGGTAGCCCATCTAAAGGACTGTGGTGTGGTGAAATGGACACAGGGATCAAAGAGGCACAGATCTGGAATAATTGGCCCCCAGGTAATTGAGAGCTGGCTGTCCTGTGATCTGACTAATGAGTTCCTTCCACCAAGCAATAAACTACTTTCTGGAAGTCATTTTTCCATCACTTGGAAAAACATCTTTCAAGGATCTCTCTAATACAGTGTTTTAGCCCCTGGGATTCAATATTTCAAGAAATACCTTTAAGCCAACTAAACCTCTAGAGATTTTTCTGTTTTCACTCAACTCTTGTTTCAGTTCCAATATTTCTAGGAAAACATTGATTGATTTACTGTGGTAAATTATGAGATGTTTTTAATGTTGGATGCAATATATCTGATTTGTGATCTCCAGGCCTCAGATGTTTTATAACAGAAGCTAAAAATGTGCAGAATAGCCTGGAAAAAATAGGCTCACCTGTAAGCCGGTAAAAGCCTCCACCTAATGTGTTACTTATTTTCTCACACCTTCTGACTCCACTTTCCCTGATTCAGTCATGATCCACATCAATAACTTAGTGATGCCTAATTTCAAATGGTTGATTTTGGACTAGTCATGAAGCAATCTAAGCATCATGCTGAAAGATACAGGTGCCAAGGGCTTGAGGAGGCTGGTTATACATGATTGCAGGCATCATAGAGACAAAAAGGTATGCTTGATGAATCTGATAAAAGCGAAAACGTCTAAGCGTCAGAGTTTAATAGTTGACCCTTGGGTTGTCTTTCCTGCCAAACTGTAAGATCTGTGAGGTTTGTGTCTGCTCTATTCATCATTGACTATCTGGTGCAAATCCCTGTGCCCAGCAGATGGGAGGTGTATAGCACATATTTGTGGAAGGGATGAATAAGGGGATGACCAAATGAGTCCTAAGGAGGGAGAAGCACAAATTCAATTGGAATTATCCAAGTTGAAAGTTGTATTTGTCAACTGCTTTCCTCGTTCCTTTTTAGTACTATTTGCAAATATCCGTTAAACTCAGTGTCAGTTTTTATACAGTTGAGCTGAACTGCACCATTATCAACTGCTGTCTTTTGACTCTGTTTCTGAAGACGACAGGTCTCAGGTTTAAGTTTCATGTGGATCAGTTATTGCCCTTCTGCTCTATGGCCAGAGACCCAAATTATAACTGGTAGGCCCTTTTGCTGGCTATGTTAGTTTTCTAATGTCTCACCATCTGCAAAGAAAAAGTACTTTCTATCTTAATCCTCCCTGTCACAGTTTGAACCCCTCTCTATTCTGCTCTGAGTGCATTTAGAAGACAACTGTTCCCTAACTTTCACACGCCATTCTTCATTCCTCTCTGAATCACTTAGCTTTTGCTCTACAACAAACCACCATCCTTCCTAGCTTAAAAAACAATCATTTTATTTAGTTCATGATTCTGTGTATTATCAATTTGTGCTGGGATTAGCCAGGTGGTTCTTCAGAACTGATCTGGGCTCACCTGTTCTTTTTTTTTTTTTTTTTTTTTTTTTTTTGCGGTACGTGGGCCTCTCACTGTTGTGGCCTCTCCCGTTGCGGAGCATAGGCTCTGGATGTGCAGGCTCAGCGGCCATGGCTCACGAGCCCAGCTGCTCCACGGCATGTGGGATCTTGCCAGACCGGGGAACGAACCCGTGTCCCCTGCATTGGCAGGTGGACTCTCAACCACTGCGCCACCAGGGAAGCCCCTCACCTGTTTTTGACTGGGCTTGTGAACATATCTGGGGGACTCAGATGGATGGCAGGTGTCTCTCTTTGCAAGGTCTCATTCTCCAGGGGGCTAAGCCTGCCTTGTTTATATGGTGGCAGAGGGGAACAGAAGCAGTGAAGTCTCTGAATGTTATATAATATAACAATATAATATATTCAGGGATCTATAAAAAGCTAGAAAATGTCATATGTAGCGAGGAGCAGTAGAGGTAAGGAGAAAGAGAGAGGCAAGGACTGCAAAGACCAAGGACCCCAACTTCATCCCATATTGACATTCAAAATATTAATGAGAAAGACTTGAGAAACCACTTCCTAGTTGGCAAAGTGTGGCTGTTTTCTACATGGACTAAAATACAGAGGAATGGTGTTTTTTGAACTTAATTCAGGAAAAAAGAGTAGACCTTGCATGAGTCTATAAATTCAAAATTTGTTGCAGCAATTGTTGTGCACCCTAAGCTTGATTTTCTCAAGAGAGGAGAGCAAGCCAAATATGGTGAGAAAAGTGAGGAATTCAGATTATCTGGTTCATAAGGAGTAGATGCTATAAACAAGCTACTGAACTAGTAAAAACAAATCTCCCAATCTGTCTAGCCTGAAACATACATGCAAAAATGTACGCATGTGTGCACGTACACACACACACACAATCAGAAAACCATCCTACCACAGTAACTCAAAGGAAAAGGGAAAATCATTAAGGAAAGAGCAGGGAGAGACTAAGGCCTGACAATTGCTAGTGATATGTTTACTAAATATGCTTTAAAACATTAAACATAACATTGGAAAGCAGAGGAACCAAATGGCTGGAGAAGCCCACTGATTACAATTCAGGTTAAGTCTGATGTGTTTTCTCGGCACTTGGCTTCGCAACTGGAGCTCAGCCAAATGAATCTGCATCTCTGGAGTCTCCAGGCAACTCCCAACTTGGCATTTCTGACACAGGAGAGCTAGCCAGGAAACCCCTCCAAAGAGGGGGAACCATTGGCCAGACTCACTCCATCAACATCCAGACATCGTAGTTAATTACAAACATGCAGGACCAACCCGACAGCCAGCTCTGCAAGTAGAAGACACCAGCCTTCCCCCGGGAGCTGGTTTGGCTCCAGTGAGCACTCCCAGTGACAAGAACTCTTTTAAGCAAGACACTCCTAGGGCTTGCAAGATTGCAACAGGTTTTGTATTGCCATGTAAAGACATTCTCCCACAACCATCACTTCATAAGAAATTACCAGATTTCTATTCAGGGATAGTAAATGGAAATCCCCGGCAATAAGATTATCTCCAACATTAAAAAAATACAAATGAGTTCGGAATCACATCCCTTCTTTCCATCCATCTGGCACCAAACTCTTAGACGGGAGCCTAGGGAAAATCTTAGAAAAGAAATTGGTAAAACCTTCACCCATGACTCAGGTGTGTGGAAGGAAATAGTTTGACTCAGAAGTCTATGATGTCTCCCCTTTTTTGCATACTTTTTAACAAGAAGTTATTCAATAGGAAGACTGGAAATTTGGCCACAAACGTTAAGATCTAGGCAATGAAGTAGTCAAATGCTTTTATGAAGAACCCATTTGTACTTGAGAGTAATTGGGTTGTCTGCTAGAAGGCTGGACTTCTTGGAAAAATTGGGACCAGGAGAACAGAGTGCTATGCTACCAGATGCCAACTGACTAAAGCAACTTGAGAAATGTACCCTGCTTCACCTCCATCTGTCGGTGTGATGTTGGCACTTGTACTTGTGAAGGAGAGTCAAAATGACTGATAAGTGTCAGGATTAATCATGTTACTCCAAGAGCCCACCAGGGAGTGAGTGACACATCCACAGCCACAACTTGGCCAAAGTCACTCGACTCAACTGAGCCAAAGCATCAAGCGAACATCCTATGCGCAGTTTTTACATCCCTAAGACAATTCTCCATAATGTGAAACTTGGCTCTTAGGAAGAGTTTATTAAAGCTGATTTCCCCCCCACTTAAGCACATTTGCTTTGCATCCCTTCAGCAATTTACTGTGCATTCAACTAGGTAAGCGCTTTATGCTTTAATCCTGGTGAGATGGTGGAGAACGTTTCTAAATCTTTCTTCCTCAGACAGAACCACATGTGGGTTTCTAACTTCCATTTTCTGTTGAAGAAATGTGTGTTTCTGTATAAGAGAAAGATTCTTTATCCAGAAACCATGACACATTCCAGTAATGCTTGGTGTGTCTGACTTGGAAAGATTTCTCTAGTAACATTTTCCCATTTATATTCCATTGTCCTCTTACATGCTGCCCCTTTGAAGCTTAGATCCTTAAACTGTGTGCACATCTGTCACTCAGAACCCTTGCCCTTAAGCATTCCAAAGGTCTGTGACAGAATACCAAGTCCTCTTTCCCAGGTCTCCACTAGTCCAGGAGGAAATCTGTGCCCAGAAAGAGAATTGTGCTAATAGAATGACCTTTACTGAGGCTTGACATCTGCTACCTTGTAAGCTTCTTACACACTCAGCCTAATCCACCTGGAGGCTTTTCCACTAGATGGAAAGTGATAAAAAAAGCTGTTAGGCTGGAAGCCTTGTCTTACATTCAAAGAATGTAGGTTGCTTGAAATTCCAAGGCTTAGGGCAGACAGAGGGGGAAATATTTCTTAGTTCAGGTGCAATTCTCAAGATGCTTATTAGAATGAACTCTAGTCTAAGAACAACTTTATTGGTATGAAAGTCAAGGCAAGGCTTCTAATGGGAAGGAGACTCCCAGCTTCCCAACATTTCAGAGAAGTAATGTAATGGTGGTCATAAAACTTGCCTCGTTGACAAGAACCTTGAAGCCCAACTCCAGAAATTTACAATCCACAGAGGATCAACAGCTTGTATTCTGGATATCTGAAAGGTGAATGCTCTCAAGCACCCAACCATCTGTAGTGATGAAAACCTGGACACCCATGGTTGTAAATAATCCAGGCTGTTTCTTACAGCAACAAAGGCTAAGGCCTAAATTCCAAATTGAACTGGCTCCTTGATTTACACCCTTGGCCAAGAGAATAGAGTTCAGCGACAGAGCTTCTGAGAATAACAGAGGCATGGCTCCCAGGAGAGAGGGAGACTTTGAGATAAGTTACTGATGAGAAGCTCCTCTGAGTAATAGGATCATTGCTTCTCAGAATCACAAAGTGAAATGAAAATTTGAACTATTTTGGAAGAACTTAAAAAAGGTGAAGATGTTATTGTATTATGAAAGATTTCTTTTTCCCCAAAGCAAGAGGAAAGATTCCTAATGCTCAGCAAACTCACTCTGAAGGGGAATTATTTATAGCCTGCATGGAAAGAAAAGCTTGCTTCATTTTAATAAATTTTTGGTGTTGAAGAACTTAGTATGTTGGAAAGTATTTGTCCTTTGATAAACTATTTCCATTTTTTCTTTCTCGTATATTCTTGGTTAGAGTATAGAACTATTTTATGTATATGTATATGTATATGTATACATATATGTAAATCTCACCATTGATTTTACAGCAGGTATGAGATAAATAGGTCTTATCATTGTTGATATCACCAATTCTGTGCCCTTTGATATATACACATATGAGAATCTTAGAACGTTGAGAAAACCTTTCCTTCAGGGAGAGGACTGGGTCATATATATAATATCTGACAGTAATAATAAAATCTCCGTCAGCCGTCACAACAGATGGAGGATTATTTTAACCTCATCTCATAGAAGAAGAAAATGTGAGAAGGAGACTTACACAAGGTCACACAGCTAGTAAGGACTGGAACTGGTACTCCAGATTCCTAAACTTGTGCTTTCTCTAGTACAATACTCTATCTTTTGTCTGAGCCCTAAACGGACTATATTTCAAAAAAAGCTAATAATCTCTGTAAATGTCATTATGGGTAAGTGATTTATTTTACCCAATTTCCATTCTTCCTGAAAGAGATGTCTGTATTTGCCAGGAGCTAAAACAGTTGTCGTTCTACTCCCCTAGCAGGAACAACACTCCCCTGAGTTGCTAAGTTTAGGCATATTAGATAAAGTGGAGGAAGGTAGAGTTACACTGATTTTATATCTCCCAGTTGAGATAATGCTACTGAGAGCCATTCAGGGAGCTGAACAAATTTGAACAAACACAGTTTGATTAATTTCAAAGAATAAAAATGTATATTTTTTCCTGAATCAAAAAGATAAAATCCATTGGAGTAAAATGAAGATCCTATTCTAAGATATCCTCAAGTTGATATTTATCTGCTGAATTTCAATAGTGGGCATGGAAAATAATTTGAGAGATCTAAGCATGTGAATGATTCTTGTACTGGAAAGATTCACAGGTAAAACACCTAAGCAACTGGAACTATTTAAAACATATATGTAATGCATGTGATGTTTTTTAATTTGCATGTAATACAAATTTATCTATTGTAATAGCTTTGGCTAACATCCTTCCAGGCTTACCATGTGCGGGGCCTTGTGAGAAGTGAGCATTACCTCATTTCATCTCCACGACAACCCTATCAGGAAAGAACTAACATCATCTCCGGGTGCAAAGAAACTGAAGTTCCCTGAAGTTCAGTGCTTGCTCGAGACCCCTAAGGTAGGAAGGAGCAGGGCTGGGAGCCCCATGTTTTATCACTGCCTTCTCTTTGCATGTTGACCTAGTACTCTATCCATCCACACCAATTTGAGGAGGAAAATAAGTTAAGTTTAGTTTCTTAAAGTTATTTTTAAAATAGTTGGCTAACAATGAGTTATGCAACTAGTTTTAACTTTGCAGACCACCAGTATGATCCTTACCCATGATCAGCAAGGCCAGCCCCAGCAATGGGGGTATGGGACCTTGTCTCTCTCCCCTCCTCCCCACAGATCTCGTGTTTCAACTCTAACTTAACTTACCCCACTTTGGAACCAGACCAAAGAATGTCATGAGTGTGGCCTAGGGTGTTAGAAGCTGAGGTGGAGTGGACCCAGCAGAAACAGAGATACTATGACGGGGCGGACAAGGTGCCAAACAGCTACATAACTATCCCATCATCAGCGCCCAAGACAAACCTTGCTGCCTTTCCTCAAACAAGTTTTCCCCTCTCAATTGACTCTGTCTATCTGCACTTTATCCAAATGCAGATGATATTTACCTTGACCCATTACTCTTTCAATCATTCATTTGTGCCCATATTTGAGTTTCTGGCACCATGCTAGGTGTGAAAGATGCTGTCCCCTGTTGTCAAAGGCTTCTCAGACCAGGGAGAGTGATGTATGATCTGAGAGTCTACTGTGAGGGGCAAGGAAAAAGGAACAAAGCAGAAGGGACTCTGGGAACCTGGAGAAGAGGCAGCAACCCAGCCTGGGGCCGGGGGAAGGCTGGTCGGAGAAAACCTTCTGGAGC
Organism: Mesoplodon densirostris; assembly: GCF_025265405.1. NCBI lineage: Eukaryota > Metazoa > Chordata > Mammalia > Artiodactyla > Ziphiidae > Mesoplodon > Mesoplodon densirostris. The sequence goes on from NC_082674.1 coordinate 57,239,092, forward strand.
AAGTGGTTCATAAGCTGATTGGGGTTCTACGTTAGTGGAGGAAAGGAGGTGGATGGGAAGACTAAGTTTTGGGCAGAATGGACCTCATGATCCAGAAATAGCCAGGTGTGTCTAGTGATTCACCATATGTAATCTAAGTAAAAGGTCCAACATGAGGTAGCTATTTTAATCCCCAAGACCCCTAGAAAATAAGGAGGTTAGAGATTAAATGGGAGAAGCTTCATGCTAACTCTCCCCCTTTCACTCTTGGATTTACCCAAGTCCCTCCATTGCTTTCATCCTATTCTCTAGTGTGGATATGGCCGCTCAGCTGTGGGCAGCACCGGATTAATAAAGCAGCACTTTGAGTCCAAATTCCAGACTTTATAAATGAGCACAGGTGCCAGCTGCTCAGGCTTGATATGCCTCTGCTTCTCCCTGTTCCAAGTCTTTGTCTTCACGGGGGGCACATTCCTTCCTGAAAGAGCAAAGAAGCCACATAGGTCCAAAAGAAGTTTACGCTTTCCAACAAACACAAGCCTGTCCTCTACCATATGGAACAGCAATAATGACAGCTCCAGCAACTGTGATGTACTGAGAGCTTCCTATGGGCCAGGCCACCAACAGCTCTCACCTGGACCACTCAGTGGCCTCCTAACAGATCTACTTGTATTTTCCCTCTGATCCACTTTGATGCATTCCCCATATAGCATCCAGGGTGGCCTTTATAAAGTTGATTTACAAAACTGACTCTCTCTCTATCCTCATCCCCCTACTTCACACATTTCAATGGTTTTCCATTGCACTTAGGATGAAAAAAAAAAAATCCTTCATTTGACCCACAGAGCCCTTTCATGGCCTGCCTCCCCTCTCTCTATTCTTTTCTCACACCACACGCCCCAAATTCTACTCAAACTCAGGAGACCTTATTCCACTTTCTTGAGCCTACAATGCTCACCATTGTTCCCACTCTTCTCCACCTAGTTAATTTCTAAAAAATCCTCTAAGTGGTAGCTCAATTATCACCTCCTCAGGGAAGACTTCCTGATCACCCTGAAAAGGTCAAAGTCTCATATTATAACCTTTTCAAATAGTATGCATCTTCATTCACTAACGAAAATCATGATTTTGCATTTATTGGGTGAGTATTTTATTAGTTCCTGTCATTATCTAGTAAAGGAGATGTGACAATAGGCACATGAACATGGGAGCACAGAGTCCACTGGAGCTGCCATATATGGCATCAGCAGAAACTGCTAAACTGATACAACATTGGAATGCCCTATTAAAGTTTCCACTAGGGTCCTGGGTCAGGGTTCACAACCTACAGGGTCAGGGTGCTCTTTTCCAGGATGAAGTAAATGCAAAAAGCCTACACGTGACAAATAGTGCTGTGCCCCTAGTAGCTAGAATACACAGGCCCTTGATCTCCCAGGGACCCACCTATTGAATTTGTATGTTCTATTGCCACCACTTGAGGTTCTGTTGAATTAGAGGCACTGGGTCCTAGCAGGGGTGAGGTGGGACTTTGAGGACTGTTTTCACATGGGGACACAGGAAGGGGTTGTCCAAACTTAAAGCTATGATTACTGCCTGGTCATATTGGGCTCCTCAGACCAGTGATCCAGCAGGCAACAAAAGATGTTACCCTAATGGCAAAGGTCATTGACCAGATTCCTCATGAGGAGCTGGAGTTGCTGCTTCATAATGTGGGCAGTGAGGAGTGTGTATGGAGCTCAGAAGACTCACAGCTGCCATCATGACTGGGAGAAGAGTGAAAGGGCAATTGTAGCAACAATAACCTGACAAAAGTAAGGTGACAAAGGGCTAGAACCTTCAGAGAGGAAGACGTGGCACCTCCAGCAAGCCAGCTAACCACTTGGCTGAGAGCAGGGAAAACCTAGAGTGAGCAGGGGAGGAGGGAGGTAATGAGTATCATTCATGAGCAGGGACCAGCTACAGCAGAAGGGACAGTCTTAAGTCTTCTAAAGAGTTGAGGACAGAGTGGACTTACCATGGGGTAGAACTGTCTCTGAGTGGGGTCGGTTCATCTCTGGTTTCAACTGCAGCTCTGATGAGCACTTACCTCTGTGCACATGAGCAGTACCCCCCTTGAGTCCCCATCAGCATCCTCTTACTTTTCTGCCTCTAGAATTTTTTCTAAGCCAAGTATCTCTATCGACCTGAATTTTGACGTAGAGTTTACTTATCAAGCTGCTTTGTTTAATTTACAAAATGGTAGGCTTGTATATGATCCTGCATACATCAGGAGAAAACTATAATTCGAAAAGATACATGCACCCCAATGTTCATTGCAGCACTATGTACAGTAGCCAAGACATGGAAGCAACCTAAACGTCCATCAACAGATGAATGGATAAAGAAGATGTGGTATGTGCATATATATGCATACATACATATATATATGCATATATATGTGTATATATATATATATATATATATATATATATACACACACACACACAATGGAATATTACTCAGCAATAAAAAGGAATGAAATAATGTCATTTGCAGCAACATAGATGGACTTAGAGATTATCATATTAAGTGAAGTAAGTCAGACAGAGAAAGACAAATATCATATATGACTTATATAGAGAATCTAAAAAAAGGATACAAATGAATTTATTTACAAAACAGAAATAGACTCACAGACATAGAAAACAAACTTATGGTTACCAAAGGGGAGGGGGAAATGGAATAAATTAGGAATTTGGGATTAAAATATAAACACTACTATATATAAAATAGATAACCAACAAGGACCTACTGTATAGCATATGGAACTATACTAAATATCCTGTAATAACTTATAATGGACAAGAAAGTAAAAAAGAGGACATATATATATATATATATATATATATGTGTGTGTGTGTGTGTGTGTATAACTAAATCATTTTACTGTACACCTGAAACTAACACAACATTGTAAATCAACTATATTTCAAAAAAAATTTTAAATAAAAAATGGTATACTTGTAACTGAAATAAGAAAAAGTATTTTCACAATTGGATTTTTTTCTTCTTTGGTACACATTTCTGTCATGTCATTGAAAGGAGGAGTAATGGTCTAAGATTTACAGTTTCACTGTAGATTACTGACATCCTTGTTTTAAAAAGGAGAAAAGGGTGACTAAGAAGAAATCCTGCTGGCAACCAGCTTTATACACACTTACTTTGTGTCTTGACAAACTGAATGTGTTGAGATAAAATGCAAAGTGTCTGCAGGCTATATTGTTTCTGAATACTACAAAATCTTAGAGACATATATTAGTATTACAAATATACTGTGAAAACAGTTGAGGCAATCATGTTTGGTCTAGATTTGTGCTGACTAGTACCATAGTCACTAGCTAGTCTGAATTGAGATGTATTGAACACACTGGATTTCAAAGAAACAATAAGAAATAGAAATTAAAATATTTCGGTAATTTTTGTATGATTAAATGTTAAAATTATATAATGGATGTATTGGATTAAATAAAATGTATTGTTAAAATTATTTTCACTCTCTTCTTACTTTTTTAATATGGATACTAGAAAATTTTAAATTATCTATATGGCTCATGTTACATTTCTCTTGGACAATGCTGGTCTGGAGCTTTACAAGCCAATTTCCATCTAATGAAGGAAATAAAAAACAATTTACGAAAGCAAGCCCAATCAGATAAGAAAATTCATATACACTTGTAGAAAGTGTGCTATTATCCTATACTTCTGATGATATTCAACTGACTTCATATCCTAAATACCAAGGAAAGGAATAGCCCAATAACTCAGCATCTGCCTATTAAACATTAGGACTAAAAGCCTAAATATCCACTCCTCTTCCTTTTAAAATAGACTTAAAATAGTCCAACAGTTAGTAAATAGTCCCTCCCTGACCCCATATACTCACACCTCCAAAGGGCACATGACTTGAAAAATATCTGTTGATCTAGCAAAAATAACAAGAGACTATCTTGCAAATAGTCAAGTTCACCAAGAATTTACTTCATGTAATACCACATGACATAATTTGATCTCTTTGATCTCAGCAAGGATAAAAAGGCCAGCCACAAGGAGACATGACGAAACCCATGGAGCATGGCAGAGGAACCCAGCAGCTGCCCAGGGAAGAGCATTTCATTTAGATCAACACACCCAGCCAAGAGAAAAGGAGACTGGTCCCTGAGGCATGAACTCCTCATCCTGATGCCCTGATCTAGGTCTGAAGCACCTCTATCCAGACCTAGTCCTGAGAAGAACAACTTGCGAGACCAGTTGTCTTGTCTGTGAAATTGTCATTAAACCATGAGTAATTTGGCACTATTTTCTGCATGATTTGTCCTCTCTGAAAATGAGCAGACTCAGGCTTGTGAAAATGGAAATTAATTTACTTTCTATTCTTCCTGAGCTTATCTATTTCAGTCTACTTCTTCTGAAGTAGATGTGCTAGGGATGGATGTGCTAGGAGACCACACTGCTTTCAAGTTGTGGAAATGTCTTTTAATAAAACAACCAAAGGAGACTTGGAATGAGAATGTGCTTGGCTGATTGGTTTCCCATCCAGTACTACATCTCTTACTAAGCAGGGAGAAGCAACCATTGTCTACTTGGCTGGGCTGGATCTACTCTGTTCTATATATCTTGCCTGTTTAAGAATGCGTATAGGGCTTCCCTGGTGGCGCAGTGGTTGGGAGTCCGCCTGCCGATGCAGGGGACACGGGTTCGTGCCCCGATCCCGGAGGATCCCACATGCCGCGGAGCGGCTGGGCCCGCGAGCCATGGCCGCGGAGCCTGTGTGTCCGGAGCCTGTGCTCCGCGACGGGAGAGGCCACAGCAGTGAGAGGCCCGCGTACAGCAAAAAAAAAAAAAAAAAAAAAAGAATGCGTATAAATTTTTAAATATTTCTGTTACAGAAATATTGTTTAACAATATTAAGCAGAAAGGGCACAATTAGATGCTAAATTACAATGATGATTGTTCAAAGGTGAATTGCAGAGCTTTGGCTCACTTTTAGGGAAATGTAATTAATATTGCTGTCAGCATCTACTGGCAAGCCAGCACCACAAACTAACCATTGGATTTCATAATAAAGTGCCATTGTGATCCACCAAAGCAACACTATCCTTTTAGGTGCTGGATTAGAATCCAGGCAAGTCCACAATATAGTCTTTACACATCATCAACTTCCACGCAGGACATAAATTGCACTAATATAGTAATACACTGAAATCTCAGACCAACTTTTTGTCATCGGATTAGAATGTGATGACACAAAATAAAGATGTGAGATGGAATCTGTGCTGAGGTCCAAATTCACATTGGAAGTCTGGAAAGAAAAGACTGTTTATAAAATTATAGCCCAGGAATTGCTGCCAAAGTCAGCCTTTGGTGCAGCTGTAAGTCAGATGGAATCCACCTCCCTGACATCAGACCCACCCACTGGAATGTTGCTTCTCTGCCTGGAGCTTCCCTGAGTGGAAACTCCATGTCATATTCCAAAGCAGGAGCTGTCGTGCCAGTGCTGTTGGCCTTTTTGGATCGTTATGGTGGGTTAGTAATTTACCCTTCTTCCACCCAGCAAAAAGAAGGCCATCAGAGCCCTTGTGGTTTTAGCATTCATATTTGTCATACCCAGGTTTTGAGTTTTGCTCAAAACTGCCAGATTTTATGAATCCTACCCTCTAGGACCTCCACCTTGGATGATGAGGTGCCTGTTCTTTTCTCCTTTTTTTCATGAGTCTTCAATTCCCTTCTTCTTCATCTTCTATTCCCAAGAAATAATGACTCCTTTGGTACAGATTCTGCTTCCACAAGCATTATGCTGTATCATTTACAAAACCCAAGAAAACATTTTTGTTTCTTATCATTGAGAAACATTTGGGCCATATATAAAGATGTCACGGAATAGGTGTCGATGTAAAAGGTTTGTTGGGACGAGAGACAAAACAAAATCTCATATAATTGCTTACACACTTCAGAAGCCCCTAGATGACTATTTTAAAGTATTTAAAAAATAGAATGTGTGGAGTTACAATCACAATATAAAAATATTTAAATAAGTTTCAGCTGGTTTGGGGACAGAAGGGCTGGTGGGCTTGGTGGGCATAGGGTTAACATAAGCTTTAGCTGCTTTAATATATTACACATCATGTAAACTGCTCCTCATAAACCAACGTTAGGCAGATGGGCTAGAAATTAATTCAGTTCTAAAAGTAAGAAAATTGATATTTAGAGGTGTGAAGTGACTTGCCCAAAGTTACCTCCTAAGCGACAGAGTCTAAATGACTAGAATCCAAGCCTTCTAACTCTTCATCCAAAGTTCTCTCATCTCCAAAGCATCATTTGGATAGTAGAGTCTGGTACTGAGTTGCAGTCAAAGAAATCCACAGATTCAGGGCCACGGATTAAAATCAACTAATCTTTCTACTTCTCAGTTACAATCGATACATATACAAAACTGCCTTTCTTATCTCAACTACGTCTTTAGAAGTTAGTAAATACGCCTTTTCCATAGTATGTAAACTCCTACCTGCAATAGGCAGTCAGCAGCTGATAATTATGGACTGGCTTGCTAATATCCATTCACAATCATTTCTTGAGCACTTGCTAAGTGCCAGGCCCTCTGCTAGCTTAAGAGTTATTAATTAATGGAGCATACTTTATATTGGAGCGTCACCTAGATGCTCTAAAATGAACTGATCATCTAGCTGCCAAAGTTTATTTTTGTAATTATTTCTTCTCAGGCTCAGAGGGAGGAAATAAAGAATCTTAGAGGTGCCACTATTTTATGAAGTGTGGGGTATCAGGGCAGGGTTCCTTTATGGCATCTGTTGAAATGGAGTAGCAAAACCTGAAATAGACAATAAAAAAAAATAGCAGATGCTAAGGAGATGGCTTTAAATCACCAGGTTAGAGTACAAGAATATGGGGATCAGGAGATACTGACTCTGAACAGGCATGTGAGTTTGCAGGGCAATTTGAAATTAAGGACAGCAGGAATTCTTAAGAAGGTAAGGTCAAGTCAGACAGCCCACTCGAGGTCACAGCAACAGTATTCAGCCACAGTAGCCACTTTTTAAGACTCTTCAGGCAAGTAATTCTTACTGGTTTCAAAGATACTGTATCACAAGCCCAAAGTCTGAACTTTTAAGTTTGTATTGAAGGTTATTCTTAAGGAAAGGGAAAGTTCTCTTCTATAAATTATTATAATAAAAAATGCCACAGTGATCTTTACTTTTGTTTCTTTCCCTGGAATTAACCATGGGCTCAAGATCTTGCTCAAAATGCGATTGACCCTTATAATTAAACTCTGCTTCTCAAGCTTCAGATGCTGGAATAAATACCCATGATTTGTGGATTTCGAAAATCCCAAACGGTTACTGCATGCCCTCTGTGTGTTTGTAACATGTGCCTTTCTAGAACTTCTCTTTAAACAAATAGCTATCCCTTCACATCACATTTTTGTCACAGTTCTTTCCAATGTTATTACTCAGAAATCTAAAGGGCTGCAATTTTGGTGCCTTGCCTTCACTGTTTCAGTTATCCATTGCTATATAACAAACTATCTCCAAATTTAATGACTTTAAACTACAATCATTTTATTTGCTCATAATTCTGTGGGTCAGTAGGGCAGTTCTGTTCCATATGGTGTCCATATAGCTGGGGTTAGAATGTTCAAGATGCCTACCATGTGGCTGCATCCAGCTGGTAGCTGAGATGGGCTGGAGAACCTAAGAACTCTTCTCTCATATGCCTGGTGTCTCAGTGCATTTCTGTATAATAATCTCTTCTCCAAGTAGCTACTAGCTTGGGCATGGTGGACTGATATCTTACATGGTAGCTAGCTTCCACAAGGAGTGAATGTAGAAGATGTAGATGTCTTTAGCCCCAGCCTCTGGAGTTACACAGTGTCACTTCTGCCACATTCTATTGGTCAAAACCAGTGACAGGCTGGGACAGCCCAGATTCATGGAGGTAGAGCAATAGACTCCTCCTCCAGATGAGAAGAGGGATGAAAGGAATCCAGAGCCGTGTTTTGTGGTCAGCCATACTCACCAACCTAGAGTGTCATCCTTCATCAGAGCAACCCTATAGCACCAAGTTTAACCCCCCCCTTCTTATGTTTGCACCATCTTCTCTGACTTCCAAGATCCCTGAAACCTGAAATCCAAACAGTTTAATGATACCAAATGTTTCAAATTAGTGTCTGTCTCGTTGTTGCTGGTAGTTGGGGAGGGGATCAATATTAATGAAGAGAGAAGCAGTAAACATTGCTAATGAGGCTGAAGCAGGAGAGACCCAGCTATCACGGGGATGTGTTTCAGCATGCAGTGAGTGAAAGGACACTTGGTATGAAAGCCTGCATCTCTAACGAGCCCACAATAACAACACCACCAAAGTTAGCACTATGGATACATTTTAATAGATGATGTCTTACAAAAAGCTCTTTGCTTGAAATGCAGCCCAAAGACTAAATTAGAGTCAAAGCTCCAGTCGGTTAACTGTGCTACAACATGTGAAGAATTGATTTTCTTATTTTCAGCTGTCAGACCTGCTGCAAAGAATGAGTTTTAATTCTGGGGATGTTATTAAACTCCTTGCTTAACTGGCAGAAAAATGGAACGGCTAGCCAAGTGATGGTGGAGCTGCTGTCGGATTGAATGACATCTGTCAGATTATGATGAATGACCCTCTCTTCCCTACAATCCCCTGTTCTGTCACTCAGGTGAGGCCCATTAATCTTCATCCTGGGCCTGTCAGGCTAGGCACCCATGACGACAAAATGTCTTGAAGCATTTACCCCCAAGATGCACGGAACAATACGATCTTCTCATTGTCAGAGCCACATCGAATTAGCATAATTTATTATGACTCCCCTCCCCCCCACTCCCTACCTCTATCACCACCACCCCCAAAAAGCAAGTGGGGGCTAGATGGGATTAGACAGATGGAGTGTAGGACCAGACTGCCAACAACCAAGCCCCCTGCAGTGCCTGATTGTGGGAGGGGGGAGCATCTCTACAAACCAATCAAAAAGCTGGCAGTTCAATTACAGAGTAATAAAGGGACATTCATCATTCAATTAGGCACCTGTCATGGTTTCACAAAAGGGAAAACTTCTAACCTGAGACTCCGGGGAGAAGATGCTTCAACGAGGAGACAGGAAAATAAATGAAAAAGGGGACAAAGTCAGTTACTGGCCAACCAGACCAAAGGATATGTTAAAAAATAAGGGGAAAGTTTTCCCTAGGCAAAAATCAGAAAAGTTCGATGACCTTCCTCTGATTAAAAGGGGTTAATATTAAAAGTAGCGTGGTGCCCTCTTCTATGGTACATCTCATGATTGAATTTTCCCTCTAGAAGCTTCCCAAGAAACTGAATTTTGTGAGAAAAAATATCAAGAGGAAAGAGTAACTCTGTTTCTCAAAACCAGTGTTCTTTAAATGGCTAAGACGTGAAGGCTAAGAGAAGAAAGCCTGGGCGGACATTCAACTTGATGCTTCACCATATTGAGGTAGAATGATTACAAATGGCATTTTGAAAATATGATGCTCTGCTAGCAGTTGGAAATCAGAGTTGACAAATTTGATTTCTCAGCAAGTGTATGTGCTGGTAATGGAAGCCAGAATAGGATTTTCAATGGAAATAAATTTCACATTCTTTTTCTTTAACTCACACTTGTTCTTATGATCTAATGATTCTTTCCTACCTTCATTCACGATAAATATTCCAGAAAGGTCCTATTATGCAAGATAAGCAAATGAACCACAGAATGTTAAAGCTGGAAGAAATGACAGCAATGAGCTTAACCCCTCTCTCTCCTCCAAACACAGACACACAGTTTAGAACCCGCAGACCCAGGACTGCCCACCCGGCGATGGTTCTGTAAGTTACCTTATAAATCCCTGTTAGGGATTGAAAGTCACCCCCCCTCACCTCTTCTCCCCTGTTCACCCCACTGCACAGTCCTGCTTCCTATATGCTTTAAAGTATTTTCTTAAAGATTTTTAAAATGGCAAAATATTTTTAAGAAAAAAAATAAAAAAGCTTCTCATGTTATAGAGTGGAGAAAAATAAGGTATTTCTATTTTGAATGGAAATTTGCATCTAATCATTTTTACAGAATTGGTTATTCGTTCTAATAACCTTTCTCTATAGATTGTTTAGAGGAAGATTTGATATAGATAAATGGGTAGACAAATAGATAGATAGATAGATAGATGCTGATTATAGTGATTATATTATAGTGATTTAGGCCATAGGTTTCAGTACCATATCCATCATGTGTCACCTGTTCAGGCACCAGGCTTTCAGATGTGGTTTGGAAAGACCATTATATCATGCCCCCTCTATTTGATTCCAGTGAAGAGAGTTTCTTCTTTTTCGCTCTCTCTCATCTTTTTTGTGTTTTTCTTCTTAAGTTCTTTTTACCTTTCATTTTTTTATCTGAAAAAATACTTGACACTTGCCCTAGATAAACTACACAACCAAGAGGAAAGTATTTTTTAGAACAACTATCCAAGGAAATGTAAGGTTCTATCTAGAGAAGAGAGGTGCTTAACCCAGGCTTTGATGGGGCTACCAGACAATGGTCTTCTTCTTAGACTTTAGGATCCCTTAAGGGGGAATAAAAGTCTATGTCATGTTAAATTCATAGGTGTGTATGTCTGTGTGTACACACACATGTTATGCCACAGACACAAATGTACAGGCACAGACCAAACACTGTAAGTAAATTCCTTTCAATTTTCCTTATGAAGCCTCATTTGAAGTCAAACATTAAAAAAAAGAAAAAGGCAAGGTTGACCTCTATTTGTTGTATTCTATGATATATTGACAAGCCCTCCCTGCTCTTTTTCATAATCCTTTAAATGTCATATCCTAAAATCAGTAAGGTGGGTCATTCCATCCAGAATGTATTTATCGGGTTAACAGGCCTCTGTAAAATATATTGTCAATTGCATTGGCGGGAGTAGAACAGGGAGGAGAGGAAATGACTTTCGCTTACCTCCCCTCCTATCTCTGTCTTCTTGGTTAGTGTCGTGTTGAAGTTTTTTTTTTTTTTTTTTTTGCGGTACACGGGCCTCTCACTGTTGTGGCCTCTTGCGTTGTGGAGCACAGGCTCCGGACGTGCAGGCTCAGCGACCATGGCTCATGGGCCCAGCCACTCCGTGGCACGTGGGATCCTCTCGGACCGGGGCACGAACCCACATCCCCTGCATCGGCAGACGGACTCTCAACCACTGCGCCACCAGGGAAGCCCATGATGCATTTTTAATTCCAAGAGAGATTGTAGCATTTTTCCAGGCTGACTTTTTTCATTGGAAAAATAGAAACAGGCTTAGAGGGTGAAGGGTAAAAATCACCACGTTTATAATCACTTAGAAGTAAAAACTTCTGGGACAGAAAAGTCTTCTTTTAAACCCATGATGAAGTCCCTAACCAGTGACAAGTCTTAATAAATGTCAGAGAAGACAAAGATTTAGAAGAAATGAATCTAATAAAGTTTTACACGTAACCAACACATACAAAAAGTTCCTCATGTTGTTTATGTGAAGATTTTCCTTGCAAGACACATGTATGTGACAGTGGCAGGACACCCAGCCAGGGCCAGGAGGCCTAATCACTGCCACGAACCAGCTGTGAGATTCCAAGTGCCTGTTTCATTTGGGCTTTAGATGACTCACTTGTAAAATGAACGAAATGAGCTACATAATTTCAAGTTCTTTTCTACATATAATTATTTGATTTTCTGATTTGCATCGGAAAGTTGTATTTTCAGAAGGACCCACTTTGTTTTCAGAAAGGGGTCAGTGGTAGTTGGCAGCCAGCATCAAATTTTGCCTCCCCAAATAAGAAAGGTTGTATCCTTTTTAATCGCATGCAGTCAGTGTGGAGTGTGTAATATATTGTAAATATCACAGAAAGGTCCCATTCGCCCCAAGTGCGTCCCACTGTCCCCAGTGGAACGACAGTGCTGGATCCAGTACCCATTGCTTATGTAAATGCCTGAGCTTGACGTGCTTCACGGACCCACAGTTCAATCCTATCTTTAGTATGTAAAGCTAAGCTGAAATTGTATAGATGGAAGTTAATATACAGCAAAAAGTAAATTAATCCCGGGTCTGCTCTTTTTAAATATAAGCAACACCTCCATTCTAATAATTTTAAAGTTTTTCAGTTGAACTGAAATTATTTCTTTAATGAGAAAGCTTGAATGAGAAAGAAATAAAAATCCAGGAGCTTAAAGCTATGTTTTCCATTTGGTTCACACCATGGCACACACAGAAAATGGTTAGACACTAAAGTCTAGCCACTGAAAGAGATACCATTATTTTAGACACCACTAAAAATGAAAAAATAATCTCCCCCACCTGTAATTGTCTAGCTTAGCTTCTGATGCTTGTCTATTGACAAGCATCAGGGATCTTACTTTCCTCAGACTCAGAAAGCATTGATGGTTCATCTCTCCTAGGACATATTTTGCTTCATCAACATTTACATCCACTTTTCTATTTCCATGCCTTTCTGTGCACAGAATAGCTTTTTTACTCCAGGGCTGAATCAATGTATTTTATTGAAGACCCTTCAAGGGAAACTCAACCCAGTCCAAGCCGTTCAAAAATGTACATCGCTCAATGAAAATTAGGACAATATGAACAGCTGCAACCAAGGTTAGTCAGACCATGACAACTACCTCATCACAGTCATTGGGCCAAAAGCATTTGTGAAATATTGGTGTGGAAACACATTCAGATTTCAGCCATGTTAAATGAAGACGGAAAATGTCCATCACCGTATCTATGGAATAAGGATAAATGGATAAGCCTTCTCTTATCCAGGGCAACCAGTCTGAGGGTCTCAGCAACCCCAGCCCAACCAGGTCCCCCAAAGAAGAAGAAGAACAAAGCTTGAGCACATTTATAATTTATTCTCAGCCTGGCACACTGATAAGAAGAGCCAACTTAGAGGTCTACGGAGAGGATTTCCAGATACTATTTCTCTAAATATGACTCTGTAGTATTGTGACTAGTTGATATGTAACAAATTAAAATCCATTTGACCAAAGTCACTACTTGCCTTTGGCTTTACAGCCAAAGCTGAGTCAAGAAATGTCTTATTCATTTTTACTCTTTCAGAGAATTTGGATCCTTGCTCTTTTATCTAGTATTTGTGTTTTTGTGTTTTGGTTTGGTTTTGCAGCAGTAAGCCATTGCAGATTCTCCAGGGCGCTGTGACATGATGAAAGTGGTGTTTGGGAAGGTTCCTTTGGTGGCAGAGTGCAGACACATGGCAGAGAGTGTGGCTTAGGTAGGAAGGCAGGGTCTTAGCTGCAAGCTGGCCTGGGTATTTTGAATAGTTATAACTGGTTGAGGCTATCGCTAGGGGGTGGAATGTCACAACGTTTCCTCACACCCATCTCCGCCTTTCCTTGTTTTGTCAATCTGCCTTTAGAGTAGTACTACCCCTTCTGTCCATCATCCTATGTCCAGGACAAAAAGGAAGAATTTACAGTCCTCTCCCATTCTTCTCACTATGTAAGGTAATGACTTTGGTCAGCATCACAGCCACCAACCACTTCCTGAGGAATGGAAACTGGCTTCCTCGGTTTTCCTCTTGACTTTGCATGAGTGAACCAAATAACAGACTCTGGGGATAAGTCCCAGAGCTTGGCTTCTGTCCGCTTCAACCTCCCTCCCAATCTCATTGGTCTTTCTCCTGAAAGCTTATTGAAAGCCTCCTCCCAATTGTCTAGTCATCTAGACCTTGACAGTCCATCCTAGCGAGACACAGTCTGTTCCTAGAGTCATGTCCAAATTTAATGTTTTTCTTAAAAAAATAAATAAATAGGCATATGTAAAACTGAGTACCAGACAAACTTGGCCAATTTGCCTGCAGACACATCTTCACCTGCAGGACTCAGATTGTAAACGCACAATTCTGTTTTGTTTGGTTTTGTTTATTTTCCTGTGAAACATGCAGGCTGTGCTCAGCCCTCCATCTAACAGTCTGCCTGACTATAAATAGACAGGGCTGAACATTAGGCATGAGTGAGTGCTCCTAATTCATCCATCCGTTCATTCATTTACCCATTCATTCACTCATTTGCTCATTTAAGAAGTGTCTGTTTTGTGTCAGGCATTATGTTGGGAATGAAAATACAAAAATAAATAAAACTTAAGCTTTGTTCTCTAGGAATTCACAGTCCAGTGGGGGAAAAGTCACACACAAATAGATAATTATAACATAATGTGATGAGCACACTGTCAAAACTAGGCTCTGAGTATTAGGGAAGCAGAAAGTCAGGCGTGTCCTGACTTCCTGAGATTCAGAAGTTAGACTCCCCTCTAGCAGATTTCCATCATCATGTGTGAGATCCTGGCTGAGTACTGAGAAGAGATGGTGTTCGAGCAGAAGAATAGGGAACTATAGAACAGAAGGCTTTGTGTACATTCCAGGTAAGGAAATGGAGGGTTAAAAAAAAAAGTAATCTCACCAACGCAAAAAGAGGAGGAAGATAGCAAAGTATCAGGAATGCAGCTGGATGAATAATTGATGAGCTGGTGGCCTAACAGAGAGTCTCATTAATATGGTCCTGCAGGTTCATTAAGTACTGTTCCAGGCTTGTCTAGGAGGGGGCCTCCTGAGTCTTGATTAGGATGATGTGGCTTTCACTTTGACATCAGAATTTTGGATCTTGGGTTTTGAGGACTGCTTCCTAAGCTCCTATCCTTTTACCCCCGGCACATCTGAGAAGTTCTTCTGGATCCCCCTCTCACTAATCACGGGCCCCTAACCATGACAGTCAGTCCTAGTAAATAATATATCAAGATAAATGATAATTGTTCTGTTTTAAGTGTCTCCTAATGAGCATCGTAAATTAAAAATTAATATTGCAAAGACTGTATGAATAGCATCAAATCCATAAACAAAGCAGCGGGTATCACGTAGGCAAATGAAAGCTAAACAACTCTCTTGTCCTCTTTTCCCTTCCCCACCTCTTTCTACCCTCCCCCACCTCTTTCTACCCTCCCCCGATTCCTTCCCCACCTCCATCTTCATTCTATGGATCTGAGATTCAAGCTACCAAGAATCACATCACAAATAACAATACCAGCATTTTTTTCCCACAGATCACTTCTGGCCTGCTAGTGACTTATCTGGCTTAGTGTTATTTGAAGACCTGATCCAGAGATTTTATTTCCCATTATTTCTTTTCATTAGCCAGAGATGGAGAAGGCAGAATTGAATTATGAAAAACTTTTCTGTGGGGCAGACGAACTAGGTCAGGGTCCAAACAAAGGGTGAATGTAAAGTCATTTTTACAGGCATCAAATAATTTCTGCCCTTCCATTTTAAAGAATTATATTTCCAATGGAGCCACATTTTAAGGAAGAAGATATACCAGAATATCAACAAAAGGTTTTTTGGTCTGTGTAGATTGTACTTATTCTTTTAGCTTTTTTGCTGCATTCCTGAATTTTCCAAATTTCTATAATTTCTGCCAACTTCCACAGTCATTATTGTCACCTGTGTCATAGAAGAAAGAAAGAAAATATCATTCAAAAGGGAAGAAGAGTACTTAGACACAAAAGCCGTGTCACAAAGGTTAAAATAACTATCATTTTACTAATGTTTTCATAATGCACCAGATGCTGTGCTAGGTGTGTATAATCTCTGTCCTTCACATCAACACTGAAAGATAGATGGTACTCTTCCCAGCATCCAATTGCTGTTTAGAAGAAAGAAGGCTTAGCCAACAGGCTAGGAGCATTTCAATTCCTCTTTCTGAGGTGGACACACAGACTGCCTCGGACCTATGGCATTAAATACTCCACTCATGTTACCTTGTTGGAATTCCAGCATCACCCAGCAACCTGCGAGCTATCATCTGGGTTCTCTTGCCGGCTGCTACTGGTGAGGGTACACACAGGTCATGTTCACATAAATATTCCAGACCATATGGCACTGTAAATGAATACAATGGCTTTATTCTCTATAAAATCGATTTGACGAAAAACTTCAGTTCAGTTGCTTTTGGACTGAGAGGATAAAGATTTCCTAAGCCCTCTCTGACTGCTGAACTCTCTATACCAAATCCTTATGAGCTCCGTAAATGCTATCTCTCTGTTGATTCCCTTATTTTACTAATCTGAGCACTCATATGTTCACAGAGCCATATATGGAGAAAATGTAAAAAGAGTTCACCTTTTTGGCAATTGAGCTACATAACCAATAAAGGTAGCTTCACTTCAGGCCATTATCCAGGTCACTCTTACTAAACTTAGCTGAAATACCATCCCATGCCTCTAAAGAATGCATATAATATGCATCGAAGATGGCAAAGCTGCCACCGCCATTCCATCGCACAACTAGAGACACTGTAGCCGTACTATGACAGTAAAAAAATGGATCTCTCTCTCCCTGGGATGCCCTAAAGCCAGCAATGTTTAAGCCTCCCCAAAACCAGAGTGCACATAAGTACCCAGTGCTTTCGCTAATTAAATCCACTGTAGAACCAGATGAATTCCAAGAACAGCAGTAACACATTTTTATTTTATAAAAATGCCCCCATTGAAACAACAGATCTGAATGCAAATGTAAAACTAAGCTTTCGATAATGCTCTCTTCACATCTGTCAACATTTTAGAGAAACTTCAACTGGAATGCATTTGTGGTTCTAGAAATTCTTACTTTATGCCTAGAATACATTTGAGGTGACTTTGTTTTCACTGGTATCCAGGTTTCAAATAAAAAATATCGTGGAATTACAGAGCTTTGAAGTTGGAAGGGATCAGGAGAGTCATGGAGACCTACCCCCTCATTTAACATATGTGATGAAAGTTCAGAGAGGTTGAGGCAAGGCTCAAGGTTGCTCACAGGATTAGATTTCAGGAACTCTAAAAGCTAAAGAGAAATTGGGGGCAGATTTCCCATTGTACCCTTAGCATTTGAATGGCAAATGACTCCATCTGAGATCAAGGGCCGAGCCAGACAAAATTCACCAGCCACCTGACCTTTTCGTATTTTTACAAGCAAAATTAAATTGGGAATTGAAGCATTTGCCCAAATTGCTTTGGTTAATTTATCGAGCTTTGTTTAGCATTTTAAAAAATTTGAAAAAGAAAGAAAAAGAAATAGCGGAGAATAGGCTGTGTGACACATCTTGTAGTATTTAAATATTAATAAAGTCACATTTGATGTAAAATTTGTTGTTTTTATTATGTCATACAAGGGTATTATTTCAAGAAACTTTTCTTGTTTCAAATATATATATATATATATATATATATGTACATATATATATATGTATATACAGATACACACACATATGCTAGGCTATAATGTATTTCTTACTGTGGGTCATACTAAAAAGATGGAAATTCACTTCAGTAGGAATGTCACTTTGGGTCCTGCTCAACCTTCTTTAAAACAAACAGAAAAACACCATGAAATACAAAATAGCACATTCTCATAAAAATTTGGGGAACTTTTCATTAAATATTCACTTTGTTAAATCACTGCAACCTAAATGCTCTTTCTAGCCTAGGCTTAGAATAATGTTCTATAGATTACTAATATGGAAAAATTCAGTGTAAGAAGCCAGGGAAAAGAACAGATATGCTACAGGTGAATAAGGAAAGAGAACTTCCTTTACAGTTTTAAGATACACTTTTTTTTCCCTAAAATTAAAGTTTGAAGTAAATAACAAATTTAATTTACTCAGTTCCTGGTCCAGAGTAAATGTTTAATAATATGTGTTGAATGAATGCTGAAGAAAGAAGAGCAGGCTTTAATTCAGCTATTAACTTGTTGTGCAAAGCTAGACAAAGGTCTTAACTTCTCTGAGCTTCAACTTTCTCAACAGTAAAAAGAGACAACTGAGCAAGAGCAGTGTTTCCTTCAGGGACATCTGCAGTACCCTTTCTATGGAATGTTAATAGCTGGCCCATGAAAATCATCTATAACTGACAGGTCAACGGGTGGTCCCTTTATCAGATTTCTATGTCCTCCATCCTCATCTATGTATCTATGATCATCCAATGGATCTTTCTTCCTGGCTCTGAAACGCTAAAGAAGAAGAAAAAACAATTTAGAAGAAGATAAAATATCGCTCCTTATTTCTTTAATAGAAAAAAATGTATAGCCAACTATATAGATTCCATTTGGTCCCTCCAACTAAGGAACAATAGATTGGGCTGTGAATTTAGTGACTTCTCTTTTTATTTTCCATACGTCCTTTATTTTCATACATCTGACTTTTCACAAAAAGAAGGCATTTTTTGGTTCAAATCAATATCTTGACCAAAAGACAGCACAACAGCAGGCATTGTGCACCCTTCCCTCAGGAGTGGTTCTGTAGTGTCAGCATCTACTTAGAGTTCTGGAATTAGCACAAGCCCTACCCACCTGTGTCTGTGACTTTGGGATAAAAAGGGAGCCAGATGAGGGCCAGTTCTGGAGCTGTACCTGCCATCACCTACAGCTGCAACACTGGCCTGATAACACCAAAGTCGGAATACAAAGGTGACCCTTTCTGTAAAGGGATTCTGAGTGTGGGTAGCCAGAGAGCATGTTTTATCTGGGGAAGTATAGCATAACAGTTAAACGTGTAAAGTTAAATTAACAAATCACTGGGAACTCTAAGTGTCAATTTCCTTAATGCAAAATGGGAATAAAACTGGAACTTGCTTCATGAGTTGCAGAAAGAATTAAATAAAAATATATTTGGGGTCTTCCCTGGTGGCGCAGTGGTTGAGAGTCCGCCTGCCGATGCAGGGGACACGGGTTCGTGCCCCGGTCTGGGAAGACCCCTCATGCCGTGGACCTGCTGGGCCTGTGAGCCATGGCTGCTGAGCCTGCACGTCCGGAGTCTGTGCTCCACAACGGGAGAGGCCACAACAGTGAGAGGCCCGCGTACCGCAAAAAAAAAAAAATCTCTCTCTCTCTCTCTCTCTCTCTCTCTCTCTCTCTCTCTCTCTATATATATATATATATATATATATATATATATATATATATATATATATTTGGATATATTTAGATATATATCAGGTATTGGACTTGACCCAATATCTGATGTATAATTACTGCTCAATAAATGGTATCTATTTTTCTTATGATATAACTAAATCCAGATCATGATTAAGAGATCAAGGAAAAGGAAATTTTAAATGATGCATTAGCATAGACACATTTACACATGTAAAATGCATGAGAAAGACACTGGGGATGGATACACATTGAATTGGAAGCTTGTGCTGCCTTCATGGCCCACTATGTTCATTTTACTCTAGCAAATGGCTTGGAAGAGTAGGATAAAACCAACTGGTCACTCCTAGATGATTAGCAGATCTTACACTTAATGGGTTAAATGGGTAGTGAGAGAATCATCCATTTATCAGGAGGCATCCTCTTGCCATAGATTTCCATTCTTTGTTTAAAATTGAAACACACTTTGGACCACAGAGCTCTGTATTTTGCAGCCCTTCTGTCATCCTGAGGCTTGTATTTGTCAACAAACACTCCTAGTTATCATTATTAAGCACTGATATTTCCCACTGTGGTCTCTTCTCATCTGTATGTGGTCAAAGATGGCCTCCATTCCCCTGGTGGGTATTAGTGCCAGTCTTTTATCGCAGGGAAGTGGAGACAGAAACGTTGAGAGAAGCAGCAGCTTGTCCAAAGGGCCCACAGTCTGCAGAAGTTACTGGACCAGCAGAGCTTTAAATGTGGCGATCAGCCAGATGGCCACGCTGGCCCTCAACCATCCCACCCAGCAAATAAATACAAATCAGGTTCACACTCACTCATCTTCCTGAGCTACTCTAGCCGTGAGCGCAAGCCTCAATTCTTGCAGGTGTCTGTACTGCAGAAATGGTTGACAGGCTGACACAGGGTATATTTGGGGAGGAAAATAAGAGCAAAGACTTAATTGAAGGATATTCTGAAGAAGGCAAAAGAAATTACCCAACCTATCTGCAAATCACACATGGGAAATGAATGGGTTCTTTAGTGTTTGGGACACTTTAGTGCTATAAAAATGTAGGCTATAGAGCTATTATATCAAGTAATTTATGGGATGAATATTGTAATTCATTGAATGTCACGACTTATCTTTTATTCATATAGTTACTATTCCATTACCAGCAAGGGAGGTTTGTCAAAGGTTAATTATTTTAAATTGCTCTGGCAAATTTATTTTGATTTGTACAATTTTTTTTGAATAATCATAAGTCTATATATTCATACATCTTTATGAGGCTTCTTTTTAAAAAATAATGTTCTTTGATGAGGCTGTTAAAGTTAGATAAATGCTTTAGTGATGTCTTTAAAATACATTCCCTTTAACTCTGGATGTAGATCTACAAAGAATTATTATATTATTATTATTATTGATATTATCAGTCTTTTTTAGAACTTTCTACGTTTCCAAGAAAAATTCCAATATAAAATGGCCAGGAAATTGAACTCTGACTTTCTCAAGGGGTTGGTCATGGTTCCTAGCACCTTTCAGCTCGGGGTCATTATTTGGAATGCCCTCTGAATGGTGGATGAGGAAAGCTGTTGACATCTGTTCTCTGTTGTGTACCCAACTCTGTTTCACGTGAGGCTGCCCCGTGGCCAGGGGTACACCTCCTCAGGCATGAAAACTCGTCCTTGTGGAACAAAAAATGATAGAAGGTAGGTATAAAATATCTTCCAAGTTGGAAAAATTATCTTGAATTATTAAACCTAAATCAGAAAGGAAACCAGAAGCCAAAGAGGGATTAGGAAGGCTACAATGCATACAATATATACAATATGTGCTTTAAACCAGTTCCATCTCCTTCAAAACTTATTGCCTCTCTCAGGAAGCCTTTCTGATTATGCTTGTTTTCTTTATTTTTCTCAGATGCTTATTATCAAGTCTATATTTCATTAATACCGTCTTGTTATGTAGCTTTTTAATTATTCATAAATCATTTGAGAGTTAAAGAGATACAGTGGGAAAATGTTCCATTTGGAGGCAGGAGACCTAGGCTCACATTTAAGCTCTGCAGTATATGGTCTGTGTGGGTTTAGGTGGGTTGGCCTATTTCTCCGAGACTCAGTTTCTTTTATGTCAAAGAAGAATAGGAAAACCTACCTATGTGCTTGGTGGAGTTGGCAATATGTCACCTAATAATTGCACCCTACTTCAGGTTTATAAAATCTTGCATATGTATCTTGTTTAATCCCCAAACAACAGTATAGATGAACACTATTACCAATCCTCTTTTATGTGAATTACGAGAAAATACTGTTTTTAACACCGTAAGTTATTATTATTTTCAGTCTGTAGATTTTATATCATCAATTTAATATTAACAGCCCTAGGATCCAGCCCATATCTATCTTTTATTTCTTTTTTATTTTATTCTTCCCTCATATTCATTTATTTTAAGTGACTTGATGAATAGATTCAGAAGATATATCTTTCCAGTACAGATAACGAAGTGCTTTGAAAAATAAATGCTTAGTAAGGTTGTGTCTGTATCTTGCCAGAGTAACTGATTAATTTCACTTGATGTCAAGAAGAAAATAATCATCTACCATTTGATCAATATTTTTACTTTGTAGACATTTGTCCTCCTCTTGTGCATATGGTAAAATATTCTCAGAGAGCATAGCAGTTCTGGAAGCACAGAAATAGAATACATCTGCTCTATAATGCTGCTGCTAAAACAAAAGCCTCAGTACATGATTCTGGAAAGCATAAACAGTAGCTCATGTACAGAGACTGCAAGGTATTTCATAATTACTTACCTTACAAGAAGGCAGACTCTATCCAAGAGAGGCCCTTGTCTGTCTTATTCACACTCAGTATTTTGGGTGCCTGGTTTGTAGTTGGTGCACAATAAATATTAGCTAAGCATAAAGTCTCTCATTACAAATCAGACCTTTAGAAGACTATGAAATTTTGCAGTTAAAGAACTTGGAATTTTGAAACGGATTCAGAAAAGGGAAACATTGTTGGAGACGAGACTCATAAAAGAAAGTTAAAGAATCTTTAAAAATGATACAAATGAACATATTTACAAAACAGAAATAGACTCACAGACATAGAAAACAAACTTATGGTTACCAAAGAGGAATAGTGGTGGGGGGAGGGATAACTTAGGAGTTTCAATTAGCAGATACACACTACTATATATAGAACAGATAATCAACCTACTGTGTAGCACAGAGAACTATGTACACTTGTAATAATCTGTAATGGAAAAGAATCTGAAAAATACATGTAGGTATAACTAAATCACTTTGCTGTACAGCTGAAACTAACACAACATTGTAAATCAACTATGCTTCAATTAAAAACAGAATTTACTACTCAAAAAGAAAGAAAAGGGGAGATTTTGAGCATCATATAAGGTATCTATAATGGAACAGAATATGTTGGCAAGGGGTTTCCAACCTCTGCTGTGAATAGAAGCAGGGGAAATATGTTCATCTGTGGTACAAAAGATGTGTGTTAGTAAAAGTAAATAAATATGCAGATACATACATGTGAACACACATAAAATAAATCATCACTGAGAAGTGGTAGAAAGTGAATAGGAAAATTACAGCATTAGCTCACTATTGCTGAGTTTTGCTATGTGTCAGGACCATATGCTGTGTGTCTAAGTACTGGATTGTCTCATTAAACAATTTCTCTGTGGTCAATGTTATCATAGATGAGGAAACAGAGTCTAGGAGTACCTAAATGACTTGTCCAAAGTCACACGCTAGGTGTCAGCAGAGCCTAGAATTAATGTACATCTGGGCCTTTTGGATCGAACTGGTCATTTGAGACACCCACCACATTCAACCTAAACATTGACCAGCTCTACAGGTTTTCCTCCATGGAGCCTAGAGGATCCTACAACTGGCCTCCATGTTTACTTAGTAGACTTCATGAGAGTGAAAGCTGATTGATGGCTGTGATCATGCAAAACCTATACTAATGCTGCTACAGAGTTATTTGTTTAAAAAAGATATAATACCTATGCCAATATTTTACTCTTCTTAAATCTTCCTTACCTAGATTTCATAGTAAAATTAGATCCCATTAGGATAGAATCACTGAATCAGCAAACAGAGAGATTTCACTCTCAAAACAGAATCTGTGGCCCTAAACAATTTTATTTTCCTGTCATATAGCTATACATCAATAAGAGGGTCTTTTCAAGGAATTATTCTGGACTGTTGTGTAAACTCAATCGATTAGGTACATAGTCATCAAACATCTGCTTACTTTTGAATTATCAAACCTATTGTCTCAGGTAGAATTTATGTGTGAGGAGATACTGGGCCATGGTATGAGCAGCACTGGAAGAAATTTTATGACTGTAACTGCCCAAGGTATTGCTGGAAATCATCAAGATGGTGGAGTGAAAAACAGGCCCCAGAGAATGTCATGGCAACACTGAGCCCACCTGCTTCCCAGTTCTATCAAGCACCATCAGAGAAAAGTGTTCTGCATCCAGTGTCTTATACCAGAACAATCTGATTCCTGTGGATTGGGATATTTCTATTTTTAATTCTCCTTAACAAAGGCCTCTAAGTCCAGAAGCTTCCCAACAGGACTGTGAAGTGCTATTCTGATCACCCCTTCATGTTTCCAAGCTGCTCTGGGATAATGTTTGGGAGGGAAGGGCCCCAGGGGAACAGCTGATTGGATTCTGGCAGGAAGGACCAAACATCTGCTTCAAACAAAAGACATCTGCATATTTCACATTTATTTTTCATAATTTACAGATGCGACCTGCCAAAATTCAGCAAGGGAGAATCCACTAGCATATAATTAGCTTAAAGTTTGCTTGCTTTAGAAGTGTGAGCATGAAGCCCAGGAGCTCACCTGGGAGGACAAGGAACAGTGGAACTGCAATTTGATTTTTGGAAATTCAGTTTTAGACCTCCTATGCCAGGGCAGAAGACCCAGTCCTGCTAGGCTTGGAAGGGAGAAGTAAATGTGCCAGAGGTGACGCTAGGATGTTCTTTTGTCCTCACGTCAAATAAAAAGCCTTCCCACCAAAGGGGTCGCCTAAGGTGCTATCATTTATTAAATAAGATTTGATTAGGCAGAAGGTGTTTGCTTCTACCGACTAGCACTGCAGGACCCAGGTTAGATAATGGTGCAATGCTCCATGACTTATAACTTAAAATGCATATAGAAAAATACACAAAATAGCTTGGTGAGAAATCACGTGTGGGGTGTTACATTATTTTTCAAAGCATTTGAAAGTTGTTACTTACCAAAAAATAGTTTGTTTGGAATATGTGATGAAAACATAAAGAGAACAAGATAATGGGTGATACGATCAGTCTTAATACATCTTGGTGGAAGGGATACAACAAATGATTTGCCTTCTATGAGCTACATCTTCCCAGTTGAATTTCAAACTTCACAAGATTATTATTGTGTAAAATAACTAAAAATTGCTTAATAGAGAATAGAAGTGGAAGAAGGATTTTTACGAGAAAGAGAGAGAAAGAAGGTTTCTTTTCCTTTCCAGCAAAAGAATTTCAACCCCGTGTCAAAAACACTAGTTCTGATACCCGGGGTTATTTCCCCTGCTCTTAACTCCAAGGAGAAAGCATACGTAAAGTTAAGTCTGCAAAGTATCAGGTGCTGTTGTTTTAAATATTTAAAACACAGGCCCCTGGTGGGAAGGGGTAGTAGTATTTTGGTTTTGCTGACTGTCTATTATCTTCCAGTCTTAGACATTGCTTTATGGAAGCAATTGTGTTCCTGATTTAGTTGTAGACACAATGCTGACCCTATACAAATCTCTACAATAATAGCATAGCAGTTCCAAAGAATTTAGCATCTTAAGATATGTGTACACTGTAGAAGCAAGGTGTGCAATCCAGGCACAAATTCCTTGGTGACTCCTAGCTAGTTCTAAGGAGTGACTTGGTTGTGGTCATTCCAAATATCACCCAGTGTGTGGTTTTGATATCTGATTTAGCACTTTATGACATGTACATGCCAAACTGGTTTGAAACATGAAATCTCAATTCAAAGATCAGCACACTTGAAAACAATGATTTGTAATTATGCACCCACCTACTGTTCGAGATTTGCTAGTTATTCTTAAATACACATTTAAAAAAAAATTCATTGTACTTAAATTTCAAACCAGTATGTTATACACATGAATCTTTCCTGTAATTATAAATTCTCTTCTCCCCTTTGCAGTGGGCTCACCACAGAGGGACAGCTTTTTATAAATAGACAGACGCTGGTCTTGATTTGAATTAGATCTAGATTTCAGTCCTGTTTCAACCATCTATAAGCTGGGTGACCTTGGGAAAATTATTTAAACTCACTGGGTCTCAATTTTCTTTCCTGTCTACGAGGGTTGGTATTTTTCCTGTACAAGTTAAATGAGGTAGCCTGTGTAATCTGCACCTAAACTGGCACTCTGATTTGCCAAAGATTTGAACTTGCTTGAACTTAGATGTCTTACCTACCACAGAGCTTTTTGAAAGGAGACTGTCATCCCAGAAGAAGAGTGGGTCAGGCAAGAAGACAAATTTTGAAAACAAACCTTGAAGTTAATTGAGAGGAATAATGCTAACATATCGGTGTTTGTCATCCTATGATCTTAAATGAGAGCTACAAATAACTAAAAGTAAAAATCAAAGGCCTGTTTCTCTAAAATTTTTACAACATGCTAGGGCACAATTTATACTTTTTGGAGATCTGTTTTCCTCAATTCCAGAGTGGCACTGTGGAAAAGTGTCAGTAGCAGTGGCCTTGCCTGGTGGAAGCAGTGGATTATGTTGAGAGTTGTCAGCGGTCCCCGGAAGACACAGTGGTGTAGGAGAATGGGATGTCCCCAATGGAGGTAGGGGCCATCCTCAGAGAAAGAGCATTCCCTCAAAAATACCCAGTGGGAGAAGCGGGAACTAGCAAAAGTGCCCAGGAAACACCAACTTGTGCTGCACTGTCCAATATGGTACCTATAGCCATGCGTGGCTATTTAAATCAAAATGAATTAAAATTGAAAATTTAGTTCCTCAGTCTCAGTAACAGATCCCTCATTGTAGACAATTCTGTTGAGCAACACTTGACTAGCAGATCACCAGTTTTTTTCCAAAGCACATGTGAAAGATTTCCTAGAAATCTCCGAAGTACTTGAAGACTGAGGCAGTGGGGGAGGGGAAGGGATGAGGTCCTGAAACAGCGATTAGGCATAAGAGTTGGCAACATAGGAGTTATTCTCCTTAACACGATCTCTTTTTATCCAAGGCAAAAGGTGGGGAAATGCAATCTATGTACAAAAAAACACCCAGCACATTGCGTGGAACACAATAGGCTTCAGCAAGTATAAACCCCCATCTACTCAAGATCCTTGTGTTGGTGTTAGTAATTTCTAATATAGCTGTCATTCTGTTGCTAGAATGATCTTCCTACCACCTACATTAGATCATTAACCTCTTCAAAAGCTGCCAAAGACTCTACATCGAATAAAGACCGTGGTACAAAGTCCCAAGACTCGTATCTTGCCAATGTGAGCACAGACACTGGAGCTGGAAAGCCTGAGTGTGAATCCCAGCTCTGGCACTTGCTGGCTGTGGACCTCACAGCATTAGTTAACCTCTCTCTGAGCCTCAGATTTCTCATCTGTAACATGAGGATCATATGAGCACGGACTTCATTAAGTTGTTATGAGTGCCTGGCACATCATCAGCCTGAGGAAAGTGTTTGTTAAGTGAATTTTGTGTTCTTCAACAATCTGCTCCCTAATCACATTTCAAGTCGGTTTTCCACTATGACCCCTTCCCCTCTCTACATTTCAAATGTGCCATATTCCCCCAACTTGACTTACATACATCTCCCTCTTTTTATATATATTGAAATCCTACATATACATCCTTCGAAATGCATCTTTCTAGAAGAATTTTTCCTAGAAGTTTAGTCCTATGTCAACATGTCCATACCTTATTCAATAACTTTTATTTCATTCCATTCTGCCTTGTTCTTTATAGCTTGGTCTTTACTTGTCTGGACTCACCCTGGACTGTAAACTCCCCCCCGCAAATTATTCATGCTTGTAGTCCCCCAAACACATGCCTAAATTAAGGGCTCAACAAATGCTCATAAGAGGGTGAGAGGAGGGGAGGGTGGGTGTGCCTTTCAGACCAATTCTATGAAATACCCACTTTGAGTGCTGCATTTTAGAATCTGTGCATAAGTGGCTTTTAAAGTTGTCTAAACACAATATCCTTTGGATGATGAGTGCAAAAATTTGCAAATTTCCATTACATGTTCTGTTTCATGCCAAATAGCTAGGTTTTTTAGAACATGGCAGCCTGAAAGGACAACCACAACCTGAGAGGACTGAAGTCAGTGACACTAGATCCAAACACACAGTGCAGCCAGTCCATTTAGCTTCTTGATAATTTCCTGTGCAAATTAATTCTGAAGCACCCTCTGGATGCATCCCAAGGACTCCCCACCAAGGAGAGTTAGCCCCAAGCCCAAATGCTCCTCTGTGGATACTGCACTAGCTAAAAAATGACAGATTCAGAGTAGCTCTGTTTGTGACCAAGTGGACCTGGGTTTTTTTTTGTTTTTTGTTTTGTGCAGTACGTGGGCCTCTCACTGTTGTGGCCTCTCCATTTGCAGAGCACAGGCTCTGGACGCGCAGGCTCAGCTGCCATGGCTCACGGGCCCAGCTGCTCCACGGCATGTGGGATCTTCCCGGACCGGGGCACGAACCCGTGTCCCCTGCATTGGCAGGCAGACTCTCAACCACTGTGCCACCAGGGAAGCCTGGACCTGTTTTTTTAATAGGCTGTTGAGTCCTAAGAATTAAAATTAAAATTGATTTTATTTATACAGAAATAATGGCATCACATAGGAAAATGATGAAATGCTTGATCGTGAACAGATATTTTCTAAAGGATCTCCCAAAGTAAATCTTTGACCAGAAAGGATGATGTGCAATACAACAGTACATCTTGGTTGTGTCCCAGGAAAGCATATCACTGAACAAAAGAAGAACCAGTGAGATGCACAGAATAAGTACACCTGGACCATCCATACATTGGATATCACACCATATGCACATATCTTGTCCAGGGCTGTTGGGGTCCATGAGGTGAAATCCCTCCTCAGAGCCCCTCACTATCCTTATATTTATATAAAACTCTTAATAAGCAAAAAAGACACCACCTCTTCTTAGCCTCCAAACTTTCCCGGATAATTTTATTTCTTTGTTAGAAATATAAAATGTAGCTTTATGAGTCTTTAAAAGTCTAAAGAAAATAGCTGCTAATGTTATCTTTTTATTGCCCACAATTCATCCTGCTGTAAAAGGCAGTTATGTTCTTAGAGTTGATTATTGCTCAGTCTTAAATTTTCTAATTGTTTTAGATTTTTAACTTATTTTAGACATTTTCACTTTGCCCCCTAGAGTAAATTAAGATGAAAGGTAAATTAAAATAGAGGAATTCAACATAAAAAGAATAAATAAATAAAACACAGATTGCAAAGCAGGAATGAAAACAAGGTCTCCCAACCCAATCTGTTAAAGGAATGTTACAAATGTGAAGTGTTTACTATTTTAAACATTAATCATGTACTCACTCTGTTTATTTAGCTATCAATGTTTTTCCTGTAACTCTGACTTGAAAATGTGTAAGCTGTTTAGAATTAGGGCTCACACTGAAGCCAAATGATATTTTGATTATTTATATTGCATAGTTTGTCTTGAAACTTCAGAGTTGCAGCCTTTTCATTTCAATTCACACCTTTTTAAAAAGTCATTATTATTTTGTATAATGTGACATCTCGAATAACTTTTACTGCCACCCACTACCATACACCCAAATCACAGACATTAAAGAGAGGGAGGCTGAGTCCTCCATCAAAGGGCCTATTCAGAAGATTTCAGTCATCTTGCTTTTACCTAGAAACTATGCAACAACCCAAAAACACTGCATTAGAGGACTGCTTAGTAATCAGAATTAGGAGTCCCAAAGAACTGTAAGTTTCTTAAGTTTCTGGCAGTATTTTCTTGAGACGTATTCATTATTTTAATAAAATTTAACAATTTGCATCTGATAATGAGATATAGCCACGAAAGCTACTTTATACTCATCATGAACAAGAGCTTCTCCTCTAATCTTATAAAATTACAACTCCTGCGGAGGACGGAACCTGATCACATTAGTTTGATTTATTATTCCTGCCCATTAAGAAGGGTAAGCTGGAATGAAGTGAGAGAGTGGCATGGACATATATACACTACCAAACGTAAAATAGATAGCTAGTGGGAAGCAGCCGCATAGCCCAGGGAGATCAGCTCGGTGCTTTGTGACCACCTAGAGGAGTGGGATATGGAGCATGGGAGGGAGATGCAAGAGGGAGGGGATATGAGGATATATGTATATGTATAGCTGATTCACTTTGTTATAAATCGGAAACTAACACACCATTGTAAAGCCATTATACTCCAATAAAGATGTTAAATTAATTAATTAATTTTTTTAAAAAAGAAAGATAGGAAAGCATAATAATTTTCTCCTAGAATAAAGATATGGAAAAATCCTCCCCATTAGAACCCCTAGACGAGGGCATGAACAAGCTCCCTCAAAATATGTATTTTCTTTGAACATTGTTGTAGCTGTCATAAAATTATTCAGGTGTTCTGGAAAATTGTAACATCTTTATTTTCTACAGCTGACCTAAACTTCCTCCACTGCCCCACCCCAGTTCTTCTAATGTGAACAGTTCAACCTCCTGTGACTGCTGTTTCTTCCCATGCCTATCCCCTTCCCTAACTGGTGTGGGAGTGTCATGCCTCATGGTGGCTCTCCATCTGGCCCTTGGTCTGTTGTCTGCTAAAGGGTCTCGTTTGGTGTTTGGTGGCTGATTCTAACATATTTCATATTCAATGTTCTAAGGATACCCATCCTCTCATGCTGGCAAGCCAGCTGGTGCCCTGCCTGGACCTCTTCCCCAGCCTTCTTTAGGAAACTCAGACTAGCCCCTACCAACCTCTGTCCTTCTCTCCACAGTCTCTGAGAACCAGAGGGGCTTCCTTCCTGCTCTATCTCATCATCCTTCCCCTTTTCTCTATGGCTATGATAACAGACTAGCTGTTGAGGGTAGGACATACTTTACGTAAATACTTTACGGAAATATGAAAGCTTCATCAATTTCATAGTTTCTAATTTGCATCCCATTAGAGTCAGGTAGAGGGCCCACTTCAGGGACGGCAGGTCCTGCACGCTTTCAGTCTCTCCTTTTTGTGTCCTTTACCATCCACCATCCTTCAGTGGTAATTCTACCTCTGCCCTCTACGTGCCCGGTGCCCTCACAAGCTACGCACATCCTTCAAACTAAACATTTCTAACAAACTGGCTCACAGACACTCAATGTCTGATGTGACTTCAGATATCACCTCTCTTAGGGGAATTCCAGAGGACTAACACAAGCCAGATGAATCACCACAAATGGAATTCTGGGCATTAGCAGTTGAAGAAGACCATTAAAGGCAGAAAAGAAGTCTGCCAGATTCCACTGGAATAATACCTTGTAGATGAGATGACCTCTTGGCATTTTTCTACTTATATGTTCAACCAGAGACGTACACACATGCACATATGCACACACACACAAACACACTTCAAATTGAAATATCAAAACATGTCAACAGGAGATTGACAAATATGAAAGAACCTTTAAAACTAATAAATATATTATAAATATATGGTGCTAATGTGTGTCAACGCATTGGACACAGACTCCCTTAAATAAAGAAATAAAGCATCACAGAAAAAAGAATTACATAATGACATAAACTAGCCCAGGTGAATTCCAAATAAGTCAGTTGGCTCCAGAATCACCCAAAGAGCTTTTAACATAGTGTTTTTACCTAACGAGAGAAATGGCCACAGGCATCTTGCTGTGACTAATCACTGACAACAGTATGAACTGTTCCGTTTGGTAAAGTGGGTAATTTCAGGCAAACCTAAGCATGTTTACAAATGCTGATTCTTGGGGTTTTTTAAAAGTTTTGTTTTACATTCATAGGCAAGAGGAGTCTGAATTAGTGGTGTTTTTAGTTACTGCAGCAAAATTAATTTCCAGTATTTTTAATACACAATGATTCTTAGAGACTATTTTCTTTTCTTTTATAAAGGTATTTTTTTTATCATTTTGCTATTTTCCTGGAATTTCTGACAAGAGAAAACTGTTTGCAGCATTTGGCGATGTGCCTCACCTTGACTTGGCAGCTCTGTTTATGATAACATTTTGAAGAATAAATCTGAATTTGCCTGGGTTCCTCTTCATGAGCTTTGTTTCTGGACACATCTAAACAAACCTCAGAGATGGTTTCATTACATTTGTTGCTTCCTGGAAGGACCAATTATCTTTTCAAAATTCGGTTTGGAACTTCAGCCAAATCCCTTGTCTCCATCGCTAAAATGTTCACAAGTATCCATGAGAGAGTGTGGCAACCATGTTGCTCTGAAGTGAAAAAGCTTCCAGCCTTGGGTGGTGGTTGGCTTTCCTGGGTAGATTTTCACCTGTAGGAAGTATCATTACCACATTGCTACTCAACTTTCCTTTCTTTATAGCCCAAAGTGTACATGTTCATTATGGCACTAACGTTGCAGGAGGTTACTGCATATCAGGGATGCCTAAGGATGTGGCCATGTTTGCAGTGCATCTGCCCCCATGCTTTCAAGGCAACAGAGCATCTACACTTCACTTAAGTCTCTGGTTGAAAAAATAATGGCAATGTAGGAACCTACCTCCCACTGTGAGGAACAGCATCTCCTCCCATGGAAATGTGATTGTCTACTACTGCAGAAATCGTTTATTATTTCCTGAGTTCAATTTGGGTAGTCACTCAACATCCAATACTTTAAAATTAAATTTATATATTATAACAATAGTTGCTCTATTTGGAGTGCCTATTATCTGCTTGATTCTACTGTTTTGTGTTTTCATTAAATTATCTCCAAACTTCAATCATCCTCAGTTTTTGAGGAAACGTAAGCTCAGAGAAGGAATTTGTCCAAGTTTACGCAGTCAGCAATGGAGCAGAGTGGGATTACAAACCCAATAATTCTGAGTCTCTGCCTGGTGTTGGATTTTATACTTAACAATTTGGGGTACCACCCTCTATGCTTTCAGCACGTCCTTTACCTCAGCCACAGTGATGGCAGCCACTCTTACACAGGGATAAAATGCAGTGTCTCCCTCAGCTGTGTGGCATATACCCTAGAGGTCCTCTGACACTGTGACACTAGGCTGACACACATGCAAGTATCCTCTATGGGCCTTGGGAGTGTCAGAGATGGCTAAAGCCTTTCCCCTTTCATTCTTTGGGACAATTCTGGATCATGTCTGCACAGCTCCTTAGATTGTGCCAGAAGGATCAAACTTGTTAACGACACTGGTGGCTTGCTCAGTAATGCACCCTTGAATTATTTTACCCTCACAGTCCCAGTTCTTGTTCCTTGGAACCACTTCCAAAAACAAAAGTCTGTCTCAGACTCTATTCTCCAGAGGAAACCTAGGGTAAAACAAGAACATTTTGGCACACTCTAAAAGTACCAGCAAAATACATCAAGTAGGGGAATCAATTGCTTTTATCTGGGAAAACTCTTTAATGGGCTCTTTTGGTTTTCAAAGGCAAGGCTTAAAGCCTAGTCTAGAAGTAAAGCCATCAGCAATGGGATGTAGCAAACAGTGTAAAGGGAAAGTAGTCCAGGCTGTGGAGAGGAGCTAAGTGTATAGACAAGAGAAGAGAGAAAAGGGGAAAGGAGACTCTGGCATGGTGAGAGCATGAGTCCCAGATACGGGACAGAAGACCTAGGTCTAAGCAGAGAAACGGCCAACAGGAGATCATCTGTGATGGATCGTGATCAGGACCAGCAGTGTTTGTTCCAGAGCTGTCTGTGTTGTGTGGCTCTTGTGATTTCTCCAAATCGTCAGCAAAGTTGCTTCACCGTGGCAACCTAATGTGACTCTTCTGCAGTATGGGGACTAGAGATAGAGGCTGTGTCTACACTCAGGGAGGAAAGAGGAAGGACAAAGGCCATAGCCTCAACTGGCGCTGTCTGGGGAGCAAGTGGCAACAACAGAGCAGTTTTGGGGTAGCAGTCCAAGACGATGAATGGGACATCTAAGCACCTACCAAGAATTAGCAAAGTAATTCAGGGGCACGGTTTCCTACAGTTACATGGAAAATAAGTTTGAGTTGTTTTATTTAGTTATTTAAGGTAAAAACAGAACTTGGGAATATTTGGGCAACATACACAAATATGGAGTTAAAGAAATATGTACAAAGCATGTTGTTCATACAGTTCATAGAAGACCCTGAATATTTATTTGTTCCTTGAATATTATATGCCAGGTACTGATCTAGACACAGTGGGGGAGGAAGGGGGAGGTAGTGAACAAAATAAAAAAAAAATTATATTCTACTGGAGTGGGATAGAAAAAAATAGTAAAAATATAGTCTTTTGGACAATAATAAGTTCTATAAATAAAATTTTAAAAGGACGGGGAATGGAAATGTTTGGAAAGTAGAGCAATAGGAAATTTTGGCACTATTTTTATGTTTCTTGAAAAAGAGCAAGTTTTGGGGAGTAAGACCACCCAGGCCAAGTATCTAGGCCTAATCAAGCACTTATTTAATGAATGTCCAATGTTA
The DNA here is from genome assembly GCF_025265405.1 of Mesoplodon densirostris. NCBI lineage: Eukaryota > Metazoa > Chordata > Mammalia > Artiodactyla > Ziphiidae > Mesoplodon > Mesoplodon densirostris. Next base: position 57,272,775 of record NC_082674.1, read on the forward strand.
CTTGATTGCTTACTATGGGCAAGGTGCTGAGCTGGGAAACATGGTGAAGACAAAGATGAGCAAGAAATGTTTTCAAGGATCTTTCAGGCTAACAAAGCAGCCTCTCACCATTGAGTTCCCACAAGAGAATTAAGGCCTAATGCCTTTAGGCATCCATTTTAAGTAATAAGTTACCCTCTCCCCTATGCATCCAGAATGTTATTAGCTATGAACCATCCTTGGGATAATTGAGAAAATAGTTACTCAAATCATTTTCTGTTTTCTATGGTAGAGATGAGGAACCCCAGTTGAGAAAGGCAGAGGGAGGTATGGATAAAAAACAGATCCTCACTCTATTTTGCTTTGTTTTATTTTTGGTGGTAGTTGTTTACTTTTGAAGACATTCAAACCACCTATATTGGTGGCTGTTGTTATGGGATAAATATGCTAAGAAACGGCAAGACAATTTGGTCTCTACAGTTTGTTTGGTTTTAACTAAATATTTACCCTCAAAGCATTATGTGTGCAACATTCATAAAAATAAATATAGCTGTCACCTTGTTACTTTCCTTGGAGTTTACTTGAAGTGTGAATGAGACTGAAACTACCAGGATATCAATAGAAGAAACAGCAAGAAGCATAAAGATGAAGGCTATTCTGTACTTGAGCCTTTATTTTGATTGAGTTATTTTATTTTGAGGCTTTGGCTGATCCACCAGACTGGAGATTTTCTTATTGTTTAGCACTGGTAAACATGTTTATAAAATATACTTGAGGATGTTGAATATATTTTACAAGCTTGTCCATTTGAATTATTTTATTCGTTGCTATGTACTGTTCTACTGTCCCTGTCTGGTGCCCTTGGTTATTTCTCAGGGGCGGTGATCCACCTCACTTTCTCCTTTTAGCTGGAAAAGTCTCATTCAAAAAGATTTTTGTACTCCCTAAGGAAATAAAGGATCAAGGTTTGCCAAGCAGAAATAGAGACACAGACGTAGAGAAATATGTGTGGATACCAAGGGGGAAAGGGATGGGGTGGGAGGATTGGGAGATTGGGATTAACATATATACACTATGATACTATGTATAAAATATGCAACTGATGGGAACATATTGTATAGCACAGGGAACTCTACTTAATGCATTGTGGTATCCTAAATGGGAGGTAAATCCAAAAGGGAGGGGATATATGTACATTCATGGCTGATTCATTTTGCTGTGCAGTAGAAGTTAACACAATATTGTAAAGCAGCTATACTCCAATAAAAATTTTAAAAAATACAACACATAGCCTTCATCCATTGCTGCCAAAATCATTTGGTAAAATGTTAATGGGAAATATTATAATGGATGGGTCAGGCTGATGTTACCTGGTAGAAACTGATTGATCAACCAGATATTATATGCTTATGGATATGATGCAGTAAGAATGACACAGCAATGCCTATGAATTCTTTCTGACCACAAATTTGATTCATAATCTAATCTAATGTCTAGATCTCATTAGTGTACAGGAAATACAAGTAATAGAGAAACCAGTTAAATGACACCATGAGGAAGCAATCAACCAAATCCATTCCTCTGAATAAAAAATAACTGGTTACTCAGGTTAAAAGTGGGGGAGGGGAGATATTATAGAATAAAAGAAAATTAAGATAAACAATCAAATACAATTGTGCTGTAGGTTCCACCCAAAGTGAACATTTCAAACATTGCAGTGGCCACAAATCTGTATGCCTTCCCAAGCAAAGCTTCTTAGCACATTTTCTTCACCAGGAGACATGTCGTATCTAGTTCTGTTTAGAATTCTTCCGCTTGTTCTCCTCTCTTGATTTCTCTTAGCTAAGACTCTGATTGTCATTGGCTGATGACTTAATCTTTGTTATTAAAACAGCCTCATGTGACTAATAAAATAAGCATGGACAATAGCATATTTCAATGTTTCAAACTTGGAGAAAATGCTGTAGAACTTGCCTGATAACAGAGTTTCCAAGAAAACCCCAAAATGCCTCAAAGCATTTTTAAACCTTGGCAACTAGATTAGGACTTTAGAGATTTTAATCACAGAACCCACATCCCAACTCATTCCAGCTCCCATGTCCAGAAGCTTAGCTTGGGGTTGGCATTGGAAACTTGACTTGCTGCCTAACCATGCCAAGATCATCCATGTTAGGGATTAGTAATTAGCCACTGGACTTTGAGGGGCAGCATTTTGACTTTCTACATATGGATTTGATCACTTCCTTCCAAACCCAAGAAACTTGAAATATTAGTGGTATTTCACAAAAAAATTATACTCTGGACATGGCTGCTTTCAGCCTGCAATTTGTGCTAAGTTGTCTGGGACAGAAATGTATCAGCAAAGATACATTTATGCATAGCTTAAAATGATTGATTCAAGACTAAATCAGAAACACTAATTTTTTGCAATGCTAGTTACATATGGTGACATTAATATTCCCTTTTCAGAAATCCAGCTGAGAATCATTATTTAATGAAAGGCTTACAAATTGCATCCTATTTAATGGCTTTCATTGCAGATTCCTTTGTAGAAATGCAGAAAACATGTAAGTGACCATGTAAATTCTATACAACATTTGCAATGAGTTGGGAAATTTTATTTATATGCAAATGAAATATATATGTATGTGTGTATGCATATAATACATGCATATAATACATATATTATAGATATATCTATACATATATACAATAGAACATGGATATATAACATATTATACATATTATATATAATATAATACATAGTATATATGTAATACAATATATGATACATATACACAATATTTATATATAACATATATAAGTATTAAGATATAATTCTCATCTGTAATTTCTAAATTCATGAATTCCAATAATAGCTTGTGAAAGACACATTAGAATTTGAGTTTTCATATCAAACTGCCTTAGGTTTGAATACCAGTTATATCATTCATTAAGTGTACATCCTTAATCAATTTTACTCCCTAATATTTAGTTTCCTCATCTTTAAAATAACAATGATAATATCTACTCTCAAGAGTGTTGCTAGAAAGATGAAAAAATTCAAGCAAACACTTTACACAGTATCTCACATGCATTAGCTCTCTTTCTAATGTAAAACTAACAACAAAAGGAATCATAGTTTATTACAGAATAAACTGCAGGGTTGGTGGATTTTTATTTACTGAAGAGTTGAACCTAAGTAGGAAGATGAAACAAAGATAGGTGGGTAGTCCAGAGATAGACTGTAAAAGGAAAAAAAGTTTGTGGAGAAATTCGTAGTTAAGCAATAATATTTTGGAGTTTTTCTCTCAGACTAAGATAAGCCACCTAATTCTTATGTAATATGTATATATATTATAATATCATATCACATATTATTCATACATATAATAATATGTTTTTGCTACTTTGTTAACTAAATAAGACTAACTTTGTTAGTCTTAGTTAACTAAATAACAAGCTTTCAGGTACAACATTGTGATTTGAATAATTCCAGATTTGTTGCACTTGAAAGATTAACAGAAAAAAATAAAGGGATTATTTAGAGCCTCACCCACCCGGGTCTGTCAGCTTGGCTTTTCTCTCATTAGGAGACAGACACAAGGAATTTTGCACACGCAGGATCACAAACTTAACTGTTTGGGGGTAAATATTTTTCAAAGTAATCACAGAAAGGAATAGTCCAAGACTAAACCAGTAAATCCCTCTGGACAGGATGTCAGGAGGCAAAGCCCCCATGCACTCAGTCCAGAAAGTAATCACCCATTTCTCTGTAAGATTTCCAAATGGAACCACAGTCAGAGAAATTCCATGTAGTGGAATCCTTATTAATATGAAAATTGTGGCTGTCTTGACACCTGGCTACTTCATTAAATATTTTGATTCAATTAAAGAAGATTTTTATTTTTATTTTTTTTTTAGAGAAGATAGTTGAGATGTCCCTACCCCAAAACCTCCTCTCTCTAGAATTGCCTGGGTGTTGTGAACATGCCTTCTTCATATATTAGGTATTTTTAAATCACAAGTGAGTCAATGGCAGGCTTTCTTTCTTCAAAAAGAAAAAAGAGAGTGGTTTACAATATTCTAGATCCAGGGGAAGAATCATGCCCCACAGAAATACCCCAACTGTTTCGAATGCGTGCTCAATGGACCCTAAATGAGCAGAATCCAGAGAAAGCATCAAACAATTGTAAGAAAGTTATGAGCTCTCCATCTAAACCAAGGAGTCTAGTGTCTACCTCTGCTGTCAGAAACGTGAAGAATATTCACATTTTCCATGTGCTTTATCAATAGCTACTTCAATATTTCTAAACTATCTGTCACTATAGTTCCTGGGTAATTATGTAGTGGTGCTCAGGGAGTGTATTATTTGAACATCATTTCCATGGAACAAAAGCAGATTGTAACATTGGTCATTATTTTGATGGGCTTCTTACCACTTAAATAACTAAAGGGAAAAATTACAATTTCCTCTAAATTCATTTATAGTTACTTTCACAAATAATTTTTGGCCACAGTCATAATATTGAGCATTGGCTATGTGTCAAGTAAGTCCTTAGAGATTACCTTAGTGTAATTGATGACCCTAGTTAATTTCCCAAAGGCTGTTCTGAGACCTTTTTTCTTTTTACCAAGTATTTCTTTTTAATGTTGGAGATATTTCCAAATACACTTATTCTGTTGGCTCTAATTTGCTAAGAAACCAACTGACATTGTGTTATCCTTGATTGCATTATCTCTGATGTAAATCAAGAGAAAAAGATGCTTAGGTGATCTTAAACCATTGTGATTAGGTTTTGGGATCTGGATTTTTGTCTAGCCACTAGATAAGAAAATATGGAGAACAATTTTGTTGTGTTTAATCTAGGGCAGGGGTTGGAAAATTACAAATCTAGGTCACCAACTGGTTTTATAAATAAAACTATTCTCAGCATGTTCATTACATATTTTCTATGACCACTTTCACACTATAAAGACAGAGTCAAGTAGTTGGGACAGAGACCATATGGTCCATAAAGCTTAAATATTTAAATATTTACTAACTGGCCCTTTAAAAGAAAGTGTTCAGACTTCTGATCTAGAAGGAACTTTAGGTCCTGGCAATAGCTTAAAAAAATTAAAAATAAAAAGGCTTATTTGACATGATTTTTTTTAGCCAGAAATCCAATATTTCCTCTCATCTCAGGACTCATGATAGATGGTCACAGTGGTGTCCATGAAACACTGAAAAGCCTTGAAGTACCTTCTGAATCAGCAAAGATTAACTCTTACTCACTCTGGGTCTCTGTTGTCCAGATTCATAGTCTCAAAACTGTTAGGGAGTTTCAAGATCATCTTTCACGAAAAAGCAGACGCCTCTTCAGCTCCATGCTTTACATATGGTCTCTAGTCTCTATAATTACAAGAAAGGGGGCATATGACTTCACATGACACCCATATTATTTTGTGGTGGCTCTGACTCTTACTCTTGTAAAATTAGTTCTTTTCCCCCACCCTGAATTGATCCCTATTTCCTTGCTACTTACTTGCCCTATTCTAATATTTGAACTGTGAGTAAATTATGAATCATATATCTGTAACATTTTATTAACCAGAAAACTGATTAAACAAAGCACTACATCCTTCTACTCTGCTATATCATAGAAGATAAAGTAGGTTTATAGTAACAAGCCCGGGTTTTGAATTCAGATAGACCTGTGTTCTACTTCTGATCTCACCACTTAAAAATGGTGTGACCTCAGGCAAATTAACTTCTTAGAGCATCCATTTCCTCATTTACAAAACATGAGAACTTGAAAGGAAGTATATAGAGAGTCCAGCATGGTGCCTGACACAAAAGGAACTGTTAGTAGTAGGAGAAAGTAGCAGGCATTTTATTCTTATTTATTTATTTATTTATTTTAACATCTTTATTGGAGTATAATTGCTTTACAATGGTGTTACTTTCTGCTTTATAACAAAGTGAATCAGCTATACATATACATATATCCCGATATCTCCTCTCCTCTTGAGTCTCTCCTCCCTAGGTGGTCACAATGCACCTAACTGATCTCCCTGTGAGATGCAGCTGCTTCCCACGAGCTATCTATTTTACATTTGGTAGTGTGTATATGTCCATGCCACTCTCTCACTTCGGCCCAGCTAACCCTTCCCCCTCCCCGTGTCCTCAAGTTCATTCTCTATATCTGTGTCTTTATTCCTGTCCTGCCCCAAGGTTCTTCAGAACCTTTTTTTTTTTTTTTTTAGATTCCATTTATATGTGTTTGCATACGGTATTTGTTTTTCTCTTTCTGACTTACTTCACTCTGTATGACAGACTCTAGGTCCATCCAACTACTACAAATAATTCAATTTCATTTCTTTTTATGGCTGAGTAATATTCCATTGTATATATGTGCCACATCTTCTTTATCCATTCTTCTGTAGATGAACACTTAGGTTGCTTCCATTACCTGGCTATTGTAAATAGAGCTCCAATGAACATTGTGGTACATAACTCTTTTTGAATTATGGTTTTCTCAGGGTATATACCCAGTAGTGGTATTTCTGGGTCATATGGTAGTTCTATTTTTAGTGTTTTAAGGAACCTCCATACTGTTCTCCATAGTGGCTGTATCAATTTACATTCCCACCAACAGTGCACACCCTCTTCACACCCTCTCCAGCATTTATTCTTTGTAGATTTTTTGATGATGGCCAGTCTGACTGGTGTGAGGTGATACCTCATTTTAGTTTTGATTTGCACTTCTCTAATGATTAGTGATGTTGAGCATCCTTTCATGTGTTTGTTGGCAATCTGTATGTCTTCTTTGGAGAAATGTCTATTTAGGTCTTCTGCCTATTTTTGGATTGGGTTGTTTGTTTTTTTGATATTGAGCTGCATGACCTGCTTGTATATTTTGGAGATTAATCCTTTGTCAGTTGCTTCATTTGCAAAAATTTTCTTTCATTCTGAGAGTTTTCTTTTTGTCTTGTTTATGGTTTCCTTTGCTGTGCAAAAGCTTTGAAGTTTCATTACATCCCATTTATTTATTTATGTTTTTATTTCCATTTCTCTAGGAGGTGGGTCGGACAGGATCTTGCTGTGATTTATGTCATAGATTGTTCTGCCTATGTTTTCCTCTAAGAGTTTGATAGTGTCTGGCCTTACATTTAGGTCTTTAATCCATTTTGAGCTTATTTTTGTGTATGGTGTTAGGGAGTGTTCTAATTTCATTCTTTTACATGTAGCTGTCCAGTTTTCCCAGCACCACTTATTGAAGAGACTGTCTTTTCTCCATTGTATATTTTTGCCTCCTTTATCAAAAATAAGGTGACCATATGTGTGTAGGTTTATCTCTGAGCTTTCTATCTTGTTCCATTGATCTATATTTCTGTTTTTGTTCCAGTACCATACTATCTTGATTACTGTATCTTTGTAGTATAGTCTGAAGTCCAGGAGTCTGATTCTTCCAGCTCCGTTTTTCTTTCTCAAGATTGCTTTGGCTATTTGGATCTTTTGTGTGTCCATACAAACTGTGCAATTTTTTGTTCTAGTTCTGTGAAAAATGCCAGTGGTAGTTTGATAGGGATTGCATTGAATCTGTAGATTGCTTTGGGTAGTATAGCCATTTCACAATGTTGATTCGTCCAATCCAAGAACATGGTATACCTCTCCATCTGTTTGTATCATCTTTAATTTCTTTCATCAGTGTCTTATAGTTCTCTGCATACAGGTTTTTTGGCTCCCTAGGTAGGTTTATTCCTAGGTGTTTTATTCTTTTTGTTGAAATGGTAAATGGGAGTGTTTCCTTAATTTCTCTTTCAGATTTTCCATCATTAGTGTATAGGAATGCAAGAGATTTCTGTGCATTAATTTTGTATCCTGCTAATTTACTAAATTCATTAATTAGCTCTAGTAGTTTTCTGGTAGCATCTTTAGGATTCTCTGTGTATAGTATCATGTCATCTGAAAACAGTGACAGCTTTACTTCTTTTCTGATTTGGATTTCTTTTATTTCTTTTTCTTCTCTGATTGCTGTGGCTAAAACTTCCAAAACTATGTTGAATAATAGTTGTGAGAGTGGACAACCTTGTCTTTTTCCTGATCTTAGAGGAAATGGTTTCACTTTTTCACCATTGAGAACGATGTTGGCTGTGTTTTTGTAATATATGGCCTTTTTTATGTTGAGGAAAGTTCCCTCTATGCCTACTTTCTGGAGGGTTTTTATCATAAATGGGTGTTGAATTTTGTCAAAAGCTTTTTGGGCATCTATTGAGATTATCATACGGTTTTTCTCCTTCAATTTGTTAATGTGGTTTATCACATTGATTGATTTGTGTATATTGAAGAATCCTTGCATTCCTGGGATAAACCCCACTTGATCATGGTGTATGATCCTTTTAACGTGCTGTTGGATTCTGTTTGCTAGTATTTTGTTAAGGATTTTTGCATCTATGTTCATCAGTGATATTGGCCTGTAGTTTTCTTTCTTTGTGACATCTTTGTCTGGTTTTAGTATCAGGGTGATGGTGGCCTTATAGAATGAGTTTGGGAGTGTTCTTCCCTCTGTTATATTTTGGAAGAGTTTGAGAAGGATGGGTGTTAGCTCTTCTCTAAATGTTTGATAGAATTCGCCTGTGAAGCCATCTGGTCCTGGGCTTTTGTCTGTTGGAAGATTTTTAATCACAGTTTCAATTTCAGTGCTTGTGATTGGTCTGTTTATATTTTCTATTTCTTCCTGGTTCAGTCTCGGAAGGTTGTGCTTTTCTAAGAATTTGTCCATTTCTTCCAGGTTGTCCATTTTATTGGCATATAGTTGCTTGTAGTAATCTCTCATGATCCTTTGTATTTCTGCAGTGTCAGTTGTTACTTCTCCTTTTTCATTTCTAATTCTATTAGTTTGAGCCTTCTACCTTTTTTTCTTGATAAGTATGGCTAATTTAAATGTGCTATGGGCAAATGTCAAGTTCCAGAGCATTCTGAGATCCCAAGCTGGAGGCAGCACTGGGAGCATCTCAGCAATGAAAGATCATCATATATTTAAGACTTCCTTTAAAAAGGTTAACATTACCTCATGTATGTCATCAATATGCCAAGACAAGGATTAATCTGTCTAGTTCTTTACATGCTACTATGCAGAAATAGGGACTTAGTGCTTGATTTTAGCTCATGAAGATCCCCAAAGAGTAAGTGGTGTAAACATCAGACATTCTAAATATATTCAAAGTGATATTTGAAGAAGTATATTCAACTTTTCAATTCAAAATAATAAATGATGCAAATGAAGGAAATTGCTAACCCCAAAAGGGCCTGATTATAAGAGTGCTTTTCTCTCTTACTTGGAATAATTGTGAGAGCCAACCACATGTGTAGTATCTGATTTTAATATGGCAATTCTCTCCTAGTCTTGGTTTTTTTGTTTAAGACAACATATTGAATCTCTCGTGAGAAACTCATCTTGTATCTGCTTGATGTAAAACATGAGCATGTGCATTCTGAGCCACATATGCTCAGGTGTGAGTTTCCAAGGAAACAAGGGACTGCTCATCTATCTGTAAAGATGAACTGATGAATCACTCTCAGTCTGTTACAAACTTTGATTCAGAGTCAAATTCCAGGGTAGAGTCTAAAAAATGTCAATGTTTTGTCATTTCTCCCTAGAAAGCCCTGATGCTGTGGAGGCTGGCAGTTGGGCAGATATTAGCTGACTTATCTCACTGTTGTTTTCCCCTGAACTGTTAGTGAAATACTGTCAGTGACAGCCAGCTCCATACTGCACCTCTGTGTGAATGGCCTTCCATCCTTTCTGTCAGTATAACTAAAAGAGGGTCATGAACATTTACTATGTGCTTGGCCACCATGTGGTTCTCCCAGCTCCACCTGTGACTGCTAACTCTCAGGTTCACACGCACACTAGATCAAGCAAAGAGTAATGGGTCACCCTACCTCCAAACTTTCATTGGCATTAGAATCCTAGTGGTTGATAGCATTTCTCAAATTCTTGAATATTGAGACTTCCTGACCATCCTTTAGCATTTACTGATCAAAGTACTTTACATGTATTGTTTTGTTTAATAATCACAACAAACCTTGAGGTACGTACCAGTATAACCTCCATTCTCTAGAAAGTAAGACAGAGAGAGATTAAGTAATTTTCCCCAAGGTCACACATTTGTAACTGATAAAGCTGGCATTTGAACCCAAGATATGTCTTCTCAAATTCATATACTTAACATGTTATCCATCCTCTGAAAGACAAGACATTCAGTTTTTTCTATGTTTCAAACGAGCATGCCCGTTCATTTGTTCATTCACTCCCGTATTCAGTAAATATGTCCCAGGCACTTATGCAAGGCCCTGTGGATGTAATAGCAGACAAGAGAGATAAAGTTCCTCATGAAGCTCACATTTTGTGGAGAAGACAGACGAAAACTAAGTAGGCAAACAAACAAGATAAAGATGGTAATAGAATGGCAGCACAGAAAATCAACACTGAGGTTTGAGAAGGTGAATTGGAAAAGACCATGGTATACTCAAGGTACAGAAAGGGGACAAGATAAAGCAGAGGTAGAGAAAAGCCAGATCACCCTGGACCTTAGAGAGCAAACGGGATTTTATTTTAAGTGAAGTGATAAGTCATTGAAGAGTTTTCATCATATTTGAGGTAGAACTGTCCTCTGCTACTATTGTGAAGGAACTAGGGAGCTGTGAAATACACCTGTATATCAGAAAGAGAAAAATGCATCCAACTCCAGGCCCCAATTATATTTTTTTAGAGTGGCTTTAATTACATACATTTATAGTATTTCAATTCTCTTAAAAGACTAAAATTAGTTTATTTATTTATTTATTGTTAAGGGGAAAGTACACTGAATAAGAAAATATGGTAATATGCAGGAATGGCACTGCACAAAAGGGGGGAAAAATTAAAAAGGACCTGTCAAATAGGTGAGTACACATGAGTGGACTAAGTATGACCCTTCAGCCTAACATCACACTCGGACCTCCTCCAAGGAATCTGACCCACCCCTATGGAAAATCCCTGGTGCCCAGACTCCATGGGATTGGGTCTTTGTTTCCCTTCTATATGTACCTGGCACAATATCTTGTTTAGCGTAGGATCGCCATGATATTTGTAGAAGATGGGACATAAGGAAGAAAGGAGGAAGACAGGGAGAAAGAGAGGAAGGGAAGAAAGGAGGAAGGGAAGATGGAAACAGCACTCTTGGTGTGTGGCTGATATTTTTACCTCTTGGTTTTGCATCTCCTTGGCCGTTCTTTATTCTCAGCCTTCCCTAACCCATCTTCCTGGGATAAAGAAAACCCATCCAACAAGACACTTCCAAAAGATTAATATTTTCATTTCAACATTTCTGAAAGTATTTCAATGAAATTGCTTTCAAATGGTTTATTTTATATTAGGTCATTGAGAGATAGATTAATGTCATAAACGTAGGTACTAGCAAGCAATATTTTTGTCTCCTATGTGCACATACTGTATATTTCATAACCTCTGATAACTTAAAGTCACTAATTTAAGTCAAATTAGGGAAAGGGCAGTATAATAATTGCTATATTTCTGCTCCTTCTTGATAACAAATGAGGCTTTTTTTCTTTCCACCAGTATATAATAGTGTGCTTTTTCTTTGGCTAAGATATAATAGCACTGCTCTACACGAACAAAAATATTTTTACTGGCTATGTTATTACTGAGAAATGCATTGGGAAAATGTAAAAATATTTCACCTTTATGTTGAAGAAAATAAACACAGGGATTAAATAAAATTTTCACAGCTCTTGACACATGCCATATGTAACGCTTGGTGAACGTCAAAGAGGCTTTGCTTCTTCTGAGAATCATTGACTAAAACTGGAGGAGACCTTGAGTATTTATTGATCCACTACTCCCACCCTCAGCACATTGGACAAATGAGACCTGAAGATGTTGAAGGACAATCCAACAGGACTTCCAGGACTGAAAACCTTGTTATCCAAGATCCAACCCCGCATTAATCCCACTACAAAGTGCTGCCTTCCTAATGCTTCATTGCATTGCTGAATTGAAAATCAACATTAGTAACAAGGAGGTGGGGCTCTGGAATCAGGCTGACTGGACTTCAGGTCCTGACTTGGACTCTGACTATCCCTATGAGCCTGGACAACATATTCTAACCTATGCAAGCCTGAGGTTTTCCTATAAAAAGGAGATTTAATCGTGCCAACCTCAAACATGTGCTTGAATATCAAACAAAATAAAGTACTGACACATCATAAGTGCTACATAAATGTCACCTATTACAACTATTATTATGAACTTTATTATTATTACTATTATTATTCAAACATGTAACACACACGAAACTCAATTTTGCTAACTTTTGAATACATGTATTAGCTAAAACGGAACTTCTAAGCTCTTATATACATACATATAAAACTCTGGTCAGAAAGCTTTTAAATGAACTGTCTGACTCTAATGATTTAAATATTAAGTATGCTTTTTGACAATTTTGCAAACCTAAATAATTCAAAAAGATGTTACTAAGGCAATACATTGTAAAGGCTGAACAGGCTTTGACCCCTGCCTTCAGAGACCTTAGCATCTAATGGAGAAAGACATGAATAGCCATGAAGCTTATAAAAGACAGAATGTGGTGTATATGCTATAAAAGAAGTGACAAAGAGGGGCTTTGGGAGCAGAGCAGGAGGAAGAAATTCAGGCTGAGAAAGGCAAGGAAGGCTACATGGAAGAAACAGCATTTGAGCTGAGCCTTGAAATGATGTGGGAATTAAAGGAAATGACATGGACAGAGACACAGCTGCAGATCCACTCTGTTCTGGGAATCTCCAAGCTGTGTGTCCCAGGATTGTACAAAAGCCCATATTCCTCAGAAATACGGGGAATATTGGCAAATGCTGAAGAGCACCAAGTGGCTGAGTCACAGTGTGTGCCTGGGAGATAGAAAGACTGGAGGTGAGTGAAAGATGAGGCTGGAAAGGTAGGTTTGAGCCAGGAGAGCATCATAGTGAGACTTGTACTCTAGAATTGTGAGACCACATGAATCCCAGATCTACCTCTTTAGGGACATGTGGGCTTGGTAAATTACTTAATCTCTCAGTGCTTCAGTTTCCTCATTTATAATATGGGAATAATAGTAGTGCATACCTGATAGGGTGGTTGTGAGAATTTAATGAGTTACTACCTATAAAGCACCTAAACAAGCATCTGGGATACAGTTAGAGTTTAGTCATTGTTAGCTATCATCATCACTGTCATCATCATCATCATCATCATGACCATTGGGGATATTTAGATACCATATTAGAGACTGAAAATCTACAGAGAAACAGTCATCTAAAGATGCCTATTGGCCAAAGTACTACTTTATGAAGATGACTTTGGCTACGTACACTTAATGATTTGACATCAGAAATGTATATCACTCTTAATTGTTATTAGAAGTATGGGAGATCTAGGTTATAGAAAAGAATGATCATTTTTCCTGGTAAATTAAAGACCTATATTACAGTCCAGTACACATTTTATTTGTATTTTTAATTTTTTAACCATATAAGCAGTAGATAAATGCATTTGGGTTGTAAAAGTACAACCATTACTGAAAACAAAGAAAGTAAAAAGTTAAAGTTCCTCATAAACCTGTTGTCTCCTATCTCCCAGGATCACCCCTATCTCATTCATTAAGGATTTAGACTAATGTTCCAAGATTATTTCTATACCTTTATAATTACAAATATGCATAACTTGTAAGCTTTTTAAAACTATACACTTTTTTGCAGTGAGCTTCAACATCTGTAATTTTTTTTAATTTTTTGAATAGTTCTTGAATAGCTAGAAGAGTAGAATTTATGTTTCTAATTCGAACAAAAGAATTAATTATCAGGATGTGCCTGAATTTAGTGCAGCCAACATTATTATATGAGTCACATATATTACAAGGTTTTTTTTTGTGTGTATATATATATATATATATATATATATATATATATATATATAATTGTAGAATCTATTTGATTATTTAAATTGGCCTTGTCCAGTTAAAGGATTTTTGTCACTTTTACATTTTAATTCTACATGTTTATCTCTGACTCTTTTGTAGCTTTTCTTTCTTCTTCTACTTTCAACCTCTTGAACCTACAATGATTCCCTATCTCTCCATTTGCAACCCTTTATAACATTTTTCTAATTGACTCCTAAGTTCTCCAAATAATGTAACACAACTTCATTTCCAAACCGATTTTCCATTGTTTCCAGCATACCAAAGTCAAGGCTATCTTATCCATCTTTCTCAGCCTTCCAGCCCCTTTAGCACATAGGAGTTTTCTCTTGTCTTAACTCCCATTTCCCATTGACTCACACTCACACAGTTAGCTAATTGCTTCATAGGCTTTCATTTTCTTGTTTGTTTTGCTTTTTTTGAGATCCAAATAATTCATCCTTTTAAAGTGTGCTATTTAGTGCTTTTTACTATATTCACAAAGTTGTGCAACCATCATCACTATTTAATTCCAGAACATTTCCATCATTCCAAAAAGAAACTTCATACCTATTAGCAGTCACTCCCCATTCTTCCCTCCTTCTAGCCCCTGAAAACCACTTAACTACTTTCTGCTTCTAGGGATTTGCCTATTCGGGACATTTCATATGAAAGGAATGGTCCCCTCTTGTGTCTGCCTTCCTTTACTTGGCAGAATGGTTTCAAGGTTCATCTTTGTTATAATATGAATCAGTATTTCATTCCTTTTTTATGGCTGAATAATAGTCCATTGTATAGAAATAACATATTTTGTTTATCCATTCATCAGTGGGTTGTTTCCACTTTTTGTCTAATATGAATAATGCTGCTATGAACGTTCACGTACAAGATTTTGTATGAACATATTTCAATTACTTATGGCATTTACCTAGGGGTGGAATTGATGGATTATATGGTAACTCCATGTTTAAGCTTCTCGGGAACTACCAAAACTGTTTTCCAAAGAGGTTGCACCATTTTACATTCCCACCAGCAATGTATGAAGGTTCCAATTTCTTCACATACTGCCAACACATATTCATGTCTTTCTTCTTAAAGCTGTTTTAGTGGGTATGAAGTAGTATTTCATTGTGGTTTTGATTTTCATTTCCTTAATGACTAATCCTGTTGAGCATCTTTCAATATGCTTATTTGGACATTTGCATAACATCTGGGATAAATGTTTATTCAAATCCTTTGCCCATTTTTTAATTGGTTTAAATTTTTTTATTGTTCATCTGTAAGGGTTCTTTATGTATTCAGTATACTAAACCCTTAGCAGATATATGATTTACAAATATTTTCTCCCATTCTGTGGGTTGTATTTTCAATTTCTTGTTAGTGTACTTTGAAAAGCTTTTAATTTGAGAAGTGCACTTTATCCATTTTTTCTTTGGTTGCTTATGCTTTTAGTGTTTTGTCTAAGAAACAATGGCCTAATCCAGGGTCACAAATATTTATACCTATATTTTTCTAAGAGTTTTATAGTTTTCACTGTTACATTTAGGTCTCGATTTATTTTGAACTAATTATTATATATGGTGTGAGGTTGGGGTCCAGCTTCATTTTTTTGCTTGTGGATACAGTTGTCCCAGTACCATTTGTTAAAAAGACTATTTTTCTCACATTAAATTGTCTTGTCATCCTTGGATCTATATGTTTGATTGATCTATATGTTCATTCTTATACCACACAGTCTTTATTATTGTAAGCTTTGCACTAAGTTTTTCAATTGCAAGTGTGAGTCCTCCAACTCTGTATTTTTCAAGATTTTTTTGGTTATCCTGGGTTTCTTATATTTCCATATGAATTTTAAGATCAGTCCATCAATTTCTTCAAAAAAGCCAACTGGGATTTTGATAGGAATTGAATCTGTAGATCAATTTGGGGATTATGGCTATGTTTTTAATAAGTCTTATAATCCATATACATGGATGCCTTCCCATTTACTCAGGTCCTCTTTAATTTCTTTCAACAATGTTTCATAGTTTTCAATATACAAGCTTACACTTCTTTTGTTTTTAAATTGCTATGGGCTTTAGTTTTGAACCTATAATTCAAATTTAAGCTTCACCATGGAGAGTACCATGTCTTATATCACTTCTAAACCCACTGTGAAAACATTAGTTCCTACAATGATTTTTTTAAAATTCAGAATAAATACATTCCATCAAAATTAACTCTTCTTTCTAAAATATGGTTTCTCATACCCTGAACATCTTATTCATACCCTGTTTCCATGTATTTGCACACTCTTCTTTCTATTTGACATGACTTGTCTCCTCAACTCTGCTGGCAGAATCCTTCAGATTTCTAACATCTAGTTAATAAAATACTTCCAACATTTCCTCTCCCTCTCAATATTTTTTTTCATTCTTCAAATACAGCTAATTGCATTAGACCTGTGATAGTTGCTACTATCAGATTATGAGCAAATTTTAGGCTGTTTTTAGTCATCTTTTTAGTCCCATATATCTCAGTCTATTACTTACAAGTTAAAAGTGTTCAACTTGTGTCTATTGCATAAATCTGAATATGATCTTAGTGTCTGCATCACTGAAATCAGTAAATCCGTTAAAAGAAAAGTCTTAACTTTCATTTTAATTTATGCAAGTTATTCAAAAATTGATTGAAAGCCTGCTAACTATAATTTTAAACTTGCTTTTTTTTTTTTTTTTTTTTTTTTTGCCCAGAACAAGTCTATGTAGAGGATAGTTTATACCAGAGGTTGGCAAATTTTTTCTATAAATGGCCAGATAGTAAATCTTTTAGCCTTTGTGGGCTATATGTTCACTTTTGTATCTACTCAACTCTGTCATAGTTGTACAAAAGTAGACCTAGACAGTATGTAAGTGAATGTTTGTAGCTATGTTTCAATAAAACTTTATTTACAAAAGCAGGCAATAGGCCATATTTGGCACTAGTTTGTCAACCTCTGGGTTAGACCATGAAGAACTGTGCCCCAGCACATTTACTGACTTGTATTATGACTTTCATATAACTGTGTTATTAGTGCATTATTTCCTCCTGTAGAGTGATGTGAATAATAAGAAATCCTGTCATGGAAAAAATATTCAAGTCAAATTTCATGTAGCTATTTTTATTTAAAAAAAATAGGATAGAGACATTACAGAACATAACAGCAAATTAAAATGCTTAAATTGCTTATTAGACCAAATGTGTTCCATTTAGGATATAAACCAGGAACATAGAAAGGAAGAATGAGAGCTCCAAGCTCTGTTTCCATTTGGCAAAACAATACAAATTCTTCAGCCAGTATGTCAGCAGTGTTGTAGCTTGCTTTACTAAGGTCTTCCCCCTTCTTTGGAAAGAAAAATTAATACCAAGAGTTCATTTTCATATCAATTTTTATAAATTGATATCAAAAATTATTCTAAGGCGTTGTGATGTTTTATTGCTTTGTTTTGTGTTTTTTAAGAATGTGGGTTTTTTTGATTTGCAGGGGGTTTTGTTTGTTTGTTTGTTTTTCAAAATGGCACCTGCCAAGTCCCCAAATGATGAATGGCAGATAAGTTTTCACCAGTTCACAGGATTTAGTGGCTAAGAGTGAGAAAAACAAGCTGATTCCAGCAGGCATAGGACACTGGAGAGGAAATCTGTGAAATGATTGGCAGCCCCTAAACCAATGATTCTGATAGGTAAATGCTTCACAGCAAACTCAACAAGACTACATCCCTCAAGGGTGGGGCCCACAGCTAAGTCATTCGTGTCCCCACGACTAGCACAGCTCCTGTTACATAAGAAGCACCCATATCTGTTTTTTAAACTGGACCAAACCCCAGTTTTTTACATTTAGCATGTTAACACAAATTAAAGTTCTCCTGCATGAAAAGCTCTATTCAAGACAAGGTGAAAAAATTAAAAAGGAAATGTCCCCAGTCAAAGGAAATTACAATCCAACTGTACAGAAAAGAACAACACAGGAGAACCCTTCTCACTGCTAGATAAATGTGTTGGTTTTCCCAATAACAATCAAAAACAGTGAATGATTGGACTTTCCTGGCGGTCCAGTGGTTAAGACTTTGCCTTCCAGTGCAAGGGATGTGGGTTTGATCCCTGGTCCAGGAGCTAAGATCCCACATGCCTCATGGCCAAAAAACCAAAACATAAAACAGAAGCAATGTTGTAACAAGTTCAATAAAGACTTCAGAAAAAAAGAAACAGTGAGTGATTCTTCTGTAGATTTTAAGGCACTGGTGCATACAGTTCTTGTCTATGTTTCCAAGAAACAATAAAGAAGGTCTGATATTATTGAATACATGGGACACATTAATTCCAGAACTAGGGTAAGAATTTGCATGCTTTTTTTTCTTTCTATGTCGTTACTTCTTTTATGGTGGCTGATCTTTGGTTAACAACTGCAAGTTCTGCTGGTTTGAAATAGTCAAGACTTAAACTTTATCCACATGAACAAATGCTCTCTAATGTTGCCTGTGTTCTAGTTCATATAATTATTCTGTTCTCTGACACATCGTTTAGATCTAGGAGTAGGGGGTATACAGGAGAGATTGCAGGAATGTCTTCAAACTATCTTCTAGATGTTGTACCAGACTCCTTGCTCAGAAAGCCCTCCATTCTCCATCAAATTAAGTCACCTCACATTTACCTACTATCACAAATTCATCTAGACTAAAAGATAGACCTTGTTTTTCCATAGAATACATTTGAACCCTGGATCCTAATCAATAATAATAAATCATCAAATCCATTGTCTCCTGTTCTGCTTGCCTTCAAATTGCTACTTTGATAATATACATCTTGGATAATTTTTGATGCAACCAAATGATGCTCATTAACTCCAAGATGTAGTACAGCATAACAGTTATAAACATGAATTCAGGAGCCAGACCAGCTGAGTTTGAATCCTGGTGCCAGCACTTACTAGCTATGTGGCTGGTCAAGTTTCTTGAACTCTTGGCCTCAGATTCTTCATCTGTAAAATGAAGATAACAATAATACCAACCTCGCAGAAGTATGGTGAGCATTAAAAAAGTTACTGTATGTAAAGTGCTTAAAACAATACATGGCATAGAATCAATTTGTTCTATATTTTTATTATTATTGGTAATTCTATATTTACTTGTCAGTCATGTTTTATGAGACCTCATCAAATTTTTGAGATGAATCAGGAACAAGTTCATCCTCACTAACTGTACCAAGAACCACAAGTAAGTTTAAGTTCTCACTAAGAAAATAACATATTCAAAATTTCATGCAAAGATTGAAATTCTAATATACAACTTTTGCTCTTAAATATAAGCATTCACAATATCTATAATTTTCCATTTCCCCTTCAGGTCCACACATATATTTTAAGATTTAATTTTAAGTTCCTTAACATACAATCATCAGGGAATACAATTGGAGAAGTGTGCTGAGCTATGTTGCTTCCACAGTTGTCCATCCCTAATTTTTTTACTTTTGCCTTTTTTCCTTTTTGCTCCTGGGAAGACCTTACATGAATATAGATTTGGGGAAATTGACTGAGTCCATCTCTATTTGCAATTCTTTTTCATTTCTGTTAGCTGAATTTATACAGCAATTTTTGTTAGTAAATATCTTCTTTCTTAATTTTTCCATTTACGCCCACTGTGTACTGGGAGCAGTAGCAATATTTTTCTTTAGAACCTTTTTCTTTTTTTCAGGATTGAGCTGAATCACATGATGAAGGGAATGGAATAATGCCACAGAAAATACAGATGGCTTGCACCAGTTTGGCAGTATTTTAATTAGTACCTCTCCAATTACAAGATAATCTTTCATTTTCTTGTGAAGATGTTACTAGTTTAAAGGAACGTTTGAGAAAAATCTCGGTTCTTTTATTAAAATTTTCATCCCACCCCTTTAGATGTGCACGGTAAAATTTTATATTATTTATAATAAAACACATGATATACTTTCTTTTCTAGACATGTTACTCAATCTGGTGTCAGCCAGCTTCAGCATGACTTAATTTTTGAAGTCAAAGCTTATGGGAAATACTAGCAATTTTCAGTGACCTGATAATACCAAAGAACACAGTATAAATGCATGTCTCAGAGATAAGTGGATGCTGGTATAGGCCTTGTAAGTTAAAAGCAACATTTTATAATCTCAGTAAGATGTAATGGGTAGTCAAAGTAATGAAGCTAACCCAGGCGTAATGATTAATCTCTGTGTGAGTCACGACCCCGGCAGCTGCATTCTAAATGACCTGCAATCTATATAATGCATTCTCAGGAAGACCAGACAACAAGATGTTGCATTAGTCCACAGTGCAGATGGTCAGACTGCATGTAGAAACATACTCAGCTCTGGCCTAAAAGACAAGAGGGCTAGCAATATTCATAAAAGGATGCTGAGATACCATGGATATTTATCAAAACAGAGTGTAACATTAACCCTTACCTGATTCGACTAACTAGCTGTGAGCTGGGATATTTAATAAAGGCTCTGTGGGAGAGGTAAAACTGAGCAGGACCTGGCAAAATGGATGGGTAGGAGCAGAAAGGCCATTCCAGGTAAGAGACGCAACATGAACAAAGTTATCATGGTAGAAGTAACAAGGTGTGTTTGAGGTCAAGTGACTATCCCTGACAGGTGGGAGAATAGAGTTGATGTTGAGAATGATGGATGATAAACATGTGAGGTGTGGTCCATGAGCAACACATTTTAACAATCCTCTTTGAGAAAGGCCGGCAAGGCCTGTTGTAACTAACCAGTGGTATGATGATTGGCATTTTCTCTTGGAGGGGGACTGGCGCTGGCAAATGAACCCTACCATTTTGGCAGACAGTTTTCAGGATACACAGATGAATAATCTAGAGAATGGTTCAGGAGACTTAACAGAGGGGATTTTTTTCAGATGGAAGATCGTAAGAAGGGCCTCCTAATAATGGCTGGATTGAATCTGTTTTGTAATAAAGACTGAAAGTTAGCATGGTGTCACGGAATGCGCATGGCACAGGATGACAAGGGATGTGAAAGTTAGTCCTGGCGCTACCAATACTTGGCTACAGGACTCACTTTGCTGGGCTACAGTTGTCTATAAAAGGAAAACATTGGGCCAGGTGATCCCTCAGAATCCACCTCTGAAGACTATTTCTACATGATACTTTACTAAAAGGACTTAAATGATTTTGTGTGTTTGTTGTTGGCCAGGTCCTCACCGTGGTCAGGGACAATTATTCCAATAAACACACAGGTGAAAAATGCTCTCATTGTCTCTCTACATTCATACACTTTCATTTTCTAACTACCTAAGACTGCAAAAATAACAAGCAGTCTCAGCATGAAGTCTCACAGCCTCCTAGAGAAGATGCATATGGTGGTCATAACCAAGGACTTTATCCTTCCCATCTTACAGATGAAGAAGTAGAGGCACAGAGAGGTTCTATAATTTGCCTAAAGTTGCACAGCTAATTAATGACAGAGCTGGGATTCGAAGGTAGGCAGTGGTTCTGGGGTCTGCCCTCTTATACCCCTCTGCATGGATGGCCTCTCCAAAGAGAAGTCCATCACTGTCACCTGATGTGGATGGCACACATGATGGAGCTGTGCCTGGACAACCATGAGAGCCCAGAGGGAAGGTGTTGGATGAGCCACTCTTTTCAAGGGAACTAGTGGTAAGAGGCTTTGGTCCCATGGGGTATCTTCTAGAAGTTGTTCAAGGCCATGTAGAAATGTGTTTTTCTATAAAAAGCCTCATTTTCATTTAGAACCATATCATCGCCAGGCCCACTAGTCTTTATATTTTCCCTTTTGGCCCCTCCAGGTATGAATGGCCCATATCGACAGACGCATCTATCTCTTTATTTCCCACCTTCACCCCCTCCCTTAATATCTGCCCCAGCTCAGCTTGGGAAGGGAAGGAAATAAGTATATGCAGCTAGGCTGCCTGCTAAAATCAAACCTGACACATCTGGGTTTTACTTTCACTGAAAAGCCAAGAACTCCTTGGTGTCTTTCACCTTGAAGATTCAAGAAAGAAGAATCAAGAATGACTCATCAGGGATCATAATCTCAACCAAGGGCCCCTTCACCAAATATTAACTAACTCATTCTCTCTAATGCTTGCATGACGATCTAAATTCATTCCTAAAACACGTCAGTTGCTCCTCAAGCTGATTGAGGTCTGCGTCTTCAGAGACTCTGGTTAAAAGCCCCAAATACTTCTCTGGGCTTCCCTGGTGGCGCAGTGGTTGAGAGTCCGCCTACCAATGCAGGGAACACAGGTTTGTGCCCCGGTCCGGGAAGATCCCACGTGCCGCAGAGCGGCTAGGCCCGTGAGCCATGGCTGCTGAGCCTGCGCGTCCGGAGCCTGTGCTCCGCAACGGGAGGGGCCACAGCAGCGAGAGGCCCGTGTACCACACACACACACACACAAAGCCCCCAATACTTCTCACTCCGACCAGCGTGTCAAAGGTAAAAAGTCCTTGAGGGTTTTCTCTGCTGATACATCTAAGCCCCTCCACACCCAACACACCCTCCAGATGGCAAGTTGTCTGCCTTTAAGTCACCGTTAAAAGATGTTCGAATGCTTATTGCGAAGATGTCACACTTTCCTTGCAGCTCATTTTACTAAATTAAAAACATTAAACATATGTGTCTCTTGAGGTGCTTTTTCCCCCTCAAAAATTATTTCCCTGAATTAAAATGTGTTTATAAAATTTCAGATCAGAATGAAGCAATCCCTTCTTTTTTCACCTGCCAGTGGATGTGTGAGTACCCAGAGCCTTTCTGAGAGCAGGAGGTCCCCAGGGTTACTAGTGTAATTCTTTTTACTCTGGGGTGCTCAAGCACAGAATTGCCTACAATCAATTTGCTTTCACATCCTGGCATTAAACTCACTGTATGTAAAAGTATCACAAGTATTTTCAATATAATTCTAAGTAGCAGTGATTTAAAAGGCTTTTTATTGTAATGAAAAAAATTACAAGGCATAGTAAAAGCTGCACAGCCTATTTGACTGAATCCAATCAAATACATGTAGAATTCCCCATAACCTCAAAATGGGTAAAAATGACTTAAAAATTAAGGAGGACAATTGATAAGAGTCATTTTGATGTCTGAAAGATGAAGCAATATACCTGAACAATATTTTGACCTTCTGATTCTAAAAATATAGCATGAATCATAATTTAACTCAGTGCTATGGGAAAACAGTTTCTTTTCAAAGATGTAGCTATAGATATAAAAATAGAGGTATTGATATAACATAATCTTCTAAGTATACAGCTACCTTTAAAGGTGAAATGAAAAGACTTCCAATAAAATATGCATCATTAGTTATCACGAGTACTCTTCATGTCTATTATTGATGTTTGATTAGACAGTAAGAAGCATGATTTAGGCATCTACAGCCATTGCTATTCAAAATGATCATCATTAAAATCCAGGTACACACAGTACCCTTGGACCTGAACATAAGTATAATATAAATATAGAAATATTCTTATAACTCTCACGCAGTTTCCGACACATAGTAGGCCTTCAATAAATATTTTTCAAGTGAATGAAAGAATAAATAATGAATAAATGAATAACATATCCAAAGGTAGTCTGCTTTCCTATACTATTTTAATGAAGTCATTTTCACTTTTGCCTTTACACAAAATGAGTGGAGCAAATCAGAAAATTTAGTTACAATCTGTGGCTTCATAGCCTAATATCCTTAGCCCTTCCAGATTATCAAAACCATCTCGTCTGACTTAGTTCTCAATCTCTGGCTCAAAGCTCTCCCAGGGTTTATGCAAAAGCAAACCCCCCTTCTACCACCACCAAATGTCATAAGATTGAGTCCCATAAGAGTTGATGGAAGGCGTGCTGAGTTTACTTTATTCACTAATGAGGTGGAAGAAATAGAGTTGCCAGATGAAATACAGGAAGTCCAATTAAATTGAATTTTGATAAACCAGAAATAATCTTGTAGTATAAGTATGGCCCAAATATTGCACAAGACATACTTATCCTAAAAATTATTCATGGTTTATCTGAAGAAACTCTAATTTAACTGGGTGCCATGTATTTTTCTTTGCAATCTCAGAAGGAAAGCAAATGTTCTGACTAAATACCAAGTGTTTTTATGTAGGCAGACTCTGGGAGAAGCAGACAAACCTTTGGGTAAAAGGTCATAGCAGAATTATCTTGAGGCAGTACTCAGTGACAGACAACTTTCCATAGTTCACTAAAATGACATCTTCAAAGAGGCTTGATCTTACAGGCAAGCTGCATGCTGAATGCCTCTAAAGACAATGAGAACATTACACGCAGACAAAGAAAGATTATGAAAAGTGAAGAAAGCAAAGACCCTGGATATATCGAGAGACAGAATAAACATTTTTTTGATATTAACAGTCCCTTTTAAGAGGATATTGGCATGCATATATGTTTTTATAGACATATACTCAGATCAAAGATAAATATGACCCCTCGAAAAGTCTTAAATTTCGATACAATGTCAGCTGTGTTTTTATACTGTGAAAAATTTAGTGCTTATGAAAGGTGTCATATTGATTGATTGAATAATTATTAATATTTATTGCATACCAGCAAGAAGCTAGAGGCTATTTGAACATGCAGGCCAGGTCCCCGTAGCCTCAGGAGGAAGTGGCCTGTCTTGGAGCAGTGGGTGACAAGGTCTCAAAGGGTAGGATGACATATGTGGTTGCCAAGGAGCAGGTTGAGATATTTGTTCAAATGAGATCTGACAATCCACAAAAGACAGCTAGAAAATTCTTAAAATCCACAGTATTCATAATCTAAAAACTGAAACTGTACCTTATTTCAAGTGTCCCCTTAATATCCAATGATCAAGCAAAGCTCTGACAAGGGTAAGTTTATCCTTGTTCAGAGTTTGGGGCCCAGGAGGAGTGGTTAAAGGGCTTCCTGTGATACAAACACTCGAGCTTGATCAGGACCTCAGAATTATTATCTGATAAAGTGCCAGATTCTGAAAGCAGGACTTTCAAAGCCTTTCTAAGGGAGAATGGAGGACATTTTCAATCAAGCCTATTATAAATGCAATCAAAAGGAGGAGACAAGAGGGTAATATTTCTTTAGGTCACACCCTCTGCTAAGTGTTATATAAATGTTATTCGTTTTAGTTCTCATAGCAGCAATATATGATTGGCATTACTTTTCCTCATTTTACCAATGATAATCTGCTGACCCTGAGTACTTAACTAGTTACTCAAGGTTACAGAACCATATACTGGTGAATCTAAGATTCTAATTCAGACCTATCTAACATTGCAACAGAATACTTCCAAATCTGAAACAATCTCCTTCACCATTAGATAAAATACCAGAATCTTGCTCTAGTCTAAGGAAAAGCTGTATTTAAAGGGAAGACAAACAAGATTATTGAATGTTTTTGCTTTCAATAATGACATTTTATTAGATGAATTATGAAATGGTGATTCCAAGGCAAAAAAAGTTGTTTACTCTCATGAAACTCTCTCAATTTATTTTTGGTGTTTGGCATTTCTGAAAACAAAGTACAAGAAACAAAAAGCTTAAAGTTACATTATTCACTTAACACCAAAATTAAAAGCAGAAAGTTAATCAGGGGAAAAAAAGTTCTGTTTTAACTTTAATTTCAAATCCTAAAAGTTACTGCTAAATAAAAAGAAACTGTAAAATAGAAACTTTAGATCGCAACACACAATACACTTCAAATCAGATAGGCAGAGGCTATAAAAGCTTGGCTTCTGGAGTTATGTAGCCCAGATTAGAATCACAACCTTGCCTCTTACGAGCTGTGTGATTTTGGCAAATTACACAACATCTCTGTGTCTTGGTCTCCTCGTCTATAAAATAAATATATAATAGAACCCACCTCATAGGGTTGTCATGAAGACTAAATAAGATGTTCAGTGTGACCTGCTTAGCCTAGAGCCTAGCATATACAAGCAGTCTTATTTTTATCATTAAAATGTTTTCTTCAAAATGGAAATGCTGATATAAAATGAGGGATTTGTATTGATCTATGCATTTTTGAAAGCTAAGACTACTGGACACCAAACCCCCCAAATGGTGTCCTCTAAATCAATATCAAAATGTTCCTGGCAAAAGCTGCCTTTTTTTTTTTAAACAAATATTCCCAACTCACTAGCTTTTTTTTTTTTTTTAGATCTTTATTGGAGTATAATTGCTTCACAATACTTGTTACTTTCTGTTGTACAACAAAGTGAATCAGTCATATGCATACATATATCCCCATATCCCCTCCCTCTTGAGCCTCCCTCCCACCCTCCTCATCCCACGTCTCTAGGTCATGACAAAGCACTGAGCTGATCGCCTTGTGCTATGTGGCTGCTTTCCACAACTATTTTGCATTCGGTAGTGTATATATCTCGATGCTACTCTCAATTCCCCCCAGCTCCCCCTCCTCTGCCCCTGTGTCCTCAAATTGCTGCCTTTTAAATAACTCATTTTCTGAAACTGAAGCACAGAACTCAAAATCCCAGGTTGAGCCCATTTACACTGCTCTGTTTTGTGTGTCTCTGCACACAAAAGAAGTCATTTGGTTTACACACAGATGACTGGAGAAGGGAATCCTCAAACCCTTTGTCACCTGAAAGCCCCCATAGCCACAGAGTAGAGTTTAAACCACTCAGGGTCTATCGATGTTAATCTGAAATGGAATCTAACTAGCATGATGTGTGTGTTGTGTGTGTGGGGTGTGTGTGTGTGTGTGTGTGTGTGTGTGTGTGTTTTCAGGGAGACTGATACAATCTAGAGAGGTAGAGGAAACATTACAATGCCTAAGGCTGGATACATCAACACCCATTTGCTGTTGGGTGAGCTGTGCTTTTGCCTCAAAGCACAGGTGCTGTTGTCACCTGGTACAGCTTCTAGGGATCCCACAAAGTGAGCCTCAAAGAGCAAAAGCCAGGCACACTGCATTTTTCCCCCTAAAGAAATTTACAGGCCATTTTCTCACCCTTCCCGCTGAGTTAGGATATTGAGATTAAAATGTACCTACAGAGTTTAGTAACATATTTGGTATTAAGGATCCATCATATGTGTATGTCTTCTGAGCATAACAGTTCCTTTGGAGCTATTGTAGATACACCGTGAATAGATATTAGGAATGATACACAAGGAGTGGTTGAAGGAGATCCCATATTAACCACTGTCAGACTTTTAACAGTATTTGAAAGTAGACTTTTTTTTTTTTTTTAATTCCTGGGGTTTAATACCTCTATACTTTGTAAACTGAGCACTTTTCAAAGAGAGCTCCAAATTCCTACAGAGCTGTCTTTAGGTGAGCTTTGATCTTTGGAGAGCACCTATCTTGTGTTTCTATAATTGCTCTGGTTTAACAAGGCTCCCTAGCACGTGAAAGGGGAAAATCCTTTTATTAAGGCTATAAACCTAACTGGCCACAGTGATGGAATGTGCAGCTTGGGGGTAGCCCTTAGCTCCCCAGGAAAGAAAAAAATGGGGAACCGAGGAAAGCATTCATGTTCAAACAAAATGAAATATTTATTAAACATGTTTCTGGTGTCCCAGGTGGTAAGAGGCTGCCCTGTGGTCCGCTGAAAGGTTTGATCTTTGTTAAGTATTGTGAACGCTGATTTCAATAATGGGGTGAAAGCTGAGGAAGTTATGGCTGAAATTTTGGCTAAAGATGACAGCTCTGGGTTTCAAGTTGCACAAAGCAGTCTGAGGGATTAAACCAACAAAGCCTGCTCCAAAGTATCAAGTTTCCAAAAGTGTAATCTTCGTATCAGTGATTCGCACTCCTAGGACGGGGAGGACTCCTCATTTATTTTGACTTTGCCATATTAATCTTACTTTACAAATACACGCGGTGATTTAGATCATGTTTAATTAACTGATTGAGGGCTCCAGTGGTAAAAATGGCATCGCATTAAGCTCTATCCGTATGGCAAATTCGAATCACATCTTTAGCCTTGCAAGAACAAAATATCCCGAGAGTCACTGATGACAGGATGTAGAAATTGAAATCAGGTCCCTCCTGTTGTTTGAGAATCCAGGGAGGGTGCCTGCCATATGCCCGTCACTTCCAGGGGGGGAAATGACAGGATAAAAGAAAGGAAGGCTCTAGTTCTTCCAATATGTTCAAATCTCAGATGAAAATGATTGTGCAGCAGTGCTGTACAGAGGCCAAGATTCACACGAAAGTACATCCTGAACTTTGCAGAGAGCTTCATGAGAGAGTTGTGTAGTGTTGGGATATGTGTTATTTTGTTTTGTTTTTTTCTGAAATGGCTGCTCAGGGTTTTTGAGAACTGATAGATGAAAATGCTGTGGTCTGGGGCTGAATTTAATGAGCAGGGAAATAAAAAATAATAATAAAAGAGGGAATTCTTATCTACCAAAATATATGTGCACTCTGATTCAGTAAAAAGCAAATTAGGTTTGACTGCTAAAAACCACATACTGGATACGAGTTTCAAAGTTTGCATTTTTGGAAGTGGGAGTTGTCTAATTTTTCTCCTCAAAAATCTGTGGTGATTATTTATGACATCTCAAGAAAAAAAATGTAAATTGACTATTGATTTCTTTTAAATAATTTCTTTGAAATTTTAAAATGCATTTTAAATTATCCTTAGTAAGAGAGCATAGCAGAATTTTGAAAAGAGGGCAAAAAATCAGTTTCACTCTTTAACATGATACAATTATTGTGCATCCTCTTTTAGTGTTTTATTATTTGCACGTCTGAAAATCATTATAATCGTATTATACCATAATCTTCTATCCTGACTTTTTTCACTTAATATTTTATTACACATTTCCCGTACTACTATATGCCCAAAACTTTTACTGATTGCATAATATTTTATCAAATGAATGTTATCATTTGTCTAACCACACTTCCATTGTTAGATATGAAAACACCTTCCAATGTTTGTTATCATAAATAACATTATAAGGACAACTTTTATGCATATGGCTTTTTCTACATTTTGAATTATTTCCTTAAGATAGATTCCTTTACCTTAAATGATGTACAAGTACAGAAATTTTTCTTCCAAGGGCCAGTGGAAAGTAAAATATTCTGTGAGGTAACCCTACATAGAAAAACTGACCTCTATGTGGAATATTTTAAAAAGTCAAACTCATAGAAACAGAGAGTTGAAAACTGGTTGCCAGGGTCTGGGGTCAGTGGGGGGATGCAGGAAATGGGGAGAGATTGGTAAAAGGTTACAAACTTTCTGCTATAAGATGAACACGGTCCATGGATCTAATGTAAAACATGGTGACCATAGTTGATAATACTACATGTTTAACTCAAATTTGCTAAGCGAGTAGAACTTAAATGTTCTTACACACAGACACAGACACACACACACACACACACACAAAGACAAATATGTGAGGTGATAGATGTGTTAATTAACTGGATGGGGGAATCCTTTCACCATATATACATATATCAAATCTCCATGATGTGCACTTTAAATATCTTACAATTTTATTTGTCAAGTATACTTTAATAAAGCTGAAATTTAAAAAAAAAAGAAATGAAATTCTTACCTGAATTTAACATATAAGCCAAGGGTGATGGCTTCCCTCTTTTAGTAAAGTACTGGCAACATTAGAAAAGTATTTTGTTTTCATTGTTGGGGCCTTCCCTGCTCTCTTTAAATGAAGCATATCATAACAATGAAATGAAATCAGAATTTCCTACTTCATTTTACTCATCATTTGTCATTTCTCTCCAGAAAAGGAAAAAAAAAGGTGCCCCTTTAAGTATAATTAAAGTTCAAAAATGTGTAACAGTTTCCTAGACAGTATTACACACAGTTCACTTTCTAAAGTGACCCTGATTTTAGTTATTCCTGAAGTGTGGTCCTAATAATTAATAAACCAGATGTTTTCATGGCATTAATTCAGAATATGATGAATTGGGTAAGTTAGGCAATATATTTTAACTAAAACCACTTTAGATTTGACAAGGAATTCAAACTTTTCAACTGTGGTCTGTAACTGCACAGGCAGCTTGTAAAAAGAATAATCACTTCAACTTTTTCAACTTCCTGAAATCACTCAAAATAGAGTGGTTCAGGATTGTTTCATTTGGAAGAAATAAGTCCTAAAACACAGTGTGCTGCAGTATATTTTAATTATTGGTTTCAATTCCCAAAGTTCTAGATTTTCTTAACCATTCTTTATGCATTTATTGTCAAAATATGCATGATCTTAACATTGTTATTTGCAACTTTTATCAAGAAATTATCTGATTTATTTATGTTGGACTGTGATTTCATGAAACACCCTCAAATTCGGTTCAAGTCTGTATTAGGGTTCAAATGACATATTTTTAACAATTTTGGAGGCCAGAAGTGCATTTCTCTTTAGATGTTTTTTTCCAGTCGATGTTATTATTGGTCTGAGATAACATAACATCTTTTGTTTTCCGAGTCTGTTCCTTTCAGTGAAATCTATTTCTTTTGCACAGTTTTAAAACAAAAGATAAACATCCCCTACGAGACACTGGAAGGAGAGGCAATTAATGTGAATTTGATGAAACATAATGTACTGGACAGATAGTAAAAAGGCTATGCTTGTTGACTAGTTTTGTATTTAAATAATGGTCTTCTTTTGGTACTTAATGTATATTTGTTCACAATAAACATAATTTATGAATATTTTAACACATGTGTACTCAGTGGGGTGGATTATCATACTGATATAAATAGAATTAATGAGCAGTCAACCTGCCACATGTCATGACATATGACTGGGCGGCTAGCACAGAAATCATTCTCGTAGTTTCATAGTAAAGCTTTTTTTCTCAGTTTAACTTTTTAAAACTACTAACGGTCTTTATTTTCCCTTTATTTTGGAGTATGGTTCACCAAATGGGACACAGAATTCAGATTTTCCTACAAGAGTCTCCTTTTTGACATTCAAAAACTATTTTCTTGCCTTCTTTAAGACTAAATAAATGTATTTGAACAAAAAACCCCATTAGACCAAATTTCAGAGAATTGGTCATAGATAATAATTTTATTTATTTCTGCCAGAAAAAAATCGGTAGATTTCTTCTTTTCATTTTGTGGTGAGAGTATGATCATGCCCAATGGTTGTTAGCAGAACAAAAACTTTCTAAATGCCTCTAAATTCTAAAACAAATCTTCTGACCATATCGCCTGGATAAAAGTAAACATCTTCTTAGCCAGTTATTTGCTTTTCTTGCACGCAAAACAACAATATGTTAAGCGTGCCTAATAAGATTTTTATTTTTAAGGAATAAACCCAGGGGTCTAAAGCCACCTCTTCAAACAGTAGATACGGGGATGAACATGGGCATGCAAAATCTCCAGTTTGGCCAGACTTCATTTGACTAAGAATTATTTTCATGAGAAGGCAAATTGAAATTTAAGACTCACCTTTGTTTCCTTTTATTATTTTTATAGCTTGATTATGGGTCAAAAATGGAAAAAAAATAAACTAACACATAGACTGCATTGCCCAGATGATCTGGCGGGAGGAAAACCTTGGCAAAGATATTGCACCATGACTCCTTAGAGACACAGATGGCAGGGTTACAGCCTTTATTCATTTCTCTTATCTTTCATTTTCCAAGGGAATATTCCAAGCTTTTTGCTACCACCAACCCTCCACTCCTACCTTCACACTTAAAAACACTGTCTCCTCAAACCAAAGCTGTGTCCTAAAACAGGCAAGCCCCAGGATGCTTTAGGAAAATGACAGAATGTGACACCATGTTCCTGGTCATCTGTTAGAGGAGGGGAAGGCACTAGATGGGGATGGGGGCTGATGAACTTCCCTGGAGTGACTCCCTTGGGGAAATCCAGCACTTTCGCCGACAAAGAAAATGGGCACCACCTAGTGCTTTTTTGATGCAAAGGCTGTTTGTGCTGGTGTGGTGTACGTTGGGTGGCTGACCTTTACAAATGCAAAAGAAAGGAGTCAGTTGGCTTCAACCTCTAGGCCAAAACAAAGAAAGAAAAAAGAGAAAAGTAAAAAAGCAAGCAATAATCTTAAGACAAATTAATTCAGTGCTTCCAAATCACGGAGTTCCTTGGGGTTATTTTCTTTTTCCTTTTTTTTTTTTTTTAAACAACTGTTGGTCTGTTCATGAGAAATAACACTTTCACTTACTAAGATGCTAATGCTAATTTTCCCTGTATCATTTTTTGCCTCTTCATTTGGTCCACAACTAACTTATAAAAATTTCTAAGAATTTTCATTTCATCCCAAGTGACAAAGCAGAGCAAGCCGTTCCCCCCTCCCCAAACCTATTCTAAGAAGGAGCCTGTCTGGAGTTCTCCTAACACAACAAATAGCATTTATGAAAAATGGTTTGTAGCACAAAATCTTTTGCAATGCAATAAGATCAAGTGAACCCTCATGCCTCTAGGAAAAAGCCTAGGAAGTTTTATCTGATTGGCAAAATGGGCCCAGATATGAGTTCAAGGATTGAGTACACTTTGATGAAATTTCACAGCAATGAAGCCTGATTATCTGAATGATTGCTTAAGCCCTTTAAAAAATAACTCAGAGAAGCACTAGACTTTTTTTGTTTGGAAAACAGATGGTCCTGTAAGGAACAGGGGAATACCTATTCCATACTGTTTGCTTTTTCTATAATACTTTACTTAGAATTACTCTTACCACTGTTGGCTTTAAGAAATAACAATAATGATTTCTCTGTTGCTAAAAGGTGGAATGTTCTGCCTTTCTGATAAAATTAGAAACCTAAGTGTAAGTAGGGTGGAGGGTAGGAACAGGGAAAATGAGTAACCTGTGACACATAACCATATTAACAAGGGCCTGCTACACATCCAGGAACTAACTAGCTGACTTTGAACTCATTAGGGATCTGCTTATTCAATATGCTGTCCAACAGAATCCAGACATAAAACAGACTTCAAAGAAACAGATAAAAATGATTATAACTCCTCTCAGTTAACAGCTCAGTGTCTGTGCTAAGCAACCTGGATAGAAAGAAGTGAAGAATGCAAACCCCAAGATACTGAACTTTTCTCCTCTGCCTACAGCAAAATTCTCCCCTTAGATGATGCTGATAGCACTACTTAGATCCAGCACTTGACAACTGTGTTGTGAATTAAGTTAAAAAGTCTAAAGCACACTCATATCTTTAGCCATTTTGTTGCTGTAGTTTAGGTCATTAGATGTTATTTACCTAAACAAATTTAAAAATGTATACTAAAGAGGGAAAAAAAGTCTTAAAATGGGTTTCTTCTACAAGCAGCAAGAAAAAATAAACTGAATTGATCTCTTTAGGATTTCACTGGCACAAAATATACATCCTTAGGTTTATAACTAAATAGGAGATCTTGTCTTGACAGGTTTAAGATGCACATGAATTGATTAACTTAAGCCATGGGGTGTGTCTGAGCCTGTGCCTTGCCAAATATGTACCCACAGGATAATGGAAGGAAGTGGCTGTCTTAATCACCTTTTAAATGAAAGCAGTACTAGGTTCTACATTCAAAATGAATTCTTCAACCCAATATCACCACCATTCTTGTCAGCCTCTTAAAAAAAAAGACTTGTTTTTTTCTCCTCCCTCCTTCACCATCTGTCCCGGCCCCCCGCCTCCTTTGCCTTCCTGCCTGCTTTCCCTGAATGCTATAGTTCACAGTGAAACCCTCTGGTAATGACAGCCCTGAAGTGATAATGTACTTTCCTGCCTTCCCGTTAACAGTAGCACTTGATCCCGCCATGGGTGCCAGCTCTGTGGCAGAAGGATCCTTTCATATTTCCAAGAGGTAAAAGGGACCAGTTTGATTTACTGCCTTGACTAACTCAGCAGTTTCACTAAGTTCTGGCACAAAAATTGATGTTTTATTAAAGAAGAAGAAAAGAAAAGAGAAGTAGGAGGAAGAGAAAAAGAAAAGAAGGGGAAGGGAGGAGAATCAGTCTCTGTTTTTGCTCAATATTGTGTCCGTGAAACCAAATAATAGTGTTTATTTCCTTCTCCCTGGGATTCACGGGAACATCCCACACAGTAAATAAGGAGTTAAGGTGAGTAATAGCAAACAAAACCATGAGGGAAGACAAAGGATGTCTTCCTGTGGTGATGTGGGCTCTCTGTGGAACAAGGGATGGTCACTGTGTGATAATACATGATCCTCTCACTCACCTCTGACGGGAGGGGTCTGTGGACCCAAGAGTGGCCTTGGCGCATGTGGCCCAGTGGCATCTGAGCGCTGCGTCAGTCCAACTGTTCAGCGCACCAGGGTGGCCCACTGTCCTCACTCCCGTTTCTAATGGATGGCGCATCATTGTGCTGAGGTAACCAAACTGAAAACAGTCAATAGTTCTAACCAAATACCTGTTATTTTAAGAATAAGAGTCGAGTGATTTCTTAACTGTGAAGAACACAGGAGACACTATTTGTGGTAGTTTAAATAAAACAGATTTTCCTTGCTTCAGGACCCAGATCACCCAATGTGCTCCTAGTGTGTCTAGCTTGGGTAAATGTACAATACAGAAAACAGTCATATCTGTTCATCTGAAGACACTTTGTTTGCTAATGTCAGTTGCATAAGTTCAAGCCCACTGGGGAAAGGGAGGAGGGAGCCTGTGGAGAGAGGCAGGAAAGAAGGGGCATTGTTTTGAGTGCCTATTATGTCATAGGCATAGTTCCATGCTCTTTTCCATATAACAATGAGTTAGGTATTTGAAGCCAAGCTTGTCTTGCCTATGTTTTTCAATTGTACCAACGACCAAAACTCAGTGAGAAATACATTTTGTAACATAACCCGATACACACATACATTACTAAAACAAAGTTTTATGAAACAATATTTACCTTTATACACACAATTTACTCTGGTTTTATTCATCCTGTTCTATTATAATTCAATTCTTGAAAATTCTGTGGCAACTCCACTCAATTGGTCTCACCAACTAGTAGTGTTGCATGAGCTACTATGTGATAAATGCTGCACTACACCATGCTGTCCTTCAAAAATTTTAATTTTGAAATGTTTGAATTGGTATGAGTATGGTGACCAAACATGTACTTGCAGGTAATGTATAGAAAGTTCCATCAATATGATTAAAGTTTTCAAGTTTTTCATCTAAAAACTGAGAGTTATAATATTTATCCCCTAAAACTCTTATGAAGTTTAATTTGTTGGTAGTGTTCATTTGCTTCTCAAAGAGTCTATTACTTAGTATAAAAACAATTCAAAATTGAGATGGTAAGTTTTTTTGGCAAGAAAATCCATAAAAAGGAATTATTATTATTAGCATTGCTATGGTTAATAATCAGTGTAAATTCACTACCTGCCAACCATTGCTCCATGAGCTTTAAAGATGGCAACTCATTTAATTCTATCACTTTTATGAAGTAAATACTATTACTTCCACTTTATAGCCAGAATTCCTTTATCTTCTTTATCACAAATTTGTCTTTCTAAAATGTTATTATATATCTCAGAAGATGAATGAGATTGTAACTATGACTCAAGGAATCTTCATTTCTATGGCTTGTTTAGATGAAATATAAAAGCCTATATCATCTGGTTGGCTTGATGAATGATTGGCCTTTTGCTTGTTTGTTTTTCTTTTTTTAATTGGCTTTTTAATAATAACTCATGGAATTAAAAAAAATTTGCAGAAAACTTCCAGACTATATGCTAATTGATTAGAATGTATTTGCCTTTAAGTAACACAACGTCTCTGTCATAAGGGTCTGTAATATCTGAAAGTCCAAGGGCAATTCCATTTCCAGGGTTGCTTGGTTCAGCTGCTCATCACTGCCAATGAGGATGCAGAGTCTTCCCATCTTCCCACCCTCCCATCCCTCACCAGATTTGCCTTTACATAGCTGCACAGTTCCAGGTGTCATATCCAGACTCCACAGTGATGAAATGAAAGGTCCCTTTCTTAGGAGTGAATTAAATGCTCCTTATATGCTAATCAGCACTTTTCTTTAGTGCTAAAGCTAAAAATAAGCTTCATGTGGATTCCTAAACCAGTCACTGGCAAGGGAAATGGGACCACCATGATGGGATTAGGAAAGCTCTACTCTCTGGAAGTAGAGGTGAGGTTGCCTGCTCTGAACCACATGGGTCTATGGACAAGGAAGGTGGTATCTTGTGAAAAATATATACTGAGTAAGTAATTCTGATGTAATGATAAAAAATGTTTAGAAAGAAAGATTTGGCAAAATATAAAGTAGAACCATTCCCCATTATCTAACATATTTAATGTTTCATAAAAATTAGCAAATTTAAGAACAAGGAAACATATTTATAAAGAATCCAGTATATATTTCTGTTTGCTCTTAAATTAACAGAACCTGATGTTTTCACTACCAGGAAGAAGAAAACTAGATAGGCTAATAAAACAAACATCTGAAAAGTATTAGTGCTCATGAAAATAAATGAATACCCTCCTATTTAGTACAACGAGGGCAAGTTGGCATTTGCCAACAACTACAAGGTAAAATGTTACTACTTTCTGGTTGGATCTGTTCTAATTATTTAACAAATTTCCTAAGTGAAAATTTAGTTTTTTTGTAAAGGTTATACTTCATTTATAGGTATTATAAAATATTGGCTTATATTCTCTGTGTTGTACAATATATCCGTGCAGATTATTTTATACATAATAGTTTGTACCTCTTTACCCCCACCTTTATACTGCCCCTCTCCCCTTCCCTCTCCCCACTGGTAACCACTAATTTGTTCTCTATATCTGTGAGTCTGCTTCTTTTTTTGTTATATTCACTAGTTTGTTGTATTTTTTAGATTCCACATATAAGTGATACCATGGGCAGAAGAACTGAATAGACATTTTTCCAAGGAAAAATGCAGATGGAAAACAAGCACATGAAAAGATGTTCAACATTGCTAAGCATCAGGGAAACGTAAATCAAAACCACAGTGAGATATCACCTCACACCTTTCAGAATGGCTATCATCAAAAAGAACACAAATAACAAATGTTGGCAAAGATGTGGAGAAAAGGGTGCCCTTGTATACTGTTGGTGGGAATGTAAATTGGTGCAGTCACTATGGAAAACAATATGGAGGTTGCCCAAAAAACTAAAAATAGAACTACCATATGATCCAGCAATTCCACTCCTGGGTATGTAACCGAAAAAAACAAAAACAATAATTCAAAAAGATACATGCACCCCAATATTCATAGCAGCACTATTTATAATAGCCAAGATATGGAAGCAACCCAAGTGTCCATCAACAGATGAATGGTTAAAGATTATGTGGCACATATATACACACACACACATATACACACAATGGAATACTACTCAGCCATAGAAAAGAATGAAATTTTGCCATTTGCAGCAACATGGATGGACTTGGAGGGTATTACGCTAAGTGAAATAAGTCAGACAGAGTTGGTTGTGGTTTTAAAAACCATTCCTGTGAAAATATATAGACTAATAATGTTTTACTAAGTTTTAATAGGACCTGCAGTTTCCTATGTTTAGGTTGGGTTTTTCTTGCTATCTTTTTGCTTCTGGGCAACCTGTTCCCCTGTCAAAAACAGACAAATTGTTTTTTATTCTTTTAACTTTTTATTTTGACATAATTTCAGACTCACAGTAAAGAACTGCAAGATTGGCTCAAAGAATTCTTGTATAATGTTCATCCACATTCCCCAAATGTTAGTGTTTTACCACATTTGCTTTATCTCTGTTGTGAGTGCATACAGACACATGTCCAGGTACACACACATATGTATATGCCTTATGTGTACATATATGTGATGTGTGTGTATGCATACAAATGTGTTTTCTGAATCTTTTGAGAATAAGTGACATATGTGATCCTCCTTGAGCCCTAAATACCATAGGTGTATACATAATAAAGAAGGACATCCTCCCACAAAATTATATGCAATTATCAAAATCAGAAAATTAGGGCCTCCCTGGTGGCGCAGTGGTTGAGAGTCCGCCTGCCTATGCAGGGGATAAGGGCTCGTGCCCCGGTCCGGGAGGATCCCATATGCCGCGGAGCAGCTGGGCCCGTGAGCCATGGCTGCTGAGCCTGCGCATCCGGAGCCTGTGCTCCGCAACGGGAGAGGCCACAACAGTGAGAGGCCCGCATACCGCAAAAAAATAAAATAAAATAAAAAAATCAGAAAATTAACATTAATACAATACTATTATCTAATTTATAGATTTGATTCAGATTTTACTAAGTATCCCAATAATGTTTTTATGACCAAAAAAATCATAGCTCATGCACTGCATCCAGGTGTCTTCCCTTTTATTCTGAAAGAGTTCCTTAGTCATTCCTTGGCAAATTGCCTTTACTATTGGTCTTTAGCAAAATATAATTAAGAGAGCAAACATCATTCTGAAGCCAATGGATGTGTATGGATGGTCGCTTGGGATTTGTGCTGCCTTTGTAGCCTTCCTTTAGGAGGGGTGGTTAGTGCGAGTATATTTTCACTATTCTCTTAGAAATCTGGACCTGCACCATAGAATCTAAAGGACAAACTAGCGAACCACATGATCCATTACCTTGTAACTAATCAATTCACCTGTTGCCCCAGAATAGCTACAAGAGTATCCCAAAACACCTAAAACTTTCCTAATTTTTTAAAAAGAAAAAAAAAGGAAGACACTATAGGAAAAAAACAAAAAAAAACCTTACCAAAACATTCATTTCAATAACTGCATGCCTGAGTGCAATCCATAGAAGTTCTTCAGTCTAAATAATTACAATAGAGGTGTTTATAATTGGTTTAAAGTTCATTATTTCTGAGCTAATGTGCAGAATTTGGTTTATGAGTATAAGAATAAAGACATTCAGATCAGTTCTCATATCTTTTTATTAACATTTTAATTAGCATACAAAAAATTCATAAATATAAAAGGCCACTAAAGCCTAAGAAGCTCATCTTCTTACACAGTGCACTTCGATGGTTTAAATTTTTCAGTCTCTGAGACTGTATCTATATAGCAGCAAGCAGATACTTTAGGAATAATTGGTTCCGAAACAACATGGGCAAGAGCGTCTTTTACATATTTCTTTTTTTCTGGAAGGCTCTAGTGAAATATTTCCTGAATTTTTTTCAAACCAAAGTGTTCTATTACATGAAAGAGAAGTTACTTGCCAACACGACTATTTGCCATCATGTTTTAGCCAAATTTCTAACTGATCCTCTTCTTTCCTGTCTTATGAAAAAGAAGGAAGAAGTCACAGTGAGGAAGAGAATATTCCCAAACAGGCTGGGTGAGGGCATCTTAATCTCCAGCTGGGGCTACAAAGCACTTTGCTTCATTCAAAAACCACTTTCTCCGACTGATTTTTTTATATCTATCTTAAAAATAGGGCAGTGCCCCTGAAGTAGGATTAGTAGCAACAAACTCTTACCCTGTTTTCAGCAGTGAAAACAAATTATAAGCCTTTTTTTTTCCACTACAGAGTTGTGATACAACAGCAGGGAGGAATCATTTGTTCACTTGAGTTCAAGATTATACTCAAGTCTGATTGCAAAAGCCCATTCATATGGAAGAAGAGACAAAAGACTTAGTACTCTCTGGGTAGAGTGTCAGAGGCTCAATGTTTACAAGAAGAAATTGAAGGGAAGATTAGAGAATAATTTTCTCCTAGGGATGATGATAGCTTAGGGGTCTTTTGTAGGGAAAGTCCTTTGCTAGGATTAAAGACAGGATTATTGGCAGGGAGTTGAGAAAATGAAATGGAGAGCCTCTTAAAATGGCAATTTAGTAAGAATATCCAGGGAGTTCGTGAAATGTGAATTCTAAGGAAATGGGTAGTACTTAAGAAGAAAAGAATAAACTCAGACTCACTTTTTCAAGTGATGATACTATAAGTGGGTCACAAAATGATGGAACTGCCAATGCCTGCCGAGGAAAAACAAGAGACCAATAGTATGGTTACCAGGGTCAGCTTTTAAGCAGAGGCACATGTTCAAGAAAATCCTAATGAGGAAAAAATCAATCTAATCTACAGATTAAGTTATGGCTATATCAGAGCTAAAGAACAATAGTAATTAGAAACTGAACTAATGTTATGTTACTCCTTTTTTCACAGAAAAAAATCATTTATTTATTTTTTTAAAAAAATTATTTCATATTGGAGCAGAGTTGATTCACAATGTTGTGTTAGTTTTAGGTGTACAGTAAAGTGATTCAGTCATACATATACATCTATCTATTATTTTTCAGATTCTCTTCCCATACAGGTCATAACAGAATATCGAGTAGAGTTCCCTGTGCTATACAGTAAGTCCTTGTTTATTATTTTATGTATAGTAGTGTGTATATGTTAATCCCAAACTCCTAATTTATCTCTCCCTCCCCCACCTTTCCCCTTTGGTAACCATAAGTTTGTTTTCTAACAAACTTTTCTATTACTCTTTTAATCTAATTTCAAAAATTTGGTGTTAGCTTAAGTCATACTTTTAGCAGTACTATTATGTATAAAAATGTTTGAGCTTGGCATCTTATGCTAAATTCCATACTTGTAAATTTAAAGTATACAAAATGAAAAGTTTCATTTGGAAGCAATAACTATTGAGTAATTCTGAACTTGACACTCACTATTCCTAAGATTACATTGGTTTCCCAATTACCTACAAAATAAAAATCAAATCTCTTATCTTGATATATCAACTAGAGTCTTAGCAGGAAAGAGCTGGGAATTTAAAGATAATTCATTAAAGGGAATATTTATGGAGGTGTGGGCAATTAGGGAACTCTGAGTGATGCTGAAACACTCAGTAACTAGCAACAACTAGAAGCCTGAAGGGGCTTCTAGACCTGAAGGGGTCTCTAGACCTGAAGGGGCAAGTAGTGGGGGAAATAAGGTTATCATAACCTTTGAAGAGTTGTAGCCATGGAAGAGGATCTAGGCAAAGACCATCCATTGTTCCCAACTGTGGATGCACATTGGAGTTTTAAGAATTACTGACACCTGGGTCCCATGCCCAGAGGTTGTGATTTAATGTATCTGGATGTAGCCAGGGCATTAGGTTTTCAAAAACCTCATAGGTAATTCTAATATATAACCAAAGTAGAGAACCACTGTCAAAGAGGGGTGGATGCAGCCAGTGCCAGAATGGAGGGACATGGAAAGAGAGTAAGAAAAAATACCCTAAACCCTGCCACTTACAGAGAGAGTGGTCTTCATAGCATCAGTAGAAATCACCCAGGAGTTTGGTAGGAATGCAGAATTATAGACTCCACCTCAGACCTAGTGAAACAGAATTTGCATTTCAGAAAGATTCCCAGGTAATTTGTATGCATATTAAAGTCTGACAAGCTCTGCTCTAACCTATTTCTTTTTTTGTTTTTCATTATCCTACTGGTGCCTCCCATTAACCTAACCCCAACGGAAGGCAGAGGGCCAGGGAGCCTACATGATTCAATCATATGGGTTAGTCTCCTAAGGACACAGAACAGGGCAAAAAAGTGCAGAGAGATTGAATCTGGGGAAAAAAATAGAATTTGATCTGGCCAAAATAACATTTTTTTCTTTATCCCACAACTTACCCCACATGTTTTCTTATAGGAGTTTTATGATTTCAGGTTTTATGTTCAAATCTTTAATACATTTTGAGTTGATTTTTGTGTATGGTGTAAGATAGGGGCCCAGTTTCATTCCTTTGCATGAGAATATACTGTTTTCCTAGCACCGTTTATTAAAGAGAGTATCTTTTCCCCAGTGTATATTTTTCGCTCCTTTGCCATAACTTAATTAACCATATATGCATGGGTTTATTTCTGGGCTCTCTATTCTGTTCCATTGAAATATGTGTCTGTTTTTATGCCAATACCATACTGGTTTGACTACTATAGCTTTGCAATATAGTTTTAAATCAAGCGGTATGGTGCCTTCAGCTTTTTTTTCTTTCTCAAAAGTTCTATATGTTGATTGTGGTAGTGATTACATGAGTCTATACATTTGTCAAAATTCATAGAACTATACACCAAAAACAGTGAATTTTACTCTATGTAAGTATAAAAATAAATGAAAAAAAAATGTTGGAAATAAAATACTAGACCACAATAACATCATCTTCATTTCCTATAGCTGCTGTAACAAATTAGCACAAAGTTGGTGACTTAACAGAGATGTACTCTCTTATAGCTCTGGAAGCCAAAAGTCCAAAATCAGTCTTACAGGGCTAAAATCAAGGCATAGGCAGGACCACACTCCCTCTGGAGATTAGAGGAGAACCTGTTCCTTGCCTCTTCCCACTACGGGCACTGCTTGTTTCCTTGACGTGTGGCTGCATCACTCCAATCTCTACTTCCACGGTCACATTGCCTTCTCCTCTTCTGTCTGTGTGAAGTCTCCCTTTGTCTCACTTTATCATAACACTTGTTTTATTTAATTTTTATTGAAGTATAGTTGTGATTGCATTTGGGCCCACGTAAATAATCTGAAATAATCTCCCTATCTCAAGTTCCTTAAATTAATCTCATCTGCAAAATCTTTGCCATATAAAGTAATATTCACTGATTCCAGGGATTAGGATGTTGACATTTTGGGGAGGGGAGCCATATGCAGCTTCCCACAACCATATGGAATGCGAGTGGTCTACAAAGGAAACTTTTAGTGTATTTATAGTTTTCAGTTTCTTAAGATAAGTGATCAAAACATTGGTGTTTAGCTTTTGAGTGGCAGAAAACAAGAAGAAATGAGGCCACTTCCGGCTTAGTGAGTAGTTTGGAGAAGTAGGAAAGTATATGGCAAATTCAGATTGTGGTGAATAGACCCAAATGGTTAGAATATGGATTGGTTGGAGCATATTGTGATAAAGCTTTAAAAGATAGGTTGTAGCTGAATAAGAGAGCACCTTTAATCCCTTACATCATTTTTAAGGTCTTAGGGAGCCAATGAATGTCTTTGAGCCCATAGGAAAAAAACCAGTGTATTTATTACAAAAACATACAAAGTATGATAGCATTTATTATGTGTCAAGAATGACCTAAGTATTTTAAATATTTGAAACATTTTATCCTTATAACAACCCTATGTGATGGATACCTCTATTATCATTATTTTACAAATGAGAGAACTGAGGCACAGAAATGTCAAGTAATTTCCCAAGGTCATCTAGCTAGTGAGTCACAGAATCAGGACTTGAAGCCAGGAAGACAGCCTCCAGAGTCCCTACTTTAACGATTTACTCTTACTAAGGGAGAGAAAGTGTGTGTGTGTGTGTGTGTGTGTGTGTGTGTGTGTGTGAGAGAGAGAGAGAGAGAGAGAGAGAGAGAATCAGGCAGACAAGCAAACCAAGATAAAGAATGAAGAACAGAAAGCTAGAAGCAATACTCTGAAGTATTGGTGGATTAAACATGGTGGAATAAAGGAGCTCAAGTTGTCAAATGAAGCCACAAATGCCCCATGCACTCCCTTCCATTAGACTCTGTGCATGAGGGAGAGAGTAAATCCTGATGTCATCACTCAGAGTAGATCTACTGATGCCTTGGGTTCTAAAAATCCCCATCTTTCTTGGCAAAATATCTATGCTTCAAATTATTCCACAGGTCAAAGAACAATGTCACGTTAGGCTCTCCCATAAATGCATGAACAAACACATCCACTTCACATAGACTCTGTAACATTTCTGAGAACTGTGGACTTTCTTTAGAGCTGCAGTAAAGTAATGTAATAAATTCACTGCTTGATTTTTCTTTTACTTTTTTATGTATGACTCCTGAGATTAGAATTATGGCCCTTTTCTATAAAATTAGGCATTTTTCACCATTTCAAATATATTATTTTATATCATTGTGGTATCAAATGTTTATTTTTACTATTTGAGAGTAAAAGCAATGAGCTAAATTGGGAAACAAAAATGTATGATTCTTTAT
Organism: Mesoplodon densirostris; assembly: GCF_025265405.1. Taxonomy (NCBI): domain Eukaryota; kingdom Metazoa; phylum Chordata; class Mammalia; order Artiodactyla; family Ziphiidae; genus Mesoplodon; species Mesoplodon densirostris. The sequence continues at coordinate 57,316,582 of NC_082674.1, forward strand.
GCCTTCCAAACTGCAAACCTAGATGACTTCTTTGGATGGCAGTATTGACTGGAACTTTCCCCAGGATACTGCATTTCGGTTCCAGCTCACTGCTAATTACATACTCAGAGTGAAAGTGTCACACAGCTCTCCTTTCAGCACTTTGTTGGCCAAATGTCTCTGGCAATAATCTCTCAACACATAAGCACCATTTCCTTTCATCACATTATTCAATCAATAAAGTAATGCCCTCACACTGGCCAGGCCCAGAGCCATCTTGTCACAAGTGCTAAATAAATGAAACAAACACCAGTCCTATTTCTACAGCCTCGCCATTAATAAACATGAATGAAGATGGCTTTAATACAAAATCCATTCTCTTGAACATTTAAAACTGCACACATATGCACGTTAGTGAGACTGGAAGAGGAATCATTTATATGATGGTGAAATTAAGCCAAGTCCCACTCACAACTGGGTGGAGTTATTTTGATTGAAACTGGGAACGATGCCCATTCCATGCTCTCTCAGGCCTGTTTGTTCACCAGGGGACATGGAATCTATTTCCTTATCTACTTCCTGTCTGCATGAAGCAAGCCCACCTTGGCAGGGTCTTCCTCCCTGAGGAGAAGGAAGGGTTCCCTCTGCAGCAAAGTCCACAAGGGATTGATAGGTGGACTTTGAGATGCTCCATTCTCATCTTTCTCTACCAGGGTCCCTGCTCTTTGGAAGAATGGGCTTCCAAGTAAAAAGTATGGATGCTAGTTCATCTTCTCCTGGCTATTTCTCATCGGTTAGAAAGCCACAGAAAAGAAGGGTGAGTATTCTCAGCCTTAGGTTCTTGAAGTCTTAGAGGAAAGTGGTAGTGTTTCCTTTTTATATCTCCATAGACTAACAGATCCTGGCACATGCTAGGCATGCCATAGATGTTAAGTGGATAGATGACTTCTTTGTATGGCATCAAGAATCCCCTCCTATGGAAGCTAGCATTTATTAAGCACTTGTCATATGTCAGGCACTCTTCTAAATAGGTAACTTATTTAATCCTCTTATTTTATAGTAAAGATACTGAGGCTCAGGAAAGATGATTCATTTATCCTGAGTCACAGAAAGTGAAAGACAGAGCCAGGATATTAACCCACCCAGTTTGGCTCCAGAGTCTGTGCTATTAACCTCCTCGCTATTCTGTTATCCTCCTCTCAAGCTTTCTCTGATACACCATGACATCTACAAGCTTTCTCTTGTAGAGTTACATGGCTTATTATAACATGGCATACCCCAAAAAAGTACAAAATAAAAATAATTTACATTGGAAGCCATTACTAATATGTTCAGCCAATGGTAACCCCAATAACTGAGGTTACATTCTGCATAGAACCCTTTGTTGAAAGCTATTGAGAATGCAAAGCAAATGCTAAGATATAGTCTGATCTTTTGGCCACAAGTCACTAAAGTTCTCAAAAGAATGCAACTATTCTTACTGCATAGAATATGACTTGACCTAATTAGTTTTCCTACAGTTGAATATGGCTTGAAAAAGAAGTGCCAATTAGACAGGAAAATGTTAATATTGGAATGACATTTATGTTAGAATACAATGTGTTCATTTCCCTTTTTGAAAAGTCTGTTATTTCCAACTCAAATCCTAGAAGTTTCAAGGTCTTTTTTTTTCCTGGGCTTCCTGCAGTGAATAGATTCTCATGACCAGGTGACATTGCTATCAGTGTTTCAGGTATAAGTTCTCTGGCATTCAGCAATCAGAAACCATGTTTTTATAAATAAAATCACTCTGTCACCATTTTGCTTTCTGTGAGGAGACTAGCTCCTCCACAGTACTTCCACAGGTTCCCCAAGGGCTTCCTCTATTCAAGTCCTTCTGAAATCGAAATCACCCTTTGCCATCTCACTTCCAGGTGAAATCTTCCCCCACCCCCACTCATCACAAGCACAGGAGAGAGTTTGTATGGTCAGACCATCAAAGATGGCTGTTCTCTTGCTCTCTGTACATCCCCTGCTCAAACAGTGCCTGATTTACCTATACCCTACTCACTTGACTGACCTTCCTACATACTTGCCCCAGGTCCCAGCTAATGATTGGTCTAGCTTTAGATTAGAACATCTCTGCTATGTTTGTCAAAGGGGTGGTGAGGGGCGTGCCCCTCTGCTGGTTTCCCTGGTAACCGATGAGCCAACCTGATGTCAATTCCCCCTATAACTGGTAACCTCCCCCTGCCTGCAGCAGCAAAGACTGCCACGATGTCCTGCTCTAGCATCTACCACACATAGTGGGGTGTCCCTCCAGGACCTTGTTTCAGATGTGTAAGATATCCCATCCATTAAACCACTGATGTCTTTGTTGCTGACTCTGGACTCTTTCTTGGTCTTGAAGCTGGACAAGCAAAGGCTTTGCAGGCCTGTGGGGTACAAACCAACAGAGCTCTTCTTCCTTCTTTACCAAAAGCATCATTAAATAAGAGCTGTTGTGTAAAACTGGCTTTTGTTGAGGATTATAAAAGGAAATTAGATTATATTGCAGATCAAAAACCACCTTCAAGTGGAATCTTTTATATCATAAAAATATTCAGCCATTCTGCCAACCCTCTTACCAACCCTCTTTCCCCCTTAAGTCCTAAACTTGGGCCATGTTATCTTCCTACTAAAAGACCCTTTAATTCCATCCCTCCTCATTTCTGAATACTGCTCAAACCTTAAAACAACTTCTTGAGTAACCAGGAGACAATTGCCAAATTCTCTTTGCTTCATTATGTAAAGCACTTTCCTCAATCTAGATTAGTTTGGGGTGTCACTCACTTTTTGTAACCAAAGAGCCTAAAAAAGGATTTTCTTTACAAAAAGAAGTCCTCTTGTTTGAAATTAGTTACCTTAAAGGGCAGCCACCTTTTAACATGATGTTTTTCTCAATATCCAATTTTTAGAGTTCTAGGAGGGGAGGAGACAAATAGAGCTTTGCCTAAGCAGTTAAAGCTCTCAGCAGTGTGGATGACTATTCTTACCTTAAAACAGTGCTTTACTTAAGAAGACTAGAGGAAGTGCATCCTAGTTAAGTATTATTTTTCTCACTAAAACATAAATAGCTCTGCCTAAATGATTTGATAAGCTCGTGTCATTTAGGATGAGTGTTGCACTCTTACAATTGTTCGATAAATATTTGCTAAATAAATTGGTAATTTATTCCTTCCCAAAGGAAAGGAAACAAAAGTTGTAGGTAAAGTAAAATTCTTTATTTTCACTTTGAGAGCAAAAACTTTAATAATTGCCCTGAGTCTGTTTTAGTAGAAATTAGGCACTTGGTTTTCATTAGGAAAGGCATTCAGAGATATTTCTCCTAATGAAAATCTAAAGCCAGTCCTTTAAAATGGCTTAGTGATAGTGATGATTCTTCAGAGAGCTCACTGGTTTCACAGCCCAGTGGGACATGTTGATCATTCATTTTATAGGTCAAGCGCAAGTGCATTTATTAATGTATGCTCTGATCTAACCCACACTGCAGGATTAACTTCACAGTGCTTGATCAATGGTACCCAAATTAATGGATTCAACAGTGCTGCCTATTGAGACACCCTCGTCATTTATATTGCATTTCTTCCAACTCATAATTAGGCATGTAATCTGTGCACTCTCTAAGTGGACTCTTGAAAAGAAACCTACAGAAAGAGAAAATGCAGAGATTTTTATTATCTTGAAGACTTTGATTCATCAGTTACCTCTGGTCTATTGCATCATTGCTCCTACATCTTGACGGGTATCTTCTCCCATGACGAATTTGTCCCTATCCTTATAAATCTTTTACTCTAAAATTATATTCTATATCACACTTTTTCTTTGCCCACAAAATTTCTGTTCTTACTACTCCATTGAAACAAGTCTTTTAAAGTCTTCAACAGTCTTCTAACCACCAAATTTAATTGCCTTTCATAGAACCTGTAGCATCTGATATCACTGACCTTGCATTCTTACCGGAAAATTTTTCAGACAGTGGACCCTGAGACATTGCCTTTCCAGATCCTCTTCCTGTTTGCTCTGGTCAGAACTTCTATCTTTGTGAATCTCTTTCCATGTGCTTGTTAAACCTTCTTCTAAATACTGCTCTCATTTCTCAGCTTTTTTTCTCTGATTCCTGTTAATCCACTCCATTGGCTTCTATGATCACATCTATGTCCATAATTTCCATACCTAAGCTCTAATCTAACCCTTAAAGCCCTAAAGAGAAAATCATGAGAAGTATAAAATAATGTGGAAGAAATAAATCCCCAAATGCCATTTATAAAAGCAAATATAAAAGAAGTGTATTCTTCAATTATTCATTTACAATGGAATATTATTTAGCTATAAAAAAGAAGGAAATCTTGTCATTTATGACAACATGGATGGACATTGAGGGCATTATGCTAAGTGAAATAAGTCAGACAGAGAAAGACAAATACCACATTATCTATCCTGTGGTGGAATCTAAAACAAAACAAAACAAAACAAACTCATAGATATAGACAACAGATCAGTGGTTGCCGGGGAATGGTGGTGGGGGGACTGGGTGAAGGAAGTCAAACGGTCCAAACTTCAGTTACAAAATAAATAAATCCTTGAGATGTAATGTATAGTATGATAACTATAGTTAATAATACTGTATTGTATATTTGAAAGTTGCTAAGAGAATAAACTTTAAAAGTTCTCATCCCAGGAAAATAAAATATGTAACAATGTGTGGTAAATGGTGAATGGTGATGTCAACTAGACTTATTGTGGTGACCATTTTGTAATAAATACAAATAGTAAATCACTATTTCATACACCTGAAACTAATACAATGTTATACATAAATTATATCTCAATTAAGAAAAAGATTTTCAGTGACGGTAAGAACAAACTGATTATAAAACCAAAGACTGAATAAACAAAGAAATTCACCTAGGTTTAAAACAGAAACACTCAAAATACAAAGAAGCAGTAAAGTTGAAAGTAAAGGGAAAAAAGATACTTGCCCCATCCTCCCCCCAAAAAACAAAACTTTAGTCATTATATTAACAGCAGGCAAAATGCAACTAAGTCCAAAATGTGTTTTGAAATAAATACAGAAGGTCATTATATATTGAAAACATTAACAATTTACCAAGAAGATGTAAAAATTACAAACTTGTATGGACCTAACAAAATAGCCTCAAGATATATAAAGTAAAAATCAATTGAAAGGCAAGAATAAATTGATAATGCCATAATAACAGTGAGAGATTTTAATAACCTTTCCTTACTAATGGATAAATTAAAGACAAAATATCTATATGTGTTGTATCAGATTTTGCATATAAGACTGTATGTACCAATTAAAGAATAAACACTTTTCTCAAGCTCATATAGAAGATTTACAAAATTTGACCATCTGCTAGAAAACAAAGCAGATCTCAACAAATACCAGAGAATCTCTATCATTCATACCACAGTCTCTGGATAAATGCAATGAGACTAGTAGTCAAAGACAAAAATATGACCTTATATATTTGGAAATAAGAAAACACAAGCTAAATAATTCATGGATTCTAATTCTAATGGTGGTTTCAAAATATTTAAAATATATATATTTATATATTTTATAATTTATTTTATAAATACTTAATTTTATTTATGTATATATTTTATAAGATTTACAATTAAACATTAGTGACAATTTTACATATCAAAAGTTGTGGGATACAGCAAAAACAATACTCAGAAGAAAATTTATACTCTTAACTGTATATACTTTTTTTTAGAAAAAGAGTGAAAATCAATAACTAAACTATTGAACTCAAGAAATTAGAAGGAGAGTAACAAGAAGAAATACAAATTACAAGAAATAAAATAATAAAAATAAAAGCAGATATTAATATGTTTAACAACAACAACAAATATAAAGAGAATCAATAAAAGCAAAAGCTGGTTTGAAAACAAAATCTAATTAGACAAATCACTAGTCAAAATGATAAAGACAAAAAGCAAAGGTAAATAAATAATAAAGTGGGGAAAAAGGATATAACTACAGAAATAGTAGAATTTTTTTTTAATCAAACAGAATACTAAGGCCAAACATGCTATTAAGTTTGAATCCTAAAATACAAAGGATAACATCTTTGAAATATATACCTTATCAGGTCCATCTCAAAAATAAAATAAAATAAAAAAAATCCTAAATACATGTATCACCTTTAGATTAGAGATAATTAACCCCTAGTTAAAATTTACACACCTCATTCTCCAAAAACAAAACAAAGTTAATTTCTTCAGTCCTTTCATACAGAGAGAACCATATCTAGAATCATGGACTGTTTAGAACTGGATGGATTGTAGAAAGCATCTGGTCCAACCCTTTTTTGCAGGTAAGGGAACTGAACTTCAGAGAGGTGAAAATAACAACAGCCACTCATGTTAACAGAGTCCGCATTATGAGTCAGTTACTATGTTAAACACTTGGCGTGCATTATTCCATCTAATATCAATAAGCCTGTATGAGCACAGGCTTACTGGTAATACTTTACTTTGCATATGAGCACATTACAGCTTATAAAATTTAAACACCTCGCCCAAGGTCACTTAGCTAACAAGTGAAGTTGGGATTCAAACCCAAGTTTGTCTGCCTCCCCCACTGTGCTCCTAGCCACAGCAGTTGGGATCGGGGTGCATGCAGCAAAAGCATGGTCCATGCTTATTCCCCACACCTTCCTCCCAAGAATGCCTTTGCCTACCACACTCTCTCATCAAGGGCAAGTTGTTGAGAAATACTGGGGATTATAATACTAACATACCTTAAAGAAGTTGCTGCCCTTGAATTCTACAATAAAAAGAAAACAAAAAACTATTTTACTGGCAAAAAAGAAATCTCATCCTTACAAGGCAGCACTGATGACAAAACAAGGCTGGTGAAAGGTATGTCAGTGTTATCAAATTCTTCCCCACGGAGAACATAGATACAGTAAAGTCAGAGTATTCAACTCCCAGCTAGCAGCTTCTACTTCCCTTTATGCAGCCTCCTGTGGTAAGTAGAATAATGGCTCCCACAAAGACGTCCACATCCCAGTCCCCAGGACCTGTGTCTACTTTATGTCACATAGCAAAGGGAAATTAAGGTCGCAGGTTGAATTAAGGTTGTTTGCTGAACCTAAAATCATTCTGGATTGTATAGATAGGCTAAATGTAATCTCAGGGGTCCTTGTAATTGGAAAAGGGAGGCAGAGGAGGGAGAACCAGAGATACAGAACAGCAGCATGAGACAGATTTGGCTTAAAATTGTTGGCTTTGAAGATGGAGGAATGGTGCCATGAGCCAGGGAACACAGGCAGCCTCTAGAAGCTGGAAAAAGCATGGGAACAGATTCTCCCCTAGAGCCTCCAGAGGGAACACAGCCCTGCAAACCCTTAGAGCAGTTAGACCTGTGTAGGACTTTTGACCTCCCAAACTGGAAGATAATAAATTTGTTTATTTATTTTAAACCACTAATTTTTGGTAATTTATAGGAGCAATGGGAATCTAATATACCTCCACATAAAACAATACAAAGTATCCTGATTAGAGGCATGGCCTATGGTGACCCAGCTCTGCCTATATGAGGGTCATGCAGAAGGGAGGTGTCCAGAGATCTGGCTCTTCAGATTACTCAAATATAAAAATTCCAAAAGGTAAACTAGAATATACTCTCAGCAATACTTACATATTTTTTTAAATGGCAGTCTTCATAAAAATAGTCAAAAAGTGATCAAATGAGGTATTTCACGTGAAGTACTAAACAGTAGTATATATAAATAAATATTAGCTGTGGTGTGTTTGTTTTTATCACGTCACTATTTCTTGATTACCTGAAGTGCTTATATATTCTTTCTAAACCTTATAACAACCTTGCAGGGTCAATATTATCTTCATTTTACAGATGAGAAAATGAAAGTTTAGAAAGATTGAGAAATTTGTCCAAGGCTACCCAGCTCAAAAATCAGTTTTGGAATTAATGTAAAATTTCTTAACATGATTCTATGAAGTGATAAAACTCATTTGAATGTGTAAATTATAGCTTTTTTTAAAAAAAGAAATATCAATCACATATGTTTAAAAGAAACATCAATCACATATGTTCCATATGTTCTAAACATCAATCACATATGTTCTGGAATTCAAACTACCAAGTGAACATATTTTCTGAATCATCAAAAAAAGATTGCAGAAGTAAAAACAAAAAAAAATCTGCCTCCTGGACTCTGCTTTAACCCTGCCTCATTGTGAGGTCTTGGACAAGTCTGTAGATTTCAATTTCCTTGTCTAGAAAAATGAATGAGGGAATGAAAAACTCACCACGGTCTCTTGCAGCTCTTATATTCATGGTTTTAAAATAAGTACGTTCCTCCAGATATTAATGCCAGAACCATCAGTAATTTACTTATTAATGTTACCAAGGCTGTTGCCCCAGAATCATACCCCAGACCCTCACTAGAATAGAAATCAATTACTCTTACCTAAGTTTCAGGAAGAAGATGTAAAGGGAAAAAAAACAAGAACTGGTTAGAACCAACTTGGCCCAAGATGGTGGAAGATTTGACTTCCAGTAGACATTGAGCTTCATTATATGCTCATTGTAATACATTAGCATGCTAAATGACACATCCATCAGCACCATGACAGTGGATGATTGCCATGACAACAACCAGAAAAGCCCATAGAAAGACGAAAAGGAGAGTTGTGTCAGTTCCAGGTACAAACCACACCCCTGTTCTCGGATAACTCATGAATATTCATTCCTCCCACTCTTTCCAAATCCCTCCCTTTCACCTAGACCCTCCTATATATTTGATGTCTCTGACCAAATTGGGTTGAGAAGTTGGTTTGCAAACAAGGGTTCCTGCTTCTCCATTCTTTGGCCATTGAATAGAGCTTGTGATGTTCCAGTCTCAGCATCAGTTTCATTATTGATTGTGCAAATCCGACTGGGTAAAGAACCTCCCTGGCCAAGACAAGGAGTCTCAGGCCAGGCTAGGACCCCAGCCCAGGTCCAATTGTTCAATTAGGTAACGTAATGGCATTAGGCATCCTCTTGTCCACTCCATTCTTCTTCCCTGCTCCATCTTGCCAACACTTTTCATCCTTGAGTCCCAGAAAAGCAAACTCTCTGATTCTCCTTCCCCAACTTTTTCTCTTTTTATTTTGCATATGTCGTTTCCCTGCTCAGTTCTTTAACTGATCAGGAGTCCTACACTCCCTCTTTGCAGAAAAAATTTAAGAAGAAATTAAAAATAGGTACTCATATATGTTGATGACTTATTGTGCCGGGAATTAAAAGATCTAGTAAATATTTTGCAACTATGTAGAAATTTTTGAAAACCAAATTTAAAAAAAAAGATTGAGGGCTTCCCTGGTGGTGCAGTGGTTGAGAGTCTGCCTGCCGATGCAGGGAACACGGGTTCGTGCCCTGGTCCAGGAAGATCCCACATGCCGTGGAGCAGCTGGGCCTGTGAGCCATGGCCGCTGAGCCTGCGCATCCGGAGCCTGTGCTCTGCAACGGGAGAGGCCACAACAGTGAGAGGCCTGCGTACTGCAAAAAAAAAAAAAAAAAAAAAAAAAAAAAAAAAAAAAGATTGAGCCTCATACCTTTTGAAGCCCTTGTTCTTTTTTTTTATATTACTAACTTGTGAATATTAACTAAAACACACACACACATATGCACGCACACACACACACACACACACACACTATGATCCAAAGTCCTTCTTTGTTAAACCCCAGCACCTCCAGGAAAGAATGTTTTACGTGATAGGAATCACTGGCACTCTCAGAGTCCCTTCGCTGTCCTTTCCTGTCTATCATCAATATATGATATAACAAAAATGGATTTTCTGCTTCATCAGTAAAAATTCCCCAAGTTTTACAGCTGTAGAGCAAAAATTCAAAATGTTCAGAGAAAAAATTCTGACTGGTATACTAAAAAGACTCTTTGTCACCCAGTCCCATCAGCTGTCAATCCCACACTACACATGAGTCTTAAAAAAATGCATTTTCACACAAACGTGTAAGGTTAAAATAAAAATATATATCTGCAGATGAGATAATCATATTTTACCTTATGGGCTGTAATTTTAATTAAAGTTGGCATATTTCTGCTGCTATGATTTACAAGATTAACTAAGGTGGACAAGGTCTCAGATCTTTAACTACACCCAACCTGTTTGTGATTTTTGGCACTCTGCATTTTAGGTGTGTTATGAAGATGACAATGTGCCAGTCATCCAAGCTGTCAAATGCCTGCTTAAATCTGTTCAGAACCAAACTCATTTGCACTAGGATGAACACCTGCAAGAAGCAATCACTTATAAATACCTACAGATTCAGGTGCCACTCATGGCTAGTAAAACAAATTTTACAAGCACCCCAGGATGATCTTTTCAAAAGAGCTGAAATAACTCCATAGAATAAACCAGGGTAAAGAATTATGGGAGTGATTAGGACTGTAATTATAGTGTATCAAACATTCACAGAATAAAGCATTGATGTTGGACTTGTATGCAATTATATAGTTTAAACATTCTTCTGAAAATTTGGTTAACATTACTTTGAAATACAATATTAAAAATGTATCCTTCATTAGGCAGGAAGAACACTTTTGCACACTGTTAGTGGGGATTTAAGTCAATACAAACTTCTGACAAATAATTCAAGGATATACATCAAAATGTTTTAATGTTTGTATGCTTTGATCCATTAATCCCAGAAGTCAAGCCGACCCATATAAGGAAAGGTAGTGAGGATAGCTGAAGAGTCTTTAGGCAGGGAGAACCTCATATGCAAAGTCTAAAGATCTTTTCCAGAACTGTTAATACAGAAATTCTCTGGCACTCAGGAGCCAGTCTTCACAGTTTGGCTCTTCCAAACAGCCACAAACATGACATGGAATAGTCTGGAATGTTGCTGAGAGGTGACTGTATCTGAATGGCTGGGAGGCTTGAGAACCTCTCTTTGCCAGTGAGTGTGCCAATGGTTGTGTTTCATGCAGCATTCCTCAATAGGAATTTGTGGAGTTATTTATATTTTTGGTTATACTTTGCTATATTTCTGTGGGGAAACATTCTATGCCATCATGGTGTAAAGGAGCAGGACTCTATGGGGCCTTCCCAGGACAGACCTCCCCATGTCTTCCTCCTGCCTCTTGTCTGTAGAAAAACCTTAGCCAAAGAATAAATTTAATCATAAAAATGAGAAAATGCAGAAAAAAAGGAAAACAATCAAACAAGAAAAAATAATGATAGCTTACCCATTAAGCAAAATCAAGGACCTTTAGTTTCTCCTTTAGGGCTATAGATAATATTCTGAGCCATATCCTTTGAGGTGTTTTGCAGATACTGAAACCCCCCACCAGTAGAAGTTAGCTACATGATGACCAGACTGTAGCCATGACATAAGCTGCCACAATTTCAAGAACTGGCCTTAAGGAAATGGGAACAAACTAGCCCTGGAAGATTAACTGTACTTAAAACAATCAAGATGATGCTACTCAGATCACTGAATGACTGATTTCAAGATGACTGTCAGAGCTAACTGAGCTGTTCTGCATGTAGCACCCTCCCCAGCCTGTGCATCCCTGAAAATCTCTTGCCCCCTGATCAGCAAAAGGGAGTTTGTTCTTTGGGACGTGAGTCCACCTTCTCAACAGGATTGCCAGCTTCCTCAATAAAGCTATCTTTCCTTTACCCAACACTTGTCTCTCAGAATTGGATTCTTGAGTGACGAGCAGCTGAACCTGAGTTCAGTAACAGTGATATTTGAAACTTGAGGATCCATGGTGGTCTTCAGGAGTGGGAAGGGTCTAGATTACTTTGATATGACAGTAGCCATAGAGGTGTGTGAGGAGGTGATGAGAAAAACAGGCAGAAGCCAGGTCATGAACAGCATGGTAAGTTCTGCTAGGGAGCTGAAACAGAGGGGAGGTTGTGTAGGGACCTTTCAAGTCAGAGTTAAGAGAAGCTGTTGTGGAGAATGGGAGCAGATGGAGTTTCTTGACAAGAACTGCTAAGCACTGCCGTGGGTCAATCTGAGGTAAGAGTGGGGGTTAGCTCTTAATTCCAGTTATTGGCCTGTTTTTATAAACTCCCAAGCTAAGAATTTTACATTTGTAAAGTATCATGCAAAAAAAGAAAACAATAACATAAAAGAAAATGGTCTGTGGCCCCAAAAGTCTAAAATATTTACTACATGACCCTTTAAGGAAAATGGGTCAGAAAATAGGAATATACAGTGCTGCTTCTCCATGGTTACTTGAACTTCTCCAGCTGTGTTCAACAGCCTGCAGCCCACAAGTTACAGGGATTGATTAACCCACATGGGAGCTAAAGGTTTAAGAGGCAAGGAAAAATTAATTGTTGTGTTGGATTGTGGGGTCAGAAAAAGCAGCACAGACAGAAAAGAGCTGGTATATTTATTTGAGGAAGTGGCGGAATAAGTGTATTAGAGCTTTGAAATATTGGTATGATGAGAGGAATAGAGAAATGAGCTGAGAATATTGTAGTTTGAACTCAGGGTAGGGGATTTAGGTCTAATATTTCAGAGACAAATTGGTTCCAAATTATGTCAAAGAGAATATGATCTTGGGAGTGAACGGCAGAAATGGAATGCAAGAAGATGGCTGGAACTGGAGAGGTTAAGGAGGTTTAGGTGAAAATTCTGGATGAAAATTATCCATATGATTATATATATGGGTATGAAATTTTAAACATAATAAGCTAGTGTGCTTTATTCCCTCTGTAAAGCAGCCACCATGGCTGAAGTCACTGAAGCTGGGAAGAAATACATCATCTCTTCTCAGGAGGCAGTGGGAGCAGCCAACAATACACCCCTGAGAGAGAGAGTGAATAATATCTCAAGAATAAAGAGGATGTGATGTTCAAGAGGGTTAACCAAACAGCAAAAATAATAAGACTATCCTTCTAGTTCTGGGACCATAAAAACAAGAAATGGAAACTAAAGAAGAGGTCAGAATCTATGTTATATTCCAAACATTAGCCCTTATTCAGAAAGACTCTTAAATGATGGTTTATAGGCCAAGGAGCTCTTTTGGATAGTGGATACTTCTTCATTTTCTTAGGAAGATATGGAATTGATCAGTATTATCAGGATTGTTTCTGAAGCTTGGAGCTGGCACTTTCATTTCCAAACCAAGTATGAGAAGACTCTGACCATTCCAGAAATGGTTTAATATTTTATTAGAGGAAACCTCCTTCTCAGTCCCTGACATAAAAACAAGTCCTCTTGGGAGAGGACTAGAAATAGCAGATGACCCAAGAGGCTGGCATTTAGGGCAGAGCTAAGGCCAGTTGAAAAAAGGTATAATGGGATGGCATTATTGTTATTTTTTTTGTTTCAATAAGGTTCCCATTTGAGGCAGGTAATAGAAAACCGTAGCTACAAAAGGAGAACTCTCTCTTTGTATGCTCCTTTATCTTGAAGAACTTAAATGTGCTTGGATGTTCAAAAATTGGGAAACATACACACAAACACAAACTCACCAGCTTAGACCATCTTGGAGAAAAAATAAAGGACCAGACAGATAAAATGTGTTGTTTGAGGGGCGCTGGGCTGGGGAGGAGGGTAATCTGTGTTTCTTAATACATCCATCAGTACATGCTAAATTGTGCTGAGAGAATCAACAACCAGAAAATATCAGCAGCTTAAAACCATAGTCTATTGCCCATTTCCATCATATCTCTGCAACCACAGAAGCAGGAAAAATGTTGTGAGCCACTCATTGGTTTTTAAAGCTTTTGAATGGAATTAACACATGATTGGTCTATTCATGTCTCATTGGCCAGAGAAAGTTTCTTGGCCACTTCTCAATTCAAAGGAGTGGAGTGGCTCATTCTCCTACAGGGCCTGAATATTTGTAAAAAAATTTATATAGACTACCATTTTTAGTATGTTGAAAATTTTATTTCACTGCTTTTAAAAAAGTCAGTGCATTTTGGCCTAACATGGTCATATCTCCCGATGGTTCAAAGGGACTCCATAGTAGACCCGAAAGACCAAAAGTAGTTGTGAGACTTAGGGGGAAAAAATGACTGAGCCGGGGTCAGTATTGTTGATGAAGGTGGATATATGGACCAGAGGTTCAGTTAATGACAACGACCAGTAGGGTAGATGGTTAGCATCTGAAGAAAGTAAGGCTTAAAACAGGATTATTTGTTACAGTAAGGTAAGAATGAGTAGGCATAGGAGTTAGATTCATTCCACTTTTCGCCCTGCTGTTCCCCTGATCATGTGAGGAGTGCTAGTGGAAGCAACAGCACATTTGGGGGAGATCTGATTTTATTTCAGAGGTAAGGGAGTCTATGGTGAGTTGAAGACTAAGGGGAGAGCTTGCTTACTATGGAGCAGGGGCTTCAGTGAGTACACAGAGTGCACCGTGCTGGGAAGAAGCAATAACAGAAGGATGGGCAGAGAGAACACGCAGAGTCTAGGGAGAGGACTAGAAATAGCAGATGACCCAAGAAGCCGGCATTTAGGGCACAGCTAAGGCCAACTGAAAAGAGTGGTTTGCAGCAATTAGTTGGTCCCAGGGGTCCAAGTGAAATCCCTGGGACAAAGTGGTTCCTAATCCTGCATAGACTGAGATTGCAGGTGATCTCATAAGTCTGGGGGTGCTGGGAGATGCTAAGCCCAACACAGACTAGACTTCAAGACTGATGTGGGTCACGTGATGTTTTCCTACTCATTGAGCAAACTGGGGTATCAGCCCAGCACTCACTAAACAACTGGGCAAAGCAAAGCCCTCACCAAACAAAACTGTTCCTCAATATTTTACTTTCCTTTGCCCTTTCATACTAACTCAAAGATGTACATAATCTCTGCAAAAGAATATTCTTAAAGCTTCTAAGAGATTCCTAGTAAAAGAGAATATAAGCCAAGAATTGGGCAAAAAGAAAAAGCTAGTTTGAAAAAGAAAAGCAATTTCAATGTCAGGGACCATGGCAGAGGAAAGGATAGAAATAAAGTAAGAAACAAAAATATAAAAAGGAATGGATCCGTAAGTCTGGTCAAAGAGTTAAATAGAGGAGGGAGAAAATTTTTAAAATTGTGGTAATAGTCAAAACAGTTGCAGAAACTCCAAGGAAAGGAACAGTGTGACTCATTGAAGGTAAAACTGAAAATTGCTATCAAGAGCTACTTTATTTCTCTTTTTTTTAATCAATGGAGAGTTAAGGATATTATTCTGTGGATTGTTCCCCTTTTTCATTTAGTTTTTAAACTATGATTTCTTTGAACAAATCATCTCCCTCCCAATTGCATTGGCTGGTGAAATACAACTAGACATTTCCTTTAGCACACTGATGAATGATAGCCCTTGAATAACTCCATGGCTCTCAGTGCCATAAACCAGCAGCCCAAACAAACACCCCTTCATACCACTCCTCACCAGGATCAGTCACACTTTCCCAGAAGAAAGAAACTCTCTTTGTATTACAGAAAACTATACTGGTGCTTGATCTCTGACTGCTAAGTCAGTTGATAGAAATTTGGGCATCTGATTACAGTAATATAACATTGAGGAAATAGCCTCCAAATGATAATACTGTATAAATAGCATCTATGGGTCAAGAATTCCTTCCTAGTTGATTAAAATTCCAGAATCTAGGGTTTTTTTTTAAATTCTCGTTTAATTTTCTTTAGTTACATGATTTTTGGCAAGGCATGAAATAGAGAATTAAGAGAATTTCTGAACTACACAAATAAATTAGGCTCCATTCATAAAACAGTAAAAATGTACAAACAAGATGTTTTTCTTCTGATACATTAGCAAAAAGTGGAAAAACAAAAATACATAATGCTTGTTAAGATGCAGCAAAATGGGTACTTTCACACACAGCTAGGTTGTTTTAATTCTTTTCAAAAGCGATTTTGTAACATCAAATATAATATATTTATAAAATGTAAAGTAAACATAACTCAATAGTTATGTTTTTGGGAATTTATCACCAAAGCCTATACATAAGATATTCTACACAACATTATTTATAATAGTGAAAATTTGAAGGCTTGAGAGGACCTAAATGTTTCCAAAGAGGGAAGTGTGTAACTTAACTATATTATAAACAGCCACTATGCAAAACATATATGTTCACAAATGTGGTTTCTGTCTATGACAGTCTATGCAGACACAAACTCACACAGACACATGCAAACACACATAACTCTTTTTATCATTTTGGCTGGAGGAAACAGAAAACCCAATGAAAACTGGCTTGTAAACAATAAAGACATTGTATAAGTCAAGATTCTATCAAGAAACAAACAGCACACTCAAATTAAAAATAGTTTTAATTTGATGAGGGCTTATTGGGAAAGGAATTGATTACATAAGTGTGAATGGGGTATAAAAGAACCACAGGGGATAATGCAAGAATCTTGGTCGAGGACAAGAAAGATGTTATCACCCATAGATCCTAACAGAAGGAAGAGCGGGTAAAGAAAAGAAAATAATAGACAACTGACCAGCAAACGTGATTTGAGGTTATGATAAGCAAATGTCCCAACTAAACCCTACTTACAAAGACCTTGAGGACAATTTTTCAGTACCCAGTACGATAGGAGGAGCAAACCAAAAGAGAACAGAAAAAGAATCCATCACGGGTTCACTACACCAATAAAAGCTGATGTGATATAGTGCTTGAGGGGGACAGTACCATGACATCATAATAACAAAAACTCATCATAATTTGTGGGAACAAATGGCTCTGTGAACATTCAAAACCACGCATCACAAATCTTTGAACCCCAAAGGACTTCTCTAACTTTACCAGACCAAAAATAGTAACCCTAAAAACTGAGATAGATGTGTTATATCTGGGAGGTCTCAGAGTAACTTTTGATCTACTGCTTTAAATTCACAAGGAAGAAACAGTGTGATATAACTATTGTCAGGATGCAAGAAGCTTCATCGTTTGAAGCAAAATTTGTAAAATAAGAACAAAAGGCAACAGTGACATAGTCTGCCTTTGAAAGCAGACTAAATTATAGCTATAATACTGGTCAGGATGGTAGCAGTTACCAACATGTACAGTTTTAGAAATGCTGTGTCTAGAAGTAAATTTCCTGGTTTTTATCATTATACTGAGGTTATTTAAGAATATGTCCTTGTTTGGGGAAATACACAGAAATATTTAGGGCTAAAGGGGCATATGTCTGCAACTTCCTTTCAAATGGTTTGGGAAAAATAATATTTGTGTGTATACATATACATATAGAATGGAAGAATGATAAAACAAGGGTAAAATGTTAACATTTAGGGAATCTGGGTGATGGATATATGGGAATTCTTTGTACTATTTTTACTTCCCTGTAAGTTTGAAATTATTTCAAAGTAAATGTTAATGTATAACATATAAAATTTCAAGGAATACGTTCCTAGAAATTGAATACCTCTCCTCGGCCAAAAAATTAGAGCTATAGAAATGATTATTGAAAATACCAGGTTGAGGCAAGAGTAGATGATGGAGACCTACTTGTTTATGACCAAGTATTTATTAAATATTCTGTACCCTACCAAAAACAGACATATTTTCAGTCCACTAAAAATTCATCACCATTTTATATTGTTTATTGATTGACTGACTTTTTATTAAAATATAGTTGATTTACAATATTATATGAGTTTTAGGTATACAACAACATAGTAATTCAATATTTTATAGATTATACTCCATTTAAAGTTATTATAAAATATTGGCTGTATTCCCTGTGCTGTATAGTATATCCTTGTAGCTTATTTATATTATACATAGTAGTTTGTACCTCTTAATCCCCTACTCCTCTCTTGCTCCTGCCCCTTCCTCTCCCCACTGGTAACCACTAGTTTGTTCTCTATGTCTGTGAGTCTGTTACTGTTTTGTTATATTCATTCATTTGTTGAATTTTTCAGATTCCACATATAAGTGATAACATACAGTATATGTCTTTCTCTGTCTGACTTATTTCACCAAACATAATGCCCTCCAGGTTCATCCACCATTTTATATTGTTAAAGACACTCTCAGTACAGAATATGACACACTTTAATATAGAGCCTGAACCATCTGATGAACTGAGGCATTGAAATCAGTGATGGAAGAATAGAATTAGTTCAAATTATAATACCAGATTTGTAACTGGATGGATTCGGGTAGAACTGGCATCACATACACAAACAGAAGATTAAAAGTGAAGTAAATGATTATATACTTGATATTGAAAGCAAAGCTATATTTAGTTGTTTTTATCTTCTGGTAAAACTTAATATTCAGGCAAGAAACTATACATTTATTTGTCAAATAGCATAAAGTAATTCCTTTATGATGCAGAAACAATTTTATATCTGAAAAATGTTAAAAAGCTGTAGGCTTTCATTCATGTAGTCAATATTAACTTAACAGACACTTAGAAACCACTTACTGTGTGTCAGACACTGTTGTGGGCACTGGAAATATAAGGTAGAGAACAAAACCCCCAACTTCTTTGTGCTTACATTGTAGTGAGGGTAACAAAAAATAAACAAGATAAAAAAGTAAAATATATAGTGTTACAGATACTAGTTAAAGTAAAATTATGTTTCTACCTTAGCATCAGTAACACTATATATTTTCTTTCTTTCTTTATTTAGAAAGAAGGAAAGAGAGATGAGAAATGTTCAGTGAGGGAGTGGAATTTTAGATAGGGTTCCCTGGGAAGATATCATGGAGAAGATCTTTTAACAAAAGCCCTGAAGGAAATAAAAGAATAAGCCATGTCCATATCCAAAGAAAGAGCATGCCAGAGAGGGAATAGAGAGTGCAAAGCCTCTGAGTCAGGAGCTTACCTGGTGGGTTGATAAGCAGCCTCTTTGGCTGGAACAGAGACAAACGAGGGAGAGAATAGAAAATGAGGCCAGAAAAGTACCTGGGACTTAGATCTCATGGGGTCTTATATAAGTAAGCACTGTGTCTTCTACTCTGAGTGAGATGGGAAACAATTAGCAGAAGCATACACTATTTGTCTCATGTTTTTCGGGCTCTCTCTGAGTTTTGTATTGAGAATAATCTGCAGGAGAACAAAGCCAAAAGCAAAAAAGCAAAAAAAAAAAAAAAAAAAAAAAAAAAAACCAAAAAACAGTTAAGGGATTATAGCCATAATCTAGCAAGAGAGGATGGTGGTTCAGATCAGAGTGACTGCAATGGTAGGGGTTGAATGATTTTATATCCAAACAGTCCTTGCTTTGAATAAACTGCAGAACTGTAAATATGTCTATGCAAAGTGAAACCATGCATCTTAGTAATCAAAAGGAAAAATTACAATTATCCCAGCAAACTTTAGAAATTTTTCTCAAAACATTAAAAACTCTCCACTGTCAGTTATAAACATATAAAAAATTTTTAATGATAAACTATTATTTATTTAGGACACTATAATTAAAAAGCAAGTAAAACATGTTTTACATTGAAATTTAGTATTTTATTTCTGTGTAAAACACTTATCAAGAGTAATTTAAACAGAACTTGCTTTTTAATTCTTGTCGTATAATGAGTAAGCATATTTCCTATGCCTGGTGAATTGTTATACTCCTTTCTAAGTCTGGGTCAGCTTGCAGCATTTTATCCTGTGCATTTTCATAGTCTTGGAATACCTCTGAGAGTTCCTTTAATGTGAAGTTATTTGTTGCATTATGTCCTCTAGGGCATCTTCATCCTTTTCGTCACAACCATTTTCTTCACTTACGTTGATAAGTCTACCTTAACTAAGATTCTCTGGCTACAAATCCAGAGTCTCTTGAAGTATGGCTGTGCCAACATTCCTATGGACATGTATGTCTTCTATAATTCCACTTATGTTCAAAATGAATTTCACTTCCAGCCTTGTCATTTTTTCACTTTACTGCATTTTCACCTTTGTGGGTCAATTTATTCTTTTTATTATCTAATTTTGAACAAGGTCCTGTGGGTTTACTGCTAAAAGACAAGGAGGCCAACATAATTACACACTTTGCTGTCTGTGCCTGAACCAAATAACAGATGCACAGTGACCAATCACTGTCAGGCATTAAAAGAAGCAACATAATTGACCATTGATTAGGATATATATTTGTTATTTAGATAGGGATTTATGAACTGAAGAACTAGTTGGTACTTTATGTAATTATTCATAGTTAATATACTGTGGTAACTGAAATTTGAACCATGTTGTTGGTGAACTGTTATTATTAAACTAAATCATGGTAACTGAAACTTATGCCTATCAGAACCACAAAGTGATATTGAAGGCAGAGACAATAGGATATTTTTAGAAGATGGAATGTGGGCTATGAAAAAGAGTTTCTCCTTCTCAGCACCTGTCACAGGGACAATTTTATATTTGTTAGTGATACTGATTATCTGATTACTGACTATCCCTCTTGACAGCCAGCTCCACAGGGGCAAGGAACACACTTGTCTTTGTTTACCATTACACAGTTGATGTTGCACTTTCTCAAATAGTATCTCTTTAAGTCTTACAACAACCCCACGAGGTAGGTATCGCTAATCGCATTTTGCAGATGAGGAAACTGAAGCTCAGAGAAGTTAAGCAGTAATTTACTCTAGTTTCACACAACTAGTAACTGACAGACCAGGACTCAAATTCATGTCTTCTGAATTCAAGTCCAGTACTATCTCCTTTGAACCATCTTATCCTAACCAAACAGAAGTAGAACAGAGTCCTATATAGCCTTGCTTTGGAAACTATAGCACCATGTTTTCTATGCCATAATGAATTACCATATGGATCTATAGAATATAAGGGAGAGAAGAAATAAAACAAGAATATAAGGAAAAGCAGAAATAAAACAAGTGTGGTATGTTTGAATCTCCTGTCTGTATAAATATCCTACAAGTTTCCATTTAAATTCTGGTCTTAACCTGCATGACAAGGCTTTATAAAATATTTACGGACTTCTTTGTTATCACAGCAATAAGACTAGTAGTGCCTAATTCACCTTTTTCAGACTTCTAATTACTTATGAAAATCCATAAAAAGATAAAACTGGCAATTACACTGACTGAAGGCAAAAGAACATATACTAGACTTAAGAGGAATTTCCACTATCTCTGTAAACAGCAAGGATGAATTAAGAAATGCATTCCTGAATTGGTCAAATTCTAATCTATGAATCAGAACATTAAGGAAAGGTACCTAGAAGATAGAAAAGGCTTCAACTCATATCGCTGACCACACCTAACTCAAAGGTAGGTTTCCAGTTGCATTTACCAGAAACCCACCTCTCTTCCCCAAAGGAATTATCTTCTAATCCAGCAACATCTTTCCCTTCCTTCACCACTTGCCAAATATGCTCTTTTACCATTTGCATTCAGATACCCTTCTTCTCAGGATGCAACAGGATGGGGCAATTTAAGGCAGATTTGTTGATCCCAATATCATCAACAATGAGACTACTGTCCTGGCTGTTTTAACATCTAAAGTAGTCTGTCAGAATGTAAATTTTTTTTCTTCCTTGCATATTATTATTTTAGCAAGTAAGATGCTTAGTAGACATAACTCAACCATTCCAGTTAAGAGAGACTTTCACCTTCTACTTTTTCATTTTTGATATGACATGAATTTCTTACAAGAATATATTACTTTTAGAACTAACAGTGATATTTTTTTTTTTTTTTTTTTTTTTTTTTTTTTTGCGGTACATGGGCCTCTCACTGCTGTGGCCTCTCCCGTGGCGGAGCACAGGCTCCAGACGCGCAGGCTCAGCGGCCATGGCTCACGGGCCCAGCCGCTCCGCAGCATGTGGGATCCTCCCGGACCAGGGCATGAACCTGCGTCCCCTGCATCGGCAGGCGGACTCTCAACCACTGTGCCACCAGGGAAGCCCAACAGTGATAATTTTTAAGTGTTACCACTGAGTTAGCCTCTAAGGATGTCAATAGCCCCTAAATCATTATTATACAAGAGCTTAAAGTTTCCAATCAAATGTACGTATAATATTGAATACTAAAAGAACTGATAAAAAAATACTTAAGAATATCCTGCATAATCTGAAGCTGAGAATAGGACTACATAACGTAACATAAATACCCCTGCTCTTATAACCATTTTATAATAAATACTAAATCAAAATTAAAACTGTATGTGAAAAGAAACTAACTGATAACACCATTGACTGAAGACAAAAGAAGATACTTTCCACTTGAGGGACATTTCCCTATTTATATCAACTGTACCGATAAACTAAGAAATGCATTCCCGAATGGCTCAAACTCTGCACTGGGAATCAAAATCAAGAAAGCCATCAAAAGCAGAGAGTTCCTTTACATTTTCCAATGGAAAAATATGAACTATCACTAAGCTGACAAATGTATATACATATTATTTAAAATTAAATGAGTGTGACTATAGTTATTTTAAGAGTGAAAAATGAGAGAATTTGATATGCATATCATGCAGGATACAAGTGATTTATCAGAGAATGAGCATACATTTTGCTTAGAATAGTTCTGAAGAAAGCCTGTGATAGAGTAGACATATGATTCTCGGTTCCATGCAGTTTTCTTCTGGACAACACCTAACACCCGTTTTTATCTTCAACATGTGTACCAAGCCCAGCTCACCCCAAACCTCCCTCATCCTCAGACTTAACCTCTCCACACCTCATGACTTCCTTAGGAGTTGGCATGATCTGGTCTAGGGTAAGGATGTCTGTTCCAAACATCACTTAGCAATTTTACTTATAAACTGAAAATGTAGTTGTTTCTTTGTTTATGCAACATTAAAAATTTTGGCAGGCAAATATCTATGTGACTTATGTAGGTAAAAGTGGCAGATCCAATATATGCCTCTCATTTTTCTCCCTTCCATTAAAATATCAGTAAAGGAATTTTGCTTTATTTAAATTGAAGTATAGTTGATTTACAAATTTGTGTTAGTTTCAGATGTACAGCATAATGATTCAGTACTTTTGCAGATATATCAATTTTTATAGGTTATTACAAGATAATGGGTATAATTCCCTGTGCTATTACAGTATAACATTGCTGCTTATCTCTTCTATATTAATACATAGTAGTTTGTATCTGTTCATTCCCTACCCCTAATTGGTCCCTCCCCCCTTTCCCCTCCTATTTGGAAATCCCAAGTAGGGATAGAACTGGAGAGGATACAACTTCCACAACATTTAGAAAAGGGAAAGCAGATGGAGGAGTGATAACTAACTTAGAAGACAAGGAGGAGTTTCAAGATGGCGGAAAAGTAAGATGCGGAGATCACCTTCCTCCACACAAATACGTCAGAAATACATCTACACGTGGAACTGCTGCTACAGAACACCTACTGAACGCAGGCAGAAGACCTCAGACCTCCCAAAAGGCAAGAAACTTCCCACGTACCCGGGTAGGGCAAAAGAAAAAACAGAGACAAAGAATAGGGATGGGACCTGCACCGGTGGGAGGGAGCTGTGAAGGAGGAAAGGTTTCCACACACTAGGAAGGCCCTTCGCAGGCAGAGACTGCGGGCGGCGGAGCAGGGGGAGCTTCAGAGCCGTGAAGGAAAGTGCAGCAACAGGGGTGCAGAGGGTAAAGCATAGAGATTCCCGCACAGAGGACTGGTGCCGGCCAGCACTTACCAGCCCAAGAGGCTTGTCTGCTCACCCGCCGGGGCGGGCGGGGGCTGGGAGCTGAGGCTCGGGCTTCAGAGATCGGATGCAGGGAGAGGACTGGGGTTGGCGGCGTGAACACAGCCTGAAGGGGGCTAGTGCACCACGGCTAGCCGGGAGGGAGTCCGGGAAAAAGTCTGGAGCTGCCGAAGAGGGGAGGGACTTTTTCTTGCCTCTTTGTTTCCTGGTGCGCGAGGAGAGGGGTTTAAGAGCGCCGCTTAAAGGAGCCCCAGAGACGGGCACGAGCCACGGCTATCAGCGTGGACCCCAGAGATGGGCATGAGACACTAAGGCCACTGCTGCCACCACCAAGAAGCGTGTGTGCAAGCACAGGTCACTCTCCACACCTTCACCCCCCACCCCAGGGAGCCTGTGCAGCCCGCCACTGCCAGGGTCCCGTGATCCAGGGACAACTTCCCCGGGAGAACACACGGCGCGCCTCACGCTGGTGCAACGTCACGTCAGCCTCTGCTGCCACAGGCTCACCCCGCATCCGTACCCCTCCCTACCCCCACCCTGAGTGAGCCACTGCCCCCGAATCAGCTGCTCCTTTAACCCCGTCCTGTCTGAGTGAAGAACAGACGCCCTCAGGTGACCTACATACAGAGGCGGGGCCAAATCCAAAGCTGAACCCCAGGAGCTGTGCAAACAAAGAAGAGAAAGGGAAATCTCTCCCAGCAGCCTCAAGAGCAGCAGATTAAATCTCCACAATCAACCTGATGTACCCTGCATCTGTGTAATACCTGAATAGACAACGAATCATCCCAAATTGAGGAGGTGAACTTTGGGAGCAACGATATATATATATATTTTTCCCTTTTTCTCTCTTTGTGAGTGTGTATGTGTATGCTTCTGTGTGTGATTTTGTGTGTATAACTTTGCTTTTACCATTTGTCATAGGGTTCTGTCTGTCCATTTTTTGATTTTTGTTTTTTTATTTTAGTGTAGTCTTTAGCACTTGTTATCATTGGTGGATTTGTTTTTTGGTTTGGTTACTCTCTTCTTTCTTTCTTTCCTTCTTTTTTTATTACTTAAAAAATTTTAATACTAATTTTTTATATTTTAATAAATTTTTATTGTATTTTATTTATCATCTCCTTTCTTTCTTTCTTTTTTTTTTTTTCCTTTTATTCTGAGCCGTGTGGATGACAGGCTCTTGGTGCTCCAGCCAGGTGTCAGGGCTGTGCCTCTGAGGTCGGAGAGCCCAGTTCAGGACATTGGTCCACAAGAGACCTCCCAGCTCCACGTAATATCAAACGGCGCAAATCTCCCAGAGATCTCCATCTCAACAACAAGACCCAACTCCACTCAACGACCAGCAAGTTACAGCACTGGACACCCTATGCCAAACAACTAGCAAGACAGGAACACAAAGCCACCCATTAGCACAGAGGCTGCATAAAATCATAATAAGGCCACATATACCCCAAAACACACCACCAGATGTGGACCTGCCCACCAGAAAGACAACATCCAGCCTCATCCACCAGAACACAGTCACTAGTCCCCTCCACTAGGAAGCCTACAAAATCCACTGAAGCAACCTTAGCCACTGGGGACAGACACCAAAAACAACGGGAACTACGAACCTACAGCATGCGAAAAGGAGTCCCCAAACACAGTAAGTTAAGCAAATGAGAAGACAGAGAAGACAGAGAAACACATGAGAAGACAGAGAAACACACAGCAGATGAAGGAGCATGGTAAAAACCCACCAGACCTAACAAATGAAGAGGAAATAGTCAGCCCACCTGAAAAAGAATTCAGAATAATGATAGAAAAGATGATCCAAAATCTTGGAAATAGAATGGAGAAAATACAAAAAACGTTTAACAAGGACCTAGAAGAACTAAAGAGCAAACAGTGATGAACAACACAATAAATGAAATTAAAAATTCTCGGGTTTCCCTGGTGGTGCAGTGGTTGAGAGTCTGCCTGCCAATGCAGGGGACATGGGTTCGTGCCCTGGTCTGGGAAAATCCCACATGCTGTGGAGTGGCTGGGCCTGTGAGCCATGGCCGCTGAGCCTGCACGTCGGGAACCTGTGCTCCACAACGGGAGAGGCCACAACAGTGAGAGGCCTGTGTACCGCAAAAAAAAAAAAAAGATGTGGCACATATATACAATGGAATATTACTCAGCCATAAAAAGAAATGAAAGTGAGTTATTTGTAGTGACGTGGATGGACCTAGAGTTGGTCATACAGAGTGAAATATGTCAGAAAGAGAAAAACAAATACCGTACGCTAACACACATATATATGGAATCTAAGAAAAAAAATAAAAAGGTCATGAAGAACCTAGGGGTAAGATGGGAATAAAGACACAGACCTACTAGAGCATGGACTTGAAGATATGAGGAGGGGGAAGTACCCTGTGATAAAGTGAAAGAGTGGCATGGACATATATACACTACCAAATGTAAAATAAGTAGCTAGTGGGAAGCAGCCGCATAGCACAGGGAGATCAGCTAGGTGGTTTGTAACCACCTAGAGGGGTGGGATAGGGAGGGTGGGAGGGAGGGAGACACAAGAGGGAAGAGATATGGGAACATATGTATAAGTATAACTGATTCACTTTGTTGTAAAGGAGAAACTAACACCCCATTGTAAAGCAATTATTCTCCAATAAAGATGTTAAAAAAAAATGAAAAGACTGGAAGAAGATGAATCCAAATCTGTCAATTGAGGAAAGACTGAATGTATACATAGACTCCTCCAAAGGCACAGGTATTAGAAGGGCCAAGTACTTCCAGAAATGGGGTGTTAATATAATGAAACTTGGTGAAGAGCAGCTTAAGAAGCTGGGCAAATTCTCCCCAATCACCAGACGGAAGACTAGCAATCTATTCTCTGTGGATATATCTTAGTCTTATACTCTTCAACATAAGTGGGCTAAGAAGATTCCCAGACAGTTGAGGAAACCTTACAATAGGAATAATTGAGATCAAGAAAACGGAAATAAAGCACTTGGAGGAAACCTTCTATAGGGAAAAGAAAGCTTGATAACAACTCAATAATCCTAGAGAGAGAAGAGCAGTTAGTAACACACTATAAAAAGAAAATTTCAAGGAACAAAAGAAAGGTCATGAAATTTAAAATATGAGAGTATAATTGTTTTTAAAACTAAATAGATTTATTAGGAAGTTAAATTTAGGAGAAACCTCCCAGAAAGAGGAGGAAAAATAAAATAGAAAGGAGGAAAAAAATAAGAAAGCTTATGTGTTTGGTTTAAATATTGTCTTGTGTTCATCAATAAATAAATGTACAGGTTTTAAAAAGTCAAATTGTACTAAAAGGTTTATACCAGTAACAAAAAAAAGTATCAGTTCCCTTATCCACTTTTTCCTCCTCCCTACTTGGTGATTTCACTTTGACTCTTTCAGCTGTTTCTTGTTGGCATTTACCTAACTTTCTATGCTTAAATAATATGCATATTTTGCTGTGTTTAGATATATCAATTTGGGTCATAATCTAATTACTTTCTTATTATGGTAGTGGGGCATTTTATTCTCTTATATTCCCATCCTCTCTGCTTCTCCTGCTCCATGATTCCAATGTAGTTGTATTCATTTTTTAGATTAAATAGATATCCAGTTATGTCTATGTAAATATTACTCACAGCTGAGCACTGTACAATGAATATATTTCCTTTCTTATATTTTTCTGAAGTTAATTATCACCATATTTTTTTTATTGAGGTACAATTTACACACCATAATATGCATCCATCATTACAATTCAATGTACAACTCAATGAATTTTAGTAAATTTATAGGGTTGTGCAACTATCACCACAATCTAGCTTTGGAACATTTCCATCACCCCAGAAAACTCTTTCGTGTCTGTTTACAGTCAGCCCCTGCTCCCACTCCCAGCCCCAGGCATCCACTCATCTGTTTTCTGTCTCTATAAATTTGCCTTTTTTGGAAACTTCATATAAATGAAATCATGCAACATGTAGTCTTTTGTATCTGGCTTCTTTCACTTAGCGTAATATTTTGAGATTCATTATGTTGTAGCCTGTATCTGTAGTTTGTTCCTTTTTATTGATGAATAGTATTCTATTTTATGCATATACAACACTTTGTTAATCCACTCACCAGCTGATGGATATTTGGATTGTTTCCACTTTTTGGCTACTATAAATAATGCTGCTGTTAACATATGCATGCAAGCCTTGTATGACTTGTGTTTTCATTTCCCTTGGATAAATACCTACGCATGGATTTCTGAATTATATAGTAAGGTTATATTTAATGTTTTACAAAACTGCCAATCTGTTTTCCAAAGTAACTGTCTCATTTTACATTCACACAAGCAACGTATGAGAGTTCCAGTTACTCCATATACTCACCTACACTCGAAATTATCAGTCTTTTTGTTTAAAGCCATATTAGTGGGTGTATAGCAGTATCTCACTTTAATTCATATTTCTCTAATGACTCATTATTTTGAGCCTCTTTTCCTGAGCTCATGATCTTTTTGATGAAATGTCTATGCAAATCTGTTGCCTACTGTATTAGTTTTTTATTGCTGCCATAATAAATTACTGCAAATGTGGCTGCTGAAAATACTACATTTATTATCTCACAGTCTCTGTAGCTGAGAAGTCCATTCGGGTTCAACTGGGTCTTCTGCTTAGGGTCTCAAAAGGCTGTAATTAAATTATCAACAGGAAAACAGGATGTGTCCCTTACTGCATGCTCTAGGAGAGAATCCTCTTTCAAGTTCACTCACCTTGCTGGCCAAGTTCAGTTCTTAGTGGTTGTAAGACCAAGGTCTCTGTTTCCTTGCTAACTGTCATCCACGGACCAGTCTTTGCTTCTAAATGCTACCTGAATTCCTTTTATTCTTTCTCTGTGGCCCCTGCCAGCAACAAGGAGTTCCTTTCCCCTCACACTTCAAATCTCTCTGCCTTTATCTTTTCTTTCTAGCTCATCGTTTTTTTTTAGAATATACCAAATGTATAAACTTTTATTCGCTAAACAATTTCAGTGCCTGAATTTTTGTCATAGTTTTTTTTTTTAACATCTTTATTGGAGTATAATTGCTTTACAGTGGTGTGTTAGTTTCTGCTTTATAACAAAGTGAATCAGTTATACATATACATGTGTCCCCATATCTGTTCCATCTTGCGTCTCCCTCCCTCCCATCTCCCTATCGCACCCATCTAGGTGGTCACAAAGCACCGAGCTGATCTCCCTGTGCTATGCGGCTGCTTTCCACTAGCTAGCTATTTTATGTTTGGTAGTATATATATATATGTCCATGCCACTCTTTCACTTTGTCACAGGGTACATCCCCCTCCCCATATGCTCAACACCATTCTCTAGTAGGTCTGTGACTTTATTCTCGTCTTGGTCTTGGCCCTAGGTTTTTCATGACCTTTTTTTTTTTTTTTTTTTTAGATTCCATATATATGTGTTAGCATACAGTATTTGTTTTTCTCTTTGTGACTTACTTCACTTTGTATGACAGATTCTAGGTCCATCCACGTCACTACAAATAACTCACTTTCGTTTCTTTTTATGGCTGAGTAATATTCCATTGTATATATGTGCCATATCTTCTTTATCCATTCATCTGTCGATGGACACTTAGGTTTATTCCATGTCCTGGCTATTGTAAACAGAGCTCCAATGAACATTGTGGTACATGACTCTTTTTGAATTATGGTTTTCTCAGGGTATATGCCCAGTAGTGGGATTGCTGGGTCGTATGGTAGTTGTATCTCTAGTTTTTTAAGGAACCTCCATACTGTTCTCCATAGTGGCTGTACCAATTTACATTACCACCAACAATACAAGAGAGTTCCCTTTTCTCCACACCCTTTCCAGCATTTACTATTTATACATTTTTTGATGATGCCCAGTCTGACTGGTGTGAGATGATATCTCATTGTAGTTTTGATTTGCATTTCTCTAATGATTAATGATGTTGAGCATTCTTTCACATGTTTGTTGGCAATCTGTATATCTTCTTTGGAGAAATGTCTATTTGGGGTTTCTACCCATTTTTGGATTGGTTTGTTTGGTTTTTTGATATTGAGCTGCATGACCTGCTTGTAAATTTTGGAGATTAATCCTTTGTCAGTTGCTTCATTTGCAAAAATTTTCTCCCATTCTGAGGGTTGTCTTTTGGTCTTGTTTATGGTTTCCTTTGCGGTGCAAAAGCTTTTAAGTTTCATTACATCCCATTTGTTTATTTTTGTTTTTATTTCCATTTCTCTAGGAGGTGGGTCAAAAAGGATCTTGCTGTGATTTATGTCATAAAGTGTTCTGCCTATGTTTTCCTCTAAGAGTTTGATAGTCTCTGGCCTTATATTTATGTCTTTAATCCATTTTGAGTTTATTTTTGTGTGTTAGGGAGTGTTCTAGTTTCATTCTTTTACATGTAGCTGTCCAGTTTTCCCAGCAGCACTTACTGAAGAGGCTGTCTTTTCTCCACTGTATATTCTTGCCTCGTTTATCAAAGATAAGGTGACCATATGTGCGTGGGTTTATCTCTGGGCTTTCTATCCTGTTCCATTGATCTATATTTCTCTTTCTGTGCCAGTACCATACTGTCTAGATTACTGTAGCTTTGTAGTAGAGTCTGAAGTCAGGGAGCCTGATTCTTCCAGCTCCATTTTTGTTTCTCAAGATTGCTTTGGCTATTCGGGGTCATTTGTGTTTCCATACAAATTGTGAAATTTTTTGTTCTAGTTCTGTGAAAAATGCCAGTGGTAGATTGAAAGGGATTGCACTGAATCTGTAGATTGCTTTGGGTAGTAGAGTCATTTTCACAATGTTAATTCTTCCAATCCAAGAACATGGTACATCTCGCCATCTATTTGTATCGTCTTTAATTTCTTTCATCAGTGTCTTCTAATTTTCTGCATACAGTTCTTTTGTCTCCTTAGGTAGGTTTAGTCCTAGATATTTTATTCTTTTTGTTGCAGTGGTAAATGGGAGTGTTTTCTTAATTTCACTTTCAGATTTTTCATCATTAGTGTATAGGAATGCAAGAGGTTTCTGTGCATTAATTTTGTATCCTGCTACTTTACCAAATTCATTGATTAGCTCTAGTAGTTTTCTGGTAGCACCCTTAGGATTCTCTATGTATAGTATCATGTCATCTGCAAACAGTGACAGTTTTACTTCTTCTTTTCTGATTTGGATTCCTTTTATTTCTTTTTCTCCTCTGATTGCTGTGACTAAAACTTCCAAAGCTATCTTGAATAATAGTGGTGAGAGTGGACAAACTTGTCTTGTTCCTGATCTTAGTGGAAGTGGTTTCAGTTTTTCACCACTGAGGATGATGTTGGCTGTGGGTTTGTCATATATGGCCTTTATTATGTTGAGGAAAGTTCCCTCTATGCCTACTTTCTGGAGGGTTTTTATGATAAATGGGTGTCGAATTTTGTCAAAAGTTTTCTCTGCATATATTGAGATGACCATATGGTGTTCTTCCTTCAGTTTCTTAATGTGGTGTATCACATTGTTTGATTTGCATATATTGAAGAATCCTTGCATTCCTGGGATAAACCCCACTTGATCTTGGTGTATGATCCTTTTAATGTGCTGTTGGATTCTGTTTGCTAGTATTTGGTTGAGGACTTTTTCATCGATGTTCATCAGTGATATTGGCCTGTACTTTTCCTTCTTTGTGACATCTTTGTCTGGTTGTGGTATCAGGTTGATGGTGGCCTCATAGAATGAGTTTGGGAGTGTTCCTCCCTCTGCTATATTTTGGAAGAGTTTCGGAAGGATAGCTGTCAGCTCGTCTATAAATGTTTGATCGAAGTCACGTGTGAAGCCATCTTGTTCTGGTCTTTTCTTTGTTGGAAGATTTTTAATACCAGTTTCAATTTCAGTGCTTGTGAATGGTCTGTTCATATTTTCTATTGCATACTGGTTCAGGCTTGGAAGTTTGTGCATTTCTAAGAATTTGTCCATTTCTTCCAGGTTGTTCATTTATTGCTATATAGTCGCTTGTAGTAATCTCTCATGATCCTTTGTATTTCTGCAGTGTCAGTTGTTAATTCTCCTTTTTCATTTCTAATTCTATTGATCTGAGTCTTCTCCCTTTTTTTCTTGATGAGTCTGGCTAATGGCTTATCAATTTTGTTTATCTTCTCAAACAACCAGCTTTTAGTTTGATTAATCTTTGCTATCGTTTCCTTCATTTCTTTTTCATTTATTTCTGCTCTGATCTTTATGATTTCTTTCCTTCTGCTAACTTTGAGGTATTTTTGTTCTTCTTTCTCTAGTTGCTTTAGGTGTAAGGTTAGGTTGTTTATTTGAGATGTTTCTTGTTTCTTAAGGTAGGATTTTTTTGCCATAAACTTCCCTCTTAGAACTGCTTTTGCTACATCCCATAGGTTTTGTGTTGTCATCTTTTCATTGTCGTTTGTTTCTAGGAATCTTTTGATTTCCTCGTTGATTTCTTCAGTGATCTCTTGGTTATTAAGCAGTGTATTGTTTAACCTCCATGTGTTTGTATTTTTTATAGATTTTTTCCTGTAATTGATATCGAGTCTTATAGCATTGTTGTCAGAAAATATACTTGATATGATTTCAATTTTCTTAAATTTACCAAGGCTTGATTTGTGACCCAAGATATGATCTACGCTGGAGAACTTTCCATGGGCACTTAAGAAGAATGTGTATTCTGTTGTTTTGGGATGGAATGTCCTGTAAATATCAGTTAGGTCCATCTTGTTTAATGTATCAGTTAAAGCTTGTGTTTCCTTATTTATTTTCATTTTGGATGATCAGTCCATTGGTGAATGTGTGGTGTTAAAATCCCATACTATGATTGTGTTACTGTCGATTTCCCCTTTTATGGCTGTTAGTATTTGCCTTATGTATTGAGGTGCTCCTATCATGGGTGCATACATATTTACAATTGTTATATATTCTTCTTGGATTCATCCTTTGATCATTATGCAGTGTCCATCATTGTCTCTTGTAACAGTCTTTGTTTTAAAGTGTATTTTGTGTGATATTAGAATTGCTACTCCAGCTTTCTTTTGATTTCCATTTTCATGGAATATGTTTTTCCATCCCCTTACTTACATTCTGTATGTTTCCCTAGGTCTGAAGTGGGTCTCTTGTAGACAGCATATATATGGGTATGCTTTTTGTATTCATTCAGCCAGTCTGTGTCTTTTGGTTGGAGAATTTAATCCATCTACAATTAAGGTAATTATCATTATGCAAGTTCCTATTCACATTTTCTTAATTGTTTTTGGTTTGTTATTGTATGTCTTTACCTTCTCTTGTGTTTCCTGCCTAGAGAAGTTCCTTTCGCATTTGTTGTAAAGCTGGTTTGGTGGTGCTGAATTCTCTTAGCTTTTGCTTATCTGTAAAGGTTTTAATTTCTCTGTCAAATCTGAATGAAATCCTTGCCGGGTAGAGTAATCTTGGTTGTAGGTTTTTCTCCTTCATCACTCTAAATATGTCCTGCCACTCCCTTCTGGCTTACAGAGTTTCTGCTGAAAGATCAGCTATTAACCTTATGGGGATTCCCTTGTGTGTTATTTGGTGTTTTTCCCTTGCTGCTTTTAATGTTTTTTCTTTGTATTTAATTTTTGATAGTTTGATTAATATGTTTCTCCTTGGATTTATCCTGTATGGGACTCTCTGTGCTTCCTGGACTTGATTAACTATTCCGTTTCCCATATTAGGGGGATCTTCACCTATAATCTCTTCAAATATTTTGTCAGTCCCTTTCTTTATCTCTTCTTCTTCTGGGACCCCTATAATTCAAATGTTGGTGCGTTTAATGTTGTCCCAGAGGTCTCTGAGACTGTCCTCAATTCTTTTCATTCATTTTTCTTTATTCTGTTCTGCAGTAGTTATTTCCACTATTTTATCTTCCAGATCACTTATCTGTTCTTCTGCCTCAATTATTCTGCTATTGATCCCATCTAGAGAATTTTTAATTTCACTTATTGTTTTGTTCTTTATGGTTTGTTTGCTCTTTAGTTCTTCTATATCCTTGTTAAATGTTTTTTTGTATTTTCTCCATTCTATTTCCACGATTTTGGATCACCTTTACTCTCATAACTCTGAATTCTTTTTCAGGTAGACTGCCTATTTCCTCTTCATTTGTTAGGTCTGCTCGGTTTTTGCCATGCTCCTTCATCTGCTGTGTGTTTCTCTGTCTTCTCATTTTGCTTAACTTACTGTGTTTGGGGTCTCCTTTTCACAGGCTGCAGGTGCGTAGTTCTCGTTGTTTTTGGTGTTTGTCCCCAGTGGCTAAGGTTGCTTCAGTGGGTTTTGTAGGCTTCCTGGTGGAGGGGACTAGTGACTGTGTTCTGGTGGATGAGGCTGGATGTTGTCTTTCTGGTGGGCAGGTCCATGTCTGGTGGTGTGTTTTGGGGTATATGTGGCCTTATTATGATTTTATGCAGCCTCTGTGCTAATGGGTGGCTTTGTGTTCCTGTCTTGCTAGTTGTTTGGCATAGGGTGTCCAGTGCTGTAACTTACTGGTCGTTTAGTGGAGCTGGGTCTTGGCGTTGAGATGGAGATCTCTGAGAGATTTGCGCCATTTGATATTATGTGGAGCTGGGAGGTCTCTTGTGGACCAGTGTCCTGAACTTGGCTCTCCCACTTCAGAGCACAGCCCTGACACCTGGCTGGAGCACCAAGAGCTTGTCATCCACATGGCTCAGAATAAAAGAGAAAAAAGAAAGAAAGAAAGAAGATAAAATAAAGTAAAAGAAAATAAAGTTATTAAAATAAAAACTAAAAAATAATTATTAAAAAATATTTGGTGGGCTTCCCTGTGGCGCAATGGTTGAGAGTTTGCCTGCCGCTGCAGGGGACACAGGTTTGTGCCCCGATTCAGGAAGATCCCACATGCCGTGGAGTGGCTGGGCCCATGAGCCATGGCCGCTGAGCCTGCGCATCCGGAGCCTGTGCTCCACAACGGGAGAGGCCACAACAGTGAGAGGCCCACATACCGAAAAAAAAAAAAAATTTAAGTAATAAGAAAAAAATATGAAAGAAAGAAAGAAGAGAGCCACCAAACCAAAAAACAAATCTACCAATGATAACAAGTGCTAAAAACTATACTAAAAAATAAAACAAAACAAAACAAAACAAATGGACAGATAGAACCTTAGGACAAAATGTAAAAGCAAAGCTATACAGACAAATTCACACAAGAAGCATACACATACACACTCACAAAAAGGGAAAAAGGGAAAAAAATATATATATCTTTGCTCCCAAAGTCCACCTACTCAGTTTGGGATGATTCGTTGTCTATTCAGGTATTCCACAGATGCAGGATATACATCAGGTTGATTGTGGACATTTAATCCTCTGCTCCTTAGGCTGCTGGGAGAGATTTCCCTTTCTCTTCTTTGTTCGCACAGCTCTCGGGGTTCAGCTTTGGATTTGGACCTGCCTCTGCATGTAGGTCGCCTGAGGGTGTCTGTTTTTCACTCAGACAGGTTGGGGTTAAAGGAGCAGTTGATTCAGGGGCTCTGGCTCACTCAGGCCGGTGGGGGAGGGAGGGGTATGGAATGCAGAGGGAGCCTGCAGCAGCAGAGGCCAGCATGACATTGCACCAGCCTGAGGCATGCCATGTGTTCTCCCGGGGAAGTTGTCCCTGGATCACGGGACCCCGGCAGTGGTGGGCTGCACAGGCTCCCCGGGGCGGGGAGGTGTGGAGAGTGACCTGTGCTTCCACACACGCTTCTTGGTGCCGGCAGCAGCAGGCTTAGCATCTCATGCCCATCTCTGGGGTCCGCGCTGATAGCCGCGGCTCACTCCTGTCTCTGGAGCTCCTTTAAGCAGTGCTCTTAATTCCCTCTCCTCGCACACCAGGAAACAGAGGCAAGAAAAAATCCCTTGCCTCTTCGGCAGCTCCAGACATTTTCCCAGACCTCCTCCTGGCTAGCTGTGGCGCACTAGCCCCCTTCAGGCTGTGTTCACGCAGCCACCCCAGTCCTCTTCCTGGGATCCGACCTCCGAAGCCCAAGCCTTAGCTCCCAGCCCCGGCCGAACCCAGCCGGTGAGCAGACGTGCCTCAAGGGCTGGTGAGTGCTGGTTGGCACTGATCCTCTGTGCAGGAATCTCTCCGCTTTGCCCTCTGCACCCCTGTTGCTGCTCTCTCTTCCGTGGCCCCGAAGCATCCCCCCTCCACCACCCGCTGTTTCCGCCCATGAAGGGGCTTCCTAGTGTGTGGAAACCTTTCCTCCTTCACAGCTCCCTCCCACCAGTGCAGGTCCCGTCCCTATTCTTTGTCCCTGTTTTTTCTTTTTTGTTTTGCCCTACCCAGTTATGTGGGGAGTTTCTTGCCTTTTGAGAGGTCTGAGGTCTTCCACCAACGTTCAGTAAGTGTTCTGTAGGAGTTGTTCCACATGTAGATGTATTCCTAATGTATTTGTGGGGAAGAAGGTGATCTCCACTTCTTACTCTTCTGCCATCTTGAAGCTCTCCTAGCTCATCTTTTTGATGCTAGCTTTTATGGACTAGTATGATTAGATTGGGACCAACCAGGTAATCTAGCATAATATCCCTGTATTATAGTCCGTAACCTTAATTACATCAGCAAAATCCCTTATACCAAGTACTATAACATATTCACAAATTTCAGGGATTAGAGCATGGATATTGTGGGGAGGAGGTGTTGCCTAAAACATCCACTTTTAAATGGCTTTTTAGTCTTATTAATGAGTTGTAAAAGTGCTTATATATTCTGGAATCAAGTCTGTTAGCAGAGATTCACAAACTTTTTTTGTACATGGAAAGATAGTAAATATTTTATGTTTTGTATGTCATATAGGATCACTTTTGCATATTATTCTTTTTTAAACAACCCTTTAAAAATATAAAAACCATTCTTAGTTCATGGATCTTACCAAAACAGGCTGCAGGCCATAGTTTGCCAACCCCTGAGATGTGATTTGCAAATATTTGCAAATATCTTCTCCAAGTTGGTGGCTTGTCTTTTTAAATTTTCTTACTGTTGTCTTTGGAAGAGTCTGGTAGACAGACTTAAAATGACCCTCATAACCCCTGCCTCCTGTTATTGGTGCTTTGGTTAAATCCCTCCCCTTGAATATGGTGGGACCTGTGACTTGCTTCTCACCGACGAGATGTGGCAAAGGTGGTTCCATGTACACAATTGAAGAGTATAGCACCTATTTTGCCAGACCTTTCTTTCTCCTGCTAGAGCCCCCCCATCTCTCTCTCTCTCTCTCTCTCTCTCTCTCTCTCTCTCATTCTCTCTCTCCTTCCTGGCTTTGAAGGAGCAATATTCCATGAATCCTTTAGTCCTCAGGTACTGGATACTGTCAACAGCCCTCCAAGCTGGGAAAGAGACCTTCCCTAGTTGACTCTCAGATGCAACCTCAGCCTTGGCTGACACCTTGATCACAGTCTTGTAAGACTCTAAGCAAAAGACCCAACTGAACTATGTCCTGATTTCTGACTTAGAGAAGTTGTGGACTAATAACTATATATTTTAAGCCACTAATGTTGCAGTCATTTGTTACACAGTATGGAATACTAATACAAAATCAAATGTCCTTAAGTCTACTGTATTACTTTTTTTCTCTTGATAGCATACCTAAGAAATATTTGCCTAACTCAAAGTCACAAAGATTTCCTACAGTGTTTTCTTCTAGATGTTTTAGAGTTTTAGTTCCTATATTTAGGTGTATCAACAATTTAGAGTTAACTTATATGTATGCTGTGAGATAAGGGTTTAAGATCATTTTTTTAAACATGTGGGTAACTACTTCTCCAAGCATCATTTGTTGCAAAGAATCTCCTTTCCTTCATTAAACTGCTTTGGAACCTTTGCTGAAAGTCAATTAATTATAAATGTAAGGGTTTATTTCTGAACTCTCATTCTGTTTTGTTGATCCATATGTTTATCCTTACCCAAATACTCCATTGTCTTGATTGCCATAGGTTTATAGTGAGTTTCATAATCAGGTATTCCAACTCCTCCAAATTTAGTCTTCCTTTTCAAAATTTCATTGGTTAGTTCTTTGTGTTTCCATATAATTTTAGAAGCACCTTGTCAATTTCTACAAAATTAATAAATAAATAAAGCCTCATGGGATTTTGATAAAGATTTTCTTGAATCTAAGAATTGCCATCTTAACAATATTGAGTCATTCAGTCTAGAACATAAAATGTCTCTCAATTTTCATTTCTGTCAGCATTTATTTCAATTTTCATTTCTGTCAGCAGCACCTTGTGAATTTCTGTGAATAAGACTTGTTCTTTTGTTGCATTTATTCTAAATGTTTTATTATTTTTGATGCTATCAGGAATGAAATTTCATGTTCCAATTCTTCATTGTCAGAATATAAAAAAAAATTCATCTTTGCATATTTATCTTGTATCATGTGACCTTGAACTCATTTACTAGTCCTAATATTTTATTTTAATATTCCTTAGGAGTTTCTACATTCAGGATCATGTTGTCTTCAAAAAAGGCAGTTTTACTTCTTCGTTTTGCTTTTCTATATGCTTTTAATTTCTTTGTCTTGTCTTATTGTACTGGCTAGAGTCTGCAGCACAATGTTGAATAGAACAGGTGAGAGTAGATATCTTTGCCTTTGCCCTAATCTTAGAGACAAAGCACTAAGTCTTTCACAATTTAGTATAATTTTAGCCAAAGGTTTTTGTATGTGTCCTTTTTCACATTGAGAATGTTCCCTGCTATTCCCAATTTGTTGAATATAGATGAAAATTTCTCAAAAAACCACACAAAAATCTAGCAAATGAAATCCAACAACATATAAAAAAGGGATACCATGACTAACTGGGACTTATTTATCACAGAAATAACCTTATATTTTCATCTATATTCAAGTTAGATATTGATCTGTAGTTTTCTTTTCCTGAGATATCTTTATGTGGCTTTGGTATAAGGATAAAACTAGCCTCATAGCATTGGGAAGTATCCCCTTTTCCTCTACTTTCTGAATATCTATTTTCTGGCAGAATTTGTGAAGTGTTGGTATTATTTCTTATTTAAATGTTTAACACATTTCACCAGAGAAGATATCTGGGCCTGGGCTTTTCTTTGTGGCTTTTTCATTACTAATTCAATTTCTTTACCTGTTGTTCTGTTTAGATTTTCTACAGCTTCTTAAGTTTGTTTCAGTAGTTTGTGTCTTTCTAGGAAATTTTCTGCTTCATCTAAGTTTCTAACTTTTTGATATAATAATGTTGATAGTATTTCCTTACAATTCTTTTAATTTGTGTCATCTCTCTTTATCTTGGTCAAACTGGATCAGGGGTCAACATAGTATGTATAGCTTAGTGGTCAGCCAATGATTGGCCTGATGTTTCACTCAAACACCTTGAGTCAGTCAGGCTCACACCCTGCTCAGTGACCTGTTTTTGGGTTAGGAGCAAATCCACCTTTCACGCAGTTGGAATCTTTGATCTTAACGTTACACTCTGTCATTCATTTTCAGGTCTTCTCTGTATAAGCACATGGCCTCAGAGTCAGCCAGTGATGTCTGAGGACATTCGCTAGCTCTTCTAGAGCTGTCTAATTTTTTGGAATCCACCTGCTAAATTTCTGGTTAGATTATAGGTCTGCCACTCACTCCAACCAGGATTACAACCTCAGGCTTACATTGCAGTGTTGTGGCCTACATCATTCTCTTCCTATCAAGGTTACTACTATTACTGGCAATACTACTTTGTGTGAGTTTTTTTGCCCTCCCCTCCAAATCAAGTCAGCCCCTTTAGCAGTCCCTTCTGTTTTTATAGCTAGCCTCACTCTGTACAAATACCATGCCAAATGAGCTGAAGGACTGGATGGGAATAGCTCCAGGAAAGGATGGCACAGACTTCTACTGCTCTTACCTGAAATTCAGCAATTATTTTTTACTAATAAATATTATACTTCTCAATTTATTGTTTGCCTTTGTTTGATTCCCAGAGCCCTGAATTTTTTTTTTTTGAAAAAAAAATTTGTAAGTTTTATACTTATTTTGGGGAAGATAGGATTTACCAACCTTATTATTTTGCCATAACTGGAAATTACTGCCCAGGCCACCTGGCATCCCAGATACCTCTCTGTTTTCATTTCTTTAGTTTTTCCTTATATGTATAGCTAATTGTCCATACACTGCCAATAGTTGGAATAATTTTTCACCAGAAAGAAATCTGCCTCTTTCAATGTTTTATTTTTGGAGTCTTCCATTCTGAGAATTTCCATTCTACTTTTATCTACAGAAAAAATTAATTGCACCATTAATATCACTTTTTAATTATCTTAGGAATTCCCTATACTCATCTCCTGATTTAGATTGCTTCTGAATCTTAAGACTTTCTCTTTTTTGGTTTATTCTCTTGTTTTGGTGGAGCACAATGTCCAGTAGAGCTTTTTTTTTTTTCCTGTTAAAAATAATGCTCTTTCAGAAAGAATGGTGATGGCAATCCTCAACATGCCATGTTTTGTAGTCACTCTGCTCTAAGCTATGACTTCCTCAGACTGTTGTTTGGCTGGGTGGAATTTTTATTGCTGTTTTGCTAAGTGGGCAATGCAATTTGAAATAAATAGCCTAACTGTTAATGAAAATAGAGTGGGGAGAGAGAAGAAAAAGACCCAGAAATAAAGTCTTTCTTTGTCAGTGATTTTTAAAATTAGAGTTTCATTCTTCTGTATATATATATTTTAAAAATTGCTGATTCTGGCCTCGAGTGGTTTCAAGACCAAAGCACAGAGTACCCAAGGAAACTCATACATTCTCATTAGAGAAACGTGAGAATTATAAGATTGAAACAAAAATTTACAGCAGTCCATCATAACAACACATCAGCATACATATTTGCCTAAAAAGGAAGTTCAAGATACCAAGAGTAGAACTTTACCAAGACTTAGATTAGTTGTAACACATCATGCTTGTCAGCAGCATTCTCCAAATTTGCCTAACTCAAATCCAGACAAAGGAAAAGAAGATTCTCATAGCTATGGAGGCCATAAGTAGAGCCATGTGCCCTGAAAATCATGGGACTTGGAGAAGGGGAAAAAGATGAGGCAGTGCCTTTGGCAAATAATTTTATCCACTCCAGAATTGCTGGAGAATGCTTCAGAATTGCTTCTAACATTTCAAAGCAGGACAGGGATGAATTGACAGTTATTCTCTTTATATTCAGGATGTAATTTGAACCTGAAATGTCTCGGCAGCCATCTTCTGGTTTTTATCCAGAATATCCACACTGATGTCACTCAAGAAAAATTCCTAGTTTATGAACATCTTTTGAAAACTCTAACAGCTACCAGCAGCTTTGAAATGGTAAAAAAGTTTATTTGCTGAACAAAACTTCAATTGGATGGACCATCTGGGTACCTAAGGTGCAGAAGGAGTTCTTGCAATGATTAACCACACATTTATTTTTACTTCTACGGTGAAGATGGAAGCTGTACACACAGTACTGAGGCTCATTATGTGCTCCACTGAACTACATTGGCACCAAGGTGCTGTCTACATCCTATATGAAGATTGTCTTCTGCAATGAAAATCATTTTATCAATGCCAGGGATAAATTTACTACCTTTACAAGAGGTTTTGTCAAGAACTGAAGGTATAATATTAAGTTCTTAATTACACAAAAGTTCATTAGATTTCACAGAAAAGTCTTAAAATGCTTTTTTTGAAGGCTGGACACATTTTTGTTGTTAATAATGGAGTACCTGTTTGCCTCTGTTTACATTTTAAAGCAAAGAACACTCTCAGAACCATCTAAAGGGAGATTTATTTTGGCCTGGCTCACTTCAAAGATAACTTGGGTCCATATAAATGAGGTAAACCATTCCCTTTAAGACACTAGTCAGCATGTTCAGCTATGAAGTCTTAACCAACCTGCAAAGTCAACAGGGCCCATAACACTCAAATG
The DNA here is from genome assembly GCF_025265405.1 of Mesoplodon densirostris. NCBI lineage: Eukaryota > Metazoa > Chordata > Mammalia > Artiodactyla > Ziphiidae > Mesoplodon > Mesoplodon densirostris. The sequence goes on from NC_082674.1 coordinate 57,358,088, forward strand.
TTTACAAAGTCTTGGACTAAGCAACAAGATAGACAATGAAGGGGCCAAGGCCTACTTGGCCTCCATGTGTGAGTCAACTTTTTCCATCTTATTCACTCTTTTAATACTATGTACCTCTTCTTCATAATACTTGCCATGATTGTAACTTTACATTTTTAATGGTCCTTTTGATGGGCCAACTTAGCTATAGTCTCCAGTTATTCAATGTCAGTGCTGTTGTGGATATATTTTGTAGATGTGATTCAAGTTCATAATCAGTTGACTTGAAGTAGGAAGATTATCCTAGATGATCTGGGTGGATCTGATTCACGGAGCTGAAAGGCCCGAAAAGCAAAGCTGAGGTTTCCCTAAAGAAGAAGAAATTTCTGTGTGTGGATACCAGCTTCAGCCCATGCCTGAGACTGTCCAGCCTGTCCTTTCTGATAGCCTGCCCTACAAATTTCAGACTCGCCTAACTAGCCCACACAATCAAGTAAGCCAACTCCTTGCAAGGAACTTCTTAATATATATCTTCTACTGGTTCTGTCTCTCTGGTCAAACCCTGATGCTTATAACACTGTTGTGTAATTCTTTGGTAAATGCATATTTTACTTTCTGGACTATAAAATTCAAGAAGGCAGAGACAGTACTATTTTTATTTATGTATTTATTATTTGCCAACTATGGTATTCCATGGTATGGAATAATGCCCAACTTACAAAAATCACTCAAAAAACAATGTTTGCTGAATGAGTAATTACAGATTGATAGATTTCTGTATTTTTAACTAAACTATAACCCCTAAATAGAACTGAAAACAGGATTATATCTTCTAAATCTCTGGAGCAAATACGAATGAAAAAGTACATAGTTCATCCAGTAAAAGGTAGATAATAAGAAAAAGAACAAGAAGCATAACCTTAGAAAAATATAAAAATTTCAAAAGTAGATTAAAAAAGATGAATTATAACAATGGATATTGATTTAAAAATCCTTATTAAGAAAAAGAAAATGCTGGGACTTCCCTGGTGGCATAGTGGTTAAGAATCCTCCTGCCAATGCAGGTGACACAGGTTTGATCCCTGGTCTGGGAAGATCCCACATGCCACAGAGCAACTAAGCCCGTGAGACACAACTACTGAGCCTGCATGCCACAACTAATGAAGCCTGCATGCCTAGAACCTGTGCTGCACAACAAGAGAAGCCACCTCAATGAGAAGCCCGCACAATGCAATGAAGAGTAGCCCTCACTTGCTGCAGCTAGAGAAAGCCTGTACGCAGCAACAAAGACCAAACACAACCAAAAATAAGTAAATTTTTAATAAAAAGAAAAAGAAAAAAAAATGCTTAGATTTAGTTTTATAAAAATCCAACTGTTGCTTGTAAGAAAATTATCTAAAACAAAAATTTTAAGAGTTTTAAGGGAATGAGATGGTCAACAATATTTCCAAAAAATGTTAAAAAAGCAGAAGCAGTGATATTACTATTGACAAGGAAATACCCAGAAAGAAAAAGAAAAGCATATATGGGATAAAGAGGATGCATTTATAAGATATAAAAGATATATAAGAATTAGGAATTATGTGTCAGTTTATAAAAATATTAAAAGTTCATATTGATAAAAATAGAAGACATGGACAGAAATATGACTTTAGTTGAGACCTTTATAAACCATTATTATAAGTTTATAAAACATCAAATAAATTTAATGATGAAAAATTAATTAAGATAGATTATATGACATATATTTTGATCTATGACAAACATACAATACTTTCTTTAAAGTGTCTGAAAAATATAATTATTTCATTTTCTAGAAATAAAGAATATCTCAGTAAACTTCAAAAATATGGATATTTTACTGGCCACTTTCTTTGATCATAATGAAATAAAATAAAGAATAACAAAAAAAACCCACTAAAAATTAATAGTAAAAAATCAGACAAATATTTCTAATCCTTTGGGAATTAAAATAATTTCTCCCCAATAACCACTGGCTAAAAATAAAGTCAAATGCAAAATGAAATAGCATAGAAAAAGGTAAGGCATTCAACCAAAATCTATATTTAAAAATAGGTAGAATCAAAAGTTTGCATTAACTTTTTCAATTAGTAAAATAAATAGAGAAAATGCACTAATCATTTACCTTAAGATATTAGAAAAGGAACAGCTAAAATAATATTCTAAGGAAAATAGAGGGTAGAAAGTAATGATGGCTATGTTAAGATAGTAAATTAGAAAACAGGAAAAACAAGATAGATAAAGCCATGGTCTACTTCTCTGAGAAAAACCTAATGCAATTATAATTCTTTAATAAATCTAATAAAAAGAGATTATGTCGAATATCGAGATAATTTTCATCTGTGTAATTGTGTTCAATTCTACATAAATAAAATTAACAATCTTGGGACTTCCCTGGTGGTCCAGTGGTTAAGACTCTGCACTTCCAATGCAGGGGGCCTGGGTTCAATCCCTGGTCGGGGAACTAGATCCCACATGCCGCAACTAAGAGTTCACATGCTGCAACTAAAGATCCCACATGCCACAATGAAGATCCTGCATGCCACCGCAACTAAGACCCAATGCAGCCAAATAAATAAATAAATATATATATATTTTAAAATAAATAAATAAATAAAATTAACAATCTCGATGACAAGGAAGAAATTGAAAATCTAAGCTTTAAGGAAAATTTTAAGTTATCATTAAATCACTTCCCCCAAAGACTATAGACTCAGATAATGGAAATCTCAGTTTACTTTATGGATAAATTATTTTAATCTTCTAAGAAATTAATAATTCCCACACATGTAAATTATTCTACAACATAACAAAATATGGACGGATTCGCCATGTACCAAATAAATTAAGAATTAATCTGGGGAATAAGAGGCTTAGAATTTCCTAGATAGGTGACATTTGATGACCCTCTCAAACCCAGGTTCCTATAAAATGAGAACAGTAACAGTACAAACTTCATAAAATGTCTGTGAAATTTAAATTGGATAATTCTTATAAACCACAACTTAGTAGATTCCCAGGGACACAGAGTAAACTCTATAAGGTTTTTTTCAGCTAGAATAACCCTGATATAAAAACTTGTTAAATATAATGCTGAAGTCAACAACACACCAATTTAGTTAATGAGAAATGATGGACAAATCTAAATAAAATATATGCAATCAAATTTCATAGCCTATTAGAGAATAATCAACCATAAATGCAATGACAATTTAGTATTAGGCCATGTGCTCGTGCAATGAGTTCAGCTACATTGATGTACCAAATAAGGAAAACATTATCACATAAAGAGCCTATGCCTGATAGCATCTTATAAGTGAGGAAGGAAAGTAAGATATCTTTCTAATATGATAAGTCAACAACTTCTTAATGATGAAACACTAGAAACATGGCCACTGAAATTACAAGAAACATACAAATGGCTGCTATATCCAGTTTCGTTCAGGATAAAAATGTAGCTAGTCAAAAAAAATCTACATGTCCAAATTGCTATTACAGGTAAGGGTGGCCACGTGACACAGTTCTAGCTGGTAACCTGTAAACAGAAATCCCTAGGTGAAGCTTGAGGGAAGGGGGTGAAGAGGGAGTAGTGGAGGGGAGATATAGGTGGAACCTATTCCTCCTCCTCCCAGGGAACGTGGAACAGTCACAGGAATATGAAGCCCCAATCTAAGGACTGAGGAGAAAAAAATTCAAGGAGCCTGAGTTCCCAAGGTATTACACAACTAAGGTGCCAGGCCTGGGTTGCTTAGCTCTAGATGGGCCTTCAGTTTCTTATATAACATCAATATTCATCAAAACTTTACTCCTTTAAATCAGTCATTCTGAGTGTGGTTCCTAGACCAGCAGCATCAGTATCGTCTGTGAACTTGCTAGAAATCCAAATTCTTGGACACTACCCCAGACCTACTGAATCAAAAACTCTGGAGGAGAAGCCCAACAATCTAGGTTTTAATAAGCCCTCCAGGGGATTTAAGCCACTATCCTTCAGGGCTCTCCAAAAGTCAAATTCAATTCTATGTCAAAATATATTCTGATGATGAACATGCTGAGAAAATTCACTAGTTTCTAAGGAAAAAAAAATTAAGTTAGATATTTATTTTATACAGAAAATTGAATTTCACATGGATTCAAGATTATATACATATGCAGATATGTGTATATACACATTATATATATATATATATACGTGAAAGGTAATTTTTGTGGTTCTTTTTGTCTTTGAGTTGTGGAAAGATATTATAAGCATAAAGGAAAGAAAGCAAGTCTGAATAAAAGTATCAATAAATTTAACTATCTAAACTTTTAGAATAAATTTTAAAGCAAGAGCACACATTCATACACAGCTTTTGGCAGGAAAGAGCTCTCTGCAGGAGGCCCTTTTGTCTAGACACTAACCTTAAATCAGGCACCCCCATGCTCTACTCTTCTCTGCCCCAAGCACACCTTTCAAATCTTCCAATCACACAATACCTTGCCTAATGTATTGGTTCTTTCCATAGATCAAAGTAGTAGAAATGAAGAGTAAGTAATTAACAGACGACCAGATCTCTTCCCTAGCTTCCCCTTCAGTAATCTCCTGAACAAACTGTGTGAACAAGATAACATCTAAAGAAAAATCAGAAGTCCACAAGCCTGCACACAATGGCAGATGGTGACAACTCTGACCCCCCTATTTCAATGATTAACTGAGATTACTTCCCTTTTTCCCTTTAAAAGCTTTCGTGGCTGAGCAGAATCTTCAGAGATGGTTTTTGGGGACCCTGAGTCCACTATCTCCCCAGATCGCTGGCATTCTGATGAAAAGCAACTTTCCTTTCTACCAACATTTCTCTCTCTCTCTCATTTATTTTTGAGCAGAAAGCAGTGGGACCTAAGTTTAGTAACACAAACACAGTCATCTTTAAAAGGCAACTGACACACATAAATTTTTTTAGAAAATACAACAAAGGACTGCCATTCTTTCTATACAAACAATAACATAAACAAGTAAAAATTTTAAGAATAAATGAAAAGGCCCATAATATAATGCAGTATCAAATGAAAGCAATCCATATATGCTAATATATACTTTGCATATATGTGAGTATATGTATTTATATCAGTATATATATTACACATACATACCCCTATATCCAAAAGGAAATAGTCCAATATTAACAGTAGTTATCTCTGAATTATGACATTAACTAAATTTTTAATTTTTCTATAACTTCCAAATTTTCTACAATGAACATGAATTGCCTTTAAAATCAGAAAAATATATGCATGGAACATTGTATGTCATGAATGTGAACAACAGGCTTGAGAATAGATAGCGTGTTAGGACTGAAGGGCCTAATTGCTAAGAATGGGTCTCCAAGACATATTACATAAAATTGCAGAATGGAATAAGAGATTTGCTATGTTTTTAATAATTACTGTACTTAAAAAATTACACCCTGAAATGGCAATTTTTTCTCCCCGATTTCCTCGAGTTGGAACCTTACCTAACCAAATTTCACTCTTGGCCTCACCAAAGCTCCTAAACTCACAGGCTCCTCCTCCACTGTGTAGCTTGGTACCTTTAGGAATGTATCCAGAACAATGCGTAGTCTGGGGTCTCCTTTTCTGAGTGAAATCAGAAACAATCTCATCCCTTATCTCATTCTCTCTGGCTGTTGAGTTTCCCATCCTGCCTTGTTCTCTGTCCCTTTTCAAGTGTCTGCCTCCTGTTTAAGTCACTCTACTCTCTTGTCTTTCAGTCTTCAAGCTTCACTTCTCTGGCTTTAATCCCTACTGATTTGGCATTTTCATGGACTAACAGTACAACAGTGGCCAAGCCCTGAACTTTCCATGCAAGCGGTGTTCCGGTAAATGGTTAACAACTAGCTCCCTCTGAAAAAAAAAAGAAAAAATGATACAGATACAGCCAGAAGGCACACACACACACATTTATTATAAATTACTACTGATATGAAGGATACTTTATATCACCTAATTTCCAAATAATAATAAAATATACAATACCCTTTATCATGAATTCAATATAGTTAATTAAATCTCACAGAATGCTTTTGTAGATTTTTGTTAAACTCTTGTATTCATAGCCAGCCTAAGGCTTTGATTGAGGAGCAAGAAGGTAGTTCCAACATGAATGATGGTTGATATATTCCTTTAAGTTAATGAGAAAATAGAACACTGAATATCTATGTAGGAAGTTCAATAGTTTCTCAATGATCTGAGTGACTTATTTACTCAATCAGAGAATTTTCTTTGAATTCTGGGAGAATATTCCCTCAATTTTTTGTGCTATTCACACCTTACTTGTTATTGTCAAAACATTCTTTGTAGTGTAATCTGTGTTTTTCTCCATCACTTTCTAAGATCTAGACAATCAACAAACAGTAAATCAAGCCTTGATCTGTAGTGTTTTATCAGTTTCTATGGGGTGAGTTTTCCCATCATGGCTGACTTCATGCTGCTGAGGTAGCATCACTGAATGTGGAGTTGAAAAGAGAGGAGTAATGACAGTAATGACCGTGGTGTTTCCACCGTATAGACACAATGGGTACAGATAAGCTCAAAAGCATAGATTATAGCTAAATAATTACCAATGGTGAGTTCTGAATATTTATTTACTTTGTTTTAAATATAATTTAGTAGATGCTTACATAAATTAATTTTTAATAATGGCTTTCAAAATTCCTGAAATGTTGTTTTCAACATTTCAGGGCCCCAACTCCCCTGTGTTTTCCCCAGAAACGTGCTTTTCGTCATTTTTATATTAATAAAGGGGACTGTGGAATATATACATTCATAAGTAGCCTGAATATCTTCCATCTTGCTAATGTGTTCTTCCAAGAAGAAGACAAATACTGCAGAGCATCAGGGAAACGTATTGGAAATTTGGATCACTGGCTGCATAAGCCCTAATCTATTCAAGCAGTAGGCTCATTTGAGAAGCTCAGGCCCTAGCCCTCATATTCAGTCTACACATTTGCAAGAGGACAGTGCTCATGAAGGGGGTCCATGGCAGGAGGTTACTGAAGGGTCATTGAAATTCAGGCTGGGTTGTCTTGGAAGCCCAATGGATGGGTGGAGTAAGAAGCCAAAAAAACTTTCTACTTTGACTGTGGCTGTACTGTTATTCTTACACATAGGTTTAGATTCTGGTCAAGTAGGGACAATAACAAAGAATAATAATTATTTAGAGAGTCCTTGTTCTGTGCTAAACACCATGCTAAATGTTATACATACATCATTTTTATAGTTCTTAAAACGACCTTGGGTGATAAGTATTATTCCCACTTACAGACAGAAAACTGAAAGAGCAATTAGGGAATTTGCCCAGGATCACCCATAGAGCAAGAGATAAACTAGGATGTGAAACTGCTGGGTACCTCCAAAGCCAGTGCTTTGCTAAACCACCTCCTTCTCAGTCTGGAGATGCAGGGCTTTTGAGACCCATTAATAAAAACGTGGATGGTGTCCATTCATTCTTCAACATTCGTCATTAATCCATTAACCAATTATCCTTAGTATACTCCTGTTTTCAGCTGAAATTGTTCATAGTATCCCTTTTCACTCTGAGAGGTGTCCTAGTTTGCGTGTTAAATTAAACGGTCCCAATACATTTAGAAGGACATATTCTGTGTGTAAGCAGAAACAGAGGCAAGTTGTGTCTCTGCCCTGACTGCAGTGGGTCCAAGATGGCAGCAACACAAAATCAGCCTCTAATCTGTTCTTCTCCACCTTACTAGATCAAATCTGCACAGCCACCTGTCCAGGGGCCCTGCACTTTCATGTGCATGGGTAAAGGGGAAGAACGAAATTTTCCAAACATAATTTCAGGGGTAATTAGAATGTGTGGGTATGACCTTTGACATCTGAGCTTACCTTCACTGAATCCAATACCTACTACTACATCATCCTACTACTACTTCCTCAACTTGAATGAGTGATCCCCCCCACCCCACCTGACATCCTGTGGAGATCTAGTCCTGACAGTCACGAGCAACTTTCTCCATGTCGCACTGGAAAAGCACAAGTTTTCCCTTCTACAAAACCCAGGGGATACCTGTAAAAGAGGAAGCCCCTCAAAAAGATCAAGATTATCTAATGCTTCTGAGATGTGAAGTCAACCATGCTCATTTTTTTTTTTTTTTTTTTTTGCGGTAAGTGGGCCTCTCACTGTTGTGGCCTCTCGCGTTGCGGAGCACAGGCTCCGGACGTGCAGGCTCAGCGCCCATGGCTCACAGACCCAGCCACTCCACGGCATGTGAGATCCTCCTGGACCGGGGCACGAACCCGCGTCCCCTGCATTGGTAGGCGGACTCTCAACCACTGCGCCACCAGGGAAGCCCAACCATGCTCATTTTACAGTGGTATTCTTAGATTATTAAATATAACTTCAGAGAAGAGAAAAGATAAAGTAAAATTTGGAAAACTTTCCATGGAAGCATTAAAAATATATATTGTGGAGAACTAGACAAAAATAAAGGTGTCTTAATTGATTATTTGTAGATTAGCTGTTAACTATTCTTAAAGCATGTGTAAATAGAAGGCTTTCTTCTTGTGATTGTATCAAGTGAACCCTTAAAAAGATATCAACACAAATAATCCACTTTTAAATCTTGAAAATTATACAATCTCTTTCTCTGTAGATGAACATTATATTAAGAAAAATTATTTATCATATTAATAGCAAATGTTTTCACAACTTTAAATATGTTCTGTGTAGTCTTAATTAAATTAAGATCTTCAAACACAGGCTAATTCTTTTGATTTGAATGAAAGAAACAATCTATGGGCTATATAACAGTAATATTTTTTGGCCTTTACCACCAGGAAAACATCTGGTTTTCTGGTCTTAAAATAAACTTATTACTGGTTTTCTTATAAGTGTCAAAAAGAAATCCAGAAAACATCAGCCTAAACAGAAAAACCATCTCTCCCGACATTGCCTGGAGCAGTAACACAAGTAAGCATGCGTGTGCACGTGCGTGTGTGTAGTATATGTGTGATGTTGCTGCTTTTCCTGGAATGTTTTCTCATTCCTCTCTTGCTAATACAGGTTTAATTCTTAAATATTAATGCAATCAAGGAATTAATCCCTATCGATTATACCTTAAACACAAGGGATGGTTCATAGTGATATTAAGTTGAAATCTAACACTTAGAGACTAAAGAATAATCCTGTGGTCAAGTTACAGAATAGATATTGCCATAAAAATATTTAAACTAACTACCATGGCATATTACATTTATTCTTTTCTGCTATTGATAGCTACTTGTATTGGGCTGGAATAAATGACAACATTTCTTTTCCAGTATGGTCTTAATGAAAAATTATAGATTATGATTATATTCTTTTGCCAAGTGAGGACTCATGGTTTACTTTTTATGTCTTGACATCAATAAGAAAAGAAAAAGTAGGTTTTTCAAATAAAAAAGTTTATTTGAAATCTCCTATTAATAGCTTCTTTCTAAAGTATGAAATATATCTTTTTATTGATATTAGGATAATTTTTCATAACTTTTCCTAAACCTTACCTCAAAATGTTTTAGAACATGAGGCAAACAGGAATATGAAATAACTTTAACAAATTGCTGAATAATAGAGACTGATTGCAAAACTCCATAAGAGTTAGCACTGTACCAAGAGCCCAGGATACAATTCAGGCTCTGCCATCTAGAACAGGGGTGGGCAAGCTGCTGCCCATGGACCAAATACAGCCTGGGGCTTGTTTTTGCTGGGCTCTCTACCTAGAATAGTTTTCAAAGAGTAAGCAAGTCCCAAAAGAATACACAACTAAGATAGTATACGGCCTGCAAAGCGTAAAATATTTACCATGTGACCTTTTACAGAATTTCCCCTGGTCTAGAAGGTTACAATTTTGTCAGGGAAACGAGATTTGCATATGTCCAATAATTAGTGAGAAACAGAAATTATATAGAATAAACTGAAGGTAAGGTGGGAATTCAGAGAAGAGACATTAATCGTTGTGGACCAAAATTACTAGGGAAATTGCTAGGTGCAGATAATCACCTCTCATACTTTCTTGTGATCATGAATGACCTGGGGATCTTGTAACCATGTGGATTCTGATTCAGCAGGTCTGGGACAGATTCTGCATTTCTAACAAGCTCCCTGGTGATACCTCGGTTGCTCTTCCACACACTCCATTTTAAATAATGAGCATTTAAAGGACAGTGAGGGTTTGGAAATGCCAAAGGTAGCAGGTAAATGGGCCTGCCTGTTGCTGCACTTAGAAGCCATGGTAACAGGCTTAAGAAAATAGTTCAACAGCAGAATAAATGTACCTGTGTTTTCCATATGTTTCTTGCCAATGAGATGACAACCTCCAGGGCCCACTTTTCCCCAACACTGTTACCCAGATTATTGATACTAGACCAAAGCCACATTCATATGAAATATACCAATCATTTTTTCCAGCAGTCTGAAACACAGGAAAACCCCTGTTGAAAGGAAAAATTTCTTACGCTGGGAACTGAATCGACATGAGTAGAGTTAGTTTTGTAATATAGACTTTGCAATTTAACTACCTTCTTGTCTATCCTTTTACATTCAAACTGATCTAAAATGTTATTTATAACTTTAATATGTTTTCAATGCTGTAATTTCATTCCTAAACAATCAAAAGCCATTTTCGGCTCTGACCAGAAGATTCTGTATAAATAATCATTCACAAAAAGAAACATTTGCATGTAGGACACTTCAAGCACCCCTAAGCATGCATTTGGCTAGGCTAACTTAAACACTATTAACAGTAGTAAAAATATTAAGAAGACTTTATTTTTACCGTGAAATAAAGAAATTTGTAATAGTCTCAGATACAGTTTAGGAGTGTTTTAAAATTATGGTGGCAGAGTGAATGATGTGAAACCCTGCTGCTTGAAGAAGAGTCAAGGGCAGTCTTTAAAATCAGGCCATCTTCCTGGTGGTCATAACCGCAGACACGTGGATGATGACTGAATTCCATTACAGCCAGGGAAAAGAAAGTTATTAACTTTGAATAAGACATTTTGGGGCTGTTCGGATTTTTTCCCCCAAGGTTTCCCTTAAAGCAGTAGAGAAAAATATCTTTTTAAATTACCTCCATGACACCCACAGACATTATTCCTGGGTAGATACAGGCCCAATGGGGGCTGGTGCCTGAAATGATCAGTGGGGTTGAATTCAGTTAGTGGCACTCCTAAGTGGTGCCTGCGGAAACCACGGTGTGCAAAATATATGCCCCATTCCAGGATTTGAGTAACTTGCTCTACTTTCTCCTAACATCCCCAGACTGAACTCCCGATTGTCACTCAGTTAGAATGGGTCCCTTCCTCCAGTGAAGCTCCCTTTCCCGGCAACTTTCTAATTTCTCAGCCTTAGTAAGTTGCCCCAGGCTTTCTTTTCCTGTTACATTTACAGCTTGGCTTCATTTTTAAACCTGTAACCTATATATAGTGTAGGACTCTCTGAGTCCAATTCTGAGTGCAATCACTGAATTGGGAGGCTTAAAATTGATGAAAGGTTTGAAAAGTAGGTAAGATGAGGAAATGCTGAAGGAAATGCAGTTACTTAAACTGGAGAAAAGAGCATGAGACATAAGAAAATCAGTGGTATGCTATAGCCAACTCATCCTAGCTATTAAATTTTTAGAAATTTTGTGAGCTGATTGTTAAACACAACCATTAATCACAGGTAAATTATATAAACATATATTACAAGCAAAAGTAATACAAAGAAGCACAGGAAATTTTGGGGGGTGATGGTTATGTTTATTATCTTGATTGTGGTGAAGATTTCAGGAAGTATGTTGAGTACTGTAGAGTGATTGCTAGAACGTTGTAAATCTTATTTATTCCATTGTAAAATTTTATGTAAGATTTATCATAAGCCCATTGTTAGTAATTAAACCCTTCATTTCTCTTATGGTATCTATTCTTTCATAGAAAGTGGTAGAAATTTGGAATCTCTATTTTGGAGTGGGGAAGCATACATTCTCCTAATCAATGAGATTTGTCACTTTATCATGTGACATTGAAAGCTCCTGGTGACCACAGGTTCATGGTAGCACAGTTGGGAACCTCTCCAACAAACTCAACAACTCAGGGGTAGGAGCTAAGAAAGCTAGTGGCATGACTGGTCCAAAGTTTGAGGCCAGCAAAGAAAATGTACTGGCAGGTTGAGAGGTGAGGAAATTGAGGAAACATAAAACAGGTTATTCTGGAGTACGGGCTGGAAAGACAAACAAATACGGTCCATAGTTTCTAAACTTTTAGGTATTTATAAAATAGTGAGCCAAGAAAAGTTTTTTAAAAATGATTTTAAACAACAGCTGGTGCCCACTATAATTTGTCTCAGGTTCAAATGAATCACTAAAATATTTCAACTCCCAACTCTATCTTTCAGTGGGATTCTGTTACATTCAATTTTGAACTTTTTGAAATAATATTCCTTTAACTTATTATTTTAAAAAAACACTGCTCAAATCATTTATAATTAAGCATGATTTTACCAAACAACCTTCTTGTCCTTAAGAATGGTTTTGGTATCATGCTTTGCAAACAGCAATTAAAATAAGAACATTCTGGGTACTTCCCTGGTGGCGCAGTGGTTGAGAATCCGCCTGCTGATGCAGGGGATACGGGCTCGTGCCCCGGTCCGGGAAGATCCCACATGCCGCAGAGCGGCTAGGCCTGTGAGCCATGGCCGCTGAGCTTGCGTGTCCGGAGCCTGTGCTCCTCAATGGGAGAGGCCACAACAGTGAGAGGCCCGCTTACTGCAAAATAAATAAATAAATAAAATAAAATAAAATAAAAGCATTCTGCAGTGGGTATTTCTCTGTTCCCAATTTGTGGCTTCTAATAAAAATTGAGAAACAATTAGACCATAACTCTTAAGCCAAAGCTTTGTTTTAGTTCAGCTTTTGTGCTTATAAGGAATACAGACTTACTGGCATTAGCTAGCTCAAGGAAAGGAAGTTTACTGTAAGGGTTCTCATTGAAAAAGAAAAGGAAATGATTGGAATTACAATAGCACCTGGTCTTAGGGACCCTGGAGCTGAATGGTTGTTCAGTTTCCAGTATCTGAAATCTATAAATATTCATCCCAATGATCCTGATGCTGCTTCTCTTGGTTCCACTATTAAGAGGTTTCCTCAGAGTTTCTGCCCCACCCCCCATGTTTTTGCGCAGGGCCCTCTAGCAAATTCTTACTTCAAACGTCCAAGAGGAAATATGATTGTCTCAGTGTATCTTTTTGTAACAGTCAGAGGTGGAGAGTCAACCTATGGATTGGCTCCCAAAGTCAAGAGCCCATCTCTACTCCAATCAGGGATCACCTGGGCAGCAGAGGCTCTCCATGGAGTAGCTCCCCCAGAAGAGGGATAGACATGGTAGGTGATTTTAATTACAATTGCCAGCAGCAAGGAACTACTGTATAGCACAGGGAGTTATATTCAACATCTTGTGATAACCTATAATGGAAAATAATCTAAAAACTGAAACTAACAGATTGTAAATCAACTATACTTCAGTGAAAAAATTAACTAGTTAGTTAATTAATTTTCAAAAATTGCCAGTAGGTCAGGGCTGAGGAAAAATGGGCCCAGTACTTACCCAAGTGCATTCTGGGGTATATTTAAGAAACACAGTAACAACACTATTAAAAAAATTCTCTAGTCATTTTGTTGCCTATTCAGATTCTGTCAATTGTATCCTGATAGATTTGGAGCTGGGGTAGAGCTCTGTACACAAAGTGTGCTACGTAATAGGACATTATGATTTTAATTATTTTTTTCTTGAAACAAAGACCTCTTACAATTGGCCATTGATCCAGAAGATAATATCATTATAATATAAATGACAGGGCAATCACTCCACAAAAAATCTCCTTAGAAAGGCTCTCAATGTCTCAAATTTTTGCTTAATAATCACTGTTAAACTTATGGATAATTTCTGCAGGTAAAACAAGTCAGAGTTTAACTCTGGTTTATTAAAAAGTTTTTAGTTGTACTAAAACTTACTTATATGTACATGTTATTCAAATGCCTAGAAACGTTATTTTGGCATTTTGAATCATATTGCATTCAGATGTCTACAAGACTTATCTTTTGTTTATTAAAACATTTTATCCAGAAGTTAAGTGTACTGTATTCATTTCAGGAGTTATATTCAGGAAGCACATTTAATTTGAACTATGTTTAGAACTGTAACAGATTGTGTGAATTAAGTAACTTTAAAACTAAAACTTATGATAGTTTCCTACCACATAATGATTACAGATTACAGCCATCCTGGGGGTGCTAAGATAACAACACATGTCTGTTTTTTGAGCTCAAGTTGTTCCTTTCTACAAGGGTTACCTGGGCACTACAGAACTTGGACAGTTAGGGGAAATTATTCATTGCCATTTTATTTGCAATATTAATATGCTTTAAAGGATTACTACATGGTTATTACTCCTATAAGCATTATTAAATTCTTCAAACTCTTTAACTATTTTCTAAGTGTGGGTTAGACGTTTTTAGGATAAATTCAGTCTTAGATAGCTATGATGCCATTTATTTAAGAAAGTATTGTAGTATACATTTGAGTTTTTTTATTCTGCTTCTGGAATTCATGGTCAGTTGAGAGGTAGGAGAGATCCCAGAGAAAAATTACAGTATTACTATTAATTTAGACAATTAGAGGCTCAAGGAGTTAATTTGAATTTTAAGAGATGTGACCTCCCAAGCAGTCATATCCAGTTATAAATGTATAAAACCAAATAATGCTTTTAAAATATGTAGATTAAAAACAGACAGAAAGGAAGACAGGAAGGAAGGGGATAGGGCACAACCATTAAAAGAATGACATAGGATACTACAAAAACTGGTTAGACCCAACTAGGCCCAAGGTGGCAGAAGATTTGACTTACAGTAGACCTTGAACCTCATTGTAATACATTAGCTAAAGGACACACCCTCCAGCACCATGACAGGTGCCATGACAGTTCCGAGGCCGACCATAAAAGGCCAAAAAGTGGGCTGTGGCCCAATTCCTGGAAATCCCTGTTCCTTCCCCAAAATAGTTAGAATATTCCTCCCATTCATTAGCCTGTGAAATTACCTAGCCCATAAAAACTAACCACCTCCATACCTTGGGGCACTCTCACTTTCTGAAATGGTCTGCATTCTGCCTATGGAATGTGTATCTCTCTAAATAAATTTGCTTTCATTTTACTTTGGCTCTTGAATGTTTTCCTGCGCAAAGGGCCCTCAGCTGGTGGCCCATCCCAGGACCTTGCTTGAGACCTGGGACATGACCTTTCTCTCCCTCCCTCTTCTCCTGCAACAATAGCAAGAGAAATATTAGTAGAAAGTCAAGTGCTGAGGAAAAAGAAAATAATTATTTGATCACGATGTTTTACATAATCGCTAGAACCTCAGATTTAGGTCTAGGATTCCTGTCAGCCAAACTAAAGAATAAAAACAGAGTAAATTACAAAAAAGGAATATAAATCAGTTCTTCAGTAGAAACAAAGATTTTTCCTTACATTAAAATTTTAAAACACTTTTATTGATAAATATAACATGTATACAGGAAAGTAAACAAAATGGCATGTTCAGCTCAATAAATTATCACAAAACCAGCAACTAAAACACGACAATGAACAAAGCCAACACATCAGATACTCCCCCTCCCTCTTGGCTTCTAATCATTGCCTCTTCTCGCTTCCCCAAAGTAACCATTATCCTGACTTTTATGGTAATCACTTTCTTGATTGTTCTTTATAATTTTATCACTTAAGCTTACATCCCTATACAATATAGTTTAATTTTGCCTATTGGAATTTATGTAAATGGAGTTATATACTATTCTTGCAGAGGAAGGAGTAGGTAGTCTGGCTTCTTTTGCTCAAGTTTATGTTTATGAGATTTTTTTCCTTGTTGTTGAAAGGAGCTGTAGTTTTTCATTTTCATTACTATGTAGCATTTTTGTTGAGCAAATATAGCTCAATATATTTACCCACTCTACTGCTGAAGGGTATTGGGTTGGCTTCCAGTTTAGGGCAATTTTGAATTTACCTGCTAAAAGCATTTTTATAAAATGTATCTTGATGCACAAGTCCATGAATTTCCATTGGTTATAGTCCTAGGAGTGGAAATGCTAAGTCAAAACCCGTTTTCCAAATTGTTGGACCAAGTCATACCCTCACCAGCAGTTCTGTGACAGTTCCCATTGATTGGGGCCACTGGCTCTGGGTTAGCTCTGGCTGTGGTTTCATCACTGTTTTACTTACTTGATACCCTTATTGTCAGTCTTTTTAATTCTAGCTATTCTGATGGGTGTAAAAGAGTATCATATTGTGGTTTTAATTTTCATTTTCCTCATTACAAATGAGGTTGAGCAAACAAACTTTTCACAAGTTTGTTGATCACTTTGATTTTCTTTTGCAGAGACTGCTGAAGTATTATATCTGACCCATTTTTCTTTCTTTCTTTTTTTTTTTTTTTTGGCGGTACACGGGCCTCTCACTGTTGTGGCCTCTTATGTCGCAGAGCACAGGCTCTGGACGCGCAGGCTCAGCGGCCATGGCTCACGGGCCCAGCCGCTCAGCGGCATGTGGGATCTTCCCAGACCGGAGCACGAACCCGTGTCCCCTGCATCGGCAGGCGGACTCTCAACCACTGTGCCACCAGGGAAGCCACTGACCTATTTTTCTTAACAGTGGTGAATCATTTCCTTAGTGATTTATATCTGTTCTTCATATATTTTATATATGGGCCCTTACTTTTGCATATTGTAAATATCTTCTCCCAATTTGTGCCTTGCCTTTCATTCTCCTTAATGTTTTTGGACAGACAGAAGTTCTTAAGTTATGAATTTAATGTAGTCACATTTATAATTATTTTCTTTATAGTTGGTGACTTTTTGTTCCATTTAAAATTCATTTTCTGTAATGAAGACAATTTATACCATCTTATAGAATATTATTTTATCTTTTACAATTCAATATATAATCAATTTGCATTTGATTTGAGGATATGTTTTGAGGCAGAGATTAAGTTTCTTTTTCCATGTGTATATCAAATTGACTAAGCAATATTTATTATCAAAAAGTCCTTTTCACACTGCTCAGGAGGGTCATCTTTGTTTTAATCAACTGTACATTTATGTAGACATATGTATCTGAGCCATTTATTCTGTTTCTTTCATCTATTTGTCTAGCCTTTCACCATTGCCACACTGTCTTAACTAACTGGTAGAGATCCAACTTTATTGTTTTTCAGGAGATCTTCAAGAGTTCCTTGGATATTTTTAGCCTTTTGCATTTCCATGTTCATTTTAAAATAAACTTGCCATATTACACACATAGATACACACACCTACTGCCATTTTGAATGGATTTGCATTGAATCTATAGATAAATTTGGGAAGAACATCATAACAATATTGAGTCTTGCAACCTATGAACATAGTATAATTCTCCATTTATTAGGTGTTCAATTTCTTTCAAAAATATTTCATAATTCTCTCTGTAGGGGTGTTGCAATCTGGTTAAATCTATTCCTAGTTAATTGATACCTTGTATGCTACTATAAATCATATTTTTAAAAAAAGTCAATTTATTATTAATCTATTGAAGCATGATTGATCTTCGAATATTGACTTCATATCAGCAACTCTGTTAATTTATGAAGGTAATAACTTTTCCTACATGTTTTGATTTTCTATGCACATATCCTCCATGCCTTCCTTCTTAATCTATACCTTGTATTTCCTCTTCTTCTAAATATTAAACCCCACAAGAACCTGAATCCGAGTAAGCTCAATACAAAGATGCCAGTGGATTCTTTCCACGTCGCATGCTCTCATTCTCAGCTATGGTGGCCAGACGGCTGTCCCTTACTACCAGTTCCTGTCCTGACGAATCCGAGCAGAGTAGAGCAGGTTCGCTATGCGGGCTGCCGAAGCGCGCCGCTTGCACCTTGGCCGCCCCGCCCCTCGTCTGGACGCAGCCAATCAGAATCCGCCTCTTACGAACGTCCCACCGGCCAAAATGGCGGCGGCCGTTCGCACGGGCTCCTGCTTGTAGTTCCGTGGTTCCGTCGCTCTACTCCTCCCGTTGCAAAATGTGAAAGGAGAAGCGGCTGGTGGAGGGCGTCCTACGCAATGAGTCGGCGAAGGAAATATGGGGACAGCCCTGGCCTGAAGAACACGCCGCGCAAAGCGGCGGCGACTGAGGAATGCAGCTCGGTGGTCGAAACGGGGAAGAGGCGGCTGAGGTCGGCCCGCGGTTCAGGGCCCTGTGGGGCTGGAGAGAGGCCTCCCCGGTCCCTGCCGCAGCAAGAGCAACCTCCAGTAGCCACTTCGTGCAGTAAAAGTAACCCCGAGGGTGAGACGTGGGCAGCGGGGCCTCCCTGGGCTTCGGCGCCGCAGCTTCAGAGGCCAGCTCGTGACCGGGAAACCCCGGGTGCAGGTGGGAGTGGAGTCTGAAGTTGTGTTTTCTTTCCCTGGGCTTCTCCCTCGTGAGTCCAAAATTAACGCGACACCACTCCCCCAGGGCTTTCATCCCCGAGTGTGGGCACTGCCCCGTTAGGCGTGACAACCCACTTGTCGCCCCTGCCACAGGAATAGATTGTGGGGTTTACCTGTTGGAGGGAGGAAAGCTAATTTGTAGGCTGCTCCTCCAGGCATCAATAGTGGCAGAGCGAGGAGAAATATTATCTTGTGCCTTCTGCTTATTCCTGCGGGAATTATTTCCCCTTAAACTTTTTGCCCTGATCTGACTTAGAGAAGGGGCCGTGTGGAATAAATAGCTATCTCTATCCTCAAAGCCTTGGTGATGTCTCAACTCGTTATGAATAAACCGGAAGTTCCTTTGTATAATGTTCCTCAAGGTAGGAAACCAAGGGCCCCTGAGTATTTCATTCTGATCACTTTTTGGTGTTCAATTTTTCCTAATAAATCCTGGTAGGAATTGAAACTCATATGAGAGCTCTTTCCTAGAGCATGTTCTTAAAACACAGCTTTTATTACCTCACTTGTTTTTAGTTTGACAAAGCAATTGCAGAATAAACAAAAACAAAGTGATACTAGACAAAACCAAGAAATGGCTCACTAAAGCTTTTTGAAGTAATTAGTGTAAGTTGGATAGAGTTGGCAAAAGGAAGCTAAACATAGACTTTTTCTAAAGTTTCTGTTGAAATGCTTTTGATTTTTGAAATGTATCTGTAAATTACAGGTGCTTCCCAAAACCTCCTAGTTCCAGGGGTAATGAATGGAATGACTAGGTTATACAGTATTGTACATTTATAGAGCTATTAGATTGTCTTAAAATACTTGCTATTTACAATGTCAAACTTACGAAGTACTACAGGGATTTTATGTGAAACATTTCAGTTGTGGCTAAAGTAATATAATCATCTCTGGGAAAGAAATTTATAATTGGACTATAAAAAATTTAGTCTATGCTGGTATTTAACATTGGGGTATTATGAAGTAAAGTAATGCTTTAAAATGCAACAATTGTTATTTTAATCTTATTTTATGTAGAAATGTATGAAACACCAAAGAGAATGCTGCAAATGGATTTATTGTCATCTGCCTTCAGTTCTCCTAATGATCCAGATGGACAGAATGATATCTTTTGGGATCAGAATTCTCCAATGACGAAACAATTAGGTAATTTGTTAAAACATTTTTATCTGGGTGAATATTTGATTAATGATTAGGATTTAACTGTAGAATTTCAGTCGGGTATCCACATCAGGAACTTTTATACAGCAAATGTTTTTCGAGAATATTAAGTGATCATGTTGCTGTGATAAGCGTGTAATGTCAGAATGCGTAGTGATCTAAGCCATGCTAATTAAAATTGTATTCTAAGATGTGACCACTATTTTTAAAAATTAGTTTTTTGTTTTTAATTTATAGAAATGTCTTTGTTTCTTTAGGTAAAGGAAGAAAAAAGCAGATTTACACTACAGATAGTGATGAAATCTCACATATTGTTAATCGCATTGCTCCTCAGGTAAATATCAGTATTTTATAGTTTATTTTAAAACAGTGAAAATATGCCACTAAGTTTTTCTTTATAGTTCATTTATGTGAAAAATAGGTCGTCTTATTCAATTCTCTTTTTTAAAAACAGAGCAGCAAAGATTTTTACCTTTTCTACTACTGAAATTCATGTTTTGAAAAAAGGACCATAATTTAAAATTGGTAATATATATTTTCCTAAGCACATGTATATACTTTTTTAGAATGATGATTTTTAACTAGAGCTTTGTGTTTATTTTGTTTTTAATGTTATTTAACAATATATGGTATCATTTTTCAAGTTACTAAAAGAGTAGAATCAGACAATAAAAGTTTAAACTTCTAAGTTTTTGGTGATGGGTATTTCTTTTTCCTGTCTATAGCACACCTTTTCCTCATTGAAACTGCTTTTCTTAATAGTTGTTGGCTTATAATATCATCAAGAAACATAAAAATGGAAAAAACATTGGATTTGGAGTTAGTTCTCAGTCTGCCTCCTATGCTGCATGACCCTAAGCGAGTCCCTTAAACTCTCAGAACTTTAGTTCATTCAGCCATTAAAATAGAATTATTACTTGTATTGCTCTCTTTCTTGGATTATTATGATTACTGAATTGGATAAAAATTCTATGTAAACTACAGAGCACTACAAATGCTAGGTTAAAGTTAATTATGATAGTTAAATTATTTGCTATAACAGAACTGTATTCAAAAATTCCTTCTTTATTTCAGCTCTTGTAATGCTTGAGTGTAAGAGAAGTATAAGTTTAGGTCAACCTCTGTTCTGGACCTCTTTCCTTTATCTTTTTCTTATTTAGCAACATTTAAACCCAGAAAACACCCAATTTTTGCTTAGTACCTTCTCCATAGGAAGTTTACTATTTTTCCTTGAAATGCCCTTTGATAATGACTATATGTTGACCATAAACAATAGATGACACTGGCCCAAACTGTGGTTGCAAGGATCACTATCATCCAAGTGGAGGAGATAGGAAATAAAGTTTTTCTTAGCAACTATAAAACATCCAGAATTACAACTAACACAGTCAAAACAACTCTGTTGCTACTAGCTCTATATTCCATGTTTGGCATGTCATAGAAATGCATTTTACATACAGTTCATTAGTTAAATAGCCTTTATACCATATACTGCTTGCTTCATAAGTTAACAATAGATCTTTATTAATTGTGGGTTTCACATGAAAGAAACATAATAAAATGTGTTTGGGCTGGCCAGCCTCAATAGTGATAAAAAGATAACTGAGTAAATTATTGGACTCTTTACCTAAGTGGGCTGGAAATAATAGCTCACATAAAGAAATGGCAACAGTATGCAAGTGGTAACTTGTATATAAGAAAAAGTACAGTGAAATTAGTTGCTTTTAAATATTACCATTTTCAACTGAGCACTTTTAAAGCACGTAAATCTTTGGTAATATCAAGGTCATTTTAAGAACTTGTCATTTTCTCAGAATGACATATTCATGTTGTTTATTTTTAGGTGAGTTATCCTCCTCAAATAATTATTTAAGTCACCTTAATAGTTCCAGAGATGACATTTTTTTAAATTTGCACTTGTAATTGGTCAGTCATTTTGCTTTCTTCAGGGATACTTTTTGTACAATGTTGTTTTTTGAAGATGGTGTATATTTTTCCATCATTTTTACAACTCTGCACAGTATACTCTAAGATACGTGCTTAGATACCTTTTACAGCACCTGGATTATAATTATTGTAATTATGTAATTATTGATGAGGAAATTTAAAAAATATAACATTTACAAATACTATTAAAATACTATAAAAAAACACAGGACCCATGTATATATATAACTAGATGTATAAAGTTATCATACTTTTATATTCTAAAAATGGAATGAATTTAAAATTACTTGGTAGATGGACCCAAAAAAATCCATAATGAAATCATTAAGAATGTTATTTTCCCCTAAATTCAAGATTGTTGAAACAAAAGGGAAAATATGTATTGCATCTAAAATCAAAATTATTGCTTTTCTTGGGTATTTTGCAAAGCTAAAGTCTACTAGGTTCAACTGGACATCTAAGAAAACTGCTTGTTGATTGAGGATTTTGAAATACCAAGTTGTAGGTATCTTTTCACCTAACTTTCTAGTGAATAAACATGAACTGACATCTTTATGCTCAGCATTTTGCTAGATGCTGAACTATCAAGAATAGTCCTTCAAGTAATCTATCATCTAGTAATAAGATTATTTTAATTTGTGTGATAGGGCTTCCCTGGTGGCACAGTGGTTGAGAGTCCGCCTGCTGATGCAGGGGACACGGGTTCGTGCCCTGGTCCGGGAAGATCCCACATGCCGCGGAGCGGCTGGGCCCGTGAGCCGTGGCCGCTGAGCCTGCGCATCCGGAGCCTGTGCTCCGCAATGGGAGAGGCCACAACAATGAGAGGCCCATGTACCGCAAAAAAAAAAAAAAAAAGAAAAATTTGTGTGATAGTTGCTTTTTTATGCTCATTCTAGGTACTATAAAAATAGACTATAAAATGATTAACTTGTTTAATTTATTGGTTTGGTTTGTAACTAATACACAAATTTATTCTCTAATTTTATGCATGATCAAGTGACTGAAGGGTATAGCAAAAAGATCCAGGACTAAAATGGCTTTTTTCTAGCCTTAATACTGGTTAAACTTCTTTACCTGCTTTCTCTACTTACTTTTTGTTCTTATCCCTCATTCATAGCATCAGTTCTAACCTTGCATTTATCTCTAACTTGGTCCTGATTTAATTCTAAGTTGTCTTAATTCTACCTAAGTGTTGTCAATTAAGGTCAACATGGATTGTCCCAACTTTTGATAAGTGTTATAATGGGGATAGGGAAATTTTGGAGAATCAGGTGATACAAAAAAAACTCCATATGTATCTCTCTTTATTCATAATACTGATGATTCCTGCTACATGGTTTATTTCTGATACTAATGTTTGTTTTATGGATACCTTATGACAACTGAAATAAGTTGTTCAGTTTTCTTTTGATAAAAACATGTGCTTTTACTATTGAATATGCATTTCCTAATTAATTAAATTCTTAAAAACAAAATTTTTTTGAAAATAAGGAATTCCCAATTCTGAGTGTTTTTATTCCCAGAAACATAAATAGATCACTTCTTGCAGCTTGTTAGTGCTGTCCTCCATCTTCTCATTGTTTTGGAGTTTGTTTAGTAGCTATCACCTTACCAGAAATTATTGTTTTAAGAAAATAATTCAGCATAATTAAAGTGGATTTTTGTTTGGTTGGTTTTGGTACTTTTACACCTCTTTTTTTTCCCTTTCTGCCAAAGGATGAGAAACCAACAACAAACTCCATGCTGGGCGTGTGGATTGGTGCAACTGCTATTCCTTGCACTCCTAGTGTAGCAAAAGGAAAATCAAGAGCAAAACTCAGCTGCACAAAGTAAGTTCAAACTTTGCAGCTTTTCTAACATTCAGTGAAGTAAATATTTTTAATATTCTGTTTGGGTTTTGTGAATATATCAAAATGGTTATAAGTTATTTTCCTTAATTTTGACATGTAAAATTTTGACTTAAAATAATTATAATATCAGTATGTGTTAAAACTTTTGAGTTTTAACATTCAAATATGTTAAATAACAACTGAATATTTATGACCCTTAGAACTTTACTTAGTTGTAATTTTTCAAATATTTGTTTAATAGGTTAAAATCACAAAATCAGGAGGAGGAACTTATGAAATTGGCTAAG
Source organism: Mesoplodon densirostris (assembly GCF_025265405.1). Lineage (NCBI taxonomy): Eukaryota > Metazoa > Chordata > Mammalia > Artiodactyla > Ziphiidae > Mesoplodon > Mesoplodon densirostris. Next base: position 57,381,849 of record NC_082674.1, read on the forward strand.
CAATTTGATAAAAATATGGAAGAGCTAGATGTGATTCAGGAGGAAAACAAGAGAAGTCATGATCTTATCCAGATGATTTCAGAAGCAGAGACTTTAAATAATTACAGAGATAATGTACAGATGCAGTTACTACATGATATAGTTCCTGAAATAGATAATGCTATGATAAAGAAGCCAATGAAAGAAAACAGGATATTTGTGGTAAATGATCAAAATAGCAATCAGAAGCCATTTGACCAAAATGCTGAAGCAGCCTTTATCGCCATTTTTGATGGTTCTACTCAGAAATGTAGTGGACAGTTAAGCCAAGATCTGTCACATGCTTTCTTGAACACCGGTGATACTACCTTTGGAAAGAAAAACACTTTGAAAGAGGAGAACATCATTACTAATGAAACTTTGGTCACTGAAAAACTACCAAATAAAACCCAAGGATCACTTTCTCATCAAGTAGATAATCCTGGAATGACAAAATCATATGTGACTTCCTGTACTAAGGAACCAGGAGCTTTTAATAAGCACAGTGATACATATACTACCAGTGATTTTGAGGATGATTGGGAAAACTTACTAAGTAATGAACCTTTTGTTATGCAAAATATTGAAATGTCTGAACTTTTCCCTGCCCCTGAAACGGCCCAGATTACTGATCAAAAGGAAATTTGTACCTTTAACAGTAAAAATGGTAAAAGTAAGTCAGGAATGAATACAAGTCTAGATACCAGGTTAAGAGATTCAAAAATTTTACAAGATCTTCCTTCAAAGACATGGAACAGTGAATTAACAGATGCTGCAAAATACAGATCTTCACCAAAGCCGAATGATAAACCAAATAAATTATCATCCACTAGAAATAAAATGAAATTGGAGAAATCTTTTAATACAATTGTTGTTCAAGACAAAATTCAGGACTGTGCCGTTGCATCTAATCTGGCAAAAGTAAATGAAGATACTCATATTAAATTTACTTCTAATGTAAATGCTTCTGAAAAAAAGTCTACTTTGAACCCAGGATGTTCCAATGAACAAAAAAATAAGTCCATTTTTAATCAGTCTGTGAAGGCACCTACTAATGTCGAGCCTTTAGGCTCTGCAACTTTGGGCAATAAAACCAGTGTTTGTAACCCAAATCAGACTAATGCATCAAAGCTTGGTTCTTTCTTTGATGATTGGAATGATACATCATTTACCAATGAAATTGTTAAAGCCTGTCATCACTTAGAGAATACCTGGGAAGCAGATGATGTAGATGATGATTTATTATACCAAGCGTGTGATGATATTGAAAGACTAACTCAGGAACAAGACATTAGAGTGGACAGCAAGACATCAGAAAGTGTACTTGGGATCAATAATAGTTCTAAACATGGAGCCAAAAATGTGTTTACTACACCTAAACAAGGAAGTCATTTGGTGCAATCAAAGCATTTGAATCTGAACAGCGTTTCAGTGCAAACATCTTCATTGACAGATAGCTTACAAATAAATAAATCAATGAAGATGGAGAAAAGGGAAGTTTGTGGAAATTCTCCGGGATTTTTAGGTGCCACGACAAGTTTGACTATATATTCTAAGAACTCAAATTGTCAGATCAATAATCTGCATGTCTCTTGGAATAACACTGATGTTCCAAAACAAGTGAATAGTTCCAAATCGGTTCTTACAGGAAGTTCAAGTTTGAATGCGAGTTCAGATCGTATGAGTACAGAAATTGCTGCTAATAAGAAGAAATTGAGTACTCCACATCTATCGCATAGCACCGTAACAGATGAAGCTCAGAGTGACTTTAACAGAGCAGTGAGATTTTCTAAGTACATGTTTACAAAGATGAAAAATTCTCAAATTCTTACTCAGTTTAATAACAATTGTATAACAGGAAGTATTTCTGGTACCAAAATCACACAGGGTTTGCAAAAAAGTAAAACTGCCAACCCATTATGTGGGAAGGCTGTTCAACAGCAGTCTTTGGTGAATTTTTCTGAATCTTTGAAACAAACTTCAAAAGGTATGTATGAAATAATTTTCTTTGAAAAGTAACCAAACTAGTTATTTGTTTTATTGAATTTGCATAACATACAAGTTAAAAACTATGATGTTTAACTAGACATCTTAAAGTGATTCTTAAAAATAATGATGCTGGAATATACAAACACTGGGTGATTTATGTTTTTAAAAGACTGCATCGAATTCTTTGCCAACATTTAATACAGTGACTAGTGTATAGTAGGCCCTCGATAACTATGTTGAATGTTTTCTGAATTATTTCCTGGAAAATTTTACTTACAGATTCATGTATTACTGTGTGAAGAATCCTTGTGTTCACTAAATATCTCATTGTTTTAAAATTTGAATAATCTTACTCCTATGTTTAGCAGAATATTGAGGTGAACAATATTTGAAGATTTAGAGCATTCTAGTTAAGTGCCTTTGCTAGAATACCATCTGATATAAAACTGTTAGTTATGATGGTTAGAGTTGTTATTTACTTACTCAGTACATCCTGTGATCTTTGATTCTTTGCAGTTCTTCTTTTCCCCAGTTCTCCTTTCTATCAGGTTCCATTGTTTCTACCTCAAAAAATGTATCTGAAAACTGTCCATTTTTCTCGCTGTCTCCTGCTACCACCCTTATCCAAGCCAACATTTCCTGACTGGACTACGGCAGTTCTTTTACCTGTTCCCTGTCAATTCTAGTCTCCAAACAGCAGAATCATCTTTTAAAACAAGAGAAAAAATAAAAAACAAATATGGCATTTGTATGCTTAAAGACAACCTTCAGCCACTGTCCGTCATATTTCAAATAAATCCAGACTTTACCCTGTGATCTACAAGACCATGGATTATCTCTCCTTAACCTTCCTGTCCTCTTTTTTTGCCTTACCTATTAGGCTTCAGCTACACCAGCTGTACTTCAGTTCCTCAAACAGAATAGGTTCTTTTCTAGTTCAGGAGCTTTGACTGCTAGTCCCAGCTAACACTGCTTCCCAGCATGTGACCGCCACTCCTCCTTTGGCTGGTGCTTTTTTTTTTTAAAAAAAAATTTATTTATTTATTTGTGGCTGCATTGGGTCTTCACTGTTGCACGTGGTCTTTCTCCAGTTGCGGCGAGCAGGGGCTACTTTTTGTTGCGGAGCATGGGCTTCTCATTGTGGTGGCTTCTCTTGTTACAAATCATGGGCTCTAGGCACGTGAGCTTCAGTAGTTGTGGTGTGTGGGCTCAGTAGTTGTGGCTTGCAGGCTCTAGAGCGCAGGCTCAGTAGTTGTGGTGCATGGGCTTAGTTGCTCCGTGGTATGTGGGGTCTTCCCAGACCAGGGCTTGAACCCGTGTCCCCTGCATTGGCAGGTGGATTCTTAACCTCTGCGCCACCAGGGAAGTCTAGTTGGTGCTTTTTTATCCTTAGGTCTCAGTTTCAGTATTGATATTACTGTCTCACAGATGCCTTCCTTCAACAGTCTATAAATGCTTTCCTTGTTATTTTCAGTCATCTCTCTTATTTCCTTAATTTCTTTTATCACAGTTTGCAATCAAATATTGATAACTGTCTCATCAGTGAATACCCAGGCCTACCACAGCAGCTGCCAGTTAGATGTTTAATAAATATTTGAATGAACATCATGCAATATAATGTGAAAAGTCTGTCATTCACTGATACTGTAGTAGTTTTTAAAAGGGAGTATTTCTGGCATAACTACATGTGCTTCTTAATGCCCAGGGCTCTTCACCAGAAACCTAGTGCCCCCACATGCATACGCCAAATCTGCTGGCTCTTTTCTGTTTATCCTTTAAAACCCAGTGCGTTTCTAACCCCGCAGAGTGATTAAGGTTCGCTTTCTCTGGGTTTCTCCGATACCCAGTGTTAACTTCTGTTACAGCATTTACTATGCTAGCTTGTAATTATAGATTTCCTTAATCAGTCTCCCTCACTTGGGGCTAAACATTAGGATTCTTACCTATTACGTAGATCAATTCTTCTATGGTAAGGGAGTTTTTAGTATCTTTTAACATGATTGTTTTCTGTTTAGATGATGCTTTTCTTGGCATTATTGCTACAACTTTCCTATTTAAGTGATCCTTCCCTTTAAAAAAATTGTAACAGTAATATGTAGTTTTATAAAAATAAAGAAAACAGTATAGATTAACTTGAAGTAAAAAGATAAGTCCTCTATTTCTCCTTTCCTCCAACCATTCCTCAGGGAAATTATATAGTATATACCATCTGGCAACTTGGTTTTGCTTTCCCTTAATACATTGTAACTATCTTTTCCTGTTAGTACATATAGATTTGCTTTAGTCCTTTGAGTGACTACATAGTATGTCATTATATGGATGTACCATAATTTAACGGTTTGTCTGTTGATGGAGGTTTAGTTTGATTGCAGTTTTTTGCATTATAAACAACAGTACAGTCCTCCAGTGAATATTCTTCTACATAAATTTACACACACTTGTGTGATTGTATGTTAATTACTGAAAATTTATGTAAGGTTCAGAATGTTTTAAATTTTGATGGTATCTCCAAATCGTCCCCCCAATTGCATCAATTTATATTCTTATCAGCACTGACAATGAATACTTCTCTACATTGTCACCCAAACTAGAAATTTTGAAGCTTCAAAATTGTTGTCTATAATAGTTTTAAACATTTAAGTTTATGTTTAAATAAGTGTAATTAATTGAAGCATGGTTCCAACATGAATTTATTTACTTATGGTTGTAATTCCATTAAAAACTAAATATCTCTGGAATATTTGAGTTTTTCCAAAACTCCTGTCTCCTGTCTTATCTGCATTTTTTTTATGGATGGATAATCTGCCTTTCAGCTTACTTTACAATTTTTCTGTTAAGTTTATTGATAGTGCCTAATATTCTAATTAATATTAACATTGTTGATATTTTCTGTTGTTTCTATTTCCTCTTACTTTGGTATAGCAAGCTGCTTTCCAGGAAATATCTTTGAAACAAAACCCTTCTAACTACCTCATTGCTTTAAGCTAGATTTGGCTAACTGTGGCCTATCCAAATCCAGCCTGTATAGCCTGCTTTTGTACAGCCAGCATACTAAGATGAGTTTCACATTTTATTTATTTATTTATTTTTGGCCACATTGATTCTTCGTTGCTGTGAGCGGGCTTTCTCTAGTTGTGGTGAGCAGGGGCTACTCTAAGTTGTGGTGCACGGGCTTCTCATTGCGGTTGGCTTCTGTTATTGCAGAGCACGGGCTCTAGGCGTGCAGGCTTCAGTAGTTGCAGGACGCAGGCCCAGTAGTTGTGGCGCACGGGCTCTAGGGCGCGTGGGCTTCAGTACTTGCGGCGCGTGGGCTCAGTAGTTGGGGCTCGCAGGCTCTAGAGCGTAGGCTCAGTAGTTGTGGTGCATGGGCTTAGTTGCTCCACAACATGTGAGATCTTCCCGGACCAGGGATCAAACCCGTGTTCGTTGCACTGCCAAGCGGATTCTTAACCACTGCACCACCAGGGAAGTCCCACTTTCACATTTTAAGTGGTTGAAAAAAATCGAGAAGAATAATACTTCATGACTTTTGAAAACTATATGGAATTCATACTTCATTGTCCATAAACAAAGTTTTATTTGAACATAGCCACATCATTTACTTACATGTATCGTCCATTGCTGTTTTCATGCTGCAAGGACAGAACTGAATAGTTGCAACAAGAAATCACATGCCTCTTAAAGGTTAACATACTTTCTAGCCTTTTACAGAAGAAAAACGTTTCCTGACTCCTGCTTTGGGATTAAGATTAAAAAGAGCCACTCTTGCTTTGTGCCTCACAATAGTTTGAGACCTTGCTATGTATTTTTATTGCAGATTGTGTTAAAGGAAGTGCTGATGGGAGAAATTAATGACTCTCTTGAAATCAGATTTGCCTAATGAGACTTTATTAATATCACAGAACCAGCTGTAAGGCCAGTTTTAGGGAGCTATGTTCTTTTCTGCCATCATGGATTATTAACCTATTTTCCTTCCAAATTTATGGTCAACTGAATAAATTGTGTGTGTGTATTCTGAGTTTCTTGTGTTTCTCAGCTTTCAGACTAAAATAATAGATAAATTAGTCAAGCTAATTTTAAAGTACATTTTAGTATTATTCTCTAAGAAAAAATAGCTACAGTCTGTGAGATAATTAATGTAGAAAATAAAAGGCAACAGAATCATCCAGGGAGTTTGAGATATATGTCTCTTACCCTGAACACCTTCTCTCATTTCTGATTATACTGAGGAAAGAAGGGGAGACAGATGGTATATTTTGAGTAAATATCTACCTTAGTTAACAAGAGAAATGTCATAACAACTAAATTCTGAACCTCTGTCTAGACGTCAGTGTAAATAATATTTCTCTGCTGACAGTGCTGCAAATTCTTATTTACTTCTCTGAAAGGTAGATTTTACAACATAAACAGTTTTACCAATACACGGTCACTTAAATATGTATTAGGGGGCTTCCCTGGTGGCACAGTGGTTGAGAGTCTGCCTGCCGATGCAGGGGACACGGGTTCGTGCCCCGGTCTGGGAAGATCCCACGTGCTGCGGAGCTGCTGGGCCCGTGAGCCATGGCCGCTAAGCCTGCGCGTCCGGAGCCTGTGCTCCGCAACGGGAGAGGCCACAGCAGTGAGAGGCCCGCGTACCACAAAAAAAAAAAAAAAAAAAAAAAATATGTATTAGGATGATGGGCTTGATTTTAAAACATTATTTAAATGAGAAAATAGGTTTGCTAATTTTAAATTTTGATTTTTATAGCATTACATAGATAATCTAATACTTTAACCCAGAGTGATTTAACTGTGGAATTAATTTTATTAGAAGTCAGAATTTTGGTAGAGGCAGAATTGGATGTGTTATTAAAATAGAACTTTCTCATTTTCATTTATCTAATTTAAAACATTGTTTATTTTATAGTAGGCTTATCTGAAGTGTACACTAAAGTGTGTTGCATAAGAATATATCAGAATGCTTCATATTCTATATATTAAAAGACATTCAGGGGCTTCCCTGGTGGCGCAGTGGTTGAGAGTCCTCCTGCTAATGCAGGGGACACGGGTTCGTGCCCCGGTCTGGGAAGATCCCACATGCCGCAGAGCGACTGGGCCCGTGAGCCATGGCCGCTGAGCCTGTGTGTCCGGAACTTGTGCTCCGCAACGGGAGAGGCCACAACAGTGAGAGGCCCGCGTACCGCAAAAACAACAACAACAACAACAAAAAAAAATGACATTCATATTGAAAATTTTATTCAGATATCCTGCTTCTTGAAATAGTTTTCCAACGTTTGTAGAAAATATATCTTCTGAATAAAAATATAATATCTGACAGTGAGTTACATGTTTATTGATATGCTAGATTTCACTCTATTACTCCAAAATATTTTTCCTGGATAGCTGAAATGAAAATCTTGGAGTTTTGTAGAGGAAAAAAAGTAGGAGTAGGAATATTAACATGGGATATCTTATAGTAAATATATACTCTTTGAGGTATTGGTATCTAATTTAATCCATTATATTTTGACTACTCTTCCATTACAATTTATGTAACATTTAAAATTCCAATTTGTTTTTAAAATATATTCATTTATTGGTTATATAAATTAGATGTCATTGTTCACAAAAATTATTTGCTGGGTAGTCAAAATGTACAGGTTTTAATCAAATGGATTTTATCTCACTGTGAAAAGAGTGCATCAAACAGATTAATCAGTGCTTGATTTTATTTTGGCCTAGAGCCTTGTACTGTACTGTATCTGTACTTGTAGTCTTATATTTAGTAAAGTATAGTTTAATAACGAAACAAATGTAGCAAATCTGGGTAATAAAAAAGTAAAAATTAAAACTTATTCAGAACAACTATATAGTCTGTAAAGCTAATATCTATATTTGGTTTCATTTTTAGAGGAAGAAGAGAAAAATAGAAAGTATTCTCCTGAAGAAATTAAGAGAAAAAGACAAGAAGCGCTGGTTCGAAGAATGGCCAAAGCACAGGCATCATCTGTAAAGAAAGACAGCTCCCACTTAACTTGATTTCTTTAATGAAATGTTACTTGGGAGGTAACAAAGACAGTTGATTACTATCTATGATAGGAAATATTTTTTCTTGATTTCTCTATGAGAAATTTAATGCTGAGTTATAAAGCATGGACTTCTACTTTATTTAATAAATCAGTGTTTACAGTGGTCAGTGAAACCTTTCCTTGGAGATGTATGTGAAAGTAATTGCATGTAAGTTTTGGAAATTTAGGAAAGTTAGCAATTATGTAGTAGAATCATACAGAGGAAAGTAGCTTTATTTTTAAATACTGTGATTGCAGAGGATCATCAAAAAATAGATAATCCACTTAACTTTTATTGTAATAAGTCTTTTCCTAATACAAAGCTTCAACTTACTAATAGAGACTATTTCTTTGTAGCTTTTTTTCAATAACTGTTCCTTAAGGTTTTTATACATTTCTGAATTTTAATTAATACTTCCATATTCTTAGGAACATGATTGGTAAGAAATAAAGGACTTCATAAGAAAATTACTATTTTCAATTCCTAGTTTGTAATAGATGTGAATTTAACATTTTCTAAAATGTAATACATTTTGGAAACTTCCCACCATTTTTAGGGAAAATGCTGATTTAAGAAGTTTAGTTTTGAAAGAAGAATGTGGATTAGCTATATAAGTAGTGTACCATCAGTAACATTTAGAACTGTCAGAAACTTTAGATATCATCTGGTCCAGCTTCTTCACTGTATAGATGAGAAATGAATACTGTTATTCCAGAAGTCAGAAGACAAGTTGGAGCTGTGCTAGGATTAGAATGATTTCTTTCATTCTAGTGGATACCTAGGCAAATGGTACCATTTGCTTCAGAGTATTAATTTGTACATAAAATAACTTGTTTGTGAGTGCATTAATTATTTTACAGTATAAAACTTAAAAAAAGTAACTAAAATACATTAAGCGACTGATAATAATGCTTATTGTTTCTTATATTAAAGAATTAACCATTCCAGGATATAAAAAATGAGAATCTTTTTTGAATTTTCCTATAACTATGTAATTTTCCCTTGATTAATTTACTGACTTTGCTAATTTGTTCTTCTCTGTTACTCTCTTTTTCATTTTTGCTTGTTTGGAATTTGTGAAGCCAGAAGTAAAAATCTTAGCTGAGGGCATAAGGACGGTAAGAATGCTTTATTTATCCCAAATAGCTTTAGGAGACCTGATGAAAGTTATAAATGTGAAACACCTATGAGGGTGTTCACCACTATTCAGGTATCTTAGAGCTATGATAATATCAAAGTAATTAAATGCATGTTAAGGTATTGCTCTATAGAGATACACAATTTTGAAAATTGTATTTTCATATATATAGTGGAGTAACATATTCTAGGTAATGTTTATTATTTGCCTAAGAATATATAAAAGAGTATCTAAATAAATATAAGGAGTTTTCCTGTGTAAGAAAATGAAGAGCTGAGAATCTTTATCTTTTTCTAAAATGGCTTCACTGTGTTCTTACTCTTTGGATATCTCTACTTTTGCTTAAGCTCCCCCCTGCCTACCACTTGATTTCTCTAGAATGCCTTTAGCCTATTCTGTCCAATCATTAAGACTCAGCCCAATAAATTTCAGTTGCTTTGACAATTGTACCTGACCATCCTTACTGGAATTGATCTCTTATCATTGTGGTACTTATTTCTTGTATCTTTTGTTGGACAGTTCTATAACGCCTTATATGTTATTCAGTAGTATATGTATTCTAGTAATATTTCTAAAAAGTTCTTTGTTTGAATCTCTTCCATAATTTTGTCATATTCTCAATACAGCCTATGCTACTGTTTACTTAACAGTTTTCTTTAAAATGACCCCTTTTCTCTTTAAAGGCTGACTTATAGTACTTAGGGATGGGGGTGGAAGAGTGACCCAGCAAATCTGAGCCTGAACATGCTCTTCACAGATTCCTTTTCTATCCTGATTCCTCTTCTTTTTTTTTTTTTAGATTCTTAGAATTTATTCATAACTGAAAGTATGTACCTTTTGACCAACATCGGTGGGTTGATTTTAATTGACACCTAGGACAACAAGTTGTTCTAATTGAGAATTCCCACAGCAAGGACAGTGAGCTAGCATTTGTTCGGAAAAGCCTTACTCTGGTTGTTCATCTATATTATCTCTGATCAACACTTGAGGCTTTGCTAATTTGTATAATGAACATTTAAAATGTCTTTTCAATTGCAAAATTAGTGCTTGTTATTAGCTTGTGAATGTTAAAAATGGGCTTTCAATGGTCAGATTACTGAGGTTCAGGATATATACACCAACTGAACTATTTAGGAAAATCCCTGCACTGGCATGGATTAAACTGCAGCCAGCCTATCCTGAGGGATGGCTCAGACAGACATGTATTTGCACCTCTGTGTCATAGAGAGTACATATCCTTAATGTCATTAGATAATGCCAAGCTGTTTCCTATAAATGTGCACCTTTTACAGTTCCATCACACTTTAAAATGCTTGACAATCTGTTGTGTGTGTACTAACATCTTATTGTGGTTTTAATTGGCAATTTCCCTACTACTAGTAAAGTAGAGCCCTTTTTCATATGTTTATATACCATCTGAATTTCTTCAATTATGAGTTGCTTGTATAGACCCTTTTCTGTTGGGTTGCCCGTTTTTTTGTTTTTTCTTATTTTCACACACACACAGTGTATTTTATTTTTACAACAGATAAATAAACTGAACCCAAGCATTGTAAATGGATGTCCACAACAAAAGCAGCAATGATTGCAATTACCAAACACTAAACACACTCATACTATGTCATAATATTGACATTCAGTCCAGTAATCCTCCACTGTAACAGCTCCTTTACTTTGCAGTGAAAATTGATTTGTATATTTTTTACCTCTGAGTCCTTGTGGGATTTTTTTTTTATTCAAACAGAAAGTCACAAAAATTATAATCATCCTCATCAGGTCACTCAGTTCCATGTAATTAATTTTTTTTCACCTTGATCTTTTGTTTGCACTTTTATGAATTTATCAGTTTTCCATCTGAGTTCTGAAAATACTTATTCATTCAGTTTAGCAGTGTAGTCAGTTACCAGAAACCTGTACTTGTCAAGAGTCTTTTCCATGAATTCCTTGAAGATGAAACCCTTCTATAGGAACATTTTTGCAAAAGCATCAGAGTACACCCAGAACTGTCTGTAAATGACAAAAGACTTAAAAATCACCACGGTTAAAGATTTGATGACAGTTCATAATAATGCAGTTGACAAGGAAATTTAGTTATTTCTGAGATATACATTTTAAAGTAATAACTAGAATTATGACTTATAACATTATACCAGAACATATAAGATTTTTAGAAATCTCATGTAATGTCTGAAACATTTATATTAACATATTTCCATACAAATAACCGAAAGAAAGTTTAGTATTAGTTGGTTTTTTTGTTTGTTTGTTTGTTTATACTGCAGGTTCTTATTAGTCATCAATTTTATACACATCAGTGTATACATGTCAATCCCAATCGCCCAATTCAGCACACCACCATCCCCATCCCACCGCGGTTTTCCCCCCTTGGTGTCCATACGTTTGTTCTTTACTCTGTGTCTCAACTTCTGTCCTGCAAACCAGTTCATCTGTACCATTTTTCTAGGTTCCACATACATGCGTTAATATACGATATTTGTTTTTCTCTTTCTGACTTACTTCACTCTGTATGACAGTCTCTAGATCCATCCACGTCTCAACAAATGACTCAATTTCGTTCCTTTTTTTTTGGCTGAGTAATATTCCATTGTATATATGTACCACAACTTCTTTATCCATTCATCTGTCGATGGGCATTTAGGTTGCTTCCATGACCTGGCTATTGTAAATAGTGCTGCAATGAACATTGGGGTGCATGTGTCTTTTTGAATTATGGTTTTCTCTGGGTATATGCCCAGTAGTGGGATTGCTGAATCATATGGTAATTCTATTTTTAGTTTTTTAAGGAACCTCCATACTGGTCTCCATAGTGGCTGCATCAGTTTACATTCCCACCAGTGTACACACCCTCTCCAGCAATTTGGTGTTTGTAGATTTTCTGATGATGCCCATTCTAATTGGTGTGAGGTGATACTTCATTGTAGTTTTGATTTGCATTTCTCTAATAATTAGTGATGTTGAGCAGCTTTTCATGTGCTTCTTGGCCATCTGTATGTCTTCTTTGGAGAAATGTCTATTTAAGTCTTCTGCCCATTTTTGGATTGGGTTGTTTGTTTCTTTAGTATTGAGCTGCATGAGCTGTTTATATATTTTGGAGATTAATCCTTCATCCGTTGATTCGTTTGAAATATTTTCTCCCATTCTGAGGGTTGTCTGAGGTAGGTTCCCTCTGTGCCCACTTTCTGGAGAGTTTTTATCATAAATGGGTGTTGACTTTTGTCAGAAGCATTTTCTACATCTATTGAGATGATCATATGGTTTCTCTTCTTCAATTTGTTAATATGGTGTATCACATTGATTGATTTGCATATGTTGAAGAATCCTTGCATCCCTGGGATAAATCCCACTTGATCATGGTGTATGATCCTTTTAATGTGTTGTTGGATTCTGTTTGCTAGTGTTTTGTTGAGGATTTTTGCATCTATATTCATCAGTGATATTGGTCTGTAATTTTCTTTTTTTGTAGTATCTTTGTCTGGTTTTGGTATCAGGGTGATGGTGGCCTCATAGAATGAGTTTTGGAGTGTTCCTCCCTCTGTAATTTTTTGGAAGAGTTTGAGAAGGATGGGTGTTAGCTCTTCTCTAAATGTTTGATAGAATACACCTGTGAAGCCATCTGTTACTGGACTTTTTTTGTTGGAAGATTTTTAATCACAGTTTCAGTTTCATTACTTTTGATTGGTCTGTTCATATTTTCTGTTTCTTCCTGTTTCAGTCTTGGAAGGTTATACCTTTCTAAGAATTTGTCCATTTCTTCCAGGTTGTCCATTTTATTGGCATAGAGTTGCTTGTAGTAGTCTCTTAGGATGCTTTGTATTTCTGTGGTGTCTTTTGTAACTTCTCCTTTTTCATTTCTAATTTTACTGATTTGAGTCCTCTCCCTCTTTTTTTTGATGAGTTCTGCTAATGGTTTATCAATTTTGCTTATCTTCTTAAAGAACCAGCTTTTAGTCTTATTGATCTTTGCTATTGTTTTCTTTGCTTCTATTTCATTTATTTCTGCTCTGATATTTATGATTTCTTTCCTTCTGCTAACTTTGGGTTTTGTTTGTTCTTCTTTCTCTAGGTCCTTTAGGTGTAAGGTTAGATTGTTTATTTGAGATTTTTCTTGTTTCTTGAGGTAGGCTTGTATATAAACTATAAACTTCCCTCTTAGAACTGCTTTTGCTGCATCCCATAGGTTTTGGGTCGTCGTGTCTTCATTGTCATTTGTCTAGGTATTTTTTGATTTCCTTTTTGATTTCTTCAGTGATCTCTTGGTTGTTTAGTAACATATTGTTTAGCCTCCATGTGTTTCTGTTTTTTACGTTTTTTTCCCTGTAATTCATTTCTAATCTCATAGCATTGTGGTCAGAAAAGATGCTTCATATGATTTCAATTTTCTTAAATTTACTGAGGCTTGATTTGTGACCCAAGGTGTGATCTATCCTGGAGAATGATCTGTGCGCACTTGAGAAGAAAGTGTAATCTGCTGTTTTTGGATGGAGTGTCCTATCAATTAAATGTATCTGGTCTATTGTGTCATTTAGAGCTTCTGTTTCCTTATTTATTTTCATTTTGGATGATCTGTCCATTGGTGTTAGTGAGGTGTTAAAGTCCCCCACTATTATTGTGTTACTGTCAATTTCCTCTTTTATAGCTGTTAGCAGTTACCTTATGTATTGAGCTGCTCCTATATTGGGTGCATATATATTTAAAATTGTTATATCTTCTTCTTGGATTGATCCCCTGATCATTATGTAGTGTCCTTCCTTGTCTCTTGTAACATTCTTTATTTTAAAGTCTATTTTATCTGATATGAGTATAGCTACTCCAGCTTTCTTTTGATTTCCATTTGCATGGAATATCTTTTTCCATCCCCTCACTTTCAGTCTGTATGTGTCCCTAGGTCTGAAGTGCGTCTCTTGTAGACAGCATATATATGGGTCTTGTTTTTGTATCCATTCAGCAAGCTTGTGTCTTTTAGTTGGAGCATTTAATCCATTCACGTTTTAGGTAATTATCGATATGTATGTTCTTATGACCATTTTCTTAATTGTTTTGGGTTTGTTTTTGTAGATCCTTTTCTTCTCTTGTGTTTCCCACTTAGAGAAGTTCCTTTAGCATTCGTTTTGAAGCTGGTTTGGTGGTGCTGAATTCTCTTAGCTTTTGCTTCTCTGTAAAGCTTTTGATTTCTCTATTGAATCTGAATGAGATCCTTGTTGGGTAGAATAATCTTGGTTGTAGGTTCTTCCCTTTCATCACTTTAAGTATATCATGCCACTCCTTTCTGGCTTGTAGAGTTTCTGGTGAGAAATCAGCTGTTAACCTTATGGGAGTTCCCTTGCATGTTATTTTTCATTTTTCCCTTGCTGCTTTCAGTAATTTTTCTTTGTTTTTAGTTTTTGCCAATTTGATTACTAGTGTCTCGGTGTGTTTCTCTTTGGGTGTATCCTGTGTGGGACTCGCTGCGCTTTCTGGACTTGGGTGGCTATTTCCTTTCCTGTGTTAGGGAAATTTTCTACCATGATATCTTCAAATATTTTCTCTGGTCCTTTCTCTCTCTCTTCTCCTTCAGGAACCCCTATAATGAGAATGTTGTTGCATTTAATGTTGTCCCAGAGGTTTCTTAGGCTGTCTTCATTTCTTTTCATTCTTTTTTTTTATTCTGTTCCCCAGCTGTGAATTCCACCATTCTGTCTTGCAGGTCACTTATCCATTCTTCTGCCTCAGTTATTCTGCTGTTGATTCCTTCTAGTGTAGTTTTCATTTTCATTATTGTATTGTTCATCTCTGTTTCTTCTTTAATTCTTCTGTGTCTTCGTTAAACATTTCTTGCATCTTCTCGATCTTTGCCACCATTCTTTTTCCAAGGTCCTGGATCATCTTCACTATCTTTATTCTGAATTCTTTTTCTGGAAGATTGCCTATCTCCACTTCATTTAGTTGTTTTTCTGGGGTTTTATCTTGTTACTTTATGTGGTACATAGCCCTCTGCCTTTTCATCTTGTCTGTCTTTCTGTGAATGTGGTTTTTGTTACACAGGCTGCAGGACTGTAATTCTTCTTGCTTCTGCTGTCTGCCCTCTGGTGAATGAGGCTATCTAAGAGGCTTGGGGCTTCCCTGGTGGCGCAGTCGTTGGGGGTCCGCCTGCCGATGCAGGGGACATGGGTTCGTGCCCCGATCTGGGAGGATCCCACGTGCCGCGGAGCGGCTGGGCCCGTGAGCCATGGCCGCTGAGCCTGTGCGTCTGGAGCCTGTGCTCCGCAACGGGAGAGGCCACAAAAGTGAGAGGCCCACATACCTTAAAAAAAAAATAAAAAAATAAAAGCTTGTGTAAGTTTCCTGATGGGAGGGACTGGTGGTGGGTAGAGCTGACTGTTGCTCTCCTGGGCAGAGCTCAGTAAAACTTTATAATCAGCTTGACTGTTGATGGGTAGGGCTGGGTTCCCTCCCTGTTGGTTGTTTTGCCTGAGGCAACCCAACACTGGAGCCTACCTGGGCTCTTTGTTGGGGCTAATGACAGACTCTGGGAGGGCTAATGCCAAGGAGTACTTCCCAGAACTTCTGCTGTCAGTGTCCTTGTCCCCAGGTGAGCCACAGCCACCCCCTGCCTCTGCAGGAGACCCTCCAACACTACTAGCAGGTAGGTCTGGTTCAGTCTCCCCTGGGGTCACTGCTCCTTCCCCTGGGTCCTGATATGCACATGACTTTGTGTGTGCCCTCCAAGAGTGGAGTCTCTTTTTCCCCCAGTCCTGTCAAAGTCCTGCACTCAATTCCCACTAGGCTTTAAAGTCTGATTCTCTAGGAATTCCTCCTCCCGTTGTCGGACCCCCATGTTGGGAAGCCTGACGTGGGTTTCAGAACCTTCACTCCAGTGGGTGGACTTCTGTGGTATAAGTGTTCTCCAGTCTGTGAGTCACCCACCCAGCAGTTATTGGATTTGATTTTACTGTGATTGCGCCCCTCCTACTGTCTCATTGTGGCTTCTCCTTTGTCTTTGGATGTGGGGTATCTTTTTTGGCGAGTTCCAGTGTCTTCCTGTTGATGATTTTCCAGCAGCTAGTTGTGATTCTGGTGTTCTCACAAGAGGGAGTGACAGCACGTTCTTCTACTCTCCCATCTTGGTTCCTCGGGTTGCCTGTCTGATTCCTCTTTTTCAGCTGTTGTTGGAAACTGTAGGGGTTTAGTAGCCCATTATTGAACACAGAGGACTGCTTAGATAGTGTGTCTAGCTTGGCTTTTTCCAATCTCTAGGGAATCTGTTTTCACACAGGGAAGGTACAGCAGCTGGTAGGTCCCGCAGTTCTATTCCATCTCAAGCTCTGCTGCTGTTCATGCATCTAAAGGTTGGCTGCAGATAAACTGATGATAGTAATGCCATTATTGCAGGAAAGTCGACAGAATAGAGCCTATCATTACTCTTTCTTGCTGCAAACAGTCAATTCTGATCCCAGGAAAACTTGGATTGCTTATTACAGACAGTGGTATGCATGCATGGACCACATCTTGGGAAACACGGCTTATATCATTATACTCTGTTATCACTAATTTTTTTATCACTAAGTATAATCATTATACTCTGTTATCACTCTGTTATCAGAGGCACCTTACTCATCTCTGTCTATCCAATGCTGATATTCAGTGGTTATTTGTTAAATGTCAGACGAATTAAATAGATTCTTGTGGCAGAGAGTCTGCCTTGCCTGACTTGAAGCATTTTGACTCTGATTCCCTGAACTTTAGAGTTGGAAAATGTTTCTCGAAGCAATTTAACACTGATTCTTATAAGTCATAATTTATGTAGAGTATGAGCATGGTTTTCATTTCTTGCTGGGGTGTAGTGATCAGAATCAGTTGTGGGACTCAAGAACAAAACAACAAACTTATGTCTTTATGCTTTCCCTTAGACTTCATAAATGAGTACATTAGGGGTAGATTTCTGTGTGTGTACTTTTAAAGTCCATTGGCTAAAGCCAACAGGGTTGAGAAGAAATTATAATTACTAAACTTACATAACAGTTGCTAAATGTTTTATTTACCAAGCATAGTTTTAAGAAATTCACATTTAACTAAAGACCATGTAAATAACACTTTTACCACCATTTGACAAATAGGGAAATTGAAGTAAGCACATTAAGTGACTTTCTCAAGGTCATACAATTAGAAAGATGTTGGAGCTGGAGTTTGCACTCAAGCAGTGTTATTCCAGATATTATGATCTTAACCACTGTCATTCATGGAAACTATTCATAAAAACAAGTGGTTTGTGGAAATTATCTGTATGCACAGAAAGAATTGTAGCATTTTAAGCATGTGTGCCAAAAAACTCACTAGAATTCTATAGCTTAATTTTATAGCACAGGAGAATTTTTTTTTCCAATCTCGATTGCTATTACAGATGACTCCGGTACTTTATGTGTATGAGAGTGGGTGGGTGGGTATTGATTATATGAATACACAGAGGTCACTTTTTTTTTCATGCAACTATTAAACAAAAGAATAGAGAAATTCATAAAATGTATAGCTATTTTAAATGTCTTCATTTTACTTCACTATTTTAGTAACTTCTGGGTGTTCTGGTTTTAAATCTACTGGGGAAAACTTAATTGCCAAGATGTAATGGCATACTCCAAGCTTCTAGTAAAACTCTGATCCAGGTAATAAAATTAAGGTTTCTGTTTAGATTCACACTATATAAAATAGTGGTATTCTACATTTAATTTGTTATAATATGTTGTTATGGTTGAAGTATAAGAACAAAGTCCCATATCACACAGATATGTAGTTGGACAAAGAAGCACTGAAATAATCTTTTCATGTCATTGTAGATATTCTCTTTGGATATTACACAAAAACTTGAGAAGTGGTAGTTTAAATATAAGAAACTTAGCTGTAATTTCTGTTTCTAGCCATGATGGAAAACAAGGACTGCATGTTCCTTCCTGCTGAAACAACCAAATAAAAAACAGACAAACTACATGGAAAAGTGGACTTCAAGACAGTAGGCCTCAGACAGTGAGGAAAATTGGCAAACAAACAAATGAAGCCCTACAATTTTCCCAGCTTACTGATTTGAGGGAACTTCCAGGTCATGAGGCAAGGAAGCGGAATGGAAGAAGAGCCAAGTAGACTCCTTGAGCTGAGAAAGTGGAGCTAAGAGGCCAGGAAAACCAAGATAGCTAGAGTTCACAGGGAAGAGAACCAGTGAAGAGAGAACACAGAACTCCAGATATCTGTAGATGGTCCCTCTGAGAATTAAACGCAGTCCACATCAGCATGTGTATGTTAGGAAGCAGGCTGGAGAAAGAGCCATCTGAAAGGGTTAGAGAGCTCATGTGGGTCTAGTAACAATGCCCGTTCTCAGCAGCCACTGTTTACTGGGTAGTACTTGCCTCAGTAGTAGGGAATAATTAGCCCTAGACTGCACTGCTCTGGCTCCATCCCAACAAATCATAAAACTAAGTTTCAAAAGGATCAAACTATTCTCAAGTAATAACTGTGTCCCAGAACAAGGCTCAAAAGTATTTATAGCA
This sequence comes from Mesoplodon densirostris, assembly GCF_025265405.1. Taxonomy (NCBI): domain Eukaryota; kingdom Metazoa; phylum Chordata; class Mammalia; order Artiodactyla; family Ziphiidae; genus Mesoplodon; species Mesoplodon densirostris. The sequence continues at coordinate 57,400,575 of NC_082674.1, forward strand.
GTACTTTTATAGAAATACAAAAATGCCCAACATCTATGAGATAAAATTCACAATGGTTGTCATCTATTAAAGGTGAGTAGGCATGCAAAGAAGCAAGAAAACCCATAAGAAGGAGAATAATCAGTTGAAACTAGCCTAGGTCTTATACAGATGTTAGAATTAGCAGGTAAGGATATTAAAAAGTTAAAATTGTTATGTACAAAAAGTTTAGAAACTTTGGAGGGTATTAAAAAGACCGAAATCAAACTTCTAGAGATGAAAACGATAATTTCATAGGTGAAAAATACACTGGATGGGGTGAATGTCAAACTAGACACTGCAGAAGAAAAGATTAGTGAACTTGACATATCAATAGGAACTATCCAAAATGAAATGGAAGAAAAAACAAAACATGAGTGAATTGTGGAACAACTTCAAGTAGCCTGGTATATGGTTGATTAAAATCCCTGCAGTAGGGAGGGGTGGAGAGTATAAAAAATATTTGAGTAAATCATAGTCTAAAAAATTTCAAACCTTTTGAAAACTATTAACCCACAAATCTAAGAATTCAGTGAACCCCAAGCACAAGAAATATGAAGAAAACTATACCAAACTACATAACCAGTGTAAAATCATAAAAGCAGCTAAAGGAAGAAAAAGAGCAGAGGACCAAAGATGAGTATAACATCAGAATTCTCATCAGAAACAATCTGAGAACAATGGAGAAACACCTTTAAAGTACTAATATTTTTTTAAAAGTATATATAGAATTATATAACTAGCAAAATGTCTTTCAAAAGCAAAGATGAGACTAAGTTTTCAGACATAAAAGGCCTGAAAGAATGCATCACTGCATTCACTACAAGAAATACTGAAGTCTTTCAGGCAGACAAAATGATATTAGATGAAAATGTGGATTTACATGAAGGAATGATGAACACTGGAAGTGATAAACACATGGGTTAATATATAAGAAATTTTTTAATTTATTTAAATCTCTTAAAAGATAATTAAAAATAACAGTGTTGAGGGTTTTTTTTTTTTTTTTTTTTTTTTTTGCTGTACGCGGGCCTCTCACTGCTGTGGCCTCTCCCGTTGTGGAGCACAGGCTCCGGACACACAGGCTCCGCGGCCATGGCTCGCGGGCCCAGCCACTCCGCGGCATGTGGGATCTTCCGGGATAGGGGCACGAACCCGTGTCCCCTGCATCGGCAGGCGGACTCCCAACCACTGCGCCACCAGGGAAGCCCCTTGAGGGTTTTTTAATGTGTAAAAATTAAAGTATGACAATAGTATATAGGCCAGGAGAAAAAAAAAATAGGCAGCCCTAGTTTTGCATTTTTGACATATATGGGGTTCAGTTAGATGACACCAATTCCCTAACAACACAGTTCAAATTTTTGTGAACATAGTATATTTGCTGTGAATACTTTAATAAAAGTCCAAACTTTACAGTTAGCTTAGTCCACATATCACTACTTAAATAACAGATGTGGATCATGATGCGTGACCTATCTTTCAAAGTCTGTTAGTGATTTGTCACCCCACACGGGATTCAGTTCATATGCGATCAACGCTTGTAGTTGTTTTGCCTCCTTGTGTCCTAGTGCTAGCCTATGTGACATTTTACAAAAATGGGTAATTGAAAGAAATTAACCAACAAAGATGAAAATGCAGCAAATAAAAAATAATATTGGAAGTGAAATTCAAGTCAAATGTAAATTAAGTTATAGAATAAATATCTGTTCATGGGAATGTTGGCACTACCACCTTTCAGGAGTTCCCAGATATGCAGCCAGAAACACAGAATGAAGGCAAGCCTAACATAAAAGAAATTAACATGATTAAAAGGATGAACATGTCCCTGAGGAAGTGATGCTGGCAAAAAAACAAAGAAAACCAACTTTGTATTATGGGAACTCTCAGGGCCATTTTATAACATTAAAAGTACAAAGTTTAAAACGTCAGAAGTTAATCATTCAAGTTTAGAAGCAGTAAGATAATTCACCAAGGCATAGAAAAAATCCTCATAACCTATGTGAGAGGAAGAAAACAAACACATTTTCTATGCTTTTAATTATAGTGTACTAAAATTTTTTTTCTTTTTTAAAAATTTTCGTAGACATTTACAACTAACACAGAGCTTTTAGTTTTTTAATAAACATTTTTGAAGGTCTTGAGACAATTGTAAATTTTCCCATTGATTATTAAGATTGCTTTCCATGGGTTTCAATATTCACAGTCATTGTTATGGTCCTGCATTATGTGCAAAGCATCAACTGCCTATATACTGTGGTATAGTTCTTATACCGTACGTGACGTGGTATAATATCACATGAAGGTAAACTGTGATAAAGATGTATACTATAAACCTTAAAGCAATTATTAAAATAACAAAGTGAAGTCAACACAGAAGATTAAAATGGAATAGTTAAAAAAAAAAAACCAAAGGCAGAAGAAGAAAAGACATGAAACAATGCATAATGTAATAGTATTATGACAAATCTAACCATATTAATAATCACATAAAATGTAAATTGCCTTAACACTCTAATTAAAAGGCAGAGATGGTCAGATTGGATTAAAAAAAAAAAAAGACACAACTCTATGCTCCCTACAAGAAATACATTTAAATAAATATAGAGACACAAATAGGTTAAATGTTAAAAAGATGGCACATTTTTGTTATGCTAACACTAGTCAAAAGAAATATTGACTATATTAATATCAAAGTAAATTTTATAGCAAAGAACATTACCAGTGATGAAGATCATGTCATAATAATAAAGTGATCAATCAAGAGGACATACCTATCCCAAATGTTTATGGACCTAGTAACAGCTTTAAAACTCATAGAATAGAAACTGATAGAACTGCAAGGAGAAATGGATAAATCCACAATTACTGTCTGAGATTTGAATACCCCCTCATTAATTAATAGAATCAATAGAAAAATGGGCAAGAATAGAATAGACTTAAGCAAAAGTATCAACCAAGTTGACCTGATTAATGTTTATGGTACACTCCACACCCAATAACAGTAGAATACACATGAACACATGCACAACGTATCAGGATATGACATACTCTGGACCATATAAGTCTCAGTTTAAAAGTATTCTAGTCAAAGTATTAGTATCTCGGATATTAATAGAATTAAATTAGAAGTCGATTACTAAAGGATCCCTAGAAAATCCTCAAATATTTGGAAACAACATGTCTCTAAATCACCCAATAACTTTAAAAAGGGTGGATTATAAAACATTTTGAAATGAATGAAAATGAAAACATAATATGCTGCTAAAGAAGTACTTAGGGATGCTAAACATGTTAAAAAACGAGAAAGGTTTCAAATCAATGACCTCAGCCTCCTGCCTAAGAGACTAGAAAAAGAAAAGCAAATTAAAACCAAAATAAGCAGAATAAAGGAAATAAAGACCAAAGCAGATTCAATAAAATATAAAAAAAAACTAGAAAAAATGAAATAAAAAAATCAGTTCTTTGAGAAGATCAATAAAATTGATATATTTTTAGTAAAACTGATCAGAGAAAAGAGAGAACACAAATTACCAATATCAGGAATGAGAGGTGGTGTAACTACAGATTCTACTGATAGTAAAAGTATGATAAGGGAATATTATGAACAACTTTATGTCAAATAGATTTGACAGCATAGATGAAATGGACAAATTCCTTAGAAGTCACAAATTACCAAAGCTCATTTAAGAAGAAATAGATAACCCAACAGCTCTATATTTATTAAATTGATATTGTAGTTTAAAACCTTAGAGAAAGGTTTCTTTAAGAAAACTCCAGGCCAGTTGGCTTCACTACTATATTTTACCAAACATTCAGGACAAAAGTAATACCAATTCTACACAAACTCTTCCAGAGAACTGAAGAGGATGGACTGTTTCCCAACTCATTCTATGAGTTGGAGCATTGTCCAAATATTAAAACTTGAAGAAGACAATAATAGAAAACTAAAGACCAATATATTTAATGAACATATTTAATTTCAAAAATTCTAAACAAAATATTAGCAAAGCAAATCCAACATTATGTAAAAAGAACGATGAATCATGACCAAATGGCATTTACCCCAAGAATGCAGGGTTGGTTCAGCATTTGAAAGCAAACAATGAAATTCACTATATTAACAACTGTAAAAGAAAAATAATATGATGAATAGATTGGAAGGAAATTTACTCAACCTGATTAAGGGCATCTACAGAAAAGTACAAGTAACATGATAATGGTGAAAATCTGAATGTTTTTCTGCTAAGATTGGGAATAAGAAATGTCTCCTTTTACCATGTCTAATCAGTGTTGTACTGGAGGTTCTTATTAAGGCAAGAGAAAGAAATGAAAATCACCAACATTGAAAAGAAGATATATAACTTTTTATTTGCAGAAAATATGATCATCTATTCAGAAAGTCAGTGTAATCTACAGAAAAAAATGCTGCTAGAAATAATGTTTACCAAAGTTACAGGATATAACATCAATATGCAAAAGTAAATTACATTTCTATATACTAGCAACAAATGAAATTGAAAGTTAAAAGTATTATTCATAAATGCTTTTAAAAATGGGAAGTACTTAGGGATAAATCTAACAAAAGATATGAAAGACCTGTACACTGAAAACTATACAAAAATGGCTAAAAGAAATTAAAGACCTAAATAAATGAAGAGATATACCATGTTCATGATTCAGAAAACAGTTCTCCCCAAAGTAAGCTATAGATTAATGCCAATCATAATATTATAATATCAACACACTCCCAATCATAATATCAACAGCCAGTTTTTTTGTAGAAACTGACTTTAAAATTCATATGGAAATGCAAAGGACCTAGAATTGCCAAAAGTGACCTTGTAAAAGAATGAAATTGGAACACTCACATTACCTGATTTCAAGATTTGTAAATAAAGTTACAGGAATCAAGACAGTGTGGTAGTGGCTTAAAGATAGACAAATAGACCAATAAAATAGAATAGATAGTTTGTAAGTAGACACACTTATCTGGAAAATTGAATTTTGATAAAGATACAAAAGCAACTCAGTAGAGAAAGAATAATCTCCAATAAATTATGCTGTAACAATTGAACATATGCCAAAAAAAACCCACTTTCAATTCATACCTCATGCTATACAAAAATTAGTTTGAAATGTATCATAAACCTAAATATAAAACTTAGAACTATAAACCTCCTATAAGAAAACAGAAGAAACTGTGTGACCTTGGATTACCCAGAGTAGTTTTAGATATGACACCAAAAACAATCCATAAAAGAACAAATTGATAAATAGGAATTTATCAAAAGATACTTTTGCTCTTCAAAAGACACTTAATATTTTCATCAAGGGGGCCAATACTATTTAATGGGGAAAGAATAATCAAATGATGCTAGGACAACTGAATATTGACAGGCAAAAGAATTAACTTTGACTACTACCTCACACCATATAAAAAAATTACTCAGAATGGATCACCGACCTAAATGTAAGAGCTGAAACTATAAAACTTTTAGAAGAAAACATAGGAGTAAACTTTGAGGTAATAGTTTCTTAGATATGGCACTAAAATCACATGACAAAGAAAAAACTGATAATTTACATCAAAATTTAAAATTTTTGTTCTTCAAAAAAATACCATCAAAAGAGAAAAAGAAAAAAAGGACAACCCACAGACTAGGAGAAAAATCTTTGCAAATCACATTCTGATTAAGGACTTGTATCCAGAATATATAAATTACTCTAAAAACTCAACCTTAAAAAAAAACTACTCAATAAAAAAGGGAGGGGAGAGCAAAGATTTGAACAGCTAATTTATCAAGATATACAGATGGCATATAAGCACATGAAAAGATCATCATCAATAGTCATTAGGGAAATAAAAATTAAAACTTTAGTGAGATACCACCATACACATATCAGAATGATTAAAATTAAAAACACTGACTATGTCAAGTATTGGTAACATCTGGAGAGACTGGAACTCATGCTGCTGATGGCAACATAAACTGATAAAAAACCATTTAGAAAACAGTTTTATGATTTATATGAAACTCTAGTAAAAGAAAACTACCATATTGTGGCAGAAAGCAGATAGTAATTACTTGGGGATGAGAAGATCAGAGAAGAATGGATGGAAGAGATTACAAAGAGAATTTTGGGGGATGATGAATATGTTTACTATTTGATTTTGGTGACCTTGTCATGACTGTATATGTATTATACTTCAAAACTGATTATTTTAAGTTTAAGTATTATTAAGTTTAAACTGATTAATTTAAGTATGTGCAGTTTACTTTATGCCAATTATACTTCAAAGCTGTTTATTAAAAATAAAATTAGTTGTATTTGTACACTCATATTCATAGCAGTATTATTCACAATAGCTAAAACATGGAAGTAACCCAGGTGTCCATCAATGGGTGAATGGATAAGCAAAATGTGCTATATACATAAAATGGAGTATTATCCAGCCTCAAAAAGGAAGGAAATTCTGACATATGCTTCAACATGAATGATCCTGAAGATCATTATGCTAAGTGAAACAAGTCACAAAAAGACAAATACTGTATGATTCCGTTTATATGAAATACTTAGATTAGTTAAAATCATAGAGACAACCCTGATTGCAAACTATACTATGAAGCTACAGTAATCAAAACAGTATGATACTGACACAGAAACAGACACAAAGATCATTGGAACAGAACAGAGAACCCCAAAATAAACCCACACTTATACGGTCAATCTACAACAAAGGAGGTAAGAATAGACAATGAGGAAAAGACAATGTCTTTAATAAATGGTATTGGGGAAACTGGACAGCTACATGCAAAAGAATCAAACTGGACTACTTCCTCACGTCGTATACAAAAATAAACTCAAAATGGATTAAAGACTTAAATGTAAGGCCTGAAATAATAGAACTCTTAAAAGAAAACATAGGCAGTACACCCTTTGACATTAGTCTTAGCAGTATTTTTTTTGATTTGTCTCTGCAAACAAAGGAAACAAAACCAAAGTAAACAAATGGGACTACATCAAACTAAAAAGCTTTTGCACAGTGAAGGAAACTATCAACATAATGAAAAGTCAGCCTACTGAAGTAGAGAAGATATTTGTAAACAATATATCTGATAAGGGATTAATATCCAAAATATATAAAGAACTCATACATTCAACATCAAAAAAACAAAGGACCTGATTTTTAAAATGGGTGGAGGACCTGAATAGACATTTTTCCAAAGAAGATGTATAGATGGCCAAGGGACACATGAAAAGATGCTCAACATCATTAATCATCAGAGAAGCACAAATCAAAACCACAATGAGATATCACCTCACACCTTTCAGAATGGCAGACATCAAAAAGACCACAAATAACAAATGTTGGCAAGGATGTGGAGAAAATGGAACCCTCATGCACTATGGGTGGGAATGTAAATTGGTGTAGCCACTATGGAAAACAGTATGGAGATTCCCCCAAAAATTAAAAATAGAACTACCACACAATTTGGCAATTTCACTCCTGGATGTTTACTGGAAGAAAATGAAAACACTAATTCAAAAAGGTATAGGCACTCCAATGTTCACTGCAGTAATTTTTTTTTACAATAGCCTAGATATGGGAGCAACCTAAGTGCCCATCAATGCATGAATGGGTAAAGACAATGTGGTATCTCTATAGATATAGAATATTTTATATATATATATATAAATATTCCACTATGTGTATATATGTGTATACATATGTATATATGCACACACACACCCAATGGAATATTACTCAGCCCACAAAAATGAAATCTTGCCATTTGTGACAGCATGTATGGATCTGTGGGATATTGTGCTAAGTAAAATAAGTCAGAGAAAAATATATTGAACTTTTCACTCGTGTGATTCCACATCCAATATAAAAACCAAAACAAACAACAACAGACACATAGATACAGAAAACAATACAGAAAACAAACAGGTGTTTGCCAGAAGAAAGAAGGGTGAGGGGGTGGGTGAAATAGGTGAAGGGGATTAGGAAGTACAAACTTCCAGTTATGTAATAAATAAGTCATGGTGATGTAATACACAGCATAAGGAATATGGTCACTAATATTGTAGTAAGTTTGTATGGTGACACCTGGTTACTAGACTTATCATTGTGATCATAATATGCAAATGTCAAATCATTATGTACCTAACATAACTGAAACTAACATAATATGGTCCGTCAACTATATTTCCATTTTTAACAAAACAATAGAGACAAAGTAGAATGGTGGTTGCCAAGGACTGGGAGTAGGAAGGAATGGGTAGTTATTGTTTAATGGGTTTAGAGTTGCAGTTTTACAAGATGATAAAAGTTCTGGAGATGGCTGGTAGTTATGATGAGAAAACAGCTATTTTGAGTTGTTGCCTGGTCATTTAACGGTATGACAACTCTGCTCACATCCAGAGTCTGGATATTTAGATAAGGACCTGAGCTTAGAATTCTTACCACAAGTTCCCAGTTTGCTTTCCCCTGGGCACCTTTTAAAATAACCACTTAGAGTTGATCCAGCAAAAAGTTAGCGACCTCCACCCCCACCACCTTATAGTAACGGTGCTTGCTACCCTGCTCTCTTATCTCCTGCTCACTCGTGACCGGGGACAGAGGACTTCCCTTCCCCTGGCTCTTTGCACCCTGCTGCCCTTTTTCTGGGATCTGTAAGTAATAAATCTTGTGACCTTACTTCCTTTATGTGAATGTATTGAAACTGAGCCTTCAGTCAAAGGACCCTGGGGTTTTTACTTCCCCAAAGTGGGAGCTGGGATGCTGAGTGAGCCACCTGCCAACCCTGTGTGGGCGGCTTGTGTCTTCTTCATTCAGGTCATAACCTGATATCCTTAATTGGCTGCACAATGTTACGAATGCATTTTATACCACTGAACTTACCACTTAAAATGGTTAAGATGATAGATTTTAAGTTATGTATAATTTACTGCAATAAGAAAGTGGAAATAAGTAAATAAAATTAGTTGCAATGTAGAATCTGAAGCCAAATCAATTAATTTTCTATGCTCTGGTATATTAAAATCAATTGGTCTATATTGTACTTTAAAGAGATCTTTTATACATGTGTAGTATATCATCACACAATGGTCACTTGGAAAACACTGGTTCACTGAGCTATGCTGATCATCAAAATGCTGACATGTCATATACAACCACCTTTCTGTACTATTGCCACTAATCTCAGGAAATGTCTTCCATGTGTCAAAAAGCTGTCAAACTCATGGTGACTGATACAAGTTTTCCAAGATTCTAAATTTTGTTTGAAAGCTTGAATTTTATCATTGACAACAAAAATAATGTCCATTGTTTTCCTTGAAGTAACAGGCTACCTTTTTCTTTTTTGAGACAGTGTCTGCTAAATACCTAAATCTGAATAACCATACTTTGTCATTCATCCAAGTGAAAATGGTATTCTTTGTAAAAAATAAACTCATCCATCTTGTACCACTGATTGAGGCAACATTACACTGATTAAGGCAACATTACACACGGGTATGCGGCCACAAGGCTTCTTGTATACTTCCCATTTGGTCTCCCAGAATGTTAAAAAGGCATACACTCAAGAGTTGAAATTTGATAAAATTGATAATTATTGCTTCATTGCAGGCATTAAGTGAAATGCCTTTTCTTTTGTCTTTAACTGCAAGTGTATGGCAGTGACAAATACAATGAGTACTAGTACCTTTTGTGGCTCCTCTTTTGATATTTACTACAGTGCTACTAGTTTTACCCACCTTTGCTTTCAAACCCCTAGTGTAAATACAAGCACAGTGAAAAAGGAAATAATGTCTTACTACTATTATGAAAACAGTTTTGACTTCACATACCCTCTGAAAAAATCTCTTGAGGACTCCATGGAATCTGAAGACCACATTTTGAGAACCATTGCTACAGAGTATACCATGCCAAAATTAGAAGCAACAGACCAGAATTCCATTCGGCAATATGAATAAGGATTAATGGTTCTAGGAGGTGGGGGGAGTAGACAAATACCTATTATATTATACTTTATGGAAACATTAAAAATATATACACATAATACATGTTTAAAAGAACATTAAAGGATACATATCAAACACATTAGAGAGGCTACTGTGGGGTTGAGAAACATTGTTTTCAGCAACAGCAATTGCTAGGTCAATTTTTATGTTTTTTAACATCTCAGGCCAGTTTTGGGTTTTTGCATTACTGTCTAAGAGGTATTGAAATAGTTGCAGTAGTTCCTAAATATTGATGAAAATCTAGCAATGGAAAGGAACACTTAAGAACAAAAAAAAGGAAGAGTTAAGAAATGAGCTATGGGAATATGAGTCAAAATGCAAAATCCTAACTACATACTTATTTTCTTCCTCTCCTCTTGGGTAGTCCCAGTAATGAAATCTAATGGTTTTTATTCTTTTTGTTGTTGATGTTACATGTTTTCAAATATGAGAGACATTGTGCTCAGTTCATTCTTTTGAGTACAGCCCCAGAGTCTATTGCTTTATAGCACCCATCCAAACTTCCTTTATGAGGAGAAATTTTCTTGTCTATTGACAGCTTATCTGAACTGTGATTCTGTCACATAATGAGAGCCCGAGTGGCAGAACTCTAGAACTCTTTACTTGATAACGTAGCTTATATTTGGACCAAACTGATTCATGGTGAGTGAAGGATTATTTCTTTTTCTCACTACTGTCATCAATCTGCATTTAGAGAAAGGGAATGCTCAGAGATCCTGGAGGTTCCTAACAGCTAATATGAAGCTTTCAAAGAAGATGCTCTTTATAACTACCTGATGATTGAAGAAATCCTTACCTCTAATCCTTTCTCTAGTAAGAAGTCTTACTCCATAATTGTTTTACCCATACATAGTTCCATTTTCTAATATTTTTGCATCTATTTTACTTCCCTGAACCCTCTTGCAATGTTAAGTCCTTCCAGATGGAGCACACCAGGTGGAACTAGCATCAATCATAAATATTAATGTACTAGGTACAGAAGGCAGACTTAGTACACTGGCAGGAGTGGGGAACATTTAAGTAATTACTATTTTTCAGATACTTTTGCTATGTGCTTTGCAAGTTTAATGTCATTTAATTGTCACAACTGCATGGTGGCGTTATTCCCAGGTCAGAGATGAGACAATAGGGACTCAATTTTACTTCCTGAGCTATACTCAGTTTTAAGACCAGTTCAGGTTGACTCCAGATCTCATGCTCCATCCACAGTAATTACTTTCTACTTCATATTTTCCACAGTCACCATTATTATTCTTTTAATATTCATCCATTCTTTTGCTGTGATTTGTTTATGGTGTTGGACAGGCCTTCTACTTTTTTTCAATACAACTAGACTATTATATTAAAAGGATGAAAATTTTAAATGTTTAATAGAAAACATTTCCTTCTTTGGTATGAAAAAGTTAGTACTATATTCTAAATGCAAATACAGACAACATTGTTTAAGTGCTAAAGATATCCTGGACCATTTATTACATCTCCAAGTCTGGGAATACTCTCTGTTGGACAGAGTGAAACAGATGGATAAAACTCCTTGACACTATTTAGTTACCTCAGCTTTCTTTGTGGTTTAGTGTAATTTTAGCTCCCAAAAGACATGCAAGGAATAAAAAATTCTAAGGGAGGAATAATTAAAATGAGGTTTAAAATAGGCTGTTTTCATTTGACAAGACATTTAAGAATATTCAAAAATAAAATTTACTCTTAAAATTACCACCTAGGGCTTCCCTGGTGGCGCAGTGGTTGAGAGTCTGCCTGCCGATGCAGGGGACACGGGTTCGTGCCCCAGTCCGGGAAGATCCCACATGCCATGGAGTGGCTGGTCCCATGAGCCATGGCCGCTGAGCCTGCACGTCCGGAGCCTGTGCTCCGCAATGAGAGAGGCCACAACAGTGAGAGGCCCGCGTACCGCAAAACAAAAAACAAAAAACAAAACAAAAAAAAACCCACCTAATTACTTGCCTGACTCCCTAGTATTATAGTTGTTTTTGTTTTCATTAAGCAGTATTTAAAATACATTCAGGGAAAGGAAATAAGGGACCTAGTAAATATGTGAAGTATTTGAGTAAAGTAGATTAAATTTAGAGAAAAATATGCATTTTAATATGCATTTTACAGCTTTAAGATATGAGACATGCAAATCATTGTCTCTATATCCCAATACACAGGGAAGGAAATTTAAGCCCTGGGACCACTAGTGCTTTAAACTCCTGGGAAGAGAAACGCCACATCTCTAAGCAGCAATTATTACCAAAACTGTTGAAATGTCATTTCTAGTAGTTGGCAATGGTTTGTTCAGAAAGAGAACCATAGTTCTAGGCTCTCTAGACAGTTTCAGCACTTGTGAATATATCCTTTACTGATGAGCTTGTTCAAATAATTCACCAAGCTGTTAATCCTCTGCTTTAAATTGCAATTGGCAATGATATTTTTCCACAGTGTGTGGTAGTGCACTTAAAAACACAAAAGATTTATGTTAATACATCTTTTAATTAGTTCTGCCATTGCACTTTTTGTGTTATCAGTGGCATAGAAAAAAAAATACATTTTTGAGGGGTGGAACGCTGAGGCAGTATAGCTTACTTTTATTTATAACAAGATGTTTGTAGAGAAAAAAAATTTCAGGTAGAAGCACTCAACTAGTTATTTAACTATTTCCAAGTATTTTAAAATCAAAATTAAGTAAATAGATAAAATATTTACTGATTTTTTAATGTCTTAAATTTTATTTTTGTGAATTGTCACCTATACATGAAACAAAATCTTTTTTTATTATTATTTCTGCTTCCATTACTGACTTATTCTGTTTTCTTAGGCATACCCTTAGTATTTTCCTGCCTCAGAGTCCTGATATACACAAAGGGAATTACATTTATTATTCACTTAATTAGTACTTTCATTTGTACCTCACATTGCAGGGTCATTTTTTAAAACAGCTAATTGCTAACACTAATTGGGCACTGGCATATGCATTTTACATTTATTATTTCATTTAATTCAGTGAAGAAGATATTGTCGCATTCTTTAGATAAGGAAATACATAAACATAAGGAAATATGAAGTGGTTAACTAGTTCAAGATCACATAGCTTACACATGAGAGAGCCAGAATTCGAACCAGTCTGGCACAAGTGTTCGCTCTCTTAACCACTACTCTATTATTTACAATGGAAAATGTGACATCCACATCTTATATATGAGAAAATTGAGACTCAAATGAGGTTAAGTGACTCAGTCAAGGTTATATTCAAGGCTAGAACAAGTACTAGAACCCAGACCTTCCCAATATCATCCTACTTAATTTTGTACTAGATCATGCTGTTGGTCTGAACCTCTTTTCTGTTTAGAGTTAAGAAATTTAAAAATTGCTTATACATCTATAATATTTCAACTCTTCACCTGCTCAAGAGTCTATTTTTAAATATATTTGATTAAAACATGCAATAAATAATATAAATAATTTGGCTATATTCAAAAGCCTGAAATATAACTTCCATGTTCCAAAATGCCATCTAAAATAATATTTTATGGATTTACTTTTACTCTTGATTTTATATTTTAAAAAATTATGTTACTTTTAGGGCTTCCCTGGTGGTGCAGTGGTTGAGAGTCCACCTGCCAATGCAGGGGACACGGGTTCGTGCTCCAGTCTGGGAAGATCCCACGTGCTGCGGAGTGGCTGGGCCCGTGAACCATGGCCGCTGAGCCTGCGTGTCCGCAGCCTGTGCTCCGCAATGGGAGAGGCCACAACAGTGAGAGGACCGTGTACTGCAAAAAAAAAAAAAAAATTATGTTACTTTTAGTAAACCCAGGACTAAAATTTTTTCCTCAGTTTTTCACAGCAATTCTATTGGCATACTTTTTTCAATAGTTTCCTATCAATACCTAAAATTGTTCATAAATATGTAATAAAACTCAAGACAACAAAATGTTTTCAGAATTATATTTTCAGCATTGTTTATTTTTAAAATCAACAAACATTAAGAACTTTGTGTTCTTATTTGGGGTGTTTTGACTTTGATCTTCAGCAGTTTGACTATGATATCTCTAGGCTTGATTTTACTCATATTTATCTTGTTTCAGATTCACTGAGGTGCTTGGATAGTAAATTTTTGTCTTTCCGCAAATTTGGGAAGTTTTCGCTCATTACTTCTTTATATTTTTTTATTCCTCATTCTCTTTCTCTCTTTTTCTTCTGGAACTTCAATTACCCTTTTGATACTGTACTACAAGTACTTGAGGCTCTTTATATTTTATTTCCACCTTTTTTCCTCTCTCTTCTTCAGATTGAATATTTTTTATTGATCTATCTTCAAGTTAACTGAATATTTTTACTGTTATCTTCATGTAGCTATTTAATCCATCATATAACTTTTTAAAATTGCACTTTTTAGTTCTAAAATTTCCATTTGTTTCATTTTTTTATAGTTTCTTTGCTAATTTTCCTATCATTTTATTCACTGCAAACACATTTTCATTTATATATTTGAGCTTTTTTTTTTTTTTTTTTTTTTGCAGTACACGGGCCTCTCAGTGTTGTGGCCTCTCCCGTTGTGGAGCACAGGCTCCGGATGCACAGGCTCAGCGGCCATGGCTCACGGGCCTAGCCACTCCATGGAATGTGGGATCTTCCCAGACCGGGTCACGAACCCGTGTCCCCTGCATCGGCAGGTGGACTCTCAATCACTGCGCCACCAGGGAAGCCCCATTGAGCGTGGTTTTAATAGCCACTTTAAAATCCTTGTTTGATTATGGTAACATACTGACCATCTTACAATTGGTCCCTGTGGATTATCATTTCTCTGGAGATTAATATACATTTCCTGGCTCTTCATATGTCAAATAATTTTGGATTGTATCCTAGAAAGTATGTTGGTTATGTTGCAGAGACTCTGAATTTGGTTATATTCCTCTGAATAGTCTTGATGTTTTTGTTTTAGCAGGCAGTTAGTTTGGTTAGACTCAGACAGCAACCTCTGCCTTGCCTGTGGTGGGTTGAAGCTCAGGTCTGTCTCAATTTACACTCCTTTCAATCAGCTCAGCACATGTGTGGTTCTAGGGACAGCCAGAGATTTGAGCAGAGTTTATACACAGAATTTTAGATTTGCCCTATTTGGCTCCCTCCTTTCTGATGTTCTCTTTCTGGCAACTATGCTTACCTTGTCTCCTTCCCTTGGTTCCTCTCTGCAGGAAAATGGCAGACATTTTCTCAGGATTTTAGCTACTTTTCCCTGTGCCACAACTGTGTTTGACCTCAGAGTGAAGTCTCAAATAGAGAAAATTCATCTTCTGAAGATTATTGCCTCCAATTCTTAGTTTCCCTCTAACATCTGTCTGCTTTTGTCAACTCAACTCTTTAGAACCTGTAGGTGGTTGAACTTTTAATTTTGTCCAGAGTTTTTAGTTGTTAACTAATGGGGGGCAAGGAGAGGACCTGTTTGATAAAAGCTTTCTTTATATTAGAGGAAGAACTGCCAATTTTATTTATTTTGAATAGAAAGCAATAGTATAGAGATTTTGCTCATGAGAAGCTCTCAATCTGGGCATAAATGTGTCATATTTCACAAGACCCAAAACAACACCAAACATCTAGATACAGAAATCCATATTTTAACATCTAAACCAGCTAGGAGACCCAAGTTCTGCTCCTAATCTTGTCATTACCTAATTGCCTAAATAAATTTCTGTGGACATCTGTTTATTCACTATGAAAACAGAGAGTTTATATTAGATATCTAAGATATGCTCAAAGTTCTATGATTCTAAAAGAAGTAGGTTCATTTGAGACCTTATGTTTATGTGTTACTATTTCTAATATATTTTGAAAATTATAATGCTTCAATTCAATACCAAAATTTTAATTAGAAGGTTTTAATTGTATAACTTCATATAATAGATGGTTCCTGGAAAGATTTTATAAATTAATATCAAATAATATTACTAGTACATAATGGATGACTGTCATTTATAGGAATTGTATGGATTATTTTTTTGTAAAGATCATTTTTGTTAAAATAATCATTTCCTAATTTAGCTTTTGTTTAAATGTAAATTCCCACAAAAAGACTGGTTACTGACACCTGCTTTATGTTAGAAATTTCCATATAATTTATTGCCATG
The DNA here is from genome assembly GCF_025265405.1 of Mesoplodon densirostris. Lineage (NCBI taxonomy): Eukaryota > Metazoa > Chordata > Mammalia > Artiodactyla > Ziphiidae > Mesoplodon > Mesoplodon densirostris. Next base: position 57,416,744 of record NC_082674.1, read on the forward strand.
ATTTGAGGTACCAATAACCTGTAAGCTTTGTTGTATAGAATTATTGGCTTTTACCAACAGATTATTTTTGTTGAATAAAGTACCTGTATAATATTAATTAATATGTATATAAAAAAACTTTAAAATTTTAAAACAACATTTTCAGTCTTTTACTTAGCTAAAAATAGTTTATATAGACATTGCTAATCATTTAAAATACATTTTAAATTAAATTATGACTTATTTCATTATTGCTTAATTTATTAATATTTTGTTATGCTCTCATTTTCATATCTATGCTGACTTTACAATTTCTTGCTATGAGCAAAGTAGTCACTGATTTACTTCAACGTAATATATATTCACTCTTTTTACAAATTCAGTCCATTTCAATATGTAGATTTTTATTTATCTCACAGTGGAGATTTTTGTTTTTATTTTTGTTGCTCTCAACTACTCCAATATGTTATCAAATTTGGCTTCTTTTCTTTTTTCAGTGAGTAAATAAAAAGTTCTTTTAGTGTCAAGACAGTTGTAGCAGGGTATGGTAACTGTTAGAAATGTTTTTTTATGTGTCTTTTTTGTAATTTATTTGTTATATATAATCTTGTTTGGGTTATATTCATTGTTTTAACACCACCTATGATTCGTCCCTTTTTTTTTTCTATAAATCAGCTAAGAAATACATGTGAAAGCTGAAGTCCTAAAAATTTAACAATCAACTTTAAAAGAGATTTTGTTTCCAAACTTTAGAATTATCTAAACCTATTAAGATTGGTACATTCATTATTCAGTTTTCCATCAATTTTGTAAAATATGGGCACAATATTTTAAAATATCCAAATAACTGCACAAATGCCATTTTATAAGAATGGTAATGCTAAGAAAACAGTACAGTAGGCTTTTATAAGGTGCATAAATTTAATTTTAATGAATGTGGCATACAAAAAGCGGTATAAGGACTATTGATATGTGGTATTTCAAATTTTAGGTTTATAGCTGTATTCTACAAGTAAGTTTGTTTCCAAAATAGTTGAAAATAGTTTAAAGAAATTAACGATTTTACCCTATTATGTAAACTCTCTTAGTCTTTTCATGCTTTAGGTATAGCTTGATCCAAGTGCTTAAATGATGTCTTGTGGTCAGTCTGTCACTCTATCTCTATCTCTGTGTTCCTGTCTGTTGACTTCATCTTCAGCCAAGCTCTCTCTACATAGTAAGAAAAATGGATCCTAACATTTCTACTTTTACATGCCTTTTCATCTCAACCTCTAGGAGGAGACCCCCCCCCCCAACACAATTTCCATCTCAATCACAGAACATGAGCTCTGGTTATCCCTGCTTGGTCACATGCAAACTTTGGGGTAGGGAAGTGGCCCCTTATTGACAACCCTACCAGAATCATGTGACATACAAGAGGGGCAATTTCCAAAAAGGAGACATGTGGGGCAGACGGAAAAGTAACATTTTTTTCTTGAGTTGACCCTTGTCCATCCCCCTAAAATGTTGTTTGTCGTTATTGTAGACTTACTGTCCTTTGTTTTGTGAGACAGCAAGAAATAATACAGTTCCTTTCAACACTAGGCAACTATATAATGTTGCAAACACATTTGCCTCTTTTTAAAATGTTGGATGTAGTATTTATATTTTAGAGAAGACAGAATACTGCTGATGAAAGGGGTGGATTACTTTAGGAAAGTACTATTGAAATCTCACATAACTCTCATAATTTTTATTCCAAGTTGGGTATATTCCACATCAAAGAGAGCCAAGTACTTTAAGCAAGTTATGGGATATAACATAGGAACAGTAATATTTGTCTGGAAAAAGCTCTAAAATTGATGAGTTAAGCTTAAAATAACAACAAATAATCAATTCAAATGGTATCATATGACATACAGAAAATATTTAAATGTGCCCACAAATTTCCCAATGAATGTTTACATATAGAACATATAAATGTTTCCTGCCATGTCAACCTTAGTTATCCATCTATATACATTTTCATTTCTCTGATGCTGGGCTCCTGATCAAGCTTCTACTCCTGCACTGTGTCTGGAACTATAAATGCATGAGTCATAATACTACTTTGTGAAACAAGTTGAAAAAGTCAATCTAAAAGCTTAACCACAGAAATCATGGGTTTGAAACATATCCATCAATTAGGTGAAGAGGACAAACTAAATATTGTTCTTCTTTAGGTAACCATGTTAAAGAGGGAATTTGTGAGCAAAATTCTCCAAAGACCTACAGATAAGGTTTACCCAATATTGAAAATGTTTCTCCAAATAATTAAAGATTATTTAATATTAGAATCTTACATTAGAATTGTTAACTAAGTGATTTAAAATAGACTTTTAATTACTCTAGAGAGTAAAAAGCTGCCTAATCAACCCATATAGTCATGAGAGATGATAAATGTTTATATTTTAAGTCCATAATTTTTAGGTTTGTGTTGTATACATCAATAGATAACCAAAACAATTGATAAGTTCTTTTCATTCTTTACAAATTTGATTTCTCTCATTTATGTATTTTTATTTGTAATGCCTAGTAACTACAGGAGAACTGTTAAATAACTGGTCATTGTGGGTATCCTATCTTGTGTTTTTTGCTGAATATGTCTCAGGGCTTTAGAATGAGCTACATATCCTGCTAATAGTTTTTATTATATTTACCCTATTATTTACCTCATTTTTAAAAAAAATCAAGGATTTCTGGGTTTTTAAAAAATGTTTTATTATCATCATTAATGAAGATGACTATGGTGGACACTACTTGATATCCTCCAATATCTATTCTCCCTTTCTTTGTTTATTAAAATTTCTAATTTTAGTTAGAAAATTGGGGTCCATAAGCTTCCCAGCACTAGGGTGCCACTATAGCATTTCTGCACTGTTTACACTCAATTTATTTCAGTAGAGAGAAGTAAAATTTTATTTTGTTTAAGCTACTGTTACTTGGAGTGTTTTTACAGCAAGTAAGCTTGTTGCCTAATTAATAAAATGACTATGTGAGTTTTGTCTCTTGTTTTCCTGGTTTCAATTTTATATTTATATTGTTAGGCTTCCTCATACTAAGCCATCCTTGCTGTACTAGAATAATCCAACCCACTCAGTCATATTCTTGTACTGTTCTTGGAATGTGCTGACGGATTCTATGTGCTAATATTTTGTTTGGGATTTTTTTAGAGACATTGGTTTTCTTTCTTTTGTATGTGAAATCTATTTTATACATTGGTATCAATGACATGGCCACATTATAAAAAGGATGTAGAATACTTCCTTCTTTTACTATACTCTAGAATAATCTAAATAATATAGGATTATCTATTTCTTATAGAATTAATTTTTGAAACCCTCACAGTCTGGTACTTTTGGAGGAATAGCTATTTGACTATTTTATTTATCCTATGGTAATTGGTCATTCAGATTTTCTATCTCTTTTCAGGTAATTTAAGGAAAATTCATGAAAAGATAATTGTCTCAAGTGAAATAGTAACAAAGTATTGTGAAGATTATGAAATATGTGGAATTAAAATATAATTCAACAATTATATAAAGTATCAAAGGGAGGAACTCTAAGTATACTGTTGTAAGTTTTTTCAATATATGCAATTGAAACCAAGTTATTTAGGTAAAATGTGATGTTAAAGATATATACTGCAAAATCTAGAGTAACAACTAAAAATTAGAAAAGGAAAACTAAGAATCCAATAGTGGAGGTACATTAACATCATTTAAATATTTGGTTAATCCAAAAGAAGGCAAGTAAGAAAAGAAAAAAAGAAACAAAGAATAGATGACACAAATAGTGCACAATCAGCAAGATGTTGTCTTACCTGGTTTTATGGAAGCCATCTCGTCTCATTCTCTGTCAAAGGTGAAGCAGTTTGTGTGTTCTGTCTCTCCTTAGACAAATAAGTATGACTTATTTGTCATACTTTATGTTTCTGTCTCACTTTTTTTTAAATTTTATCAATTTTTAAATTGAAGTACAGTTGATTTACAACGTTGTGTTAATTTCTACTGTACAGCAAAAGTGATTCAGTTATACATGTGTATACATTCTTTTTTTAATATTCTTTTCCATTCTGATTTATCATAGGATATTGAATATAGTTCTCTGTGCTATATGGTAGGACCTTGTTGTTTATCCATTCTACATATAAAAGCTTACATCTGCTAAGCCCAACCTCCCACTCCAACCCACTTCCTCTTGGCAACCACCAGTCTGTTCTCTATGTCTGTGATTCTGTTTCTATTTCATAGATAGGTTCATTTGTGTCACCTTTTAGATTCCACATATAAGTGATATCGTATGGCTTTTGTCTTTCTGACTTAATCCACTTAGTATGATAACCTCTAGGTCCATCCATGCTGCTGCAAATGGCATTATTTTGTTCTTTTTTATGGCTAAGTAGTATTTCATTGCACATATGTATCATATCTTCTTTATCCATTCATTATTGATGGACATTTAGGTTGTTTACATGTCTTGGCTATTGTGAATAGTGCTGCTGTGAACATAGGGGGACATGTATTTTTTTGAATTATAGTTTTGTCTGGATATATGCTCAGGAGTGGGATTTCTGGATCATATGGTAATTCTATTTTTAGTTTTCTGAGGAAACTCCATACTGTTTTCCATGGCTGCACCAACTTACATTCCCACCAACAGTGTAGGAGGGAGGAGCTTGTCACTTTTAAAAATTCAGTTCCTAGGTTGCCTTGTAACCTCAGCTCTCTAATAGGTTCCAGAAAACAATATATTTTTCTGTCTCTGTTTTATTTTTATTTTTTTAGATTATCCAGCTATATCTCAGTTTTAAGATGAGAAATACATTCTCTTGTGACTTCCTATATCTTAAACAGGTGTGGAACTCCTTTTCAATGGTTTCTGTCTTTTGACTAATGTACCCAAGTTATTCGGTATACAAATTTATAACTATTATATTTTATTTTTGAATTTTACCATATGGTTTTATAAAGTAAACTTTGTCTCATTTAGTGATTTGAAGCCTGAGTTTCATCTTGCATGATATTAAAATTGTGAATTTTGCTTTTTGTTTCTTTGTATTTGCTTGATAAACTTGTTCCAAACCTTCTATTTTCCTTTATTTCAGGTGTGTTTTTTTTACACAGTATAGAGCTGGGTTTCACTTTATCTTAATGGGTGAGTTAACTTATTTGTATTTACTATGATGATAAATATATTTAGTCTTATTTGTCATACTTTATGTTTCTCTTTTTGTTTTTATACCTGTTAAAAACCTTTCAGATGTAGCCTTTTCCCCTCCCATGTGTATGTTTATTCATTTTTTCTGTTAATTAGGAAATTTATTTTTATTTATTTTATTTATTTATTTTTAGGAAATTTATATTTTTGTTCTCATGAATACCTTTATAATAAGAACATTTCTTAATCCTCTATTTCCCCATTTCTTTAAATATACCTAAGTTATTATCATAAGCAATAATAAATTTACTATAGTTCCTTTTTTTTCTTCTCCATTCCTTCACATCTAGCATTCAATTTTTGTTGATTATATTATCTTTCATGTTATTAACCTCTATACATATATTAATGATTTGTTAGCTTTTAACAATGTGCTTTGATCTGCAGCTATTAAAGACGAGGAAATTGGAAAACTTAAATTACTTCTCTCTTTCTTTACTCCTGTCCTTTCCACCTTTTATTAGTTTTATTATATCTGCATTCCTAAGGCATGCAGCATTTATACTCTTTTGTACCTGTAATCCTACATCTTTTTAAATTCTTCAGCATTCCTAGAATCAATGCTCAACATCAGCCATTTTTTCTATAGTTTTTCTTAGTCTAGTAGATTATTTAGGATGGACCCATGGGAATAATATTTTCTAAGTTCTCAGAGGTTTAGTATTTCCTGTGTTCTTATGCATTGGTTTATTTTTTAAATCATAGTTTGGCTAGGTATAAAATTCTTAGAGTCCCCTTCACCCCCACAACTTTCTTTTCTTAATGATGTTGTAGAATTCCTCTGCAATCTGTAGCGTTGAATTTTTATATGGAAAAGACTGAGACCAGCTTGACCCCACACCCACACCCCATATCTTAAAAGTAACGTAAACTTTTTGCCTGGTTACCCAAATACTCTTTTCTTTTTCATTGAAATCCTGTAAATTTGCTAAGATATGTCTTATTTATTATTTTGAATACATACTGCTTTGAAGAATGGTTCTTTCACTATGTGAATCCAAATATTTTATTTCAGAGAAATAGACTTGAACTATATTGTTAATTACTTGTTCTTTTTCACTTTTTTTTCCTTTTAGAACTGTATGAAGATTTGGATTCAATCTGCCTCTATTCCATTTTACCTCTTTACTTCAATTTTATTTTTCTTATATCTGTCTTCTATTTATCTTTATTGTTTTCTGCAATCTTTTATTTATTGTGCTTCCTATTTTGCCTTTATTTTTGTGATGGTTTTGTTATTTTTTTCTTTCACTTTATACGTGAACTTATATTTTCTCTCTTCCTATTGTCTTATGATTTCTTCCTTAAGCTCTTAAATATATCTTTACACTCTTTCCTCATAAGGGGTATTGCTTGATTGAGCTATTTAAATTTCTGTTGAAAAACTGGTCCCAGTTTATCTGCTACAGTAGAAAAACAAAGCATATACCTAATATGCTTTGTTTTTAAGATATTCTGAATTGTTTCCTCTTGTTTGTTTTCTTTTTTTTCCCTTGTAGTATATTTCTGTAACTCTGGTGATACTTTCTTTTTTCATTACTCATTACTCATCTTTAAAGCAGATGAGTTACTCCAGGGTCAATTATTTTTAGGAGTTTTGTGTATGGAAAGGTTCATGCCAATATTCCAGTTTAGCTGGAACTATTATCTTGAGGACCCAGAATTTTGTATATGAGTTTGTCTAGTCTTTAATTTTCACAAGTCAATGAGGATAGCCACTATGGAGGTTTTTCACAATGGCAAATCTCTACTCTCACTTTCTGTGAGAAAGACTTCTACAAATATAGCTAATTTTTATGATTCCTTGTTTGTTGACATCCTTCTGATTCTCAAAAGTAAACCAGGTCCAGAGGAGTTCCTGCCTCCAGCACATGCATCCTGTTTCCATTGTTGCACACAAGGCATTTGGATTTTGCATCTCAGAGAGTGACCCTTATTTTTTTTTTTAACATTTTTACTGGAGTAAAATTGCTTTACAATGGTGTGTTAGTTTCTGCTGTATAACAAAGTGAATCAGCTATATGTATACATATATCCCCATATTCCCTCCCTCTTGCATCTCCCTCCAACCCTCCCTATCCCACCCCTCTAGGTGGACACAAAGCACTGAGCTGATCTCCCTGTTCTATGTGGCTGCTTCCCACTAGCTATCTATTTTACATTTGGTAGTGTATATATGTCCATGCCACTCTCTCACTTCATCCCAGCTTACCCTTCCCCCTCCCCATGTCCTCAAGTCCATTTTCTACATCTGCATCTTTATTCCTGTCCTGCCCCTAGGTTCTTCAGAACGATTTTATTATATTTTTTAGATTCCATATATATGTGTTAGCATACGGTATTTGTTTTTATCTTTCTGACTTACTGAGTGACCCTTATTTTTAAGAAGTGTGTTTTGCTGACTCTTTCTGAGATCTGAAGCTACAATGTTATTTCCCTTGTTCCTTTTGCATACATCCTTGCCTGACCTCCCCTCTTATGGGAAGCCTACACTTATTTTTTAGTTTATTGTTTTAGTATTTGTTTTGAAAAAAAGAAGTTTGTATTATTATCTCTTCCTCCGTGTTGCTTTGGGTGACTTCCAGGAAGAAAATGGGGAAATTCTAACTTTAGCATCATCTTCATTTTTCATGCCATTCATTTGAGACATTGTATTCAACACCATAGAGCTTATCTCCATTGACTTGTTCCAATTTACAGAGATTATTAAAGCATATTTCAGAAAATACAGTTTTCAAACACATCTGCATTTGAGTTTCTGTTTGTTTTTGCCTGTTTAAGGAACTCTCAGTTATATCTCTGACTTCTCACTATTTTAGTCACAATTGTTTCATCTTAGTTTTCTTAACAAGCCAGATGTTTAGACCTAAAAGATATAATAAACGAATTTAGGTAACATGGTAGCTGTATTTTTGTAGCCAGTTATATTTCAGCTATTTTTTGGAAAGACCTCTTTGGAGGGTGCAGATTTAAAATCTATACTTTCGTGTATTTTACATCAATGTTCCTAGAACTCTATTGGCTCAGATTTCAATTCATCAGCACAATGGACAATTAAAGCACCTGCTTTCTGGACCTGTTTTCAGGCTACAGTTTTATTTTGACTGCATTGCCATTTTATGTGGCAATGTTTGGACCATTATATAAACAATTTAGTGCATTTTGTTCTATTTTATAAAATTTTGTGGGAAGAAAAGGAATGAAGTTGCTAAACTGTGATTTTAAAGGAAACATATAAAGTCCCTTTTTAGAAATTAAGCTTTCTGTAACTTGCAACCAAAAAAATCTGGCCTAACATAAGAAGAAAACGAGACCCAGTTTGACATGAAACCAGGATTAAGATTAGGATGAAAAATGTATGTTGTAAGTCTGGTTCATTTTCAGCCAGTGGGTAGAAATTTGGCTTTTAAGCTTTTTAGCATGAAGGAGATTTTCTGGATTTCTTTTTTTATGTAGTGGCAGGGGAGAAGGTTCTGGGTCAGTTCTGCTTTGGGCTGCTATTAGCACTATTATGCCCTCTATAATTCTGTGTTATTTCATCTATTAATCAGGAATACCAATGATAATCAGAATTTCTATTTTGTCTTCAAATGTTTTAATTTTACCCTCCTTCAGTTTACTTTTGACAGTAATGAACTTTTTATTTGTTAGTCTGATCCATTTACACTGGACATGCAGAAGAATTCCAGAGATACCCTTGGTGCCAAGATGTTCAGCAGGCTTAGTTCTGTTTTGATCTCTTTCAGGGCCCATTGGTGCACATTTTTTGTTGTAAGATGCTGATTAAGTCTGGTGTAGGTCCCTTTACATTTTACTTTACAAAAAAAATGTAAAGGATATGCACCACTTTTGAGAATCATTGTCCTAAATTTTAGCCACTGACTTGAATTAGTTAAACCTTTTCAGAAGAGCCTTTGCTACCACAGAAGTGTTTTATTTTTCAGAGGTAAATGAGCTCACTACTTACTTCTTAGGGGATAGGAATTAGAGTGGCAGAAGAACTAAGGTTAACACCATGAAATAAGCAATGGAAAACAGCTGATATTTCTAACCAGGCAGTAAAGAATCTCTTTTCCTTGTGACCTCTCAAACCACAGAAGCCATGTCTTTGAAATACTCTTTTTTTTTTTTTTTTTTTGTGCTGTACGCGGGCCTCTCACTGTTGCGGCCTCTCCCATTGCAAAGCACAGGCTCCGGATGCGCAGGCTCAGTGGCCATGGCCCACAGGCCCAGCCGCCCCGCGGCATGTGGGATCCTCCCAGACCGGGGCACAAACCCACATCCCCTGCACTGGCAGGCGGACTCCCAACCACTGCGCCACCAGGGAAGCCCCCAGAAAGGCTTTTTACTCCATCCTTTGCAGGATTGTGAACTCTGGTTGGGCAAAGGGGGAGGATAGTGGGGAACCTTTGGAAGCAGAACTGGTAGGGAATTTTAAAACGTCATGGACAATGTGAAATAGGGAAAGAGATTTTTTTTAATAGATCTTTATTGGAGTATAATTGCTTCACAATACTGTGTTAGTTTCTGTTGTACACCAAAGTGAATAAGTCATATGCATACATATGTCCCCATATCCCTTCCCTCCTGAGCCTCCCTCCCATCCTCCCTATCCCACCCCTCTAGGTCATTGTAAATCACTGAGCTGATCTCCCTCTGCTATGCTGCTGCTTCCCACTAGCTAACTACTTTACATTTGGTAGTGTATATATGTCAATGCTACTCTCACTTTGCCCCAGCTTCCCCCCAAACCCTGTGTCCTCAAGTGCATTCTCTATGTCTACATTTTTATTCCTACCCTACAACTAGGTTCATCAGTGCCTTTTTTTTTTTTAGATTCCATATATATGCGTTAGCATATGGTATTTGTTTTTCTCTTTCTGACTTCACTCTGTATGACAGACTCTAGGTCCATCCACCTCACTACAAATAACTCAGTTTCATTTCTTTTTATTTCTGTTTTTTGTGCCAGTACCATACTGTCTTGATTACTGTAGCTTTGTGGTATAGTTTGAAGTTGGGGAGTCTGATTCCACCAACTCCATTTTTTTCCATTGTATATATGTGCCACATCTTTATCCATTCATCTGTCAAGGGACATTTAGGTTAGTTCCATGTCCTGGATATTGTAAATAGTGCTGCAGTGAACATTGTGGTGCATGACTCTTTTTGAATTATGGTTTTCTCAGGGTATATGCCCAGTAGTGGGATTCCTGGGTCATATATTACTTCTATTTTTAGTTTTTTAAGGAACCTCTATACTGTTTTCCACTGTGGTTGTATCAATTTACATTCCCACCAACAGTGCAGGAGGTTCCCTTTTCACCACACCCTTTCCAGCATTTATTGTTTCTAGATTTTTTGATAATGGCCATTCTGACTGGCATGAGGTGATACCTCATTGTAGTTTTGATTTGCATTTCTCTAATGATTAGTGATGTTAAGCATCTTTTTATATGCCTCTTGGCCATCTGTATGTCTTCTTTGGAGAAATGTCTATTTAGGTCTTCTGCCCATTTTTTAATTGGATTGTTTGTTTTTCTGATATTGACATCCATGAGTTCTTTGTATGTTTGGAGATTAATCCTTTGTCTGTTGTTTGATTTGCAAATATTTTCTCCCATTCTGAGGGTTGTCTTTTCGTCTTGTTTATGGTTTCCTTTGCTGTGCAAAATTTTTAAGTTTAGTTAAGTCCCATTTAATTAACTAAGTTTATTTTTATTTTTATTTCTGTTACTCTAGGAGGTGGGTCACAAAAGATCTTGCTATGGTTTATGTCAAACAACGTTTTTCTTATGTTTTCCTCTAAGAGTTTTATAATATCTGGTCTTACATTTAGGTCTTTAATCCATTTTGAGTTTATTTTTGTGTATGGTGTTAGGGAATGTTCTAATTTCCTTCTTTTACGTGTAGGTGTCCAGTTTTCCCAGCACCACTTATTGAAGAGGCTGTCTTTTCTCCATTGTATGTTCTTGCCTCCTTTGTCATAAATTAGGTGACCATATGTGTGTGGGTTTATCTCTGGGCATTCTATCCTGTGCTATTGATCTATATTTCTGTTTTTGTGCCAGTACCATACTGTCTTGATTACTGTAGCTTTGTGGTATAGTTTGAAGTTGGGGAGCCTGATTCCTCCAACTCTGTTTTTTTTTTCCTCAAGATTGCTTTGGCTATTTGGGGTCTTTTGTGTTTCCATATGAATTGTAAAATTTTTTGTTCTAATTCTGTGAAAAATGCCATTGGTAGTTTGATAGGGATTTCACCGAATCTGTAGATTCCTTTGGGTAGTATAGTCATTTTCACAATATTGATTCTTCCAGTCCAAGACCATGGTATATATCTCCATCTGTTTGTATCATCTTTCATTTCTTTCATCATTGTGTTACAGTTTTCTGAGTGCAAGTCTTTTGCCTCCTTAGGCAGGTTTATTCCTAGGTATTTTATTCTTTTTTGTTGCAATGGTAAATGGGAGTGCTTCCTTAATTTTTCTGAGGGGAAGGGATTTAAGGACTTCAAATGAAATAGACATTTCCTCTCCTGACAGATCCTAAAGAGCTGTATTGAAAGTGATCTTCAAGCTATCAATTTTAATTTTGTCTATTGGATATAATTTTATAGCTTGCAGTTGTAGCCATTTCAGTCGATTTTCATGACTCTTGGGCAGTTTTTATTAGTTATAGTTAGTGATTTGATCTTTCTATTAGATGGCAAAATAATTGTACATTTTGGAAAAGTAATTATGCATATTTCTACTTCTGACTGAGGATGAAGTAAAAACTATATCTCTGAAAGAACCAGATTGACTAATGGGGTTTTGAATACTTAATCAGTGTCCCAATTCTTTTAATGAAGAGAACTGAATTAATAATAGCAAATGAAAAAATAAAATAAAAAAATAATAGCAATATGTTTTGTTTGGCAGAATTATAGGATAATGAACAAAAAAACATCATTCAAAATAGGCTCCTCTTAATCTATGGACCAAAGCAGGAAGTATCCTAAGCCACTGACTGCCCATTGGAATCACCTGGGAAGCATTTAAATAAATACCAGTGTCCATCTGCGGATATCATCTATGCATCAATATTTTTAAAAACTCCTCAGGCAATTTTAATCAGCATCCAGTGTTCAGAACCATTAAGTTATCCTCAGTTAGACTCATTCCAATATTTACTAAGCCCAATACTGCTAAAATTGAGATAGGAATTATGAAACAAAATATATTGAGTCTTAGTTATGGCCCTTAAAGCTTCATTGCACTGGGAGAATTACTTTAAATGAAACAAAAAATTTCAAAAAGAACATTATTAAGAGCCAAGTATGGTAGAGAATTTGTTCTAAAGGTTTTCTGAGAAGAAAGAAATCATAAAGGAGTGGTGATTAGAGAAAACTTCTGGGAGAAGCTAAGACTCAGTCTGTAACCAAGCAGGACCGTATGGGACCTTCCCAGAACACACACCCCCACATGTCCTCTGCCTGCCTCCTGTTTGTAGCAAAGTTTAGCTTCCTAGGCCTTCCCTGAGTTCCAAAGAACAAATTTAATCAGAGAAGTGAGAAAAGGCTGCAACAAAAGAAAGCAATCAAATAAGACAAAATAATAATACTTTAGCCATTAAACAAAGCCAAGGACCTTTAGTTTCTCCTCAAGGCCTATGATAATATTCTGAGACATATCCTTTGAGCTGTTTTGCAGATACTGAAACCCCTACCAGGTAGAAGAAGTTAAATGAATGCTGACCATAAGCATGTAGACTCCAGACCTTCTGGTTGGAACCAGAAGGTTGATTATGTTGATTCCCAATTACCTCACCACCAACCAATCAGAAGAATGTCTGTGAGCTGATCATGTATCCTGCAACCCTTTCCATCACCCTATCTTTAAAAAACCTTTCCCTGAAAGCCACCAGGGAGTTCAGGTCTTTTGAGCATTTACAGCCCAGCCTCCTTGTTTTGTGCATACAATTAACTCTGCACTTTCCTTCACCACAATCCAGTATGAGCATATCCAAATCTGGTTCAGTAACAAGTCTGGGCTTCTAAGTGTGATAGCTCTAGTGGATAGCCAGCCACCAAGATGACTCCCAATAATCCCCACTCCTGGTATTCACATCCTTGTGGCTTTCATATTATTCTCCTTTTTCCCCTCTCACAACTTTGGAGGAAGCCAGTAGTGATGACATGCAAGCAGCTTATGGAGAGGCCTATGTGGGAAGGAATGGAGGTGTTGGCTAACAGACAACAGCCATGTGAGTGAGTTTGTAAGTGGATTCTTTAACACCAGCCAAGTCTTGAGATGACTGCAGCATCTGCTGACACCTGGACTGCCACCTGGTGAGAGACCTTGAGACAGAACAGTTCAGGCCAAGAATAGAAGATGAGGCATTGGGAAGAACATAATGAGCAAAGGAATGAAGTGGGACTGAAATGGTACTGCTGCAATATTCTGGCTGGAGACACAGGTATGTTGCCTATTGGGTGTGTGTTGGGGGACAAAAATTATTGAGGATATTGAAAGATTTACTAAATACTAGATGTGAGAGCGAATAAGAAGCCATTGGGCTTTTGTTTTATTTCTCCTCTCAAAAGTTTGGAAACATATTTTAAAAAACATAATAATTCAAATGCAGAGGGGAAAATATTTTGTTGTCTGTAAATTAGCAAAAGAAAAATATATATGTTTTATATAAAGAAAGATGAGAACCACTCATAAAAAATGTTTTTGTGCAAAGGGTTTGAGTAGAATAGATTTGATGTAGGAGGTGAAATGCATCAATCACTAGTAAACACTGAAACTAACAACAAATTTATATACCATAGATCAGTAGCCTGGCCTTTAATCTAAAAACATCTATGTTTTAGAGAGACAACAAAATCCTTTTCTTCACTAAGACTTGCTTTCCAATATTGATTCAAATTGACGTCAAATATATTTACTAAAGGTCATCACATTAACAAACATTAATTGAGTGTCTTATACATTTTTCACACAGCCACTTATTTCCTACAAGCATATGCATAATAAATTGAAAGTTCAAGGGCAGCAACTTTTAATTTTTTCATGATGTTATGACAGGAGCAGGAAAGAATTTTATGAATGAAAATTCACCTGGTTTAAGTACAGGCTGACAACCTTCTTTTAGCTGTTGGAATGTTTTCCTAAAGAGTTTTGCCTTAGGCAAGTCTCTGCTTTTAGAATAAATCAGATCAAGTTCAATTTTATCAGTGTTTTACTTTTGGCTCACTGTTTATTTTGCAAGTAAAACTCAAAATCAACAGTTGGGTTTAGGGTGAACATTAAGGAAATTGTGCCCACACTGCAGGGTCTGCATGAACCACCCTTGGGGAGTAATTTATTTGCTATTTTCCACATTATTTTGGAAAAGCAGATAGAACACCTTGCCTCTTTTTTTTAAAATTTATTTATTTATTTATTTATTTTTATTTTTGACTGTGTTGGGTCTTCGTTTCTGTGCGAGGGCTTTCTCTAGTTGCGGTGAGCAGGGGCCACTCTTCATCGCGGTGCGCGGGCCGCTCACTAGCGTGGCCTCTCTTGTTGCAGAGCACAGGCTCCAGACGCGCAGGCTCAGTAGTTGTGGCTCACGGGTCTAGTTGCTCCGCGGCATGTGGGATCTTCCCAGACCAGGGCTCGAACCCGCGTCCCCTGTATTAGCAGGCAGACTCTCAACCACTGCGCCACCAGGGAAGCCCCAACATCTTGCCTCTAAATTAAAAGAATTTTTTTTTCTATTTTAAAACAATGCACACTTACTACATAAATTTCTGAAAATCAGAAAAATAGAAGGAATTGTTTTTAATGTACATTGTAATACCATAAGCAGAAGATATCACTATTCTTTCTTTCCTTCTGACATTGTTTTTCTTATATATATATATATTTGGATTGTATTATATAATTATGATTGTTCAGGATTCACAATTTTTATCCTGTTTTTCCCCCCACTTGGAATTCATCGTTTTATTCATCCAACAAATATTCATTGAGCAATACAGCATACATTTGTACTTTAATTTTATACACATAATTTTTAATAGCTGCATAAAATCCCATAAAATACTTTTACCATAGCTTATTTAACCAACTTTCTATTATTGGATGTTAAGTTTCCTATTACTTTTTTTTTTTTTTTTTTTCTTTTTGCGGTATGCGGGCCTCTCACTGCTGTAGCCTCTCCCGTTGCGGAGCACAGGCTCCGGATGTGCAGGCCCAGAGGCCATGGCTCACGGGCCCAGCCGCTCCGCGGCACATGGGATCCTCCCAGATCGGGGCACGAACCCGTATCCCCTGCATCGGCAGGCGGACTCTCAACCACTGCGCCACCAGGGAGGCCCCCTATTACTTTTTAACCTGAAAATTTTCTTTTTTTCTTTTGATTCTTAGTTTCTTTTAATTGGAAAAGTAATACATACAAATCATAAATCCAAATGGTAAAAAAGGGTTTATATGACCTCCCGTCCATACCTCCAAATTCCTAGTCTTTCTCTTATTATCTGTTTCACATCTCCTTCTTTCAAAACAGCCTACATATATACAAACTGCCTTTTATTCCTATACAAATAGAAGCATGCTATATACAATGTTTTCAATGCTTTATACCTTATTTTTCATTTTTATCTCAACTACATGGAATTAGTCCCTTATCTGCAGAAGACTCTTGATATTATAGGGAAAAATGATTAAGTATCATTTACTTAATCAGTTCTCTATTGATGTATACCTAGATTATTTACAATTTTTTTGTAGGTCTCTAGCCTATTGCATTCGTTAGTTAGTATGGCTTGAACAATGTTAATTTGTTCCTCACTTTAACAGGGAAGTATCTAGTTATCCAACAGTAAACACGATCCTGGCTTTTGGGTTCAGATAGAAAATCTTGTTAAGGTATTATCCATCTATTATTATATTAATGTTATAAAAATTAAGAATGGATGTATTTTTGCTATCTATGGAAATGAATGCAATTTTCTCCATTGATCTATTAATTGGTAGAAGTATATTAAATTTTTTCTTAGAATCAAGTCATCTATATATTCCTAGGAATTTAGGCAATATTTAGAGTTCCAATCATACTGTATATACAATTTGAATCATTTATTTTTACCTTAGCATAACAAAATCTTTTATGATTTTATTTTAAATCCTTTATAAATATTATTTTATTGACTGCATAATTTTCTATCTAGCAGATTCATTATTATTTTCTTCTTTTTCTATTGTTGAGTATTTAATTTTCCATTTCAAGCTATTCTAAACAATGGGGAACAGATTAAACAATGTTCTGACAAATGCAGTATAACTCAGATGTGTGCCTCAGTCTTCTAGCCATAAGGGTTTTAACATTTAAATTCAAATAATTTGAGTGTCCCTCTCACTGTGGTGGAAAATCTTGTGTGTACCCCAATGTGTATCTTTGAGGATCACCTGGGACTTGCTTCTAACCATCACATCTACTTCAGATTTTTGGCTTCTGCTGAATTTTTTTTGTGTGTGTGTGTGTGTGTGGTACGTGGGCCTCTCACTGTTGTGGCCTCTCCTGTTGTGGAGCACAGGCTGTGGACGCACAGGCCCAGAGGCCATGGCTCACGGTCCTAGACGCTCCGTGACATATGGGATCTTCCCGGACCGGGGCACGAACCCGTGTCCCCTGCATCGGCAGGCGGACTCTCAACCACTGCACCAGCAGGGAAGCCCTTCTGCTGAATTTTGATCTCATTTATCTGTGAATTCTTAAGGAACTTCCCTTTTCTTTCTTTTGTTGACTCAACAAAGATCAGAACCCTTTTTAAAACTTCTCCAAAGCACAATCCAAACAAGGCAGTTTTCGAAGATAGTTATGTATAATAGACTTTTATTGTTGATATATTGAGTACTTGCCCTGAGTTATAGTACAATTGATGAGATTAATATTAGACATTCATGTTCTTAAAAGTTCTTTGGCCATTTGTGCTATTGAGAACTAGTCATTTTGTGACTTTTCCTTGAACGTTATTTTCCTCCTTCTCCTTTCACCTCTGTACTGTCCAGAGATGAGATGTCCCTCTCTCATGCCTGTCCTTAAAAATTGAAAATTCTTCCTATTTATTATGCAGAGCAATTCAATGCTCTCTTTATTTACCCTTATCTCGCAACCAGCCATGTCCCAAGACCTATTTTCCACAACTGAAATGATCTTTCAATTTTTTTCTTTTTTCTAATCAAAAGACATTTCTCTCCTAAGAATTGCCCCTCCAGATTTTAACCCACTCCCACAGACCCATTCCAACCCTCTCCAGGACTGCTGATCAGTTTAGAACATAGTCCTGAGTCTTTAACAGGATGAGCTGGATAATGCTGCACTAGCTAGCACTTGTGTGGCATTCCTTCCTGTATTTTTTAAGCCTTCTGATAATGTGGTAATTATCTGCCTTCTCTGTTGATGGAAGAATTAGATTGTTGGGATCCTAACATGATGTATCTGTCAGCAGCATTGATTCATCATCACTGAATGCCAAGGTTTTCTCTGATTTGAAAGACTGGAGGATTAATTGATTGGCATCTTTCACCTCCTCCCTCTCCCCAGTTTTTAATTCCCTCTGAATTCTTGCCTATGTTTCTGCTGCCTGTTTTATTCACTAAGAGACATATCATGGTATAGGGGGTGGGAGTTGGGAAGGTTGGACATAGTGCATTCATTCTTTCCTTTAGGCACTAATCTAACTTGTATTTTGTTTAGAAATCTTCTGAGCAGTGTGTAATGGGTTAGGAATTTTTTCCTCCTATTTTGTCCTATAAACCCTCCAGCCAAGCATTCCTCTGTGGCTTCCACTGGCCTCTCAGAACTGTCTCTGGTTAGGTTATGTTTGTCCTCTTTATATACAAGAGATTGGACTTATATTTAGTGTGTTGATATAGGAATTATGGTCCCTATGTATCGTGTGTGAGTTACATATATTCAGCTGAGCACAGAATGGTGAATGCTCTCTATCTACAAACAGTTCAGTGATCAGAATCTGAGTGTTGATTTGTCTCACAAGACGTTCCTTAAATATCTTAACTAGGACTTTGGATCTGGCTTGCTTCCCCTTATGGCTAGAAGTTGTCATGGTCGTCAGCATCCTCAATCACCTCTCTCCACTCTGCTTTCTAGAGTTGCACTCCTCCTACCCTCTCTTTCCTGCCTAGAACCAGTGGACAAGAAATGCCACACAGAGCTCTAAGAGAGGTCAAGGGCACAGAGGGTGTCAGGAATGGCCAGGTGGTGAGAAATGAAGTCACAGAAGCAGATGACATTAGGAGTAAGTGTGAAGAAAGGAGAGTCATGAGTCAAGGGTGTGTGTATTGCTGAATGGGAGGAGGAAAGCCCTAGAAGTATCAGAAAGGAACAATCCAATTAAGCATGATTCATGCTAACAGTGTGCTCCCAACACTAATTACTCATGGGGGAAAAATTGCACACAGAGCACTCCTCTCTGAAGTTATTCATTTAATATAGATAATTTATATATGACTAAATATCTTATTTATATTGATCAGAGACAAAATAAAATCCAAGCATAATCCTCAAACGTTATTTACATTTATAATTCCAACACACCTGCACTACCTTTTTCCAGCACAAAAAAGGCAAATGAATGGTCAGTACTTCTCTTATTCTTCCAAGTCTAGGATGAGGATACAAATTGCAGTGAATTGATCACCATTTGAGGCAACTTGAGGACAAAAGAAAAACTGGTAATAAGGATCTTAACAACTCAAATGTGGGGTGATAGGTTCCCAAAATATGATTTTTTGATGTCTCACTGAGGTGACTCTGGGTTCAGAGTCCTTGCATTTCATTTCTGATGCCACCACTTACATACAAGTCCTTGGAAGTGAGGAAGTTAACCTCACTGAGCCTTACTTTCCTCATCTCTTAGAGATGTTGAAAGGAATAAATGAGATAATATGTATAATTCACATACTTGGCCCACAGTAAGCACTGAATAAATGCAAGCCATTACTATGACCCAGACGGTGATTAAATAAACGCTAGCGACCACAGTGTTCTCAGGTGCTCAAGCTCAAGACCTGGGAGGCATTCTAATCCTACCGTCTCACTGCCTCATCAAATCTTTGACAAAGTCCTGCTTTCTTACTTTCAGTGTAAGTCCTAAATCCCTGCTCTTGTCCCCACTTCCACTGTGAGCACTCATGCCCAAGCCACCACCATCACTCATGCCCAAGTCACCTCCATCTACCTCCTCACGGGTCCCGCACTTCTACCCTTGTCTTCTTCAGTTCGTTCCCCAAACTGTAACCAGAGTAGACTAGTAAAACTACAGAACCTATTGTTAGTGGGGGCACTTATAAACTGTCTGCTACTTCTCTCCATTCTTAGAATAAGCCCAAACTTAGCATCATGGCCTATGGGGCCTGGCTGAATTTGGCTTCTGTTTCTTTTCCCAGCTCCACCTTGTTCCACTGTCCTGCTCACTCTCTGAGGTTCAGCCAGTGACCACATTTCAGTTCCTTGTCGACATCAAGCCCTTTCTCCAGCAATTGCTCTTCTCTCAGCTTGCCCTGCTCCTTCTCCCTTTCTCTGAATGGTTGGCTCATTGTCATTCAGACCTCAGCTCAGGTGTTGCCTTATAGGAAAGCCTTCTCCATCAGTCCAGTCCAAGGTAGCCGCCTCCAGTAACTGTTAGCTCATCACCTGGTTTTTTTCTCCATGGCATTCATCACAACCTGGGATAATGGTCTGCATTTTTTGTTGTCTTACTGAGTCTCTGTAACTTGCACTAGAATGTCAGCCCCATGAGGGCAGAGATGACTCTTGTTTTTTGTTGTACCTCTAAGGCTTAGCACTTAGTAGATGATCAATAAGTATTTGCTAAAATATTGACTAAATAAGTAAGTAGTGCTTCTAGGGGTGAAACACATGTGTATATACTACACCCTAAGCTTAGGATGTGAATATGTGTGCATGTCAGAGTGCATGTGTGTGAACATGTGTGTGTTTATGTGATTGTAAGGGTGCACTATTGCATATGAATATGCATGGGAAGGTGTGAATGTATGTGAGTGTATGCCTGTGAATACATGTATGACTGAGGGTGTGTTACTGCCTGTGTATGTGTGTGAGAATGTATCAGTGTGTGTGAATATGTGTGTGTTTGTATATTTGAAGAACATTAGAGAAACTTGATTTCTCTGATTTGGCTTGAATTAAATACTTTAATTAAATACTTAACAATGAAGGTTTAATCAAGCCCTTTAATTAAAATAATCCCATGATGACAAACTAGTGTGAGAACAAAGGAATATTTTATAGTCCTCTACATTAAGAGATTGACCTCATAAAGCTAATCACTAAAATGGGATATGTTGAGTAAGAACTGTGGGATTTTTGTTAAATCCTATGGGAACACAAGGCTTTCTCTATTTATCTCCTCTTCAAGGAGACAACGTTGTGATGTGCAGGGATTTGCTGGGTAAATGCATACCTTTCTGGCCTAGCACCCATGCCATTCCTGCTACCTGGCATTTTCTGATCTCGTCTTTTTGCTTGGCTGAGGTCAACTCATCTCCCAGGTCTCAATTCAAATGTTTGATCCTCAGAGACTCCTTCCCCAACCCACTCCCCTGATCCTACACTAGGATAGATACCCTTCTTATTTGTTCCCAGAGAACCCTGTACTTCTCTTTGGATGGAGGCACACAATCAGTTACCCTTGTGATACTTAGGAATTCACTGCCTGTCTCCTTCTGTAAGCTCCATCAGTGCAGAGACCTCCCCTTTCTTGTTCATTATCACATCCCAGCATCTAATATAACATCTGACATAAGTAAGTGCTCAATAAAAGCTTATGGAATAAATAAAAAGGAAATCCATTTCCATATATATATATGTATATAATTATATATATACATAATTAAAATATTTAAAATAAATTTACCACATAGATGCATCTAACAAATGATTACCTCTCCCAGGGAAGAGCAGGACTTGCTTGGTGTGTGACACACACACAAGATACTCAATAAATAGATGTCAATCAATTGAACCTCAAACTCATACTACCTTGTGTCTATGAACAATGACATTTTGAGGTCAGACCACCTGGTTGGAATCCAAGTTCTGTTGCTTATTAGCTATACGGACCTTGGGAAATTTACATGGCCTCTCTGAGGCTCAATTTGCTTCTCTGTAAAATGGACTTTCTAATGGTATCTTCCTCAAAATAATGCTGTAAGAATTAAATAAACACTTTGCACCATACCTGGCATAGAATGAGTGCTCAATAAATATTGGAAAGAAAAACAAGACTACCAGAAATCATCATTCAAACATTTAACATTTCAACATTTTAGCATTCCAGCCTTTAGAATGGGGTATATAAAAATATGTTTTTAACCTAATAGTGGGAAAGGATTTCTTAAGCAAAATTTCTAAAGTGTGAAAGATGAGGCAGAAAACCAATGCATCTGATTACATCAGAATTAAGGATTTCTCTTCAATTAAGGTCATCATGGAAAGAGTAAGTAGTTAAATGGCAGAATATGAGAAGACACTTGTAATTTCTAACTGATAAGGGATTATTAGCTTATAAAATAAAAGGAACTCCTACAAATCAACAAGAAAAACACAACTGCATAACTGTGGACAAGGGATATAACCAAAAAATTTATAGACAATAAAATCTCCCCCAAAATTATTATGAGCATAATAATTACTTAAATTAATTTTTATCAGGGAAACACAAATAAATAAACAATGAATTATGTATTTATACCAATTACTCTCACCAGAATTAGAAGCTGGAAAATGCCAAATGTTGGCAGGGATGGGGCATAAAGGGAGTATAAACTGGGGCAGCCATCCTGGAGAGCTGTATAACTACTTAGTCAAGTTAGATATATACATGCCAATTCTGCTCCTGAGTATCTACCCCAGGTGGATTCTCATACAGTGTCTTAGAAAATATATCTATCAAGATAAGCTCAGTTTAGCTGTGAGACATAGAATCCCAAAATCTCAGTAGTTGTAACAGTTCAAGTTCATTTCTTGTTCTTACTGTATGTCCATCACACATTGGCAGAGACCCCTTTACTCACCTAGTCTCTTTGACACCCATGTTGATAAAGCCATCCTGTTTTGAACATTGCTCATCCCTGTACCAGAGGGAAAAAGCATGTTTTGGGGATTCCTGAATGGGCAATTAAATGCTCTAGCCCACAAGTGACACATGTCACTCTTCATACAGTTCATTGGCCAGAACTAGGTATACAGTCCATCTGACTACAAGGAGGTCAGGAATTACAACCTACCTTGTGCTACCATAGAGGACTAATCTGCCATCACAGGGGACATATGCAAGAGTACCCACTAGAAGGATTAGACGACGGGAGCAACAGATTAGATACATATGTCAAAATAAAGTTGACTAAAAAAAAAATAGAATGAGATCAATGCATATAAAATTATATACATTTCCATGGCTTCACCCTTTAGACCTAAGGCTCTGCCCTCTGAGTCATTCTTCCTTTATCTTGAAGGGTAGCACATGTTTGCACCTCAGTAGTTTTATCATTCTGTTTCTTACTTGTAGCATTTGGGAAGTCCAATTAGCCTTACTTAATTTTATTTATCCTTTATTTTCCCCTTTTAGTCTAAACTGGCAGTGTCTGTGCAACAACTGTCAGTTTTGGTATAACACTTTCAAAAACTTTTTGAGTCTCCCATATATATTACAAAATTCACACCATTAGACAAAATAGTCTCCAAATACCTTTTCTGGAATCACCCCATCTCTATCCTCACTTCTGCTGACATGGCTGAGGGTATCCATGAGTCACACACACCTAATCACTTCCTCAAAAGCTTCTCCAGCTATATCCTTGGCCTTCTTTCCAGAGCACATATTCCTAACAGTGAATCTCCTAATTCTGATGTTTTTGCAGTCTGGATAGGCTAAGAGTTTCCAAAATCATCAAGTCCTGGTTCCCTTTTACTTAAAAGATTTTCCCTCAATTTATCTCGTTTCACTCATTTTACTACAAACAGCAAGAAGAAACCAGGCTGAACTTTCAACATTTTGCTTGGAAATCTCAGCTAAGCAAGTTCTCTTTTTCATAGAACCTTGTAGAATACAATTCAGCTAGACTTTCTGCCTGCCATTATATAGCAAGAATCCCCTTTCCTCCACTTTCCTTCTGAGCCCTCACCAGCAGCAACTTTAACATTCATAATTCTGCCAACAATTTCTTTATGACATGACATGTATTCTCTAAAACAATAGAGGTTTTCTCTATCATGCTCATCTCTTCCTTCTCAGCCCTCACCAGCAGCATATGTAATACCCATTTTTCTACCAACAGTTTATTTAAGGCAATCGAGGCTTTTTCTGTCATACATCTCAAAATTCTTCCAGCCTCTACTCATTCCTCAATTCCAAAGCCACTTCCACATTTTTATGCATGTGTTAACAGCAGCATCCCATTCTCGGTACCAAAGCTATATTGGTTTCCAATTAATTGGTTAATTGGAAACCAATTAACAGATTACCAGAAACTTAGTGACTTTAAAAAACAGAAATGTATTCTGTACAGTTCTGGAGGCCAGAAGTCCAAAAGCATTTTCACTAGAACCGCAATCAAGATATCTACAGGCTCACGTTCCTGCGAAATCTCTAGGGGAGAATCCATTCCTTGTCTCTTCTAGCTTCTGGTGGCTAGTGGCATTCCTTGGCTTTTGGCTTCATCATTCTAATCTGTCTCTATGGTCACATTGCCTGAATTTCCTTTGGGGAGACATTATTCAGTCTATAACAAAGATTTATAGATATACTCATATGATCTTTCATATATAATGAAATCTTTCATATATAATTTCATATAAGAAACTATATTACTCTGTTTCCTAGTGTTCAACCATGCTTGCATTCTGGAAAAAAAAACTCTACATAATAATCACTTTTTGCTTTTGAAGACTTTACAGTATTCTATTTTATAACTCTTCCATACTTTATTTAACCAAACTTCACTGATAAACATTAAGGTTATTTTCTTTCTGTATTATTTCATTATTATAAAACCCCTATATACGTACACAATCTTTGTATACTTGGTCAGTTATTTCATTGGAATATATTCCTAGGAATAAAATTGCTGAGGCAAAAAATGTATACATTTAAAATTTTAATTTATCTTATTAAATTGTCCCTAGAAATTTTCCAATTTAAAATCTCATCTCACTTAAGAGAGTTCACTATTTCTCCCACACTCTGCTCAGTTTACTCAGATTACTCAGTTTGCTCAGATTACTAACAGTTGATCATTATGAGAGGCAAAACATATTATTTTATTATTTCATTTTGCATTGCTTTGATTAATATTTGAAAATCTGTTTTTTCTCTATCACTTTTTCATTTTCTCTCCCAATTATCAATCTTGTTGATTTGCAAGAGCTTCTATATATTAAGATAGTAGCCTTTTATATTAAGATAATAACTTTCTGTATAGGTTTAAACTGTATTTTAGCAATTTGTCATTTTTTCTCTCTGTTAATATTGCCTTTGGTTATATAAAAGTTTAACATTTTTAGGAAATAGAATATGCATCCCTCTCATAAAAGTTTCTGGGTGTAATATTGTTTAAGAAAGGCCTTTCTGGGGCTTCCCTGGTGGCACAGTGGTTGAGAGTCTGCCTGCCGATACAGGGGACACAGGTTTGTGCCCCGGTCCGGGAAGATCCCACATGCTGCGGAGTGGCTGGGCCCGTGAGCTGTGGCCGCTGAGCCTGCGCGTCCGGAGCCTGTGCTCCACAACGGGAGAGGCCACAACAGTGAGAGGCCCACGTACCACAAAAAAAAAAAAAAAAAAAAAAAAAAAAGAAAGGCCTTTCTAACTCCAAGAATATTGGCCATTTCTGTTCACGTGACCTTACCTGCCATTGCAGAATGGCTTAGGGCATTCAGGTTTCATTTGTTATTTTCTAGATAATTCTGAGGCTTCTCGAGGGCTCTTTTTAATAGAATCCAAGTCTGTCTCTTGAATGCCAAGACTAGTGTAGAAATATTCTGAAGAGGTGTCCTGATCAACTTTTTACATCAAAAGAGTGTTTCCCAAAAATAAACAAATGGGACCGAATGAAACTTAAAAGCTTTTGCACAGCAAAGGAAACCATAAACAAGACCAAAAGACAACACTCAGAATGGGAGCCACTATTTGCAAATGAAGCAGCTGACAAAGGATTAATTCCAAAATTTACAAACATCTCATGCAGCTCAATAACAAAAAAGCAAACAACCCAATCCAAAAATGCGCAGAAGACATAAATAGACATTTCTCTAAAGAAGATATACAGATTGCCAACAAACACATGAAAGAATGCTCAACATCATTAATCATTAGAGAAATGCAAATCAAAACTACAATGAGATATCATCTCACACCAGTCCGAATGGCCATCATAAAAAAATCTAGAAACAATAAATGCTGGAGAGGGTGTGGAGAAAAGGGAACACTCTTGCACTGTTGGTGGGAATATAAATTGATACAGCCACTATGGAGAACAGTATGGAGGTTCCTTAAAAAACTACAAATAGGGCTTCCCTGGTGGCGCAGTGGTTGAGAGTCCGCCTGCCGATGCAGGGGATGTGGGTTCGTGCCCCGGTCCGGGAAGATCCCACATGCCGCGGAGTGGCTGGGCCCGTGAGCCATGCCGCTGGGCCTGCGCGTCCGGAGCCTGTGCTCCGCAACGGGAGAGGCCACAACAGTGAGAGGCCCGTGTAAAAAAAAAAACAAAACTACAAATAGAACTACCATAAGACCCAGCAATCCCACTACTGGGCATATACCCTGAGAAAACCATAATTCAAAAAGAGTCATGTACCAAAATGTTCATTGCAGCTCTATTTACAATAGCCATGGCATGGAAGCAACCAAAGTGTCCATCAACAGATGAACGGATAAAGAAGATATGGCACATATATACAATGGAATATTACTTAGCCATAAAAAGAAATGAAATTGAGTTATTTATCGTGAGGTGGATGGATCTAGAGTCTGTCATACAGAGTGAAGTAAGTCAGAAATAGAAAAACAAATACCGTATGCTAACACATATATATGGAATCTAAGGAAAAAAAAAAAGGTCATGAATAACCTAGGGGTAAGACAGGAATAAAGACACAGACCTACTAGAGCAGGGACTTGAGGATATGAGGAGGGCGAATGGTAAGCTGTGAAAAAGTGAGAGAGTGGCATGGACATATATACACTACCAAATGTAAAATAGATAGCTAGTGGGAAGCAGCTACATAACACAGGAAGATCAGCTTGGTGATTTGTGACCACCTAGAGGGGTGGGATAGGGAGGGTGGGAGGGAGGGAGACGCAAGAGGGAAGACATATGGGAACACATGTATATGTATAACTGATTCACTTTGTTATAAAGCAGAAACTAACACATCCTTGTAAAGCAATTATACTACAATAAAGATGTTAAAAAAATATTGTGAGTCGTGCATATTAGTGATATCAAATCAATATTTAAATCAAATTAATGAATAATAAAATGATATTACATCTAAATTACAGAAAGGGATAGTGTGAATTATATTCTACAGCTCAACTTGGAAGTCCTGCTGTCACAGTGAAACCTCTGTCATTGAAATAGCTCAGAAATAGACTGCATTCATATTTAACCCAATAGCTTTAGGCATTCAGAGATATGGAGTAGATGAAATAAAAAGTACCATATCAAAATTAACATCAAGCCATGTGTTATCCTTCTGGAGTTTTAGAGTCATTTTTAACATAGATAGTAACTTCGTTTGAAATTTAAGCACACACATACACACAGGTTTGCTACTTGGAGAGTTCTGTGCCTGGGGGAGGGGAGGTGACAATTGGTGCATTCAGTATATAACACGTGTAATGATAATAAAGTTGATTGGTTGAACTAAAAAAAAAAGTGTTTCCTTTAGCTATTGTTCATTTTTATTCTGGATTTATAAAGTTTGAGCACTTTTTCCTCTTCTGTTCTCCTTCACTCAAAGCTGAAATCACTGTGATCCAGACGCAAGCGACTTAATCAGAGAGGGAGCAAGTACCTGAAGGATCTCACACAGGTCTAATCTCAAAGGTTATGTTGGGGCTGATTCTGAGAGTCATAAAGTGTGGTGTATAACAGCTAAAATGTGGTGTCTGAACAGCAGCTATGACAAACTCCGTAGTTCTTGTCATTTCGTGTAATATTTTAATCCCAAGGATAAACAAAGAAAAATAACTTGCCTGATGTTAAAACTTAGAAATAAAGTCTGCTGAGAGCCTGTATTCACATGCCAGTTCCAGACAATACAGGTGTACATTTTTTTCCCCTAAGTAAAGTGTTCATTCAGGGTCATCAAAAGTCCAGATAAAGAACAATTTTAAAAGATGTACCTTCATAAGAGTTTATTTTTCTTCCTCTGAATTCTTAATCAGGTCCCTATTTGGACTGTTGGCATTCATCTTAATCACTTCTCAGAACCCTTTCTTTCCAGTATTAACTAATATCAGGGAATGGATGAGACATATCAATTAAATTTTGCTCTTGCTGGGCTCTCTTGGGGATTTGATGCTTCCCTTTTTAGTTGTTATAAATGCAGATCCCTTCAGGGAATCCACCCTTGCAAGGCCTGTCATCCTTGCTTCCCTCAATGAGGTCATCACAACACACCTAGTTTTTGTGCTTTTCTTCTATAATTAATTTCTTCGAATCACTGAATAACTTTATCTACCTTCTGCCATACACTTCTTATTTTCTCTGATATCCTTATTTGTAATAAGTCAACCAGAATTGAGCACAACATGGCTTTTCCCTTCAGTGATGCTGAAATAATTTCTGTGACTCATGCTCTGTGCATTGAGCGGTGATCGGGCAGCCTGTGATTGTTTGCTTGTTTAAGCACCTGTTCGCTAGATTATTTAACTGCTGGTTTAATTGTGCCTCACTGAGAGTTCCGCTCTTTGTTAATCCCTGTTATCATTTGAGTGCTATTCACTAAATACATCTTTCTCTTAATCTAAGTGGTTCGAGTCAAATATTTACCTATTTCCTCGATTTTAAGATTACTTCCCACCCTCACATTTTCACATTTCTGCAACTAGAATATGTTCTCAATTTATCATGTACATTTAATGCGGTGTTTTTCCCCCAAAAGACTGTTACTAAATCTTCCTTTGTCCTTTGTCTTACAAAGAATAGCTTCTTAGAATCCTGGAGGTACAATGAGTCACAGGTACATAAGATTTTGTTATGAGTTTGAGACACTAATGAATACTGGAACTCCTTTCTTTTTTAACTTTACTCCTCAGAGAGCAGTCTTAGAGTTAAAATATATATGTATTTGCCTTTTGTGGATTTAGGCCTGAGGTTTTATAGTTTGGTATTTTTGACTTTCTTTCTTCTTTGCCAATTATTTCTACTGGATCAGTATTGGAAAGTAACTAATTCTGGAGACCCTCTCTGCTTTGCCTACATCTGTCATCTCCTTTTCACTTACACACACATATGCTTTATCGTAAACTCCTGGCCATTGGTTTTTTCCCTAAATTCTTTGCCCTCAAGTCTATGCACAAAGTCTTATATGTTGCATTTTATCAAAAGCTTTGTTGAGGTCAAGGGTGGATTATGTGTAAACTCTATTTTCTCTGTCTTGGCTCTTCCTCATAAATTTTCATGGAATTTTAACTGCTGAATCCCTTTAACTCCAAAAAGAGAGTGGGTAAAATGCCAAGTTTGAACACTGAAGTTCTATATTTGCTCAGCTTTCAAAAATCTAAAGACATCTTTAGTAGCTATCAGCTTTTAAATAGTTTTTTAATCAATGCGTGTACTGGATGCAAACATATTTTCAGGTATCAAATGGAAGTTTGATAGGAAGATGGAAAATAAGTATAAGTATACATTTGTAACTTAAAAATATGAGTGATTTTGCTTAAAATCTAAATAATTACTAGCATATTTATTTCTATAGACATATACACAATTAGATATGTGACTACGGATTACATAAAATTGACCTCTTATGATTGCATATGTGTATATAAACGTGTAAATTTAGGCATATGTTTATAAACATACATAATCCATTTAGTGGGGTACAATAGAAACAAGGTTCTACCATTTTCTTACTTTGTGAAACTAGGTCATTTAAATATTGTAATCCTCAGCTTTTACATCTGTAAAATGACTATAAAACAATAATGCCTGCCTTACATACCAAAGAGGGCTATACCAAGAATCATTCAAAAAAATTAAACTACAAAATACTTTATAAATATTGATAATATTTGATGATTTTTTTTTTTTTTGTACACGGGCCTCTCACTGTTGTGGCCTCTCCCGCTGCGGAGCACAGGCTCTGGACGCGCAGGCTCAGCGGCCATGGCTCATGGGCCTAGCTGCTCCACGTCATGTGGGATCTTCCCGGACCGGGGCAACGAACCCATGTCCCCTGCATCGGCAGGCGGACTCTCAACCACTGCGCCACCAGGGAAGCCCTATTTGATGATATTTATACAGATATTCCTCTCTACTTACAAAAAAATCCCATCTTCTTCAAATTGTATGTTTTGTCAATAATTCAGCATAGATTTTTAAATTTATAACCAATATGTAACACAAAAGAATTGAAACTTTCTCTTCTAAAAATCAGCAAATTGTTTTTAGATATATTGAATATCAATATATAATATATATACATATAATTCATTGTATATATTTATTGTATATAGTTGTATATGGTTTTAGAGAACATAAATTTATAGTATAAATGTGCAACAGATGTTGACTTATTTTCAATGCTTTAGCTCAGAAAATCCATAAAAAAAGGCAAAATTTACTTTTAAAAGTGTCATTTATTCCCTAGCTTCTTAGCTTTAGCATATCCAAAATGCGATTTGTTGAAATAATGGTATGTTTTAAGTTAATCTACAGTCAGTATGGTCTGTGAGACATTATTATACTGGAGTTTCTGGACACCAAAGCCACCCTAGAAATGTCTCAGGAGAAGGCCATGGGTCTCACTGAGTCAAATATCTAGAACCAACCCCTATAATACATGCTTGTTGAGGCTTGCATTTATATTTTCTTTGTTACGGCATTTAAATGTAAAGAAATTTTCACAGCAGCCATGCCCAAGAATCTTCAGGAACTTAACTGCAAAACCAACTAGGTGGAGTCAGTTTGGACAAACTCTTTATCCTGGAGGCTCCAGTCTCGTGTTAAAAGTACTTTTTCTTTTCTATGAGGGTAAAGAGCCTTCTAGTCTATGTTGGCTACTTCCAGGTAGAAAGAGTAGATAGGGACAAGCAACACCCAGTGACGTACAACTAGGCTTATATTTACCAAGGAGATATTAGAAAGTAAACTGCTGTATCTCTCTTCTCCCCACTCCCACATTCATAAATGTGCCTGTACCCATCTCCTGAATTTACCACTCTCCCGTTAAGTGGTGGAGTATAATTCCTCTCTCCTTGAATCTGGGGAAGGCTTGAGAATTGGTTTGTAACCAACTGAATATGTCAGAAGTGACACTGCATGACTTCTGAGGCTAGGTAATAAAAGGAGACATAGCTTATGCCTTGTACACTGGGACACCAGCCTTCAGATCTCATAACTGCCATGGAAGAAATCCGATTATTCTGTCATGCTGTGAGAGAGCCTAGCCCACATGGAGAAGCCACGTGCTGCATTCCAGCCAACAGCTCCAGCTGCAGTCCTAGTTGACAACCAATATCACTGTCAAACATAAGTAAGGATGCCTTCACATGATTTCAGTCCCTGGAATTTTTATCTTACCAACTGAGGCACCAGATATCAAGCGGCAGAGGCAAGCCAACCCTACTGTGCCCTCTCTGAACTCTTGACCCAGATAAACTGTAAGGATAATAAAATGGTAATTTTATGTAGCTAAGTTTGGGGGTAGTTTGTTTCATAGCAATAGTAACTGGAATACCTCCCCTTTGAATCTAGCTGGCCTCTTGACTTGCTTTAGTCAACAGAATGAAGAGAAAGTGACAGTGTACCTGTTTTGAACATAGGATTCAAGAGGACTTTCCTGTTTCCATTTCTGTGCCTCAGCTGTCACGATGAGAACATGTCTAGAGTCACCTGCTGGTGGATGAGAGACACGTGGAACATACTTGAGTCATCCCAGCTGAGGCCAGCCTAGATCAGCCTACAACCATCCCAAATCCAGACGTGAAGCCAAGCCACCTACCTCAACGATCCAGACAGAGAAGCAAAAACATGTGTTTTGTCGAATGCCACTAAGGTTGTAGAGTTGTTTGTTGAGCAGCATTATTGTGACAGGGGATGATGGGTATGCCACTTTAAAAAGCCAAAGCAAAAAGTATTAATGCACCCTCTCTTGATCTCATAGTCCTCTTTCTTAACTGCCTTATATCAGCACTTTCCTTCAAAGCAAAACTCTTTAGTTACCTACTTACTTAATTTCCACTTCCTTACCTCCTAGTCTCTCCTCAGCCCTAATCATTCTGACTTCTGCCCCCACCACTACACTGAAATCACTCTCTTCAACATCTGCAGTTACTCTCACGATGCCAAATCTGACGTACTTGTTGCTTCATTAACTTCCTGGACCCTTCATCAGGATTCACCTAGTTTGACCATAGGTACTCCTTTTTCAAACACCTTTTTTCTTTTAGCTTCTGAGACACCTCCATATTTTCTTCGTACTTCTGCTGCTCCCTTTTATCTCTTTTGCTGGTTCATTCTTTTATTCATTTATTTTAAAAAAGTCTATTGAACACCTACTATGTGTCAAGCATTTTGGGGTGTGTTGTGGTCACAGCAGTGAAAGCAGAAAAAATGCTTGCCCTTGTAGGGCTTAGGTTTTAGTGAGAGGAGACAGAAAATGAGCAAATAAATATGAAGACATATATGTCACATGGTGATAAGTTCTATGGAGAAAAATAAAGCAGAGGAAGAGGGAGAGATAGTGATAAGGATGGGATTGGTGTTAATGTTTTAGATAAGGTGGTCAATGAAGTCCTCACTGAATGGGTGACATTTGCACAGACACCAGAAGAAAATGAGGGCATGAGCCAGGTGGCTCTCTGAGGGTGGAGGGTCCCAGACCAAAGGAACGGCAACTGCAAATGTCCTCATTCAGGACTGTGGTTACCATGTCCCTAGGACTCTTTTTTTTTTTCCTTTCCTTTTATTATACTCATTTTCAAATCAATTGCTTAGCTTTTTATATTGAAAGTTTAATTTAAGAAAAATAAAACAAGAACAAAAACCCAATCCTTCACAAATATCTCAGTTTGGCACAGTTTATTATGAGGAAAGAAATTGACCTGTCATCTTGGATCATTTGCTCCTACACAGAAGGCCACTTACTGCCTATCTTCTACATGTTGATTCTGCAAGATTCGGGTTTAGCCCCTCTTTTCTCTTTACATTTGTGCCTAGGGTGAGCTCACCCATTTCCAAAGTTTTAAATGCCATCAATGCTCAAGTTGACATGTTTAGTCAAGACCTTACTTCTGAGCTTTGGATTTAAATATCCAACTGTACCCTTGACATCTCCACTTGGGCATCTCAAACTTACCATGTTCAACGAGAACACTTTATTACACCAACACCCCAAAAACTCAACTGTACCTCCCCATTATGTGCTATCTTTGGAAACAGCCATCCAATTTCTCAAGTCGTAAGTCTGGTATCCTTGATTCCTCTATTTTACTTATATCCCAAATTTAGTTCATTAAACTTTTAGACTTGACCCCCAAAACATCTCTCAAATCCATCAACCTTTTTCCATCTCCACTTCTCCCAAGCTGTGCCGAGGCACCAGCATTGAACACTAAATTCATGATATTCATGGCCAGTAATAGCTACATGATTCAAGATAGAGTGTATCTACACCATATCATCACATAAACCTTTCTAACTGAATTCAATTTAAGATAAAGCAAACCTAAAAGTCTGACTATACATATATGAATATGATGGCAAGTTTGATGTTTCCAACAGTAGTTTGGCACTTAGCTTATGGAACTGTATTTAATTTATGATAACTGGTGTATTCCTACATGAGTTTCAAAGTAAAAAGAAGAAAATTTTAGGTTGAGAAAATATTCAGAAGAGTGGAAACATTGTTTTTTCCAAAGTCACTTTCATGTCCACAATTTTATGAATTTTATGTGTTCTAATATGGGGTTGACAACTCTGGCCTATCCTTACTCTAGACTAGTTTATTAAATTATTGGACTCCTGGTTTTTACAGTGTGAAAAGAGACTTTTTATGAACACAAATAACTATTATTTTAATAATAACTCATTGTGCCAAACTTTGGCATTTAAATTTATAAATAAGATCACAGCTGCTGACCTCTTTCAGTGAAGAAAAGAACAAAAGGAGTTAGCAACTCATTCTGAGAGTCCACCTAAATCAAGTAGGATGTTAAATCCATGCATAAAATAATGTTTAATAAAAATTCTTTAAAGGGAAAATCATCTCATTTTAAATTGAATGAATGAATACAAAAGATGACATGAGGTTCCCGGATTACTGCTATGAGGCCCTAAGACACCAGACTCAGGCATTGCTAATAGTTCAACAGTAATTGGAATATTAATAGGATATGTCACTCTGATTATATAGAATATGCATCTAAGTACTTTACCTAACACTTCTGGATTGATTGGAGAGTGGCAGAGAATAATCTGATTGTCGCTCCTCTCTGTTTAAGAGCCCCATTTCAGAATGCTTTACTTGCAGACTCTATTTGAGGACATATTCAAAATAAAATCGATGCATTTATAACCTAATTAGCTGATCTCTATTGATTCATGTTCCAGATATTCAGTTTGCATAGCATTACTGTTTTTACTAACTACCTGTAAATATATCCTGGGTGGCATGTTGGGTTAATGCATTAGTCTTTCTCCCTGAGGGAGCTAAACTACCAGCTACTGTAAGTCATCACTGAAGTACTATGTTTTCCAGTTTTCTCCTAGTCAATCCATGTTAATAAGACTTCATATGTTTATTTAGCACTAATCTCAGCCAAGTCCTGGGCTCTTTATGTAACATTGGATTAGAAATGGTTCTGGGGACTTCCCTGGTGGCGCAGTGGTTAAGAATCCGCCTGCCAGTGCAGGGGACACGGGTTCGAGCCCTGGTCCGGGAAGATCCCACATGCCACGGAGCAACTAAGCCTGTGCGCCACAACTACTGAGCCTGCGCTCTAGAGCCCACGAGCGACAACTACTGAGCCCGCAAGCCACAACTACTGAAGCCCACGTGCCTAGAGCCTGTGCTCCACAACAAGAGAAGCCACTGCAATGAGGAACCTGCGCACCACAACGAAGACCCAACATAGCCAAAAATAAATAAATTCATTTTTAAAAGCAGTCAATTAAAAAAGTAAATAAATAAAATGGACTTTCCTAGGGAATTCCTTGGTGATCTAGTGGTTAGGACTCCACACTTCCACTGCATGGGGCACAGGTTCGATCCCTGGTCGGGGAATTACATCCTGCAAGCCACGAGGCACGGCCAAAATAAATTAAAAAAAAAAAAGAAAGAAAAAGAAATGGTTCTGATGTAATGGGTTTACTGTCTAAAAGTAAAGGTAACCTTGGCCTTTGAACAGTTGGCTGCTTCCGCTCCAGGGTATAAGTGAGAGGTCAGGGGTTCACTGGAACCGCGTCATACAAGCGTAACCCCTTCAGGGATGTGGACTTAGTCACCTGTTCTCATCATGCTCGGCCTGAGAAAGGTCACATGACTTTCAACTTTGCCACAAATTTACCCACAAGTTGTCATATAAAAAGGAAAAAGAAGTCAGGCCATATGTTATTTCGGCCTTCTCCTGACTTAAAAAATATTGGAGTCCATGTTATGTGTTCAAGAATGGTCAGACCTCTCTAATTACGTCAAGCAAATTGAACTTTGCTCTCAAAACATGCAAATATTCCTTAAACTGTGGAGAAGTGGCAAAGCTCAACTCTGGGACACTGATGCAAACAGAGGCTTAAAGATGTTAGTGGCTTTCAGACTTGGATCTCTGGCTCTCTGGACTTGCTTAGGATGTCATTGATTTACTCCTTCCACAGAGGTGGAGAGAGAGAACCAGGGGAGATAGGTTTAATTAATCTTAAATATCTCTGCAATTTAAGAATTGTAGGCCTGGAACAGTTCCTGTACTAACATGATTAGCAAATATTGACTTTTGAATACAATAATAATGTGTCATCTGAAACCCTTGATAAGTAACTTAAGTACTTCCTTAGCTTGCATCTTATTAAATTAGATGAGGTATGGTTGAGGAGCATTACACAAAGACATTGAAATGAAAAATCAGACCTAAGTGTTTTAACATTGATTTTAAGAGAGCTAAAAGTCACAAAGAAAACATATATGCTTCAGTTCTGCAACCTATGAATGTAAGCTATTTTCTCTGGATGGATTCCTTAAAAGTGTATAATAATTTTCATGGTGCAACTGTAGTAAACATTCACAATTTGTGACCTTTTTGACAGCTGTAATCAATCATCAGATTATGTATGATGACCATATAATTTTAGTTTTATGGAAGGTTAACTTACACAGATTATGAGCTTTTGATGTTAAAATATGGAAGAAAGAGCGGGGTGCACTAGGGTGCCCGTGAATATGGTAAGGATAATCCACCCAACTCCCTTCATAAGGTTTAACTTAAAAACGTGTACAACAAGTCAGCTAAAAATAGTTTAAAGACGTGATACTAGTCAGCTGCACCCTGACGATTCTTACTGTATTGATTAGTTTTCAAAGGCTGCATGGCATGTGTATTCTACTTACAATAGAATTGGAATGAGGGGAGAAAAGCCTCCAAATGTCATCAAAGCAAATGGTCTGTGAATGTCGCTTCAAAGCTCGTCGTTGTTAGTTGCTAGGGTATTTGGCCACAAAGCTTGTAAAGAGGTTTCTCTGGAGGGGAGGGGATGACAAAATGCACATCTTGGCCAGAAGACTTCTGCTCAAATAACAGGACACATTAATTCTTGCTTGATACATAAAATTAATTCACATTCCTTATGAAATTTTGCCCACTTTTTATCCTTTTCTTTAAAAGAAAAAAACAGGAATAGACCCCAGGCCTTTTCTGTTCTCTAATGAAATTGCAAATTGACTTGTGTTCAAATGGTGCTTGAGTAAAATGAACAATTAAAAATGTATTGCTAACAATGAGATCTATCAGCCGATCTCTTTAAGGACTAATTAGTTGCAGGAAGAATCTTTCTTTTACAACATACCAAGGAGAATAGAGCCGTGGTGGGTGGACCGGGAGGTGTCAAGGAATAAGTTTTTAACACACGCATGAGCACACATGTATGTGCATATCCATATACACATGTGTAGGACAAGAATGCAGAAATATATGTAAGCATCTTTACGAGTTTAAACCATAAAAATTAGCTGCAGCTTCCTTGGAGGTATTTATTCCACCTTAGCTAGGATGACTGTTGCTGAGTAGCTATCCATTAGTTAGCTTGAAGGCAGACAACACATTTTACTGAACATAATTTATCATTAAAGCAGAGAAATGCTTTAGGTATTTAAATAATGTATGCAGATAAATTCACTCATTTTTTTAATTACCCACCTGTACTAACCTTGTAAGAATCTTTGCCCCCTATCAGAAGTTTGCTCCCTGAGGAAATTTTCAAAGTTAACCAAAAAAGAAAAGCCCTTCTTCCTGGTTTATCAATTCTGCATTTCAACCCACGCCTTCACAAAATATCTGATATGTTTCAGGTTACATTTGCAGTCCTTAAAAAACCTGAAATTATCTCCATGTGCGCAATTGCAGACTGAGGGCTTACCTTGCAAAATCTGATACCTCTGTCATTTCTTTAGCAAAGATTTCAGATACAATAGCGGTAAACTGGAGCCCCCAAAGCCCACTGCAAAACTCTGGAGGAAAATGGACATAGTTTTCTTCTTCAAGACCTGTTTAAATAGATGATGTTTTAGGAAATGTCATTTTTCTTAGGCTGCCCTAAAGTCAGATCTTCTCACTGCCCCACTATTGTGCCAAGGCAGCCTAAAAGGGCATATTTAGCATTGAGGCATTTGGTAAATACTGCTTACTGGTGCTTCGTCTTCCCTACAGGGCGTTTCCAAGAGATGAATAAGTGTGAACAGGAAGAACAAGTTTCCAGTCCTGTCAAGTTAATCAGACTAGTGTAGAATGAAGTGAGGCTTGTCATTAGTAAGTTGAAAACATGTAATGAAAATCATCAAGCAATCTGAAAGGGTTTTAGGAGAGCAAAACGTCCTCATGTATTTGCGTATATTTGTGTGAAAGATATGTAGATAATTGTGTAAATGTATATCATATTTGAATGGCGAATAAGCCATGTGTTTATAGAACATATACAACATACATAAAAACATACATGGAAGCCCAGCTGAAAAAAAAATCCACAATTCAAATACGCCTGTTGAATTAAAACAAACAGACAAACAAACAAACATGAATAGACCTGACCCTTTTACTTACAGGAGCAAACCCTGGTTTAGTACTAAGAACTGTATGAGGTGAGCTTATGAGGAAATTGGGAGCGATGCAATTTGGCTGTTGTTTTACCAGATTCCAGTTGGGTGCTTTGAGCCACACACCTTATGTAGGCAAAGATGCAGGAAAGGGAGAGTTACATTTGAGGGCTAGTGGGTCTTTTGGGCAAATTTTAAATGACCTTTGAAAATACATTTCCATATACTCCACTCTATTCTGGAAAATCAATTTTGGTAACTGAAGTAATTAATTTGTATATCTTTAAAGCACTAACTTCTTTGTACCACCTCTACAAAGCAGGCTGGACAAGATTCCAGGTTGCAAATCCATGTTTTCATATCGAGTTCCAAAAGGGATGGCTACAGCCACCTTATTCATCCTAGTCAAGAGAGGTAGTTTATCCCCACAATCAAGAGACCGACGTTCACTGCATTAGTTTAAATCTTACTAAACCAAAGTATTTCCCAAATCACATAAAGGTTGGTATGTGATTTCCTTTTCTCAAAGGACATGAGGTCCTGAAACTATGTTTTCATATATCTAACCTTTCCTCGTCCTTATTTTAAAACCTTTTCTGTCACCTCACCGTCTTTAACTTCACTTTTCCTGACCTATTACTAGTTCCCTTTCCCCACAACCTAGCATTAATCAACACTGATGGACCACATTTTAGGACCTCTTCTGGCAAAAGGAAGAGAATCTATAATTGACAATGATCTTTCTTCTCTGCTGCTTAATATCCTATCCTGCTGGCTCTTGGGTAGAACTCAACAGCCAATTCCAAGTAGGGAACTCTTCCCTACCATCAAGTTATTTTCCCAATTGACACCCCCATTCATTTTTTTTTTTTTTTTATTCACAGGGTAGAGAAAGGCAGAACTGCTCTCCTTCTGAGTCAGAAGGCTGGGATTGCTTTCTCAGGTAACTGATGCAAAACGATGAAGGTAAAAGACATCTGAGTATTTGTTCTGTTTTGTTTTTTTTTCTTTTTCTAACTTTTTTTTTTACATCTCTATTGGAGTATAATTGTTTTACAATGGTGTGTTAGTTTCTGCTTTTTAACAAAGTGAATCAGTTATACATATGTTTCCATATCTCTTTCCTCTTGCATCTCCCTCCCTCCCACACTCCCTATCCCACCCCTCTAGGTGGTCACAAAGCACCGAGCTGATCTCCCTGTGCTATGCGGCTGCTTCCCACTAGCTATCTACCTTACGTTTGGTAGTGTATATATGTCCATGCCTCTCTCTCGCTTTGTCACAGCTTACCCTTCCCCCTCCCCATATCCTCAAGTCTCTATTAGGTCTGTGTCTTTATTCCTGTCTTACCCCTAGGTTCTTCATGACATTTATTTTTCTTAAATTCCACATATATGTGTTAGCATACGGTATTTGTCTTTCTCTTTCTGACTTACTTCACTCTGTATGACAGACTCTAGGCAGGTGACACCAGGATAACTCCAAGGTATGTCTGCCTTTTGAATGTCAAAAGGTCTGTTTTAACCACCCACCTTTGTTTTCGGGGAGACTCAACTGTCCTTCAGCCTTCCAAATGAAAGAAATCCATGCCCATGATGAGTAACATTCCAATTAAAATTCATCACGAATAGCAGGCTTTACATCTTTCTTGGATAACGTGAATCATTTTTGGTGCTGGGAAACGGACTTCATAAACCTCCATTGTCGTAGAACGTCTACTTCCATGTGAAACTGTTTTATATTAGTAAATAAAACATCAACTGACATTTTTGTCACTTATGTCTGGGTGCTGACGAAAATAATGGGAGTGCTCAGATGTTATGGGACATTGTTTATCAAGGAATGTAGGTGACGCCACAAAGTATAAGTAACGCTGTACAGCGTGGAATGATTGATCCCGGCTGCATATTTTAAAGCTCCTCTCATTGTTTATCGAAACCTTTTAAGTAATGCACTCCTCTCAGATATCATTTTATGTTTGAAAATCTTTATAATTCATAATGAAAAGTTGCTTAGTTACCCCAAGTGAATCCATAGCTTCAATTATTCTCTGTGCAAATGGTTGGACTCCATTTTGACCAATGTTTATGGTGTTTGGCAATTTCTCAGTAGCTACTTTGCTCTGATATGATTAATTTCTTGCATAATTCTCTGCTTTGCATGTGGAGAGCTGAAATAATCTTAGTAGGTAGAAAGGAAATGAAAGACCTGTGTGTTTCAGTTTGGGAAACATCTGAAACATAACATCACTATGGAAGAGTGCCAAAAACAATACCAGTTAGGTTAGATAAAGACAACCACAAGAGACATGAATGTGCTGATGAGACCCAGCCCTGGGACAGCCAGTCTTTGCCTTGTTCTATGGCCAGCTTGCCCTGCCTTCAGACATCGAGGCAGGAAAGAGGAGAAGCCCCAGAATTTACCAAACTGGACTCAATTGCCAGAAAAATACTGGCATTTTTTGCATTGATATATTTTCCTAAGGTTATCGTGGGTCTCTTTCTTTGACAACATGACATAAAACAAATCTCCTTGTTTATTAAGTGGCTACATATGAAGCTGCTGCCCTCGTGCAAAAGAGGAGGGACATACGTAGCTGTTGAGTGAATGAATTCGTTCATTCAGGAGCCATCTGTTTGGTGACTAATTGGTCCTCCGACCTGGGGAAAGTGTTGATCTCCCCCTGTCCTTAGCTGGTTTCTGTCGCCTGACACTCTGGAATTCTTGTGTTCTCTGACATTTCTGATACTGTCTCTATTTCCTTCAACCCCATGCTTTCTCTCTATGGACTATTGGTGTATAGTTGTGAAATGATACCTGTGACAGGAAACATGGGGAGATAGATGGAAAGCGCATGGGTCTTGAAGTCACACCTACAAAGGTTAAAATTTGGCAAACTTCTGGCTGGCAGCCTTGGGAAAATTACTTAACCTCATATAGTCTCAGTTTCCCCACCTGAAAAATGGGGCTAACGATAGAGATAATCTGTGTATACATTCTAGGAATGCTCATGTATTGTATATAA
The DNA here is from genome assembly GCF_025265405.1 of Mesoplodon densirostris. Taxonomy (NCBI): domain Eukaryota; kingdom Metazoa; phylum Chordata; class Mammalia; order Artiodactyla; family Ziphiidae; genus Mesoplodon; species Mesoplodon densirostris. The sequence continues at coordinate 57,457,526 of NC_082674.1, forward strand.
TGCTTTGGTGGCACTTTCTGCAGTATATGCCAGGTATTGCTCTAAGTGTTCACTGTACCAATAAGGTAGCTGCTATCCCCATTTTACAGTGGAAGTAACTGAAGCACAAAAGGGCCAGTGTCACACTGCTAGTAAGTGAAAGAGCCAGGATTAAAGCCTAGTCGGGCTAACTATAGAATCTGTGCTCTCAACTACTATTCAAAGCTGCCTTCTGTCGTGTAGCTGCCATTATTATTATTATTATCATTGCCATCATTGCTATTATTATCATTATTACTACAACCCAAAGCACATGAAAGGCCTGGTGTCAAGTGAAGATAAGTGGCCCATATGGTACTAGTTAGAGCAGTATTACTGAGCAAGGCCAGCCCTTCCCTTTCAGTCTTAAAGCCTGTGGACATACATCGTCCCCATTGAGCAGCCCAAAGCTGATGCCACAGCACAGCATCCTCAGTTTTGTAAAGTGATAAGTGTTCACGTAGCCCAAGGGCTCAAGGCGGCTGTAAGCCATCGAATTTTCTTTTCTTCGTTTCAAATACACATGATGTACTCTTGATATAATGTTAAAATATCCACTCTTGTTAAGATCTTCACCATTCAATGCATGTGTAGGGCATCTTTTATTGAAAAATTAATTTTACAGAGGAAAAACATCTTTGTATTAAAAGATAGCTCTTTTTGAAGTCCTTCATTATGTAGATGGCAATAACAAATTTTCTCTCCTTTTCAAAATGGAAATTGGCTGAGCTTCTCTCAAAGAGGATGGCAACTTTTTCCATTCTTGGAAGTGAGAAGATAATGTAAAATTATCACCGGAAGAGAGAGAGAAATAGAGAGACCTGCTAGAGTCATCAGCTATGGCTATTTGAAAGAGATCCTGGGTTTGTCAACTTTGCCTTCCCCAACAGATTTCCCTGAAATCAGTGGGAACCAGGATTTCAAAGAACATGGAAGTAACTGTTTAGTTACTTCAGTGAGATGAACAGGAGATGGAAGAGAAAAGGGAAGGCATCTCAGATCAAAGCCTGTTGTTCAACATAGAAAACAAAGACTTATACTTACAATCACAGCTGATTTTGATCTAATTCTTGGTGAAACAATGCAAACCCATATAGAATACCTCTTCATTTTTTATTTTTTTTATTTTTTTACAAATTTAATCAGTTATACATATACATATGTTTCCATATCCCCTCCCTTTTGCGTCTCCCTCCCACCCTCCCTATCCCACCCCTCCAGGCGGTCACAAAGCACCGAGCTGATCTCCCTGTGCTATGCGGCTGCTTCCCACTAGCTATCTACCTTACGTTTGGTAGTGTATATATGTCCATGCCGCTCTTTCACTTTGTCACAGCTTACCCTTCCCCCTCCCCATATCCTCAAGTCCATTCTCTAGTAGGTCTGTGTCTTTATTCCTGTCTTACCCCTATGTTCTTCATGACATTTTTTTTCTTAAATTCCATATATATGTGTTAGCATACAGTATTTGTCTTTCTATTTCTGACTTACTTCACTCTGTATGACAGACTCTAGGTCTATCCACCTCATTACAAATAGCTCAATTTCATTTCTTTTTATGGCTGAATAATATTCCATTGTATATATGTGCAACATCTTCTTTATCCATTCATCCGATGATGGACACTTAGGTTGTTTCCATCTCCGGGCTATTGTAAATAGGGCTGCTATGAACATTTTGGTACATGTCTCTTTTTGAATTATGGTTTTCTCAGGGTATATGCCCAGTAGTGGGATTGCTGGGTCATATGGTAGTTCTATTTGTAGTTTTTTAAGGAACCTCCATACCGTTCTCCATAGCGGCTGTACCAATTCACATTCCCACCAGCAGTGCAAGAGTGTTCCCTTTTTTCCACACCCTCTCCAGCATTTATTGTTTCTAGATTTTTTGATGATGGCCATTCTGACTGGTGTGAGATGATATCTCATTGTAGTTTTGATTTGCATTTCTCTAATGAGTAAAGATGTTGAGCATCCTTTCATGTGTTTGTTGGCAGCCTGTATATCTTCTGTGGAGGAATGTCTATTTAGGTCTTCTGTCCATTTTTGGATTGGGTTGTTTGTTTTTTTGTTATTGAGCTGCATGAGCTGCTTATAAATTTTGGAGATTAATCCTTTGTCAGTTGCTGCATTTGCAAATATTTTCTCCCATTCTGAGGGTTGTCTTTTGGTCTTGTTTATGGTTGCCTTTGCTGTGCAAAAGCTTTTAAGTTTCATTAGGTCCCATGTGTTTATTTTTGTCTTTATTTCCATTTCTCTAGGAGGTGGGTCAAAAAGGACCTTGCTGTGATTTATGTCATAGAGTGTTCTGCCTATGTTTTCCTCTAAGAGTTTGATAGTGTCTGGCCTTACATTTAGGTCTTTAATCCATTTTGAGCTTATTTTTGTGTATGGTGTTAGGGAGTGATCTAATCTCATACTTTTACATGTCCCTATCCAGTTTTCCCAGCACCACTTATTGAAGAGACTGTCCTTTCTCCACTGAACCTTCCTGCCTCCTTTATCAAAGATAAGGTGACCATATGTCCGTGGGTTTAACTCTGGGCTTTCTATCCTGTTCCATTGATCTATCTTTCTGTTTTTGTGCCAGTACCATACTGTCTTGATTACTGTAGCTTTGCAGTATAGTCTGAAGTCAGGGAGCCTGATTCCTCCAGCTCCATTTTTCGTTCTCAAGATTGCTTTGGCTATTCGGGGTCTTTTGTGTTTCCATACAAATTGTGAAATTTTTTGTTCTAGTTCTGTGAAAAATGCCAGTGGTAGTTTGATAGGGATTGCATTGAATCTGCAGACTGCTTTGGGTAGTAGAGTCATTTTCACAATGTTGATTCTTCCAATCCAAGAACATGGTACATCTCTCCATCTATTTGTATCATCTTTAATTTCTTTCATCAGTGTCTTATAGTTTTCTGCATACAGGTCTTTTGTCTCCTTAGGTAGGTTTATTCCTAGATATTTTATTCTTTTTGTTGCAATGGTAAATGGGAGTGTTTCCTTGATTTCACTTTCAGATTTTTCATCATTAGTATATAGGAATGCCAGAGATTTCTGTGCATTAATTTTGTATTCTGCAACTTTACCAAATTCATTGATTAACTCTAGGAGTTTTCTGGTAGCATCTTTAGGATTCTCTATGTATAGTATCATGTCATCTGCAAACAGTGACAGCTTTACTTCTTTTCTGATTTGGATTCCTTTTATTTCCTTTTCTTCTCTGATTGCTGTGGCTAAAACTTCCAAAACTAGGTTGAATAAGAGTGGTGAGAGTGGGCAACCTTGTCTTGTTCCTGATCTTAGTGGAACTGGTTTCAGTTTTTCACCATTGAGGATGATGCTGGCTGTGGGTTTGTCATATATGGCCTTTATTATGTTGAGGAAAGTTCCCTCTATGCCTACTTTCTGCAGGGTTTTTATCATAAATGGGTGTTGAATTTTGTCGAAAGCTTTCTCTGCATCTATTGAGATGATCATATGGTTTTTCTCCTTCAATTTGTTAATATGGTGTATCACGTTGATTGATTTGCGTATATTGAAGAATCCTTGCATTCCTGGAATAAACCCCACTTGATCATGGTGTATGATCCTTTTAATGTGCTGTTGGATTCTGTTTGCTAGTATTTTGTTGAGGATCTTTGCATCTATGTTCATCAGTGATATTGGCCTGTAGTTTTCTTTCTTTGTGACATCCTTGTCTGGTTTTGGTATCAAGGTGATGGTGGCCTCGTAGAATGAGTTTGGGAGTGTTCCTCCCTCTGCTATATTTTGGAAGAGTTTGAGAAGGATAGGTGTTAGCTCTTCTCTAAATGCTTGATAGAATTCACCTGTGAAGCCATCTGGTCCTGGGCTTTTGTTTGTTGGAAGATTTTTTATCACAGTTTCAATTTCAGTGCTTGTGATTGGTCTGTTCATATTTTCTATTTCTTCCTGAGTCAGTCTTGGCAGGTTGTGCATTTCTAAGAATTTGTCCATTTCTTCCAGGTTGTCCATTTTATTGGCATAGAGTTGCTTGTAGTAATCTCTCATGATCTTTTGTATTTCTGCAGTGTCAGTTGTTACTTCTCCTTTTTCATTTCTAATTCTATTGATTTGAGTCTTCTCCCTTTTTTTCTTGATGAGTCTGGCTAATGGTTTATCAATTTTGTTTATCTTCTCAAAGAACCAGCTTTTAGTTTTATTGATCTTTGCTATCGTTTCCTTCATTTCTTTTTCATTTATTTCCGATCTGATTTTTATGATTTCTTTCCTTCTGCTAACTTTGGGATGTTTTTGTTCTTCTTTCTCTAATTGCTTTAGGAGCAAGGTTAGGTTGTTTATTCGAGATGTTTCCTGTTTCTTAAGGTGGGATTGTATTGCTATAAACTTCCCTCTTAGAACTGCTTTTGCTGCATCCCATAGGTTTTGGGTCGTCGTGTCTCCGTCATTTGTTTCTAGGTATTTTTTAATTTCCTCTTTGATTTCTTCAGTGATCACTTCGTTATTAAGTAGTGTATTGTTTAGCCTTCATGTGATTGTATTTTTTACAGCTCTTTTCCTGTAATTGATATCTAGTCTCATAGCATTGTGGTCGGAAAAGATACTTGATACAATTTCAATTTTCTTAAATTTACCAAGGCTTGATTTGTGACCCAAGATATGATCTATCCTGGAGAATGTTCCATGAGCACTTGAGAAAAATGTGTATTCTGTTGTTTTTGGATGGAATGTCCTATAAATATCAATTAAGTCCATCTTGTTTAATGTATCATTTAAAGCTTGTGTTTCCTTATTTATTTTTCATTTTAGATGATCTGTCCATTGGTGAAAGTGGGGTGTTAAAGTCCCCTACTATGAGTGTGTTACTGTCGATTTCTCCTTTTATGGCTGTTAGTATTTGCCTTATGTATTGAGGTGCTACTATGTTTGGTGCATAAATATTTACAATTGTTATATCTTCTTCTTGGATCGATCCCTTGATCATTATGTAGTGTCCTTCTTTGTCTCTTCTAGTAGTCTTTATTTTAAAGTCTATTTTGTCTGATATGAGAATTGCTACTCCAGCTTTCTTTTGGTTTCCATTTGCATGGAATATCTTTCTCCATCCCCTTACTTTCAGTCTGTATGTGTCTCTAGGTCTGAAGTGGGTCTCTTGTAGACAGCATATATATGGGTCTTGTTTTTGTATCCATTCAGCCAATCTGTATCTTTTGGTGGGAGCATTTAGTCCATTTACATTTAAGGTAATTATTGATATGTATGTTCCTATTCCCATTTTCTTAATTGTTTTGGGTTCATTATTGTAGGTCTTTTACTTCTGTTGTGTTTCTTGCCTAGAGAAGTTCCTTTAGCATTTGTTGTAAAGCTGGTTTGGTGGTGCTGAACTCTCTCAGCTTTTGCTTGTCTGTAAAGGTTTTAATTTCTCCATCAAATCTGAATGAGATCCTTGCTGGGTAGAGTAATCTTGGTTGCAGGTTTCTCTCCTTCATCACTTTAATTATGTCCTGCCACTCCCTTCTGGCTTGTAGAGTTTCTGCTGAGAGATCAGCTGTTAACCTGATGGGGATTCCCTTGTGTGTTATTTGTTGTTTTTGCCTTGCTGCTTTTAATATGATTTCTTTGTGTTTAATTTTTGACAGTTTGATTAATATGTGTCTTGGCATATTTCTCCTTGGATTTATTCTGTATGGGACTCTCTGTGCCTCCTGGACTTGATTAACTATTTCCTTTCCCATATTAGGGAAGTTTTCAACTATAATCTCTTCAAATATTTTCTCAGTCCCTTTCTTTTTTTCTTCTTCTTTTGGAACCCCTATAATTCGAATGTTGGTGCGTTTAATGTTGTCCCAGAGGTCTCTGAGACTGTCCTCTGTTCTTTTCATTCTTTTTTCTTTATTTTGCTCTGCATCAGTTATTTCCACTATTTTATCTTCCACCTCACTTATCCGTTCTTCTGCCTCAGTTATTCTGCTATTGATCCCATCTAGAGTATTTTTTATTTCATGTATTGTGTTTTTAATCGATGCTTGATTCATCTTTAGTTCTTCTAGGTCCTTGTTAACTGTTTCTTGCATTTTGTCTATTCTATTTCCAAGATTTTGGATCTGGGAAATAGAATATTGGATCATCTTTACCATCATTATTCTGAATTCTTTTTCAGGTAGACTGCCTATTACCTCTTCATTTGTTAGATCTGGTGGGTTTTTATCTTGCTCCTTCTCCTGCTGTGTGTTTTTTTGTCTTCTCATTTTGCTTATGTTACTGTGTTTGGGGTCTCCTTTTTGCAGGCTGCAGGTTCATAGTTCCCGTTGTTTTTGGTGTCTGTCCCCAGTGGCTAAGGTTGGTTTAGTGGGTTGTGTACGCTTCCTGGTGGAGGGGACTAGTGCCTGTGTTCTGGTGGATGAGGCTGGATCTTGTCTTTCTGGTGGGCAGGTCCACGTCTGGTGGTGTGTTTTGGGGTGTCTGCGGACTTTTTATGATTTTAGGCCACCTCTCTTCTAATGGGTGGCATTGTGTTCCTGTCTTGCTAGTTGTTTGGCTTAGGGTGTCCAGCACTGTAGCTTGCTGGTCGTTGAGTGAAGCTGGGTGCTGGTGTTGAGATGGAGATCTCTGGAAGATTTTTGCCGTTTGATATTATGTGGAGCTGGGAGGTCTCTTGTGGACCAGTGTCCTGAAGTTGGCTCTCCCACCTCAGAGGCACAGCACTGACTCCGGGCTCCTCAATTTGGTTTGATATGTTGTCTATTCATGTATTCCACAGATGCAGGGTACATCAAGTTGATTGTGGAGCTTTAATCCGCTGCTTCTGAGGCTGCTGGGAGAGGTTTCCCTTTCTCTTCTTTGTTCTCACAGCTCCTGGGTCTCAGCTTTGGATTTGGCCCTGCCTCTGCGTGTAGGTCACTGGAGGGCGTCTGTTCTTCGCTCAGACAGGACAGGGTTAAAGGAGCAGCCTCTTCGGGGACTCTGGCTCACTCAGGCCGGGCGGGAGGGAGGGGCACAGAATGCGGGGTGAGCCTGCAGCGGCAGAGTTCGGCGTGTCGTTGCACCAGCCCGAGGCGCGCCGTGCGTTCTCCCAGGGAAGCCACCCCTGGATCCCGGGACCCCGGCAGTGGCGGGCTGCACAGGCTCCCGGAAGGGCGGTGTGGGCAGTGACCTGCGCTCGCACACAGGCTTCTTGGCGGCCGCAGCAGCAGCCCCAGCGTCCCACGCCCGTCACTGGGCTCCGCGCTTTCAGTCGCGACTCACGCCCGTCTGTGGAGCCCCTTTAAGCAGCGCTCTTAATCCCCTCTCCTCGCGCACCAGGAAACCAAGAGGGAAGAAAAAGTCTCTTGCCTCTTCGGCAGCTCCAGAGTTTTCCCGGACTCCCTCCCGGTTAGCTGTGGCACATTAGCCCCCTTCAGGCTGAGTTCTCGCCGCCAGCCCCAGTCCTCTCCCTGCTCTCTGACCGAAGCCCGAGCCTCAGCTTCCAGCGCTGCGCGCCCCGGCGGGCGAGCAGACAAGCCTCTTGGGCTGGTGAGTGCCGCTCGGCACCGATCCTCTGTGTGGGGATCTCTCTGCTTTGCCCTACCCAGGTATGTGGGGAGTTTCTTGCCTTTTGGGAGGTCTGGGGTCTTCTGCCAGCGTTCAGTAGCTGTTCTGTAGGAGTTGTTCCACGTGTAGTTGTATTTCTGGTGTATCCGTGGGGAGGAAGGTGATCTCCGCGTCTTACTCTTCCGCCATCTTACCCGGAAGTCCCCTCTTCATTTTCTAAAGAGTGATCAGAAAGAATAATTCACTTAAAATTTCTATGATTGTCACCATGATTAATTTCTTATCAAGAGCTACCCATATCTAGAGAATTTGGAAAATCAGTTTAAAATGTCAAAATATTCCTGAAAGTTGGACATGGATATTTTTTCCTGCCTATGTATAGTATTTATAGATGACTACATCCACATCCAGAGTGGTTGGATGTTTTTATCCTCCAATATGGAAGTATGTGAAAGTGAAGGCATCATGTAAACTCTGCAGAGGAATCCATCCTTTCATGGACTTACATTTGAGACTAAATAAAATGTCTCTGGCAAGTTTCATGAAATTCTTCAAACACAAGGCACACTTATGTTTGAATCTCTGTGAAAGGAATGGAATGTGGTTGCATGATCAAAATTTTAATATCTCCTTTTAATAGTACTGGATTACATGAGGCAAGCAATAGCATTTGGTTATCAAACAGTAAGAAAATATTTAAGAAAGAAAGGTAGGAAAAAGATTTTTTAAAGTTGAAATCCCGAAAGGAGTGTCTGCCACATAGATTTCGGCATCAGAAAAGACTTTTCACATCTGAAATGCTGGCCACTTTCCAAATACAAGAAAGAATGCTATGTACACATATTAATAATTCCCTTCACTCGAGTTTTTCTGTTTCTCCTTCCTCTATTTCTAAAATAGGCTATTTTTAAAAGCCTAATGTTGCCAGCATGGGAAAAGAAAAAGACACATGTATTGATAATCTGAGATTGATGATTTTTTTTAAAGATTTGGTATGTCAAAAGCATATGCTATGCCTCATGGCCAATATGGAAATGTCAGGGGTTTAATTGGCAGCTGTGAATAGCAGCACCTGCAAACAGCTCAGGGCTTGTTCCTGTGATCTGGCAACATTCTTACTTTATGCTTTAAATAAAGGCTTACTCACTGGGACAGAAATAACTGACAATGGATGATTGATGATTGCCCATCACGCAAGGGCTGACATCTACCATTCACCAGGTCCATTTACGAGTGCTTGTCCAGATTTCATTATCAGGGGCATGACATCCAGGAGCAGGCCTACTACAGTTGGCTAGTCAGTAACCTATTCAGAACACCTAGAAGAGACCTACTTTTGTTAACCTGGAAAAACAGAGAACTGGGATTTCAGTGTGCCTTGGGAAGACGGTTTTCAAAATTCTCTTTTCTTTTTTCTGCTTGCTGTGATGCTTTGGTTTTGTGAGAGTTTGTTTGGTTTCATGTCCAGTATCAGGTTGCCTTTAACATTTATCTGATTCTTATTCTAAACTTGCTGACATTTGAAGGATGTGCTCTGAGGAAAAGCCATCCTAAAGGAGTTATATTTCGAATTATTAATGTATAAGACTCTGATGTCCGGGGTTATTTAAGCTTTGAGTACAGTAATGCTTACTACTTCAATTAAGAGGGACAAAGAAAGTGCAAAGAAATCAATCCACTGTGCAAACAAATGGCTAACGTGCTTTTCCACACCAGGACATCCATCACCCACAGTGGGTGGCCTCTGGGTATAGCCAAAAACACACCAGCAAACGTGGTATATTGGAAAGAGCACTGGTGTAGCAAACGTTTCAAAATAAACACTGCTAAATTAAAGTAGCCGTGCACTGTTCAATAAAACCCAGAGCACCTCCAGGCGTGTCTGTCCTAGCGTGAGGCTAACAGTTAGCTTTCCTTTCCCCCTGTTTCTTCTGCCCAAAGCTGCTTTTGCACGTGATCATCTTTTGCACGTCTGCCTTGAGTACTTTTTCTCTCCAATTAAGGTTTGCTCTTCTCCAATGCACTTATAAATCTTTTCAATTTTTTTGTGAGTGGACCATGGTGTTTTTTGCTTTAGTCTTTTTTTTTTTTTTTTTTTTTTTGTGGTCTATGTTTGGGACAGTGACAATCCCTACATGTAATTTCAGGAACGTGATGAGTCACTATACTAAGTAATTGGGTCTTCTCTTAGAATTTTTCTTAAGGGCTAGTATTTCTTCTGCAACCACTTATGAATTTATTTCTCCAAATAGTGGTAATATAAGCATTTCATTAGCCAAACAGCCAATTTGTTTTCAGCCCTTTCTGAGTCTCATCATATTCTCCTAAGGAAACAGGGGAGGATGATGCAATGTCATTTCACAGCTAGAGAACCTGGACCAAGAGAAGTGTAGCAGCTGTTCCCACATCCCACACCTCTAGCAAGCAGAAACCTTGATGAGCATCCAAGACCCCACTTGGCACCAGGGGATCTTTCCACAGGACTATTTGCTGAGTAAGGATGTAGACTGTACCACACGAATCACCTGCTTATTCTGATCCTTGACCCATGTGAAAAAAACCCCAGAGAATGGCTACCCTGTAAACGTCCTAAAATCATGTTGTGAGCACCAGTGAGCAAGAATAGAGTCCCACGCGTGTCCCAAGCACGTGCAAAAAAGCTATGATAGTTGCCATTCAGTACATTACTGAAAAATAAGGGAGGTCTACCTTTCCTCTGACAGTGCTGAATACGCATCCATCTAGTTGGCTGTCCAAATCACTTTTTGTTGGCTATAAAATCTAGTGTCTCTCTTTTTGCTTAAGTGCATTCAGTTTTACAGTCTCTCCCAGGAAGACCAGCTAATTATAATATATTTCAGCAGAGAGAGAAGCAGGTGTTAGCTAAGATATAAGTCCTAGTTTTAGCCTTGACAATTCATGCAGTTCAGCCGGATCTTAGTGTAAAGTCACCAGATAAGACAAGTGCCATTTCATCATTTTAGGTCTTCCTGGGTTTGCAGGGGACCACATGACTACAGATTTGAACTCTGAGGTTGTCAAATGACAATAATAATTGGCAATAAATGTTGAAATGATTGAGTTGTGGTGTGTACAAAGAAACCTGCTTCATCTGTAAATCCAAATGAATTAGCCATGGAAAATGGTAAAGATCACTTGGATAAGAGGTTGAATGGTATCTATACATTTGCTAGCTGTGCGACCTTGGGCAAGTCATTTACCTTCTCTGCTTCTGTTTCTGTAGCTGAAACCTGGAGTAATACCAGTATCAACCTGTAGGCTGTAGTGAGGATTAAATAAGACATGTAAAACACATCACTGTGCCTGTGACAGAGCCAGGTATGCATATTCTTATTTTCAGAGAATAATTGTACTGCAAAAGGCTAAGCTCTCTGGGACAACAGCAGAGATAACTAGGGCAGAAATGAGAGAAATATCCAGAAGCACATTCTCCTCTAATAAATGCTGGCATTTCAGAACATATCTGAAACAAATGCTTGCTCTTGAGATGAGTATGCTCCTTCATTAGTGAGATCATCTTAGTTTCTATGAGCATGGCATTTACCGGTCAAATGTCCAGTCATTTCTGTGAAAATACTCCTCAAATTCTACTGATGTGTTTGCGTGCATCTCTGGGTGTGTTTGTGTGTATCTCTGGGTGTGTTTGTGTGTATGTATGAGTTTCTTATAGGTTTGGAGATAGTAAGGAGCAGTGTGATATAGACCAAGCAACTAAATGATTTACTGAATTTTCCTCTTTCCAACTGGGTGTTTTGGGCAGAGCCAGTTCTGGCCCAACTCTGTTGACTGCAATTTCTGGGCTGCCTTCATGGAGCCTCCAGGGGAGTTACCAAATGTTTTTCCAGAAATCTGCCAAATGCAGTGGTACATGATAGACCCGGACACTTCCCTATCTCTGGGATAAAGTAGACCATGCAGGCAGTGTCTGAGTATTAGTTGAAAAATTTGTCATTTCTAGTGATGAATAGTTAAAAAAGAATTTAAGACTGCCTCTAACACCTGCATCTGTGTATACCACGATTCCTTAAATGCTGCATTGGAACTCTGCTAAGGATCAAAGTTATCCATGGTTCACTCTTCCATGCTCTTCTAACTATGATTCCCTGTGTACAAATCATCTTCCTCTTGTGACCCTAGCATGCTACTATTCATATTTTAAGATTCTGCTTAGGTTTACCTCTTCCTTGACTTCTTCAGAAAAAAATTAATCTCTCCATGCTCCGGGCTATGTTATTGTTGTTGTTGTTACTCACATCACTCTGTTATTGGTCAAATCAGTCATACAATCAACTGGGTCATTCCATCATTGGATGACTTGAATAATATATATATTTGTTTATACAGCAGGTTCTTATTAGTCATCCATTTTATACACATCAGTGTATACATGTCAATCCCAATCTCCCAATTCATCCCACCACCACCACCACCACCCTGCCGCTTTCCCCGCTTGGTGTCCATACGTTTGTTCTCTACATCTGTGTCTCAATTTCTGCCCTGCAGACCAGTTCATCTGTACAATTTTTCTAGGCTCCACATATATTCATTAATATACGATATTTATTTTTCTCTTTCTGATTTACTTCACTCTGTATGACAGTCTCTAGATCCATCCACGTCTCAACAAATGACTCAATTTCGTTCCTTTTGATGGCTGAGTAATATTCCATTGTATATATGTACCACATCTTCTTTATCCATTCATCTGTCGATGTGCATTTAGGTTGCTTCCATGACCTGGCTATTGTAAATAGTGCTGCAGTGAACACTGGGGTGCATGTGTCTTTTCGAATTATGGTTTTCTCTGGGCATATGCCCAGTAGTGGGATTGCTGGATCATATGGTAATTATATTTTTAGATTTTTAAGAAACCTCCATACTGTTCTCCATAGTGGCTGTATCAATTTACATTCCCACCAACAGTACAAGAGGGTTCCCTTTTCTCCACACCCTCTCCAGCATTTGTCATTTGTAGATTTTCTGAGGATGCCCATTCTAACTGGTGTGAGGTGGTACCTCATTGTAGTTTTGATTTGCATTTCTCTAATAATTAGTGATGTAGAGCAGCTTTTCATGTGTCACTTGGCCATCTGGATGTCTTCTTTGGAGAAATGTCTATTTAGATCTTCTGCCCATTTTTGGATTGGGTTGTTTGTTTATTTTAATATTGAGCTGCATGAACTGTATATATATTTTGTAACTTAATCCTTTGTCCCTTGATTCGTTGGCAAATATTTTCTCCCATTCTGAGGGTTGTCTTTTCGTCTTGTTTATGGTTTCCTTTGCTGTGCAAAAGCTTTGAAGTTTCATTAGGTCCCATGTGTTTATTTTTGTTTTTATTTCCATTTCTCTAGGAGGTGGGTCAAAAAGGATCTTGCTGTGATTTATGTCATAGAGTGTTCTGCCTATGTTTTCCTCTAAGAGAATGATAGTGTCTGGCCTTACATTTAGGTCTTTAATCCATTTTAAGTTTATTTTTGTGTATGGTGTTAGGGAGTGTTCTAGTTTCATTCTTTTACATGTAGCTGTCCAGTTTTTCCAGCACCACTTACTGAATAGGCTGTCTTTTCTCCACAGTATATTCTTGCCTCCTTTATCAAAGATAAGGTGATCATATGTGCATGGGCTTATCTCTGGGCTTTCTATCCTGTTCCACTGATCTATATTTCTCTTTTTGTGCCAGTACCATACTGTCTTGATTACTGTAGCTTTGTAGTATAGTCTGAAGTCAGGGAGTCTGATTCCTCCAGCTCCATTTTTCTTTCTCAAGATTGCTTTTTCTATTCGGGGTCTTTTGTGTTTCCACACAAATTGTGCAGTTTTTTGTTCTAGTTCTCTGAAAAATGCCAGTGGTAGTTTGATAAGGATTGCATTGAATCTGTAGATTGCTTTGGGTGGTATTGTCATTTTCACAATGTTGATTCTTCCAATCCAAGAACATGGTATATCTCGCCATCTATTTGTATCATCTTTAATTTCTTTCATCAGTGTCTTATAGTTTTCTGCATACAGGTCTTTTGTTTCCCTAGGTAGTTTTATTCCTAGGTATTTTATTATTTTTGTTGCAGTGGTACATGGGAGTGTTTCCTTAATTTCTCTTTCAGATTTTTCATCATTAGTGTATAGGAATGCAAGAGATTTCTGTGCATTAGTTTTGTATCCTGCAAATTTACCAAATTCATTGATTAGCTCTAGTAGTTTTCTGGTGGCATCTTTAGGATTCTCTATGTATAGTATCATGTCATCTGCAAATAGGGACAGTTTTACTTCTTCTTTTCCAATTTGGATTCCTTTTATTTCTTTTTCTTCTCTGATTGCTGTGGCTAGGACTTCCAAAACTATGTTGAATAATAGTAGCAAGAGTGGACATCCTTGCCTTGTTCCTGATCTTAGTGGAAATGCTTTCAGTTTTTCACCATTTAGAATGAGGTTTGCTGTGGGTTTGTCATATATGGCCTTTATTATGTTGAGGTAGGTTCCCTCTATGCCCACTTTCTGGAGAGCTTTTATCATAAATGGGTGTTGAATTTTGTCAAAAGCTTTTTCTGCATCCATTGAGATGATCATATGGTTTTTATACTTCAATTTGTTAACATGGTGTATCACATTGATTGATTTGCATATATTGAAGAATTCTTGCATCCCTGGGATAAATCCCAGTTGGTCATGGTGTATGATCCTTTTAATGTGTTGTTGGATTCTGTTTGCTAGTGTTTTGTTGAGGATTTTTGCATCTATATTCATCAGTGATATTGGTCTGTAATTTTCTTTCTTTGTAGTATCTTTGTCTGGTTTTGGTATCAGGGTGATGGTGACCTCATAGAATGAGTGTGGGAGTATTCCTTCCTCTGAAATTTTTTGGAAAAGTTTGAAAAGGATGGGTGTTAGCTCTTCTCTAAATGTTTGATAGAATTCACCTGTGAAGCCATCTGGTCCTGGACTTTTGTTTGTTGGAAGATTTTTAATAACAGTTTCAATTTCATTACTTGTGATTCATCTGTTCATATTTTCTATTTCTTCCTGGTTCCGTCTTGGAAGGCTCTACCTTTCTAAGAATTTGTCCATTTCTTCCACATTTTCCATTTTATTGGCATAGAGTTGCCTGTAGTAGTCCCCTTAGAATGCTTTGTATTTCTGCAGTGTCTGTTGTAACTTCTCCTTTTTCATTTCTAATTTTATTGATTTGAGTCCTCTCCCTCTTTTGCTTGATGAGTCTGACTAATGGTTTATCAATTTTGTTTATCTTCTCAAAGAACCAGCTTTTAGTTTTATTGATCTTTGCTATTGTTTTCTTTGTTTCTATTTCATTTATTTCTGCTCTGATATTTATGATTTCTTTCCTTCTGCTAACTTTCGGGTTTTTTTGTTCTTTCTCTAGTTCCTTTAGGTGTAAGGTTAGATTGTTTATTTAAAATTTTTCTTGTTTCTTGAGGTAAGCTTGTATAGCTATAAACTTCCCTCTTATAACTGCTTTTGCTGCGTCCCATAGCTTTTGGATCGTCATGTTTTCATTGTCATTTGTCTCTAGGTATTTTTTTATTTCCTCTTTGATTTCTTCAGTGATCTCTTGGTTATTTAGTAACATATTGTTTCGCCTCCATGTGTTTGTGTTTTTTACATTTTTTTCCCCATAACTGATTTCTAATCTCATAGCGTTGTGGTCAGAAAAGATACTTGATATGATTTCAATTTTCTTAAATTTACTGAGGCTTGATCTGTGACCCAAGATGTGATCTATCCTGGAGAATTATCCTTGCGCACTTGAGAAGAAAGTGTAATCTGCAGTTTTTGGATGGAATGTCCTATAGATATCAATTAAATCTATCTGGTCTATTGTGTCATTTAGAGCTTCTGTTTCCTTATTTATTTTCATTTTGGATGATCTGTCCATTGCTGTAAGTGAGGTGTTAAAGTCCCCCACTATTATTGTGTTACTGTTGATTTCCTCTTTTATAGCTGTTAGCAGTTACCTTATGTATTGAGGTGCTCCTATGTTGGGTGCATATATATTTATAATTGTTATATCTTCTTCTTGGATTGATCCCCTGATCATTATGTAGTGTCCTTCCTTGTCTCTTGTAACATTCTTTATTTTAAAGTCTATTTTATCTGATATGAGCATTGCTACTCCAGCTTTCTTTTGATTTCCATTTGCATGGAATATCTTTTTCCATCCCCTCACTTTCAGTCTGAATGTGTCCCTAGGTCTGAAGTGTGTCTCTTGTAGACAGCATATATATGGGTCTTGTTTTTGTGTCCATTCAGCAAGCCTGTGTCTTTTGTTTGGAGCATTTAATCCATTCACGTTTAGGGTAATTATTGATATGTATGTTCCTATTACCATTTCTTATTTGTTTTGGGTTTCTTTTTGTAGGTCGTTTTCTTCTCTTGTGTTTCCCACTTCGAGAAGTTCCTTTAGCATTTGTTGTAGAGCTGGTTTGGTGGTGCTGAATTCTCTTAGCTTTTGCTTGTCTGTATAGCTTTTGATTTCTCCATGGAATCTGAATGAGATCCTTGCTGGCTAGAGCAATCTTGGTTGTAGGTTCTTCCCTTTCATCACTTTAAGTATATCATGCCACTCCCTTCTGACTTGTAGAGTTTCTGCTGAGAAATCAGCTGTTAACGTTATGGGAGTTCCCTTGTATGTTATTTGTCATTTTTCCCTTGATGCTTTTAATAATTTTTCTTTGTCTTTAATTTTTTGCCAATTTGATTACTATGTGTCTCAGCATGTTTCTCCGTGGGTTTATCCTGTGTGGGACTCTCTGTGCTTTCTGGGCTTGGGTGGCTAGTTCCTTTCCCATGTTAAGGAAATTTTCAACTATAATCTCTTCAAATATTTTCTCTGGTCCTTTCTCTCTCTCTTCTCCTTCTGGGACCCCTATAATGCGAATGTTGTTGAATTTAGTGTTGTCCCAGAGGTTTCTTAGGCTGTCTTCATTTCTTTTCATTCTTTTCTCTTTATTCTGTTCTGCAGCAGTGAATTCCACTATTCTGTCTTCCAGGTCACCTGTCCGTTCTTCTGCCTCAGTTATTCTGCTATTGATTCCTTCTAGTGTAGTTTTCATTTCAGTTATTGCATTGTTCATCTCTGTTTGTTTGTTCTTTAATTCTTCTAGGTCTTTGTTAAACATTTCTTGCATCTTCTCGATCTTTGCCTCCATTCTTTTTCCAAGGTCCTGGATCATCTTCACTATCATTATTCTGAATTCTTTTTCTGCAAGGTTTCTAATCTCCACTTCATTTAGTTGTTTTTCTCGGGTTTTGTCTTGTTCCTTCATCTGGTACATAGCTCTCTGCCTTTTCATCTTGTCTGTCTTTCTATGAATGTGGTTTTTGTTACACAGGCTGTGGGATTATAATTCTTCTTGCTTCTGCTGTCTGCCCTCTGGTGGATGAGGCTATCTAAGAGGCTTATGCAAGTTTCCTGATGGGAGGCACTGGTGGTGGGTAGAGCTGATTGTTGCTCTAGTGGGCAGCGCTCAGTAAAACTTTAATCCACTTGACTGCTGATGGGTGGGGCTGGGTTCCCTCCCTGTTGGTTGTTTGGCCTGAGGCATCCCAACACTGGAGCCTACCTGGGCTCTTTGGTGGGGCTAATGGTGGACTCTGCAAGGGCTCACGCCAAGGAGTATTTCCCAGAACTTCTGCTGTCAGTGTCCTTGTCCCCACAGTGAGCCACAGCCACCCCCTGCCTCCACAGGAGACCCTCCAACATTTGCAGGTAGGTCTGGTTCAGTCTCCCCTGTGGTCACTGCTCCTTCCCCTGGGTCCTGATGTGCACACCACTTTGTGTGTGCCCTCCAAGAGTAGAGTCTCTGTTTCCCCCAGTTCTGTCGAAGTCCTGCAATCAAATCCAAGTAGGCTTCAAAGTCTGATTCTCTAGGAATTCCTCCTCCCATTGCCAGACCCCCAGGTTGGGAAGCCTGACATAGGGCTCAGAACCTTCACTCCAGTGGGTGAACTTCTGTGGTATAAGTGTTCTCCAGTCTGTGAGTCACCCACCCAGCAGCTATGGGACCTGATTTTACTGTGATTGCACCCCTCCTACCGTCTCACTGTGGCTTCTCCTTTGTCCTTGGATGTGGCGTATGTTTTGTGGCCAGTTCCAGTGTCCTCCTGTCGATGATTGTCCAGCAGCTAGTTGTGATCCTGGTGCTCTTGCAAGAGGGAGTAAGAGCACATCCTTCTGCTCTGCCATCTTCCTCTGGGCTATTTTTGTATGGATACAAATGAGATTTTATATGTGTTATGGTGTATGACATTTCTTTGCTTTATGTCTAGACAGAAGTCTTTTCCAGACAGAAGTCTTTGAAAGCAGGGCCATTTCATTCATCTTTGATTCTCCAATCATTGTCATGGCCTTTAAACATAAGAATTGGTGTGAAAAGAGATCTCAAAGTTTCCATAGTTACTCAAGGATTGATCTAAACAACTATATGTGATCAATAAAATTGTATAGGAATAAAAGTTCTAGCTTGGACAAATGAAGCACGTCTTGAGAAGCATGCCTTAGATTGAAACAATTCTTCACCTGATGCCTCTGACAACACAACCCAAGCAATATTTGCTTACCATCCCCTCAAATTCCATAACTCATCAAATCCTGATTGAATAGCTAGAATATGGCCATTTAATTGGTATGCGTACATGCAAACTTTAAAAATGTTGATAATGACAAAGGATTATAAGCTTTGAGCTTTTCGAGTCTTAAGTGGTTCAGTCCCTAAGGTTGGAAAATCGTTATGGTCCTATTTTTTTCAACAGTATATTTTGTGCAAATGACTTTCCTCTTAATTTGGAGAGAGGGAGAACACCCAAAACAATAAATAAGGACAGAATATCTAAAATAATTACGGAGCAAGCTTTGAGGGCTGGAGAACAAGCCCAATCATTGCCTCTTGGGATTGATGTTGTTCTTAGGGGGAGGGGGCGGTTGAAGGGGGTGAGGAGGGCCTCCACACCCAATCTCCTCGAGGCTTTTAGAGCAGAAAATTCCTCACAATTTTCATTAAGGACCATTATATCAAGAAGACCATCTTTTAGCTATAACAGATTGCTCTGGGGTGTAATGTTTTTCAACTCGAGAGCAAATGTTTCTTCAATCATTTTTTTAAAGGGAGAAAGTAGTTATTTTGAATGCATGTAAAATGCAAATAGAGTGGTTATGGATATTTCTGGAGCTCACACACACTAAGTCCAAAGCAGCTTTGATTTAAAAATTGAAAATTGGCAAGTGATCCATCAACACTGGCCTCATTGCTTTTACTGTCTTCACAAAATAAAAATGCTATTTTAATGGCAAAGATGTTTTCCTTTGGCAGGTGGCTATGGAGTATGCACAATAACTACAGTGATGTTTTCCTCTGAATACACAATCCTCATCTCCAATTCTGCATGCCTGTTATTGACAGACGGCATTTTAATTTAAAAAAATGTTTTCCAAAATGCCTAAACACACATTTATGCATTGATAGTTATTGCATGGTATTAGATGGAAAACACACAAACTTAAAAAAAAATGCTGACTCTGTGCACAGCCACACAATGTAATATAATGCAAACCAGAAAAGCAGAGGACTTGTGTCATTTCATAGGCAAGGCAAAAAAAAAAAAAAAATGAAGAAGAAGAAGGAGAAGAAGAAAGGAAAAAAAGATCAATTCAGTCATGTTAAAATTAGGAGACAATACTGACATAAGAAAGCACACCTGACATTAAGGCAGTGGGGTCCTTCATCACAGCAAGTGTAGACAGCTCCCACAGCTGTGTCTGCTCTCTCCCTGAGTGATGTGCAGCCCTAGCTGGAGGGTGGCATAGCTCAGAAGGGAATGTGAGCGCAGGGTCTTAATTTCCTTCTGCGGCCGGGAGTGTGGTTCTGTGTCACGGTGTGGTTCTGCATTTGCTGGGAGGCGGCTTAGTGGGCGAGCCTTAGGTGCACTACACCCCGGCTCACCAAACCACAGGACAAAGCCCTCACCCTCCTGACAGGACACGTGGCCCCTTCCTGGCAGAGTCATCCGAGGCTCTGCCTGCCCTTTGGGCCAGATTTCAGCCTCATGTGCCGCTCTTTCTGGTTCTGAGGGGGCTTCCCTGGCTTGCTTGATATGGTGTGCTTGGTCAAGACTGCTTCTTGTGGTGTGTCTCGACGCAGCCTCAGACGGGTCTGAGGCTGAAAGGTAATGGACCACATTCTCCCTGCCTGCTGGCTGTGAGGGTTCTTCAGTGGTCAGGAACACACAAAGAATCAGCGCCCCTCCCCATGCCCCTAGGGAATGGAGGTGACAGACACCTGATGGTTCTAAATGCAGACATCAAAATGCCTGAAAAGAACCTTGCTAATGAGATGCATAGATCATAATCCATCAAGTCAGGTACAGCTCTTCACCCATGAGCTTGTCCCCCAATTATATATGGTAAATCATGACACTGCATCTAATCTAGTCTCTCCTTCAAAGACAAAGTCTCTTTCTTCTGAACTCCTGTGACATTGGTCATCTGTCTACACCCATGGTTCCCAATTCATCTGGTAGGAGCCTGACTGTGTGATGGCCTTGGGGGAGGGTGACAGGCAGGATCCAGTGTTGTAACACTGTCATCAGCCAAAGGGAGGAGGATTTTTCTGAAAGCTTAGATGATCAATGACAGTAACAGCCCTGAGAACCACCTTGGGGTTTAGGGGTAGTAAAGTTGAAAAATGCCACTTGGGTGGTAAATTGTTTAGGGCAGGACTACCGTTTACTGTAGCCTCACTGAGGGCAGGAACACTTGGTCAGAAACAACATTTTACTACATCTCCATTTGAACATCCAGGTAAAATTGTCCTCCAATTGGGTGACAAAATGGAATTATTCAAAAGAAAACCTCTCATCCTTTCCAGGGGAGCCCTCTGGTCTGAGAGTCTGGAAAGTCAGACTCTTGTGCCAACTCTGGGCAGCTAAAGAGTTTCCAAACCTTAATATTTCTTCCTGAAGTTGCTGCAGCATCATTTGCCCCACTGCATTGAAAGACTAACAGGGACAAGTTTTCTGAAATTATGAAACTCACCTTTACTCCAGTTTATTCATCTGTAAACTGATGTCACCCATGTGACAAGATGATTTCTAAGGTTCCTTCTGCTCTAACACAGACCAAGCTATGATTCTGATAATCATTCTATGTAAGACTTTCTCATTGTTCTCAGATACTCGAAAGAATGTATCTTGTATATTTAGAAGCTGAACATTTAAAATCCTTTTTAGACAGATGTTTCTTTTAAGTGGTATGCCATTTGCAAATGCCATTTGGGGCAAATTTTTTTTTTTCTTATTGGATCTGAGGTGGATCACAGGGCTTTGCCTCCAAATCCCCATTGTACATACAAACAAGCCAAGGTCTGGGAGATTCATAACTCACCTAAATGTATCATTATCATCGTCATCATCATCATCTTCATTTCTTCTTCATTTTTTTCCCCTCCAGATTCAATCTAGTAGGCCACACTGACCTGGTTTAAGCATTTTCAAATATAAATGGTCTAAGTGTTATTCTACTTGGCAAAACAAAGGCAGAGTAAGTAATTTTTCCAAATATCTCTTCAGATGTGCCTTATAAGGAAGGTTTTCTTTCTAGGGGGATTTGGACTCTCATTAATCTATTTCTCCTTTCAACAAGAAAATGAAAAATGGAATGAGATTATCAAAATGGATAGTCTGGTGTGGACCCGATAACATGCTTTTGAAAAGTGGTTTACATTTGACATCAGTTAAGCTCCCTGGGCTGGCGCATCTCAGGTCTTCTATGTGGGGCCTGACTTCACTCCCAGCTTGGACCCAAATACGCTTTATTGGTTTCAAACGCCTCTCAGGATTGTTGGAAGGGTGGATGAATTCCTAGGGCAGTAAGTATTAAGTCATCTGCAGAACTATAAATAACCCCTCACCCTATCTTATTCAGTATTTATACAAAGACATTTTTGTGCTGTATGCTTTTTCCTTAACCTGGATATATTTATTTTAAAATTTTATTCTCTTTATATTATATACTTTTTGATTCATGGTACAAAAGGTATGGAGTATAAGTGAACAATTTAGATATTTAAAACTTGATGTGTCTTCCTTCGTGCACTTTGGCACACGTAACTATAGAGTCCAACTGCTTCTGAAGTCAGGACAGTCTGAAGCGAGTGGAAAGTCCCGAATGTCTAGTCATCACAAGAACAATGACAATGAAAACAGCCAACTTACTCCTTAAAAATCATCCTTTCAAAGCAGGATTTCAGAATGTAACTTAAAGAAAAACAACAAGCTGCCAACAACCTACCTTATAATCTTGCTTCACTGGTTGTGATGATTGTGCTTCTAATTCAATGTGTGATTAGCAGAAGTGACTGAATCCACACTATAGCAGATGTGCCCAAGATAAGGGTGTCATCCCTGTGCCTCACTCAATTGATTAAAATTGCTCGATACCCCTAACACTCTTCACGCCACTTGCTCAGAATCAGGTTTGTGGAGTAAATCGTGAAATAAACTGCCCTCTCCTGATGTCCTTTAATGTGTGGAGCCTGGTCCTCCTCAATCCATAAGCCATTGGGAGAGGGTCCGTACTAAGTTAAGAGCGTAGCCCTTATTAAGACTAAAATTCGGGTCTTCCCTGGTGGCACAGTGGATAAGACGCCGTGCTCCCAATGCAGGCGGCCTGGGTTTGATCCCTGGTCAGGGAACTAGATCTCACATGCATGCTGCAACTAAGAGTTCACATGCCACAACAAAGGAGCCCACAAGCCTCAACCTAGGAGCCTGCCTGCTGCAACTAAGGAGTCCACGTGCTGCAACTAAGGAGCCCGCCTGCCACAACTAAGACCTGGTGTAACCAAATAAATAAATAAATATTTTTAAAAAGACTAAAATCCAATGACTAGCTGGTTGTATTTTCCCACAATGTACAAAGAAACAAAATGTAACCAGGGAGCTGGCTAGAATGCAGATTCCTGAGCTCCATGCCCAGAGATGCTGATTCTGTGGGTCCTGGGTAGGGCCCAGGGCACTGTACCTTTAAAAACAGGCTCCTGGTGATGCTGGTGACAATGTCAGGGGCCTGAACTTTGAGAAGTGCTGGAGAAGACCCTGCTGGGGATCCTGAGGTGAAAAGCTTTGCCCTGAACCTACATCATTGTGTTTGAGGTCTGGGAACTCAATGCCTCATACCTCCTACAACTTGTCCCTTGACACACAAGTTTGTTTGAACACATTCTCCTCGTATGGAAAAGTGCTAGAGTCTAGAGAGAAGTGACGTGCTTGAACCCATGAAACACAGAGGGACAGAGCCAGCTGAGGAACCCACACCTCTACACAAAGCACAGCCAGCTCCCTTCGGCAGGAGGGTCTTGGCACTAAATTTTCCAGTCAAAGGCACACGCTAAACTAATGAGCAAGGTGAAAGGGGACAGGAGGTGTCACCTCGTCAGCCCCTTTCTGTCGCTCTCTTTTCACTCTGTGTCTGCTCACTGTTCTTCAGCCTGCAGCCTGGGCTGCCAAAGTCTCTCCTGCTCACCATCTCGTCACCATTTGGTGTCTCCTTCGTCAGCAGAGCTGTGACATTCTACTTATCCCTAAAGTCAAACTGTGGTGTTAAGCATCCCTAATGTGGCAGCATTGCGTCAACAAAGGGAAAAACAAGTACCTGAAGGCATTCGCAGCTGCCACCTCAGGTGGGACCTCTCACTATTTCCTCAGCTTCAGCTGTACAACTTTTACCTTTCATGCTCTGTAAACACAACCCAGCTGGCTCCCCCAGTGGCCCCCAATGGATACCCCACAGTCAACTGTTGGCCAGCAGGCTCAGCAGATGCGCTGCCTGGAGGGGATTTATTTTTATCCAGTTGGGAGCATTTGGGGAAGGATCCTGGGATTTTTGTCTGCAAGTCGTGGACATCTTATAGTATTTCGGCCCAAGCCCTGTTTTAACCCAGAATGTTAATAAAGTAAAGACGATTCAGAAGTGATATTCCAGGGTGTGGCTGAGAACAAGGATTTTAAAAATGTTTTAATCTAGTCTAAAAGGCCATTCCAGGACTTCCATGACAGGAAGACAAGAAGATGAAGCTATGATGTTTTGTACTCCTCAATCATTGCTCAGCTGAAATACCCATAGCTCTTTATAAATCCTCAACTATGTTTGTTTGCAAGTGAGAACTCTTCATTTACCCCTATTCCAGGCAATACATCTTAAGTAAGACTACACTGAAGACTTAGCAATTATTTGGTTAATTAGAAAATTTAGTAACAGTTGTTCAGTCAATTTTATAAAATATTCATTATTCAAAATAACCATGAAATTGCCAAATCTCCATCCCACTTTTTGCTTGACAAAGCTTTGCAAAAGAATTTAGACTAAGTGTGTGTGTGTGTGTGTGTGTGTCTGTGTCTGTGTGTGCAAGGCTGAACCACCAAAGAGATTTGTCCAAGGTCACATAATAGTTCCCTGCCATTTCCTTTATTGTCTGCCCTCAAATCCTCTTTTTGTAGTAAGCAAAGGAAGGGAAATGACGCTGGCTTCCAAATTTCATTATAAAAGCTTACATTAAAACAAAACGTATTGCATATTATAATTGCAACCAGAACCAGTAAGGGCAGCGGTTTTCAACCTTGTGAGAACCGTGGGGTGCTCTGAAATACGTCTGACTTCAATGAACCCCGTCCTCCATCCAGCCTGTGAATTATAGGGCATTTTCAAAAAATAGTTACATTGCACAAAACCCAGACACAGTTCATGTCTAATTTTTTTTTTTAGTTACCAAAATGTACGACGTAATTTTCTTAACCGAAAAAGTTATAGTAATAGTCCTAGTGTTACAATAGTAAAGTGTTCTGTTTTCCCTAAAATCCAAGTTTGAGTTTGCATACGCAAAACTGTTTGGAAAAACAAAAACACAACTGTTAATTAAAACCTCTTTTTTTTCCTCCCAAACAACAAGCTGCTGAATTCAAC
This sequence comes from Mesoplodon densirostris, assembly GCF_025265405.1. Taxonomy (NCBI): domain Eukaryota; kingdom Metazoa; phylum Chordata; class Mammalia; order Artiodactyla; family Ziphiidae; genus Mesoplodon; species Mesoplodon densirostris. The sequence goes on from NC_082674.1 coordinate 57,482,037, forward strand.
TGCTATTTTTGTATGTTGTTGTTGTTATTTCATACCTGATTGTGGATGTAAACACAGCTTCTCTCTCTCTTTATAGGTGCAAAGGAGTTCAATGAACTTCGGCTATAACAATGATGACAACTAACATTTCCTGAGTGCTTACCCCTTGCCAAGCCCTTTACAACCAGGAATTTATATACTCCTGCCTGGAAAGGCAGAAATTATGATCTCTTTTTTACAAGTAAAGCATTAGGCTTAGAAAGATCAAGGATTCGCCCAAGTTCACCCTGGCTGGGCAGTGGAGGAAGCAGTGCATCTCGGCCCCAAGGCCTTTCATCCAAGCTGCACCACTGCTCGGGCAAGACACTTACTTACCTCTGATCACACTGAGGTTCTGAGTCTCTGAATAGTCTCCCCTGCAACCACTAGTTTAACAAAGGAAATTTGGAAAATACTATTAAAAATATGGATTTTTAAATTAAGTAATTAAAGCCTTTGAACTTTAATTACTCCCAGGACTCTGAGCCTCATGGACAAAGCAAATCATACAATTGAAAGCTAAATAGAAGTTCAGCAGAGGAAAGAGACATCGTAGTTTTCTCCCCTCTTCCTCTTTCTTTCCTCTTCATAAGCCCTGCTTTGTCAAACTGGGGCAGAGATCTGTTTCATGTGCAAAGAACAGACAACAAGGGAGTTGGAGTGGACATCTTTCTGAAAATCTTGTTTTGAGGCCTAGAGTTGAATATCACCATATGGCTGCAGGTTGACACTTGTGTTCCCAGAGCCGACATCTACGACCAATACCCTAGAAGAGGAATACTGAGTCCCTTCCTTGGCAATGACATGATACTCATGTTGGGATAGACCATTCAGCCTTTAACTTTTCTGTAATGCATTCAAGAGCCAGGCTTTGGGCCTCTGGGATGGACAGGCTCCTTCTATCAACAAGATGGACTTTTGAAGCACCAGCAGTCTTGGTGGGAGACAGACAGATCCTGTCTCCTTCAGGAGCTACAAGTAGGGAGTTCTTTCTGTTAGCCTAATGAATGGCCCATCTGGGACACTGGTTGTTTTCCTAAAAAAAAAAAAAAAAAATCCTTTTATGTATGTAGAATTGGAACATTTTACTTACAATTCCTGTGGCCTGTTTCAAGATTTTTCACAGACTTGCCATACCTAAGACTCTATCTTAGTTTCAAAGATGGGACTAAATATATGGTCCATATTTAACAATCTCACATTTTTGCGCAGTGCTAAGAGATGGGATCGTTTTCCCCTCATAAGAAGAGGCATACCAACCAGAATTCTTCAATTACTTTTACTTTTGGATCCAAGTGAAGGAATAATTGAAAGGTGTATTTCAAAATACACCAAATAGGTGCAAGATTTTTCAGCAAAGATGAAGTATTTGGTATGATCATGAAAGAATTCCTCAAAATTAAGTTTTGTTTTTAAATTCCATCTTTGGATATCCAAATTGTCCACATACGACCGGATGAAAAACAAAACAAAACAAAACATGATGGAGTTTTGAAAAAATATTTAATGAAGACAACTGATCTTTTTAGAGTTTTTCCAATGTGCATGCAGGCTACCAAAATATATTTACAAGTATATATATAAATATAATTTGGAAGTCTGTGTGCATTTCCATAAGTATTTATATAGATATGTCTTCCGCTCAAGTAGCAACAGTGACCTCTAGTGTGTCTTTTTAATTTTCTCACTCTGCAACTTCAACTCGTTGTTTCTTTAACCTCTAGGGCACTATTTAAGCAAAATTTTCCAGTTCATATTTGTATTTGGTCTAATTTCTAATTTTGACTCTATATGCTGACAACTGATTCTGAAGAGACCTTCTTTGACCCTGGTAATGCATGATAAAGTAAGTGTGCCTTCATTAATGACTGTAATTACAGTACATAAAGCTGCCATTTACATGAATAATCACCCACCCCACCCCTCCCCCCCCCAAAAAAAGGCCAGCTTTATTTGCAAGAAGAATTTAACTTTGGCTTAAATAACTCTCTGAGCTCTAAGCCACCAGCATCCTCACGAAGTCACGTAGTGTTTGCAAGACGGCTCCTTTTTCTTTGATGAGAAACCCTAGTTCTTTGTACTAAAATGAATTTGAGAGAAAAATCAAAGAATCTATCTGACGGGCAAAACATTATTTTGGTAATTGAGTGTTTGGTGTTTTGCCCTCAATGTGATATGTGCTGCTGTCAGGACAGAACCCACAAGAATGAAGGACCGCCGCTCTGGCAGCCTGTGTCAGCACTTTTATTCCAAGTTCCTCTTTTCAGGAGTTTATAACATTGCAATAAAATTTATTATGAGCTGGGACTTGGCAAAGGGGAGCCTGGGCTAACATTGTAATGTAGTATGGAGGGCTTTTTTTCCCCAAGCCAGTGTTTGAATCCGTTGTGTCCTGTCTCCCTTTAGGGGAAGTTCAAAATAAAAGTCTGGTCAGATGGACTTGGCTCCCTTTGGTCTGTAAGTCAGAGGCAGTTGAAAAGAGCCCCCCACCTGCTCAATGGTAAACTCTTTTAGGATGATTAGGAAAAGAAAAAAAAAAGCAATAAAGGACTAAATGTTTCCTGTAAATGAAGGAGGCTCTTAAAATTGCAGTTGATGGAAAAGATCCTCTAGGGTTGAAGAGGGAGACATGAAAAGGTGTTCAAGATTGTTTTCTATAATTGGGTGATCTTCAGTGCCCCCCAACAGCTGGGCTTGTTGGCAAACAAGAAGCTGCACGTGGAAAACATGCTCCAATCTGCGTAAACTAAGCAAGGCATCAAAATAAGCATCATCCTCAGGTTAAAAGCAAAACAAAACATACGGAACACAGACCCCTAGAGAATCAGGCAGGAGAATGTGAGTATGCATAAGTAAACCTGCTTTTTAATGTTGCAGATATAAAATATATAATATATACTGTATATTTATATTTACTATATACCTCCCTTGCTATTGTCTTTCAGTTATTGCCGTGAGAGTCTGTGTCTCAATGACAATTCTGAGATGGCACCTCTCTAAAGAAAGAACAAACAATTGAATCAGAGAGTTGATGAATCCCGTGGGAGGAAATTAATTAGAGCTGTATATAGCTCAATAAAGAATTTCCGAGTTCGAAGGAAATTCTCGTTTCCTTTGCCTGACCAACCTCCTCTATTTGCAAGTGAATAAGGCCTAAAATGTCAAATTATCCAATGTCAGAGCTAAATCCAGCTAGAATACACAGTATACCCTCACAGGTTGCTTATGGCTGGCATTTGTTCTAATCAGACAGCCCAGGCTATCACGGCCAATGGTTCTTGGATATTTTTGAATATCACCCCTGCCTATGGTCATTTAGTAACTTTATGGCAAACAGCTAAGTCCTGGGTTTCTCTGCCAGTTATCAGAAACGGTTCAGACTCTAAAATTTATAGGTTGACATATGTACAGCAGAAGCTTTCTTAACCAGCCCAAATGTAACTGCTCTGCCACATTAGACCCACCCAGTTAGCCAAAGCTCTCTACTCACTGCATCAAACCCTCTGTAGGATGAATGCTAATGGCTTCTCACCATGGAACTAAATGCTTACCAAGAACAATTACATCTGTAGTTTGTTTCCAAACCTGCTTATGTGGTTGTATTATTTCATGTAAAATCATATTATACAATCAAAATATGAAGATAGGATTATATCTAGGACTAATTATGCTAAGTGCTTTGGAAAGACTTGATACAGGTGATTTTTTTTAATGTTGACTCTTTTAATAAGAGTGGGTAAAACAACTGTAAAAGATTAGAAAAAGCTGTAAAAAATGTGGACAGCTTTTTGGCAGTCACGTTGTTTTGCAAGTATCATGAAGTTTTCTCAGAGAAACCCCAAACTAGAAATTGTAGAAATACATTTTGGGTGTGCGTTACACAAGAAAGATGTCATGGAACTCCAAAGAGGATCCAGACAGAAGGAAGCAGCCTCACTCTTGCAACAACAGAAGAGTAGCGAATGTGCATTCAAATAAATATTTAAGCATAAGATCACTTCAAATCATTCCCTACTTGAACTAACTTCAGATTAACTGATTAACAAGTGGTCTTATCATGTCTGATAAGAGGGCTTTTCCACTACTCTTAAATCCACCATCTTGGCAGGAACCCAGAGGAGACATTGTGGTCTTCAATTCTGGGTGCAGATATGGGAATGGGCGTGAGGATGGGGTCTGTAGAAGTGAAGGATGGAAGCCATGGAAGGTGGTGAAGCTTTTGAAGAGGAGACTATGGTAAATCTGAGTAGATCCCTTACAGATGATGTGGACTTACATGGCAACTGGCAAAGGTTGGTCAATGGACAATAGCATTGGTTAAGAGCAAATTCAAATATGAAGGACTCATACAGAAAGTCTATTATTCTCAGAGAACAGAAGGTGTGTGTTGGTCTTAAAGGTAGTTAGTATACACACATATACAGATTCCTTGCAGGCTGTCTAGTCCCTCCTACATCTGTCCACTTCCAGAGTATTTGCAGACAGGAAAATGCAGATGAGTCTGGGCTGGTTATTTGCAAGGTTGTTTTATGTCTCCCTTTTATCTGCCTTTACAGCTGCAGGATTGTTCTCTGGGTCAGATTTGCCTGAAGCTTATTCTCTCCAGCCATTAATTCGGGAGGTCTCTCCCATTATCCTCCTTTAGAGGGTTCATAAAAATGTTTTGAGTCCCTGTGATGGAGGCACGTAATGCTAGATATGGTTTTGACTGTCCTACAAAATCACCACTCTATCCTTTAAGGACGTAATTTGATTGGTTGGAGCACAGTTCTGTTAAAACCATTTTGGCTTTAAAATGCTTGAGATAGGGATAGAGAGATATAGTGTTCGGTTTGCATCCTCTGGCTTTTGTCAATTTGTGTCAGACCTTAATGTGATCTTTCCTGTTCAGTATAAATAATATAGAAGTTCCTCCTTTTAAAAGAAGTAATGAAATAGACTTCTATTTTTTTTTAATTCAATAAATGAATATCAGGAAGAAGAGTTTCTTTTCTTAATATCTCTTTTGAATTCACAGTTTCAGTTCTTCCCTTACTTAAAGATTTGGGATTTTTTTGAAATAGTTTTGTGATTTTTTGAATATTTTGAGATATTCTTCTTTAAATGTTCTTTATTATTTGAAAAAGAGGAAAAATATTCATAGGAAAAAAACCCAAGATAATCCTGATTTTATTTATTATCACTTTAAATATCTCATATCATTGGTAGAATTCTTTCTAAGTTTAAATAATAATGCCACTATATCCAAGGAAGATAGACAGTAGTACTATAGAGCCAAGATAGACAGAGATGTTTGCTGCAATATTGTTTAAAATACTAAAAATTTTTACACAACATGAATGTCTGCTAATAGGGAATTGGTTAAATAAAAACGATGAGATAACAATGCAACAATTAAAAGGATGGGGCTTCCCTGGTGGTGCAGTGGTTAAGAATCTGCATGCCAATGCAGGGGACACAGGTTCGAGCCCTGGTCTGGGAAGACACCACAAGCCGCGGAGCAACTAAGCCCATGTGCCACAACTACTGAGCTGTGTGCCGCAACTACTGAAGCCCACGCACCTAGAGCCCATGCTCTGCAACAAGAGAAGCCACTGTAATGAGAAGCCTAGTCACTACAATGAAGAGTAGCCCCCACTCACCACAACTAGAGAAGCCCACGCTCAGCAATGAAGACCCAATGCAGCCAATAAATAAATAAATAAATAAATAAATAAATAAATAAATAAATAAATGAAAGGGTTGTGTTATTTATATCTACTGATGTTAAATCTCTATGATTTTTTGAGTGAAAAAAGGCAGATAGAAAATAAGAAGTAGCATATAATCCTATTTATATAAAATTACACATATATCTGCATTCATACATATGCATGTATATACATACATATATCTGTATGTATATATATAGAAAGAGAGAGAGAGAAATTTGAGAGGATAGACACCAAAATGGTAGTAGTGTCTACCTTTGGGTAGTGGGCTTTAGTTTATTATTATTATTTTTGTAGCTATAGAGAGAATGAAATCATCTTGAAAAAGTGTAAAGGATACAGTTGTGGTACACTTGGATCACACTGGCGTACATACTGCCAGTTGCTGACCCAGCATTTATTCCCAGCCCCCTTTTCCCTTAGTACCTACCATGATTGAAACAGGAAAAGGAGTACTTTCCCAGCTTCCCCAGTAATTAGGAGTGGCCATGTGACACATTTCTGGTGATAAGGCAAGAGTCAAAATGTGTTGGGACCCAGGGGAGCCTAAGAAATCTTTTGACTTTGATGTCTAGTGACAGCGCAACCATTACATAACAAGTATAAGGGGAAGCCAAGATCACCCAGAGATGCCAGTTCTGATAGCATCAAACCTTGAAATCAAAGCAAGCAGCCATCAACCTCCAGCCTTCTTGATAGGAGAAAAACAAACCTCTCTTTGTTACTTGCAGCTGAAATCATTCCTAATTGGTTAAGGAAAAAAATGAAATCACCTTTCAATCCCGCCACCAATCCAGCTGCTCAGAGTTTATATCCAGGGCAACATTGTCACTCTATTCTTTCAATCTGTGTGTGCATGTGCACACACACGTGTATGCATTAATATATTTGCATATGTTTGTTTCATTTATACCTTGTTTTCTTAAACTGGAAACATTCATATATTATATATTTGAATATTTAAATATAATACAATTACTTAAATATTTAAATTTAAATACATATTTAAGTTGTCTATAACATGCTTTTACTTAAAGTATAAAGTAGTAACACAGTTACCTATTTTTATTGGCTCATATATCTCTATCACTTTTTTTTTTTTTTTTTTTTTTTTTGCGGTACGCGGGCCTCTCACTGTTGTGGCCTCTCCCGTTACGGAGCACAGGCTCCGGACCCGTAGGCTCAGCGGCCATGGCTCATGGGCCAAGCCGCTCCACGGCATGTGGGATCTTCCCGGACCGGGGCACGAACCCGTGTCCCCTGCATCTGCAGGCGGACTCTCAACCACTGCGCCACCAGGGAAGCCCCTCTATCACATTTTTTAAACAGCATTATTGATATTTAATTCACATATCATACAGTTCTCCCATTTAAAGTGTACAATTCAATGTTTTTTCCTATATGCAGAGTTGTGCAACCATTATGACAATTGGTTTCGAACATTCTCATCACCCTCCCACCCTCAAGAAAACCCCATGACCTTAGCAGCCCCTTCCCATTTCCCCCAAGTCCTCCAACCCTAGGCAAACACTGTCTTATTCTTTAACATCTCTTTCGATTTCTGGAGTTGCACTTAAACATAATTCAATCATTTCTTTCCTGATAACTATTTATGTCATTTGCAGTTTTTCACTGTTACAGACAATTCTGTGACAAACTTCCTTATGTACTTCCTCTTTCTCACTTTATTACAATGCTCAACTTTTCTACTTGTACATATTCCATCTTTAGAATCGGGGGAAGGAATGAGGAAATGAAATCATGAGGAAATGTGATCATGGCCCACAGAGAGGCATTTAGGGACAGGACAGGGCCCAGCTGGGGAGTGGATCCAGACTGGGGTCTACCTGCCAAGGAAGGTGTGTGATCTGGTCCAGGCTGTGTGAGCCCAGAGAAGGATACCTTTGGGTAACTTGTCTGTTACAGAGGGCTGCTGTGATGCAGATGGCCTACAACGTCTAATTCCACAAAGAGCAGGGCCCTGGGGGGAAAGTCACTTAAGGTGGCATCAGCTGGTTGAGGGTTTGGAGAGGGTTTCTTCTCTTGAGGGGTCTTGCTGGTCATGGTAAGGAGTTTGGATTTTATTCTGAGCATGACAGGAAGACATGGAAGTCTTTTCAGCAGGGAAATAGTACTATCTGAATTTTATTTTGCAGAGATCAATCTAGTTGCTGGGTGGAGAATCGACTGTAGCTAAGGAAGAGTGAAGGTAAGAGATCTGTTAGAAGGTATGTGGCGGTTCTGGTGAGAGACGGATTCAACCTCAGGGAACTCAGAATTTACGAGGAGAGATAAAGTATATGTGAGTTACAGTGATGCAAGCTAAAAAGTGATGTATGTCATAAAACAATCACATAAAAGAGTCACATAAAATGCTTTCGAAACTCTCCAGCTTCAGTCTGGAGATCTAGGTACTCTGGCTAACACTGAAGGCTTTGGGTACCACTGTCACTCTCTTTTACAAATAAAGCATAACATTAAGTCATGAGAGTGGGCTGAATTGGTGGCCCTCAAGGATATATTCACCTCCTAATTCCCAGAACCTCTGAATACAGCCTGACTGCCAAAAGAGTGACTATCAACATGTATGGCAGAAGACTAGATTCAGGATATTGAGAGAAGGAGATTTTCCTGGATTATCTGGGTGGGACCTAAATGCAATCACCTATATCCCTATAAAGGGGAAACAAAGATTTGAGATAGACACACAGAGACACAGAAGAGAAGAAGGCAATGGGAACATGGAGGCGGAGATGGGGCCACAAGCTGTGGAAAACTGGCAGCCACCAGAAGCTGGAGAGGCATGGACAGATGCTCCCCTACAGCCTCAGAGGAAACATGGCCCTGATGACACTTTGATTTCAGTAAAGTCATGCTGAGTTTTTTTAATTCCTGGCCTCCTGAACTATGAGGTAATAAATTTATGTTGTTTTTAGCTACCAAGTTGGGGTTATTTGCTATCATAGCCACAGGGACCTAATAGTCACATATATGTGATATGTAAAAGCATTTTAGGGAATGAACTAATCTGAGATGCACTGGCTTATTATGCCTCCCCATCTCAGGAAAAATATTTGCACATTTTACAAGGACCTTCTGGAAACTCAATACCCTTAACTCAGATGGGTAACCTTAGAGGGAAGGATTGCAGGGCCACATCAGGTGAGGGAAAAGATATGTTGAGTTGGGAGCAGAACGTTAATTTAGTGCCATTACCGTGATGACCTTCAGGACCCTGCCTTTTCCACGAATGAGTTTTGATGCATTTGAGGCCCATTTTAACCATGTGACCTTGAACAAGTCATTGGAGGACTCTTCATCTCAAATCGTCATCTCTAAAATGGAGAAACTAATTCTTACTCCAAAAGGAGGACTTGAATATTAAAGGAGATAATATATGTGAATGTATTATGTAAATTGTAACGTGTTATGAATTCAGTGGCATTATTATTATTTGTGTGTGTGCATGAGACCATGAAGATTTCAGGTTAAGGAGACAAATGACATCCTAGATTGGATGCCAGTTACCTCACTGGCTGTTTGTAAAGATGAAACAAAGACAAAAAACGGCAATTGCTGCCGTTTATGAGGGCATATTAGGTGTGTGAAATAACTCACTTCATCCTTAGAACAACTCTCAGGTGTAGATAGCATAACCCCCATTTTACTGAAGAATGATTCTATTTCAGAGGGCTTACACAGTCCTGGCATACAGTAGGTATTCACTAAATGATAGGGGATTCTAACTTTGTTCCCCGTTGGGCCCTCAATTTCTGCCTCAGTTCTACACTGGACTTATTCCACTGCTTAAAACAAATGAAAAAGGATCACGATTTGAATCAAATGATAATCCTTTGGTTGCTTTTCTGTGGAGCTCATTTAAAACAATAAGTACCTGCTTTGACTAAAATTAATAACCAAGCACAAGCCTCTGCAGCTGGCTGCCCAGCTCCTGAGATGGGTATGTGAACAGAGCCAAGGATCCCTGGATTGCGGTTGCTTCATCTTTTGTGAAAGTTCTAGGGAAAAAGAGTTATGCCTGTCTCAGCCTCCAGAAGCATTCCTCAGGCTTTCCCTTCTTTAGCACCGGAGAGGAAGAGCCACAGGCAGGCTCTCCCATCGCCCGTGCTTTGCGAGTTAATTATCATCTTAGGTAGCTGGCGGTCCTCAGCTTTCCTTCAGGGCCTCTCTAGATGGTGTCTTCGAGCTGCATCAGTTATCCCAGTGAATTTCTTTTTTTATTCATCTTCAAAATCCCCACTTAGTGAAACTTAAATTCCAACCTCACATCATGCCGAATGACCTGTGCACAGAACAGCAGCTTGGGTTTCTTGGTTTGGTGGTCAGCATGGTTGTAGTTTGGTGCTCAATGATTCAGAAAGCATTAGGCAAGTTCATTTTGGCACAGCGAGAAGTTTTTTACAGACAGAACACTGAAGGGGCCTTTAGTAAGATGCACGATTAATTTATAAGAAAAAGTACACCACACCAATTCATTTTAAGAATAATACATTAGGGGGCCTCCCTGGTGGCTCAGTGGTTGAGAGTCCACCTGCCGATGCAGGGGACACGGGTCCGTGCCCCGGTCCGGGAAGATCCCACATGCCGCAGAGTGGCTGGGCCCGTGAGCCATGGCCACTGAGCCTGCGCGTCCGGAGCCTGTGCTCCGCAACAGGAGAGGCCATAACAGTGAGAGGCCCGCGTACCGCAAAAAACAAACAAACAAACAAACAAACAAACAAACAAACAAAAAACCAAGAATAATACATTAGGGCTTCCCTGGTGGTGCAGTGGTTGGGAGTCCGCCTGCCGATACAGGGGATACGGGTTCATGCCCCGGTCCGGGAAGATCCCACATGCCGTGGAGCAGCTGGGCCCGTCAGCCATGGCCACTGAGCCTGCACATCTGGAGCCTGTGCTCCGCAGCGGGAGAGGCCACAACAGTGAGAGGCCCGCGTATCGCAAAAAAAAAAAAAAAGAATACATTAAATATGTCCTTGACAATGATCCCAAGAAGGAGTTCAGGTTCTAACACTGGGGGGATGCTAGATGCCTGTTTATTTGTGAGAGGTGGGAGGAAGTAAGAGAAGGAGAGAGACAGAGAAACTAACAAGAGGGAGGACAAATCAAGTTGAATAAGCAAAGGCATGTGATATTAGGGAGGGAGCAGCAGTGTCCAAAAATAATGGTACCCAAAGGGATAAGAGGTTCCATACAAGAAGTCTGATGCATAGGGAGAAATTGTGTATGGTCAGATAAATCCCAGCAGCCCTTATGGAGGTCACGGCATTGAAGTGTTGCCTTTGAAGGACAGGGAAGTTATGGAGCAGAAGCTAAAGTGAAAGAAAATTGTAGATGTGAAAGCAAGAGTACTGGTAGGAAAAAACAAGCCCTCCTATGGATTCTCTCCATAGTGCGATTCATGGATTAATATACAGATCATTAAATATGAATAGTTATTAATGCAGTTCAGGTCTAGGTGGGCAGACCAGAACTTGCCCATGGGAAAGATTTTAAAAATTCCTGTGTAGAGACACATGTGCATCAGGGATTCATCAAATAGCAAGGAAATTGGTTGTGAGATTAAACCCAAATTTAAAGGTGGAGCCACTTGGCACAAACCCTACATGGGCATGTACAGATGAGTTATCAGGCACCATCCCTGTCCTCAGACCTCTCCTGCTTGCAGCAGCACTGATGTCATAAAACTACAGCATTGACCTAGAACTACAGAGGAGCTCAAGGTGACATTGTCCAGTCCCTCTGCTTCAGCAAGAGTTTCCTACTGTCTGGACTGAGGTCCAGAAGGTGACCTGCCCAAATACATGCTGCTTCTAAGTAGCACAACAGGGACGATGACCTGAGATGTTGGCTTTGGGTGGTGTTCCATCTCTCCACTCAGCAATCACTTCTTCTTGCCTGTACTAAGTGAGGATGTGAGCTCATATTCTCACTGTATCTGAGAATAGATGACCCTAGAAGAGAAATAGCCTTTCCCGGCCCAATCCACCAGTAGGTGGGTGCCCCCGAAGGATCAGGAAGGATCAGGAAGTGAGGTTGTCTCAAAAAACTCTCTCCTCCTGATCTGACCCCACCAAGCTAGTGATTCCTATAGTTATTCCTGAAAGCCCTCATGAAATATTGTCTAAAGTTCATCTACCTTTGGGGAAATAATACATTAAGTAGCTATTAGTTCCTTAGAATGGCTGAGGCCATCAGGTATTTTTGTAGCGGTAGCCAGCTGGGTGGTATGTAAAAAATGTAGTAAACAGAGAAGTGGATTTGAAATATTTTTACAGCAGAGCCTTTTTTCAAAAATATATTGTGAAGCCCTCATCTAATAACATTTGTTTATTTTAAAGTCCATTAATTAGATCAATGGAGTTGCTTCCAAAAATTTCTAATTGGGTATTGGGAAAGACAGCTGAGTCTCGTGAAGGCATAGTATTTAAATCAGGTGTCTGTACAATCCCTGAATTGTCACTGTATAACCAGTTCTAAAAAACTCAGGAACACTTCTTTCTCCAAAGAGCTCATCACCTACAGGAAGGCCTGCTCACTGCATCGAGCTGCCATGCTCTTGGGTGAGAACATAGAGGAGACTATGTGAATGCCCCACGTTCCTTCTGACATTCACCCATCTCTGATGTTAAGTACTTTTCATGCTTGTTGGAGGACAAGGCTGTAGAGTCTTGTTTTGTCTTTTTTAGAAAGAAAAAGGGAAATGCATCCAATTCAGAGATTAAGACACAAGAGTAAAAGCAAATTATCTAGTAGGTAGACTGCATGTTACAGTAGAAAGGACACGAATTTCTTTGTCTGTTTACTTATTTTTGTATCAGAACTGCAGGATTGGAATTCTGCTGCACCCAGTGTGAACTGTTTGACTTTAAATAATTTCCTTAAACTTTTGGAGTTTTTGTTTCCTCATTTGTGATGTAGAAAAAAAGAATATCACATCCATAGAGTTATGAGGAGGATTAAATAAATTAGGAGATACAGATAAAGCACTTAGCACAGGGCCTTCCCCAGCAAGTGCTTTTATTTCTTTTCCTTATTTTTCTTAAGAAAAGTGACATACAAATACTGGAAATCCTTGGACCTTCTTGGTAGAGCACTGAGTCAAAACAATAGGATTCCAACTTGTCTCTTCTATGTAAACAAACATGCAATAAAGCATACAGACCACTTTCTGAAATATATGTTGAAATTGAACTGAGGAGAGAGAAAACTTCATGTACATTTAATTTCATTTATGAAGGGATCCTTGAAAAGGAGATGATGCAGACTATGCATAGGAAACAGCCAGAATTTCGCCAAAGTACATGTGCCTGTGTCCTGGGGTTCCTGGAAGCTGGGACAAAAGCTGAGTTCTCATATTAAAGAACTCTGGAAAATACCTTCTCAAAACTCCCTCTTTAGTAGAGTTATGTGTGCTGTCTACAGTATGGCCTCAAGAAATGACATGGGTGGGCTTCCCTGGTGGCGCAGTGGTTGAGAGTCTGCCTGCCGATGCAGGGGACACGGGTTCGTGCCCCGGTCTGGGAAGATCCCACATACCGCGGAGCGGCTGGGCCCGTGAGCCATGGTCGCTGAGCCTGCGTGTCCGGAGCCTGTGCTCCGCAACGGGAGAGTCCAGACCAGTGAGAGGCCTGCATACCACAAAAAACAAACAAACAAAAAACAAGAAATGACATGGGCATAAAAGGCAGAGAGTTCTTTTTATCATTTTTTTTCCTAGATCAAGTTTTTTCTCTTTTTTTAAATTGAGGTATAGTTAATTTACAATGTTGTGTTAGTTTCAAGTGTATAGCAAAGTGATTCAGTTATCTATCTATCTATCTATCTATAACATATATATACATATATATATAAACCTATTTTATACATAGTAGTGTGTATCTGTTGATCCCAAACTCCTAATTTATCCCTTCCCCCTTTTCCCTTTGGTAACCATAAGTTTGTTTTCTATGTCTGTGAGTCTGTGTCTGTTTTGTAAATAAGTTCGTTTGTATCATTTTTTTAGATTCCACATATAAGTGATATCACATGATTTTTGTCTTTCTCTGTCTAACTTACTTCACTTAGCATGATAATCTCTAGGTCCATCCATGTTGCTGCAAATGACATTATTTCATTCTTTTTTATGGCTCAGTAATATTCCATTGTATATATGTATCACACCTTCCTTATCCATCCCTTTGTGGATGGACATTTAGTTTGATTCCATGTCTTGGCTATTTACAACAGGCATAGAGTTCTAAGCATGCAGATTGCATGTTTGGATAAACCATCTCTGGATCATAACCCACTGTTATCAGCACTCTAAAGCATTAAGTTAATGAATAACACAGCTAGTGGATGTTCTGCAGGTATTTGTTGGATGCTTTCTCCCTCTTCTTGAGTTTTGTGCCAATTTGGAAACCAGAAAATACTGGAATTTGTCTAGTATCTGCCAGATTTATAGGCCTTCAGCACATCCTTCAAGTATTGTCCATGTAACTGTGGACACCTTCATTCCATATGCTTGGGTCAAGGATATAAACTTTCCAACTAATTTTAAGAATGAGATAAGTCAAGCTCTTTGATTACCTAATGTTATATATTCTTTGGTGTCTATCAGTTACTTTCTGATATATCATGCTCCAACAATTTGGCTTGATTTAGGTATTAAGAGTAAACTAAAATAGCTTTCCTTTAACATAAACATCCTCATGGGGATGACTGAAGTGTACAACAAGATAAAGAATGAGTCTCATTCTTTGTCTTATGAATCTCATACTTATGAGTCTCATACACAAAGGATTCTGTAATTTGGGGTCCTTTCAGCTCTGCCAGAACATGAACAATCACTCCTCCATAGAATACAATCAGAGTTTTCCTTTACAAGACCCAGTCACTAATGGATCTTCAGTTGCAATAGAAAATAAACTCAATAATATCCAAGTCCTTTCCTCTTGAGATTTCTACCCAAGTCTCCAAATAAGTTTTCTTGTCACAAAAGCATTCAGACACTTTTCCATCTCTGCCAACAGATTTGACCAGACTTTGTGTATAGTAGGAGTGTTTAAAAATCAACCTAATAAAATAAAAAAGAAATTATTCGGTATAAACAGTGACAAAAAAATGTAACAATTCAAATATTCCATCTGCCTTAATGGAGAAATAATTGAAATAGGGGGCAATTTTCAACCTTTAGAGTAAAAAAAACTTTAAACATTCCATTGTTATTAACCAATCTTGAAATACCTTAGCGATAGGTAATCACTTGGACTTTGGGTAAAATGCTAACTCCTTAGCCTGATATAGAAGGTGATCGTGCCCTAACCTATGCCTCCCTCTGTGGTAAACAATCCTGCAACATGCTCATGACGTCTGCCCCAGGCAATCTGGTTTGTGTTGGGTTCTGGTTTCCAGAGCCCATCTGAAGCCCTCCTCCCTCCACTCACTTGCTCAGACTTAGACTCACTTAACATGCCCTTCTGTCTCCTCTGCCTTCAAAATCGGCTCCTTTAGATCTAGTGCCAACTTCACATGTTATAACTTCCCTGACCATCTCAACGTAACGTTAGCTCCCCTCCCTACTAAGCCAATATACTTCTCATAAGTATAATTCATTTGGAAAAGAAAAAAGAAGAAAACATTTACTATCCTGCCATATCTTTCTAAACATCATTCCATGTGTAGTTATGTCTTGTCTCATCAACCCTGCTCTTAGGTTTTCAGGATTAGGAGGCATGTTCCTCACTGGGTTCAATTCAATTGACTAGCTCTGTCTACACAAAGCAACAGAAAGAGTCTAAGAGATGCTCAGGTGAGATCCGGAGAATATTTTGTCATAGACTTACACTCCTGTGTAAGTATCAGGAAATACTTATAATCGGCGGTCTATAACACTGTAACTTACCAGACAGTAAGCATGATCAATTAGATAGAAATTATGAAGGAATAGGCCTTGGAACTAAACAAGCATATACAGACTTTATAATTCTTTAACATTTTCTTTTAAGGACCCATAAAATCTTCTTGGGAAGACATAAAATCCATTGTAGGGGGCTTCCCTGGTGGCACAGTGGTTGAGAGTCCACCTGCCAATACAGGGGACACGGGTTCGTGCCCCGGTCTGGGAGGATCCCACATGCTGCGGAGCAGCTGGGCCTGTGATCCATGGCCGCTGAGCCTATGCGTCCAGAGCCTGTGCTCCACAATGGGATAGGCCTCAACAGTGAGAGGTCCGCGTACCGCAAAAAAAAAAAAAAAAAAAAAAAATCCCTTGTAGTTTCTAAACTTACAGCTTATTACAAGCCACCTATTAGAACTATACAGATAAATTTGCTGTCTAATGTTGCACAAAGCATTTTAAACCAAAGAGATGATTGCAATTACTAGCTTGTGTTTGTAAAAGCAGAAAAATAGTAGTAATAGTAGTTTTGCTTTGGGCATCTCTTTGAAGGATCCGAGAATTGCTTACCATATGCCATTTTAACTGATACAGATTACTCTTGTTGACTGGGGTTTTGGTTTGTAGGTTTGTGGGTTTGTTTCATTGGATTAATAAAAAAGATTTGAAAATGAGCCACGACCAGACTGCAGGGCGAGAGGCTTCGTGGATACATTCGCGCACAAGTCCTCTCTCATCAATCACTTCCTCTTCCAACCCAGCATCCCTCCACTCCTTGGCCTCTTGGATTCACCTTAGTTTCTTTATTCTGCAAGGGCACCTGACGCCCATCGTTTTCCAACTTAGGAGACCTGGCCTTGGCCATGAAGGTCTCAGTATATCATCAGGTCGTTGTTCGGCGCTGGATTCAGCTTTTCTTAATGGTGTGCTTTACCAGGCAGCTTTTTCATACATCATTAAACAGCAACTCTAACGCTTGTGCCCCCTTTCTGATTTACCGTAAATAGTAATGTTTAAGATAACATTAAACATCACACATGATCCTCTCCACTTGAACAACCCTGTGGTAATGAATAGTCAACAGAATCACTAAATTAAGGCCCCGTGGAGCTCAAAAGATGACTCTGGTCTTTCTGAGGAGGTAGGATGGTAATTCTAGATAATGAATTTGCTATCCACTCTGAATTTTGGGTCTCCTTTTCTTTCTCCTAGTGACTTCAGAGTCTGCATTGTAAGAACTGTATAATACGCCAATAAGAAAGTGTGTGCGTTGTCAACCATGGATCTAGACCCATTTTAATCAGCATTTATTGAGAATGTCATCTAGGAGAGAAATAGGAAAGCTGTAAACACATGGCCACTGCCTTCAGGGAATTTGAAAGCAATCAGGGAGAGAAGAAAGATGGATGAGAAAGCATCTAACACCACCTACCTCTAGGCAGAATTTCGTAGCTGCAATAGTAGAGAATCACACCAGATTCATACTGCTATCTTAGTACTAACTATGTTGAAATCATTTGGGAATATAGCTGTGGCCCCTTTAGAATGGAAGTTGTCACTAGGCAGCTCTTATTTTATGTGTTTTTGTATCCCTCCTGCCTGGAACAGTATCTGAAACACTTTAGAAACTGAAAAGTATATATATATATATGTTGAACTAATCTAATCATGGTGGCAGGTGGACTAAAAGGGGAAAAAGCTTGGTGGGGTCTGGTGTGGGAAGGCTCGAGAAGTACAAAGATCCATCCAGGAAATAGTTGCTAAATACAAAGAAACCAGTATTTTCTTTAGAATGTTTCCTGTCTACAAAATGCATCACCTCCCCTGAAGCAGGGAGCACATTCTAAGAAGGCAAGCATTCTTACCAGTCAACTCTAATGCTGAAGGGTGGCGGAACTGGCTACAAATTTATACACCTGGCATCCTGTTCTTCTTTTTTTTTTCCATTGAAATGATTCTCTTGTAAACCTGAACTCTTTACTCACAAAAGCATTTCCCTATTTTGTGATTAGGCCTTCCCTTCATCCCCCCTCCCAGGCTTCTGGAAGCCTGGAAAGAGTCAGTATCTGCAACCACATAGGAAATGGCATTTGTCTTGACCACACATGCAAAAACACAGTTCCGCCAGAATTATTCTGACTGGTGTGGTTGTGGTTTGGAACATCCAGAGAACACCTTCCAAAGTTTGTCTTTCTTTCTATGTGCATTGGTTGGACTGAAGTAAGAGTGACTGAAGATAGAAAATTTAGAAACTGGGAAGGGTTCTGGTGATCTGGAGAAAGGCAGATTTTTTCCCAAAAGGCCCACGAGTCTAGAAAACAAGCCTCGAGCCCTCCCAACAGCATGGATTCTGTGCCAGAGTAGACATCTCTCATGTGTTTCCAGTAAACTCTCCTTCAAGGCACTCTGAATGCAAAATTGGGGGGTTACAGACAAGTCAGATTTCACTGAAGCCTCGGGTTTTATTTTCTCGTGAGTTTTGCATTTTACTCCACAATAGATCCACATGCATTCCAAAATGTCTGTCCCATACCCCTCCGATTTTTGAACATATGGCAATTAAT
Source organism: Mesoplodon densirostris (assembly GCF_025265405.1). Classification (NCBI taxonomy): domain Eukaryota; kingdom Metazoa; phylum Chordata; class Mammalia; order Artiodactyla; family Ziphiidae; genus Mesoplodon; species Mesoplodon densirostris. The sequence goes on from NC_082674.1 coordinate 57,500,231, forward strand.
TCTCCTGTGATGCCATATCCTTGACTTGCTTTGAGCAACAGGGCTCTAAAATATAAATTCTGAGCAGAAATTTCTCCTTCTCACAGTATTTAGTTGCTAAAGACCTATGGCTTTCTTTTTTGAGGCCATATAGCCTATAACCGTGCCCAACAACTGTGCACATTTATACACTTCACATTTCTGCTTTTCAATTAAACGGCTGCCACTTATTCATGACTACAGCCAATATTTACTGTGTACCTAGTATAGGCCAGGTACTGACTGGGGTCTCTGTTAGATGAAGTAATAAATCACAGTGTGGAAAACAGACAGGAAAACAGGCTTGACTTCCTTCCTCAGGCTCAAGACAGATTCTACCCAGACTAAAAGCACTGGTGTCCCACCTCAATCCCTTGGTTGGAGACTTTTGAAACCACTTAATCTTGATGGTTGAACCCACTTATTCCCAATCCCAACTGTGTTCCAAAAGATGTAAAAATATAGACCTAATTTTCAAAGAATGAGGCAGAATTCATAGATATTTTTTATGTGTCATACCTTCATTCAAGCAAAGTTTCATTAATTTTCCCAGGTGATTAATTTAATTTTATAGAATTCCGGTTGGTGGCATATTTTCTTTCCTGGCAGTCTTGGGAATAGCTGAAATATGGTTCTCTTACCATAAACCTGTACTAGGAAGTTTGATTAACAGAAAATACTGGATGGCAAATGGACCCAGCAGAGTTCCATGGAGGAGGGACTAAGAAATTTTGTCCACCTTTTTCACTGTTTCTACCCCAGTGCCTTTGTGGCACCATGAATATTTATGTATAGTATATATACAAATCTTGAACCTTCCTGACCTACCTCAGTCCGTAAAATCATTTACTTAATGTACATGAAAATCCTGGCATGTTCTTCTTCCCACTTCAACCCATGCTTTACCATTTCCTTCCATAAGAAACCCACTAATGGTGGTCTCTTCAGTCCTGTCTGTGGTTGGCAACTCTACCACCACCAGCTGGTAGCCTGGGTGTTCCTCTGGTCTATGGACCATCCTGTTACCATAGAGGAGGGTGTGAGTCCTTCTCACCTAGAGTCCAGCCCAAAATTCTCCTTTAAAAAGCCATTGCCAAGCCTATTGAAAGGCTAGAGAGACGCTCACTTTACTTTTTCAAAAGGTCATCATTTTCTTCCTTTCTTTCTCCTTTTTTGTTCCTCTCTCTTGAGGCAGTCACTTTCTGTGTCTCTTGAGTCTTCCAAGGGCCTCACTGTTTTTAATCTTCCCATTCTCTTTTTAGTATATTTCTGTATTATGCTCTTTTAATATACATACACAATCATTAATAATATTTTTTTATCATTTTCAATTTAATTTAACAAACATGCATGGAGTGTGCCAGGCTCAGTAGTAGGAAGAGTGGAAGATATAAGGGTGAGTAAAGTTACTGTGGAAGCTTCTCTCGGGGGAGCCACCTGCTTAGCAAGAAAAGATAACCATGCACATCACTAGCTGTAGCCTAACATTCCAGGAGAGCATAAACACCATGAAAGGCTTAGTGGCACAAAAACAAGGGCTTATGTCCATCTGGAAGGATTGCAGATTGTTTCACAAGTTAAAGATTTGCAGTATATATACATACATCAAATCATTATGTTGTACACCTAAAACTAATAGTGTTATGTGTCAATTATATCTGAATTAAAAAGAAAAGATAACATTTCATCTCAGCAGTGGATCAGAATTTTACTAGCAAAGGGGGCGGTTGGAGAATAGCACATCCAGCAGAAGGGAAGTGAAAGGCAGAGACATTTGGGCAAGTGAACCCAGGATATGTTTTAGAGATGACAAGTCATCTCTTGTGAATGGGGACTATTTGGAAGCTTCAGTCAAAAATAAGCCTGGGAGGGTAAGTTAGAGTCAAAAGAGCACCTGCAGGTTAAATAAGGGGATTAAGAACCAGAGCTCTAGGAGGGTCTTAAGCTGTGTTTTAGAGAGAAAGTCTCACTAGTATGGTGTGCATTCTGGAAGGCAACTTCACCCTTCTGCTACAGTATATCCAGCTGACTCAAGGAAACTAGAGAGTTCTCCTCTCCTTTTAATCATTTAGCTAACAGTGGCTGTCAATTTATAAGGAGATTCCTCCAAACATGAAGGACTCGGTGTAGCAGTGAGCTTGGCCAGGGAACTATACAGGATTGTCAGTTTCTACTAATGCATTCTGCTCCCCACATGCACAGAGCTGAAAAAGATTGAGCCCTTACTGTCTGTCTAGAAGGGGTGCCTTCAAATGGTAAACATTTTAGAATTCTGAGAATAGTCTTTATTCTTTCATGTCATCAAATATTAGGAATTATAAATAAAAATCCATCTTTCTGCCCAGATTTTTATCTCTCAGTCTTCCTCTTGGCTTTTTCCCATTTTCCCCCACCAAAAATAATCATCTATTGAACAAAGCAAACCATGGACAATCTAGAACCAGGAGAGAATAGTGAAGAAAAAAGTGCAGCATCTGAAGACAGAAGAAGAAAGTGGAATAGATGTTGTAAGTGTCAAGAAAATGTAAACACATGCTGGATGACAGGAAGCGAAAGGGCTCCTACAACTAGGTGGAGATTCTACTCCAGAACTCCATTGAAGCAAGTCTTGTGGGTTTAAAACCAGGTGTGATGCTTTTCAACCTCCGGACCTTCCAATTTTACTCTGCCTTGGCCATCATAAGCTCTGGGCTGCTGCACATTGTGTTATGCTATTCCCCTGGTTGTCCTGGAATGAGGGAAAGAATCACTTTCAAACAAGAATTTTTATTGTTTTTATCACACTAGCTCCACTTGGGCCATTATAAAAAACTTTCTCTTATGAAATTTCTCTAAGAAAACAATGGATTATAAGATAAGAGGAAATGACCTCAGGCAAGTGTAAAAATACTGGTAACGCTGTAAGAAAACTTTCCAGAAGTTTCTCTAGATTTCTGCATTTTGTCAAACTTCAACCACATTCAGTCTTTCCTTTCTCTACCTCCAGGCAGTAAAACTGTGGGATGGTTTATTTCTCATCATCCTGAATGACAGCAGGTCTGTTCCTCCCTCACCTAGATAACTGTCACAACAGGGATGGTTTGACCCTGTCTTCTGTAAACAACTCCCTCCCTCACGCCAAAAATAAATAAATAAAAAAAATAACCTTTGAGAAGAAACCAATTTGTTGTTTTCTGCCATTTGGTAAACTGAAAGCAGTGTCTCTGCTCCAACTGTTATCTAAACCATAAGCAAATTTGCAGTGCTCTTGGGGGGTGAACCCGAGAATTTGGCAGAAGGCAGAGATGGAAAGAGATCCTATATCATTGCCTGAACTTTGTCCTCAGTTAGCTCCTCTCCCAGCTCTCTTTCTCTGGAAAGGGAGCTAGCAGGTGGCATGCTATGCAGGAAACCAGTAGCAGGCCGATTACAGCTGTGCATGTTTGGCAAATGTTTAATTTTGGATTGGTCTCAGGCCAGCTCCACTGAGTGGGGACAAGGAGAAGAACCTGCTGTTGTTGCACTGGGGGAACAGAACATGTCCACAGATGCCAGTAACCCAGTTCACCCCACAGAGAGACACAAATACAAAATCAGCTCCGGTGCTGCTCTCAATGGCTTCCCACCCACCATCCCAAGCCCTGATGGAGGAAGAGCGTCCCAGGAGAGATCCTCTTCTCAGGAGAAATAGCAGCCATGAAAAGAGGGAAGGGACTAACCCTCAAAATTTCCCTCACTCATTGCTCTTTTACAAAGAATTGGGATTCTGACATCAGATGGAATCTGCAGGAATTTCACCCCACTATTGGGGAATTTCAAGTTATTAAGGAGTTCACGTTCCCAGCGCAGCTCCCAGAAGACCATGTGATCCTGTGGAAGGAACTCAGAAGTTAATGGCAGGGACTACAGGGTGGTTTTCATTCCTCCAACTCTGGGCAGCTTGGATGGAACATCTAATGTATTGGTGTCTCCATTGCTCCATCTATACAATTGTTGGAGTTGCCCTTCTCCTTTTAGATTTCTGAAGATGGGATCTAATAATAGATGTAAAAATGATATGAAATAAAAGCCCACTTGCTCTTTATCTGAAAGGGCCCACATTTGAGGTGAAGTCAATTGAGAAACGTCTAATAACAATATCATTTGGAATCAGTGACTTGGAATATGATTTGGAAGTAGTATTATTCCAGAAGAGAATAACTAAAGGTGAGAAACCCCACATTTCTGAAAGTTAAACAACTGGAAAGTGTAAATAATTGATCGGCATGGTAGGATTCTATAGTCTGAATGTTTGTGTCCCCCAAAGATGATGGCATTAGGAGGTGGGGACTTGGGAGGTGCTACGCCATGAGGGCTCCACCCTCATGAACAAGATTAGTGTCTTATAAAAGAGGCTCCAGAGAGTTCTCTAGCCCCTTCCAATCAAGTGAAGACACAAGAAGGTGCCATTTATGAAACAGAAAGTGGGCCCTCAATAGACACCCAATCTGTTGGCATCATGATCTTGTACTTCTCAGCCTCCGGAACTATGAGAAATAAATTTCTTTGGTTTATAAGCTATTCAGTTTGTGGTATTTCGTTATGGCAGCCCAAAGGGACTGCAACATGGGGGGAGAGAAGGGACTCTTTCTTCCATTCCTCTATTATGAGAAACACAAATGGATAAGTTGCTGTGAGGATCCATAAAAAAAGGCAATCTCAGGCTTCCCTGGTGGCACAGTGGTTGAGAATCTGCCTGCTAATGCAGGGGACATGGGTTCGAGCCCTGGTCTGGGAGGATCCCACATGCCGCAGAGCAACTAGGCCCGTGAGCCACAACAACTGAGCCTGTGCGTCTGGAGCCTGTGCTCCGCAACAAGAGAGGCCGCGATAGTGAGAGGCTCGTGCACCACGATGAAGAGTGGGCCCCGCTTGCCACAACTAGAGAAAGCCCTCACACAGAAACAAAGACCCAACACAGCAAAAATAAATAAATAAATAAATAAACTCCTACCCCCAACATCTTCTTTAAAAAAAAAAAAAAAGGCAATCTCCTGCACATGCTGTGTGGTGGGAAGAAGAAGAAGAAGATGCTTCAAAATTTACCCAATCTCCTTCCCCCTTTTCATCTTTTTTACAATCTGATCATAACTGCTGCCCATAAAATGAGGAGAGAATTTCAATAGAGAGCTAAAGTAATTTCTGTGCCATCAAATCATGAATTACTTTTAGGAGAGTTTCAGCCTTTGGCATAAATCCAAACCTCAGTTGGTATTCTGTCACTCTTAGAAGTAACCAACATAACTAAACTAACCAGAAAACTCCTCAGTTATTTTAGAGAACTAGAAATAGATAATTTTGCACACCTGTAGGAAAATTACAAGTAGCTATCTTGGGAGAGTTCTACATTATACCACACATCTGGCAGAAAATTGAAAAAGTGAATCCAGTAACCAGTTATATTTAGTATCCAAGATAGTTGATGACAAAAGTTAGGAGTATTGAAAAGATCTAAATGTGGACAGATTTTAAATTTTTTAATCCTGATATCCAGTTTAAATCATTGGTCAGTGAATTTCTACTGCTCTTACTGTCATCCCAAGTGTCCTTGGGAATTCTTATCTGTCCTCTCCGTACCGTTCCAATTTTCTTGGCATGCTGACCACAACAAGAGAACAGTCTAATTCTCCATATCCAATTTGCTGGTTTTGTGGAATGACTAAAATATGATCAGAACAGTGAGTACAGATGAGAAGCAGCTGTCAACTTCATTGTCCCAGCCTCTTGGTAGACATTCCATGAAATATCACATCTGGGAGTGAATCTCTTAGGGTCTCTCCTATCTATAGGTTTTGCTATGAAAAATGAGGGTTTCAAGCATCATCAGGCAGTGATGAACATGCGTTTGAAATTTGGGGTCACCAAATTACAATGAAGGGTCAGTATGTTTGTGAATTGTGTGCCAACTCCCACCTCTCCACGTATGTGTTTTGTGGGGGAATCAGATCAAGCACTCATAATCTGAAACGATCTTGTTCACTTTTTGCTTTTTGCCTTCTTCCCATCACGGAAATGTAAACTTCCCAACAGGGCTTGGTTTTGCTCACCTGTGTCCCCAGTATCTGAATGGAATGTTCAAATATAAGCTCTTAGTAGAGAATGCTGCCATGCATGCAAATAGAAAAACAGATGAAGTGCACATATTTGCTTGAATAGGCATAAAATATCTCTGAGAGCACCATGCACACCTGATAACATTAGTTGCTTTGTTTGCCAGGAAGGAGGGAGATTTTCCACTGTATACACTTTTGTACCACTTGAATTTTGAATCATGTGGTTATATTAACTATTCAAAACCAAAGGAATAAACTTTTTTAAAAATGGAATGCTCTGTTCTTATAAACCAAGTTTGGCTGTTTTCTATTCTACGTGGATCTATTCTAGAGATTATCATACTAAGTGAAGTGAGTCATAAAGAGAAAGACAAACATCATAGGATATCACTTATATATGGAATATTAAAATATAGTACAAATGAACTTATTTACAAAACAGAAACAGACTCACAGACATAGAAAACAAACGTATGGTTACCAAAGGGGAAGGGAGGAGAGGGATAAATTAGGAGTATGGAATTAACAGATACACACTACTGTATATAAAATAGATGAAAAAAAAAACAAGGACCTACTGTATAGCACAGGGAACTATTGTCACTATCTTGTAACAAACTATAATAGAAAAGAATAAAAAAAAGAATACAGATATATATATGTATAACCAAATCACTTTGCTGTACACCTGAAACAAACACAATAGTGTAAATCTGCTATAGTTCCATCAAAAAATAAAATAAAATGAAGTTTAAAAAAAAGAGTGCTCTATCTTTGCAGAGCATGGCTGCTCTGAAGGGTACAGTTATTTTTTCATTCTTCCCAGTCCTATAAGACTTTAGTCTCTTTGCTTGACTAGAGGAGCCCAAATCATTCTACACTCTCACATATTTTGCCTCATCATCTTCAAATATTAGTCAAATGTAACAATACTGAAAGGCTCTGACCCTGCATTCGGTTTATTCTATACCATGAGAGAAAAAAATCGAATGAGCCAATTACACAGGAAGAGAATAATTAAGAACATTCACGATGGTTTTACTGAACAGCATTAAAAAGGACCATTTTCCAATCATTCATTGCTTTTATTGGACACCATCCTGACTTAATAGAATGGTTCTTCTTAACACTGTTAATTTCTGGAAGGGCGCCAAAGCAAATGAAATCTTGATACTCATGTTCTGGGAATACAAGTTGTGAAATGGTAGAGGTGGGGAGTGGTGGAGGGGTTCTTGTTGAAGATCAGTTTCACTGCGAAATGTGATAGGACATCTCCTACCTCATCATGACCAAGTGAATTTATCTCAGAGCTTCTTCCCAGCCTCTAGAAGGATGTTCTGTCATGCTGAACAAGAGTCAGCCGCTAACTCTGAGAGGGTATGGCGAGAACCTAAAACCATTCTACAGATCAACTATTTCCTGTTTTTTACTGTCTGCTTCCCCCGCACAAGGGAGTTGTGAATGAATGACTTTAGCTTACATAATTATATTAAAGAATTATAATCGCATCAAGGATATGAATAAGAATAACAATGTTGGACTGATCCAATATCTCACTTCAAGAGAGGCCAAGGTTTTTTTCATAGTTATGGGTGGGGTCACTCTTGCCATAGGCCAACGGGATAGGCTAGCTTGCAGTTCTTGATGTGGTCACTTCTTAAACATCCAAACAGAAATCCAAATCCAAGTCTCAGAACCCCCATCTCTTGCCTACCATCCAGTTCTCTGCTCTCTGCTGCATCTTGGGATGTGTCGGTATGATCCTGGCTAAAAGAAGATGGGGTAAAAATATCCAACAAGTTTATTAAAAAACTCATTGTTGAACTGTCGGTCAGTAAATTTTAGACTAACTAATTACCTAAGTAGATGCATGTGAATCAGTCTGTAGGAATCAGACTAATTTTTAGCAAAACCCAGTCAACATATTCCTGGATTTATAACATTTCTTAACATATAACAAAGTTTTGATTCAGTCACTGATGATTCAAACATTGTGTGTGTTTCCAGGTAAGGTAGAAGTGTTTCTTTTTCCCCCCTAGGGTGAAAAAAATTTGCTTCCCCAATTAGAAGAGCAAAAATAATTTTGAAACCAGCATTTACCTTAGTGAATAAACTCTTTTCAAACAGTTTCAAAGCACCTATTTACGTATAAACAACAAATATGCTTGCTTAGAAGACATTCATAAAGAAAAAAACACCTCACTCTATTCACTGTGGCTGGTATGTCTGCGTTAGTGCCTACTTGCAAAATAATGAGTTCTGTATGTCTGGAAGTAGGACCACGCAAAGACACGGCCTAGTTTCTGACCTTGGCAGGGATCTGCAGCAGTGGCACAGCTCCCTGGGACTCCCAAGAGGGCAATACATTCCACTGCTTCTCTTTATGTACCCAAGGTTAACAAATCACAAACATGAAAAATGACAAGACTGATGGGCACATAAATATTTGTTTATTAAAATGTGCATAGTGGCCATCCCATTTAGGTGTACAGATTAATTAAATTGTAGATGCGTGTTCTAAGAATAGGATTGATTTCAAAGTGCTCTGTGGCTATTTCCTGATACTCAAACCACTCTGTAAAACCATCATTTTGACTTTAGTCAGTCAATCCATTAATGACCAGTTATTTTCAGATTTCTTACAAATTAATCTCCTAACTCTGACTGTAATTTTAAATATTTGGAATATTAAAAACTCACCTCACAGGACTACTCAAATCAATTTTTAATTGGTTTAATTCAGACAATTATCACAGAATCTCAGATTTGGAAGAGGCCCCAGAATTATTGAACCCAACCTCCCATCCTTTATAAAAGTCCTTTCTCCCAGATTCTTGAGTTAGTCTCTGTTTGATAACTTCCAGCTATGAGGAGTTTACTCTCTATCATGAATATTTTTGTAATTAGCAAATTATATTACTCATTCCAGTTGTATATTGCTTTTAATTCGGGAGATTTTGTTGCTTGGGTAGGTATGTTGTTACATTTTGCTCATATTATTTGTAACGTGTAAAATGATGTCTACAGGTGGAAAATTACATTAAGTAATGACTACTTTCCAGCGTGCTCCCAGTGGGAGGAATAAGAATAAAAATTTCTTCAGAACACATTCTTTCACATTCTCTAGGGAAGTCCAAGTCTGGAGTACGTGGCAAAGTGGTGAAAAGAAAGGGAAGAAGGTCAAAGATCAAAAAATCAATTATTAATGGGTATTTATTAAACAGCTATTAATGTTCTCAGAATGTATAAGCAGCTCAGTGGAAAATGACTTGGCCTTTAGCATTTAGTGATGGGTCTAGAATGCTTCAATAGGATAGTTGGGGTACCTGGAGTTCTGAACTGAGTCTTGAAAGACGGCTGAGGTCTGGAGAGGTTTAAAGGAAGGAAAACAATTATATTCTGGAGTCACATGGCTCCGGGGTGTGAGAAATTGAATATAGAAGCTGTGGAGGACAGAAAGGAAACAAACCTGCCAGGACAGAGTGGCTTGAAGAGTGGAGAGGCAAGCCGTACTGCCCAGAATTATCAAAAGCTCTGGGTACAGAGCTAGCCAAGGTCATCGAACCTTCCAGGAGATGGAGGGGAAATGCCTTTAATGAGTAAGCATTCTGACATCACTTGTTTTAGAGATGGGATCAAAAATGTAAGACATGACTCACCCTTCTTGGTAAATTCACGAAATTAAACACAGACGAGAATTGTCTTTACATGCCCATTCTATTCCTTATAAAGACAAAAAGAATGATTCTAAACGTGGTCACAGCCAAATGATGCAAGGACTCTGGAGATTTATCCCAAGCAGCCTTTCTCTCAAAGGAACAAACTACACATATCATGCATACATTATGTCCCCAAACTAACATTTTTTTTGAGAGGCATTTCTAGTTTCAACGTCATCTTCAGTGTGAAATACAGCACAGTTAAAGGGTTCAGGGAATATAATATCTCACTATGAAAAAAGTACATTCATTGAGATGTTGGGAAAACTTGGTGAATAACGAACTAGTCGTTGACCATGTAACATGATTTACATATTAATCTAACTGCATGAACTAACTTCCAAGCGTTTTTCTTATTGTATTATAATTTCCCGCCAGGTTCTGATTAGTCAAGATAATCCACTTTTAGCATGTAACCTAACCTGTGTGTGTGTAACCTGTTTTGTGTGTGCATGTTACCTGTGTTTTGCAGTAATTGGGACCACTTCAACAGAAGAATAGAATGCCTAAGACCCATTTAACAGATATGCTATTTCTTCTATTGTTATCACTCTTTGTCCAATGTGACAACCCACTGGCATTTGGCAAAGCATAAAGATTTATCACCCAATTCCCCTATTCATGGTCACTTGGATATTTTGATTTTTGGTTTGATGTCAAGACGTCTTCCTTCATTATGTGCCATGGATGAGGCATGCGTGCTATGCCTCCTACACATGAGTTTTTTAGGTTTTAGGCCTTCTCTCCACCGTAAAATATGAACTGTCATGGGCAGTGTTCAGTCTCTTTATCTCTGAATTACTGCCCCTCACATTAGAGTTTCCATCAGTTGAGTAGTGGGGGAGAGATGGCTGCTTGCTCGCCCTCAGGAAACAAATGTCTGCAGCTGAAATGCTCTTAACAGCAAGGGCTGAAGCTGAGCAAGGGAGCTGTGTAGCGACTAAGAGAGCTGAAGTGTGGAGTTGTGTAGGTGACACGCTCAGACCCTCTTTCTTAGCTCACCCATGGTCCTGTGCCACCAACTCATGTCCCCAAGTAAACATAGGGTCAGAAGATGAACATAAGATCTGGTTTACTGATTCCAACCAGCCCAAGACCCATTTAGATAAAAATTGCATTTTACAGCTTCACAAAAAGGAGACAGTTTTACACACAAAAATGTTGAGTAAAACATAGTCAAGCATTCATGAAGGACCTCTGAATGCCTTCTGCTCCACTGGGAGTTTTAATTACCATGTCTCCCCAATTATCCTTTAAGCTGAATTTTTAACCATTTAACTCATCCAGGACTCTTTATATACTGGCTAAAGGAATATTTTGTCCCTGTGGTTAATACCTCACCTTAAATTGAAGTAAACCTGGCTATAAAGAGGGTGCAATTTATGCTGCCTGCCACATTCTCTGGTTGGGTGAGATTTTCAGTTAAAGTCACCCCTCCCTCACTTCCGTTTTGCCCCAGGGAAGGGAGATACATAGGCATTCAGGCCTGACAGGTAAGTGCTTGCCACTTATAAAATCCAATAAATAAATTCTAAATAAATATATCTGCAAATCGAAACCATTTTGAGCTACTTAACTGAGTGCATATCTAGTCCTTTGTACACATATTTGTACAAAGTGTTGCCTGTAATTTTAAAGATGCTTGCCTCCGGGAGGTTTCGTTTTTCCATTGAAGTCCCCTTGATTTACTGTACGCAATATGTTACAGCTTCCTTATTTGCTCCTTTGGGACAGTTACTGACAGTAAATCTCTATTAAAATATTCTTCCATATGGTTGCATGAAAATTTTATTGCAGTGAGCCTGGGGCTGAAGGTCACAGCTGAGTAGCTGCAGTTAAGTATTGCAGAGTCTATGGACTTGGAGGTACATCTGTTCTGGGAGCTGGAGCAAAATTAGAATTTTACTGTCAATAGCATCTCTCCAAAACTAGTTACATTTGTTTACTGTGGCTGGCTGGGCTTTTGCCTCCGCTGTCCCTGAAATGCATGTCATCTAGCCCAGCATCCATATCTTTCAGGTTGGAAGTCTGAATACAGAATTTGCTGAACCTGAAGGTCATCTGAGAAGTCCCTAATGGATATTTCATTTATGATACATGAAAATTTAGTTTTATCTCTTTTAATTTGAGCCTATTGCTCGCTCACATTTGTTTTAGCCACAACTCATTGTTTGTTCTAAATGCTTCTTGGAAAGCAGATCGTACAAACTTAATAAATGCTACCAAAGAATGATTTTTAATCTGCATCCTCAGAGCTAATGAGAGAGGACCCAGGCAACAAGTTTTCATTGCTTTGTATGGGTGATTGGAAAGGGTGGGATGGATTGGACGCCATTTGCCTGGGACTGGGATGCTATCAGTTCAAGGGGTGAGATAGCACACACCCCTGATAATATTGGGAAAACTGAGGGACTTTTGAAAACACAATTCCACTCCATAGATGTGGCTACATCGTAGTGTTTTATGGCTCTAAACACCACATGTAACACGTGGGAGCTGGGGCCAACCAGTGTCGATGATCAGTTTGTGTTTGCTACTTTAAAAAAAAAAAAAAGGAAGCATTCCTCCATACTTCAAGCCTATCTTTCCCAGCAGTGTGACGTCTAGTCTAATCCAAATCCAACCCAGCCTCTGGCATGTCCGGGCACTGTAAGTTACAAGAAGAAAGCCAGCCCAAGAAGTTCCAGGTTTATGGCCATGTCTCCACAAAGCTCACCAGCATCTCCACCACAGCTTTCATCCAAACAGTGGTTTGATCAGTAGATTTAGAAATTTGAGTGACTCTGTATCAAGTTTCTTCTTTGATACTCATTCATTTCCAACATATTTCTGAGATTCTATTGATTATCTTCTACTATATCCAGAAATTTAGTGAAATGTTCAAAACAAAATTTTGTTTTTAATTCTTACTTGTAAGCATAAATCACCGTACTGAAATTTCAGGGGGCAGTAGAGGGGTATCCAAGGAAAAGAAGTAGAATATGCATTAGAAAAAAGTAACTACATTCACTGAGTGCCAACTATGGGTAAGCCTATGGCTTCTCGATGTACTAATGCTCATAATTCTCACAAGATCCCTGTGAGTTAGGCACAGTTGTCATCCTCATTTTACAGATGGCAAAACTAAGGTACAGAGAGATTAAGGAAGTTGTTTAGTCACATGGCCAGTAAACAGAGCTGGATTCAAAACAATATGGCCCCAGTGCCTGTGTTGTTAACCATCATATTTACCTGTCTCTTGTATGGATAACATGGTGGAGAAGACATTGAAGGCCCCAAATGATTCCCCAGTGGTAAGTCAGGTTTGAGGTAAACGCACGGAACATGCTGTTTGGCCTCAGGATGCGGTCTAAGTCCATTCTCTCTGTCATTTATGATGACAAGGATCGTGCTTTTGACCCTCAGCAGTGAGAACAGATATGGAGTCAGCTAACCTTTGAATGCTCTCATAGTATTTTCACAAAATATATAGTGAAGCAGAAGATGTCTACTTGATGGATCTGATGAACTAAGTAGAGTCTCTCCCCAGCAAGAAATTGTTCTTTATAAAAATAAATCTATTTCCGAGATGCAGGTTACCACAGACTAAATCTCAGCCTTACCCCTCATCCTTTCCACTCTGCACATTCCCCACCAATACACACACACACACACACACACACACACACACACTAGCTGGGCAAAAGGGAAACTGGGTGCTTAGAAGGTCAAGGAAAAAGACACAGTGGTGGTGGAAAGAGATAAATCCAGGAGGTAAATGTGAGCCAGAAGTCCTTATGTAGGGCTAATAGCCAAACTTTGGAAAAGATCAAATATCTTTGGCTGAGGACCAGAGGCAGAACCAGAATCTGGGCTCAAGGCAAAAGGATCTAGTGGTAAAGAGGTGCAATAAAACCAAGAAAAAAATCATACAGGAGATTACTGAGAGTAGTCCGGAGGCATCAGTGCCTCAAATGGGTAGCATGTTCAGCTGGCTTAAAGGATTTAGAGATTCATTCTTTTTTCAATAAATATTTTTTAAAACTCTTTTTTGAAATAATTTTAGAAGTTGCCAAAAGAGAAAAGAGAGTTCCCATGTATCCTTTCTCCACTTTTCCCCCAAAATAACATCTTACATGAGTATGATGAGCAAAACCAGAAAACTGACATTGATACCATACTTTTAACCAGGATACAGACCTTCTTTGCATTTCACCAGAACAAATAGTGTTTGGAGCCCTCTTTTGGTGCCTAGCACAGACTGTGCTAGAGGTTGGGGTACAGTCTCTGGGCTTCAAGTGTTTTCAGTTTATTGACAAAAGCTGCAGGCCAGCCACATACTGCTTGACTGTACAATTTTTTGTGGCTAGAATTTGGAAAACCTGTTATCTCATTCAGTTGCCATGACTAGGAAAAGGACAACATAATTACATATCTCTGAGCATCTTTTACTTAAGCACAAAGACTGAATCTGTGGTCTTTGTGTCTTCAAATTGCAGTGGATGTACATCATGAAGGATTTCCAAGAAGTTTTTAGTGGGGGAGAGGTGGGAATTGGGGAGTTTTCCTTCCTGGCCTCAAAGAACAGAATTGGAATCTTTGAACGCTGTGAACTTTGGAAATACTATTTAGAAATCACCAGGGTATTTGTGTGTGTGTGTTGATAACTTAAATAGAATCCCTCAAAAATTTTGAGGTTTTAGCTATTCTTTTCTTGGTAATTGCAGATAGTTTTTATTTTTCATATTAAGTAGCAATCAACTATTAGAAACAGGACTAATTTGTACATTGTTAGGTTTGCCCCATTCTGATGAAGCTAATGTATATTGCTGTAATAGGACCGAACAAATCTGACTCCATATTAGATCTGCTTCTTTTACTTTAACCTTTGTATTCTACTGCTTTTGCTTCGAGTTAAGAATGTTGCCTATAGCCTGAAACACACAGGATAGTGCATTCTAAAGGCTCTGACCTTTAAGGGTATAGCACTTTTTCCTTCACGTAGGGATAAAAAGTTGTAGAACAGAGGATAACATTTGTCTTGTTGGAGGTTTACAGGAACATCTTGACCTGACCTAAGTGGACAGCTGCAAAAACAAAGGATTCTGACACCAAGAAGTCTGCAGTAACCAACCATGCCCCTCCCTTACCTTACCTCTAAAAATGCTTTACTGAAACCCTTCAGGGAGTTTGGGGTTTTTTGGGCACAAGCCACCTGTTCTCCTTGCATGTGCCTGCAATAAACCTTTCTCTGTTCCAAACTCCAACGTTTTGGTATTGTTTGGCCTCACGGTGCATGAGACACATGAACTTTCACTCAGAAGCATTGCTGTATACATAAGATCAGGATTTTGACAATAACATAACTGGATTCATGGTAGGGGAATGATTTTTTTAGAATTGGTTTTACTGTGTCATTATCTAATACTCACATTCTTTTTTTTTGTAAACTAGAAGTCATTTCAAATTACTTTATATAAAACATAAGTGCTCTAAAAGAAACATGTAAAATGATTATAGCTGTGTCCTGGAGAGTGAAAGTTAGTCTCCCTGTGTGTGTCCACTTTAAATCCTATTATTTAGAAGTAGATGCAGTAGCACTAAGTAAACACATGTTTACTAACCCTCCGTGCCTCTCTCCACACACGGGTGCCTATTGCAGAGATGCGAAAGGAACAGCAGGCAGACTCCTCTTCCACTCAGCTTGTACCACGAAGCTCCTTCTCTTTGCTTATTTGAGAAGGGGGAAAAGATCATTTTAAAGTTAAATTGCCAGTGAACTCATCTATCATTTGCAAAAAAGTAATGAGCTGGAGCCGGAAGCCTATGTCTCTGCTTTCTTCCTCTTTCTCATGGCCAGGATGTAAGACATAAAAAGCCATTTTTCTTGATGTGTGATCAAACGGTGGATTAAGACTTGCCAGGACTCGGTGATCAATTGTCTGATAATATGTGACAGATCTTGTCAGGGTGATGAAAAGTTACCCCAACCCAAAGGGAGAGAAGGCTCTGAGCTGTGAAGGTGCTTTCTTAAGCAATTGCCTGAGAAGCAGAGGCCTCCGTGATATCGATTATCTTATGTATCAACACCAGACAGGGTTTTTGCTGTGAAAGCTGCCATCTTGGGTTGACGTGTGTAAGTTAATAACTAATTGGATGCATTTCAGTAATCACTTCACTTTAACTGGTTTTGTATCTTATTTTTCAAAGGAGGAAGGTATAAACTTGTTCAAATATTTTACCCTAATAATGTTCCGTAACACATGAAATGAATTCCCCTCTGCTCTTCCCCACATTCTGACAGGCCAATAAAAATAGTATTAGGAGATTAAATAAAGAAAAAAAAGTTAAAGAAGCAGATAAAATGATACAGAGTAATGAAGTTAAGCAGTGGGCAGGCTCCTTGGTGAATCTGCCACCTGATGGCTCGCCCCAGGATATGGGCGGGGCCTTCAGCCCTATCTTCCTTGGCGGCATCCACTCTTTGGATCAGCCCCTCTTCGGGGGAGGGGAGGGAAAGGGAATCATGAGGAGAAGTCACAGCAGTTTCAAACTGGCACAAGAATATCTACTCATCTCTGGCCCCGATTTAAGGAAATGAGGGGCAAAAATACGTTTCAAAATTACCTGGACTTATTTGGGAGCTCAGGGAAAGTATAAATCAGGGTTAGATTTTTTTCTTTTACTTAGTCCCAAGCTTGGAGAGAAAAGCTTTATTTTTACATGAGACCCAAGAAAGGACTGAAATCGGGTTTAAATTCCTTTCTAACGCAAAGGCAAGGAATCTGACGACTCAGCATTTTCTCCCAGTTTTGCTGTCAAGGAGGACAGTGTGCTGAAGCAGTTCTTCCTGTGTAAACAAGCCGTCTCCCCGTGTGGGAGACATTCACATTCGGTGTTTTAGATGCAATCTTAGGAAAGCTACGGGCTGAGTTTTTAAGTTGTGCAGAGAAAAGTGGGGAGAGAGGGGTAGAGGGTAGGTGGTGAGAAGAGGAGGTTAACACTGAAAACCCAGCTCTATCAGTCACAAGGAGCTAGACTCTGAAATGGATACATCTCATGACATCTGAAAAATCTTGTATTTACCCATTCATTATATATATATATATATATATATATATATAGTTTGTGTGTGTGTGTCTGCGTGTGTGTGTGCATGCACGCGTGCTTACTATGTGCCAGAATCATGCTAGGCCTTGGGGATTCAGGAACGACCGAGGCAGAGCCTTGCCTTCATGGAGCTTGAAATGGAGGCACGTAAGAGATTATCTAGCCCAAAGTTTTTGTGTTTGCCAAACTGAATTCCAGGGAGCTAACTGGAATTCTTTGAAAGAGTGGGATAACTAGAGAAATGTAAGCAGATATGCTCCAACCCACCTCCAACACCCACCCACCCACCCACCCCGCTATCTCATCCAAAAGTCCCACTCTGATCTTTTTTATATATTGACATTCCCTGTTAGACCTCCTTTTCTTAAATAAAGAGTTAGGCTAAAAAAAGGAAAACAGGAGGTGGGGAGAGAAATGCAACTCTTTATTCTATGTAAAGAAAATTAAATTCTTGAGCCTGAGAAGCATATGTGACATATTTGGTGACAGTCTGGGGAGTCCAGCCAGCCTGTGGTCAAGATGTCATAACGGGTTGCGCAGGAGGCCAGCACAGCCTGCCCTCTGCCACCTGCCACTTGCTCTGTTCGAGAGATAGAGCTTGTCCATCTGCGGAGAAAGAGGCTTGGAGGCAGGAGACAGTAGCACGGCCTCTTCCCAACAGAACAGAATGGGGAGCCGCACTCCTGCCACGTTCACCACGGGAGCTTAGGGGCATCTTGGTTTGGTCAGTTGATTTCTGTTTTTCCTCTTTGGTTTTGGTGCATAAGAGGACATATTTCCCTGGTCGTAAGAAACATTTGGGAGCTCGTCTGGGCAACCACAGCATTTGTTCACATTCTGAAGGACATCAACTCTTATTACCATGAAAATCTGTTCATTTTCCTCAATATCTCCAAATTTTTCATGAAGCAGAGTTTGAAACTCTTGGGACTCCAACATGATCAGGGCCAACCTGAAATAAGGCAGAATTATGGCAAAATGCTGATTCAGTAGATTGCAGTGATGGACGATGGTGAGAGGTCAAGTTCTAGGATGAGGAGCATGGGGGGAATAAATGGGTATAAAATTTGAGTTATGCAAAATTAGTAAATTCCAGGGATCTTCTGTACCACATCATGCCTGTACATAACAATACTGTATTGTACACTTAAAACTCTGTTAAGAGAGTGGATCTCATGTTTAGTGTTCTTACCAAAGCGAAACCCATCAGGGACAGGTAAGAGTACTTTCCTTTCCCTTTGCTGGAGGGTGGGCATTAAGTTGTTTGTAATTGAGGACTTCAGAACCAGAGAGTGCCAGGTCTTGGTTTATTTGGTTTATCTGGTTTGAGACCAGCAATCACCCTGGCCCTTGGGCATTCTCTGTAGACAATGAGGAAATTCTACATCGGCCAAGGCAACTGGGTCATTTCATCCCTGCTCACTCCCTTTCTGACTGGCCTCATGTGAAGGTCCAGCCCCTTTGTTCATTCTTATCATGAACGGTCCTTGTCATATCAAACTTTGGAATAGAACATCCATTCTTATGTCTACCCTAGAATCAAAAAAAATTTTTTTCAAGGAAGAAATCCCCATGGTAAGATACTACCTTAGTGGGAAACTGAAGGGAAGAAGAGGAGGAACACGAGATACTATGAAGCAAGTACAAGAGATTAAAGATAGCAAAAAAAGGTGTTTTCACAGGGCCTAAGACATTGTATTAAACCATTCAATGAATATTTGTTGATTGAAAGAATGAAGGCTGAGCATGAGAGGTTTGTCCTTATCAAACTCTGATTCAGGATAACTGATCTTCAAGCCTTGTATCTGAACATCTCAGAACATTTCCCTGATGAACATAGTGACTCCAGCATAAGTCCAGCGTCAGAGGTATGGGCGGGGAAATAGAAAAATCTGAGATAGGTAGAAATCTAGTTCCTGTAGAAACCCCTTATACAACATATGTTCCCCTGTTCCTGAGTTTACCACATCATGGCACCAGGATCCAGTGGAAAGGACATTGGGATAGCTTTTTCAATAAGAAATTGTAGAAAAGGATGAACACCTGAAAAGCTGATCAGACAGAGAAATAGGAACCTGCTAGAATTTTAATACAGATGGCCATGGAAAGGACAGAGAATTTGGTACTGAGCATTTGCCATCTTCCCAAGACAGAATACTGCAACCTTAAAATAAGCAAAACCAAGTAAGATTCTGAGTTTAACAGAAAAGAAGGTCTGATCAGTATTCAATTATTCTTTTGAGAGCTAATATGGGAATTCACACAGGATCAGAGGCAAGCTCCTCTCTTGCCCTCTGCAAGGCTTTAGCTGAAGTGGAAAGGAGGGGAAATTGGTAATTGTCTTTAATTTGGCAAGAAAAGCAGATTTTAGTGTTCGTCAATAAGGATGAAGAACTGTCACATCCAGATACTGATATCCTCTGTAAGAAGTAGAGGACCAGAAGCTTCACAGACATACTTTCTTTGAAGCAAGATCTTTCTACTTTTGCAACAGGAAGTGAGCTAGTTGGAGATTCCCAAAGAAAACTCACCAGGCTTCATGTAAAGTTAGTTCTAAGACACATTTTTACTGGTCCTCTAGCTAAATGACCAACATTGTTTTACAAACCAGAAAACATAGGCTTTCAGTGACAAATGAACACATTCAAAATTAGTGGCATAACAGTGACAAGAACACATTGATGCACCCTCACTGGGTCCTTTTTCTTCATGGGATTGCCTTAGTAAAATTCAGGAAATATTTAACTTCCATGTTATGTATGCTAATTTTGATTTGGGGACCATGGAACCCCAGGTGGAAGATGACATGATACCAGCTCCTGGGAAGATGTAAACCTCATTGGGAAGAAAAGACATATGACACTATTAGAATTAGACAGCCTCGCACAGCGGTTCCTGTGGCGAGATCAGTGCCAGCACTAACTCCGCTACACAGTAATTGATATTTGACCTTCACAATAGTTGTATAAGCTGAAGAGGCCCATTTGACAGAAATTAAAGCTTAGGGTAAATGATTTGCTCATGGCCAAACGGCTAGTATGGTGCAGAAATGGAATTTGAAGTTGGGACATGTTTAAAACTGAGGTCCTCATCTCCTAGAGAAATGGAAATAAAAACAGGTAATTGGGACCTAATGAAACTTAAAAGCTTTTGCTCAGAAAAGGAAACTATAAACAAGGTGAAAAGACACCCTCAGAATGGGAGAAAATATTTGCAAATGAAGCAACTGACAGAGGATTAATCTCCAAAATACACAAGAAGCTCATGCAGCTCAATATCAAAAAAACAAACAACCCAATCCAAAAATGGGTGGAACACCTAAATAGACATTTCTCCAAAGAAGATATACAGATTGCTAAAAACACATGAAAGGATGTTCAACATCACTAATCATTATAGAAATGCAAATCAAAACTATGATGAGGTATCACCTCACACTGGTCAGAATGGCCATCATCAAAAAATCTACAAACAATAAATGCTGGAGAGGGTGTGGAGAAAAGGGAATCCTCTTGCACTGTTGGTGGGAATATAAATTGATACAGCCACTATGGAGAACAGGATGGAGGTTCCTTAAAAATCTAAAAATAGAACTACCATGCTATAGTGGGAATAGCAATCCCACTACAGGGCATATACCCTGAGAAAACCATAATTCAAAAAGAGTCATGTACCACAATGTTCATTGTACCTCTATTTACAATAGTCAGGACATGGAAGCAAATTAAATGTCCATCGACAGATGAATGGATAAAGAAGATGTGGCACGTATATACAATGGTATATAACTCAGACATAAAAAGAAACAAAATTGAGTTATATGTAGTGAAGTGGATGGACCTAGAGTCTGTCATACAGTGAAGTAAGTCAGAAAGAGAAAAACAAATAACATGTGCTAACGCATATATATGGAATCTAAAAAAAAAATGGTTCTGATGAACCTAAGGGCAGGACAGGAGTAAAGACACAGATGTAGAGAATGGACTTGAGGACACAGGGAGAGGGAAGGGTAAACTGGGACGAAGTGAGAGAGTAGCACTGACATATATACATTACCAAACGTAAAATAGATAGCTAGTGGAAAGAAGCTGCATAGCACAGGGAGATCAGCTCGGTGCTTTGTGACCACCTGGTGGGGGGGATAGGGAGTGTGGGAGGGAGACACAAGAGGGAGGGGATATGGAGATATATGTATACATATGGCTGATTCACTTTGTTATACAGCAGAAACTAGCATAACATTGTAAAGCAATTATGCTCCAATAAAGATGTTAAAAAAAAATGGACAAAGGGCTTGAACAGACATTTTCCCAAAGAAGACATACAAATGGCCAATAAGCACATAAAAAGATTTCAACCTCACTAGTCCTTAGGGAAATGCATATCAAAACCACACTGAGGGGCTTCCCTGGTGGTACAGTAGTTGAGAGTCCGCCTGCCAATGCAGGGGACATGGGTTCGTGCCCTGGTCTGGGAAGATCCCACATGCCACGGAGTGGCTGGGCCCGTGAGCCATGGCCGCTGAGCTTGTGCGTCCAGAGCCTGTGCTCCTCAATGGGAGAGGCCATAACAGTGAGAGGTCCGCGTACCGCAAAAAACAAAACAAACAAACAAACAAAAAACCCACACTGAGACAGTACTTGACACTCATTAGATAGCTACATTAAACAAACAAATAAAGAAAACAAAACAAAACAAAAAATACAGAAAATAACAAGTGTTGGTGAGGATTTAGAGAAATTGGAACACTCAAATTTTGCTGGTGGGAATGCAAAATGGTTCAGCCACTGTGGAAAACAGTTCGGCAGCTCTTCAGAAATTAAACATAGACTCACCATATGACTGACCATTTTCACTCCTGAGTATAAACCCAAAGGAACTGAAAACAGGAACTCAGACAAATACATGTACATTCATGTCCATAGCAGCATTACTCACAATAACCAAAGAGTATAAACAATCCAAATGTCTATTGACAGTTAAATGGATAAGCAAAATAATAAAATAATAAATAAATAAATAAATAAATAAAACTGAGGTCCTTCCCACTCTATTTTGCTACCTTTCAATCTTGTAAAACTCTTGGTTTTTCATTAACAGGCATAAGAGGCATAAAAACTAGTCATCTCTAGGATCTAGATCTTGTCATAAAGTTGATAGTGTGAAATAATTTTTTTAAGCATTCAAATTCAGCAAAACCACTGTTTGAGGAGTGAAAGATCTTTGAAAAAAATTGCTGGTTTCACTGACATGTGCATTCTTTGACAGGCGTCAAAATATCATGGAGATGGAGCCTCCATCACTTTGCTAAATTCCTGCAGAATCAGAATATTCTGAGAACTGTTTGCTAATCAGTATTAGACCACAGCATCTTTGCAGAATTCATGGAAACAAGTCATGATAGTGAATGTCCATTAACAGGGACTTTTTCAGGTTTCCAGATGTGTTTTCTAAAACAGTGAGGGATTATCTCCCCCTATACAAAAATGGGGAGAGTTAGTACAAAAATGGGCATGATGCACGAACAAAAACAATAATAAAGGAAATAGGTACCTTAAACCACAGCTCTGCAATTCTAAAACTACAATGTTAAAAGCTAGCCACACACACAATGAATACCTTGGGCTAAAATCTAACCCTTTGCATTTAAAAATGCTATACTCATAGAAGGAAACTTACAGGAATACATTCTTACTGTAAATAATACTATGAGATTTTACACTTAAAAATTTAAGGCTAAAATGCCTGAATAAACTGTAAATATCATGTTACAAAGAATAGTTGCATACAAATGCAATCCTTAATCACTTAGAAATTCATTACTTTTTAATGTGTTTTCCAAAATTACCCAAGAGATTTTTCTCAGTGAGAACAAAACACATGGTTAAATTATAACATCTACTCACCAATTTATTATTGTTTTTGTTTGTGGGTTGTTGGATTATTTTTTTGGCCTCACAGAAAGCCAAAACTAGTTTGGAGAACAAGCTCTCCAAAAATACTACACTGGAGCTAAAACCAAGCATGGAAAATATTGGCTTGTAGAATGTGATTATGAATCACTAAAGATGATACCAGAAATCCACATGAAATATTCACTCTAGAAACAAATGGGAGATATGAAATGCATGAGCTGGAAGAGCATAAATAGTGCCTCAATTATTTGAGAGTCAGGCAATACCAGAGAGAAAAAGAATCCAGAGTAGAAATTACTGCAGCTTCTGACTCATGGGGCAAAATGAAATAAAGTTCCTGTAGATAGGGAATCCAAGAATCATATTTATACATTCTGGGTTTTACCAACTTGAATACTTGAGCTATACTGGATTGTGCCTTCAGACTAAATTCCAGCTGCCAACTTGCATTTTCATAGGAATAGTAACCCAAACAGGAAACATTGATGCAGTTCTTTGGACATGGGCCATGAGTTACTGACATTTAAAGTGGTTAAGTTAAAATAGTTATGTCCTCAATAGATATCTCTGAGCATCATTTAATTCCTCAGCCATCTAGAGGATGACTCTCCAAAAGTTTTTTTGACGTCTTCTTGGTAAAGATGTTGTGAAGTCACCTGATAAAAACTTTATTGGGAATCTAAAACTTTGAAGCTTAATAACTTGGTTTTTAAGCATTGTCAAAATGTTCCCAAGTCAAAATGATGACATCAGAATGTCTGGGTCAAAAAGTTATAAACTTTTTTGGAGTATAAAAGCCTAACGCTATTTAACAAAATATGTGTAAGATCTGTATGAGGAAAACTGCAACTCTGATAAAAGAAAAACTAAATAAATGGAGAG
Organism: Mesoplodon densirostris; assembly: GCF_025265405.1. Taxonomy (NCBI): domain Eukaryota; kingdom Metazoa; phylum Chordata; class Mammalia; order Artiodactyla; family Ziphiidae; genus Mesoplodon; species Mesoplodon densirostris. Next base: position 57,523,925 of record NC_082674.1, read on the forward strand.
ATATTGCACATTCATGGATAAGAAGACAATATTGTCAAGATGGTAGTTCTCCCCAACTTGATCTATAGAGTCAATGTGATATACAATCCCAATCAAAAGGCCATGAAGTTGTTTTGTGGATATTGAGAAATAAATTCTAAATTTACATGAAAGTGTAAAAGACCGAGAATAGCCAATTCATTATTAAAGGACAAGAACAAAGTTGGAGGATTATACCATTCAACTTCGAGTTACTATAAAACTTCAGTGAACAAGATAGTATGGTATTGGCAAAAGAATAGACAAATAGGTCAATGGAACAGAATGGAAAGCTCAGAAATAGACCTGTATTAATATGGTAAACTAATCTTTGACAAAAGGACAAAGGCAATACAATGGAGCAAAGAGGATCTTTTCAACAAATGGTGCAGGAACAACTGGACATGCATATGCAAAAAAATGAATCTAGGCACAGACTTTACACCCTTCACAAGAAGTAACTCAAAATGGATTATAGACCTAAATGTGAAACATAAACGTATAAAACTCCTAGAAAATAACATAGGAGAACACCTAATTGGCCTTGGGTATGGTGATGATATTTTAGTACCACATCAAAGGCACAATCTGAAAAAGAAATAATTGATAAGCTGGACTTCATTAAAACCTGCTCTGTGAAAGACAATCCCAAGAGAATGAGAAGACAACCCATAGACTGGGAGAAAATATTTGCAAAAGACGCATCTAATAAAGAACTGTTATACAAAATATATAAAGAACTCTTAAAATTCAACCAGAAAAACAAACAGCCTGGTTTTAATTTATTTTATTTTTTAATTGAAGTATAGTAGATTTACAATATTATATTAGTTTCAGGTGTATAACATGGTGATTCAATATTTTTATAGATTATACTTCATTTACAGTTATTATAAAATATTGGCTATATTCCTGGTACTAAACAACTGATTTTTAAAAAGGGCAAAAGACCTGGACAGATACCTTACCAAAGAGGATACACAGATGGCAAACAAGCATATGTAAATATATTTAACATCACATATCATAAGGGAATTGCACATTAAAACGAGACACCACTGAACACCTATTATAATAACCACAGTCTAAAATGCTGACAACACCAAGTGCTGGTGAGGATATGGAGCAAAGGGAACTCCCGCTCATTGCTGGTAGGAATGCAAAATGGTACAGCTACTTTGGAATACAGTTTGGAGTTATTTTACAAAACCAAATATACCCTTATCTTATGATTCAGCAATCATACTTTGATATTTACCCAAGTGAATTGAAAATGTATGCCCACCTGCACAAGGATGTTTATAGCAGTTTATACATAATTACCAAGACTTGAAAGCAATCAAGATGTCCTTTAGTTGGTAAATGGATTGATAAAATGTGATACATCCAGAAAATGGAATTCAAGGCTAAAAATAAATGAGCTATCAAGCCATTAAAAGACATGGAAGACATATAAGTGCATATTACTAAGTGAAAGAAGCCAATCTGATAAGGTTACCTACTGTATGTTTCCAACTTTGTGACATTCTGGAAAAGGCAAAATTATAGAGACAGTAAAAAATTCAGTGATTGCCAAGGGTTGTGGGGAAGGAGGGATGAATAGGTGGAACACAGAGGATTTGGGAAGCAATAAAATTATTCTGTATGATACTATAGTAGTGGATACATGTCATTATGCTTTTTTCAAAACCCACAGAATGTACAATGCCAAGAATGAATGCTAATGTAAACTATGGACTTTAGGTGATACTGATGTGTCAGTGCAGGTTCATCGATTGCAACATATGTACCACCGTGGTACAGAATGTCAATAGTGGGGAACTTGTTTGTGTTGGGGGACAGGGAGTATATGGAAACTCTCTGTACCTTCCACTCAATTTTGCTGTGAGCTTAAAACTACTCTAAATATATAAGTTTATTAATAATAAAAAAAAAGCCAAGTGCTTGTATGACTTGTGGGGGAGAGGGTGCAGAGTGGTAGTGTTTGGTAGTGTCTCCAAAAGAAGAGAAGAGGGAAGGCCATTCAACAAGAAATCTGCTTATGATACAATTAACAAAAGGGATGAAACAACTTTAAAAGTGTCTATTAGAAGCATAGGAATTTGACTTGTTTTTTTTTATTATTGGGAAATATATGTTAAAAAGTTGTATATAATGTAAACACAACTTAAAGTTCTTCAAGGTTGGTCTAGAGTTCCCTGAGACCTCTCAAGGAGCCAAAACTATTTTCATAACAAGACTGAGACATTATTTGCTTTCTTCACTGTGATGATATTTGCACCCACAATCTCAAAACGATGACGGGTAAAAATGCTGGAGCCTGAACCAAGGCAATGGCACTGTACTGGACCAGTAGTCACTGTATTCTTCACCAGTATGCACTTGCAGATGAAAGAATGACAGGTTCACTCAAGAATAGTTTTGGTGGGGCTTCCCTGTAGTTTTGGTGGGGCTTCCCTGCTGGCGCAGTGGTTGAGAGTCCGCCTGCCGATGCAGGGGACACGGGTTCGTGCCCCAGCCCGGGAAGATCCCACATGCCGCAGAGCAGCTGGGCCCGTGAGCTATGGCCGCTGAGCCTGCGCGTCCGGAGCCTGTGCTCCGCAACGGGAGAGGCCACAGCAGTGAGAGGCCCGCGTACCAAAAAAGAAAAAAAGAATGTCTTTGGTGAAGCTGTAAAAATGATTGATTTTATTAAATCTTGACTCAAATACACATAACAAAATGGAGTGTATATACAAAGCATTTCTGCTGCCCACAGAAGTATGACTGTCGTCTTGAGGTGAAGTAATGAGACTGTGTTGTGAGCTGGACTAGCTGCTTCATTCAAAGTGCAAATTTGTACTTGACAGAACGACATGGCTCTTTCTTTTTTTTTTAATTTTTTTTATTGAAGTATAGTTGATTTACAATGCATTAATTTCTGCTGTACAGCAAAGTGATTCAGTTGTACATTATATATATACATTCTTTTAAAATTCTTTTCCATTATGATTTATCATAGGATATTGAATATAGTTCTCTGTGCTGTACAGTAGGACATTGTTGCTTATCCATTCTATATATAAAAGCTTCCATCTGCTAACCCCAGCCTTCCACTCCATCCCTCCCCCAACCCCCTTCACCTTGGCAACCACCAGTCTATTCCCTAGACATGGTTTTTTCTAATCATAGTTTGTCTCTGATTATTCAGGCTTGGGCATCTGGCAGACATTTTCTCAAGGATGAATGGATTGAGCTTGTCACTTCAAGGAAAACGACTCACAGTATTTGTTGCCAATTGTAAAATTTGTGTTTGAAGCAAATAATTATAATTTTAGAAAACTTGTATTCAACACTATGAGCTTGGAAGTTCCCAGCGTTTAAAGACTTTTCAGATGAAATCAGTGGTGATACTGATGAATATGAGTTTTCAGATGTAGAATGAAATGTGTCAACATTTAAAAGATCCACATAACTCAGTGAACCATGATTTTCCAAATGACCAATGCACGGTGTCATAAAATTATGCTTGGATAAAAGACCCATTCAAAATGCAAGAAGACCAATAGATTTTACTATAAGAGTATTAAAAATTCATTGATATACTTCTAGATACCCCACTGCAATGAACCTTTAAGAAACTACCACCTGTCAAGTTTGGATGTAGTATCAAAGAATATCCAGAGTTAGATGAAAAAAGGAAATCTATTAATATAGTCCCAAATTCTCCAAAGAAATTTGGAAAAAATGTAAAACGATGCCACTCTTCTCATTCATTTTTGTTTTGTTGTTTCATTTTTGTTTTGAAAATATTCATTTTCATAAGTGATTTATGTTATCAAGAAATGAGCTTATTATTGTTATTTTCAAATAAGTAAGCAGAAATATTTTTAATAGCTCAGTTTTCATTCTGAATACAGTAAATGTCATTTAGACAAAACTCACAGAAACAGAAGTTCCTTGGAGTGTGCAATGATTTTTAAGAGTGTAAAGGGGTCCTGAGACCAAGAAGTAGAGAACCAATAATTTAAAGAGATAATGAAACAAATGCCATGTACCTAAAACAAAGTTTAAAAAATAAAACATGACTAGTGCCTTTGAAGCCACTATGTGTCTCGCCGAGAACATAACTCCTTTTATTAACCATTCTCTTGTTTTCTTCATAGCTTATCTCACATGCATCTCTCCCTATACAATATTTCATCTTGCTGTTTTTGAACTGCATACAAATGGAACTATACTGTATGTCATAGTTTGGGTTTCCCTCAAAGCAGGACTTGAGAACAGGACTTGGGTGCAGGTAGTATATTTTGGAGGTGATCTCAGGAAGCAGAAATGTGGAGACAGGGGTAGAGATTAGAGAAGGGAGAAAGCAAATAAAAGTACATTAGCTGAGCTGGGTGTTGCTCTGGGAAGCTGAGCCATAGTCGTTCTGTGCACTCTCTGAGGTAATGTGTAATAGACATTGCAGAACTGGCCCACCAGACCAAAGGAAAGGAGACTGGGTATCATTTACTGACTTAATCTCCATTCGCTAAAATTTGCTCTTGAGGGGTTAACTCTCTTGCCTGTTCAGGCTGAGTGGCTTCCCATGGTTCTGAGAAAGGCCTGAGGCAGAAAAGCAGAGCCCCCCCTCCTTTGAACTTGAGGTGTACTAGGCTAGTGTCCACCAGAGCTGCCTGAAGTCAGGTGAGCTAAAGGGATCGGGTGAGGGGCACCACAGGTGTCAGCCACAATGTATGTATTCTTTTCTAACTTTCTTCTTTCCCCCCAGAGTATGTTATTGAGGTATCTGGGGTTGATAGGAGTAATTTTAGCTAATTCCACTGCTGCAAAGTAGTTTATTCTCTGACTATTCCACAAGTTAAGTTCCATTCTATTGTTGGCCGTTTGGTTTATTTCTCCACATGGAGGCTTTTATTAATGCTACTTCAGGGATGAAAACACACAAACATTTCCATGTCTTTATATTCCATATGCAATTTTCATAATCAGCAGAAATGAGGTCTCTACCTCACTGCATTTGCATTTCGAATCTTGCATGAATTTGATTGGCTAACCTAAGTCACATCTGGCTGCAGTGGATTCTGGGAAATGGAGATTTTAGCCTTCTGGCCTCTGCAGTACAGGAAGGCACACTAGAAGGAACACCGTACCCAATCCACCAGGCAGCCAGGCAACAGCTATGAAAATGTAAAGTATACACACCCTTAGATCCCATGATTTCATTCTCATAATCTGTTCCATAGGAATAAAAGTACTAATATAAAGGAACATATGTACAATGACATTTATTGCAGAACTGTTTGTAATGAACTGAAAGTTCTTTAATAAAGAAATGGTTGAATATATTGAAATATACTCACACATTGGAATACTATACAGCCAAAAATATGAATTAGAGTAATACCAGATGACTTGGAGTGATTTTCCAATGCATCATTGAATGAGAGAAGAGAGACACAAAAATGTGCATGTTACATAATCTCATTTTTTTGGTAAAACAATGGCCAACAAAATGTTGTATGTGTGTGTGTGTGTGTGTGTGTGTGTGTGTATATATATATATATATATATATATATATATATATATATATAGAGAGAGAGAGAGAGAGAGAGAGAGAGAGAGAGAGAGAGACTGTATAGAAGACCACTCACTAAGTTATTAACAAGGCTAAAGGTATTGTTAGGGAAGTAGTACAAAGCTAACACGGGGCAGAGAAGAGAAGTAGAAAAAATGTATACATATAAAAGGATGGCCCTCTTAATGTGATTATTTTAGGAGGTTGCGATTTTAAGCAACCTTTACTTTCTTTATATTTGTATTTGTATGTACTATTTATTTATAAATAAATTTAGAATTTTATATGTTGTATTAAAATTATTTATAGTGACTATATGTTATTTACATAATCAGAATAAAACAACAAACCAATTTTTAGTGTGAAAACAATTTATTCTTTCTAATGGAGCTGGGAGTAGAGGAGTGGTGGAAGGGGTTATTGTTTTACAACACCCTCTTCTGTACCATTAGATTTGATACCATGTGTATTTCTATAATGTTGATAAATGTATAAAGAAATAATGTTTTTAAGACAGCAAACAAAATATGCTTCCTTGGGCTAAGGCAAATTCTGGCACCTGTACTCTAGAGTGCACCCAGTTATACCTCCTCATTTCATTCATTAAACTTCTTTTTTATGGTATCAACCATCCTTTTCTGCTGGCTTCTTCTCTGGCGGTTAGAAACATGCTCACCTATCTCCTAGTTTAGAATATCTTGATTCTTATTATACCTAATAGACAGGGTCTTTTGACTCTCCCTCCTAAATATCTCTCAAACACTTCCAATCATTCCCTGGCTTCAACTCTGCTTAGCTCAGTCTACTTCCCTCATTTGGACTCATAATTTTTATTTATTTACCACTTTTAAGATATCCTTTATGTTGTTGGCAGTGTGAACTTTCTTAAATGTAAAACCGAATAGATCATCCTATGTTTAAAATTCTTAAGTAACTTCCCATGACCGGCATGTCCAAGTTTAAACTACTTAGAAAGGCATGTAGGACCTGCTCCACTCACCTCCCCGAAATCATCTCTTACCACTTACCCACATGCAAGTGACCTACCCTTCAACATACTCAATTATTTACATTTCCAAGTTCAGCCCCCAAAACTAATCTATGGCTTTAGGAGGGCCTCTGCCTTGTACATACTTCTCTGATGTAACATAGCCCTTGCACAATTCCATGTTACCATCTGCTTCCCCACTAGACTGTGAGTGCCTCTAGCAGGTGCTGTATTTTACTCCCATTCATAGTACATTATATTTGATACATATTTTTTGAATATTGAATGATCTCATATTTCCATGTACAGACACTGAATATTAACAGGAAAAAGTAAGTTTCTCAGGTCATACAACAAGAAATAAGGCCCCATGAAATACAACCCCACTCTTGCCTGGAATCTGTGTTAGGTGCTTTTCTCACCACATTCCTTGTCCTTCTTGTTAGTTATATAAACCTAAGCAAGATACTTTCATTTTAGACCTTTATTTTCTCTTCTTTGGGACAAGTATTTCCAATAAATCATTCAACTCTGATATTTTCTTTAGCATGGTGGTGAGTTCAGATCTCCACTCTATCATTGGGGAAAGTTATTTAACTTTACTGTGTCTTAGTTTCCTTATCTGTATGTAAACTGACGATAACAATGGTAACTTAATTCATAGGGTTCTTATGACCATTAACTGGGAGAATAATTTGAAAGGCTTAGGAGAATGCCTAGTCTATGACAAGCATTCAATATGTGTTGGCTATTACTATAGTCTACATACGTATGGAGCCAAAACACTTGAGCCCTTCTACAATTGAAGTGGATGGCCAGTGAAAATTCAGCTAACTGGTTGTTTAAAAGCAATAGCTTAGCCAATTGATTTTTGAATGAAAAACATAGATCATTATTCTTAGCTTGTGGTTAGCTTTCCAAATAACCTATAGGACAGTATAATATAAGGAAAACATCCATAGCCAAAAATCCTGTATTAAAAATAATTGTCAAAAAATGGCAAATACATATCATACTTTGATAGGTTTTTTCCTAACTAGTTTGGACGATTTTAAGCTCTAAATGTATTGCTAGTTTTATCTCACCTAAATCCTTGGCAAGGCAGTTTTGAAAGTTAAAGAAATGCTTAGTATTTTTAACAGGACTTTGCCGAAAATTTCTACCAACTTTAACATGTTTCCTCCCCAAGCCTACAGTATACATTTTCATAAAAAATATTAGAAAAAAATGTTTAATTATATAGAAGCTGAGTTTTATAACCTCAAATTCATGCTTTAGATTTTTCTCTCTTTGTTTGGTTACTGTTACAGAAGCTGGCTAAATGCTCATCTTTGAAAATGTGATGGAAATACAGAGAAACTAGCATGACTCCCACGTCCAATCAAAGGAACAAGAAAAAAGTATCATTCAACACAATTATATGAGGCTATATGTCAGACCATCTAGAAATATCCCAACTTCAGATTGACAGTCTGGGTCTCAGGTGCCCTAGACAACATTAAATCAAGACTATCTTGCCAGTGTGGTCTATGCCAGTGTATATTCAGAAGAAAATCTAACTGTATGTGCCTCATTCATTTATAAATCATCAAATATTGATTTAACATAGCTGGTGTATCACCAAGAAACATCTAAGTTGTCTTATGATTCCTTTAACCAGCCACCAACCCCCAAAACAGAAAACTACATTTTGCCTGTCATAAACAAAACAGAACGTTAAATTTTGAACCTGACTTAGAAAGGGCCAGCTCACTGCAATTCAGGGTGGCATTTGATTTTGATGTTCCAAGTTTTTCTTGCTCCTGATAACAGAGAAGAGGAATCAAAAAATCAGAAAATAAATAAATAAGTAAGAATTAAACAACAGCCATGGTGTCTGTCTTGGTTCTCTATTAGAGGAGTTGGACTTGTCTTGTCCTGGGACTCAGCAGGGCAGACACTCTGTTTTTTCTGCCCACGGATGTTGGATTATATTTGGCAGGGGGGAGGAGTGGGGGCCACAGGAAAATGAATGGCGATCCAGGAACAGCTGCCTGGTTAGGATGCTGTAGGATGCTGCTTGTGCATCCCCAATGGGTGCTCTGGGTCTAGATAAGCAGAGGATGTGTCAGGTGGCAATCAAGACAGTATGTACCTCCCACATTCTCTACCTCGGGCAGCTAAGAGATGCTGCCAGAAATGGCGACTTTTTCCTTGTCAACACAATCACAAACATGAAATGCAGCTGAGTAACTGGTCGCAAATGGGAGATGGTGCTCTGCTGGCATCTGTGAGATGGGGCACAAAACGCTCCCCTCCCCTGCCTGTTCCTCACCACAGCAGCGTCATAACTCTCTGTTTGTTGAGTGCCAGCTCACCAGTACCTTTCAGGTAGAACAAACTACAGTTACCTCTGCTTTTAAACACCAAAAAGAACACTAAAGACTACAGAAAGCACAAAGCAGAATAGCGTCCGAAGGCCCCCAGGCTGCCTGGGATTGTCATTTTGAAGAATTGTTACTACTCTATTTTGACGTCAGTGGACATATTGAGTGTCTTTCCTTAGTGCCACTGATGTCAGCAGGATCAAAGGTGTGTGTGCCCATGTCTGTGTGTCTGCACAGGCCTGGCAGGAGGTGAGATGGATGAAAGAGGAAGAGGGGAGGAAAAATGGGCGACTGAAGAAGAAATGAAAGATGAGGGTGGATGAGAGCCCTGATTTGAGGTTATGTGGCTCATAGAAGATGAATCATAGAGTTCAAAGAGGGGACCAGCGCACATATCTCCTTCAAAGGCATTCTGCACCCCGTGAACCACATTCTCTGAGCTTATTGAAAGAACCAAGAATCCCATTTATTGTGGGCAAGACTGATCCCAGGTGTAGACAATGGAGGCTTTGGGCAGACTTGCAGCTGCGCCTTCTAGCTAGCTGTCAGGTCGTCATGAAAGCAGATGAATCTTTACGTACTTCTCAGAATGACATCTGTTTGGTAACTGTTATGTGCCAGGCACTGTGATAAATGTTGGGCATATAAAGATGAATAACAAAGTCTAGGCCAATCCAAAGGAGATGTAGAACTATCCACTTTATAATACGATTAGATGTGTCTTATAAAAGCCTGAAGAATAGCAGTACTCACTTAACCTAGAGGAAAGGGATACTTTCTGGAGGAAAGAGAGTTTCCAAAGGACACCTGAAGATGACAGGGAAGCAGAATTTAATCAAGTGGACAAAAACAGGGGAGTTTTAAGAAGAGTAAATAACCATAGCTAACACATATATTGTCTGTACCAAGAACTAGCCTAACCTTTTACATATCATTTAACTGTACTACTACAACCATATCAGAGAAGCCAAATCATCATGCACATTCCCGTCTTACAGATAAGGGAAGTGGGGCTGGAAGAGAGTAAGTAAGTTGATTAAAATCAAACAACTAATAATGGACAGAACCAACATTTTAACCCAGGTTGTCTGTGTTTGAAGTCCATGCTCTTAACTACTATCATATACATACTGTTTTTTCTTCCTAGGGGAAAAAAAGGAATAAAGAAATGAAGTGTTGAAGTGCCCTTGGTTTAGTTCAAACAGTTGATAAACTTGTGGATCAGGTGTTGTAACAAGTGCTGATGTTACAAAGATGAATAAGGCTCATTTCTTACCCCCAAGGTACTTAAAATGTAACAGGGAGAAAGACCCTTAAACAGGGAATTACAATATAATGTGGAGTAATGTTTAGATATCTTAGTTGATTTTCTTTTCATTCCCTGTAATTCCTTTTTACTCAGTGGCTCTTCTCCTATCTAAACCATATATCAGGATTGTTAAATCAGAAAAACAGAAGAGAGGCTTTTTGAAGAGCAAAACCCAAGGTCTCAAGTACCCAGGGCATGCCTGGGTATGCCATAAATGATACATTTGTAAGAATTCAGCATGATGCAAGGTCCCGTGTAGTCCTCTTCCTTCTGCCCACCCAACCACCACCCTCTCAATGAGAGGAAGTTTCCCTAGTCTGGGAGAAGAGTAGGAGAAGAAAAGGAAGAGCAAAAAAGTTGGAGGCTGGTATGAGTCCCTTGACAGATAGTTTGGAAAGATCCAAGGGTAGAGAAGACTGCACCTCACTCCTTGGGCAACTGGTTATATGAGTCTGGCATTTGGAAGAAAGGTCTCAGTGGGAGAAATGAATTTGGTGTCATCAGCACATAGCTGGTATTTATAGCATGGGGTTCAATGAGGTCACCAAGGGAAAGCCATGGAAGGTGGTAGATCTCATGTAACCCTTTGATCCCAGGTTAGGATGGATCTTTTCGAGGTATCCGTGCAGATGGGGCTGGGATGCCCTTGCAGATTTTCTCTGCACCCAGTGTGATGCAATTCCCAAATTTCCCACTAGAAGCTCCATGAGGGCAGGGATATTAACTGTTTTCTTCACCATTATACTCCCAGGACCTAAAATAGTGCCTGGAATATAGTAAGTGCCTATAATTTGTGTAATGAATAAACAAATGTGCTTCGCCATATTTGTTCAAACAAGGAGAGGTTTGTGGTTTATTAATTCATTTAACAAATGACTACTGTTTGCAGGCACTGTTCTAATTGCTTGGAATATATCCATAAACAAGAAAAAAAAAAGATTCCCACCCTCTTGCACCTTATATTTTGTTAAGGGACACAGACAATAAACACTGAACTAGAATTATGAGTTTACTGTAGATATTTTTCCCTGAAAGATCAGGCTGAAATCACCCTCTCTGGGACCTTGCCTGAAATTGTACCCCTCCTTCTGGGTTTCTTCTAGGACCACTTCCTTAACACTTCTTTGCACATAAATCCGCCTCTCAAGGTCTGCTTCTGAGGAACCCGATCTAAGATAGGCATTGTGCTGGAAATTAAGCTTAGTTATAGGAAAACAATTTTTACTTCTTGCATCCTGAGTTTATAGCTTGAGCCTTGTACCTGCTGCAAATGCTACAATCAAAATTTGGACAAAGAAGTGGCACATGGTCCAGTGTGGAGGAATCAGAAAGAGCTTCCTGGAGGATGAGAAGAAATTAGCTGGGTGAAGAGTGGTGAAAGTTATGCTAAAAAGAAGGGATATGAAGGACAAAGTTGCAGGAGTCACAATGCCTGGGACCCTGTACCTGGCTCAGCATGTCTGCAACAGAGTTGTGGCATATGGCCACAGAGAAGCATGCCTGGACCATAGTGGGTATATGGGAGAAGGATGATGGCAGAGGGAGCAGCCAAAGATGATGCCAAATGGGCAAAGGGACCAATCATGAAAATCTTCCAGGTTAAGAATGTGAACTTTTCCTAAAGGTATTCAGGGTCATGGAAGAGTTTTGTTATTAGGTCATATAGTTGCATGGTACAAAATTTTAAAGTACAGATAGTTCACAATTAAAAGAGAGTCTCTCTCCCCCTTCCTCCCCTAGCCATGGAAACCACTGATACAAGTTTCCTGAGTATCTTTCGGGAAATATGCTTTGTCTATATAAGCAATATGTACATATAAGCCTGCTTTGTCAGCGATGATCCTTGAATATCACTGCAGAGTTTTAAGTAGAGGAATGATATGATCAGATTAGCATCTTATAAATATTATCATAACTGGAGTGTACAGAATAGATTGGGAGGGGAACAGGGCAGGAAATAAACAGTTTCTGACATAAGATAATAGGAATATAATGGAGAGAAAAAGAAGACTTTAGGGCTTCCCTGGTGGCGCAGTGGTTGAGAGTCCGCCTGCCGATGCAGGGGACACGGGTTCGTGCCCTGATCCCGGAAGATCCCACATGCCACGGAGCGGCTGGGCCCGCGAGCCATGGCCGCGGAGCCTGTGTGTCCGGAGCCTGTGCCCCGCAACGGGAGAGGCCACAGCAGTGAGAGGCCCGCGTACAGCAAAAAAAAAAAAAAAAAGAAGACTTTAAAACTAGCTTTTCTCATCAAATAATAATCTCCAGTGTTTATTTAGTGCCTCTCTTGTGAAGAGCTCAGAGTATCTTCATTCCATCCTCAAATTATATCATGGCCAGCTGAGGAAAGGTTTTCAAGCTTACAATTTGCTGATGGAAGAGATAAGGTACATGCAAAGGTGAGTTTAGACCCAATTCTCGGTCAAATAATCTCTGCCTTGAAGATCCTAACTCTAGTGTCTTAGTGGTCCCAAACCACCAGCACAATAAATGGGCAATGTTCACCAAGAACCATGAATCAATTACTGCACCAGCAAAGTAAAGTAATGATCTAAAAGCTCCTAGAAAATGGAGGAGGATTTTTTTGTACTGATCATTACAAATCCTTTAAAGACTCTGGAGTAACACAGAGTATTACTAAGTTATCAAAATTTCAAATAATTGTTTTTAGATGCAAAAAAAATTTTTTTTAGACACAAGGCAGACTCTCCCATTAAAGGTTTTTGGACAATTAATTGATTTTGCTTATGTCATCCAAAACCAGTGCTCAAGACACATTCAAAAACCATGATGGATTCTCTTTTACAAAGGCGGACATGGAAGGCTTTTGTAGTCAGACCTCCAAGATGGCCTCCAATAATCCCCATCGCATGGGACTCTTGTCCTGTGGAATTCCCTCCCATTAAGGTAGACTGGATCTAGTGACTTGCTTTCTAATAATAGATAAGCCCAAAGAAACAGGGTGTCCCGTCTGTGATTTTGACTTCCGTCTTGCTGGCAGATTCTCTTATTACCTACTAGGTTTCCATGTTTTGATAAAGCAAACTGCCATGTGGCAGAGGCCCAACAGCAAGAAACTGAGTTTGGCCTCCAGCCAATAGCCATCAAGGAATTGAAGCCTTCAGTCCAATATCCTAAGAGTAACTGAATCCTACAACCAACTATGTGAATGAGCTTGGAAGCAGGTCCTTCGCCAGTCCAGCCTTCAGATGAGGATGCAGCCCCTGAGCTAACATCTTGATTGTCACCTTGTACGAGACATTGGAGTAGAAGATCCAGCTAAGTCTGGATTCTTGAACCATAGAAACTGAGATAATAAATGTGTGTTGTTTTAAGCTGCTAAATTTTGGCATAATTTGTTACACAGCTATAAGTATGCAATGCAAAAGCATTGCCAGCATATACAAAAATTACATCACTTTATTTACATAGACCAATGTTAAGCTGTTAAACATAATGTGTACCCTTCTCATGAACTCAACAGTACAACTTAGTGACCCAAATGCTAACCAGAGAGCTTACTTGACTGAGACTTAGATATGGGTGGGTCTAGAAATTCGCAATCCTGTCTTCAGGACAACTGCTTCCTGTGATGTTCCCTTAAGATGTTTTTCAGGACTTTCCCATTGATTCAAGATCCTTTGAGGAGGACACTGAGGAAGCTGGTGTTACCTCTGTGACATAGGAAAGAAAAGAGGCTAGACTGCATGCTTATAGGCATGTCACACAAAGGCAAAGCTGTCAGCAACTCCAGCATCACTAGGTTCAACAAGAGAGGTCTCAAGACACTTAGGCAGCCCTACAAAAGCCCTAAATGGAAACAAGAAAATTGGAGTTGGGGAATATATACAGTCATTTCTAACACATAATGTCTAATTATCCTAATTTATTTGGGAGGTGAGATGAGATGAAATTCCATGGACTAAGAGAGTTTTCTCTTCCTTTCATTCCAGATGTTTTCAAGCTGTCTTCACTTGAAGTTTATAAGCCTATATTTAATGAGCATTGACCTAGGGGATTTGAGAATATGACAAAGAAGTAAAAATCAAAGTCTCTGCTCTTAATGACATTCTAATGGTGAAAATAGGACACATAAGATAAAGAGCTACAAATACCAAACAGAAAGTCCTGATTTCACAAAAGGTAGTAAATATATAGTGTGCCTTACCTATGTGAATCCAGTAAGAATCTCAGTTCACTAACTTAGTTGTCTAAGAAATAGCCAGTTAAGACTTTTTTCTTAATAAAAATGAATCCATCTGTGGCCTCTCTCTCAATTGGCTAGTGGGGAATTTGATAACGGCCATTATTTGGGGCCCTTCTCTTTCAAGGATTGCTACAGAATTCTACCTGAAAGATGGACAAAAGACCTTTAACTTCAAATACAGTGTAGCTGTTGCTGGTTCCTCACTGCCCAGGCATGCAGTGGCCCTTTGAACATGGAGGGTGGGTAGTAGTCTCAGGGCAGCTCAACTAAGGAGCAGAAGACAGAAATCCAGACCTTCTCTGTCCATCACTTACAGTGTTCCTTGGAAAAAACTCACTCACCCGTTTAAAGGTTTTGTTTTGCTTTCTGTAAAACTGAGGGCAAACACATTTGTATTCCAACTGCTTCATCCAGAGGCACAGAGGTTGTTTTCTCTCACTTCTACACTTTTCAAAATGAATTCTCATGTATTCCTTCTGGGAGGTAGGCTAGTCAGGAATTCTTGTGCCCATGTGACTGATGAAGCAATCGGGACATTGCCATATGAGGTTCGTCCAAACTCACACAGAGCAGGTCCACAGCCAAGTCAGAGTTAGAATGAAGAGTTCATGAATGCACTGGATTCTTTTTTTAAAATTTATTTTATTGAAGTATATTTGATTTACAATGTCGTGTTAATTTCTACTGTGCAGCAAAGTGATTCAGTTATACGTATATTTACAATACATTCTTTTTCATATTCTTTTCCATTATGGCTTACCACAGGATATTAAATATAGTTCCCTGCACTATACAATAGGATATTATATAAAGAATGTTGTTTATCCATTCTATATATAATTGTTTAGTGTGCTGGATTCTTTATATTGCACTGTGGCTGCCAAAATAGTGGTCACCAATTTTTATGCCCCAAGTAGAGATTAAAATATGCTTATAGAAATAGTGCAGATTGTGGGTTAACTTGTTCCTTGAGATGGACCATCTCTAGTTGGAGAATGGTATACACGTCTAGGTAGGGGATTAGGACTAACAAGACAATGGAGAGCAGAGGTAGGCTTTTGTGTTCAGTTGATAGGAATGGTTTCTACTGTATCTTTGTTTTTCATATTGGATCTTTCTCTGCAAATGTATGGATACAGCACAGAGTCATCTATTACCTGTTTCCGAAATATCATCAAAAGCCCCATGGGCAGCAGACTATAATGCAATGTGCCAACATGACAAGTGTGAAGTGTGTCAAGTCAGGGAATACCATAAATCCTCTATTCAGTTCTCAAAGAATATGATACACAAATGTCCATTTTTCTTGCTCTCTCACACCTTCCAACATTTTCATAGAAGTCTCTGATATGCTAGTGAGGGCTGCCTCTGTGCTGAGCTCCTGAAGGCAAGACTCATTAGCTATGTGGCCATCTCTAAAATTATTACATCCAAACACTCAAGAAAAATAAGAACCTGAGGTAGCATACCACCTCTTGCTGCTATCATTTGTCAAAAAGTGGCACCAGTTAGAAATGACACAGGATAACAAGTCCAGAAGCCTCTAGAACAGACAAGAATGATTCTTCACTGAAGACAGAGTGAAAACACACTCCCATCCATCCATATATCAATTATACCAGTGATGCAAATAAGTACCAGTTCACATTCCCAAGGCCTGAAAAAAAAGTCAGGCGGGCTATAAGGGAATTACCTTATAGTTAAAATAGAAACCAGATCTAAGGAAAAATTAAATGTGTTGTACCCTGTCTCTATGTGTGCTCATCATGACTCTTATTTTTTCAGGGAAAAAAATTAGTTTGTGAAGAGAAACTCAACATTTGACTACAGAAAAATAGATTCTTCTCTCACCCTTAATGTGGCAAATATGAAGAAGTAAAGAGAGTTGGCAGGGCCATTCAAGAGAGAGGAACAGGCCGGCTCAGTCAGGCTGGAAAGATGACAAAGAGGAAGAGGTACTCTAAGACCAGAGGATGGGCAAAATGTAAACAATAACAGCAAAAACATATGAAGTACACACCTGGTGCCAGGCCTTGCTAAACTTTTCCCATGTATTTTCTCAATTTAATGTCACCAGCAATATATGGATGATGGATGATACCATGATTATCCCATTCACTGATGAGAAAACTGAGGCACAGGAAGGGTATGTGACTTGAAAGTTAAATATTTGGATTCAGGCAGTCTTCCCCAGAGCTCATACTGTTAACGACTAAGCCAATAGTTTTCAAACTTATTCTTGAAGCAGAATTCCCCAGAGGGTTGTTAAAACCCAGATTGCTGGTCCCAGCCCCAGAGCTCTTGATTCAATAAGTAAGACCTGGGAATTTGCGTTTATAACAAGTTCTCAGATGATGCTGATGTTGCTGGTCTGGGGACCACACTTTGAGAACCACTGCATTAACCTGTGCTGTTCTTTTAATGGGTGAGAGTTCTAGTTTGAGGGGAATAACATCATCAAACTCATAGATTAAAAAGAGATCAAATCAGGTAACAGCGAAGAAACACACCTCACTGTAGTAAACCCCTTTTTCAAAAGAATGTCACAGCTGAGACTTGAAAACCCTAGAGTGAATATTGCAGTATACAGACAAAGATATTATCCTTTTTATACATAAAGGACAAAATGAGGGGTACCTACAGACTAGATAAGAGCAAACAAACTTTTACAGGTGAAGTAAGGCAGACAGCTGCACCAGTAAAAGCTATTGGCATGCACTTACCCCAATTATGCTTAAGTTGAAAGGAAAAAAGACAAAAAGAATACTTTGAAGCATGTGTGGCCATACAACCACATGCTATATCTATATTCCAGCCAGCCCACTAAAAAAGCAATGTGGGTAATCTTCTCCAACTCCATGTCAAAATCTGAGAATTCATTTAAGTTTAGGAATCCAGTGGAATCCATTATCTTTGGAACATACAACAAGAGTTAACTGAGACTCTCAAGAAAACTTTTATTTTTGGAGGCATATATTTAAACAGAGATGTTTGTCTTAAAAACAATACAGGGCTTCCCTGGTGGCGCAGTGGTTGAGAGTCCGCCTGCCGATGCAGGGGACGTGGGTTCGTGCCCTGGATTGGGAAGATCCCACATGCCGTGGAGCAGCTGGGCCTGTGAGCCATGGCTGCTGAGCCTGCGTGTCCGGAGGCTGTGCTCCCACAACGGGAGAGGCCACAACAGTAAGAGGCCCATGTACCGCAAAAAAAAAAAAAAAAAAAAAAAACCAATATATATATGTGTGTATATACATATATATAAAAACCAGGCAGTACAGACAAATACAGCATAACAGCTCTTTTCAAGTGTCAATTGCTGTTAGAATGGAGGGTCAGAGCCTCTGTATAATAATGTCATATTTATTAGAAGTAAGTGAAAATGAAAGAAAAATCAGGAAAGCAATAACTACTGTCAATGCAAAAAATAAATAAGTAAAAATTTTAAAAAATCAAAAAATATATAAATATTTTTAAAGCAAAGATTTTCCTGTAGCAACCAAAAAGCCCCCCAAACCTGGATACTACTTTTATTTCACTATACTAGTAGTTTTGACATAGAAAAGCATGTACAAAATAAAATTGGCCATATAATCATTCTTTAGACACTTTCTATGACAAAGCTCAGAGGACACAAAGGGTTTGCGCATTGTGATTGTCATAATGTGGTTACAGCCTAACTGGAAAGACTTTACATTTTTTTATATGTATGAATATGTCTTTATCTCCCAGAGTGTCTTAGTTTTATTCAATCATGATTATGTACTGAATCCAGGAGATGGTGCAAAACATCCTTCCCCGTGGAATCCCACATACAGCCTACTTCACTGTGGTAGTTTGTGTCTATTTTCCCTTGGATCATTGAGAAGGGGTGAAAGATATCAATGAAGGGAGAAGAAAATTATTTAGCCTGATAGCTAGATAGTCAAATATGGTTAAGTATCACATACAGTGTGCAAACAATAGGTCCCTATAAGCTTAGAGGATGGAGGTAGCATGGAAATCTTAGCAAATGTTCTGAGAGACCATGGGACTTTAGATTTGAAGGAAGCTTGAGAGATAATAATAAGGAGAGAACACAGGGTATTTCTGAACAAGGTTCAGCAGGAAGACTTGATCTAGTACATGCCATCATGAAGGAGGCATTAAGTATAGTCATGTGATAGGGGCAGCAAAGATCCAAGAAGGGAAAGTGCCTAAGTCTAGCGTAGAAAACCAGCAGATCAGAGAGGAACTGGCTGTCACACCAAGGGTGACTTTACGGTACAGGCATTTGAGAGGAGTGATGTAAACAAAGTAATGGTTTAAACAGACAAGATGGCAGCATTTTATGGGACACTTCTGAGGGGAGAACATCACCTAGGAAACTACTGCAACAGCCCCGAGGTGAAATAACAAGGACCCAACCTCAATTCAGACCAGTGGGAGTGTAGGAAGGGATGCGTGACTGTGAGCCAGGACACTAAGGAGATGTATCTGTGTTGGCTGTCTGGAGGAGAAGGAATAGTCAAGGAATGATGTCAAGCTGTTCAGTCTCAGTGACTGGCTAGAAATAGCAACTGAGGCCCAGATGGGTTAAATCACTTGCCCAGGCTCAGGTTTAGCCAATGGCAGTGGCGCTTTTAGATGTTTGAGATCTCATATCAGCCTTTTGTCCAGTAAATCAACTGCTTTTGAATGTTGCCTTCAAAGGTTTTGAGTCTTTACATTACTCCACATCACAATAACTCAAAAACCATGTGGCCTATCTTAGAATGACAACAACAAAAAAGAATAGTACCTTTTCTGGCTCCCAAGTTTTAATCGAAGTGAGTGGCTTTAAAAGAAATACTTTATATTTCAAATCCTAGTATATTATCTATTTATAATGTCATTTATAGATTTTTTCTAAACAGAAGCTCTGTTTCTGTACCTCATGGGTACCTCATGGCACCTCATTCCCTAGACAGAGTAATCTCTCCCAAGTCCTCATTCTTCATTGATTTTAAAGGTTCTTTTGAGCAGAGTTCCTCAATCCTGGCCCTTGACATTTGGGGCCAGACAATTCCTCACAGTTGTTTCTGTCTTCTGCATTGCAGGAAGTTTAGCAGCATCCCTGACGTCTGCACGCTGGTTGATATTAGCACCTCCCACTCCAGTTGTTATGTCTCCAGACATTGCCATAGGTCCCCTGGGGGAAACAATCACTTCACCATTGCCTTAGTGGTATTTGAAAAAATTTACATTAATGAAAATATTTCTATTCAGCAGACTGCCTAATGGGAAAACCAAGTTCTTTCTTGCAATAGTGGTTTTCTTGGGTATGGGTGGGGGAGTTTGGGGGGAGTTTGAAAGACAAGACTCAATCATCAGTCACCAAGTTTTACTTCAAATTCCCCTTCATGGGATATCAATATATCTGGAGTCAAATAGACAGTTATTTGCTTACAAATGAACCCAAAAGTATTCTGTGGTCTTTAAGAAACAGGACAAAGAACTGCTTTCTATAAACCCGTAATAGGGAAGAACAAATCTGACTCCATATTAGATCTGTTTCTTTTACTTTAACCTTTGTATTCTACTGCATTTTCTTCCAGTTAAAAATGTTGACTATAGCCTGATATATACAAGATAGCCCATTCTCAAGGCTCTGACCTTTAAGGGTATAACACTTTTCCATTCACACAGAGATAAATAGTTGTAGAATTTGTCTTGTTGGAGGTTTACAGGAACATCGTGACCTGACCTACGTGGACACCTGCAAGAACATAGGACTCCAACACCAAGAAGTTTGCAGTAACCAACCATGCCCCTTCCTCTCCTTGCCTTTAAAAATGCTTTGCTAAAACCCTTCAGGAAGTTTGGGTTTTGGGGGGCATGAGCCACCTCTCT
Organism: Mesoplodon densirostris; assembly: GCF_025265405.1. Classification (NCBI taxonomy): domain Eukaryota; kingdom Metazoa; phylum Chordata; class Mammalia; order Artiodactyla; family Ziphiidae; genus Mesoplodon; species Mesoplodon densirostris. Next base: position 57,544,242 of record NC_082674.1, read on the forward strand.
CCTTGCATGGCCCTGCAATAAACTTTTCTCTGCTCCAAAGTCCAACGTTTTGGTTTGTTTGCCCTCAATGTGCATTGGGCACACGAACTTGCATTCAGTAACAAACCCAGTCTTCATTTACAGTCATTTAAAATCTTTTTTATCTGTTTAGAAGGGATCTTTTCTCTCAAAACAAACAAAATTGCACCCACCTTCAGCAAATTTCAATGCTCAGGTTATAAACCCCCCAAAGGGGGCTCAGAGTGGAGGACAGATCTGAGCTCCCTGTCACTAATGGCGCTTGTCTATCAGACAAGACCAAGGAAATGTCTCTTTATCCAAGAAGGGCATAGCTATTACTGCACACTGATCATCTACCCCGAACAGGCAGGCCTGGGAGGGAGTAACATAACTGATGAGACATAATGTACCATCAACATCAAATACTATAACTTCATATTTCAGGTTTGTCAGGAATTGAGTAAAGAAATAGGGGCCTGTTAGGTTTAATCCTAAACTGACAAGATATTTGTATTTATGTGGCAAGAAGTTACATCTGCCAACCAGGCTCCTGCCTGCCTTAAGTAAAAGCTTCATGTCAGCTCTTCTGTTTACTCAATCGCAAGCTGCTTTCTGGTCACACTTGCTTTCCTATATATTTATATTGAAAGAATACATTCTCAGCAGCTTTTAGGGCCTTAAATGCATTTCAAGAGGAGACCAAGCCCAATCACTGTTACTTAATTAACACAATTGTGAAGACTTCAATCTAGCTACACAATAGCTTTCCTGACCTTGCAGAAGGAGGCAAGACTTCATTATTGAGTATATTGTTTCCTATAAACATATAAAACTCCTACAATAACAATCCCATCAGCCGAAATGAAGTTATCTGAGAACAGAATTAAACTCTAAATGACCTTTTGCTCTACTCTGTAACCCCCTATTAATAATTTCTAATCTAATCAGTGTGGATAAATGTACTAAGGCTGGTCATGCCAGGCACAGGGCCAGCCTGGCCAATTGCCGTCCATCTGATTCATTCCAGTCCAGAGCTTGTCTGGAAAAGACGCATCCCTCGCAGAGAGGCCACTGCCCGATTTCCTCTTTTGTTATCTTTTAGTGGCAAAGTCATGTCCTTGTAACTGATAGACACGTTTCTTTGTAAATAACCCTGGAGTGACTGATAGAGCTTTAGCCAGACAAAGGCAACAAATAGCAAGGCATTACTCATGCCAAGCCGGAGAACACTGTGTCATGGCTGACAAATTTATGGGAGATATGAGCTCACCTCTTGCACAAATATATACTTTCCTGGCAAATTCATCACATGCTTTAATGGCCCCGTACTGCATTTGTCAACTGTCTGTCCCTGTGCCTTGTTGCCTTTGGTTTCCTGTCAAGGATTGTTTGTTGAAATCATCTTAGTGGCTCCATTCTTCAGCAGTGAGACCCAAGAAAGATCAATGATGACACCTGTATTGATAATATTTTACATTCAACTATTTGGCTGATAAATCATTTTAACAATGCTGATATGTTTATTGAGTGTCTGCCAGTATTACAATTATATGGAGATGCCAACCTAAATCTTTGCTTTGTTGGTCTGGATTTTATTTCTTTCTTTTCATTTTCCCATAATTAAATGTGCCCTGGGTTAGGTCTGACTTTCCCATCTCAATTGAGAGCATGTGAAAACAGGAAAAGAGGTGACCTTGTACTTCTACACATTTTTTTTTTTAAAGAAAGAAATGGTAGCCTGTGGTTATCCTTGGCCAACAGGGGAGTCATTAGAAGGGAGAACAAGGGGGTTTTTAGGGTCCTGGTAGTGTTCTGTTTCTTTTTTTGTTTGTTTTTGTTTGTTTGTTTTTGACCACGTGGCATTCGGAATCTTAGTTCTCCCACCAGGAATCAAACCTGTGCCCCCTGCAGTGGAAGCACAGAGTCTTAACCACTGGACCACCAAGAAAGTCCCACGTTCTGTTTCTTGACCCAAGTGTTAGGTATAAAGATGTGTTTGCTGTGAAAATTCTCTGAGCTTTTCTTTATCATATGTGTACTTTTTGGTATGCACATTGTACTTCAATAAAAAGTTACACAAAAAATTAGCAGACATCACACACACATATATATTATGAATATACAGGCTCAGAATCAGTGTTTGCCACCTTGAAACTCTATTACCTATAATCCCTTCTGTTTCTCCCTGTAAATATTGTATGTCTAACATGGAAATGTCTGACAAATTTTTTGGAGGTGATTATTTTGCCACCTCTGCCCGAGAATTTCAAAGAAAATTTCAGGGTTCTCAAATTCCTTAGCCTTTGCCTTCTCTGTAAGACAATTGTGTCATGGATTCCAAGGTCTCTATGAGGAAATAGAGAGACTAAGGCATCAATAAGAAGAGATAGAATTCTCCCTTGATTTCCCATTCAAAGTACCTTTGATTCAAGTCATGTGCTCAATCTATGTCTAAGGAAACATTCAGATAAATATAAGCATTCAGATGAAAAGGGAAAAATCCAACCACCTGAATTGACTAAGTCATTATCAGAAACACCTAGATGTATGGGCTTCCCAGAAACCCTCAGCAGGCCGTCACTTTCTTGTCATTAGCCAGAACTGCATCCTATAGCTCCTCCATCTTCAAGGAGGTCTGGGAAAGAGATTATTTATCTTCTTCATCCTCTATATTAGAGTCAGGTAATGAGAGGACATTTGAGAATGGTTGTTGAATTGGCCAATTCATAGTTCTAGCCATATGAGTAAAAGCCCAAGCAGGCCACAGGCAAAATAAATACATAGGGAAAGTCCAGGGAAGAATTCTTTAAATTAGTGGTTTCAACTTTGGATGCTTATTGTAATCACTTGGATATCACCCACAGAGATTCTAGTTTAATTGGTCTTGGGTGTGGCCCTGGCATCAGGATCTTTAAAAGCTTCTCTAAGTGATTCTAATGCTCAGCCAAGACTGAAACTTCTGGCTTAACCAGATAGTCTAAAGACTTGTATCCCCAAAGAAAATAGCAAAAGTATTAGACATATCACCAGCCACTATTTTTGTGGATTTCAAGTTGAAGATTCAACAAAGGTTTAAAAAAGAGCCTATAATTGGAAAAAGCATAAGAGTTTCGAAAAATTATCCTTTGATTTTGTAAACACTTGAGTGACAAATGGGCATTAGAACATGAACAAGTTTATTTTGTGGTGTGTCGATTAGTTAACACTCAATTTAATACTTGGATCTATTAGCATAAAATGTAGGCAATCTTATCTCTGTAATTAATTGGAAAACTTGGGCACTGTTATGTATCCACATCCTAGCTCCATCACTTCCTAGCTGTGGTCTCGTGCAAAGAATGAACTTCTCTGAAAGCCTCAGTTTTCACCACTTATAAAATGGAAGAAATGACTGGAACTACTCCAAAAGGCTTGCTGTAAAGAGTGACTGAGATGATCTGGATAAAACAGTTCCTGGTAACAGCTCAGTATCATCATTGTTCCTGGCAACCCATCCAGCATGCTCACTTACAACATCAGTGTTCCTGAGAAAGAATTAAGAGGAATTGGATCTGATAAACACTGAGAAGACAATTAAATAATTGTTATTATATGAGGCTTGTGATCAACTACCAACTACTACTCAGCTATCCAGGAACAAAATATTTTAAAATACATATAAACTGCTGCTGAATTGATTTAGGTTAACTATGATAAAAATAATTAACTATGAAGGCAACAAAACATCACGACCCATACTACAAGAAGCAATGGCCTCTCCTTTTCAGAAGGTCTGTTTTAAGAGGAGATATTTTCATCTTTTTAGAAACGTGGGAGCCAGGAATGTGGTGAGTAAATTAACTTTCAACATCCTTTTAAACTTTTTAACTCAACAGTTTCTACTCACAGATATCAACTCAGGGAGATGAAATTCGGATTTCAGTTTAGAAATGGTGCTATTTCACTTCCCCTGAGATCACTGACTTGTTTGTGAAATGCTACAGCGAAAGCTGCATTGCCTCCAAAATGTGAAAGGTCTTGGCCTGAACAAACCAAGGCAGAAGACTCACCCTGTAAGAGTGGCACCCCCAGGAGTCTGTGGGCAGAATAGATGCCATTCAGATTGTCCAGCCTGTCCCCAGGACACTGGCTCTTCCTCTCCATCAAGTTGCAGTTCACAGCTAGGGCCACACTGTCCCGGGTGATTTGGGGTTTTGCTCCCTCACTTCAAGCACTCTTTAAATAAGAGACCTTGTTGGTTTCTATTAGGTCTGGCTGAGAATAGGTGCTCCATAAATATTTGTTGAATGAGACTGATCATTCTGATGAAAAGAACCTCCTTTTTCTCTTGGACCATTGGGTTTACCATTTACTCAATGGCCTGTGGCTTCCTGGTCTGACAAATTTATAGCACCTGTTTATGTCTTTCTCACCCACAGGTTTCAACAGAATACCTGTGGCTGTACTTACAAGAGGTAGCCAAAAGGACCTATCCATTTTGGCAAGCACCTCTGGTCTGAAAGGTCCAAATCAGAACTTTCACCACATCCCATCTGGCACTCACTGGTGACGACAACACCTCAAAAGCCCTGCTTGGGCCATTTTTCACCCTGTGGACACACACAGACCACTGACGGAAAATGGAATTTTTGAACCAGTTTGAATGACCGGCCTATATGTGTAGACAGCCATGGTCACTTTTTCTCCATAGTATTGAATATGCTCATTCTAACGTGGTTCCTACTATGCTGTTATTTTCCTTTAAAAGTAAAATTTCTTTTGGAAAGCTGGAAATCTCTGACATAATTTCACATCCATTCTTTTCCCTTGCCTTCCAAAAGAGCCACTCACAATCTGAATATTAGTCAGCACATAGCAAAAGAAAAAAAAAAGATTATGATCATCATTATTAGCTTTCCATAGAATCTCAAGGACTTATTGATATAATTTAGAGTATGCCATCAGAAGGAAATCATTATTTTCTATGTGATTTTTCCTGTGGAGGTATAGATTGAGAAATCCTGCTCTATCTTTCCTGGAAGTGGATACTAGTCTTTAAGAACAATACATTTTCCTCAAATCAAATGGAATTAGTACTATGATTAATCAGTAGTAGAAGTAAGTCTGTCACACTCTTGTCATTTTTTTCCTACTACATTTTTCCAGGTCCTCACCAGCAAAGCTGGTTCTACTTTACCATTTTCAGCAATGTTTTTCTTTCTAGTTCTCATGAGGAAAAATTATGGAGTTTTCTGGTGCTATTCCCAAGTGCCAAATGTACACCCAACACCCCACATGATGGAAGAAGAACCAGAGAATAATTAATTATTCCATTATAATTCCTGCCTCAGATATAGTCTGGTACTTAACGTAACAGTGCAAACATTCCACCCCATGTTGGTTATCTTTTTTATGTATGAATCTTATCTCCTCATGTAATAAGTTCCCTGAGGGGAAGGAGACCACCATTTATTGAAAAAACCATAGCCCATTTTGTAGTTCATTCTATGTATGACCAAGAGCCTGTGAGGTCTTCACAGATGAGGAAAAAGTAAGAGGTCTGAGTCAGTCTTCCAAAGGCACAGAGCAACTGTGGAACGCTTTCCCCGCCTTCAGCTTGAGGTTGTCCAGGCACTCAGTGAGGGTTTGCTAAACCACATATACAAGCCTCAGTAATCATGGTCAAGAGATTACTACTAAGACCCTGGTATTTCCAGAATGTCTGTTACTTGAGTACTCCTGAAACTTCGGAGTCACCTTTGACCCTAAGAACAGCCTCAGTTTAAACATCAGCATTGGCTCAGGCTTCCATACCACATAGTTTGAGAAACTCAGCATCCTCCATCCCACCCCACTATTCATTAGTCATTTAAGGTCAATGTTCGTTGCGTCATTGGACGCAACGAACGCCAGGCTCTGAGCACCAGGCTTTATGCTACCTACTTGGGAGAAAATGCCAAACAGGAAGTCTCTTCCCACGTGGAGCTTACATTCCATTGGAGATGTTAATTATTCATTGCTGTTTCACAAATTACCCCAAAGCTGAGCCACTTCAAACAACACATATTTATTACTTCATAAGGTTAGTTGGGGGTCTCTGACTCAGGGTCATGAGGCTACAGGGCATCAGCTGGGCTGCAATCACCTCAGGCCCAGCTGGGAGAGTATCCATTTCCAGTTCACTCGTGTGGCTATTTATAGGCCTCAGGCCATTGCTGACTGCTGGCCAGAGACATCAGTTCCTTGCCACATGGGTCTCTCCATAGGCTACTCACAACATGGTGGTTTGCTGCCTGTAGAGCAATGACTCCCAGAGAGAGTGAGAGAGGGCAAGAGACAGCAAGATGAACATCACAGTCCTTTTCGTAAAGTACTTGCATTACTTTTGCTGATTCTATTCATTAGAAAGGAGTTACTAGGTCCCACTGACACTCAAGCTGGTGGAAATTTGCACATGGGCACAAACAAGTAGCAGAAGGCAGAGATCATTAGCCATTTTAGAGGCTGCCAACCACAGAGAGACAGATTGCAAAAAATAAAGAAACATAGAAATAAAGAAATAAAAATCAAAGGTTATGAAAAGTGCTGTGAAGAAAAATGCAGTGGGGTAAAAAATATGAAGTACAGGGTTAAGGGACAAGTATTTTAAACAGAAAAGTCAAAGAAATTTTCTTTGCAGAGGTGACATGTAAGCTAAGGTCTGAGTGATGTTTGGGAACCAGCTATGCCAGAGTCTGGGTAAAGAGCATACCAGGCAGAGGGGGCACAAAATATAAAACCTTGAGATGGTAAGCAGTTTGGCATGTTGGAGAAATGACAAGGAGTCCAGTGTGGGTAGATCCGAGGATGGGAGTTATAGGGTGAAAGAGGCAACCATGAGCCAGGCACACAAGATCTTTTTGACACAAGGCAGAGAATTTGGGTTTTATTCTAAAAGGGATGAGAAGTCATCATGATCTGATCTATATGTTTTCCCCAACTTTATTGAGGTGTGACTGACAAGTAAAAATTGTATACATTTAAGATGTATATGATGTTTTGGTATACATATACATTGTGAATTGATTATCACAATCAGCCAATTAACACACAGTTACCATTTTTGGTAACTGCACAGTAACCATTTGTGTGTGTGTGTGGTAAGAACACTTGAGTTCTACTCTCTTATCAAATTTCAAGTATACAATACATTTTATTAACTATAGTCATCATTAGGTGTATTAGGTCTTCAGAATTTATTCATCTTATAAGTGAAAGTCTCTGTACTTTGACCAGTATCTCTCCATGTCTCCCACCCCCTGGCCCTTGGTAAGCATCATTCTACTGTCTGTTACTCTGAATTCAACTTTTTTAGATTCCACATATAAGTGAGATTATGCAGTATTTGTCTTTATGTCTGACTTATTTCACTTAACATAATGTCATCGAGCTCCATACATGTTGTTGCGCACAGCAGGATTTCCTTCTTTTTTAAGGCTGTATAGTATTTTGTTGTGTACCTATACCACATTTTCTTTATCTATTCATCCTTAGATGAATACTTTGATTATTTCCATATCTTGACCTCTGTCAGTAATGTTGCGATAAACAGGGGAGTGCAGATATCTCCTTGAGCTACTGATTCTATTTCCTTTGGATACATACCCAGAAGTGGGAGTGCTGGATCAATGGTAGTTCTATTTTTATTTTTATTTTTTTAAGAAACTCCATACTATTTTCCATAATGGCTGTACCAGTTTACATTCCCAACAACAGTGTATAAAGTTTCCCTATTCTCCACATCCTAGCCAACCCTTATTATCTTTTGACTTTTTGGTAACAGTCAACCTAACAAGTGTGAGGTAATATCTCATTATGGTTTTGATTTGCATTTTCCTGATATTAGTGATGTTGAGCACCTTTTCATATACCTATTGGTCATTTGTCTGTCTTTGAAAAATGTCTATTCAAATCCTTTGCTCACTTTTAAAATTGAGTTATTTGTTGTTTTTGCTATTGAGTTATATAAGTTCCTTATACATTTTGATATGTATTAACCCCTTACCATATACATGGTTTGCAAATATTTTCTCCCATTTTGTAGGTTGCTTTTTCATTTTGTTGATTTTTTCCTTTGCTGTGCAGGAACTTTTTGGTTTGATGTAGTCTCACTTCTTTATTTTTGCTTTTGTTAACTGTGCTGTGGGTGTCAGATGAAAAAATCATTGCCAAGACTAATGGTAAGGAGCTTTTAATCTATGTTTTCTTCTAGGAGTTTTATGTTTTCAGATCTTATGTTTAAGTCTTTAATCCAGTTTGAGTTGATTTTTGTCTATGGTGTAAGAGCTCAATTTCATTTTTTCTCACGTGGATATCCGGTTTCCCAACGCCATTTAGTAAAGAGTCTATCATTTCCCCATTGTGCATTTCTAGTGCCTTTGTTGAAGACTAGTTGCCCATATATGCACAGATTTATTTCTGGATGCTTTCTTACATGCCATTGGTTTGTATGTCTGTTTTTATGCCAGTACCATACTCTTTTGATTACCACGACTTTGTTATATAATTTGAAATCAGGAAGTGTGACTCCTCCAGCTCTGTTCTTCTTGCTCAAGATGGCTTTAACTATTCAGGGTTATCTGTAGTTCTATATGAATTTCAGGATTATTTTTTTCTATTTTATGGTAAATGCCATTGATATTGTAATAAGAATTACATTGAATCTGTAGATTGTTTTGGGTAGTATGGACATCTTAGCAATATTAATTCTTCTGATCCATAAACATGAAATATCTTTCCATTTATTTGTGATTTCAATTTATTTCGATACTTTATAGTTTTCACTGTACAGATCTTTACCTCCTTGATTAAACTTTCTGTTCTTTCTGATGCTATTGTAAAAGGGATAGTTTTCTTAATTCCTTTTGGGGATAGTTCATTGTTTTTGTATAGAAATGGCACTGATATATATATATATATATATATATATATATATATATTTTTTTTTTTTTTTTTTTTTTTTTTTTTTTTGCGGTACACGGGGCTCTCACTGTTGTGGCCTCTCCCGTTGCAGAGCACAGCCTCCAGACGTGGAGGCTCAGCAGCCATGGCTCACGGGCCCAGCCACTCCGTGGCATGTGGGATCTTCACGGACCGGGGCACAAACCCGTGTCCCCTGCATCAACAGGCAGACTCTCAACCACTGCGCCACCAGGGAAGCCCAGCACTGATTTTTGCATGTTGATTTTGTATCCTGCAACTTTACTGAATTCACTTATTAGTTCTAACAGTTTTTTGGTGGAGACTTTAGGTTTTCTATTTATAAGATCATGTCATCTGCAAAACAGAACAATTTTACTTATTTCTTTCCAATTTGAATGGCTTTTATTTATTTTCTTTAACCAATTGCCCTGGCTAGAATTTCCAGTACCATGTTGAATAAAAGTGGCTAGAGTGGGCTACTCACCTGATCTGAGTAGGTCTCATGCCTGAGCTTAGAGGAAATCTTTCAGTTTTTCACTTTTGAGTGTGATGCTAGCAGTGGGCTTGTCATATATAACCTTTATTATGTTGAGATATATTTCTTTTACACCTAAATTGTTGAGAGCTTTCATTATGAAATGTTACTATATCTATCAAATGCTTTTTCTGCATCTGTTGAGATGACCATATGATTTTTATCCTTTATTCTTTTATTACATTTATTGATTTGTATATGTTGAACCATTTTTCCCTCCTAGGGATAAAGCCTACTTGATCATGGTATATGATCCTTTTAATGTGCTGTTGAATTCAATTTTGTTGAGAATTTTTGCATCTATGTTCATTAAGGATATTGGCCTGTAGTGGTTTTCTTGTTGTTGCTGTTTTGGTTTGTTTGTTTATTTGTTTTTCGTGTAGTTTGCTTACTTCTTGTTCCCTCTTGAGGGAAAATTCTTAAGACTGTATGACTTCTTTCAATCCTGCAAAATCAGACTGGTACTGAGAGCCTCCTGAGTGCAGTACTCTGAATTGCTTAAGTTGTGTGATTTCTCCCAATCCCACAGAGTTGGCCAGCTTTCTGGTTTTTGTGTGTGCTTGTGAGCCATCTGTAAAAGCTTGTGGTGGGAGTGGCGCACTTGAGGAGACAGAGGGTGGGTGAGGCACACAGAGCATTGGGAAGGCCTGTGAGCACCTGGGGGGGTCTGCAGGTGATAAGCCCCAAGCAGCCTGTGGGCAGCTTCCTCACTACATCAACAGAGCAGTATAGTAAGATCTGTGACCCTTTGATGAGTTACAAGTCCTGGTTGCTGCACTCCCAACCTCTCCCAAACCCTCAGCTATGCTGATCACATCAGCATAGCTCTTGGCCTCTTGGATAGGATCCCACGTGGTAGGGAAGCTGGGCATTCACTCACCATGTCCACACTTTCCCCTGTGGGAGAAGTCACAGGCTGAAAGAGTCTCTCTTGGCACTTAGCTGTGGTGCTTTGGGGAAGGGGTAGAAAGGATAAAGTGAAACTATTTTTCTTACCCTCCTCAATTCATCTATCCTTGAATTTTTTGCTCTAACGATGTGCTGGACCTTCTCTACTGAACTACTGGCCTCCTCTGTAGGTGGCTGTCAAAAAATCAATGTTCTTTGGGGAATGATGATAGAAAACTGACTCCTCCATCTTCTAATTTACATCTTTAAAAGTTCATCTTAATGGCTTTTGTGGAGAATGGACTGTAGCAGAGCAAGGCGGGAGACAGCAAGACCAGTTAAGCCATGATCTTAGATCTATGAGGTGGATGGCAACAGACAGGAGTAGAGAAGACTCAGGGGCTTTGTTGTCTCTTAATTCCCTCCTACTCTGATATTCTGCTTTGTCTGAATTCCAATTCTCTAACCACATCTTTTTATGTAAGAGCAGTTCAGTGTCCCTCTTATTTTGCTTCCTTCCCTCTACATCCTGACTTGGGGCTTAACTTTTCCAAAACAAAACACCCCATCAAGGTGTTTTGCCAAACAACATTAACAGCAAATATATTTTCCTCAGCAAGACTCTTGAATGTTTTCATACCTCTCTGATATTTGGTTGGAAGGTTAGATGACAAGGGCAGGGATGGGATGAAAAGGACTCCAGAAGGAGACTTAGAGCATGCATTGCTCCTTGGAGATGGAAAAAGTAATGAAAGAAGCTGAATGCAAAACATTTCCAGCAACAATATCTCCTTGCCAATATATACCTTCAGTGTTTGGTGTTTGTTATCACCCAGGGAACACAAAAAACCTTATGGACATGAAAGTCATAATAATTCCACTTTGCCCATCCCCTAACTCCCATCCCTTTGGCAGCCTCATACATTCTAGTCACTGTAAACTCAATTCTCCAGAAAATTTCAAGAAAACTAATTTACTTCCCTCTTCAACCATTTATATTCATTTTAGCTTATTGTATTGAGTCTAGGTACCTGTGGAGTGTTCAGACTCTGTTAACCATGTCACAGTTCAGAAGTATAAGAATGATTGAGGAAGAATTAATTTCTGATTCGTGTAGCAATAAATTGAGGCATGTTGACTTGAGTATTCATTTTGCCAAGAAATTTGCTGCCAGATTTTACTTACAAATGTCAACATTTTCCAAAACATTGTCATTTCTTTTTTCAGATCATGCCTTCTGATGAGAGCAGGTGACTTGGGGAGGATTTATACATAATGATAGCCTGAATCCTTTTATTTATAAAATTGCATAGTACTTGGCTCATTAATGGCTGTTGAAAATGCTAGTCTAATAAAATCATAAGAAGAGATTTTAATTGGTGCATTTAATTGTGTAAACCAAGTTGGACCAATTCCCAAACATTATCTTGAAACAATCAATCCTGGTACTGGGTGTTCCTCAAGGCAGATGTTGGGAAAGCACTTCCTGACTGGACTGGCAATGTGGTGTCTCGGGGCTCTAATCATTCACTATACTTGGAGCAATCACCAACCTGTTTATTCAACTCCATTTGGGCAATTGAGAAATTCCATTGAGGGCATTGACAAGATTCCACAAGGCAGTAAAATGTATATAATATAATCCTGGTTTAAAGGAGCTAAACATCTGTCAATGCCCCAGCGATGACACTGGACTTTCGTCATTAAGCACATAGTAAAGTTGTGAGCTAGAAGTTAAAGATTAAAGGGATACCAGGTGAACACTTCTCTTCAATTCTTGATCTTAATAGCCATCTACAGTGTTTTGTTCTCCCAACTCAGGCTCTGATTTGAGACCTGGTAGAAGAAACACTGTGTACCCTCTATTCTGCAGAAGTAAGGCTGCTGATTTACCTGAGATTTATTCCTAAAGTTTGAGGAAGGGCAGAGGCAGATTTCAGGGGATGAAGATAGAGTGATGTAGCCCAGATTGAATCTTAATTTCCTCTTGATAATTGTGCATTTGTGTGTGTGTCTGTGTGCACATGTGTGTGAGGGGTTTGCAGGTTATTTCCAATAACTAAGCTTATCATCAGAATGACTTAAGGAGTTTTTAAAAAGCTCCCAGCTGCCTAGACCAACCCATCCTGAGACCCAGGAATCTGTACTTATGAAACAGATGCTCATCCAGGTAACTGGTTATTAGCCAGGTTTAGAACCACTGTTACAATATCCATTCCTCACCTCACCCTCACCGTTTCCTCTAGTGGATCTCTTCCAGTAGTTTAGTTTCTTAAGGTTTCTATTTTCTTGTTTCCTTTATACATTGACCTGCATTTGATCCACACATACTGTTTCTTTGTTCATCTTTCCATGTGAAACTATTGTTCTTCCACTTTTTAAAAATTGGAAATAGCTTGTTCAGTAGATAACTAGATAACTGGATGTTCTTTGGGTCCGGGGGAAACTTCAACTACACACTGGTCAAGAATGGCCCAATGATCCAAAGACATTTTCATAAATCCTTATCCAAACTGAGGCAAACATGGAGAGACTGAGAGTTTGGGGCAATGCTTAAATACTGTCGATGTCTCCAGCATCTTGAAAAAAAAAACAATTTTTGATTTTCAGGTAAAATATAGCAGAATTGTTTTCTTATTTAAAGAAAAGAAAGGGGGCTTCCCTGGTGGTGCAGTGGTTGAGAGTCCGCCTGCAGATGCAGGGGACACGGGTTCGTGACCCGGTCCGGGAAGATCCCGCATGCCGCGGGGCGGCTGGGCCCGTGAGCCATGGCCGCTGAGCCTGCGTGTCCGGAGCCTGTGCTCCGCAACGGGAGAGGCCACAACAGTGAGAGGCCTGCGTACCGCCAAAAAAAAAAAAAAAAAAAAAAAAAAAAGAAAAGAAAGGGCTTTAAAAGGATTACATACAACTGTAAAGTACATGTTTTTACAAAAAATGGCTTCATGAGCTAATTCTATATGTTAGTTATAAATGAATCAGAAACATGTGGTTGCAACTTTTCTCTAAACACAAAGGAGACTAAAAATTCAGGCAAAAGGAGTTAGAGACAAACACGAAGTAGATTTTCCAAAAACTTAGATGCTGAGCAATGGTTTAAAGCACTTTATGAAAACTCAAAGCTGTCAGGTTTAATCAAATCTATTTTTTAGTTTAGTTATCAGAATCTACAGACATCTAAGAAGAATCAGTGTTAAATGAAAGTTTCTAACAAATTCCAACTAGAGGCAGTTTTCAAACTATAATCTAATTATGGTAAACTTGCTAAGGACAGGATATAAAGTAGATGGAGACATACTCAAAAACCCAGAGCTGAGCATCCAACAACTTTCAAGTAGTTTTTAATAAGCAGAGAGTACTTCAAATTGAATGATGGTTGAACAAATCAATTGTTGCTGAAGAATTTTTCCCTAATTAAATCCTGATGGCTTTACAATTCACAAAAGAATGTACTAGGCATTTGACAACTCATTCTATTCCCTGTGAAAAGGGAAACCAGCCAGGAAAATCACTTAGGAAGACTGGGACAACAGATGGTACACCAAAACTGAACAACGACCTCAATAATGAGGCCTCAGAGACATGATGAGACATTCTGCAACTGGGTATCATAAAACTTGGGTACCAGTGGTGCACTGGTCTGACCATCAAAACTGTATTCTTCTTGAGCCACAGGCCAGTATGTATGATTAGTCAAAGTCCAATCACAAACTGGACAAAGTCATAGGAAGTATCTGGGGCCGGGGAGGAAGCAAACCTCCCCAGGTTTTCTAGAGTGTGACTGTGACCTTAAACAAGTCAAAATCCCACTATCTCCATTGCCTGTGGAGTGAGGGTAACTTCATTTATTCAGTCTATCTTACACAACGATTCAAAATGAAAAGAGAAATTGCTTTTAAAATGTAAACATGCTGTAGTCAAATCAGTTGGTATTTTGTAAAAAAAAAAAAAAAAAAAAAAAGACAAATTTTAGGCAAATTCTTGATCCTCCTCTCATTAAAAAGAGAGATCTATGGCCTCTCTTCTTGAAAATGAGCAGGCTCCATGACTATTAGACCAATAGAATATGGTGGAAGTGATGATGCTGGTTTCTAGGGTCAGGGCTGGAAGGGCAGCTTCTACTTTCTTTCACTTGACTTACTCTTTTTTTTTCTTTTTGCAGTATGCGGGCCTCTCACTGTTGTGGCCTCTCCCGTTGCGGAGCACAGGCTCCGGATGTGCAGGCCCAGCGGCCATGGCTCACGGGCCCAGCCGCTCCGTGGCATATGGGATCCTCCCAGACCGGGGCACGAACCCGTATCCCCTGCATCGGCAGGCGGACTCTTAACCACTGCGCCACCAGGGAGGCCCTTGACTTACTCTTAGAACTCAGCTTCCAAGCAGTGAAGAAACTCAAGTAGCCCCATTATAAGACTCAGATGGAGAGAAACGTAGCCTGCAGCCAACAGCCTTGGTTGAGCTCCGAGCTAATTGCAGCCATGTGACTGAGCCATCTTGAAAGAAGATCCTCCCACTTCCAGTAGAGATGCCCAACTGATGCCACTGAGTTTTGCCCAAGTTGCAGATCCATGAGCAAGATAAATGGTAGTTTTTAGTCACTAAATTTTGGGGTGATTAGTTATGCAGCAATAGATAGCCAGAATACCCACTCTCTTATATAATAATAATTGTATAATAATATTGCCATATTTTGTATAAGGATAATTTAATTATTATACTATAATTATTATTAACAGAAATAATTATTTTTACTGGTTCAACATTAACTGTGTTCCAGACACTATTTTATGTGCTTCACCTGCATACTTTCATCAATTTTTAATTATATATTCATTTGTTTGCTTACCTACTCATTGTCTGTCTTACCCAGTAGACTGCAAGCTCCAAGAGGGAAGGAACTGTGTATTACTCACTATAGTATACTAAGTGCTTAGCACGATGTCTGGCATATAAATAGACATGTTCAATAAATTACCCTGCTATTTTATCACTTTTTCTTTACAAAATTTCATAAGATTTTTTTTTCCTAAGGAAAGAATCAACACAAATCTTGAAAAGTTGAGGACCAAAAAAGGAGCTTGGAGATTAAGAGAAGCAGTGAGGGCTCAGTCGAACTCAGATGGGTTTTAGTGACTGATTAAAACAATCTAACCACTTATGCACATCGGCATAACCAAAGAGAGAAGGAAACATCAAGAAGAGCTGGACAGCTTTCACAAAATGAGAATAAAGGAAGAAACACCATGGTAGTATTATTAGGGAGGTTTGCTTCTAGGCACCAAATTCTGCTGCTCTTGAAATAGATTACACCAGTCAAGTGACACCCTCTGGTCCTTCATGCACATCCAGGAACTGAAGGTACAGCCAAGGGAAGGGTATGACTTGTACTAGACTCAAGGGTAGGATGATTTCGTCAGACAGGAGCTTGGTGTTCATGACCGCATCTGTTATTTCAGATAATTGATCAGAACGACTAGAGGTTGCAGAATGTTTCAAAAGATTTGCCATCAATGCGGGTGATTTATATCCTGGAAGGGGCCACAACTTCACATTTGCGATTTTGAGGAGAACACAGTCAGATTGTTAGGCATTTGGATGGTGTGAGGAGAATGAAACAACAGCCAACACAGCCGAAGGGACCAGAAAAGTCACTGATGTCTGGGCTAGCACAGTTGCTAAGGGTGAAACTGATGTGAAAATAAATATTTTAAAGCATGTAAGAAGAATAAATTGGGGGTAAACAATAGAACAAACAACTGGACGTTCAAATGGCAGATGTTCAGGCTGTACTGATAGAGGTCATGTTGTATGGAACACCATGTATCCTTAGGCTTTGGGAAGCCAGAAGCCTAGGAGAACAGGGGAAGAGGAACACGGAGGCTATTTTTGGAGGAAATCATATTACATCCTGGAGTTGCCATTCTCTAGCTCAGATCATGTACTGACATGGTCAAAAATTGAATGGCCACAAGTCCATTGGGCAGATATAATATGCTGATATTGTGCAACAGTGGTGACGTACAGGGATCCCACCCAATCCACACCCTTCCCAAAGCCCCTGAAGGGCAACACTTGGAGCACTGCTGCTCTGGATTCTTTGCCAAAAGAAACATTCAGATGTTAACATTGTTGGGAAACATGACTGAGTAAAGCAAAATACACAAAGGTAGAAAAACCGTAGGACTCAACAAAAATCATCATTCTGTCCATCAGGCAGGACAAGGCAATAAATGCTTCACTGGGAACTGGGTTACAACAGAAATAATAGAGTGACTAGTTTAGGTTGGAGGCATATTTCCCTAGGTGACCTCCAGATAAATGTTAAAAGAGACAGCTAAAGAGAGGCTATGTGTACAATGTGTGTCAATTTCCATTATTTTGATAAACACACATTGCAGCTGGTAGAGCACAAATCTCTGGTTTACATTGGGCTATTATTTAATTAGACTAACCCTTAATGACTCATGGTATTTTGTCATTTTAATGATTCTTTATTTTTCTCACATCTAATTGGTAAATCACCGCTTATCAGAGTTTATGGTCTCTTGCTTTATTTTACCCTCTTCTAGCCGCTGTCCAAGGTAATGTGAACTTCAGGCTATTGACTTTCCTCATTCCTCAATGGAGCTTGTCATGGAAAATTAAATTTTTGACAAATCAACAGCCTATGTGCTGTGCTTCTTACTGGGTATAACTCTGAAGAATTTGGGAACTGTCTAGTTTTGGCCTGGAGTCACACAGCAGCTTGAGACCCTGTCATTTACATCAAGCTCAAAAATATACATCTTGATACATTGCAGTATTTCTTGGACTCTGATGGTATCTGTGAGCATGATGAAAAGGGTTTTCACCACCAGTTTTGAAATGTTTGGCTTTTTTTTGTTGTTTTAATCACAGACTTCTTTTGTTTAAAACAAGTTCAGACAGTAGTAAGAATGAAGAGATTTCAGATTAATTCATATGATATCTTCTCAGAAGAGTTTCTTTTTAAAGAAGCAATTATTAAGCCATCACATTAGTTCCATGCAAATGGAAAGATCAGAGTTAATTAATCTTATCTTGAGTAAGAGAAATGACGAATAGCAATTAAATATTTTGTGTTCCTCAAGGAATTTGCTTGCTTACTTACTCCTTGTTTCTCAAGGGAGGGAGTTACTCTCATAATATGGAATATGCTTGGTGGAGAGGGCTAAGGCTAGGGATTCACATATCCTGATTATTTTTCTTAGCATGAAGAATGTATAATGGGAATTTTGGAGTCACAGAAACCTAGCTTCTAATTTATATTCTACCCTTTGCTAACTATGAAACCTTGGCTAGTTTACATGAACTCCTCATCTATGAAGCAGAACTATAGGGCTGACCGTCCTCAGTGATCACAAGGCAGCCACCTGTTTCTCCATAGGGTAGAGCTAGTGTAAAATAAGGCCCCTATAAGAGTGCAACTTGAACCCAAAAAGGTTTTTTCAAGAACAAGAGAAAATATAACTTATATTTCTAATATCACACTGCTTTGCACTTTATTTTATAGAGTACTTTGAGGCTAAGTCTATACCCCATAATGTTTGAATTTATTCAGATAAAACCAGATCAAATAATAGTAATACCAAAATAATGACAATAATAATAATAATTGATATTAGTCTGATGGAGGATAGTAGGTAGAAAGTACTCTTTTGGCTAAATGACCTCAAGTCATTGGCTGGTTGCCTTGCTTACTAGTCAGTTGATCTTTGAGGCACCATTAGACTTAAGGACCAATGTTTTATTGAGGAAAATAATAAACAATTATATTAATTAGACATTGTTTACACTTTTACTGGAAGTCTAATGATTTGTTGATTTTATGTTAGATGTCTGTCTTCATTAAAGTCATTAATACTCTGAGTGAACTTGTGCTTGAAATTCTATAACTATTTAGGAATTACACACAATTTTGCTTTATACTGTAGACCCTTAGGCAATGAACATTTTCCAATTGCAGACATGTAAAACTACAAACTGAGCTCCTTAGGCATTTGTTAATAAATGTTTCTCCTTCACAACTGAAAATGGAAATAAAACAAACACAAAAGCATAAGGGGCAGAACCGTCAACAAAATTCTATGGATATTAACGTCTCTTGGCTGTGGGTATATGTCTTCTACACCTGGTCACAAATTAGAATAGCCAGTATCTGAGGTGTGACTGGCATTGACATTCACTATTCAGTCTTCACCAAAATACCAGAAGATGTAGGACCCATGCTTTCCCGAGCCTTATTGCCCAGTGAGTGCAACTATATTGCTTTTGATAACATATATCTTGAGACTATGAGCCCCATGCAGAGTCTCCCTTTCAAGTGATTTTTTAGGGGTCTTTGTGGTGGTGTAGTAGTGATAATTATAACTTTTTTTCTAATGTCCACTGCTCTAGTGATCTTTGGCTCTGTGGACCACAGATGGACCCAGAGCTACAGTATGTGAAGACCTTGACCTTCCCTTGGACATCTGATCTCTAGGCAGCTTCTTCAACTATACCCAACAGGAAAGCTCCTTTAGCTCTTGTGATCAGCTTTTTCAAAACTTTCTCACAGCAGAATTGTCCAGATGTTATGGGGAAGGGAAATGAGAAGAGGGAATGACAGGGGTTGGTGAGGTATAGAAAGATTTTATGGTTACGATATAGTTTGTGATTGGCCGACAAATTATAAAAATTGAAAAGGGTAATAAAATATCAGTATTGCTGTATTCATACAAGAACTTGTACATAGAAGTTTTACTTATAATAGCCCCAAACTGGAAACAACCCAGGTGTCCTTCAATGAATCACTGATTAAACAAACTATGGTACATTCATACCATGGAACACTACTCAGCAATTGAAATTAAAGAACTACTGATATATGCAACAACTCCAGGGAATCTCCAGGGAAATATGCTGAGTGAAAATCCCAATAGCAATCCCAAAATATTACATACTGTACGATTCCATTTATATGATAATTTTGGAATGACAAAAACCCAGAAACAGAGAACAGATTGATGGTTATCAAGGGTTCAGAGAGGGAGCAAGAGAGAGATGGGTATAGTTATAAAAGGGAAACCCCAAAATTCTTGTGGTGATAGAACTGTTCAGTATCTTGATTGTGATGGTACATACTCAAACCTACACATGTGTTATAATTGTACAGAACTAAACACACACACACACACACACACACACACAAATGAGTACAAGTAAAACTTGGGAAATCTGAATAAAGTCTGTGGATTGTATCAATGTCAGATCCTGGTTGTGATACCGTACTATAGTTTTGCAAAATGTTACCATTGAAGAAACTAGATAAAGGGTACAGAAGATCTCTCTGTATTATGTCTTACAAATGTATATGAATCTATAATTACCTCAATTTTTAAAAATCAATTTTTAAAAAGTGGAATGTCATTTCAGATAATAAGATATAGCATAAACCAAACAATTAAAATTTAGATCAGTTCTAAGATTAAATTTCTATAAAGTTGGTTCTATAAATATTTCTTAACCTGCTAAACTACTTTGGCTCAATTTACAAGTCAAAATTTTTTGAATAGAAAGTAGAATAATGCAGCCAGAAAAAATTTAGTAAGACATTCACACTTTCAGAGAAGATGATTTCATTTCATCAACTTACACTGATTACACCTTGGGGAAACCACCGGCAAGTTGGTCTCATTGAAAGGGTCAGAGGTTGAGATGGTGTCTTGGACAAAGACCAGTATAGCCTAACCCTCAAATTAAAACTCCCGGCTTGCCTGGTGGTGCAGTGGTTGAGAGTCTGCATGCCGATGCAGGGGACACGGGTTCGTGCCTCTGTCCGGGAAGATCCCTCATGCCGCGGAGCGGCTGGGCCCGTGAGCCATGGCCGCAGAGCCTGTGCGTCCAGAGCCTGTGCTCCGCAAAGGGAGAGGCCACAACAGTGAGAGGCCCGTGTACCGCAAGGAAAAAAAAAAAAAAAAAAACTCCCACCCTCCAGTGTCCGCCTAGTCTAAGGGTTGGTATACATAAGATTGTATATCTTACATATACATAAGATTGTGTATAAACAACGATATACATAAGATTCATATCAAGATGTGAAAAATACAGATTTCTAGACCCACACCTAGAAATGCACATTCAGTAGGTTTCCATAGGGTTCTGGAGTTTTCACATCTTATAAGCAACCCAGGTAATTCTAATCTACCTGGAATCAGAAATCAGAGTCAACTGGAATGCTTATTAAAAATGCAAATTATTTTGAGAACGCACTGCTTTAGTTGCACCAGTCTGTTTTAACTTCATTCTGATGACTCAGTGGAATTTATAGAAAGAGGTTTGGGTACTTAAAGGCCTGGGTCATGTTCCTATATGGTTGGGGGTGGAAAGAGAGAAGGAAGCTGTCAAAGAATAAAACCTTCCCAGCCCTCCTCTTCCAATCACAACTCATCAGAGAGCATTTTGCACAGGGAGATCAAAGGCCCTTGCCGAGGAGAAGTTGAAAGACTTTGCTGTTGTAATTCTGGGGCAGAGGTGCTTGGATATAAATGATTCCTAACTGTGGGTTTGGGGGACCCTGCTACGTAGAAATGTAAACACAGATGTCAGGCCTTTTATCCCCACTATGTAAACATACCAGCTGCCAGGGAAAGAAGGAGAAACGCTTTGGAATTAGCTGCATTTTTTTGTCATCTAGAGCATAAAAATTGGCTTCACGCTTGAATTTCCACCAGCAACGCAAAGCCCTGTTCACCAGAATAGGGCTGAACAATGAAGGAAACCTCCACTTGCTGATTGCCTCTTTTCTCTAAGTGACATTCAGTTCTTGCCTTTCTCCAACACGTGAGTGGCTGTCCCAGAAGAGGACGATGAGAAGAGATGGTAGCAATCTATCACAAAACCTCTGGACTCATGGAAAAAGGCCCTTAAGCAATATATGGCCATTTGGTCCCAAGAGCCTAAGATTTATAGTCCTGTGTGGCCCAGATTTAAGGAAAACGGAAGTGGCAAACTCTCGTGAGTTTTTGTGAGAGAAGCAGAATGGTTTCCCATAAAAAAGGATGAGATTATTCCAATGCATGAATATTTGAAGGGGCACAACTGGTTTAGCCACACCCAAACCACAACAAACCTCTTCTCACACTATTAAATATTTCTTTAAAAAAAAAGGAAACCATGAAAGGAACTATTTCTGAAAAAAAAATTAAATGTGCAAAAAAGTATAATAGGAAATGTATTTCTAAACAAAACACTTTAATCCATGGAAAAATGTGTCTTCAATTACATCTCGAGCTAGCCTGCCAACTGGCATATGCGAGTAACTCTCGTGTTTTCTACAGAGCTTCAGTTCTGAAAGACCTGAAGAATCATAGCAAAAGCATATAAAGAAAATTCATTGGAAGGGAATTTTTTTTTTCTGAAAACGTTAATGGTGGTCAAACAGATCTTCTGACAATTGATAATAAGCTGGTTGTTACATTAGTAACAATACACAACAGTCCATGGTGATAAAAATAATCTGAAATTACTAAGCAGCCCACACATGTGAACTTATTTGGCAGAGACCATTGTGGTTTAGGACACATTAGTTCTAACAAATGGTCCATCAGAGTATTGTAAAAGGATTATCACAGCAAGCTTTTTAAAGGATTCTCTTGCTTAGAAAGGGCCAGCCAAACTGGCAATATGTGATAGAAGAACCAATCAATTTAAGATAAATGCTTCATAGGTATTAACTAGAAGTTCTGTCCTGCTAGTGTTTGGCTTATAGGATACTATTTTCCATAGTCAGGTTATGGACCACAACTAAAGATCAGTGGAGACACTATCGTCTACTTAAAAATAGGTTAGCTCATAAATCCATTTGTTTCTAAATTCAAAAGATCAGAAACAAACAATCCATTTGTACACTTTTCTGCTTTTACAAGAGAGTTCTAGATGTTGATTAATTGCATTCCATATACCTCCTCTTGTTTATTTCAAAAACTCATGTATATATGTATGGATGGATGTGTGTGTAAATATATTTGTGTGTGTGCATGGATGTGTGTGTATGTGTGGTATCTATTATATGTATGTATGTATGTATCCAAGATTCAAAAACAGCACACACACCAGAACATCTTGAAAATTCGGACTTCAAATGGCTGTTCATGGCAGCCAATACCCACTGTGAGTTTAGGCAACGTTGACCTTCCTTCATTAGGAGAATGAAGTTTGATAAACCAAGTAAGTAATATAGCCTATATAATTCAGAATTAATGTAATATGGCAAAAATACACATTGTGGTTTGTCCCCGTGTGACTCTCCAGACTAGTCTCTCACCCATCCTGTGCTGCATTCAATCAAACTGGTTTTTTTGTTTGTTTTCAATTCCCTCAAAGCACCTTTTTTTTTGGTCTTTAGTCATTACTTTCTTCCTTTTGTTTTCTTTGAGTTTTATCTTCACAAGTTAAATAATTGACATATTTAGTTTCAGACCTTCTTTAAAAAAAAATGTTTGGAAGGCTATACATTTTCTTATAGTACAGCTTTAGCTATATCCCCACGTTTTAATAATGGAGTATTTTGGTTATAGTTCATTTCTAAACATTAGGTTAATTTTAATAAAATTGCCATTTTTGTAGGTCAAAAATTGTTGCATGTTGGCAATTCTGTGTTAAATTTAATATAATCTAATTTCCATTGTGATTTATTTACCCACAATTAGTGGAAAAGTGTGCTTCTTAATTTCCAAATATATGAGTCTTTTTCCCAGTCAGCTTTCTATTGTTGATCTCTAAGAATTTCACTGTAGTCAGCAGAACCATATATTTTAAACTTTTATTAATCAATTTTATGGCCCATTATATGTGTTCCATTTTAGTAAATGTTTGGTTTGTGCTTGAAAAAAAATTATTCTGCATTTGTTGATTGCATTGTTCTATATGAACCCAACTGATAAATCTGCCAATTATGTTGTTCAAATTTTCTGTATCTAAGCTGATTATTTTTGGCTTGCTCTATGAGTTTTTGAAATAGGTATGTTAATATCTCCTACTATGTTGATGGATTTTTAAATTTCTTCCTGAATGTTGTTAGTTTTCATTTTATATATTCTAAGGCTGTGTTTCTAGTTGTTAAAAGGATGGAATTGTTGTACATTCCTGGTTAACTGAACTTTTTATTATTATACAATAATTTTTTTATACCTAGAATGTATTTTTTTTAATTCTGTTCTTCAGTATATAATAATCTTTAATTATATGTAAAATAATATGCTTTATTATTATTACATATTAATATATATAATCTTTTAGTTAGAATTCATCTTAACATATCTTTTCCCAATTGATGATTTTCAGCTATTCTGTGACCTTATAGTTTTTCTGTATCTCTTGTAAGCAACATATGCTATATTTTGGATATTTTTCTGGGCTAACAATCTTTTCTTAAAACTGGAACTCTTAGCTTATTTACATTTATTGTAGCTACCAATATACTTAAATGTATTTTCAAACATCTAATTATGGGTTATTCAATTATTCTACATTAAAATTTTTTTCTCTCCTTTCTTGCTGCCTTTTGTATCATTAGACAATTTTTTATCATTATTTTATCCCCCTTCATAATTTAGAGGAATATACTCTATTTTGATTCTAGAAATTGTAATAGGCCTGTATCATCAAAGTTTAAATTTATTCAATATCTTTACTTCCTTCCCCCAAATAAAAGGGACTCAACATTTCAGTCCCAACCGACAGCTCTTGACTTAATTCTGTTGTTTTAATGTATTGTCATTTTATTATTTTGAACCACTTAAGATGCTGTAATTGTCATTTCACATAGTCAATGAAATGACTATATCTATATAGATATATAGAGATTTATATATATAGATATATACATTATAGTCAATACTTAACTTTATCCACTTATATTTTTGTTTTTGTCATTCATCCTCAGATCTTACACTGGGATCACTTTCCCTCCACTTGAAGTGTATCTGTTAGTATTTTCTTAGTAAGCTTCCTTTGGTGATAAATTCTTAGTATTTGTTTGTCTAAAAATGTTTTTACATTGGGTTTACTCTTGAAAGATATTTCTATAAGCATGCAATTGTAAGATAATATTGTCTCTATGAATATATCTTCAAGATATCAATTTACTTTCTTGTGACTTAATTGTTTTTGCTGAGAAGTCAGTTCTCAGTTGAAATATTATTTCTTTGAAAGTAACTTGGCATTTTTTCCAGTTACTTTTAAGATCTTGTCTGTAGTGTTCTGCAGTTTCTCTATAATGCACTTTGGTATGGATTTTGTTTATTTGCTGGTTTTTCCTACTTTCCATTTCTTTGGATTCCTATATAGGAGATTGGTCTCTCACCCATTCTAGAAAATTATCTGTCATTGTCTTTAAAGTATTGCCTCTAGTACATGTCCAGTGAGTTACACTGTGGTAACATATGGACCCAAACATGCAGTGGCTCAACACAATAGATCTCTGTTATTTCTTAACAGCCATGAGCAGATGCATAATTAGGCAGGGTTAACCTCCTCTACATGGTCATTCAGGGACCCAGCTGACAGAAGCACTGCTTCTTAAATATATGGCTTTCCAAAGGCATCTCCACTGAAGTCAGCCAGAGGAGAAAAGAACCTGGAGGAACACACATGAAAGGTGTTTTACAAACCAATCTAGAACAGGCACACATAATTTTTGTGTTCATTGACTGGAATGCAAGTGAGGCTAAGAAATACTGTCTATGTGTCCTGGAAATAGAGAGATTGGATCCTTTTGAGTGGCTAGTAGATTCTGACATACTCTTTCTCCTCTCCTTCTAGATGATGCTAGATCACTTCACTCTATCCTCCACTTCTCTTAATTTCTCTTTCATTTTTTCCATGACTTTGCATCTTTCTCTGTGCTGTATTCTGGTTGCTAGAGATATAGTAATTGGAATATATCTTCTATTTCATTAATTTTGTTAATTCAGCTGACTCTACTCTGCTGCTAAACTCAACCATTGAGATTTTAATTTCAATTGTTCTATTTTTAATTTCTAGAGACTTTATTTGGTACCTTTTCAGATCTGCAAGGTCACTTTTTATAGTTTCTGCACCCAAAACATATTTTTAATCTTGTTCTATTTATTTTGACTTACTAATGATAGTTGTTTTAAATAATTCTTATATATGAAGCATTTAGGGAAGGGTCTGATAATTCTCTCTTTTGTTTCTGCTAGCTTTCACTCATGGTGTCTTATTTCTTTGCGTAATGTATAATGTGGATTAAAGGTAAATTCCCCCAGAGAGACCTGTGTTTGTTACTGCCAGGAATCTGAGAGCATTACCAACCTGAAACTGATTTAAGCTAACATCTCATCTTCAGAGGGTTTCTGGGTGGGGGAGGAGGGTTGGAGTCACCTAAGTTTTGTGCATTCAGAATTCTAATATTTGGGGGGTTGGCTTGAAGTTTTGCTATTTCTCAAGGGATTATTTTTCCTCTTCCACTCAGAGCTAAAGTTAAAAATAACAGCTTTGGATTTCTCTGGTGGCTCAGTGGTTGAGAGTCCACCTGCTGATGCAGGGGCCACCGGTTCGTACCCCGGTCTGGGAAGATCCCACATGCCGCGGAGCGGCTGGGTGCGTGAGCCATGGACGCTGAGCCTGTGCTCTGCAACGGGAGAGGCCACAACAGTGAGAGGCCCACGTAACACAAAAGAAATAAATAAGTAAAAATAACAGCTTTATTTGCAGTCTCCTGGAGTAAAAAGAGAGTTGAGGTATGTTTATTTCTAGTTCACTCTACACTGTGGGTACATACCTTTGGTATCCCAGCTTAATCCTCATGGTTGACCTATTGGACTTTCCACAAATGTGGGGACAATACTGGGAAGTCTTCCATTCTCTGTACACTATGTCTGTGAAAAAATGAAGCTCAAGTTCACCCTGTTTGGAGAATGTACTTAGGGCAAAACTAACTTCCTGCTCTGCTGACCTGAGTTCTTATTTTCATCTAGTTTTTAGACTTAATTTTGTTCCTGCTCACTGACACATGTGAAAAAATACAAGATTTTTAAAATAGCCTATCAAACAGTTTTGGTTGTTTTCAGTGAGTGGGTCAGTTAGAATATTTCATTTCTCCTGCTGCAAAAGGAAGTTCACTTCTACTGGTCTGGTGCTGTCAACTCATTTCCTCATACAATTTCCTCTCACAAGCTTCCTGACTTCCCTTTCCTGAGTATTCCTGTAGCATTCAGAACATACTCTTATTGTAATAGGGAAGAACAAATCTGACTCCATATTAGATCTGTTGGTTTTACTTCAACTTTTGTATTCTATTGTTTTTTTTTTTGAGTTGAGAATGTTGCCTATAGCCTGAACTATACAGGATAGCCCATTCTCAAGGCTCTGACCTGTAGGAGTATAACATTTTCCCATTCATATAGAGATAAAAAGTTGCAGAACAGAGAATAACATTTGTCTTGTTGGAGGTTCATAGGGACGTCATGACCTGACTTATGTGGGCAGCCACAAGAACAAAGGATTCCAACACCAAGAAGTTTGCATCAACCAACTACACCTCCTCCCTTTTTTAGTATAGAAGAAGCCTGAATTCTGACTTGGGTAAGATGGCTCTCTAGGACATTAGTCTGCCATCCTCTCAGACTCCTGGCTTTCCAAATAAAGTTGTTATTCCTTTCCTAAACACCTCGTCTCCCAATTTAATGGTCTGTCATGCAGTAAGCAGACTGAATTTGGATTTGGTAACATTATCTTACTATTTACGACATGGCATTGTAATTTCTAGTTTGTCCATATTCTTGGTAAACTGCAAGTTTTGAGAAAGTAGGAATCATGACTGTTTTGTTATCTATTATATCTCTAGTAAGAATCAGAGTGTTTCAGGTATAGAGGAAGCACTGAATAAGTATTCACTGAATAAAGGAGTGCATATGTGAATTAACCTCTTTCTCCCACTTTCCCTATCTGCTTTGAGTGACTCCTGGACATTTTCTGGGATCTTTTTGTTATGATTTACTGTTAGTTTTAGGATAGTTTGGCCTTTAGGTAATATGTTGGCATACCAGTAGATATAGTGAACTTGGTAAATATTAAGTATGTGTTTTTGAAATCAAAAACATCTCCTGAAATGCATTATGATTATTGGTTAAATAATTTTCAGATGGTTTTTAAAATATTGTATGACTATTGAGGCACTTGGTTAACTAACACTTAAATGATATGGTAAACACTTAGAGGAGTCTAGAGAAAAGCAAAGAAGGCTTTAACTGCCCTAAGTATCAGTTTTATTGTGCAATGGAGACTTCAGGAACCATATCCTGAAGTTGAGGTGGTAGTTACCCTTCCCCACTGTGAAGTCTGTTCAGAAACATGCAGTCATGATCCTCAGCTGCTGCTGATTAGGCTTGTTGTCACTTCCTGTCTCTTCTGTGACTCATTCCTGTTCACCTTCACCTCTAAGCCTCCAGCTTCCTTCCTAGTCCTCTGCATACAAGAGGTTGTTAGTAAAGTTCCCCCAGTCATTTCATTCATTCTGTGGTGAATGCTGTTTTCAGAATTAAAGACCAGAATGTCCTGATTAAACACTTAATTAGACATAATAAAAAATATTGCCAGTTTTAAATAATTGATTCACTCATTAGTTTAATATGCTAATGACAGAGCCTTGAGAAAAGGAAATGGAATAAAATTTACCCTCTAAGAAAGCGGGTTGAAATTAGGTTTTTACACTAAGATTTTTCAGAGTAAATTACCAGCTCCTTATAGATGAGAGCAGTCTAACTAGTATTTCATTCACTGCATGGACCTCTAATAGCTAAACTTTTTGCAAATGACAGCATTCAGGACTGACCTTTAGTTATTTACTGTTATAAACTTCCATATGCTGTGAGACACATGGAAAGAACCCTGAACTGGTTAACTGGTTTAACTGGTTTGTGTTCCAATCACATTTGTCACTTCCCTAATGTGTCTTGGAAAAGTCTCCCAATCTCTTTGAACCTTCATTTGCCCTGATATTAAGATGAAGACTGAGATTGTGTCCTAGACAACTTTTTGTCTCTAACATCTTTCTTGGTACCTACCGAGTACCAGGCACTCAGTATATACTTATCAAATTAACAAAAGAAGAAGAGTAGATCAGGTAATATCTTTTATTATTATTATTATTATTAGTTTCTGCTTTATAACAATGTGAATCAGTCATACATATACATCTGTTCCGGCATCCCTTCCCTCTTGCATCTCCCTCCCTCCCACCCTCCCTATCCCACCCCTCCAGGCTGTCACAAAGCACTGAGCTGATCTCCCTGTGCTATGTGGCTGCTTCCCACTATCTATCTAACTTATGTTTGGTACTGTATATATGTCCATGCCTCTCTCTCGCTTTGTCACAGCTTACCATTCCCCCTCCCCATATCCTCAAGTCCATTCTCAAGTAGGTCTGTGTCTTTATTCCTGTAGGTAATATCTTAAGTACCTTTCAATTCCAAAATTCCATGATTCTCTCTAATATTTACCTTTTCTTCACTTTTATCCCAAATTTCTAGGCAAAATGACTTTTGAGGCCTGCACAAACCGATGATTAGAGGGAAAGATAGAAAATTCTGATTCAACACCAAGAGTGAGCTGAACTTGTAAAAAATCATTTATTAATTATTTCTACTGACATCAGTGATCTGGAATATTATATCAGAAAATTTTAAGAGGACCCACTTACATCACAGATCTTATTCTTTGCCATCATCCTCATGAGAGGTGTAAGAAAATGAGGAACAACAAAATGGCAAGATGGAGAAGATTATGTTAGATATCTGTTGATCTGGTGCACAAAATATTGTTCCACAAATAAAGCAAGATGCAGAGACTAGTCCATAATATAATCGTATTTTAATAAGAATAAGAAATAATTATAAACATACATACATATTCTATGTGTGTTGCAGGGAGATATATATTTGTATGAGCTTAGGAAAAATGTACAGTTGACTACCCAACAAATTGTTAATTTCTGTTTCTAGGGGTGGAGGGGGTCCGAGAGTGTTTAGATGGGGGAGAATGGGAGGAAGGGATGGAAGGGAGGAGATTTGCATTTTTCTTTGCCCACTTCTGTTTTGTTTGGCTTGTTTTATAAGCAATTATAATTTTCACTTCCTTCTTCAAACTAAGAAATGAGTAAAACATAGTGGTTCCCCAATTTAACTTGTGATAGCATTCCAAATAATTCATAATTCAATCAAAGTGCCTAGATTGGCCTCCATGACCCTTATGTTCTGGCCTCTCACTACCTCTGAGACCTCATCTCCTGTGAGTCTTCTCCTTATTTACTCCCTTCCAGCCACTCTGATTCTCCTTAACATTCCTCAAACATGCTAAGCTTGCTCCTAACAAGGGCCTTTGTACTGGCTGCCATCTCTTCCTGGAAACTTCCTCTAGATGTCCACATGGCTCTCTCTTCATGTCACGCAGATTTCTGCTAAAATGTCATCTTTTTGGCCACTATATATTTTGTCCCTCTTCCCTGGCACTCTTTCTCCTGCTTTATTCTACTTTCTTTTTTTCCATGAAATTTATTGCTATCTGAGAGGCTATATATTATTTACTTGTCTAGTTCCTTACTTATCTGATCTCCTTATATTAGAATGTTTCCCAGTGCCTAGAACAGTGCCTAACATACATGTGACATTCAATTAATACGTACAAAGGTGAATAAGTCAAGTGTGGTCCATTCTCATGGAGCAATCTAGTGCCATCTGGGACACGCATTCTGGTCTATACAGTTGATATGGGGTTTTTACAAAGAGGGAACAGAAATAGTAAGAGTTTAAACCCAGGTTTCCTTCTGCTCCTAGCTCCCGACATCTAGTGACATCACACAGGTTACTCTGCTAATCTTGACCTATTACCTCTACCCTTCACTTGGTTGTCCAGGTTCACTTGACAGGATCAGACTCAGCAAAATCATGTCTTTCAGTTTGTCTAATCACCTAACATTTGTTTATTTGATGTCTCCAACTAGATTGCCTCAATCTTGTTTTAATATACCCAATATGGAGCATAGACCCATTTAAGAGGCAAAGTGAGCAGTATATTCTCACCCTTGGATTCTTCACTGAAATATTCTATCTCCAGCATTTCTATGTCAGTAGGTAAGCATGTTCCATTTATGCTAAGATGCTCTTAGAAACAAATGAAATAAAACACAATTCATTTGGCTTAACCAATCAAGATTTGTTGGTCCTCAGAGCAAATACAGTCTCAAGGAATGGCAGTTTCATGGTTGACAGATCCAGCTTCTCAGTCATGTCTCCAAAGACCCAATTTCTTTTCATCTTTCTGCTCAGCAATCCTCAACCTGAGTTCCATCCTAATACTTACTCCCCTAGTTGTAGCAGGATAATTGTCTGACAAAGTCAGGGATACAATCATCCTTGCTCAAGTCCAGTAGGAGAGATTCCTTCTGCCCCAGTATTGCAACAGTGCTGAGATACACACTGATTGGACCACTGTGGGGCATATGTCTTCCCCAGAACGAACGGCCATAACCAAGGGAATGGAATGTACTGATTGGGTTTAGCCAATCCAAGATCACCCCTAGATCAGGGAGTGAGGTCAGCTTACTCTAAAGTCTATTGGAGGAGAGGAGAAGAGAATCCAACAGTGAAAATTAGGATACTCTTAGAACAAATGTCCACTACAAATATCACTATAGGGAGGGATGTGAGGGCAAAGGGAAAAGGCTCATCTCATCTTTCTATGGGCCCCAGAAAGTCCACAACTACAGCTTTTTCATTTGGATTCCCAATGTCCTAAATCTCTCTAGAGCATACTTATTGGTTGGAAATTACATGGAATCCAGGAGAATTAAGTCTGAGTCTAAATGATGGGCCTGGTCAGTGCATAGGAGATATTCTCAGTTAGAGACTTGCCTCTACAAAAAGGCCAAAGGATTTACCAATAGAGATGACAATGCCAGAAAAATTAAGTTGTTTTTTTTCCCCTCCTTATCCCAGTTTAGAAACTGAGGATGGGAAGGAAAGGGGGAATCCATTAGAACAATAAAAACTAAATTTTATATCTGTTAGCAATTCTTTCCCCATTTAAGCATTAATAATCTTCTATCAAAAAAGCATCAGTGTCTATATCACATTCTTGTAGGGATAGTCCAACCTGTCACTGAGGAAGTGCTAAGAAAGCTCCAAGAATCAAAGAAAATGCTCAGTGTAAATTGATGGCATCACATTTTTTTCTTATTGTGGAGAATTTTAAGCACATAAAGGTACAATGAACTGCTATGTAGCCATTATCCAGCCTCAACAATAATCTACACATGGCCAATCCTGGTTTCAGCCACCCCTCCCCCCATATTATTTTGAAGCTAACTGTTTATCATGTAATTTCATCTCTAAACATTTCAGTATGTAACTCCTGTATCTCTAAAAGATGATCAAATCTTTAAGAAACCACTATACCATTATCACAGCCTTTAAAATTAGCAATATTTTGTAAATAATTGTCAAATATCTAGTCAGTGATCCCATTTACAGTTCGCATGAACATCATAATTTTTAAATTTGTATGTTTGAATTAGGCGGCAAATGAAGTCCACATATTATAATTCATTTATAAGCATTTAAAGTATCTATGGGTTCCATCTCACTTCTCTTTTGTCTTTCTTATAATGTGTTTGTTAGGCAATCAGGTAACATGTCCTGAAGATTTTTCCACAGTCTGGATGCAACTGAATGCAATCCCACGGTATAGGTTAACACTTTTCTCTCTTCTCTCCTGTATATTGGTAGCTGGAGCTAGAATCTTCATCAGACTCAGGTGTGGATGGCATTTTGAACTATCAGTCAAGGAAATGTATTCATATATCTTCTCGTAGATATATTCAAAAGTGCCTGAGAGATTCCAAGCTACAGCGAGGTCCCATTTTGTTTTCAGCAAATAAATAACCCAAATGGAAGGAGTTCGCATGGCAGGTTGTTATTCTGAAACTCACACAGCTAACATTTCCAAGTTGGAGGAAAATAAACTGCTGCAAGTCTGTACTGTCTCTCATACACATTGCTGTATATTTCATTGATCAACCTACTGAAGCAATGGTGTGCCATAACCCAGTATAGAACACAGAATATGAAAGCTTGCTTAGAAATTATTTAGTCTGTTCCTTCTGTTTTTTCAAAGCTCAGAGAAGTTAATGACTTGCAGTTAAAAGACATGGCAAGTGGAGACCCCAGAGTACCTGATTTCCAATCAACAGCCTTTTTCACCATCTCTCTGCTAAAAGGCTAAGGATAATTCAATTCGCCTGCCCCAAATCTGTGTAACACCTTAAGTCTTCCCATCATTGTCCAAGAGCTGGAGCCTAAAGAGAGATTTCTTTGAAACTTGGGAGTAGGAGATCTCCCACCCACCTACTTTCATTATCAGCTGGGATTATAGTATTTCACCGCTCACCCTTCTTACCTGGGGATGGAACAAGGGTGAATCCTTGCTTTCCCCTGAGGCTCCAGTATCATCGACTGTGTCATCCTCTCATTCCTTTGCAAGTCTAAGCAGCTCGCTCTGCTTCTCATTCATTTCTCCCCCTTCTTTTCTCAAGCCCCTGCTCAGATTCTTGTTATTCCATCCATAAGTGATGGTAACCTCTTTTCCTGTTCACTTCCTCTTGCCATACAATCCTTTACATGTACTGAATGGAGGGCATATCTCAGTTATTCAAAATCTTCTAAGGACAATTGTCATCTGTCTAGTCCAAACGCAAACACTTTTTTTCAGATTAATTTTTTAATTGAAGTATAGTTGATTTACAATATTTCAGGTGTACAGCAAAGTGATTCACTTATATATATATATATATATATATATATATATATATATATATATATATATATATTCTTTTTCAGATTCTTTTCCATTATAGGTTATTACAAGATATTGAATATAGTTCCCTGTGCTGTACAGTAGGTTTTTGTTGATTATCTATTCTATATGTAGTAGTGTGTGTCTGTTAATCCCAAATCCCTAATTTATCCCTC
This sequence comes from Mesoplodon densirostris, assembly GCF_025265405.1. Lineage (NCBI taxonomy): Eukaryota > Metazoa > Chordata > Mammalia > Artiodactyla > Ziphiidae > Mesoplodon > Mesoplodon densirostris. The sequence continues at coordinate 57,577,647 of NC_082674.1, forward strand.
CACCCCCTTTCCCCTTTGGTAACCATAAGTTTGTTTTCTATGTCTGTGAGTCTATTTCTGTTTTGTAAATAAGTTCCCTTGTATTATTTTTTTAGATTCCACATATAAGTGATATATGATATTTGTCTTTCTCTGTCTGAGTTATTTCACTTAGTATAATTTCTAGGTCCATCCATGTTGCCAAATGCAAACTCTTGACCCTGACTTTCACTAATATCACTTCCTCTTTGTGCTGCTGGTTTAACTCTCTGATTTCACATTTACATCCTCCTCATAGCATCTTCTCCAACCCTCTCAACAGACGTTGTGAAACTTACATGTCAACTGCACAGAACATGTTAAAACCCAGGCCAAGTCCTTTTTCTTCTGAGAAATCACCTCCACTTAATACAAATTCCAAATTTCTTGATCTCTTTGCACCCTTCCTTCCTTGACACTCATATTCCCTGTCATGAGTGCATATGGGACAGTCTCCACAAACTTATCTGGCTAAATTAATACCACTTATAGGGATAGTTGGCTATGAACAAATTCTCCAACTTCTCTATAAAGTTGTAATCATTGATAAATATTTGTTGAATATTTATTAAGTGCTACATTTAATAAGGCACTAATATAAATAATATGGTATTTACACCAGTCTCTGCCATCAAACCCTTATATTCTAGCCGAACCAACAAAACATGCACACTTGAAAAGATGGTTAACAACTGAAAAAGATAATTACAAATGAAAAATTATTAATAGCCAGACAATGGCTACTATGAGGAATTCAGCAGAGAGGCCCTAGAAAGAGGAAGAGAAAATTGACCTTGGGCTTGGAGCTCTAGGTAGAGTTTTATTTTGTTTGTTTTGGTTTTTTTTCCGGTACGCGGGCCTCTCATTGTTGTGGCCTCTCCCATTGCGGAACACAGGCTCCAGACGCTCAGGCTCAGAGGCCATGGCTCACGGGCCCAGCCGCTCCGAGGCATGTGGGATCTTCCCGGACCGGGGCACAAACCCGTGTCCCCTGCATCGGGAGGCAGACTCTCAACCACTGCACCACCAGGGAAGCCCTAGGTAGAGTTTTTAATGTGCAGAGAGGGGATCAGAATTAGCTAGGACATGAACATGGAGTGCAGGCTCTTAGCAGACATGAACCACTTTTCATCTTTAGTGTACTTGTAAAAGGAAACATGACTGCCGACTATAAACATGATGAAGATGATGTTAACAATGGTGCTGATGATATGAGGAAGGTGAGGATGTTGGCAGTACTGACAAAAGACAGTGATGATTCTAGAAACAGTGAACTATGCTTTACAAAATAAGCCATTCTCTTTTTTCCACCTTGGCCTTGATATGTGTCCGTTAGTGTGAAATTGTCTCTTGTTTCACTCTACCATTCCAATACTAATTTTGATAGCAAGTCTGTGGTTGACTATTTCTTGCTTTATAGCAATGGCTTAATGAATGTATTTTTTCCAGTGGAACAGCAGCAAAACTTGTGGGTTGATGCTAATTTACCTGGCTAGAATCTTATTAATATACTTTGGTTGGGGACACATGGAATGCTCAGGCAAAGCACAAAGAATTGAGAGTTTTCTGCAGAGTTTGTTTTCCTTTAGTAGCTGTTGCCCAATTTCATTCCTAGAAGCTTGGCTTCTGGACAGAGGATAATACAAGCCTAACCTTACCTCTAACTGAAGAAGCCACGTGCATGTATCCAACATTGAGATTATCTTGACAATGCATTGCTACATCTAAACTCACAAGAGCACGCACGCGCGCGCACACACACACACACACACAAACACACACTCCACTTTATCCTGCCATTTCACTCTTAAGTTTGGGAAAATTGAAGGCGCAAAGGCAAGCATGATCTCAGTTCCACTCGGTAGAGGCTTGAGCTAAGATGACGCCTGGAAAGCAAATGCGGTGACCTTTAAAGGAATCGAGAAGAAGCTATTTCCAGCACATTACTAAATGCTATATTTTAAAGGTTCTAACCTTATTTGCTACAAGTGTATAATATCGGGAAACCCTCGTGAAGGAAGGGTTTGCATTCATCACAAGGCACAAGTCTCTAACAGAAGGGATGAGGAAAGTTATTACTTTCCAACTTGCAGACACTGTTCAGCTCAGCTCCTTCTGTGGTTTGCTGCATTAAATAAGGTTCAGAGATCACTTGGAGAATTACAGGCTTCTTGACCTAACAAAAATATAGTTTTCTGCAAATAACAATAGTCATATCATCATACAGAAAATTTATGACACAAACACACACTCCACCTTTTACAGTTCACACCAGCTGGCAAGACTGACCCTTCATGTGTCTGTGATATTAATTTCATTTACTCTTCTAGCTGATTAATAGTAGTAATTGATCTATGAGACTCAGTATCAAAATAAAGAATGGGTAAGCAGAAGAAATTACTTATTGAAAAAAAAAACCCTAAAACATAGTCTTTGAAACCAAAGTTGGTCTCCACTATACAGGTCTGGAGGACTATTTGCAAAAAATAAAAATATGTAACACTGACTATCTTGACATTTAATGGAGTCCTCAGGCTTAGATGTGTTAGATAGGTAGGTCGATAGATATAGAGAGATAGATAGCTGGATAGATAGACAGATGGATAGACAGATAGATAGATAGATAGATAGACGACCAATCAATCTTGATAATGCCGACAATATTGCCTTACATTTGTAAACCGCTTTACAAAACACTGGTATATGGCACTCTTTTTTATTCTTAACCTTATTATATTTTATAGATTGGAAGTAAAGATTTCCAGCAAGTCAGCTTCAGTAGCTCTTTTTCCCACCCTGATTGCATAACTCACATCTGTGAAGGAGTGTGTTGCCAATTATCTCATGGATATAGGATTTATAAGTCAGCCAAGTCAATAAAACATTGTGTGAGGGCCTATGTGGTCAGAAGTGCCTCCAGTTGACCTTTATGCTAAGTAGAGCTGTCAAAGCATTAGTAAATAACCCTGATTACCTAACAATGCGCTGGCCTCCACATGATGGTCTAAGTGATTTTTGATTTTTTAATAGCAGACTGGAGAATCCCTTTCAACCTAGTTAGCATAAAATCATTTGTTGCTGTTTTTTGGTTTTCCATACTTAGAGTTGAAAGATGGAGGCCACCAGGAGAAAACAACTATATGGGGCCTAGGGCATGGGTTTTCAGGCTAGGGGGAGTGCTCTTAAGCAAGCTTCTATCATGGTCAGAGAGTAACTGTGTGAGGGTTTTGAAAGTTCTCATTTAGCCAAAGCCCCAGGCAAAAGAAACCGACAAAGGCATCGGTCTCCAAAGCAGCAATAAGCAAAGTCAGAGGAGGAAAGGAAACCAAATAGTTAAAAGTGGCGAGCAAACTACATTCAGAAATCAGTTCAGTTTCACAAATAAGGGGAGGAAAAGTGGAGAAACTCAGCCCTCAGACGTTAAATCAAGAAGTCACTTAAACCTAAAGATCTTACCAGTAGCTCCCCTGTGACTTGGGCCATTATGGCTACAAAATGTCCTTGACTGAGTTACAGGAAATCTAAGGTCTACTGGCAGTGCCATTTTAGGCTACTGTTGTTGAAACGCTCTAGAATGAAACAAAATGCACATTGATTTTCAGTACGGAGATCCCAATATTACCGTTAAGTCGAAAAATGTTTCTACGAGATAATTCCTGTAGCCTGAGACACAATAAAATAAACACAGGGAAATTCAGGTCTGTGAGTCCCTCATGCTAGTGCATCCTGAATTATCTTGGGTGGTTCATTTTTATTTTATGCTTCCCTGCCCTTTAATCTGCCTCCACCTCTAGGTGAAACTTCATGCCTAAGGTGGTTGTATTTAATCCAAACTCAATCAAGATAATCAAAAGTAAGTACTGAAGAACACACATGACAAGTGTCAGGACTCCCTTCATATTCTCATTGGCAAAATTGGTTGTAGGTTTGCCAAGGGAGACTGGAATGGGGTGTTTTCAGTTGAACTCGAGGTTTATAAGACTTCAGTGGAAGGATGTGTTCATTTATCTACTTAACAAATATGCTGGATATTCTCATGTGGGGATACCCAGCATATACACCATTTCTAGGTTTCAGATGGCTGTCATGCCTATACCCCACCATTGTTTTGTTCTATCTTCCTCTATAATGACAAGGGTAGCTCTGTTCACAGTGGCCTGGAGATGGAAACCACCCAAGTGTCCATTATCGGATGAATGGATAAAGAACATGTGGCACATATATACAATGGAATATTACTCAGCCATAAAAAGAAATGAAACTGAGCTATTTGTAATGAGGTGGATAGACCTAGAGTCTGTCATACAGAGTGAAGTAAGTCAGAAAGAGAAAGACAAATACCATATGCTAACACATATATATGGAATTTAAGAAAAAAAATGTCATGAAGAACTTAGGGGTAAAACTGGAATAGAGACACAGACCTACTGGGGGTGGGCTTGGGGATATGGGGGGGGGGCTGTAAAAAAAATGACAAGGGCTGACTGTTACTGACTGCTTCTAATACACCAGGCACTGTTCTATTGATACATACTCGGTGTGGGGTCACTCATTTAATCTTCCCAATAATCTTCAGCAGTGCATGCTGTGATTATTCTTAATTTTCCTAGTAAGGAAACTGAAGTACAGAGAGGCTAAAGGATTTGCCAAGTTCACACAGCCAGTGAGTGGGAGAATTAGGATTTGAGCACAGTTTATCGATTCCAGGGTATTTGCTACCTCACAGACTTTTGTGAGGGTTCAAACATTCCTGACACACAGTAGCAAATAACTGTTAGCTATTATTTTTTATTACTTAGGCTCATCCTATTGTTGTTATTCTACTTTTTTTTTTTTTTTCGCCACAGGAGAAAGACAACTTTTATTCTTTCAAGAAAATGTACCAACAGGTTGAAGGAAGAAGCATGCTGGCCACATCCCCTGTCTTAAGCAGGGGTCTGAGATGATGCCAGGACTGACCAGGGCTTGGGAGAAGCTAACGGGGCTCCCTGTGGTACTGGGGGGAGGGCTGGACCAGCTCAGAGGTGAGACTTTGTTCTGTTAACACCAGGAACTGCTGCAGCTGCAGCCAGACTTGGAGATAGGACAGTGGGTGGCCCGGCTCTGTCTCCACCTGAGCAGTCTGGGGAGGGGCCGGCGACAGAAGGCTCCCTGCAGGCGGTCATCTTTGTGTGATTCTCAAATTCACAGCCTAGACTTGGTCCCCCAGCCCCCTGTAAACATGAGAATAGGCTCGTGACTGCCAGCTTCTCCCTGGGTCTCCGTCCTGATGGTCCATCTGAAGATTTTGGACTTGCTAGCCTCCATAATCATCTGAGCCAATTACTTAAAATAAATATATATATATAATTTTTTAATATACACACATGCACATCCTGTTGGTTCTGTTTTTCTGGAGAACCCTGACTAATACACCCATGAACTGAAATGTCAAAAACCAGACTGGGCATTTTTATCAGCCTACACAAATTACATCACTTCTCCTCCTCCTTACTGGAACTTTGAGAGTTAGAAAATCCCCAAATTTCTCCCTGAGGTGTAGACTTTCGAAGTATCATTGGTTTGCTGCTCCTTTTCAGTTTGCCTACAAAGAAGAACTTCAGGCTACACAATAAACAGAAATGCCAGCATTGCGACTGGATTGTCCAAGGTTGTGACTTGTTCCAGAACACCGGGACACAGCTGACCACAACCCTCCCATTGGCTGAAACCAAAATGTGATTGATTAAATATCCTGCCAGAGATTTTATGCCTAATTATTTAAGTTCCCTAAGGCTAATCTTTAAGAAAACAGTGGAAGAAGAATACCAATAACTCACAAAAGATAACTTTCACACCATCAAAAGCAAGTGTCCCATTTCACCCACTTCCACCTGTTAATCCCCCCCACGCCCGCAAGGATGTCCTTTTCATATGTTAAAGACTTCTTATAGGGTGGAATGATGTGTTAAGTTATAAACAACTGGTGGGCGGTTTAATATAGTTACAGGTGATTGGATCTTCCCCTTTCATTTTCTCACTCTTGTCACTTTAAAAATAAAAAAGCTACAGCCTCCAGAAAGCACAAGATATATAAAACCAATATGTTTGCCTTTCAGTTAAAGACCTCAGGCTCTCAGCTGGAGTGCAACATCCCAGCATCAATGAGAAGATTTTTCTAAGAACTGTGAAATGCAGGACCAGGACTGTGAGTGTTTCTGTAGGAGAATCCCGCTAATGAGCTTTAATGTCCCTGAGAGCTCAGGTCACTCTGAACTGAAGCATCATCTACACATTTTCACCTTGGAGGTGTCTTTTTTCCTGAAATCCTAATCTACTAAGACATACTTAAGATTTAACAATCAAAATGTTTACATGGATTCAAATGTTCTTTTTTTTTTTTTTTTTTTTTTAAGTTCTGGCTACCGGAACTATGAAAATGACATGCAGGTATAGTCCAAACTTCTCTGTCTCTTTTTCTAACAGACCTTCTTTTTTTAGAGCAGTTTTAGGTTCACAACAAAATTGGGCAGAAGGGACAGAGATTTCCCATGTACTCCCTGCCCCCATACATGCATATCCTTCCCCATTATCAATGTCATCCCCAGAGCAGTACCTTTGTTACAACTGATGAACCTACACTGACACATCATTATCACTCAAAGCCCATACTTTACATTATGGTCCACTCTTGGTGCTGGAGATTCTATGGATTTGGACCAACGTATGTTGTATCCACCATTAGAGTATCATGCAGAGTAGTTTCACTGTCCTAAAAAATCTCTGTGTTCTGCCTATTCATTCCTCCCTCCCTTGAGAATTTTACATGCCATCTAATTAACTAATTGAAGGTGACTTGGGTTATTACAAGGCTGAGAACCCTTGTTATTAGCTTCTCCTAAATGGGGATAAAAATCCTGCCCAGGCTGCCTCACTGGGGTGGTGTGAAGTTTTGACTTCTGTTTGCTTATCTATAAACTAAGCAGGGCTAAAACCGGAGACCTGTATGGATTCTTGTAGTTCCGACATTCTATAAATTTAAAATACACAGAATCCTCAGAATTCAGGCTCATTCTGTGATTATTGCCTTTGGCCTCAAAGTCTCGAATCACATCGTAAATAAAATCTTTGTGTTTTTTATTCAACAAATATTTAGAGAACACCTGTGATGCTAGTAGTCACTGAGAAGGAACTAGATATGCCCAATCATCTCCACCAGTAATAACTAACAACCATTATTTAACAGTAATGCCAGCATGCATTAAGTATTTACTATGCACCAGCCACTCTTCTAAGATTTATGTATCTTATTAATCCTCTTAACAATCCTATGAGGTAGGTATAAATAAGAAAACCGAGGCACAGAGAGGGTATGACCACCACGAGTAAGTGAAAGAGCTAGGATTCAAATACAGGCAGTGTGACTCCAAAGCCCTCGCTCTTAATCACTGCACTATCATAAAAGAATTACAAAGGGCCTTCCCTGGTGGTGCAGTGGTTGACAGTCCACCTGCCGACTCAGGGGACACGGGTTCCTGCCCCGGTCCGGGAAGATCCCACATGCCACGGAGCGGCTGGGCCCGTGAGCCATGGCCGCTGAGCCTGCGCGTCTGGAGCCTGTGCTCCGCAACGGGAGAGGCCCGCGTACCACAAAAAAAAAAAAAAAGAATTACAAAGAAATTACAAAAGAAAACAAAGAATGTGAAGAGTTACTTATAGAGTCTGCATTTCTTACATTGATTTAACTTCTAAACTGAAAGAAATTATCCACATAATCTAAAGTAGATTCGGTGGGAGGAAGCGGGATGAGAAACAACAATGACAACAACCAAAGCCCCCATCTCTTAATGTATTCATTTGTGCTAATATTATTATGTTGGTTTAGAAGGAACACACTGGGAACAGACTCAGGAATTTAACTCTGGGTCGATGTGAGTTACTTCCAGTTCGGGGCTCGCTCCAAATAACCTGAATGAAGGCCCAAGTCCCACTTCCGTGTATAAGTGGGAAAAGTCCAGTGATGACTCCAACCTTCACAGGTCTTTTCCTCCTCGCTCTAATGGAGCTGACTCTGCACTCTAGAGGTTGGCACTGGAGAGATGCTGCAGCATCGAGTGAAGATGTGGAGCTTTGGAGCCCCAGCTGGCTGTGAACTCAAGAAGAACTGAGTGGGAATCCTGGCTCTCCTGGAAGAGCAGTCCTGCCAAGTTCCTCAGTCACGCCAACTTCAGGTTGTCTATTTGAGTAATGGGAGAAAGATAGCACCTACCTAATAGGATTGCTATGAGAATTAAATGAGATGATACATTTCTAGGTAATGCTATACTGTAATAACCTAAATGGAAAAAGAATTTGAAACAGAAAAGATATATGTATATGTATAACTGAAGCACTTTGCTGTACACCTGAAACTAACACAACATTGTTAATCAACTATGCTCCAATATAAAATTAATTTTAAAAAAATGTATACACTATATGACCCCCTTCCCTCCCCAAATAAAGATAACATTAAGCCTTGGCACAGAATCAGCACTCAAAAACTGTTTGCTGTTACTATTATTTAACACTACTCCATACTAGTCAATCATATCTCTCAACAGGACCATATGCCTCAAAGGTGGGTTTCTAAGACTTTTCCTTTTTTGTATCTACCTCGGTGCCTAGCACTTACGATGTGCAATAAATACACATAGACAGATAAACTAGCAAGGAGGGCAAAAAAGGAGAGCTCAGTTCTCTGCCCATAAAGTTCCCAAAACAAAGACAGCAAATGAGTGGATTGCCATTTGGTGTTTTGATCATTCTCTTCAGATTTGTATGATCAGATTTCTTCTCTTTTGTAAATCACAGGAATAACTTCAGGAAGCCTCAGACATCCTCCTAGAAGGTTAAATATTTAAAACAAAGCTGCATGAGCCTTGAAAAGATCCAGACAAACATATGTTGAGAAGCTTTGGCAAAGCCCAGTGCAGCACAACAAGCAAAGGGAGGCCGAGCACCCCTGCACCCATTGTCAGGGGCCGTCCATCTTGAGCACAGCTTGCAGGCCTCATCTCAAGAATGAGGTCACCCAGAGCCCAGATGGGCAGGCGGGTTGCAGAATAAGATATGTTTGGGTGCAGATGTGAAAGGAATTGGGACTAACAACCATAATGGAAACAGGAAATGAGACTTAGGTCAGCCGAACTGCACAGTTGTTGAAAAAGCAAAACTTAGCCATGTGGTATAATTTTCATGCTCCATGAGGTTTACCACCAATCAGCCAACTTTACCAATAGATTAAGCTGTCACTATGAAAAAAAAAAAAAAACCCTCAAAGGTGTCCATCAGACCTTTCCCCCCCCAGTCTTCCTCAGTTCCTTCCTGTATTCCAAATCAACATTCACTAGAGCTGAAGGGTCATCCCATTCAAATGCTTCAACCCACTACTGTTTACCTACTATTTAGAGCCACTACAATGAATCTGGCAAGGGCTTTGAAGACTGGAGGGGCTCAATGATATATGAAACAAGAAAGAAAAAAATAAGGGTTTATTATAATAAAAGAGCAAGCCTCTTCCCTTATGGTACACATAGGCATGTATTTTCATAATAGGGATATACTCACAAACTCACCCATACACATGCACAAACACACACAGTGCTTCTGCCCTTTATACAGGGAGTTATTTTGAGAAAATTGTTGCTGGGTCTCTGGGCTAGGAGAGCAGCGAATCATTAATCTCTCAAGATGGTTAGGTTATGCTTGCTGCCGTGATGTTACTGACCTATCCCTCCCAGAGTACATCCAAGGCTCTCTGCCGACCTGAAAACTTTAAACAATCTCTGCCACTCTGCCCTTGACCTCACATGGACCCTGATGTCTTTTTGGCTGATGATAAAATTCATGCACAGTTAAGACATGTGGTTTCACAGAAATACCAGCACCAAGTTCTGCTATTTCTTTTAAAACTATCTATAAAATTAGTGTTTCTAAAAATCTACGATTCTACCCTTTAATATATACCAGCATGTTTAAGACTTGGGACGCATCCTACACAAAATGTTTCTTAGTTCTTCAGACTCATTTCATTTCCTGAAGGGCCTAGAGTCTATGTGCTATATCACCTAATTGTAAAACATCTTATACAATTCTCTCATAGTTTCACTTTTATTAAAAGCTCTGCTTTTCCAAAGGAAGTGGGCCCAGAAAGAGGAAAACTTCAGGGAAAATGCTTAGGAAGGAAGTTATTTTTTTGATTTGCTATTACAAGAGTAAGAAGGGAGACAGAGCCTGCTGAGTTCATTAGCTGGTAATACATTAATGTATTTCAAAATTAAATAAAATGTCCCAGATTTCATCTTTGTCAAAGAGAAAGATGCTGAGACTAGAAAGAAGGGGATGGACAAACTTAAGTGAGAGAAAATAGAGCCGAAGTCAAGAGTCAAATATAAGACTAGCAAGCTGGAGGGAATGAATTTAAATCCTGTAGCTCAGAAGAAATTATGCACTCCAGATAAAATTACTGAATCCTTTAGGAAACTAAAATGCATAGAGGAGATCTTAGGAAAAATGAGGACTAAAGAGTTTGTCTGGCTACAAACTCAATACAACCTATTCATTCAATAATTCATTCATCAAAAAATATGAGTCGAGAACCTACTAGTGACAGGGACTACCTAATATGTGTCTGAAATTATTTTGGGCAGCTTTATGCAAAAAACAAGACAAAGTTTCCACTTTGATGGAGCTGACATTCTAGTGGTAGAGTCAGAAGTTAAACAAATAAACATATAATGGCAGTTGGTGATAAGGGTCAAGAAGAAAAATAAAGCAGAATAAGAAAATAGAATGTGAGTGTGAGGAGAAGTAAGTGTTCTATTTTAGATAGAGTAGTCAAGTATGAACTTTCTGAGTAGGTAGCGTTTGAGCAGCAATGAGTTAAGGGAACAAATCAAGAAAGGATCCAGGGAGAGGAATATTCCAGGCATAGGAGGAAACATGTACAAGAGTCTTGAGTAAGGATAAAGCTTTGTGTGTTCAAGAAACAGAGAGAGTAACCCAGTGGCTGGAGCAGAGAAAAGTAAAGAGTGCACTAGGATAGGTAAGAAAATCACAGAGGGTCTTGGAGCCACAGTAAAGAAGACTAGATTTTGTCTGTGTGAATTGGAGGATCCTGAAGAGTTTTGAGTAGAGAAGAATCATGATGTGATTTACAGTTTAAGAAGATTGCTCTGTCTGCTTTGTGGAGCATATGTTAAATAAGATCCCAGAGAGGAAACCCTAAGACAAGTTAAGAGGCTCTCCTATCAGCCCAGAAGACAGATGAAGGTGACTGGAGAGGTATGCTAGAGGCGATATCATTGGAAGGAAACGCAGATGGGACATACCAGTGTGTTGCCCTGAGGACTCAAATATGATAACCAGGTGTTGGCTGGAGCAATTGAGTAAATCATGGGGATATTTACTAAGATGAGAAATAGTGGTGGAGGAACAGAATTGGGAGTAGGGTAGAGAATCAAAAGTTACATGGGAAATGAGATTAATAACTATGTAATGGAATTGCTAAAAGAAAAACCCCAAAAAACAGAAAAACCCACTAATGGGACTTTTGACTATATTGATAGAAGTGTAATGTCCAGTTCAAAGGACACAATACATCCCATCTACTGTGAACAGTTTGTACCACATCATAACAACTCTGTTCAATGTTAGACCCTATGTTTTAAGAGGGATATTGACAAAGAGACCCACGTTCAGAGAACAGAGTCCAGGAAGGAAAAGGGGCTCACATGACAAATGCTTCAGGGAAGTGGGGACCAGAGAAGAAAAGAGATTTCACTGAGAAAGATGAACGCAGCACGTGGTGGTTGTCTTCAAATATTTAAAAATTTAACTTACCCTGGGACTACAAAAGGCACTTGAGTAGAAGTGGGTAGAAGACACCAGGAGACAGACTTCAGAAGGGACTCTCTCAATTACAAAGCTGTTCTAGAATAGACTAGCCAAGAATTCATCAGGGGAGCATCAGTTAGGAGGAGGACCAGATAATATTCAAGTCCTTTCCATCACATGGTTTTCATCACTCTAGATGTAAACTCTTTCTGGTTAGAAACCATCATGGTATTTTTTTTTTTTTTTTGCGTGACGCGGGCCTCTCACTAATGTGGCCTCTCCCATTGCAGAGCACAGGCTCCGGACATGCAGGCTCAGCGGCCATGGCTCACGGGCCCAGCCACTCCACGGCATGTGGGATCTTCCTGGACCGGGGCACGAACCCATGTCCCCTGGACCGGGGCACGAACCCGTGTCCCCTGCATCGGCAGGCGGACTCTCAACCACTGCACCACCAGGGAAGCCCCATCATGGTATTTTTAAAAAGTCTCTAATAGGGTACATAGCATAGGATCAAAATATACTTAAAAATTCAACTTCTTTTCAACTTGGCATGCTTATCTAGCCAATGAAAACTTTTAAATAGTTGTTAACATTTTTTATTACTGTATTTTGTTTTTGTGTAGGGGTGCTGATGAGAAACCTGTTCTTGGCAATAAAAAGCCTGGCTCAACTCTTTCAATTTTTAATAATAGACTAAGACTTATAGTAACTAAGGCTAACACAGAAGCCTAATAAGTCACTTGCTAATATCCTTCTGCCTCTAAAAAGAGATGGTTAGAGGGACAGCCAGAGTATGAAGAGGACAGACATTCCAGCTAAACACATCTGCCAATAATCTTGAAAAACTGTATTTCAAATGATTGTCGTAAGAATAAAATGAGTTGTTCCACGTAAAGCACCTAGCACAGTGCCTGGACCTCTATAAATGGTTACTGTTATTTTATCACTATAATTATTCACAAATGTTAAATCATTTCTGTATGTTGAACTGTCTGATCTTTAGTTTAAGAATCTCCAGGAAGATGGGGTAGGGCCTTTCCAAGGCCTTCATTTCATAATGTTTGGAGCTTGGTGCTGGGGCCCCCTAATGGGTCATCTATCAAATGAGAGGGTAAGATGACCTTTAGAATCTTCCAGCTCTCACAGCCTGTTTCTAAAAGATTTACCACCACGGAGGATAGTCTAAAAAATGTGCTAAGTCTCCAAAATTGGAATGAATGAGAAATTTTAGTAAAAGTGGTTGAACATGATATGATCATGTAGAAATAAATAACTTTTCTTCATACTAGTTAGAAAATATTATGAAAAATATGACCTTTATAAAAGCAAACTCCGTAAAATAAAGTTAGTAAGACGTGCAAGAAAACTATGTAAAGAAAATGGCAAATAGTTCCTGAAAAATATAAACTAATTATTGAATAATTGGAGACAATGTTCTCAGATGGCAAAACTAAATGTTGTAATCATATTAATTATTGACAAATTGAGTTGTTTGTTTAAAGCATATGCAATAAAAGCATCAACAACATTTTTCTCTCTTTTAGCTTGCTTGAAAACTGTTTCAAAAGTTCATATGGAAGAATACATATGGAAGAATAGCTAAATATATTTTGAAGGAGAAAAGAAAGAAGACTGGGTGCAATACCATAGAGTTCATATTTCACTACACACACACACACACACACACACACACAAAGTTCTTAATATACTCAAGAGTTAAATGTAAAGGCCAGAACTTAACAATCAGCAAAAAACCAAATGGGTTAATATCTAACATCTCTCCAGCAGGGAAAGACTTGAAAGCAAGAGAGAAGGAAGGAAATATAGGAAGGAAGGAAGAAGGGGGCTTCCCTGGTGGCACAGTGGTTGAGAGTCCGCCTGCCAATGCAGGGGACACGGGTTCGTGCCCCGGTCTGGGAAGATCCCAAATGCCACGGAGCAGCTAGACCTGTGAGCCATGGCCACTGAGCCAGCGCGTCTTGAGCCTGTGCTCCGCAATGGGAGAGGCCACAACTGTGAGAGGCCCGCGTACGGAAAAAAAAAAAAAAAAAGGAAGGAAAAGAAAGACCCCCTGTGAAGGTTGAGTATTTAAACACATAAAAGTTTTGACAGAGATTTAATTTTCAATATATTAAAAGCTCATATAAAGCTTATCTTAGTTCAGGTGTCCAAGAAGCAGACAATAAAACAGAATTAAAAATGGGAGGATTTTATTAGGTGTATTAGTTACCTGAGGCTGCCATACAAAATACCATAAACTGGGTGGCTTAAACACCAGGAATTTATTTGCTCACAGATCTGGAGACTAGAAGCTGGATACCCAGGGGTCACCAGGGTTGATCCTGAGGGCTGAGAGGGAAAGTCTGTTCCATACTTTTCCCCTAACTTCTGGTGGTCTCAGGGGTTCCTAGGCTTGTAGATGGTTTTCTCCTCATGTTCTCAGTTCATCTTCCCTCTGTAAGTGTCTGTATCTTCACATGGTGCTCTTTGTAGAAGGAGACCAGTCATTTTGGATTAGGGGCCCATCATATTTCAGGGTGACCTCATCTTAACTAGCTACATCTGCAACAACCCTATGTCTGAATAAAGTCAGCTTCTGAAGTATTGGGGGGATAAGACTTCAAAATATGAACTTGGGTGGAACACAATTTAACCCATAACATTAAGGGAACAGCCTGTGTGAAAGGAAATCAGGAGGGAGCCCAGCAGGCTGGAGGTGGGGAGGGCATCAGAGATGGAGAGAGAGGGTATAGACTGCCTTCTAGTCTAAGGAAGGGTCAGGAAGTCATAGGGGAGTCAGAGTCAGTCAACAAAGCAGTTCTGCGTCTCCTAGGGATGGGTCTGCCTCGGTATCCTCACCACACTCCACACGCGGTCATTGGCAGGAAGCAGCCCAGGAGGCGTGGCCTCAGCGTAAATAAGGCCGTAGGTTTCAAAGTGGGAGGCCTGGGCGGCACCTTCTCATGGCTGCTACACCAGGAGAGATAAAGGGATAGGGGGTGATTTACAATAAAGGAAATATAAAAGGTTCAGTTTCGCTGGTAGTCACAAAAGTGAAATGTAAGACAGCAGACCTTTTTTTTTAATTTTAAAATTATCCAAGTAAGAGTTCTTTTTTTAAATGAGGATGTCCAGTGCTGGTGAGAGTGAGGTGGACAGGCTGTTGTTAATGTAAATTGGTTTATCCATTCTGGAATGCAATTTGGTAAAAAAAAAAAAAAAGTGTCTTTTTAAGTAACCACATGTGTCTTTTTAAGTAACCTTCAGTCTCCTAGGACTCATGTGATTATGTGGTACCCACCTGCTCTCTCACTCCCTCTGGTCAGGAAGAGATGGGAACACAGGGGAATGAGATATGGCTTAGAGGGCTCCTCCTTCTCACCCCCTTCATTTCTAGCCTCATAGCCACCGTCAAACAGAGACACAATTCTCCACCTTCAGAGGAACCTCACAACACCAAAGTCATATCTACAGTGGAGAAGTAGGACATCTACTTGGCTGAGCGACCTTCCTTTCAGTGGTCGGTTAGCCGTTGCCACAGCTTAGCTTGATGAAGTCAACAATTCCAGGAAGATGCTGTATTTTGCACATCAGGCAAATGGACAGTGAAAACTCTTTTCTTCCCTTCCTTCTCCCAACCAAGAAGGAGATCATTAAAAACAGATATAAGAACTTCTTTGTAGGGCTTCCCTGGTGGCGCAGTGGTTGCGAGTCCGCCTGCTGATGCAGGCGACACGGGTTCGTGCCCCAGTCCGGGAAGATGCCGTGGAGCAGCTGGGCCTGTGAGCCATGGCTGCTGAGCCTGCGCGTCTGGAGCCTGCGCTCCGCAACGGGAGAGGCCACATTAGTGAGAGGCCCGTGTACCGCCAAAAACAAACAAACAAACAAACAAACAAAAAACTTCCTTGCAAAATGTCCAATCTAATTTTCAACTCAAATGGTTCAGTGGACTTTTCATTCACCTGACATGGAAGAAACTAATTTATGTTCAATATTGGAGAAGAGGGAGTCAAAAGAGAAGGGGAAATTCACCATTCCAGGAACAATTGCTTGTGAACAAGCTTTAAAACTCTCATACTGTTACGGTGGCATGCATCTGAAACTCCACTTCCAGATGCCTCCCGACCATATTACTCATATGATTTCACCCCACATCCCTCCAACTCATTCCAGTTTGTCAGGACATCTCAACTTTTAAGTTCTCCCCTCTCCCCAGAGTGCCACTGTATTGTTTCTTGGATTTGACTAGAGTGCCTTAGTTTGTCCCATCAACTTTTTTTTTCTCTGGGAGGCAGTCGGCACATTTTAGAGGACTTTACAGCATTAAAGAAAAAAAGGGGAAGAAAGCCCTTCCTTATGTCTGCTCTGAATTTGTTTGTGTTCTATTCTGTGTGTATCCCTCCTTTGTCCTGTCCTCTGCATCAGATGGAAAGTAATCATCCTGCCTGAAATGTATCTATAGCCAAGGCTCCATGTAAATTACAGAGAGAGATGACAAATTTCATGGCCTGGTTATGGTAAAAATGGCAAATTTCACAGTTTGTCATGGATTAATAGAAAAGGAAAACAAACACAAATGAAGTCATCCCAATTGTTAGAAATAATTCCAGAGTGACTATTTGATGAATTTAAACAATGGGATGGAATGCAGGCCATTCAACACGTAACCCACGATTTTAAATTTAATAAAGGACCTTGTAGCTTTATACTCAAACATCCTCATGCTGAAGGTTGAATTCAAACACACTTGCACTTCAGCCTGAGCCCGTAATGAGCACGCTCCAAATTCCAAAAACCTGAGTTTACCCTTCTTCACGAAAAATAATAAAGCATCCATGAAATGTTTTCACGATGAACCATGGATTGCAGATTTTCAGGGTCGTTGGTGACATCATGATAGATGAGGAGATTTATCTACACGTTTGGAAATGTTACACAGCTCAGTTGCTCCACCTGGAAAATATCTTTAAAAGATTAAGGGACTGAGCCCATCTTCATAGTTCATTCCCTTTCGTTCTAGTTTCAACTTTATTCCCTATCCTTGCTCATTCTCAGTTACTACCGCAACCTTGTGAAGAACGTGTTGACCAGGGCTTCATTCACCATGGGATTCTGAGAAGGGTCTTAGGGAAGAATTGGGTAATCCATCATCATCTCTTTAAACTCAGATTCTGTAGCCTGGGCTTAAGGCCTGGCATTCCTGCGGCTTTGGTAACTGTTTCTCCACATTGTCCAAAATCCCTCAAAAGAATTCCTCATTGTTTCAGAAACTGAGCAGTGTTATTGCACTGTACCTCATTTCTGTGTCTGTATTTGGCTTATGATCCAAGCAGTTCTTGTGTTTTTCTATAGCATTCATGTCTGGAATCTGAAAAACAAATTCCAAGATTATAGTAGAATTACATACAGCCAAAATTACATTCATTAGAGCTAAAGTTTTCAGGTTGCCTGATACTTGTCAATCCAATCAAATTGACCATCAAAATGTAGTCTGCATAAACTGTTAACCACTTTAGATTCTTCCACAGAAATGAAGACCTCTCACTAGACTGTAAGTGCTAACGTATATGCAGGTGAATAAAAGTAGGAAGATAAAACAAGCGGTGACATTTGATGCCTTCAAGCACTAGGGTTTAGCAACTGTCCAAAAGTCTCAGGTGGAATAGGCACAGGACAGGATTTATATTATAAAAGTGCTATTCTACATCCCTAATAAAGAAGGCATAGCTCATTTTCCACCTCTGCATATTCAAAGCAATCACGTTTGGTTTATTGTCAGCTTTGAAAATCATGACTAAGTAATCCGGAATTTAGAAATAAACAACAAAGAGTAGTCAGATACTGATGCCTCTTTTTTTACTTTATTGGGAGATTTTTAAGTCCATGGAAAAAAAGACAAGCAGAATGATTCCGGCTTCACCTTCAATCCCACACTTTCAACTTGCTCACATATGTCACCCTGTAATGTTCCTGTGTGTTTGTCTTACCTACACAACTAGACTGTAAGTTCCTTCAGGGGAGGGTCTCCATCATCTTTTAATCCATCCTGGAAGCACTGAGAATAATTCAAGGCCATAAGTTCTAGCTGACTTGAGAGACACTCCTCAGGACCCCATCAAGGCCATCAGTTGCACAGCTTACCAATTTCACTTTAGTCATTTGCAACGGGTCTTCCTAAATCACTGCTAAGGACTCAAGTCTCCAGAGCTCCATGGAGTATCACCACTTAATATTCCCAGCACTGCCTTAGAAAACAGTTTCATATGCAAATATAGCCACTCAGCTTTCTGATCAGAGAAGCTTCACATTAAGCAAAGGCTGCTGGAACATCTGGTGTCCCATCAAGTTCCGAATAGCACCATCAGTAAAGAGTGAGCCCCATTTGGAGCATGAGGATAAAGGCACTAGCCTCTGGCTGAGCCCCCGATGCATATTGCTGATGGAATCTGAAGACAATAGTCATTTGCTCTAAGTCTGTGACAAATGATATAGGTTCTGGCAGATAAGAAAGAACTGAAATTTGAACCTGTTTTAAGGCCACAGGATCTTATGTTCACTAGTGCTCTGTTGTCTTAATTCTCATTCCCTGATAAAAAAAAGTCTCTGCAGTTTTCTGGGGGGTGAAGTAGGGATTGGTGGGCAATACCACTGAGCCATTATAGACGAAGGAACTTCCCAAAATCAGAGGTTGAGCAAGGAGTTGGGTGTAAAGCTGAAATCTGAAGAATCCAAAGCAGGCTTGAAGCAAAGGCTAAAACCAAGGGGCCAGAAGCAGGAATGGAAAGTAGAAATCCAGAGTTAGAAGCTGAAGCCCTGGTGGATCAAAAGTGATCAATCTAATACCAATGAGCCATAGTCTAAAACATGGCCTTTTTTTTTTTTTTTTTGCTTGCTCTCATATACCCTTTTAAAACAGATGCTTAGATAAGCCATAAAGAACAAAGGAAAAATGTACATTGCCTCTTCTTGGTGTTTCTTTCATCTCACAGGATAAATGACAGGGTTTTCTAAAATTATCCAGTGGAAAACTCAGACCCTATTTGAGTATTCTTTTTTCTTTTTTTTTTTTTTTTTTTTTTGCGGTATGCGGGCCTCTCACTGTTGTGGCCTCTCCCGTTGTGGAGCACAGGCTCCAGACGCACAGGGTCAGCGGCCATGGCTCACGGGCCCAGCCGCTCAGCGGCATGTGGGATCTTCCTGGACCGGGGCACGAACCCGCGTCCCCTGCATCGGCAGGCAGACTCTCAACCACTGCGCCACCAGGGAAGCCCCGAGTGTTCTTGAAGTAGGAGGTTGGATCACTTGACCTCTCTTCTTAACCCCATCTAGTGCATCAAGTTGAAAAGCTAGCCCTGACCTTTTTCAACAAATCCTTGAATTCCCCATTTGGGGTTTTGTGGCTGCATGAGAGGCAGGGCTTGGTCTTATTAGGCTGGGTGCAGGTGGAAGTGGTAAAGATGTGGTTGATACCCTTCAGTAGGGGTTATTAGAGGTGCAAAATGATACACTCAGGCTGAATGAATAGCCAGAGGTTCCACACAGCTTCCTCCTCCTCTGCCTGATACCTGTCAGTTACATTTCATCTTGTATTGCTCTTCAGTCTGCCGGAGGGCAACTGGTAGACCTTTCTAACTGACCTAAAACATCTCCAGGTATCCTGATGCCAGAGCTATGGTGGCAATCAGGTTATAGGTTAATGATTAGCTGTGAGGTTAAATTAACTTAAATCTGATAATGCAGACTTGGGTTTGCCACTTACCAACTCTGGGGCTTTGAGCAAACTACTTAATCTCTTTAAGACTAATGTGTTAAATTTGTCAAATGGTTTTCTTCAAGATGTATGTATTCATTAGGGATTTGTCAAATGGTTTTCTTCAAGATGTATGTATTCATTAGAGAGGCACATGAGGCTGTTGCTGATGATGGTGATGACGATGATGATGATGATGATGGTGGTGGTGGTGGTGGTGGTGGTGATGATGATGATACCTATCAGCCACTTTACCCAACAGCAATTAATTTTCTACTGGTATAGGTCAGCCAGCTCTGCTCCAGGCAAGACTCAGCGATTCAGGTTGTACCTAGTAAGTGGTTCTGACTGGAGCCCCATTAAATCCTCTTCAACTGCACAAGGAAGGAGGAAAGCAAGAAAGCCAAGAATCTCATGGAGATTTAAGAGGCTGAGTCTATTTACACCCCATTGACCAGAATCAGTCCCACAGCTTTACCTAGATTCAGTGGGCTTGGGGAATGTTCCAGAAAGAGGAGGGGAAACACACACATTGGTAAGTATTGCTAGGATCTGCCCTAGCCACCGTGGAGGCAGTTCATCTAGCTATTGGCAGCAGTTCGTGGAACTGGGCATGGAGAATCTGGAACATTAGAAACCAGGCTATGAATCAAAGAAGCAAGGGCTATAGCAGAGATTAGGAGGACACATCTTCATAGATGAGGAGCTGACAAGGGATAAATATAACCGTTTTAGTGGGCCTGGTCATCATCACCTCATTTATCCAATACTTTCCTGGATAAATGAGAATGGGAATCCCTCCTTAGTCCAATCCTAACTAATATGATGTGAAGCCTGGATGTCTTTGTAAAGCCACTTTCCAAAAGCTGTTGAGATTGCTATAAATTGGTACAGTCAGGAAAAGCTTCAAAGAAAGTTAAGAACTTGATCTATGTTTTCAAATAGGCAAAGAACTAGACAATTGATACAAGGGTGAAAAGTTCATATGCTGTTCGCTGTTTTGTCCCCTAATTACCAAGGAAGATGATGAAAATTAAAGAAGGGAGGGTCACTAAAATTTTTGGTCATAGAGTGAAAATGGTCATAGGATGAAAATATATCCTTCCATTTAAAAATATTTTAATGTTATAGGCAAATTATTTTTTTAAAAGATACCTTCTTCAGCCATAAGTTCTGAACTTGATGGTACAGACTTCATGTTTACAGATAAAGGGAGAGTTGCAATGTAGAAAATTGCCAAAAAGCATCCCTAATCTTCTTACAAAATTGTCTAAGAGTCTCATGATACATGTGCTTTCTGCTTTAACTGAACAAAGAAAATAAAAGGGAGGGTTGGGGGAGGAAAGTAAGTATTGTGACAAGGAATGGACCTAAGGGAAAAGAAATACTCAGAAAGTGATCAATAATTCTTCCATATTTTCTTCTAGGGTACAAGGGAAAAAGTCAAGGGCTTTACCACCAAATTTAGATAAAGTCTAGTAGCTTGAGAACTTTTCATGCCAAAGCATCAGTGTTCCAATCCCTAGGGATACTATATGTATGTTATAAAAAGAAAATGGAACCAACTTACAGTTCATGCACCTACAGATCTTCCTCACTTGAGTGACTTCTCAATTATTAGAGGCCCGTAGATGAATGAAAATGTAAGTCTGTTATGTAGCACCTGATAAGAGAAATATGGAGAGGCTGATATATACACATTACCCAGTTGTTATATTTATTATATTTTACTTTAATTAGTTTTCCTTTTAAAGCTAAAACATGATCATAGGTAATGGAATTTAATTAACTTTTACAGGTCTGTTCCAACAAATAATGTAACCTATTTTTAATGCATTTCTAAGAGCAGAAGCATTTACCTTTCTCTGTGATATAAGTTATCTATACCGAAACAACTTATTTTCTCTAAAACCATTTCTTCCTCCTGAAGCTCCTAATTCTTATAATGTTTCCCCCCATGTTGGTTATTTATCTTTTGTTTCTCAGGCCCACAGCCTTCCCTTCTACACTCTGCTGGGTATTGCTGGGTCTGGAAGCCTGCAAACTACATTTCCCAGATTCCTTGCCAGCTGACTTCTTGTTCATGTCCTGCCAGTTGGAGGAACTGTTTGAAGATTAGAAAGTGGGAGGAAAGACAGAAGCAGTGTTTTTTGTTGTTGTTGTTGTTTTGTTTTTTCTCTGCTTCTTATTTCAACAACACAGCAGTCGCTAGGAATTTCTGATGGTATGGTGACAGCAGGCGCAGAGGAACTACAGCCTCTAGAGCCCCAGAGTGGGCAGCCCTGACCATGGTTCTGGTTACCTCAAGGCAGCATTCCGTTGGCAGTTTTGGCAGCAGCAGGTCTGGGCTCCTAAGCTCCAGTCCGAGAGCACCAGAAGCCTCCTCCTTTTTCTATTAGTCTGTCCAGGTATAAAGCCCTGACGTCATGCATGACCATTCTCCCTCTCTGGTACAGCTTGTCAATCATCTTTTGCTTCATAATATTCTTCACACGTGTATATTCGTTCTTTTCTATTCTCATTTACTCTGCCTCGGCCCACTCCTCATTGCCTGCTTGTTTCACGGGACCCCACAATATTCCCCCAGACATGAAACTGGGAGAGACCTGCATTTAAATTTCAGTTCTTCCAGTTACTTGCTGTGTGGACTTGGACAAGTGATTTCACTTCTTTAAGACTCAGTTTCCTCATCTGTAGTAATAATAAGCAAAAATCGTTAAGTTATTGAGAACTACAATGTACTTGGGGCTCTGTTATCATTCTCTATTTTAATACTTATCATAATCCCATGATGTATGGGTTATGATTCTTTCATTTTTATAGTTGAAAAAACTGAGGTTTAGCAGAGTTAAGGAATTTGCTTAAGATCTCACTGCTGATTAAGGGAGGAAGTTGGGGTTGAACCCAGGTACCTCTGACTTAAAAGACTGTGCTCTGAAGCTTATTTAAGTGCAGATCATAATATAGATATTGTGAGGTTATTGCAATGATTAAATGAGATGTGTAAAGCGTGTATAGGGCCAACATATAATAAGCATGTAATTGAATGATGGATTTTATGTCATAAAAGTACTATAGTGTTCTTTATATCTTATATAGTCTTCTTTATAACTTATTACATGTGTATATCAATAGCCCTATATATCCTGCTTTGATCATCTTAACCCAAATGATTAGGTGTTTATCCCCCTTAGAAACTTATATGAGAGTTAATAGGAAAATAGGTTTTGCCTTATGGTTAGTTTTGCTGGAACATATAAGTTTTATAGATAGATTCACACTCGCATTAAAGTACCCATATATTTCCTTATGTATTAATTTGTTCATACATGAATATACCCTTTTCTTTTTGTGTAGGCATAGTCTTAGTTGACACTTAACAAAACTTACTTACACTTGAATCTTTAATGTTTTGGACATTAGAAGAGCAATCAAGATAAGTGGAAAAGCCAACTTCTAGGAAGCAGGAGTTGGCCCAAGGAGGTCAGGAGCAACCCAATTAGAGAAAAAGGGGGAAAATCCTAAAGGCAGATCCCATGCAAGCCTAGAGTTAGAACACAGATCCAGTGAATTCTGTTTCAAAATACAGTATATTTTTTCACATAGTCTAGCTATGTTCTTCACTGAACCACTGGCTTTATTTGTTTCAATAATAATGTTTTATACCCCAAAGTCAAAGATTAGCAAAGTTAGGAACCCAAGCAAACTTTTTGGTATCTTCTGTTACCAATTCTTAAAATTTCTGGAGCATCACCTCATATTCAAAGGATTTTATTTTTAAAGCAACCCGTCTCTCCTTTCTTACCATTTGTGGATAATTAGAATTAGCTCCTCAGGAGGTTCATGGTATAGCAAAAAGAGGAGTGAATGGGGGTCAGGAGACCTAGGGTCTGATGGTGACTCTGATGCTAAACATTGTGAACTTTTTGAGCCTTCATTCTCTCCTTCGTACAATGAGACCTGTAGTTCCACCTGTTGCAGAAATTTTGGCTTTAATTAAGAATGATGGGGCTTCCCTGGTGGCACAGTGGTTACGAATCCACCTTCCAATGCAGGGGACATGGCTTCGAACGCTCATCTGGGAAGATCCCACATGCCATGGAGCAACAAAGCCCGTGTGCCACAACTACTGAGACTGCGCTCTAGAGCCCACAAGCCACAACTACTGAGCCCACGTGCTGCAACTACTGAAGCCCACACTCCGCAACGAGAAGCCACAGCAATGAGAAGCCTGTGCACCGCAAGGAAGAATAGCCCCTGCTCGCCACAACTAGAGAAAGCCCGTGCACAGCAAAGAAGACACAACACAGCCAAAAAGAAAAAAAAGAATACTATTCCATTCTGATTCATTGCAATGAATTGAAGCATAACCAAAGCGTGAATCTGGCTGCATTCCAAAATTCTGCCTCTGGGAACTCTAATCTTAACAATTTCACAGAACATTCAGTTGACCAAATGCTCTGAGCAACCACTCCGTGTGCATTTGCTTAATGTTCTGGAGGATTCAGGACCCAGTACCAACCTCCAGGGAGCTTATCGTCGAACTGGTGAAGCGACACCAAAGAGAAAATGCAAATACAAGGTGAAATAGGACATGAATCAATTTTTTTGAGTGATAAGCAGAAAATAGTTTTGGGAACAATCACGGACAAAGAAGAAGGCATGGGCCATTTGAGGGAGAGTTTAAAGGCAAGTTTGACCAAAGTGGAATGAGTGAAGAAGAGGGAGAGGATGAGTAGAAAACAGTATGGGCAGAGTAAAAACTCTCGAATCCCCGTATAAGAAAACTTGACATCATTCACCACACAGTAGGGAACCATTATTAGGTTTTAAACAAGAAAATGATAACTTCTAAAGAATCACGAAGGCTGTCAAAATTGTTATTGGTCATGACATACAGATGTTTCATACATCTGAATGAACCACTAAACCTTCAGAACTTGGTCTTTATCTCATTTAATTGGATGAGTTGGTCGGGTTCTCACAATCCATAAGAGCTTTATTTCAAACATACAAGTCACACTTACATTCTTTTAAGTGTCTTTTGCTTCAATTAAGATACCTCCAACTTAAAGTGAATAAAGATCAAAACTAGTAGCTAGTGACAAAGTAAAAGCATCAAAAAATCCCAGTCTCTAGAACTTTCTCTTTCTTATTTATTTTTTTAACTAGATGTTATTTTACAAGGGGCTATTGAGCCTTTACACTCCTCTCACATCTTTATACACATGTTGCTTATTCATTTCTTCAGTTTTGCAGTAAAGTTAAAACTCTGTCTTCATCCCAAGAAGACAATAGATTACATTTTAGGGGAAGACAATGCCAATCACTTGGGTGGCTGGTGGATATTTCCTTGTTTTGTCATATTTAAAAGAACCAGACAGAAAACTTCCAGCATTCACCACCAAGGATTGGAGAGAGAAGAAATATCTATCTATTAGCATGAAACTTTGCTGTTTTCTCTACTGAATTAACTCCAATCATTTTTAAGAAAGAACGTTTCAATACATTTTTCTGACAGGTAGGAAATTAACTACATACCAGAAGCTATTGAATTCGACTTTAATAGTATCAATAAACATTTCTGATTAAATTATGAAATTGATTTTATAATTTTGACCGTTATGTTTTTACATCAATATCATCATATGGCAGTAAATGTAGTTACCACTTCCTTATTGATCTCAGACATGGCACTCTAAAGTATTCATTTGACTATATTACAAAATCAAACTTGATTTCCGGTAGTACTGCAGTAACTTCAGGTCATAATCTAGTCTGAAGAATCAAAATAGATGAATTATTCAGTTATTAAAAGACATATTTTTCCTTGGAGGAAAAGGAACACTTTGGTCAAGCCATCCTTAATGATTGTGTTATAGGATATTTCTCCATGTGGGATTACTTTGTGTGGGTCTCACATAAATATACTATTGCCTCCCACTTATGTGTTATCAATCATGTTTCTTGTGAATAACATAAATACCACTCGAAGAGAAAGAAAAGTTTATCCTTCCTACTTAGGAATTCAACCAAAATGCAATGTTTCCATGACTTTAAAAACCAATGTCTTGGTCTCCCCAGCACATCCCATCAAAATAATACTAATACATTGAGCCACTGCATTTCCTGAGAGAGTTACGTACCTCATGTGACTTTCACTGCATACATTTTTTATTAGAGTATTTGTTTTGCAATGTTGTATTAATTTCTGCTGATAAACTAACTGAATCAGCTATATGTATACATATATCCCCTCCCTCTTAGACCTCCCTCCCACCCACCCACATACCCCATCCCACCTATCTAGGTCATCACAGAGGAATGAGCTAAGCTCCCTGTGCTATACAGCAGGCTCCCACTAGCTATCTATTTTACACATGGTAGTATATTTATGTCAAATCTAATCTCCCAATTCATCCCACCCTCCCCTCCCCCCGCTGTGTCCATATATCTGTTCTCTACATCTGTGTCTCTATTCCTGCACTGGAACTAGGTTCATCTGTACCATTTTTCTAGATTTCACATATATGCATTAATATACAATATTTATTTTTCTCTTTTTTGACTAATTCACCCTGTATGACAGACTCTATGTCCATCCATGTCTCTACAAATGACCCAATTTCATTCCTTTTTATGGCTGAATAATATCCCATTGTATATATGTACCGCACCTTCTTTATCCTTTCATCTGTCGTTGGACATTTAGGTTGTTTCCATGCCCTGGTTACTGTAAATAGTGCCACAATGAGTATTGGGGTACATGTGTCTTATTGAATTATGGTTTTCTCAGGGTATATACCCAGTAGTGGGATTGCTGGGGCATATGGCAGGTCTATTTTTAGTTTTTTAAGGAACCTCCATACTGTTCTCCATAGTAGCTGTATCAATTTACATTCCCACCAACAGTGTGAGAGGGCTCCCTTTTTTCCAGACCCTCTCCAGCAATTATTGTTTGTAGATTTTTTATTGATGACCATTCGGACCGGAGTGAGGTGATACCTCATTGTAGTTTTGATTTGCATTTCTCTAGTTATTAGTGATGGCGAGCATCTTTCATGTGCCTCTTCGCCATCTGTATGTCTTCTTCAGAGAAATGTCTATTAGGTCTTCTGCCCATTTTTTGATTAGGTTGTTTATTTTTTTATTTTGAGCTGCATGAGCTGTTTGTATATTTTGGAGATTAATCCTTTGTCTGTTGCTTCATTTGGAAATATTTTCTCCCATTCTGAGGGTTGTCTTCTCTTCTTATTTGTGGTTTCCTTTGCTGTGCAAAAGATTTTAAGTTTAATTAGGTCACATTTGTTTATTTTTGTTTTTATTTTCATTACTCTAGGAGAGGGGTCATAAAGATCTTGCTTTGATTTATGTCAGAATGTGTTTTTCCTGTTTTCCTCTAGGAGTTTTATAGCATTTGGTCTTACATGTAGGTCTTTAATCCACTTTGAGTTTAGTTTTGTGTATGGTGTTAGGGAGTGTTCTTTTTTTTTGAATTTAATTTAATTTAATTTAATTTTTTTGTACAGCAGGTTCTTATTAGTTATCTATTTTATACATATTACTGAATATAGGTCAATCCCAGTCTCCCAATTCATCCCAGCCCCCCACCCCTGCTTGCCCCCCTTGGTGTCCATACTTTTGTTCTCTCTATTTGTGTCTCTAATTCTGCCTTGCAAACCAGTTCATCTGCACCATTTTTCTAGATTCCACATATATGTGTTAATATACAATATTTGTTTTTCTCTTTCTGATTTGCTTCACTCTGTATGACAGACTCTAGGCCCATCCATGTCTCTACAAATGACCCAATTTCATTCCTTTTTATGGCTGAGTAATATTCCATTATATATATGTACCACAACTTCTTTATCCATTCGTCTGTTGATAGGCATTTAGGTTGCTTCCATGATCTGGCTATTGTAAATAGTGCTGCAATGAACATTGGGGTGCATGTTTTTTTTGAATTGTGGTTTTCTCTGGGTATATGCCCAGTAGTGGGATTGCTGGTTCATATGGTAATTCTATTTTTAGTTTTTTAAGGAACCTCCATACTGTTCTCCATAGTGGCTGTATCAATTCCCGTTCCCACCAACAGTGCAAGAGGGTTCCCTTTTCTCCACACCCTCTCCAGCATTTGTTGTTTGTAGATTTTCTGATGATGCCCATTCTAACAGGTGTGAGGTGATACCTCAATATAGTTTTGATTTGCATTTCTCTAATAATTAATGACGTTGAGCAGCTTTTCATGTGTCTCTTGGCCATCTGGATGTCTTCTTTGAAGAAATGTTTACTTAGGTCTTCTGCCCACTTTTTTATTGGTTTGTTTGATTTTTTAATATTGAGCTGCATGAGCTGTTTATATATTTTGGAGATTAATCTTTTGTCTGTTGCTTTGTTTACAAATATTTTCTCCCATTCTGAGGGTTGTCTTTTCCTCCTGTTTATAGTTTCCTTTGCTGTGCAAAAGATTTTAAGTTTCATCAGGTCCCATTTGTTTATTTTTTATGTCCATTAGTCTAGGAGGTGGGTCAAAAAAGATCTTGCTGTGATTTATGTCAAAGAGTGTTCTTCCTGTGTTTTCCTCTAAGAGTTTTTTGTTTTGTTTTGTTTTGTTCGCTTTGCGGTACACGGACCTCTCACTGTTATGGCCTCTCCCATTGTGGAGTACAGGCTCCTGATGTGCAGGCTCAGCAGCCATGGCTCTCGGGCCCAGCCGCTCCACGGCATGTGGGATCTTCCCAGACCGGGACACAAACCCGTGTCCCCTGCATCAGCAGGCAGACTCTCAACCACTGCGCCACCAGGGAAGCCCTCCTCTAAGAGTTTTATAGTGCCTGGTCTTACATTTAGGTCTTAATCCATTTTGAGTTTATTTTTTGTGTATGGTGTTAGGGAGTGTTCTAATTTCACTCTTTTACATGTAGCTGTCCAGTTTTCCCAGCACCACTTATTGAAGAGACTGTCTTTTCTCCATTGTATGTTCTTGCCTCCTTTGTCATAAATTAAGTGACCATATGTGTGTGTTTATCTCTGAGTTTTCTATCCTGTATTATTATTATTATTATTATTTTTTTTTTTTATTTTTTTTTTGCTGTACGCGGGCCTCTCACTGCTGTGGCCTCTCCCGTTGTGGAGCACAGGCTCCGGACACACAGGCCCCGCGGCCATGGCTCGCGGGCCCAGCCGCTCCGCGGCATGTGGGATCCTCCGGGATCGGGGTACGAACCCGTGTCCCCTGCATCGGCAGGCAGACTCTCAACCACTGCGCCACCAGGGAGGCCCTATCCTGTATTATTGATCTATATTTCTGTTTTTGTGCCAGTACCATATTGTCTTGATTACTGTAGCTTTGTAGTATAGTCTGAAGTTGGGGAGCCTGATTCCTCCAGCTCCGTTTTTCTTTCTCAAGATTGCTTTGGCTATTCGGGGTCTTTTGTGTTTCCATACAAATTGTAAAAATTTTGTTCTACTTCTGTGAAAAATGCCTTTGGTAATTTGATAGGGTTTGCATTGAGTCTATAGATTGCTTTCGGTAGTATAGTCATTTTCACAATATTGATTCTTGAAAAAATTTCTGTTATATGGCCCATTTAAAACCAATGGAAATTTTTATTCAGCAAAAAATAAATATAATAATTTATACATCAAATAATAGATCTTCAATAAATAGACTCCAGAATCTTCAATTTGGAAGCAATCATAAAGCTCAATTCATCCAGTGTTCCCCAAAGCAGAATTGTCCTGTGTACCATCCCAGAAAATGACCAACTGATCTATCTCAACAGCACTGGAGCCAGAGGACTTTCTCTTTTCTAGATAGGTCATTCCATTCATGAATAATAGTGAATATTGGAAGTTTTTTCTTATAAAACACTAAAATTTATTTACTGATTGATTTAATGCTTAAAGGGGGAAAGCATTATGAAAACTGTCACTTCAATAAAAGTGAGTCTAGCCCTAGATATTAGTCTCCTATTTTATTATAAGAATATCTTACTGGTTTAATTTATGCAGGATAAGAAAATCTCTGAAAGACAAGATATTTCCAGAAAGTTTGAAAGAGGCAAAACAACAGAAATCTAATATTTTTATTATGCTGACCAAGATGTTGGATTTCTACAGAGCTGGAGATTTGAAAAGTACATGACAGTACATGACTTATTGCTCCAAGCTCATTAAAATGAGCACTGCTCTCACTAGGATGATACCTATTCATTGTTTTAACAATTAATGGATAGGCTCTGAGATAGAATGATTAATTCAATAATTTATTTGTTAGGCAACTCTATAGAGTGTATTCTTCTCTGTGTCCAGCTCTCTACAAGACTGTTAAGAGTAAGCTGAGCATAATCTCTCCTCTCACAAGCCGGTGGGAGAAACAGACAGCAACTAAGAATGCAGAGAGCACATAGTGTGCAAAGAGAAGGTTCTGTGATCAGAAGGAGAAAGCCCAGTTTCCACCAGGAGTTCTATCCTGAATTGATTGTCTTGCCTGGATTACTGCAACTGGCTTTCTAACAACCAATTCAATTCTGCTTCACTCAAATTCACCTTTCATACTTGTTTGTGATGATTTTTCTAAAATACTAACCTGACTATGCTATTCCCTTGCCTTCAAGCAAAAGTTCATGCTCCTTGGTGTGATATACAGTCATTTATAAGAAGTTCCTACTGTCCTCCAGCCATTTCTCTCAGTACCAGCCCCACCTCATACCTTGTCCTCCAGCCACACTGACTTCCTTGTGGATGTCCAGACACTCAGGGCTCGCTCACCTCTGGGTCTTCATCCACAAGGATCTCTTCACTGAGGATGACTGTCCTTCCTTGTTTTCTTCATAGAACAAATTCGATTGAAGCCTCAGATCTCAGCCCAAAGTATCTTTTCAGGAAGTCATTCTGAGTCTCCCAATCGGGGTCTGGCATTTTTCTTCTTGGTTCAAGAGCACCTTGTGTTTACCTTAATTATGAATAGTAAGTTACTGAAAGCCTGTAGCGGTTATGATCCATACCACTTAGGTTTTGTGATCACCTTATCCAAAGAGAGAGAGAGAGAGAGGGAAGGATGAGGAAGAGATGGAGGAAGGGAAGAAGGGAGGAAGGAAGGAAGGGAATACACCTATTTCATAGGTTATTATTAAGCAGTAAAGAAAATTTTTGTGTAAATAAATTACTTAACTTACATCTTCCATAGATCTCAACCTTTCTTGAGTGTTGATA
Source organism: Mesoplodon densirostris (assembly GCF_025265405.1). Lineage (NCBI taxonomy): Eukaryota > Metazoa > Chordata > Mammalia > Artiodactyla > Ziphiidae > Mesoplodon > Mesoplodon densirostris. Next base: position 57,608,494 of record NC_082674.1, read on the forward strand.
ATTATTAAATTGATAAATATTTAAAAGATGGGTGAGTTAGTGAGACTCTGTTAGTGGCTTTGAGTGGTCCAAAGGAGTATTTACAATGTTCACAGATTATATTCCAAGCCTTGTCTGCTCAGACATCCTTTAAGTAACTTAGTACCATGAAAGCTCCAGTTTGACTGCAGGTAAAGGACAGTCATCATGGGCTTCCTTGGAGCAAAAGTAGCTCTAGTGCTGACAGAGGGAAGGTTTGACTCATCAGATTTGGGTAGCACAATCTCATTCTTTACTGGTTACTATACTGAAGTTCATCCAAGGATAAGAAAATGTAGACAGACTTGCATGGAGGCAGATTCTACAATAGCAACACTGACAGGCAACCTGAAGACGTTTATCCTTAACATTGTTCAAAAGAGAAGGTTCTTACAAAAACAATCATCCATACTATCTCTAAGCCTCAGAACTTGAATTCAAGTTAAAAAGCAACAGGGCTTTCTTTTCCTTCTTCCTTCACTGTTTTTAAACTTTTGATGTTTTAAAAGTTTTAAATAAACTGCTCATTTAAAGTTCACAGCAATTTTTTCTCTGATAGTGAAATTTCAATTCCACCTTTGCAGATTAAAATAACATTGCTTGAGTCTGTGATGCCCCATGGAGAGAAGGTAATAAGCCACATGCACTTGGGGACATTGGAGACTCATTTTGGAAAGTAATCAAACATTACTCAATGCAAAACTTCTTCAGGCAGCCTTATAAGATCTAAAATGGAAAATTTAGTGTTCATGCTATATAGAATCATCACGACTCTTGGAACAGGAATTAGAAGAGTGTGATGTAGACCAGGGTTTGGCACACATTTCTGTAAAAAATCAGATAGTCAATATTTTAGGCTTTTCAGGCCATATGATCCCTGTTTCAGCTACTCAGCTCTGCCATTGTAGGCAGAAAGCAGTTACAGACAATATGTAAACAAATGAGTATGGCTGTGCTTTGATGAAACTTTATTTATGGGCACTGAAATTTGAATTTCATTTAATTTTTCCATGTCACAAGATATTCTTCTTTTGATTTTTTTTTAATCATTAAAAATCATTCTTAACTCCCAGGACATTCAAAAACAGACAATGGGCTGGATTTGGGCTGTCAGGCTATACTTTATCCATCCCTGCTCTAGAATATATGACAAGGTACCTCTGAGCTATTAGGTAGAAACCAAGCTATGCTGCAGGTAAAGTAAAGGATGAGGATTAGACTGCTCCTTCCCAGGTGTATGGGTACCCTTGGGGAAGCTTACAGGGACTCTTTGGGTAATACTCTGCCAATTCCCAGGAAAGGGATGAGAATACATTCAAATATTTTTACATGATTGCTATATTTTGAACTTTTCATACATTGCCTCATTTAAGCCATAAAATGGCCATATGAGGGCATTTTTATTCCTTTCATCCCCATTTTGCAGACATGTAAACTGAGGCCATAAAGGGTCGTATAACCTGGCCAAAGTCACACAGCAGCAAGGAGCAGGCATGAGATTCTCACTCAGTCTGCCTAACTGCAGGGTCCGTGTGTTTTCTATTCTACTACCCACAGCACAATGTCCCTGAATCTGCCACTACCTTTGGAATTCACCATTTATAACCGGCAAGTGAATGAATGGTGTGGGAGTCACCGGCAGTGGCATTCAAGGCCTTCCATACCTGCTTCCATGATACACATGATGTGGCTTCAATCTTGCTGTCCAACTCCTCTCCCACTCGTCCCTTACATGAACTCTTTGAATCCTGAAGATGTCCTGCCTCTGTGTTTTTGCCAAGGCCATTTCCTATCCAGAAATTCCTGGCCTCCCAGGCCCAGTTCAAATATTACCAGTACCAGGAGGCTTGTCTTGACCAGAACCTGAAAAGGACCCTTTTAACATGTGATTACCTTGTACCTCCCAGCTGCCCTCAAGATTATAGTCATTGATGTTTAGGTCTTATGCACCTGTTATTAGCTCCTTGAGGACAGATAAAGTACCACATGAATCTCTGAACCTTCATATATATTACATAGGTTGAGTGCTCAGTATTTGTTAAATGAGTTAACAATAAGATTCTTTATCCAAATAAAAAGCTACTGTCATCCTCAGTAAAATAAAGGGTAGATCCTTTAAGATGGACAATGGAGAGATGCTCTCCAACAGGGACGAGTGATTAGGCCACTGGATTTTGTCCCTCACATTGGAAATTCAGCTCTCCCTGGCTATCAGCTCAACACATCAACCCTGGGGCAGAGAAGGAACTTCTGCCTCTTTCACATTCTGTCCCAAGTATGGGTACAACCTTTTCCTGAATTCCCCGTAGTACAGCTGAAATGAGGCAGAAGCATTTAAACAAGAGTTTATTAGAGGCTAGAGGATGACAAAAGGGAAATACACATAAAGAGGGACTAGAAAATGGGATTGTATGAGTAACATATAGTTTACAGCTCTGCAGCTGAGTTCAGCCACAGGGAAGCCTGCATGTGCCTGACGCCACCTCACGTCCCCACTCCTGGGAGTGCATGTAAGTGTCCCTGGATTCTCTCAAATTGAGATTCGGGAAACATGGTCCCAAAGAGACAAAAGTTTGCTTTGACTCTGGCTATAACTTGCTGTCAAGACTTTCAGGTCTTTTGTTAGAGAAGCTACACTTTATCAGAAAAATAAGTTCCAGGGTGTCAACCTCTTTTAGGTCATAAATCATCTTGATCTGATGCAAAACCTCAAATCTGGGGAGAGGTAAAGTGCAGGAAATCAAAATCTGATACTGGATACAAAAAGAGAAGGGCTGGGCCTCCCTGGTGGCGCAGTGGTTGAGAGTCCGCCTGCCGATGCAGGGGATACGGGTTCGTGCCCCGGTCTGGGAGGATCCCATATGCCGCGGAGCGGCTGGGCCCGTGAGCCATGGCCGCTGGGCCTGTGCGTCCGGAGCCTGTGCTCCACAACGGGAGAGGCCACGACAGTGAGAGGCCCACATACCGCAAAAAGAAAAAAAAAAAAAAAAAAGAGAGAAGGGCTGTTTGCTGACTGTGTTGAGAGCAGAAGGTGCAAGTAGCTGAAATTGCAGAGGAAAGGACTTGGGTAATTATAACACAGACTTCTTACTAAAAGGATAGTTGGACCAGAGAAAGGCTATAAAATGTCTGGATATGGGAAAGATGTTTCAATGGAATTGAGGGCAGCCACCCTCAGAGTATCCCAGTTTATGACGGTTTGAAAGTAGGGACCAAGAGGCCAAGGTATAGACTGAGGGATACTTAGATTTCTTTTCAGCATTTGGGTGTCTTTAAATCATGGATTGAGGAATATGGCACTTGAAATGAGAACTCAACTTTGAATATAAAATCATGGGCAATTAATATGATTGTATTTTCTTTTTTTAATTTTTTAAATTTTTTTACTAAAGTATAGTTGATTTACAATGTGTTAGTTTCAGGTGTACAGCACAGTGATTCAGTTTTATATATTTTATATATATATATATATTCTTTTTCAGATTCTTTTCTCTTATAGGTTATTACAAAATACTGAGTAGACTTCCCTGTGCTATACAGTAGGTCCTTATTACTTATCTGTTTTATATATAGCAGTGTGTTTATGTTAATCCCAACCATAAGAACTATAAGAAAATACACTGAATGGTGTTAAGTAGAAACACGAAAAAGATGCATAAACTTTAGTGAGTTATTTATAATAGTTCAGAGAAAGAAAGATAGAGGGAAGGATAGAGAGAGATGCTGGAGAAACTTGTTGTGTGACCATGAGCAAGTCAATTTCTTCTGGGTTTCCCCATCTGTAAAATGGGAAATGTTTCCAGGGCTGAGTAAGGATCAAATGAGATAATAGAGGTGAAAGAGTTTTGAAAAGTAGAAGGCACTCTCCCAAATGGAAGGGATTATGATTAGCTAAATGCATTACAGACCCAGCAGCATCAGGAAGGCTCAACCTCTGGCAAACAGCAGTCCAACAGGTGATTTGAGTAAGGCTGAGGTTACATTTTGATTAACCCATATGAAGCCCTTACATCATCTAATGCAATGTGATACACCCAAACGGAGCGCCTTCAAGCCAAATTGGGCCTCTAGTTTCATGTTGTCATGATTGTGTTTTTCATTAACTTCAGTGACCCTTGCAGTTCCTCATCTAAGGAATGGGGTGGGAGGGGGGGCGGGGAGTGTCTGTAAGGAAGCCCGGGACAGAAGAGAGAAGCTTGGATTCTAAAGCAAGGGGACATTAACTTTCGCAAAAGAGTCAATTTAAAAACCATAAACAAAACCAATAGGTCAGTTAAGCAAGTGGGTCATTTAGACTTGCCAAAGCATGTAATGAAATAGATAAGAATGAGTTTGGGGGGGTGGTTTTGTTGTTTGTTTTGTCCCCCAAGGGAAGTACCCGGCAGGGTCATGCCTCGTTATTCATTTATCCCATGGTTGATATCTTTACTTGGTTTTATGTATAAATAAAATAAATGAAATTCACTTGACCATGTAGAATAAAATTCTTATTAGAAAAGCAAGAGTGGTGGAGAATATTCTTTGAATACTGTTTTTGTAAGTCCATTATTATAGATTTTTTAAAAGAGGCCGGGAGACTATTTGCAGAGAAAACACTCACCAAAGACCAAAGCAAAGGAAGAGTCCTGGTTTGGACCTCTTTGGTTTGAAAAGTAGCATTCAGTTCAGCATGACTAACAAGATAACCAGGCAAATGATTCATCAGGCTCATAACTCAGCAGGTGTATTGCTGCGCGCCCGCCAAAGAACTATTCACGGCTCGTTTCAAGCTGTGACTTCCTCTGTGTGGCAAGAACAAGAGAGGAAGATCAAGCCCTCAGGTTTCCTCCTGTGGGTGTGTGCACATCATTTTAGTTCATTCTACGCAGAAAATATTTATCAAACACTCCTTCTGTACTCCTAAATGACACTGGTGGTGGCGGGAATGGGAATGGAGGTAAGGAAATGAGAAGAATATAAAGGAGAAACTATCCCTGCACTCAAGGAATTTATGAACTAATTAGAAAAGTCCATGAAAGCAATTATTGAACTACAAGTTAAGTTATAGTAGTACAAACCCAAAAGCCAGGACACAGGCTATAGCACTAAATGAAAAGAAACATAAAACTAAGAATATACTCAAAATGAAAATTTGACTCAACGATTTTATATACGTATGTGTGTGTGTACATGTGTGTACATGTATATATATGTGTATGTGTGTGTGTGTAAGAGTCACATACACACTAACAATAATAATTACAAAATTACCTACCCAAATGTAACCCAAACTGGTTATTTCTGCATATGGGTTTATAGGTGATTTTTTTTCTTATTTATACAATTTTGTACTTTAACTTTCCTGCAATGAATAGAATTCACTCTTAAAACCAGGAAAAGAAATTACTAAAACACACACACACACACGCACATATGTCACATATGGCAAATGTGAACGCTGTGAGAAGAATAAGGAAATGTCCTAGAGGAATTTTGACTTCAAGGGGCAGAAGCCCTGGCAGATGGATGGATGCTCATAGGAAGCCTGAGAGGGTCTGATTTTCCACCTGAGACCCACGTGAGGGAAGTGGGCAGTCACCTCTGTAAGGCTACATGCAGGAAGAGGGGGTGCCATGGAGAGTTCTAGGTTCAGGTGAAAAGACCAGGACTGCATAAAGGTGAGCTGTTGGTGAGCTTCACCTCAGGACTCTGACTATCATCAAAATGACTCATTCTGGGGCTTCCCTGGTGGCGCAGTGGTTGAGAGTCCGCCTGACGGTGCAGGGGACACGGGTTCGTGCCCCGGTCCGGGAAGATCCCACATGCCACGGAGTGGCTGGGCCCGTGAGCCATGGCCACTGAGCCTGCGTGTCCGGAGCCTGTGCTCCGCAACGGGAGAGGCCACAGCAGTGAGAGGCCCGCGTACTGCAAAAAAAAAAAAAAAAAAGATTCATTCTGTAGCAGGAGCAAATTGTATGATTTTGACCAGCCTATCAGCCTTTGCTTCACACACCCTCCTAAGGAAGACCCCTGTGGCATGAACCCTGAACCTTCTCTTTGATTGTTTGGGATAAACAGTAGAAAGCAATGAAAAATGGAATGAGCAGAGTCAGCGTAGAGTTTTTGTATTTAGGGGGAAAAACTAGAATTACTAGCTGGAGAGAAGGATTTGATTTAAAAGAGGATAAGTGAGAATGGAGGAGTTAGGAGCTACCTGGGCTATATTTCAAGGAGGAGTTTTTTGTTTGTTTGTTTGTTTGCGGTATGCGGGCCTCTCACTGTTGTGGCCTCTCCTGTTGCGGAGCACAGGCTTCGGACACGCAGGCTCAGCGGCCATGGTTCACGGGCCCAGCCACTCCACGACATGTGGGATCCTCCCGGACCGGGGCACGAACCTGTGTCCCCTGCATCGGCAGGCGGACTCTCAACCACTGTGCCACCAGGGAAGCCCAAGGAGGAGTTTTTGATGGAAGTTGAGAGAACAAAAAGGATCATTTTCTTCTTTGAGAGACCAGCTGCTGTCTCCATGGTGATCACCAAGTGTGGCAGAAATAGGAAAAAAAAATTTTCCAGTACATTAAGAATGCTCTCCCCACTCTGGCATCTTCTAAGATGGGGGTCAACAAACTTACTGGAAAGGGCCAGATAGTAAATATTTTCAGCTTTTAGAACCACACAGTGTCAGTCACAGCTACTCAACTTTGCCACTGTCACTTGAAAGTGGACATAGATAAAACATAAACAAATATGGCTATGTCTCAATAAAACTTTATTTAAACAAACAAGCAAAAAACTATTTTAAAAAACCCCAGATTTGGCCTGGGAGCCATAGTTTGCCAACCCCTTCTCTTTGAGAGTTTAAACATATTAACATAAACATTTAAACATATTTCTATTATTTTCCCCTGACATACTGCTCCTTCTTTGACTCTATATTGTGCATAGACAGGGCCATGTGGTATGTTAGTTATATTCAGGTTACAGCAATAAACACAGCAAGTTCTTTCATTGGCATCTTCAGAGACATTAGAGCTACAGAACAGAAACAGGACTATCAGAACATTGCATGATTTAGTTTGTTATTTTTGTATGTGATTTCCTATAATAATCAGGAGGGAAAACCTCATGAGGAGAGAGGGCTTATTTTCAGGAGCTGTCTTATTTATTACACCTGCTATAACAGCATACCATAGATGATGTGGCTTATAAACAACAGAAATATATTTCTTCTGGAGTCTGGGGAGTTCAAGGTCAAGGCACCAGCAGAATGAGTGTCTGGTGAGGGCAGCTTCTTGGTTCATAGACGATCATCTTTTTTATGTGTCCTCACACGGTGGTGAGGACAAGGGAGCTCTCTGGGGTCTCTTTTTTTTTTTAAATGTGTGCATCTTCATTTATTTTTTTAATAAAGTACAGTTGATTTACAATGTTTCAGGTGTACAGAAAAGTGATTCAGTTATAGATAGATAGATGATAGAGGACAGATAGATGATAGGTAGATAGATAGGTAGATGATAGATAGAATATAGATACATAAATAGAATATAGATATCTAGTTATCCCTCCTCGACCCCTTTCCTCTTTGGTAACCATAATTTTTTTTCTTTGTCTGCAAGTCTGTTTGTGTTTTGTAAATAAGTTCATTTGTATCTTTTTAAAAAAATTCCACATACAAGTGATATCTTATGATATTTGTCTTTCTCTGACTTCCTTCACTTAGTAAGATAATCTCTAGGTCCATCCATGTTGCTTCAAATGGCATTAGTTCACTATTTTTTATGGCTGAGTAATAGTTCTTTGTGTATATAAATAAATATATATATACACATATATACATCTGGGGTCACTTTTTATAAGGGCATTAATCTCATTCATGAGGGCTCTGCTCTCATGAACTAACCACCTCCCAAAATTCCAACCTCCAAACAACATGATGTTAGGGATTAGTTGTCAGCATATGAATTCTGAGGGGACACAAACCTTCAGTCTATATCAAGAGCAAAAAGAAAGAGAGGAGCTGGAACACTGTGTCTCCTTAGTCTAACTTGCCTGAAGAAGAACCTCAAGGGGCAGAAAAGGTGGTGACAGATAAAAAGAGGAACCTAAAGTGATCTAAACAAGAAGAGCTAAGGACCTGGAGCAGGCTGGTCTGGCTTAGCATGGAAAGGTCTATGTGGTTTCTTAAAAGAACATCATTCACTCAGTCAATATCTATAAATCACCTCCTATGTGCACAGTACCCAGGCAGTCATGGGAGAACAAGGCAACAGGATATGGATTCTGTCCTTGAGGAGCTAGTCTGAGAGGGAGCAAGGAGAAGAGACTGTCGTGGGTGGAGGGGAAAAATTATTCATAGCTGGTGAGGAATAAGGCTCTATAGAGAAGAAAGTCAATGTCATTGCTGCTCCTTGACCAGGAAAAGGAGATCTGAATTGCGTGGGACTGCTCACTTTTGCATCGGCATATATTTCTTGAGCCACTGAACACATGAGAGTTAGGAAGGAAAAGCCAGTCTTTGACCAAAGATAGCTTTGCAATTCAAGGGCAAGACAGGCCTGACCTTCCAGACAACTCATGTGAGATGAGTTTGGATGAGTTGTTCCTACCCATTTACTCACAGGGACTCAAACATCTATGGTGACAAGACATCATTATTTCCTCCAAGACAGATGTGCTTACTGGCTAAACAGAAGTTTGCTGTGCATGTTACTAAGGATCCAGAGAGTTAGAAAAGTCTGCTTGACTAACTAACTTTTTCACTTTTCAGCTTACTTTTGGCATACCTTAGAAACAGGCTGAGATGAGATGATTTCTACACAGGTCAAATCAAGTGTATTATTGGCCCAGGGACTTCCTAAGAAAGTGCTGTTCCCTATCTAAATAAGAGTATCCCCTCTTGTTAACCCTTCAAAAAAAGACATGGCCATGTTTGTGCCATTTTGGTTCAGCTTGGTGCCAGGCTCACAGAAGGACCTTTCTGTTTGTGATGAGTGACTATATCAGAGGACACATGGGCTTTTTCTTCATTTATGTTCCCTCTATTAGGATGCTTTTCCTACATTGTGTGGTCATATTTTGTGCTGCCCAATGTAGACACTGATGCTGCAGAAAATTTCCAAGCATCAGAGAATCCTAGAGCTTCTAAAACCAAGGAATATATCTCAGAAGTCTTCTAACATATGTCCACATAATACTTGTTTCATTTCAAACTTTTCATTTCATACTTGTTGCAGAGTTTAGTGAGATTAGAGAAGAGCAGAACAAAGAACAACTCTGCACTGGACTGACCTGCTGGGTCATGGCTGAGGCCCCATGCTTCCCGACACAGGCAGAGATTCCCAGGCAGGGTCTGGCCCAACACTGTTATGTTGCTGTAAACTACGTCTCATTTCCTTCTCTTCCTGTATCCAGTCACCACAAAGACCTATCATTAAGGCAACTTTGTGTTGCCTTGCTTTCTGTGTCCTATCAGCATGGGAATGATGGTCATCTGTAGAACAGAGAAGTTAAGCAGTCACAATTTCCAGGAGGCTCAGTACTTCCGATTTTGAGGGATGTAGGCTTTAACCTTGTCCTCCTGAAAATATTGGCCTTCACATCCAATTTTTCTTTTCCTCTGTTCTCTGCTTCCCAGTGAGTTCAAACCTCTTGGAGAGAAGAAATGACTTTCAGATCACTCAGCAGGTCAATGGTGGATAGACAACAAATTCATAACCATCATTATACTCCAAGACTCAAGAGCTATTGGGCCAGAACCACTTTTGGTCTCAGACTATGAACTGTTTTTAATATTTTATTGAAGTATAGTTGATTTACAATATCATGTTAGTTTCAGGTGTACAGCACGGTGATTCAGTTGCAGATAGATAGATAGATATTCCTTTACAGATTTTTTTCCCTTATAGGCTATTACAAAATATTGAGTATAGTTCCCTGTGCTATACAGTAGGTCCTTATTGGTTATTTATTTTATATATAGTAGTGTATATATGTTAATCCCAACCTCCTAATTTATCCCTCCATCCCCTTTCCCCTTTGGTAACTATAAGTTTGTTTCCTAGTTTGTGAGTCTCTCTCTGTTTGGTAAATAAGTTTATTTGTATCTTTTTCTTCAGATTCCACATATAAGTGATATCATATGATATTTGTCTTTCTCTGTTTGACTTACTTCACCTAGTATGATAATCTCTAGGTCCATCCACGTTGCTGCAAAAAGCATTAATTCATTCTTTTTCTATGGCTGAGTAGTATTCCATTGTATGTATCTATACCACATCTTCTTTATCCATTCAGACTATTAACGCTTATTCCAGTATTCTCATGCCCCTGATCAGAGCCTCTTTGAAAGAAACAGTGTGGAATTCAATTTTCATACTTTTTGGGTCTTGAGTAGAGAAGCATATAGTATCTGCTTCCTCCCGTGTCATGGGTGTCAAGATCTGTTCACAGGAAGCCACATCCATTCAGGTATTGTTATGTTTCTTCCATCCTCCCAACCCCAGTTTCTCTCCCTCCCCATTTGTAAGAGCTCCCCCAACACTTGGTTTAATTATTATTCTCCATTTCCTTGACTCCTCCTCCAACCTCCTCAACTCTCTGATGATTTTGTCTCCCTTCTCAGTAGGTTTTCTGATTAACCTTCATTCCTCCTCTTTTCTCCAAAGCCTGCTCTCTGGCTGGTAAGGTAATCTCTGTTTTCCCTTCAAGTCTAGTTATCTAATGATTCTTCTCTGGCTTTCAGATTGGAATCCTGGGGTCATTTGTCTTTAATAGGAGGGGTAACATGGTGGACCCTTTGTCTGCTGGTGCCCGCAAGGTAAATTTCTTCTGATCCCACTTGGCCTCTCACCTTTCCCCTCTGACAATGCTAAACTAGCAACTATAGAAATTAAGATTCCTCAGGAAATTAACTCTCCAATTCATCTTCACCTTAGACAGACACTATCTCCCTCTTTAACATATAACGTTTATTCATAGAATTATTAAACCTTGAAAAGAAACCATTTAATCTATTCTGCTTGTTTCATAGTTGAGGGAACCAGAGTCCAGATGGTGTAGTGACTTGAGCAAAGTCACATGGCCAAGACTAGTTAGAGACATTCGAGACGAGAACCTGCTCTCCATCCTCTTCCTGCGTGGTCTTCTCACCCAATTGCCCCCACCCCCACCCCCTTAGTCTTGCCAGTTCCTCTTCCAATAAAATCTCACATCTGGAATATTGACATACTAGTTTTACCCCTTCTAGGACCTTAACATGAAATCAACTAAATTGAATGATCAAATTTTTGATTCAGTAATTAGATAACAGAATAAACCTGACTTCTAGATCTTTCCCTGACATCTGAACACTTCTCACCCTTCCCCCCTTTGACTGACTTACCTTCATCTTAGGTAGTAAATGATGGTGTTTTTGACCAGCATTCTCCCAAGTGTGTTGTCATGAGATTCTTTAGTCAAGAAGGGCCCTGTATCAAACATGTTTGCAAATGCTCATGGCATGTCTGATCCCTGTCTTGGCAATTCATAATGTGTGTCAAAGCCTCTGGGAGTGCTGTAATCAGAAAAATTTCATGATATTGTTTAATTTAATATTTATCAAGCCTTTCTGGTTATGGAACTCTTTAGCTGACAATATATCTATTGAAATCTTGCAGTACACATTTTAGGGAAAAGTAGCTCTAGACTCCATATCTCTGTTTCTGTCTAGATCCCCTACTTTCTCGAATTCTTGGCATCCTTACACTGCCTTACAAAAACATTCCCATTCTGTGGACTATCCTTTTAAGTTCCTACCATGTTAAAGTATTAATAAGGGCTCTCTATGTGCAGTAAATCATTGAGCTTGGAATCTGAAATGGGTTGAATCCCAGCTGAACTGGCTACATGACTTTGAATGAATAGCTTTACTTTCTATGAGCATTGATTTCTTCACCTGTAACCTCAACATTGTAATTTCTGTCTTCCTTATATCAGTATTGCTTTAAGGATCAGCAGAAATAATAGATGGGAGAACATGTCATTCACTCTAAAATGTGGTATATATATTAAAAATTATTATGATGGTAATGACAACGATGCTAAATCTCTTTCCTTAAGTCACACATTTACATTAGTGTCAAAAGTTCCCAAAGAGGTTTCAAAACCGGTCATATTGGGTTTAGTCTGTCAACTGAGTATAGGAAAATAACAGCTGAAGGATCAAAAGCAGAAATTTGCCAGTTGCAAAAGGGAAGGAGAAGGAAGGTGTAACCCTGGTGGGGAGAAAGTTTAGGGGGGATTTAAAATCATTCTCCGAGGAGGAGATAGAGCTCTTACGTGATTTTCATAAGAGATTTCTCCTGACCTAGGGACAGGGGTAAATAACCAGGAGCTAGGTGCCTGGTGGAAACATACATGAAATTGTTGAAGAAATAGAAGGCTTTGGCTCAAGCAGTAGAGACCCCCTCCTCAGTGACCTGAAGGAAGCCAGAAACCCTAGAAGAACGTGCAAGAAAGTCTTTTCTGAGTCATCCCAGAGATTTATCCTTTTTGCCCCAGAGGGAAGAAGGCAAATAGTGCTAGATGTCAGTAACGGCAGTTCAACAATTCAGAGCTGAACCAGAGGAATACTAGTTTCTCATAGATAGGTTTATATGAGTGCATCCTTCTTGTCTGCCAGACCGGTGGCCAGAAAAACATCTGTTACACATTTTAATAGGGGTCTGTGGAACACATCACATGACGCTATAACCCAAAGGAGTGATGTAAATGATAGGGAAATTTAGAGATCACAGCTGGCCAGAAACTAAATGTGACATTGGCCCTTTAAGGCTTTGTCCTTCTGACCACTCCAAGTTCCTAATCCTCCTGCCAAGTGGGCTGGAGGCCAAAATATTTCTTAACTTTGCATTTATTTCAGGGTGTTAATCTCATAGGCAACCAACTCCTATTTAATAAACTCAAACTCCTCAGGCCCTCCCCCTCAGGGATGCCTGTGTCTGCTCTCCCAAAGCCTTAGCATACATGTGCCTGCCCCTGTCTTTTCCTGCCTGCCGAGGGTGTTGACACAGCAGTGTCAGGGCATCGTGCAGCTGTCATCAGCCCCATGCCACAGATGGTACCTCAATTATGCACCCTTCCCACAGCGTCTGCCTTGGCCACACGAGCCGTCTACCTGCCTCTGAGTCTCACTTGGGGCTCCAGAGGCCAGGAGGTGGGGCAGAAGAGCTGAACTCCAGATGGACTCAGGAACCTTTAGCTCTAAGACCAATCGCAGAAGGAGTGGGCTTCCCTTGCCCCATCCTCAGCCCTATTTTTAATCACTAACCAAGGAAGGTAATGAGAAAGTACTTGAATTACAAAGATTCCCATTTATTACTCTGGCTGCCCCTCCACAAAGCATCTCTTTTCCCCTTTGGCAAGAACAGATCATTACTGACACTTTTAGAAGGCCCTGGGCCCCTCTCAATTATTGGCCTAATCTCTGCCTGCTCTGAAAGCAGAATTCTTTCCTAACTAGATTTTTTAGAAAGTTAAGAGGCCATTCTTTGCTTTATTCATTGGAATGACTTTGTGAGCTAATGTATTCTCCTGTCAGTACATTTCATGGGTTCAGCAACATCTGCAGGATATGGAAAGAGCAGAAACAAACCAGATGTTTCCAAAAGGTAGCTCCACTAAGCCTTCTTAACATAATTATTGCAATAGCGCATCCACATTTTATGGTACCTGTTCTATCTTTATACACTGCTAACTTTTCCTGTAGAACTCCAAACCCATGGACCTGAGTTCCTTCTAAACAGATTTGTAATCTTAAAAAAATAATAATATTGACATATATCCTCCATTAAATCCAAATTTCCTTTATCAAATTTTAGAGGGGAAAAATAGATTAAGGACATGTAGATATTTATCTCAGCCTTCAACATTTACACTCATTTGGTTAATTACCACTTAATTACACTGTCAAAGGGGAAAACTTTACCACAGACAGACCAGTGCCCACCCTTCAGGGCCTCACTTCTTCCAAGAGGCAGACCTCTGCTCGGAGCCAACTCCTTTCTCCACGAAACATTTGTAATGATTACTTGACAAGAAGTGCAGATTCAAAATTGCGCAAAGGAGAGCCATCACTCACCAGTCTTGCTCTGACTTCTCAAGCTAGAGCAACAGTGCCCCCCAAAGCAAGTAGCCAGAAACATCCTGTAAGCTGACACTGGGCTGCCCAAACTTCTATTTTCTGCTTCATAAGCCGAGGAGCTATTTTAAGAGTTGCTGGCCGAAAAGCAGGCTCTATTACAACCAGACGAGCATTCCAACCAAGCTGGGGAGCCTCGGCTGGAAACAGAGAATATTTCCACCTATTTTAACTCAGACGCCAGGAATTCTCTATGGAGGAGATGGGGGTGGGGAGCAGGAGACACAGTAGAAAATCGGAAAACTTCAGAAGTTTGCCAAACTCGAGGGAACAAAGTATAACTAGATTAATGCACAAATCTTATTAACCGAAATGCAGCTGAATAGAGTCATTTGTCATCAGAGTTTCTCCATCTTTTAACAAATGGCAATATTTTGGGGTCTCACAGTTCTCTGCCAAGTGGAAGACCTCATTAAAGCTGTTGGAAAATAATAGTATTCGAATTAGTTTAATTATGATATGATGAACTATCAACCCAATTTTTAAAAACAATATACAATTAGCCTTTTTAAGCCAGAGACTCTGTTTTCCAAAACAGGAAATGAAGCATAACACCCTTAATTTCATCATAAGGGCAAAATCCTAGATACCCTGATGCAGTGATACAATGAGCATGAAATGAAACCAACAATCCCCACCCCAGCAACTCCCTTTGTGCATTGACTAGAAGATCTTTTGGCTCCAAGAATGGAAACTGCATTAAGCCGGAGCCTGACCCAAATTTTCTCTTTCAAGTTCTAAGCCCTGTTTTCTATTTTCCCTTCTATCTTGGAATAGGGTCACTCTATAAAAAATGAAATTTCACATTCCTGAAAGACAATGATGATGTCATATCAGCCTGCTTGGCTTTTATACTGCTCTTGGGGGTATTACAAGGGGAAAAAAATAATAATGTGATATTGGGAAAAGGGAATGAAAGCCAGGAAGCCTGAAAACCGAAGTTTTAAAAGCAAACTGTATAATCAACAGCACAATCATAAACACCTATAAGAAACAACCCCTTCTACTCCCCTGCAGAAAGCCACAATGAGACCTCCCCCACTATACTCCCACCAAAACAGAATTAAAAAGACTGATAATACCAAGTGTTTGTAAGAATGGGAAGAATTAGAATTCTTGTGCATTTTAAGTGGGAACGTAAATTGGTACAACCACTTTGGAAAACTGTTTGATGGTATCTACTAAATATATAAATCCTAAGATGGAGCAATTCTACTCCTGGGTATATATCCAACCTAAATAAGCATATATGTCTACCAAAAGGCTTGTACAAGTATGTTCATAGCAGCTTTATTCATAATAACCCCATCCCCAAAGTCCATCATTTGTAAGATAAATTGTGAGATATTCGTTCCATAGAATATTACATAGCAATATTTTCCAGACCCCCCCCCTAAAAAAAGAGTGCATACTATAAGATTTCACTTATAGTTTGTTCAAAAATAGGCAAAACTAGAAGTGATAGAAGTTATCATAATAGCAGTGGAGGTAATGGCTGGACAGGGCATGAGTGGGCCCTTGGGGTGTGTTGGGATTGTTCTGTATCTTACTATGGGTGTAGTTCCACAGGTATATACATATGTAAAAATTAATGCAGCTGAACAGTTAGTTACTATGTATAAACTTTATTTATGGTATACCCCTCAAAATAAAAGGAAAAGAAAGACAAAGGAAAAAAAAAGAAAGTAAAAAAAAAAACCTCCCCCTGAGTCATCAGTTTCAAATATGTCTCACATAATGTCACTTCCTACATCAGGCCTTCCTGAGTTCCTGCTTCCGATGACAATGACTTGCAAACTCATCACTTGGTTTACCAAGGTCATGCATGTTCTGGGACCAGCCTACCTCGACATCTCTCACCACTTTCGCCCCACGTCTGCTCCACTTCCTCTTTCTGACTCCCCTCCAGCCACACTGATATTTTTCTTCTCGAAAACACCAAGCTCTTTTCTGACCTAGGTCCTTGGCATTTACTCTTCATTCTGAGTGAAACATTCTTCTCCCAGACCCCATCCCCAAGACTGCTGCCAACTCATCATTCCAATCTCAACGCAAATGCCATCTCCTCTGCGTGACGGCCCTAGTAGCATTCTCCTCTCACCATCCCTCTCTACCCTACTGCCCTACTTATCCTCTTCGGTTTTATATATTGCACTTATTCTCTAAAACTATTCTGTTTGTTTACGTATTGTTTATTTCTCTGTCCTCCACAAAAATGCATGTTCTTTGAGAGAGTGGTCAAGGTCACTCTCTTAAGGTCACTGCTATATCTCCGGTGTCTAGGATGGAGCCCTGGCATCCAGCGGACGCTCGATGACTATTTACTTAGTGATGCATAAATGACTCAATAAATGTATAAATCACTGCCCTTGAAAGTTAATGGGCATGGTAAAATTAATAAGGAGTAGTATGACTCAGTCCAAAGAGCACTGGATCAAAAGTTTGAAAACTGAGAAGTCTGCAGTAGATGATCACCTGCTTTAACATCTTTAATATTCATCTATCTATATTTAGTTGGGAGACTGGATAGATAGACATGAGAAGGACATAAACAATCCAAAACAGCAAAAAGACCAAATAGAGACCTCAGAGAGAAAGCCATCAGGTCAGGCTGGTGTGGTCATGGGGCCTTGCAAAAGCTGTGAGATTTTCACTGGGCCTGGAAAGCTGGGTGGAAGCAATGGAAGTAGATTGAGGGGAACAGAAGGTCCTAAATAGTAAACTTGGGTCAGCCAATATGCAGAGATGAAAAAACCCAAGGCATCACCAAGGGCTGGAGCAGATGAATATCACTCAAGAAGAGGGTTGGTATTGAAGAGTGGGTCCCCACCAGTGTCCAAATTTCTTCTTCCTCATTTTTGAACACACCCAGCTCTTAGAAGAGGGATTAGCAATTACCAGTGAACCAACCATCTCCCAAAGAGAAGCAGCTTGACTTATATAATGGGTTAGATGAACACTGACCTCCATTGAAACTGCAGCCTGAAAGGTGATATGAATCAAATATCAGAAATTTGCTTTATTGCCTCTGGAAATATAGAAATTTAAATTTATTCCCTGTGTGGAAGTGAGAGGTTTGTATACAGAACCACCAACCTGTGGAAATACATTATTTTATTCATTTGCCCTAATATTTTGGCTGTAATATAGAGCTAATATTGTTTATTTTTGAGAATTAAAATGCTATCTCATTACCTTCAACTGCTATCATCAAGCCAGTCATAATGTTTTAAAAAATATAATTAATTCTCAAACTATAAACTTTCCAAATAAATACTTTGATAGAGTAGGAATCATTTGATTAAACTGAGCATGTGTCTAGGAATTGTGAAGTGTGTATGTGTGTGTGTGTGTGTGTACAAAGCCAGAATATGATGAATAACACACTTGCCCAATAATTTATAGGTTAAAAAAAAGTATTTAGAACTTAAATAAGTTCAAACTACTGGAAGTGGGATGCAAGCAGAGATGAAAAGGAAGATCATTGATGCCAACTATTCCTTGTTTGAAAAGAGTTTGGAGTTTGATCTGGAAAAAAGAAAGAAAGAAGACTTGATTCTATTGTTATTTTTTCAGAACTGATTAATTTCTTCTTACTGCACAGCTGGAAACACATGGAAATAAGTAAGGGTTTCACTGCAGAAGGCTCAGTTGGAAGTAATTTGCCATTGAGCTAGTAAATTGTGAACTTCAGACTTGCAGTCCTCAAGTTGGGGCCCAAGATTGGCAATGGCCACCTTTTGGTTACAGAACCAAACCAAAGAATTCCAGTGGATCATTTCTCTGAGGATTCTCTCCTTGACTCCATAAGACTGGCAAAGTTGAGGCTGCTTTCCATAGGACCAATCTATAGGGTTAATCTTTGGTGCCTCCGGAATCTGGTAGAGATTTCAGAATACTCTCAATGGATAGGGCTACTGCCATTTACATCTGTACATCCTGATAATGCTCAAGGACGTTCCAACTATCACAGGTCACAGGTGACCACCACAGTACTAGGAAAAACACTAGTATATTCTTATTTAAAGAAGAAGCTCAAGGAAAGAAAAGGGGTAAAGAAGTTACTTTTCATTTATATGAAGTGGTAGAAAAACTTCAAACAAACCTCAGACAGATCTAGGTTAAATCCCAGATCCACTACTTACTAGATTCTCCCTTTCAAATTCTGCTTTCACCATTTGTCTCAGGCTGTGTCTACATGCTTAGCAATGAAACACTGCTACTCCTAACTTTTACTTAAAATGATTGCTATGTGCATGTAATGTATGACATTAATTCTCCAATCTTAATCAATAGCTCTGCGATGATGATAAATTGATCTATCTGAAGGTTGCCATTTAAAGGTTTTGCACTACCATTCAATCATTCTGAGCTGTCCAACTCCAGAACTACAGCTACCTATTCAAAGCCAGTTCTCTTTCAGGGTATTTTTGGTTTTTATTTTTTTGTTTTACTATTAAGCCATCATAGTTTAGCTATTGTTCCCTGAAAACTCTGTGTAAATTCCCAACTCCAGCTCTTTCCTCAGGCCACTCACCCTCACCCAATACTCTCTCCTTCCCTGTGAAAACACTCTCCTCTGAGTCTGCATTCTTTGATCCATCCTCTTCCTCTTCCATTGGACTTGTTGGTATCATTTAGGTCCTAGCATATGTTTCTTTTATTGTCAGTTATCTTTGTCCTTAATGGCAGAGACTATGGTTTTATGCTTTTTGATATTTTCATGACTGATGAGATACGCCATTCATAACAGGTATTCAACATATTAATGGCAGCTCTGAAAACAAACAAAAAACAATTGGGACTCAGACAGATCTGGGTCATATCCCAGATCCACTACTTACTAGATTCTCCCTTTCCCTGGCCTCCATATTCAATCATCAAGCCTTTTTCTTCTTCCAAAATGTATATTTAATCTAATTACTTCTCTTGTTACTGCCATTGTCTCTATTCATACCACCCTCGCCTCTTCCCTCAACCACAGAAATAGGCTCGTGACTAGCCTCCTTGTTTCTATTCTTGCTCCTTACCTTCCATTCTCCATACTATAACAAAATTGTCTTGTTGTTTAAAGGAAACCATGCATCCTACTCCCTCACTGAAACTCTTCAATGTTTTCCCACTGTGCTTAGAATCAAGCCCAAATCCCTGACCTTCACCATGGCTTCAAGACCTTGTGAGATCTGACCTCTGCCCCAGCATCATCTCACACCTCTCTATCCCTCTCTCACTATATTTCAGCCACACTGGCCCTTGGACAGTTTCAAGAAATGGCTGAGTTCTTACTCACCTTCAGGACCTTTGCCTGGAAGTTAACTCAACCTGGAATCCTCTTCCTTGATTCTCAACTGGCTGGCTTCTCATCTCCCAGGTCTCAGGACAAATGTCCCCTGGTCATTTCAAAACCTTCTTGATCACTTTAACTTATTCCTTATACCTTGTTATCCTCTATTATAGCATCCTATTTATCTCCTGTATGGCACCTTCAACTGTCTATAATTATCCTGTTTGTTTGTGTACTTGTCTGTTAACTGCCAACTGACTGAAATGTACAATCCATGAAATCAGGGATCTTTTCTGTTATCCATAGTATCTGTAACCACTAGAACAGTGTCTAATACATAATAGATGCTAAATAAACAGTTTTTCACCCTTATAAACAGTAAATGTTAATTTATGAATGGATTCACAATGCATATACTTCCATTTCTCCTCTCCTGGCCTTTGTCATATGTTTTACTGGTACGTATGTTATACCGTATACTGTGTTATACTGTATTATTATTTTTTAAACAGTCCATTGTCTTTTAAAGAGATTTAGCTAATAAGAAAAAAAAGCCTTACATATTTACCTATGTAGCTAATGTTTCTAATGTTCTTCATTATCTTGTATAGATCTATATTCCTGCCTGGTATCATCTCTCTGCTTAAATGATTTTCTTTAACATTTCTTGTAATACAGTTCTCCTGATGATGCATTTTTCCAGTTTTTGTATTTCTGAAAAAGT
Organism: Mesoplodon densirostris; assembly: GCF_025265405.1. Classification (NCBI taxonomy): domain Eukaryota; kingdom Metazoa; phylum Chordata; class Mammalia; order Artiodactyla; family Ziphiidae; genus Mesoplodon; species Mesoplodon densirostris. Next base: position 57,628,675 of record NC_082674.1, read on the forward strand.
CTTTATTTTATCTTTATTTTGAAAGTGATTTTCACTGGTTATGCAATTTTTGCTTTTGTTATTTTACAATTTTAAAGACATTGCTCCACTCTTCTCTCTTCCATTGTGTCTAATGAGAAATAAGTCATCATCTTGATCTTTGTTCCTCTGTGTGTAATCTGTCTTTTTTTTTCTGTTTTTAAGATCTTATCTATTGCTAGCTTTGAGCAATTTGATTACAATATGTTTGGTGTGGTTTTCTTTATGTTTCTTGTGATTGGAGTTCATTTAATTTCTTGGATCTTTGGATTCACAGCATTCATCAAATTTGGAAACATTTTAGCCATTATTTCTTCAAGTTTTTTTTTTTTTTTGGCTGCATTGGGTCTTCATTGGTGCATGTGGGCTTCCTCTAGTTGTGGTGAGCAGGGGCTACCCTTGGTTGCAGTGCGCGTGCTTCTCATTGCCATGGCTTCTCTTGTTGCGGAGCATGGGCTCTAGGCACATGGGCTCAGTAGTTGTGGTTTGAGGGCTCTGGAGTGCAGGATCAGTAGTTGTGGCACACAGGCTTAGTTGCTCCCACAGGCATGTGGGATCTTCTCGGACCAGTGCTTGAACCCGTGTCCCCTGAATTGGCAGGTGGATTGTTAATCACTGCTCCACCAGAGAAGTCCCACTTCAAGTATTTTTATGTCTCATTCCTCTTCCCTTTCAAGACCTCCAATAATATGCATGCTAGGCTGATTGCAGTTGTCCCAGAGTTCACTGATGCCCTTTTCATTTTTTCTTGAGCTTTATTTCTCTGTGTTTCCTTTGGGATAGTTTCTATTGCTATGTCTTCAAGTTCACTATTTTTTTCTTTTGTAATATCGAATGTGCTGTTAATCCCATCAAATGTGTTTTTTATCTCAGGCATTATATTGTAATTTTCATCTTTAAAAGTTTGATTTATGGGCCTCCCTGGTGGCGCAGTGGTTGAGAGTCCGCCTGCCGATGCAGGGGACACGGGTTCGTGCCCCGGTCTGGGAGGATCCCATATGCCGCGGGGCGGCTGGGCCCGTGAGCCATGGCCGCTGGGCATGCGCGTCCGGAGCCTGTGCTCCGCAACGGGAGAGGCCACAACAGTGAGAGGCCCACATACCGAAAAAAAAAAAAAAAAAAAAAAAAAAAAAAAAAAAGTTTGATTTAGGTTTTTTTTTTTACATCTTCCATGTCTCCAGTTAACTTGTTCAATCTTTTTTTCTAGCTTCTTGAGCATATGAAATATAGTTATAATAACTGTCTTTAATGTCCTGTCTGCTAATTCTAATACTATTGTCAGCTCTAGGTTGATTTTGATTAATTGATTTTCAACCCAGATCGGTTATATATTCCTGTTTCTTTGCATGCCTGGTAATTTTTAATTGGATGCTAAGCATTGTGAATTTTATTTTGTTGGATGTTGGATATTCTTGAATTCCCATAAATATTTTTGAACTTTGTCCTGATATATTAAGTTATTTGGAAAATTTGGTCTATGCCTGACTTGCTTTTCAGCTTTGCTAGGTAGCCTGAGGTCTAGGACTATTTGTTCCTCATTACTCTAGCAAATACCTTCTAAAATTCTACCCAATGACCAAAGAATTGTGAAGTTTTCCAATTTGACTGGTGGAAACAATCACTATTCTTTGCCTTGTATGAATATCAGGTCCTGTTCTCTCTAATAGTTCTGAGTGATTCTTTCTTCTTCCAGGGTAATTTCTTCATTCACATGTGCTGATTAGTACTCAGCTGAATATTCATTCAGGGAGTCCTCTCTCCTTGAGCCACAGCCTGTAAACTTTCTCAAGACTATAAGCTGTAGCAATTGTAGGGCTCAATTAAGTTTTTCTCATCTCTCAGGGATCTCTGTCCTTTGATGCCTGATGTCCAATGTGTTGATTTTTAATTATTTCAGAGGGAGACCATATCCAGTCTATGTTACTCCATCTTGACTGGAAACAGAAGTCCCAGAGTACATGTGAACATTGCCTAATCCTCTCCCTCATAGAGATACTCTCTGGGGAACAGGTCTAAAGTATAATAAAATGGTAACAACAAGAAAAACATAAAAAAAAATCAGAGAAAGAAGAAAGTACAGTGAAATGCCACACCACAGTTATGCTGGAGTTGGATAGTAGAGAAAAGAGAAGGAAATCGCCTTTACTGATTACTACCTTATTTGGAGTATATGAAACAGGCCATGTTATATGAAATTCTCTTCTCTTTTGTTGGGGAGGAAAAATCCAAGGTAAAGTTAGTAAGGAAAAAGAAAGCCATTCTTCCAACCCATCCCTCCCTCTCACACCACACACACACACACACACACACACACACACACACACACACACCACAGCCTCTTATCTCATTAAGCGATGTGACCCTCCTCACAAAGGAGGGTCATCAGCAAATACAGTGGCTTGTGAACACATCATGGGATGTGCTCATTATACCACAAAGACAGAGTAGGGACCAAGCAATCACAGGGCAACATAGAAAATTGTTTTATAAGCCGACTTTTACAAATTGATTTCAAAACTGAGGAGCAATTACCATTAAGCAAAATAATTTGCTGCCCCGAAGAGGGTAGGGCAAGGCAGTAGGTCCAAAGATAACCTAAACCATCATTAGAGAAATGCAGTTATTTAGTCAATTTTACTTATTTACAGGACTAAAGATTAATGAGTTCAGATAATCACTCAGACAGTAATTAGGTTTCAAAAACATACTATAACACAATCAATCATGGCTCTTGAACATAATGGCATTAGGGCAGAGCCCTCTTTCAGCTCCAGTTATTAGCAAGTGATTGGTGAACACTGGGTGAAGCTGAGAGGTTACCCCAGGGCCCTGCAATAAAATGAAAGAAGACCCTTAAATAAGAAGAAAGTATATCTTTAATCCTTTGTTCTTCACTTGGATATTCTGAAATATTGTGCTCAGGATGTGAGGTTTTATAACAGAACTTCAAGGATTGGTGGCACTTAAAAATATAGTTGGTGTTTCACTTGAAATATATCTTTACATGATAATCTAGATATATACAGTCTTTTGAATCTAATCTTTAGGGGTATTAACATTTTCAGATTTTTTTAAAATTTACTTTCTCATGACTATGAGTAAAGATAACTCAAGAGTTTTATAAATATACTGGGACCTCATGGCACCAAAGAAAAATCCAAAAAATAAAAAACCAAAGAGCTTTAAATGAGGGAGAATTTTTTATTGTCTGCTTCTACTTAGCAAAAACAGTTTTGCCTTTCATGAAACAGAGAAATTAGATAAAGGTACAAGTCCTACACTCATGGAATCTAGGATGGAGAATAGACAGGAGAGAAAAGAAAGAGCAGCAATCATTTGGAATAATTTCAGATTTACGGAAAAGTTGTAAAGATAATAGAGAGTTCCTATATACCTTTCACCTAGCTTCTCCCAGTGTTAACATATTACATGACCATGATATACTTGCCAAAACTAAGAAATCAACATTCGTACTTTACTATTAACTAAACTCCACACTTGATTTGGATTTCACCAGTTTCTCCAATCCTGTCCTTTTCTCCAATCCAGAATTCAATCCAGGATACCATTGTGTATTTACTCACATCTCCACAATCTTCTGGCTCGCAACACCCACTCAGTCTTTCCTTGTTTCCCATGACCTTGACCATTTTGAGGAATATGTATTTTGTAGAACATTCCTCAGTTTGTCTCATGTTTTCTCATGACCAGACTGGGGTTGTGGATTTTTGGAAAGAATACCACAGAGGTCAAGTACCCTTCTCATTGCATCATGTAAGAGGCTCTGTGGACATCAACATGATTTATTACTGCTGATATTCACCTTGCTCACTCTGTGAAGATGGGATCTGCCAGGTTTCTCCAATGTAAAGTGACTATTTTTTCCTTCCCATACTCTATTCTTTGGAAGCATGTCATTACATCCAACACCCACTTGAGAAGGAGGGGAATTAAGCTTTATCTCCTAGAAAGGGGGTATCTACTTGCAGTATTTGGATTTCCTCTTTAAGGAAGATTTGTGCATTCTCTCCCACTTATTTATTTATTCAATCTCTTTCCTCACTTATTTTAAATAAACATGTGCTCCTAGCTGCTTCTCTCTATATATTGGATTTTATGGCAAAATATAACAAGCACATTAGTTCACGCTGTACTGCAAAGACTCACCAGACCTCTTTGGAAGACACATGCTTGTCTTTCAAGAAGCCACTGTGCAGTTTATTAAATTTGTAATTTTATTCTTCAAATGCTTTTCTTGATTTTTTGAATGTAACATTTATTTTTCTGTGGTTGTTTGTGCAGACTCCATGCATTTCCTTTTAGAATGTTAGGTCTATCTCTGAAGCAGTTAATTTTTTACGCAGGTTATGGAATTAATCTAAGACTGTGTAAACTTCTGCTGTGTCTCCACAAGTTTCTAAGAGCAGCTGAAAAAGAAAAAATATAACATTAGGATCATTCAATTCAGCAGTTGTTTGGTTTCCATAACAGCAAACAAAGGATTTGACTGACTTTCTCTAAGCTAATCATGTTTCTGTTTCAATCTGGATCTACAATTCTTTTTACCTTGTGAATGTCCTCCGAAAAAAAATGAAGAACTGACTTCTTTTCCTTTACATAGCTTCCTCTCCACTTAACTCTTCCCCAAGGGGAAAAATCTCTTTAAACCTTTAAATTTAGTCCTGAAATAGACTACCTCAGAATAGCATTGGGATTTGCATTTTATGTTTGGTTTATCTGAGTCCCAATCAATTGGTTTCCTGAGTGCGCCACACCAAATTCCTTGTGTCCTATGCCAGGCTCCTGTGAGTTATAAGTCCAACCCTGGTTTCTTACCAGCTTTTCCTGGGGAGAGCAACATGAGACCCATGGGTCCTCCTGTGTTCCAGCTCCAAGAAAAAGTCTGTCAACAAGGCATTGATTTCAAATATGGGTAAAGGCACCCCCTTCGTGTGTCATCCTGCAGGAATATTACCAATGCTAACGTGTGCTGTAAGCCAGCCTTTCCCTCATTCTGTCAACAATAAGAGCTTAAAGGAGGAAGAGGAAAGGGTGCCTCCCTGTAGGATGCCCATCCAGTCCTTGGCCCCCAACTAGACCCGCTGCATATAAAGAGGATGCAGACCCCTTTATTCTCATCCCCGCCCACTGATGTTCCTCCTGTCAAGAACCCCTTCCCTCTTCCCTTCTCAACCTCATTCATCTTTCAAGGCCAAAAACACTGGATCTCCTTTCAAAGTTTTCCATAGCTCATGGATTTCTATTCTTCCGAAGTTCTGAGTGTTCAAACATATGCCCTTTTTATTATATACTATCTCGCCTTTGCTCTTTCAAATGTGTTTCTTTTCAATCCAATCCAGCTTGTAAGCAATTTGAGGCTTAGGAAAAAAAAAAAAAAAAAAAAAAACCTCTTCCATGTTTTATTAGTTCTTTCTGCTAGAATGTAAACACCATGAAGAATCTTAAGATGTGTTTACTGCTGTGTTGGTTGCACTTTCCAAAGGACCTAGGAGATAATATGAGCTCAATAAATATTTTTGCAGGAGAGAAAAAAAATGAAAGAATCTTCACGGTGCCTAGTGTATCTCCTGGACCCTATAGCCTATTGATTTTCTGATTAACTCATGCCTATTCTCAAGAGGCTTAAGATCTAGAGTAGCAATAAGAGGACCATCTCATACATTTCCAGTAACCGGTAACTGAAAATATTTTATTTTATGTTTATAGAGCCATTCAAAGCCGTCTCTCTCAAAATGCTTTCTTATCTCATTCTCTGAGCAATTCTGTGATATAGGTTTAGTGACTGATTTCTTAGCATTCTACCCTGGGAGAATAAATTGAACGACCCTCAATATTTTCGATCCATTGGCACTGACAACACCAAGCATTAGCCACAAAAGGGCTGGTTGAATAAGGAAAGTAAAATTCTGTATCTTTTCTTTTTTATCCTCAAAATGTGAAATCATAACAACAACAAAATCAGGAGTCTTTCTCAAGTGAATTTTTGGTTTAAAACACAAGCATTTTCTCTACATAAATTTTGTGTCTCCTACCACACACCTTGACTTGTTATCTGTCGGTAAGCAGGTTTTTGTTGAGCAAACTTTGTTTGCTGGGTTTTTTTGTTGGAGCCTTGTTCAAGCCTTCACATCTCCAGATGATCCAAGCATGGTCATTTTGTGAGCATTCAAAATTCTTCATGTATTTAAATATGTTTATATATTATACTTTTAAACTGACAAAATGATTTTAAAGTGTAATGAAACTTTAAAGATATGTATTATATATTGCTACAGATACACATGGTTTCTCCTCAAAATGTGTTTCCCTCAGTTAAAAAATGATTACAAAATCTCTCATTCAACCCTTCTATGCAAGTGGAATTTCTGTGGATAAAGAAAACCAAAAAATTTTTTAATAGTTTATATAAGATTTGATCTAGTCAAAAGTTACATTAAAATTTAGAGTCTCAAAGGTAATTTGATGACAGTTAATTAACCTGTTAGGGTTTTGGCTGTGTGTTTGTGCATATATATTTATAAACATATATACCCATAAATGCTTTACTGCATTTCCTTATTCGAGATTGTGGTTTATCATTTGACTTTCTTGTTTGTCCTTTCTCATTTTTTTTAATTCCCTTTTATCCCCCTTACTTCTCTTGTTCCCTTATCCCCCAACCTTACCCCACTACTATATTCCTGGGATCTAGGACTTGTACCTTTACTGATTTACCTAAACCTCCACTTTAAATACATGTGTATTACATGGGGAGGATCTCCCAACCCTGTCCCATCACCACAAACTTATCAGAACAGCCAGCTGAATCTGGGAAGACCAGAGTCAGAGTATGAATATTTCAATGGATAATAGTGGTCAGGTCACCAGGATCAACCTCCTTCCAAAGTTAAGAGGACCATCTGGCAGGCATGACAGGGCCAGAGGTACAGATCCCTGAACGGAGGCAGAAACTTAACTACGAACTTCCATGCTGTCATGGCTCTATCTGGGTAGTCCCTGATTCAAAATTCCTCCCTGCTCCCCCTTCCATGCACAAAAACTCAGATTCCAGGGCCAAACATGTTTCCCTTTGTGAAAAAGATTAACTCTTCCACAACCCCGGTGGAGGCAAAGCCCGTTGACAAAGACAAATCAGTCGGTGAGAATCCCAGAGTTTGGATTTCTCTCTGCTGAGGCCATTTGAAAGCCTTTCCAGACACAGCACTGACCCTTGGGCTGAAACTTATGGTCAGTCCTTCAGGTCATCTATTGGGTGACAACTAAGCCCGGGGCAGGGGTTAGGGGGAGCAGAGGAAGGAGTGTGAGGAAGCGAAGGCTGAACTTTCATCTTCAAGACATAAAAGATGAACTTCAGGCCGCCAAATCCAAATCCACAACCTAATTGAGGCTGTGTCCTGGTTTGAGCTATTACTCAATGTTCTATGCTTTCATATTTTAAGAAAAGTTTATTATGACAAGTCAATGACAGCACTTTTAGTAAGTCAATAAATCATAGAAGTATCATATCATAGAGATGACAGCTATGTAAAGCATCACAGGGAAGCTGATATTATTTCAACAAAATAGCAACTAAAGCCTCTTGGCACTTACTGTAATTTGAAGTCAAGGTTTAAAAATATATTATTATTAATATTACTGAATGGGAAATTTTCTTGGATGGGGTACTGAGAAACAAAACAACTCATTGCAAAGTTTTGTGTGAGAGGGAATAAATTATTAAGTGGGGAAGGTTTCCAAAATGCTGCTTCTTATATTGATGTCCTGGTTATATTTTATAATTTGCTAATATCGGGGTGGGGGAGGGGAGAAACCCAAACCAGATGAAAAACAGGATAAAAAGATTGTCAAGAGCTTTCCTTCATGGCCTCTTTCCAAGCATATGGAAAAAAGAAGAGATGTTAATTTTTTAATAAGGTTTGGATCATGGCAGAGTAGAGTCTGGGGGCTGACCCAACCCTGTTTTGTTACTTTCAGAGTGGAAACTTCGAAGCAGCTGTCAGAGCTGGGGTGACAGATGTTAGCATGAAGGGTGCAAAGGCAACAACTTACTTCTCCTTCCAAACTGTGAACATTAGCCTGTGCCAACATTTTTTCTGTTCTTTGAGAGGAGAGGGCAGTGGAATGGCAGGATTAAGAAAGAATAATAAACCCTGATATTTGGATAGGACTTTCCCATTTCCAAAATGCTTTCATGTATTTTATTTCATTAGATCCTCAGATCAACTCTCTACAGGAAGCAGTATGGGCTCGGCCCTAATTCTGTTCACAGAAGGCATAGGGAAATTAAGTAACTTTCCCCAAACTACACAACTGCCCACGGGAAAGGGACAATGCCCAATCTCCCCACCATCAAGTCACTGTTTTTCTCACTGTGCATGTATATCTTATTTTCTATCTGGTTTGTGTTTCTCTCCCTCCCTTACCCCGATATTAGTAAACAATGAACCATAACCAGAACATCAGTATGAGAAGCTGCATTTGTGACCCCTTCCCTACTTAATACTTCATTCCCTCTTACATTCAACTTTATGACAAGTTGTTTGTTTCCAAGCCTATGCTAGTCTCAGGTCACTATTTCTTTAACCTCTGTTAACCTGATAACACTGAGATTCAGTGATGCGGTGGCCATGGTGCCATCAATGCCTAGAGGGAGGGGTGGCCCCTCACATTCCTCCTTCCCAATCCCGGCCTCAGGGTTGGCTCTTTCACTCCAGTTTTTGACCACAGAGGAGGGTGTTTCACGTCAGGGAGGGCATGGTGTCCAGAATAACATCCAGGCAAAGGAGGGCCTGCCTGCCCTTGGCTCCTGGGAGGTACTAAGAAAGTTTTCAGGGAGAGCCCAAGTTCATCTAACAGCCACCAAATTCAGGGAAGCCGCTGGTTTCCACAACTTTGAAGTGGAGATGCAGAAGGAGGTATAACGGAAGGAGATTTAGCCTATCAGTACACTCTTAGACAAAAAACTCCAATAATCAAAGTAAAGTAAGTCAAGCTGCTGTTCCCCCAAGTTATTCCTCCCTCAAGTTGCTTTTTGTGGCTTCTTTTCCCCTCCAAAACTACTCTAGAAATCATTTCGTGTACATATATAAATCTATTTTAAACACACATCAGTCCAGAGCTGTCATCATCCCTGCCCCTGGAGGTGCTGGCCCTTGAAGCACTCTGTTCTCTAGAGTGTGCCTCCTAAAAACAGTCAGAGTATCCTTTGCTTGATTTCCTTTTGTGGACCAGGTTTGGGGAACAACCTGAAATAATTCGGTATATAACCGTCAACAGCCCTGCCAGCCAAATCCGTGTCTGAACAGAAATAAACCCAAATTGGCAGAGAGGTGGGGAGCGTAGTGATGTGATTTCATCACAGCATGATCCTCCCAAGAGACCTATAAAGAGGCAGCTCTAGCTAGGTGAGGACTAAAGACCCCAGAGAGAAAGAGGCAGAAGGAAGAAAGGACAGAACACCAAAAGGCACAAGTGGTTTAAAAATAAACGCATCCCAGCAGCCAGTCTGAGTCCAGCACTGAAGCCACCAAGGGACTGGGTCTAGGACACGACGATTCTGGTGCTGGCACCACCCCTGTGCACCATGTCAGCTGCACGATCCATTTTCCTTGTCTGTTTCTCTTTTTGCAGATCTGTGAAATGAAAATGATAACATTGACGTCATAGCTTGTTGATTTCATATGATGGGCGGACAGGACATAGCACAGTAGATATGAGAAAATGCTTTGAAGCCACCCGATGAGTTTTTGCTTCTACTTCTTAATAGCTCTGTGACTTTGGTTAAGTCTCATAAGCTCTCTCAGGCTCAGACTTCTCAAAAGGGGATAATAATGCCATATTCATGGGAACAGGGAACAGATGAACTAAGATAATGAACATACAACTACTTAGCATAATGCCTAGCTTAGAGTCAGTGCTCAATAAATGGTTAAAAATACAAGCATGCTCACATATATCCTACATTTGGTCTGAGACCCCAAATAAGATTGAATATGGAGGAGCTTAGAATAATAGAAAATATTCTATCATTTTATAATTTACCATAAAAATTAATGTATGCTATTCTTATTAATATTTACCCTTTAAAAGTCCAACCACTTTTTTAAGTGTCTTAGTCTTTGAGGATGTCCAATAGTTTTAATGTTATTTGATCAGAGCCGGTGGTATATTTAATAATCGGCCCCAATCTCCTACAGTAGTATTAAATAGTCACACCCTCAACATGGCCTCCTGGTCAACAAAATTCTGTTTCCCAACTCTTGACTTTGGGTTTTGTCATGTGACTTGCCTTGGCTTATTGGCGTTTGCTAGAACAACTGGAAATTGGCTTGCTCAGCAGGCTTGCTCTCTTTATATGTGGCCATAGAAGAGCTTCCTGGAGCTGCAGGTCCTAGGATGACAGGAGACACATGAAGCAGACCTGAACACAGATACAAATTAAGCCACACCCAGCCGGGCCTGGACCAGCCAACCAACACACATGTAGGCAAGAAATATTTTTTGTATGCCACCAGGTTTTGCAGTAGTTTTTTATGGATGGTATTGAGGCAATAGCGGACTGATAAAAACAAAACAGCTTATCTTTAGAGGTAAGAAAGGAGATTGCTAGCCCTTCAAGATGTGTTGGCCCCATCTGAAACTTCTGTGCTGAGTGGCAGGAACAGAAGCCACTGGAGAAACAGGGTCCTCTGACCCCTTCCTGGCTGAGGGGGTGGGGAAAGCTCGGTTATTTTCTGATGATCCTCCCACAACACTCGACCCGTCTCCACCAGTCTGCTCTGTGGAACTTGTCTCCACCTTAGTCAAAAAGTATAATATCATGGAATCTGAAGAATCAAGGGCTCTGCAAAGCAAATTAAGGCCTCTTAAAAGTAGCTTAGATCCCGTAAAATCTTTAAAAATTGTAAAGCACTATGTTGTACACCTGAAACTTATATAACACTGTAAATCAACTAAATCTCAATTTAAAAAAGAAAAGTAGCTGGGATAGAGTGATAAGAGGGACTGAGAAAATGCAAAATGCAAAATTGTGAAGATGACAGAATCTGTTTTCAGGTCTCGCTCCTATATTTCAGGAACCTAGGATGTCTCCAGATTAGCCAAATCTGCCCAGGAAAGAGTCCAGGATCACGTGTTTAAACCTTGGTTTAAATGTAAATCTATATTACTCCTCCTAGGGCTATTTTGATACCATCCTATATTTAATTGTGGAATAAAGTGTTTTTCTTGTAAAAAAAATATATATCAGGAATTATAATAAGGATGGGAATGTTGTTTACTGGTTTTCCTAGGGAAGGAAAGGGAAAATTTTCCCCAAATCCCTGGCAGTGTGCTACATATAGCCACCTTTGAGAACATGATCCAAGAATTAACAGTAAGAACATAGCATTGCATATACCCAAGGTATACTTTAAAGGTTAATAAATGATTCAGCATCATATTTCAAAGGTGATCATTTTGAGGGTGTGTAACTGAGACACAGAAAAAAGTGGAAGTGATGGCCATCAATTAAATTTTAAAGTCCCTGTCTTCTAGAACACTCTCTAAGATGTTAGGACAGGTAAATCTATCATCTCTGTATCATATGTTGGGAATTCTAGAAGACTTCAGAGAGTAGAGCTTTCAAAGGACCAGTGATTGGAAATCTACCAGGCAAGGCTGTTAAATCTAACATCATAAGTGCAAATCTACTTAACCAGTAGTATTAACCAGTACTCGGCTCTTCCTTTCAATTGCTTCCTAGAGCCATGTTATATCTCTCTCAAGGCATCACTGTGAGCCAGGGAGAAAGAAAAACACTGCTCTTAAGACATATAAACTGAAAAAGAGACATCAACAGTTAAGTCATTTACCCCACGGTGACCTAGGCATGGAGCCCAGAGAATAAGCCATGTCTGCTGATTTCTTTCCACAAGCAATGGATGCTCTAATGACTACATAGGAAATCACCACTCAGGAAACCTCTCAGTCAACAGTAATCAAGTCAAGACCTAATAAACAGGTATGGACCACAGCCTTGGAAAAGTTAGTTCTACCAAACTGTGTGAACATGGACTGAATCAAAGTGATGATATGGCCAGCGTTGTTCCTAGTCTCAGAAAGTCTTTGGAATGAAGAACGAATCAATGAATGAGTCAATCACTTCAATCAGTCAATTAATTACAGAAGTTATCTCCATAACATACACCACACCAAAGTATATTTAGTGCCTATTTTTAATTCCAAAGCTGTTCTATAATATCTCTGGAGAAGGGTCAGGTCCTAGGGGACCCCATGCAGCTGCCACAACTGCTTACAATGCCCTGGCTTTGCACATGAGTGGCTGAGTTTGAGGGAATGTTACAGTATTACCACTGTAAGCCCTGTAGAAAGTAGCCCTGCATCCACTCACACAAGACGCCAGAAACGGAATCCACTTAAATGAAATACGCCTTTTTGTTTTAATGTGAGCTTTGATTCATAAGTTAGAGTGAAAAAGAGCTTAAAGCCTATATTTATACTAGGATAACTCCTCTAGCCCATGAATTGAGGAAAACAAACTAGGTCAACAACTCAAAATTGCCTTCCTTAAAAAAAGAAGCACAGGCAGAGGTGGGTGTCAGGCTAGAAAAGTTGTGACACTCTATAACGTTGTTGAAAAGTCAAGTCTCTGTGAGTAGAAGAAATATTCTAGAAGTAGAAAGTGAATTTTCATGAAAATATGCACTCCGTAGGGATTTTAACGTCTTGGACTTCCCAAGCTGTGCTGGGGAAGTGAAAACTTGTGAGGAGCAAAACATTGGGGATTTTTTATTTGCCGCCATAAGTTATGCCATATGGTTGGAGAGTGATTTCTTATATGATGGGTAGGCACTTGAAATAATGTGGCTCTTTATTACAAGAAGAAAGAAGAGACGGGTGGGCTGGATTTCTGTGTCATACTGCACTTGCGGCAGAGGCAGCAGCAAGTCATCTCAACTCAGAAGAGTCGTAGGTGGCTGAAAAGTTATGGCAAGAGTGACAGTGGGATAAAGCAATAGGGTGCAAGGGAGAAGAAAAAATGGAAAAGCCATGTAAGTGATTACCGGCCAATAGGCAGTGCATGGTAAGAAATAAATAGGCAGTGCATGCAAGGGAGAGGGAGGAGATGAGGGGAGAGGAAGCTGGAGTCCGGAAGATCATTCAAAGGCAAAGAAGGGGCATTTAGGTAAGATATAAAATACAGGTGGAGGACTATTACAGAGGAAAATCAAGGCAGTGGAAAAAATGATAAGACAAGCAAAGGTGCAGAATGAATGCAAGATAAATTATAAAAGAGGTTGAAACAAACAAGACATTTTTAAGTACATAAGGAACAAGGGGTCAGGGAAATGGCAAGGGAATTTTACTGCCAGAAGAGGCAAAAAAAAAAAAATTAAATGAATTCTCTGCCTGAGTGTTCATAGAGAACAGGGCAGATGCCAGAAACAGGCATAAATTTCCAGAAGAAAGAAGAAGAAACAGTTAAGGAAATCAAGATCAATAGTAGAACCAGCCATCAAGAAATTGCCATGGTCCCAAGCCTCAAAAAACTCCGGAGACAGAAATGGCCTCCAGCCCAGGGCCTGAAGGGAATGATGGAAGAGAGCTCTGGAAACTTCTCACAGGGCTTTTGCAAAACTAGAAAGGGAATGACAAGTGCAGTCCGGCGGAGGCGACTTGATAGCAACTGGGGATGACCCACAATCCATTCTTGGGTGACCATGTGATGAGGCCTAGATGCAGATTGGGAGGTGACACCCAACTCTTTCATGACTGGCATTTTCCCTTTGAAAAGCAGTTGTCAGTAAGTTCTGGTGTCAGTAATAAAATGGCTGGTATTTGGACACTCTCCAAAGGCCAGTTGTTGTCACCTCAGCTTTTAGCTATGGCACCAACAAACTGTTGACTAAGTGATCACAGCTCCTTTTGATCCTTGAGCTCCGGGAAGTCTTCTCTGATGTGCTTCCAGATAGAAAGATCACCAAGACAAGCAAGAGGAAAAAGCAAGGAGTCCCCAGGGAATTCGACTATGGCTGATGTTGTGTACTAACCTCACTTCTCATTCACATCACATTTTCTATCCCAACTCTCTTCATGTCTCACTCTTAAATTTCTTTCTCTAATTCACTCTATTGTAAACATCTTTGCAAGCTGCCTTAAATGCTTTTTGAAAATAGCTGAGAATATAAGAAGGCTCAAAGAAAGAAGAGGAGAAAAGAGGAAAGAGACAAAATGGGGGCGGAGAGGGATGAGGGGGAAATTGTGAGTTCAATTCTCAGGAGAGATGATGCAGCAAAGAAAAAAAGCATTTTTCTGAATGGGGAAGGAAAATGGGTTGGAAGCAAGAAAGAGATCTAAGAATTCAAGAAATTAGGTAACAAGGTGGGGTTGAAAGACAGAAGAGTAAACTAAACTGTAAGAAATGGAGAAAGGATTTGAAGTATAGGGCTAAGTAGGAAGCATTCAGGGGAAGGAAGGAAAAGAAATATGATGGGAAGATGGCCTCTGATGGTTCAGAAGGAAGATTTGGAAGAGTAAAACTAGAAAGAAGTCAGTCATTAGCAGATTTACACTTGGCTTTGAAGAGAGTCCTAGGAGACAAGTCACTAAGCTGGTGAGAGGGAAAATGAGCTAGGCACGAAACCAAAACAGCGAGCAAAGAGCAAGACAGAAATTAGGGATAATCGCAAGAATTATATGCATCCCTGAAGGTGGGTGTCTTGTAATGAACTTTGGCCACAGCATTGAGTCTGTAAATATCAAAAGCTGCTCTCTGGGAAGACACACACACACACACACACACCATCACACCATGAGCACATATGCATGCACAACCCACACAATGTGCACACACACACATTTGCATCAAAATAAACCAATTTTGGCTCGCTTTCAGAAATAAAGATGGGTAATCTAAGAAAGTTGCTAGTGGGAGACACAGATTATTCTAATATTCTAGTTATTTGGTTCCATAAAATTTAACATCCACAGTTATAAATTGTACACAGGAATGATTATAATTCTATATACAAATAAATGATAATGGCTTTATTTACTAACTTGATCAAAAATACTTAGCTTAGACTAAGAGCTCACCAATAAGGAAAATAGTTCATAAATCCTAAGAAGTCAATTATTTGATTTCATAAAATTTCAAGGTTGAAAGTGAAGAATGATGGGGTCACTTAGGTCATTTCCCCATTAAAATATGCTCAGTTCCATAATATATGTCAGAATGGTATGCAGAGCTTTTATGTTGATTAAGTCAAATAACAGCCAGACAGTTATGTTTTTCCCCTCTTCTCCATGCGGTCCTTTCTCTAGTGGTCTTTGCACACCGCTCAGTCAGAAATGTCTGTACCTACTCCTTTATTTTCTAATCTTCAATGTGAAGTAAAGATCAGGAGGTTTTCCCTCCTATTTTGTAATTAGGCAAATGGAGTCCACGAATAAGGTACCATGTGAAATTCGAACAAGAAAAGGGTCGTCCCATAACCTAATGAAAAAGGAATCTGTTTACTCTAGCTGATGAAAACAAATTCAGTCTGGAAACAAGGTCCCTAAGGTGTCTTCCTTGCCCTCTACTCTTACCCACGTCCCAGGCCACACAAGAACACAGGATACTGGCTGAAGATGAGTAACCCATGACAACATGTAGCCATAGATGCTTGTATGCTTTTTGGACAGTGGAATTTTTTAAATTTTTATTCACAAGCCAACATTCCAAACCTCTCAGTGAAGATGACCTACACTTTGTGAAAAATCAGAACTTCTGACAACACTATTCCCTCCGGTCAATTGCATAGGGCTGGCCACTTGAGACCGGACATGGGTCTCCAATTCATCCCAGTCCCCACCCAGGCACACACCCATTTTGGTTGCCCATGTGGCCCCTTGTAGTTCCTTGAGTTTTTGACGTCTGAAGAAAGCATAAAGACCCCCAAACACATCATTCAGTCTTTCAAAATGAGGGTCAGCATTCTGATCTGCTTCTCTGAGAAGGCAGAGAGCAGAAGACAGGTCAAAACTACCCAGCCATGCCTAGTGCTCCATATATATTTACAAACAACAGTAGAGCTACAGAACCAGATGACAGGGCTTAATTGGCCCCTGCCTCACTCTAAATTACAAAATAAAGTAGACTTCTGGTTTTTGACATTCCTTGACAAATGAGATTAAGAATTACATTATCCTTTTTTATAACTTAACTACTTATGTTCTTCCCTTATTTTATTGTTATTTTTCTTCATTGTAGTATCTTAAACCTGATGTTGATAATCTTGCTAATAATTATAATTGTATTATAAAATATTTACTTTCCAATGTATTCTTTCAAATACTCAATATATATTTTATTATGACTTTACTGAGGATTAAATGGATAAACTAATTTGTTACAATGTTGGCATTTTTCAACATTTACCTTGAAAAATAACACTGGGTCTTTTGAATGTAATGACCTGAAATTTCTGGAAGTAATTTGATGATTTATTTTAATTATTATCAAGTAGAAAGATGATAAACAAGTCTGAAACTCCTTACTTTATTAGGAAGTCTCATTCTGTACCCACAGGGAAAACAACAGATGAAGCATCTGGGCCCTGACCCATGGTAACTTGACTGCCAGCAAGGCAAGCACTGGTTAGAAAAGGTCATACTTTGGAGTCTCGGGATCTATAAGCCAAAAATAGCACAAGGCACTGAGAAATGACTAGTCTTTTAACTCACAAAGGTGAGATACTGAATTCAGTGTAACCACATGCTTCTCATATAGCACAGATTCCTTTACTCAGAATTAAACACATATTCTTATGCTAGAACAAGTTTTTATAAAAAAAAATAGGCTGCAAACCAGAATGGGTCATAACTCCCTTACAAATATAACTTTTCTATCCTACGCTCACCACAAACACACATATCCCAAACTGGGCTGTAGATGAGACAGGCAACATGATATACAGGGCTTGGTGCAAAATGAAAATGCCAGACTCCATGTTAAAAAATTATTAAGAATTCAAAATGGTGAATGCAGAGCATTAACTCAAGGGAGGATCCGTTCTGAGCTCAGTGCCTTATACAATTGCCCAAGTCACCTGTCCCTGAAACCAGCCCTGGCTGCAAGGAGGAAGTTTTGAAAGTTTTGAGAAAAAAAAAGTAATTCTTCCTTTCAAAGATATGAAACCATTTAGCCTTTCCTTGTGGATCCTCGGATCCAGCCTTAGGGAAGACAGCATCCATATTTGGGAACAGAGCATGGGGCTACAAAAGAGAATCAACCAACAGTTGATGAACCTACATGGACCCATCATCATTGTCCAAACTCTGTTGTTTACATTAGGATTCACTCTTGTCATTGTCCATGCTATGTATCCACCATTATAATATCATACAGAGTAGTTTCACTGCCCTAAAAAACTGCTGTGCTCTACCTACTCACTCCTCCCTCCCCACAACCCTTGTCAACCACTGATCTTTTACCATCTCCATAGTTTTACCTTTTCCAGAATATCGTACAGTTGGAATCATATAGTATGTGGCCTTTCTGGATTGGCTTCTTTTACTTAGTAATACACATTTTAGGTTTCTCCATGTCCTTTCATGACTTGATAGCTCATTTCTTTTTAGTGCTGCGTAAATTTCCATGTTTGGATATACCACAGGTTAATTATCCATTCACCCACTGAGGGACATCTTCTTTGCTTCCAAATTTTGGCAATTCTGAATGGAGCTGCTATAAAAATCAAAAAAAAAAAAAGAGAGAGAGAGAGAGAGAGAGAGAGAGAGAGAGAGAGAGAGAAGCAACCATTCCCCCCACCCCCAGCAGGTAACTTTCCAGGTGTTGCCTCCATCCTCTGTATCCAAAGGGACACTTTCACTCCCTCCCCAGACCAGGGAAGATTTGCTCAGGCATGAAGCCTTTGGGCACCCATAGTGGGCAGTGGAGTAAGTAACTAAGACTGAATTTCAGTAGGGCTGCCTGCACCTTTTTAACCTCGGGGCAGGTTTAAGTCCCTTGGGGGAGTTTGAGTTAAAAAATGTCAAGTTCCTTTCTTTGAGAAGGAGAAAGTCCACTAAAAGGAGGAAGACAGGGGCAGTGAATTCCCCTTTAAAAAATTGTGGAATAGCTCTTCTAGAAGGGCTCTTAGCACAGCAAAGCAAAAGAAACCAGACTCCAAAGTGTCAGCAGGGCAGGGAGGACACGTTAGCTTAGACCCTGAAGGATGCTGCCTTGGTAACAACCAAAACCGTGTGAGAAATTCTAAGAATAAATCCTCGGGCATTTGGTGGGCATCATTTTGGGAAATCAGGCTTTGACCCAAACAACTGTGGCATCAGCTGTTGGCAGGGACGTGGAAGGGTTGGTGCCATTTCCCAGGTGTATCAAAATTGTGTGTTTCCATAGAACATTCTAGTTATTCTTTGGGCTTGGCCTACTCTGTCACTTCTTAGCTCTGAGAAAATTGTACAACAGGATTTCAGGTGCAGTCAGGTGTCTTGGTGTTGCTGTTGGGGGGTTTGGATTTGGCAGTGGCCTGGGAATCAAAATGGCTGGACTCTGGTATCAATGGGCTATGTGACCCTGGGGCAAGGCCCAGCACCTTCAAACACAGCTTCTCAGCTTCATCAGCCAAGAACATGAGGGAACTTCACAAGATCAGGAGGTTAGCTCTCCTTAAGGGCCCTTGGGTGAGGGGGTGAGAGGTGTAGGGTCAGGTCTGGGCTGCACCTCACCCCAGTTCCAACCAGAGCAGTTCCCTTATTTTCTGTTCATTTTATTCCCCCACTAGGGCACAGAGGTGACATGTAGGACATCCCCACCATGTCCAGTTTGGGTCCCACCAGCTCTGATGCCAGTTGCCAGGGTCCCATCCCAACTGCACCTCTTCCTAACTCTGTGACCTCACGTGTGTTCTTGAACATCTGTTCCTTGGTTCCTTTGCTTGGAAAATAAAGACAATCACACTACCCACCATTGGAGATTTTGTGAAGACTGAATGAGGTCATACGTGTGAAACATTTAGTTTCTAGTAGGAGCTCAACAAATGTTAACTATAACAATTCTGTTTGAACAAAGGATTCCACGTCCAAAGAAAGGCTGAAAAAAACACTGAACCTGATATCTTTAAAAGTCTCTCTAGGACTAAAGTTCTATGATTTTCCTACCATTTTGCCTCTCATTGCCTTTATTCTTTCACTCCATTCCTACAAAAACCCTCAGGCTGAACCGAAGTCAAACAGGAATCTTCCCCTTGTCCGTGGGTGGTGGTGATGGTGGGGTGAGCAGGAGAAGTGGGCAAGTCCACCAGTTTTCAAGTGTTCCTGGAAATGCTGTTGGAAAGCCCGGGATCTTGGAATTTCCCTTGGCCTGTTTTAGTGGGTGTAACTGAACCCTCCCTCCTATGAGAGGAATTGTGATGGCCTCTGTCTCTGTACGGGCAAGGCCTAAATCTCTAATTACCTCTGCAGAAAATAATACTAACACCAACGGCAAAACCATCACAAAGAAAAAATCTAGGACAAGGCAGAAGCAATGGCTAAGGCCTTGCGGAATCCATATAATTTATGTCCACTTCATGGCGCCAATTCACAAATGACCTCTCAGTTGGCAGTTACCTTCCCAGGCTTTTGTCTCCCACTTGCTTAGTGAGAAAACAGCCATAGATGACAGGAGTCCAGGATAAATCTGTCAACGAGACTTACAGGACAAAATCTCCTGAGAAAGGCATGAGGAATCCAGAAAATAAATCTTTGTGTCCCAAACAGTAGCAAGGTTACCCAAGTTTATAATGTCTCCTTTTAACCCCTCTGGTATGGGCCTTATTGACTATAATTATCACCAACCTCAGATGACACCCAGCAGTAACACAAGCACTGCCCCACACAGGCCTGCTTTCCAGGCAATGGCCTCAAACATGCAGGTTTTAGACAAGGGGTTATAGTTATCTTCTACCTGACAGTAAGTTGGATGCTTCAAATCTTTCAGGATGGGACTGGACATTGAAAATGGAAGTCAGGCACTTCGCACAAGCTGGAAAAGGATTTCAAGAGACTTAGAAGACAAGAGGGCAGCAGGGTCTCTGGCTACAAGATAATAGCAGTTCCTTAGCTGTCACCCAAGCCTGCAGACTTGACCAGATACCCCCCAGTGATTCTAAAAGAGGTTTGAGGACACCCAAAAAGGTTCAACCCAGTCTCTTCGAATCCCCTTCAATTTCTTCCTTTGGACATCAAGGATGCTTCCAACAATACCCAAGCTGCAAGAACAGTGAAAGTCAGCAGGAAGACAAGAGCCCCTCAAAAGGCTACAGCAGTTAGACAAGCACAGGAAAGGGTGGAAGAGGGTAGGATATTTAAGATTTCTCACTGCCTAGGAAATAAAGTCCCAACGCCTACGCCTCACACTCAAGGCTCTATCCAACATAGCCAGTTTTCTTTTGCCAACTGTGCCATCACAGCCAAAGTTACAGTTGCAGACCCCACGAGGACCTCAGAGTCAGTCCAAGGGGCCACAGATTCTGATACACTAAGGTTGTCTTACCCATATCTGTCCATATATGTATATATATATATATATATATATATATATATATATATATATATATATATATATATATATATATATATGAAACTGCTAGAGTTTGTATGAAACCCATATAGTAATGGTTCATTTAGAAATATTACTGAACTTTTGCTTGCCTTTAGTACTGAATGAGCAATTACTTTCCTAGAAGCTTTTTTTTTTTTTTAACATAAGAAAGTCTGCCTTGAGAAGTCGGGTCCTATGGTCTACACAGACCCATTTCTTCAGCTAGGCCATCTCTTCCCTGACATCTTTCTCTCTCCCAGTGTTGTCTGATAAAAATTTAATGCAAGCCACACATGGAATTTTTAACTTTCTAGTAGCCACTTTTTAAAACAAGAAACCGGAAAATTGATTTTCATAATATAATTTAATATATCCAAGTTGTTATCATTTCAACATGTGATTAGTATTTTCAAAACGATTAATGAGATATTTTACTTTTTTCATATTTTTTAATTGAGGTATAGTTCATTTACAATGTTGTGTTAGTTTCAAGTGGACAGCAAAGTAATTAAGTTATACATATACATATATATATATTCTTTTTCAGACTCTTTTCCATTATAGGTTATTACAAGATATTGAGTATAGTTCCCTGTGCTATAGAGTAGGTCCTTGTTGTTTACCTTTGTTTCATATTAAAACTTCAAAATCTCGTATGTATTTTATAGTGACAGGATATCTCAGTTTGAGCTAGCCATATTTTAAGCGCTCTGTAAGCACATATGGCTAGTGGCTACCATATGGATATGCAATTCTATGCAGTTATACTTCAAGGTCTTGGTTCTTGCTGCTCCCATACCTTCCTACCGTCCACACTCTCCCTTCCATACCTCTCTGCCTGCCTGCAACACAGCCATCCGTAATACGTAGTGTATGAACCATTGTATCCTGAGATCTCCAAGCCGATGGGGTTCTCACAATCCTCATCTCTTCTAGCATTCAAGGTCTATGCCACACACTTACCCCAACAATTCTATCCAACCTGGTCTCATAAATCAACTGCTTCCTAAGTGTGAGTCATGTCTCCCTAAGAAGTCTGAAGCCTATTTGTGGATAGTAAATGTGCCTTTTATCTTTTTTCTTCTCCACAGCACAAAGCAGAATGTGGGACACACAGTCCCAACTGGCTCAACTGAATCAATTTCATTTTCTTAGGCACTCTGCTCTATGTTACAGGAGAAGTAAGGTTTTTGTTTGCCAATGAAGAAAATATGGCAACAAAAAAACAAAGAGATGTGATACTCTTCCTTCAGGGGCCAATTTTCTCACTTTTGGATGGAAGCACTTTGTCATCAAGAATATCTTAAGGGGACTTCCCTGGTGGCGCAATGGTTAAGAATCCGCCTGCCAATGCAGGGGACACGGGTTCGATTCCTTGTCCGGGAAGAGCCCACATGCTGCGGAGCAACTAAGCCCGTGCACCACAACTACTGAGCCTGCAAGCCACAGCTACTGAAGCCCGTGTGCCTAGAGCCCGTGCTCCGCAACAAGAGAAGCCACTGCAGTGAGAAGCCCGCACACTGCAGCAAAGACCCAACGCAGCTAAAAAGAAAAAAAGGCAAAAAAAAGGAATATCTTGAGACTTCCCCTGGCCTTCTTTTACACTACCTTGGGCCTCTCATCAGCATTCGCTGACTCCAAATATGTATCACCAGTCTACTTTCAAAATACTTTCCAATGAGTGTTTCCATATGCCTTGTACTGCTTCTCCATTTTAGCCCCATTGAAACAGAGAAGACAGGGGCCACTTTGAGAAAAATGAACAAATGGCAAGAAAAAAAAAAAACTCTTTCCCCTTGGAGGTCTGAAGAAGAAAGGGCATGGGGATGGAGAAGTAGGCAGTTTTATGTGCCTGTGTCATAGACTTTGAATGTACAGCCATGGAGACCTTGCAGGAATTAAGGTCTGTGGTGGATGGCCTAGTCCAGGAATGCTTTGAGGACTTGACAGAGACTCACAGTGAACTACAGAAGCAGAGAGAATCAGGACCATGGGCTATGAAACTTACCACAAATTCATCAGCTGCAGAATGCCTGGAGGAAGCAGCCAGCTACACTAGATCTCAGCAGACACCAGTCAGCACTCACCCAAGGAGGATCATGGGGCAACTCCTTCTTCCTGAACTTATGAAGATCTTTCTCCTTTACTCTGATGTTTTAAGAGCGGATGAGGTGTAGGGAGGAATCTGAATAATAACTCGAAGAGATCATTTACCCTAGTGGACTAAGTTGTGAACCAGCCTACAAATTTGGAAACTATACTTTTTCTGCACATCTCAGTGTAGGCTGAGTCATTCTGTGACCCTGATATGGATGAAGTCATAGAATAGATGAACCTAAGATAACAAAGTATGGAGTGCAGATGATGTGGCTGTGTAGGAGGTGAATGAATTTCAGACAATATTCACATTCTCTAAAGACTTTGTAGTCACATTTACTTTACTGAAACAGCACTGGCCTTGAGCAAAATTCATTTTGGACATCACATTCAAAATAGCGTTCATTGAGCACTCGTGCTAATAAGACATGCTTCCAAGTCACCTACAGAAATCTGCTCTCAAGAAGGTTCTGGTGTTTGTCATGCAAACCTCAGTGTAAATTAAATTAATGTGGTATCTCTCCATCATCTGTGGTTTGTTTGTGGTGATGGTGACTGTTTACATTTTTAAGTCATTCTTGACTATAAAAGCAAAACTTTGATTTCTGCTAGAGCAACTTGCAAGCAATAGTAAACACCTAAGGAGCTATCTAGCTTTTCCTACCAGGTCTTCTTGCCTGAAATTAATTCAACAGATCCTAATGGTACTGATTCTGTTCTAGATCTAGAATTGAATGCTGGAAAGACATAGATGCCTTTCTGACATCTCTACTTGGAAGCCCCACAAGTGTCTCAAATTGAATACATCCTAAGTAGAATCCACCCACCCAAACCTGTCCAGAGAATAGCAGAGCTGGGTACCCAATGTGCTCAAATTGGAAACCCTGGCATAATCCAACTCCTCCCTTTTACCAACACCACCCCACAGAAAAGCAGAATAGTGCACACACACTGACACACATATCCACATGTGCACTGTGAAATTAATTTAACAAGGAGGCTATTAGACTCAGGTAGCTAATAATAATAATGCACGTGCCGACTATGCAGAATCTAAGCCTGTAAATACCTCAAGGTTACAAAATCAAAACCTAAGGATAACCAATCACAAACAACCAAGTAGGCTTTAAGCTGTAGTCAGTCAATAATTTTCCTGTTTTGCATCCACCTTTTCTCTATAAAAGTCTCTCCCCAGCTCCCGTCAGTGAAGCGCTGCTGTTCACTTCCAGTTTGGTACTGCCTGATTCAAATCAATTTTTGCTCAAATAAACTCCAAAAAAATGTAATATGCTTCAGTTTATCTTTTAGCAGTACACACACACACACACACACACACATGTCCAAGGAACCATTCCTTTAGGTCCTGTCTCCAAATCAGATCTTGTGTCTGTAGGAGAGTAAAACTAATTTTCCCTCCACCCTTCTGAGCTCCTGGCTGAGATGCCCTGTAATAAAAGTTGAACAAGATGCAAAGCAATAGAAGTTTGTTAACATGTATACATCACGGATACATGGAAGATACCCAGGGACAATGAATAAACTCCCCAAGATGGTCCAAGCCACCAACTTAACTATCATCTTGAGCTCAAGACAAAAGAAAGATGTAGTGGGAGAGGGGAAGCCAATTACCTGAGAGGTGACCAGGAAAAGCACAGTAAACAAGGGTGTGGTTGTTATGCAGAGTTAAGTGGGTGCCTTCCCCAGGGATGTGTTTCTAGTGCTTTAAAGTCATTCTCTTCTTGGGACAGAGAGGGAGATGGCCTTATAAATGGAGATTTCCTTTATAAGCGGAGATTTTCCTTACAGAAGGGTAACTTCTACTGTGTTTTCCGAGCTTCTCCTGTGACTGCTGGCTCTCAAAAACAGTCAGCTCGGGCTTCCCTGGTGGCGCAGTGGTTGAGAGTCTGCCGGCCGATGCGGGGGACGCGGGTTCGTGCCCCGGACCGGGAGGATCCCACATGCCACGGAGCGGCTGGGCCCGTAAGCAGTGGCCGCTGAGCCTGTGCGTCCGGAGCCTGTGCTCCGCAGCGGGAGAGGCCACAACAGTGAGAGGCCCGCTATTTAAAAAAAAAAAAAAAAAAAGTCAGCTCAAAATAAGTTGTATGTCCAGAGGCATATTTGGGGCGGCATATTCTGCTCCCCCTCAAATCTGTGCTCTCCTCTCTGTGCCATCTCTCAACCGGACCGCTCAGATAGACTCTGGGTGGCTTCTTGGACAGCTTTTGCTGCTTCCATGCTTGCTTCCTTCAGTGCATGCCCATCTCATCACTCAAATGGGCAGTCAGATCATCTCACTTTCCTGCTTAAACCCTTACTGGTTTCCCAGGTCACCTGGAATACTATCCCAACTCCATCCCTGTCCTCCAAAGCCCTGCATCCTCTACCCTGCTCACCTCCCCAGGGACTCTACTCTTTCTGCCTCCCCAGCCTCACCTCTACTGTCTGTCTTCACCACCCTCATGTTCCAGTCCTGATGGTTTCAGGAGGTTCTCAGAACAGACCACATCCTCTCTACTTCCGGTCTTTTCCCTTGCTATCCCTTCTGCTTCAAAGGCGCTCGCCCTGTTGCATGACTGGGTCCTTCCCTTCCCACAGGTCTCAGGTTAAATATCATCTCCTCACAAACATCTTCCCTGACCTGCCTAGCTGAGTTTTAAACTATCACTAACATTCTGTTTATTAAAAGCAAAATCACAGGTTGTAAGGAGTGGATTGCGTTACTGCTGGCATAACATCATAGTTAAGAGCCTGGACTCTGCAGCCAGACTCTCTGGATTCAAATTCTGGCACTGCCACTTCCAAGCCTTGGAAAAGTTACTTAACCTCTCTGTGCTTCCATTCCCTTACCTCTAAAATGTAAAAAATGATAGTACCTGCCTCACAGAGTTGTTAGAGGATCAATGCATCCATATACATGCAGTACTTCAGAGAATGATGGTCTGTAAGACGCATACTATGTCTATTTTTTCAAGAAATTTAAAAAATAAAATATGATGATGACAAGAATCCTGTCTTTCTTTAAGACCTGTTACCCCAGGGCTTAGCCTCATGCCGAGCACAAAGTAGACATTCAATGAATACTCATTAAATACATAAATAAATAAAAGAATGACGAGATGACATGATTTCTATCCCCAAAGCATTTGCAGGAGAGCCCAAGAGGTTGCAAACTTGAACGTGCAAACAAATCACCTGAGCATCTTGTTAAAATGTAGACTCTGACGCAGTAGGTCTGGTGGGAAGCCTGAGAGTCTGTCTGCATCTCTCAAGTGCCAAGTGGTGCTGATCACAAACCGCACTTTTAATGTCAAGGTTCTAGCTGACTGTCAGGTGACATAGGTCTAGAAACCAGCTTCTGAAAACTGGCTGCCAGAAACGCCTTCCTACTGCAATCCGTGTATACCTACCTTAGCGTCACTTCCTCATAAGTCCATCCCAGAGTTAGCACCTTCTGGAAGTATTGATGGAGTCTCAGTGGACACTGCCCATGATCCCACTCAGGTACGGGGTCATTGATCATCTTACCTTTACTTCTGATCACCTGGGAAGGTCTGGAAAAGGTCTCCTTATATATGTCCCCTTTATCATCCGCAGGCCATTGATATATTTCATCTGAAAAGACTCTTTTCTCTTTAAGGCTCTCTTTGGGGTCTTACAAGCTGTCGTAAATGTGTTCCCTTTACACCAGCATTTTCGGTAATTTATTCCAGATACTGGTCTTGTGTTATTTAACTCTTAAATGCTTTCAGATTTCAAATATGCTTTATATCAGAACATACAAACTATGTATGGTGGCACTGGCATTTTAAGAACAAGAAGGTTAAAATTTCAAAAGCAACACCCTGATTTCTCAGACACGATGATGGTGTGATTTTTTTTTTCCGGGGCGGGGGGTACGGGGTTAGAATTTCTCAGAACTGCTCAACAGCTGCCTCTCAAGGACTGCTTGAGTTTTAAATATTGCCATTGCCTCTACTGTAGTGTGTGCTCCAGAAAGGCAGTCTTGCCCTTTTCCCAACTCCCAACTGAAATAATCCCGGAGGCACTTTTGAAAGTAGCCGTGATCTTCAGGCGACAAGACATTTCACAGAGCCACGGCTGAAGACTGCAACCTCATTGTATACCTTCTTTAAACAATCACAACCTGCAATGCCTAATTATCTGCTTCCAAAAGCATTTGGTTAGGCACACAACACATCTCTGTAATGGAAATGGACTTGAGTCTCCTAGAGCCAGTTCATAAAAGCAATGGAGTCGTTTTAATACTGTCGATTCCCTCTCGGCAGTACAGTCGAGTAATGTAGCAGAACTGTCTGATGGCCAAGGTAATAAGCAGAAGAGATGTAACAGACAGACACATCTACTGGCTGATATCCTAGAATTAGCTCATTTATTCAACTGGAAGAGTTTGGCTTGAGGGCCCCCTGGTACTTGTTTCGCATGCCGCTCTCCCCTCCACAGCAACGGTTGGGCTATGCAGGGTCAATGTCCAAATCCTTACCTGCTCCCTGGAACCATGACTCCTTCTGTCATTCCAGCGAAATCTCGTTCTCTTGCCCACATGTACTCACAGCCTTTATTACTGAGCACCAATTATTTTCATATTTGAGGATGCTAACTCTAGCTTAAAAAGAAGCTGTTAGAATTTCCTTCCTTAGAGATTCTTCAGAACTGACAACCAAGAGTCCAGCTCAGCTGAGCAAGATAATGGATTTTCCACTGTCACGTCCTAAAGTCCTATCATGCCACCCTGCACTTTTGGAAGTTAGAAAACTCTGACGTACTGAAGCATCTCTCACTCACTGACCTCTCATGGGCCTTGTTTTATCCCAAACAAACTTCCCTCCGAAACACGATGATTCATCATTGTTCTTACTGCTACTGGTTAATATCCATGTTAATTATTCATAATTCCCTGTCAATAATCATGCCGCCAGGGAACCCGCTTCTCCTTGCTTCTATTCCTCTCCCTTAATCTAGAATTGAAAGAGATCAGTTACAACAGGAGGACTATACTGAAGTTTGATGTTTGTCCTGCCCCAGATTGTTAGGCATAAAAGGATAAACAGTGCTACCCTCCCCCTGTGCTCCTGAGTCTCGGGCATGCTTTAACAACTACACAGGAAGAATCACGATGTCCATACTTCTCTAAAGCAAGCCATCAGATCACCACCCCAAGAGGGGAGTTAGGTGATTTTTTTCCTCAACAAAAATATTTTAAAATGGAAGTCACTGATTTTACAAGGAGAATGAGGACACAGCACACTCATCAGAGAGCCCCAGTTACAACCCCAGCTCAGCATTTGCAAAGTATATTAGATATTGGTTGACAAAGATCCCAGGCTTAAAGCCTGTGCTTTTTGCAAAAGAATGAGCAAATATTCAGACTCAGTATTTGCTATCAATATTGCTTGGAAGTAAGAGGGAGATATCCTTGTTCAGAAGGTACTGGGCTCAGAGAAGTTTCTAGACAAGGTGTCAGGTCATTAATGCTCAACTTTTTTTTTTTACAACTTTATTGGAGTATAATTGCTTCACAATGGTGTGTTAGTTTCTGCTTTATAACAAAGTGAATCAGTTATACATACACATCTGTTCCCATATCCCTTCCCTCTTGCGTCTCCCTCCCTCCCACCCTCCCTATCCCACCCCTCCAGGCGGTCACAAAGCACCGATCTGATCTCCCTGTGCTATGCGAATGCTCAACTTCTTATAGCATCACTAGATAGCAGTGCATGGGACAGTCCTTAAAATAAAGAATTATCCTACCCATAATGTCAGTAGGGCTGACATCCTCTGGGATTATGGGAAGTAAAGAAAAGGATATTCTCACCCCATTCTCCACCTGGGACAGCATTATCAGCTTTTTTACTGGGACCTGGGTCCAAGTGGGACTGGGTGTAGCAACAAAGCCCTGCCTTGGGATTGGAAGATGAGCACTCACCCTGGCCGCTTTGCAATGGTGTGACCTCTGACAAATCAAAATTCCCATGTTTTAATTTCAAGTATTCTGTCTCTGTTGTCAAATATATCCTAGACTGGGGCTCACAGACACGTTTACCATAACTCAAGCGATATCATAATGCATCTTCCATGTTTGTGAGTGAAAGAGGTGCTATTAATAATTATACTGGGTCAATAGGCATAAATCTGGATTGTCCTGGGCAAACTAGGACATCTGGCCATCCCACCAATAAGAAGAGAGCAGCAGAAACTAGCAAAGGGAAACAACTTTCTCTTGTGTTTATCTGGTATTCTGTCCATTTCAGGAAACTTGCACGTTCACTAGCTTGTCTGGTTATTACATCCACTCCTTTACACAGAAAGTACGAGGATTATTTTTACTCTAATTGAAGGGCAAGCAAACTGAAAAACAGACTGGGAAGCTGGGTGCCCATGTGTCCCTGGTCTCCTGATTTCCAGCCCAGTGTCCTACCTTCCGCAGAAGGGTCTGCCCTCCCCCAGCAGCGTGGCGATCTAAAGCAAGGAGTCAGGACGCCATGGTGGCAGATTTGTGGTCCATGCCTATTTCCTTAACGGCTTAACAAGCCTGTTATATGCATTAAGTATTGGCCGCATAAGAGAGCCTGTGACACCATCTTAATACTAACCAGGAGAGAAGCTGGTTAGCATTAAGCGCCAAGAGAGCCCTGAGCCAGGACAGACAGCCATATTTTCTTCATTAATGCTCAACTTCCTATAGCATCACTAGATAGCAAACCACATCCATCTTTACGAGCAGTTTAGGGAGAATAAAGGAAGAAAGACACGCATGGGTAATAGAGAACATCCTCACGCAGAAAACTGTCAAATCGGGTCACCTGATTTAGATCTGCTTTTCTTTCTTTTTTTCTCTGTATTTCATTTTATTTTATTTCATTTTTGCCATGTGGACAATAAATTTTTATTTCTATTTTATTTATTTTTTTAATGTGACTGTTCTTTTTCTTCTTTTTTTTTTCCTGATCTCACTTTATACTTGTTGCAAAGCCTGATCTCTTAGACTCTGATCTAGAGCCATAGATTAGATTTTCCTCCTGCAGTTCAAAGGAACCTAAACGGATTATTCTCTTGATACGCCCTCCTGGCACAGAAGTCTCAGTGCTGGACCATATTCTCATTGCAGTGGCCACATAAAATGGTCTCACTCCTTTGTTTTAATATAGGGTTACCAGATAAAATACAGGATGACCAGTTACACTTGAATTTCAGATACATAACAAATAATATTTTAGTATAAGTATGTCCCAAATATTGCAGGGGACAATGTTTTGAAGTATGGCAATTTTCTTCTAATATAAAGGTGCCCTGACTTCCTCCACAAAACTACTGTCCTCTGGCCTGGCATCATTTGAAATATGCTATAGTGCAGATGACCACAGACTCACTTAAAATTAGAGACCCTGAATTATGCAGAGCCATTAAAAAGAGGTTTTTCGAAAATATGGAGACCAAAGCTGGTGGTCATCGGTGTGAAATGGGGAATTTCTACTTTCCACTTGAAGTTATTAAGCAAGTAATCATTAGCATTCTCAGGCTGACCTGAGGCTCAGGATTTCACCTAAGAGAAAAAAATGAGCTGAATGAAGAGACACCATTTGCTGATTTGTGGTTAATGACCAAAGGCACCTCCCAGGGCTGGCCAGAGAGTTTGAAAAAAAAATCTAGAAATAAAAAGAGAACAGTCCTGGTTCTGGCTTGGGTGGAAAAAAAGGAAAAAAAAATCTATCAACAGAGAAATCGTTGGTGATGTATTTGGGTGGGGAGTTAATGTTGCCTGTGGCAAAGGGCAAGCTTCAGGGGAGAGCTCCGTCTCCACTTGTAGGTGAAGGATGCAGTGAAATAGAGCGGTGGGAGAGGTACCTTGGATGCTTTTTAAATTCTGGGTTACAGAGTTTGCAGGCAAACTGAAGTCTTTTGAAGTTTCCCCTCCTATACCTTGAGCAAATGACTATCTCTCATGTCTAAGGAGAAATATGTATTTGTAAAAGCCTATAAATGGCTCATCTGGCTTTTCATACTTTTAAGAACACAAACAATATTTTAAATGTTTTAGTAGAATTGAATAAAAACCAGATGGGGCCTTTTTTTTTTTTTTAAAGGTCTGAGCTTAAAAACATAGATACCATGTAGCAGTCACCACACCCCTGCAGTGGAGGAGTAGCCTGATTTCCAAACAGGGAAAGGGGAGGGCTGACAAATGAGACACAATTCCATCCTCCTTGTAATTAAATCACCCCAAACTCTAACAAACTGGACTCTTGATCCAGTTCCGTTGTAGAACAACACGGGACCCGTGCTTCACTGATTTTCAAGGAAGTGCCTCCCCTGGAAGCCCCAGCCTCTCCAGGGTGGAGGGGTAGCCGATGGCCAGCCCTGGTCCCACACCACACGGTGTTCCAGAGGTCTCCCACGTGTCACCACCAGGCCCAGGCCAGCTGAAGCAGTAGGACAGCCTGCTGCGGGTCCAGGGATGTGCTCCTTGCTCACCTGTGTACGTTGGAAACCATCTCTGGCCACAGTCTTTGCTAACTGAAATCAACTTGGAACTTGATCAGCCACTTACCTGATCCTGTTTGGAAGCAAACTAGCTCCTCTTCGGTCAAATACAACCTGAATTAAAATCAATCCTACAACATGAAACATGACATTTAAACAGAAACAAATCACCACCCACTCTCTCTCTCCTGCCTGGTTGAAGAACCCAGCTTCTTCAACACCAGGGGACAGCTGTCCCAAAGAAGCACTTCACTACCCTTCCATCATTCTACCAGGGAAGGTTTGCCAGTCTGTATGTATGACGGACACTCACATCATGGCAAGGCCCTCATCATCACCTGTGATTAAAGCTGAGAACCCCCAATGGTACATCTTTTAACAATGCTCTCAGAATTGTGATATCTGATCTTGGTTGTATGACATGTCAAAAGCGCTTTAATCTGCCCTGGGTTAAGGGCTCACACATCTATGCTCGTGTCTTTCCAGACAAACCGTTGGTGATTTTTCACTCCCTGCTCCAAATATTCATTCTTCTTTCTATTTGCCTCATAACACAGAAATGAAAGAAGCAAAGAGAATGTGCCCTCTGGAATCAGTTGTAACTATTGCTATTACACAGGTCATTTGGCCCAAATTGAGGCATCCTGCCTAGTTTCTCTATGGCTTGACTTTAAGGCAACAGAAAATGGAAAGAGGAGCTCACAAGAAAACAAAGTGCTCTAGAGACACTTCCTCGGAGAGGTCACCAGTACACCCTGGCTAGGTCAGGGCCAATTTTAGCCTATTGTTAACAGGACCAGAGACAGAAAACTCCAATGCCACTTGCTTATTCAAAATGTCCTCCTGTTTTTAGTGTGAGAATGCTTCTCACAGCAGGAGTTGGGGACCAGAAGGTTAAGTGGCAGTTCTTTGCTGCATACCTGCTTGTGTTTTTTAAATAAAATGCATTCAATTGCAGGACTGGCGGTCAGCACACATCCCAGTGTTCTATTTAGTAAAGGGAGACGGTATCACCAAGTTCGCCTCTCATCTGATTCCCACAAGCCATGTCACCCCTGGCAGAACAATTAAATCTTCTGACCCTCAATTTCCCCATCTGTCCAATGAGGAGGTTAAACTCCCATGATCTGATGGTTAAACGTCAAGTTCTGATTCACTGGGGCTCCTGACCCACAATATTGCCTAAAGAACACAGAGTATGCCTCAAGAGTATGTCTCAAGCATGTCCTTTTTTCCTCAAAGACAGAGATAACCACATTTTCATCAGCGCAAGTGGCCTCCCTGGTGGTGCAGTGGTTGAGAGTCTGCCTGCCAATGCAGAGGACACGGGTTCGAGCACCACAACTGCTGAGCCTGCACTCTGGAACGCGTGAGCCACAACTACTGAGCCCGCTCACCAAGAGCCCGTGCTCCACAGCGAGAGAGGCCACTGCAATGAGAAGCCCACGCACCACGCCGAAGGGTACCCCCACTCGCCGCAGCTGGAGACGGTCCACGCGCAACAACGAGGACCCAATGCAGCCAAAAATCAATCAATCAATAAATATTTTTTTAATGTGAAATATTTTTTAAACTATTAACTCCAGTCTATTTGTACTTCAGTTAGGTCCTATGGACATATCATAGTACAGGAATTACTCCAACAAGGAAGAGTGAAATCACTAAGCTAAAGACAGTGACTCAACTAATTAGACTTGACACCTGAGCTCCACAGAGAGAAATGTTCATTGGTATCATATGTGTGTTCCCCAAGTTCATCTAATAATTCAGATAAAAGGGGGAAAGTGTGAATAATCTGAAATGATATCACTAAGAGTCTGCACTCTGAGTTGTACTCATGAGAAGCAGTGATAGCAGAAATGGGGGTAACACAGGCGAGAGAATTTGGATGTAAGTACTGCTGGAATTTAGTTTGGGGGAATAGACATAGAAACATAGGATGACATTAATTCACTTAAAGCCCTCTACTTTCTCTAGATATACAATGTCCAGTAGGGACCTAAGTATTCTGAGGAAAAAGAGCAAGGATAATTAAAATCCAAAGCACTATTTTTGCTTTTGCTCTGTTTGAAGTTCTTTTCCACAAGTTGCCACTGAATCTTCAATTGCATAGACTCATTTTCTGATACTGTGATTTCAAAAGGTGACTTACACAGTCTGAAAATTAGCAGATCTTTTAGAATAAACTGGCTTTCCAGATAAAATGCAAAATAACTATTGTAGTCAAATTATTTGTACAGACTAGAGTTTAGTCTCTGAAATTACAATAGGGCAATTGTACCTAAAAGTTGGGGAAGAATAAATTATTTAAATGAGTGAATATCTTAAGCTAATGTTATCAAATTTTAAAGTATGCAGTGGACTGAATGTTGGTGTCCCCCAAGAATTCATATGCTGGAATTGTGAGGGTATTTGGAGATGGGGCCTTTAAGAGGTATTTAGGTCATGAGAGTGGAGCCTTCATGAATGGGATTAGTGCCCTTATAAGAAAGAGGCCAGGCAACTTGTTAGCTCTCTTTCCACCACGTGAGGATACAACAGATACAATGAGAAGTGGGCTGTCGGTAACCTGGAAGAGACCCTCACCAGAGCCCAACCACACTGGCACCCTGATCTCAGATTTCCAGCCTCCAAATCTGAGAAATAAATTTCTGTTGTTTACAAGCCACCTAATCTATGGTATTCTGTGATAGCAGCCTGCACTAAGATAGGGTGTATTTGAGTCTCTTGGTGATCTTTTCAAAATGCAGCCTCTGATTCAGAAGGTCAGGGATAGGCCAGATATTCCTCATTTCTAACGAGCTCCCAGAGGAGGCTGATGTCACTGCTTGTACCCAGACCACACTTTAAGTGACCCTAAGTGACCAATTTTTGAAGAATTTCACTGCAGCCATCTACACTCAGATTATTCTAAGGACAATTTGATATTTGAGGATTTGGAAGGGACTCATCTGAATGCTGGGCTTCAGTTTCATCAAAAATTATTACAAGAAAACACTGTTATTCCTTCAGCTTTCTTGTTGTTTGGAATCAGGTTCTTAAAGTCTATAGTTGATGGAGATGAGAAAAAGGCAAGGCACATATGTGAAGAAGAGTTTTTATTTCCCCTACGCTTCTTCTTTCTCTCTAGCTTAACTGCACACATAAATTATGACTTGAGGAATCTGGCAGCATCGGACTGGGGACAGCAATGAAACATCAGGCTGCTGTCCTGAGAAATGTGTCTTAGGACCCCTCCCATCAGCCCCTGTGAGAAAAGAACTGAGACAGTCCTATTGGTGAGGACCACAGCCAAGTCCCACCTGTGTACTCAGCTTTCAAAGTCATTGTCTGATTGAAGAAAGAAAGGGACCTTGGTCTGTAGGTGACCTGAAGATAAGTGAGATGATATAACTCATATTTAGAGACCATTTAATACCACCTTGGTTAGTTTCAGGTGTACAGCAAAGCAATTCATTTATATATATACATTTATATATGTTCTTTTCAGATTCTTTTCCATTATATGTTATTATAAGATATTGAATATAGTTCCCTGTGCTATACAGTAGGTTTCTGTTGGTTATCTGTTTTATATATAGTAGTGTGTATCTATTAATCCCAAACTCTTAATTTATCCCTCCCCCACCCCTTTCCCCTTTGGTAACCATAAATTTGTTTTCTTTGTCTGTGAGTCTGTTTCCATTTTGTAAATAAGTTCATTTGTATCATTTTTTTTATTCCACATATAGGTGATGTCATATGATATTTGTCATCCTCTGTCTGACTTACTTCACTTAGTATGATCATCTTTTAGGTCCATCCATGTTTCAGCAAAAATTTTTGAGTACCTACTATGTTCCAGATGTTTTTCTAGGAACTGGCAACATAGCAGAAATCAAAAAAGACAGAAATTTTTGACCTTATATTCCAATGAGAGATAATAAAAGTGAAAAATACTATGGTGACAAATTATTAACAATAGGCAACGGATAGAAGCAACCTAAGTATCCACTGATGGATGAATGGATGAACAAAATGTGGTATATACATGAAGTGGAATATTATTCAGCCTTACAAAGGAAGGAAATTCTGGCACATGGTACAACATGGTTGAACCTTGAGGCCATTACATTAAGTGAAATAAACCAGTCACAAAAAGACAAATACTGTATGATTCCACACATATAAGGCACCTAGAGTAATCAAATTCATAGAGACAGAAAATAGAAGGGTAGCTGCCACGGACTGGGGGGAAGGGGAGAGGGGAGTTGTTGTTTAACGGGTATAGAGTTTCAGTTTTGCAAGACGAAAAAGTTGTGGAGATTGGCTACACAACGATATGAATATACTTAACACTACTGAACGGTACATTTAGAAGTTCAGTTAAGTGGCTAAGTGATACATTTTTTGTTACATGTGTTTTATGTTATATCTTTTTTTTTTTTTGGTGGCTCAGTGGTTAAGAATCCACCTGCCAATGCAGGGGACACGGGTTCAAGCCCTGGTCCGGGAAGATCTCACATGTCACAGAGCAACTAAGCCCATGCACCACAACTACTGAGCCTGCGTTCTAGAGCCCGTGAGCCACAGCTACTGAAGCCCAGGTGCCTAGAGTCCATGCTCCGCAACAAGAGAAGCCACTGCAATGCGAAGCCTGTGCACTGCAACAAAGACGTTCGCAGCAACTAGGGAAAGCCCGCGCACAGCAGTGAAGACCCAATGCAGCCAAAAATAAATAAATAAATAAATGTATTAAAAAAAACTAATAATAACAGAGGGAAAGCTACTTGGGGTAACTAAACGTCCTAGCTCAATAAACAGTCATGATTATTATTATATTCTTTTCATTGCCATTTTGTTACAGAATTATTCTTCCCCCTCTCCACCCTGGAGGGAAAAAATCTGCCAAGAGTCTGAGCAAAGGAAGGCTGTAAAGTTATGTGTGCAGTTTATTTGTCAGGGACCCACATGAGGAATTTAAAGCCTTTTGAAACATCTGTTGCATTTCAACACAGTAAGTGCAAATAACAGAGAAATAGTAGCATCTGGGTTAGAAATGAAAAATATCTGCTCCTATTTTAGAAGAGAGAGAGGGAGAAGACAGAGAGAGGAGAGAAGAAGTAAGGTTGTTATATTTCTTAAGCTACAGACTGAGCACGGGATCCCTAGGAATCTCGTTCACCTGCTGCTCAGGAGGCTGCATGATGAATGTGCCCTGTGCATCGCCAGCTGCTCCGGAGTCAGCTCTGGTCCCAGTGCCCCTCGCTGGCTGGGTCAGCACTTTGCTCTGCAGGTGCTGAGAAGTTGACTTTCTCTGTTTTCCGCTCCCTCCCTTGTGCCAGCCTTTGCTCTAGGAAAGAAGGAAGAAATGATCCATGAAGTTTCATTTACCTTGAAACAAACAGAAACATCTTGGGAGATATTACAGGCTGTGGTGTCCACAGAGGGTAACAAAGAAAGGGCCTGTGGCCAGGCCAACCCACTGCCTTGAAGAAGCAGAGAAGGCTGATGAGCACACAGAGGAACTGGACCATTCATGGAGAAGCAAACGCCTTAAAGAAAGAGAGGGACATCTCCTAAGTCTCATAGGTTTGGTGTTCTTCCCCGTTTAAGAATGAGTTTCCTAGGGTTGTTTGGGGTCTGGCCTGCAGGAGGTGGGCCCACAAGCAGAGGGCAGGCGACCAACTCCCCACTTCTATCCCTAGCCAGCCGTCAGCCACAAGAACAAGACGTCAGGACAGGCAGCCGTCGTCACAGACAGAACTGAGTCTACAGCAGTGAGGCCAGAGACAGATGCTGGTGTTGGTCTGGGAGCTCAACAGCAGGCACTGAGGCCTATCCTGGCCAGTCACAAACTCAGCTCACCCCAGAGTCCTTTTACCAGGCCCCTGTGAGACCTGACGCATCCCTTCCCAACAGGCACAAGGACACCTTAATCATAGTTTTTGCTTCACAAGTTCTGCTTTGAAGCCATGCACTGTGCTGAACTTTTATGGTGGCTCTGGGAGTGGTTTCTGGTTATATTGGGGATTGTTTCTTTATTTTCTAAAGTTATCACTGAATTTCCTTTCATTTCCTCAAAATAATTATTGACAAATGTGTATAAATGTAAAACTGGGTAAGTGATGGCACCGCCCCTTGAGTTTTCTTTCTCAAATGAAGTCCTCTGCTTTCCCATTCTCTTATTTATGAAATAAGAGAGAAAGAAATAGAAAGAAAGAAAGGGGGGAGGGAGGGAGGGGGAGAGAGAGAGAGAAAGGGAGAGAGAGAGAGAGAGAGAGAGAGAGAGAGAGAAAGAAAGAAAGAAAGAAAAAGAAAGAAAGGAAGGGAGGGAGGGAGGAAAGAAGGAAGGAAGGCAGAGGGAGAGAAAGAGAGAGGAAAAGTGAAGGCGCAGTGAGAACACCTTTATAAAAAGTCAGTCAGGGCTTCCTTGGTGGCGCAGTGCTTGAGAGTCCGCCTGCCGATGCAGGGGACATGGGTTCGTGCCCCGGTCCAGGAAGATCCCACATGCCGCGGAACGGCTGGGCCCGTGAGCCATGGCCGCTGAGCCTGCGCGTCCGGAGCCTGTGCTCCACAACGGGAGAGGCCACAGCAGTGAGAGGCCCGCATACCGCAAAAAAAAAAAAGTCAGTCAACTAAATTCTTCTCATATTTAATGATGCTTTTTCTTCTGTGTAGGGATTGAAGGCTGAATTATGCCAAGGTGTGACAATTAGAAAAATTCTGAGTCAGGGAAAGTTTACCTTAGCCTGATTTTTTGCCTCTAATACATGCTTATATTCTAAGATCTGCATTTAGACAGGGTTTGTGAGATGTTAGAGAAGAAGTTTGGGAAGCCACAAGACACATTTTTCTTTAAATCATATAAACGGCACTTCTTTAACTCACAAAGGTGTCCACGTGAAATTCATGGAGGACTTACTAAGTACTACAGCATGGCAGCCACAGGGGTAGGTTTCATGGACTAGAAGAGAGAAGGGTCCACCTGAAAGACTTTGCAGGCCCCCAATCCATCTTCACTATCTTCACTCTCCTCCTCCTCACCTTCCTCCCTCCCCTGGACAAAGGGCAGGAGCCTTCCCCAACCACCCATGTCTCTGTTTCCTCACTTGCTTCCCTACAGTCCACTCCCCCTCAAAAGTCAGTGATCTTTGAAACTACACATCAGAGGACATAACTCTCTTGCTCAAAACCCTCTGATACTGCTGCTGCTCAAGCTAGAAATAAAATCCGCACTCCTGGCCCAGGACCTGGCCAGCTCCCACCTGAGTTCCCACCTCAGCTGCTCCCAGGCTGTCTCCCCACTTCCCAGGAAGAAAGGTGACCATGGTGCTTTTGGTTTCCTGTTCCTTCAGCAAGCCTACCTTCTTCTTTCTTAGAGCAGTATCCTTCAAATACCTTGGAGATTTTTCTTGTAACTAAAAGTGGGAAAATGATGCTGCTAGCCCAAGGTTTGGTCCACAGGATGGGGATGAATAGTGCAAGAGTCAGTTTCCAAGGAACAGTGGTAAGAAAAACTATGAAGTCATATTCTGCTTGCCACCTTCTGAGTTCAGCTCATTGAAAGCACTAATCATGCACTTGCTGTTTGTGCCTCCCCTTTGCCAGAACGAAAGCCCCGGGGAGCAGCAAGCTCACCTGTCTTGTATTCTCCCCACCTAGAACCATGCTGGGGACATAGTGGATACACCATTAATAGTTGAGTGAGTAAATGATAGGAAAAAAAAGGACACTCGCCCATTACAATTTTACATACTTATTCACAGCTATTCCATAGTTAGGTACAAGAATGAAGGATACAAATTCTAAGTTGGAAACACTTTTTCTCTCGCTTAAAAGATGCAGAAACTAAAATGGTGACCTTGTCAAGCCCTCATGAATCTACCAAGACAAGCCCAGCTTCTAGAAAATCCTCTGGCTGAGGCATTTGGCGCACCCTAATTGACTACTCAAGGAAATCCTCACTTCAAAAGAAAATG
Source organism: Mesoplodon densirostris (assembly GCF_025265405.1). Lineage (NCBI taxonomy): Eukaryota > Metazoa > Chordata > Mammalia > Artiodactyla > Ziphiidae > Mesoplodon > Mesoplodon densirostris. Next base: position 57,667,858 of record NC_082674.1, read on the forward strand.
CTTGACGAATGGCCTTGTCTTCATTCGAGGTAGTGATTTAGCTTTCTGAGAGGCATCCATTTGCAGCAAGGCCATGTGGCCGAGTGGAGTTTTCCAGCAGTATCTGCAGTGGCGACTGTTGCTTGGTGACTCAGGAAAAAGCCTTGAGTCTCAGGATCCATATCTGTCCAACAGAGTATGATCTGCCTCAACTTCCCTCTTTAGCATTTCTGGAGATGTTAGATGCCTATCAAACCCTGTGAGCTTGCCTGGGAGAAAAAGAAATGTAGCATAGGTACAAAATGTACATAGCTTTTTCATGTTCTTATCTGTGTGATTAAGTTAATAGGTGATAGACTCTTATTGCAGCAAGATGTCCTCTTCCTCTAGGAACATGATTTGATTATTATTCCCAGCCCACAGAAATCTGAGGTCTAAAAGTCAGTAAATCTGGGAGAGAGACAGAGAGGAGCTTAGCTGAGACTCTGGCCTTGTAGAAACCTAAGAGATAATTCCAGCCAAGAACCAGGTTGAAAATGTGGATTCAGTTTCCTGTCCTTGTTGAGTCAGCTCTCCCTGGTATAGCCTTGTGGTTTTGCTTGATTTGATACAAATTCCCAAAACATCTAATTCACTCCTATTAAAAAGACCATGTAAAGAGAGACTACAGTGGTGTCCACGTGGCCCCCACTGTTGACATTTGAATCACCTCTTCCCTGTGATTATGTGAGTTAGCACAGTTGTCTAACACTTAGTCTCCTTCCACAATAAATCTTAAGTAGATGGTTGTGACATCCCCTGATCATTGCCCAACTGATAAGCATTCTTTTTTCCTTCATTGTTTATAAAACTCTGATTGTTTTCAAGCAGCCATATGCCCAGCCGCAAGTGAGATGCTTACTTGTGCAGCTTCTTGGAAGTTCAAGATGTTGATGTGATGCAGTTCTGGCTAATGGGATGAAAGTTAAAGTCTATTGGGAGCCTCTGGAGCAGGTTTGCTTCTCCTGATGTGAAGGGGCAAATGCTGATGACTCAGTCATTTTCTTCCTGTCTTGCACAGGAGGATATAGATGTGGTGGTCACCTGGTGACAACCAGAAACAAGCATCAAGACAAGAACCCTGGTATGGAGGGCATAGCACAAAGGTAGAAAGAGTTTAAGTCCCTGATGATGTCCCCGGGCAGCCAGATCCACACCAGAAAATGCCTGCATCTGATCTTCTTGATATCTGAGAACAAGGAACATCTATTTGTTTATCATTAAAATTAATTCACTCAACAATCATTGTCAAAATCACTACTAAGTGATATGATGACCATATTATTTGAGAGTAGAGAAATTGTTCTGTAAATAGAAATAGCATCTTGGATCAATACAAATGAAGAGCCCTGAAACATCCCCTGCTTCCAGGGAAAAACACCCCTAAATCATCTCCACCATTTAGTCTCTAGTCTTCCTGGTCTAAATACAGAGATCAGAATTATTCCTTAGAGCCTGAATCCTTGACCCCTATGGCCTCACTTTTCCCCACCAGCCAATTCCCTCAGCTGTCCCACATCCATCCTTTATTATTTTTCCATCCATAAATCACTTGCTTTGTCCAGGTTTACAATTTTTCAAACTCTGCCCATTTCAATTAGTTGCCAGGGTCGCAGACATAACCCGGCAGCCGTGCCCTGTGGGCCGCTAACATCAGAGGCAGCTGGATTCCTGCAGGCTCTATTCCCATGTATGCCATCTTCAGTCCAGGACTAGATAATTTCACTCATCTAGAAAATTAAGGTGAATAAGAGAATAGAAGACTGGAATGGCATATGGTCTAGCTTCCTGAATTTGTGTGATTATCCATTATCAAATAGCAGGCACTGAGTTATTAAGTCTATTGACAGATGCAATGTAATTTTCTTCAAACAGATAACTGATCCTGGAGCTGATAAGGTCTGAATGTGCAGTGCACACTCCCTCATATTTGGATCATTCCTCACTTTCTTCATTCAGTGCTCTATGTTATCAAATTACTGGTACCAATATATACACAGAAGTAAAGCAACATAGAATGCCTTAAATTAACACTCAGGGCTCTTATTTTCTTACTTAAAATTTTCTGACTCTGAACAACATTGTTTCTAGTCTTAGGAGCAACAAAGACAAAAATAAGTAGGAAAATACAACATGAAATGTTCAAAATTCTGGGTCTGGGAAAGGTTTGAAATAAATTGCACAGAAATGGGTGAGAAAGGGCTCTGAGCTTAGACCATTTGGAAGATTTCAAAGTTTAGAGTCAACACTGTTGTGATCCTGCTAAATGTGCGAAGGGTTTGCCTTTTCCTTTTATAACACTGGCAAGGATTTTCACATTCCAGTAATAAATCAGCCCTGAAATGTAGCTCAAATTACAAAAGCAAAATAAAATCATTGGGACAATACCTGATACAAACTGACTAGAGAAGATATTTTGGAAACATTTGAAAAACACTGCTCTGAGTACACACGGTAGGCACTCAGAGGGTATGCTGTTTTCCAGCATTTGGGAAAAACTTTCTAAGCTTGTGAAACAAATAAACAAAATCCTTCTTGTCTCACAATTTAGCCTCAGGTCGTAATTCAAAACTGTTCTATTTTGGGGCTTCCCTGGTGGTGCAGTGGTTGAGAGCCTGCTGATGCAGGGAACACAGGTTCGTGCCCTGGTCCGGGAAGATCCCACATGCCGCGAAGCGGCTGGGCCCGTGAGCCATGGCCACTGAGCCTGCATGTCTGGAGCCTGTGCTCCGCAACAGGAGAGGCCACAACAGTGAGAGGCCCGCATACCACCAAAAAAAAAAAAAAAAATATATATATATATATATATATATATATATATATATATATATATATATATACTCAGATATAAGATCAGATAAGAACCTTATTTAATAAACATAGTGATCATGATATTGGGATTTCAGATATTCAGATTTCATCGCACCTTCAGAAGACACTCCCCAGATATCCTGTTTGTTTTCCTAGATACAAGCCTTTGATATTTGTTTGAGGATTTAGTTGAGTTAAGATTTCCCCTTTGCTAAACCTACTAAGGAAACATTCTATTTCTTCCTGGCTGGTCATTTTCAAAGATGAAAGCAGTTAGGCTATTCATTTTCCCCAATGAGTTGAGTCTTTATTCTGTAGGAGTGGCGTTCCAGAGCATATTTCAGTTCTCAAACTTCTTCGTGAAGTGTTGTTAGTGTAAAATAGCTTATGGAATGACTTTGCTTGTTTCAGAATTCCTCTTCCCTCTTGAAGGGCCACATTCAGATGTGAGTTCAATGGAAGGAGAAAATAAAAATATTAATTACCCAGAGCTGCCTGAATCCTAACAGCCATGCTGAATGTGTGGGACACTGGTGGAGGCTTCCAAGGAACATCAATATTTATTATGAAGATGTGTGTATTGATTGAGCTGTAAAATGATTCAAAGTAATACATGCCATCCCAATAATTGAACTCCATTCAAAAGAACACCAATGTAGCCACTATGAAAATTGAAAGAGATGATTTTGATTTATTAAATTACTCTATGCAGCCACAAGATATTGAACAAAGAGGGGGAAAGTTAATATAAAACTATGGTCCCGCTGCCTTGCTGTTAGAAAGAAGGACCAGAGGCATATTGGACTTCATGAGTAAGAGGACTGAAACTGAGCAGGGGGACTTCCCTGGTGGCGCAGTGGATAAGAATCTGCCTGCCAATGCAGGGGACATGGGTTCGAGCCCTGGTCCCAGAAGATCCCACATGCCGTGGAGCAACTAAGCCCATGCGCCCCAACTATTGAGCCTGAACTCTAGAGCCCGTGAGCCACAACTACTGAGCCCGTGTGCTGCAATTACTGAAGCCCGTGCACCTAGAGCCCGTGCTCCACAACAAGAGAAGCCACCACAATGAGAAGCCCGCGCACAGCAGCAAAGAGTAGCCCCCGCTCGCCGCAAGTAGAGAAAACCCACGTGCAGCAATGAGACCCAATGCAGCCAAAAATAAAAATTAAATTAAAAGAAAGAAACTGAGCAAGTCCCTGTGGGGGTCTGGGGCAGGGAAGCCCTTCTGTCCCCCTCCAGCCTCCAGGACCTTCCCTGAGTTCCAAAGGGCAGATTTGAACAGTTGCTAAACAGGGAAGAGAGGGGATACAGAGACAAAAGAGGAGCAGTCAAGAAACAATAGTGCAGCCTTGGGGCAGGTTGTATATGCGTATCCATCTCAAGAGATACACATACCAATGCCTTTAAGCCCTTTATAGAATTAAAACCCAACCAATGGAGGATGTCACCATTCTTCATACCAGAGAAGACCACCTGAGGCCAGACTAAAGGAACCAGAGAAGCTCATCAAGAAGATTACCTGAGACCAGATTAGGGCTTCCCTGGTGGCGCAGTGGTTGAGAATCTGCCTGCCAATGCAGGGGACACAGGTTCGAGCCCTGGTCTGGGAAGATCCCACATGCCGCGGAGCAACTGGGCCCGTGAGCCACAACTACTGAGCCTGCGCATCTGGAGCCTGTGCTCCGCAACAAGAGAGGCCACGACAGTGAGAGGCCTGCGCACAGCAATGAAGAGTGGCCCCCACTCGCCACAACTAGAGAAAGCCCTCACACAGAAACGAAGACCCAACACAGCCAAAATAAATTAATTAATTAATTTAAAAAAATACAAAAAAAAAAAAAAAAAAGAAGATTATCTGAGACCAGATTAGAGGAGTACAGGCCCTGCACACACCCTAATCTCATCATCGATCCCACCCTTGAACTGTTGCCCCAAAACTCCTCAACAAACTCCCCTGGGTTGGGACACATAGTTTTCAAAGGCATGAGTCCACTCTGTCCACTTTTGCCTGGCAAAGCACTAAAGCTATTCTTTTCTATTTCACCCAAAGCTCTGTCTCAGAGATTCAATTTGGCACCAGTGTACAGAGGCTGATGTTTTGGCATCAGGATCTGGCCACACATTTTTAGAGAATGAGTGTTCTTTTGAATGAGCATTTGGTGGCCCTGAAGCTGACTGCAAGGCCACACCTTCTCTCTTGAACAGCCTGTCCCCTTCTCATGTCACCTCTCCCACAAGGGAGAGGTCACTCCAAATTTGTTTCTCTCCTCTCTGTAGGTGCATATGGGCTTAAGGGTAGGTAACAGGGATGAAGTTCACATTTAGCGAAACTTTACATACTCAAAATCATCAACTAGCCAGAATCCCTTCATACACTCCTGTGTTTAAACACAGGACAAAGCCCGTGTATCTCACACACATTCAGGGAGGACATGAGGTCAGTTGGCATGTTTTAAAGGACTTTAAGAGTCTATATTGTAGTCAATAAACGCATCTCAGTTTTTTCCATTCTCTCAATCTTCAGTTAATAGTGCAAATTCATATTCAGAAGAGGAAAGCTGCCTGTGATATTACAGAGACAACTATTATTAAAGAAACATATAATCAACTTCATAATACTATCATTACTAAGATGTAAAAGTAAACAGAAAAGGTTTTCAACACAAATCAAAACAAAGAGATTTTATGAAACTGCCAACCAAAAATGTTAACCTCCCTAACATACCCCCATCTTATTATTTTTGTTAATTGGGGTATATGGGTTGAATGGTGGCCCCCCAAAATATATATCCACCAGGAACCTGTAAATACAATCTTATTTGGAAAAAAAGGGTAGTTGTAGATGTAAATAAGTTAAAGATTTTGAGATGAAATCATCCATCTCGAGGTTATCCAAGTGGACTTAAAATCTAATGACAAGGATCCTTATGAGAAGAGAAGAAGAATTTGTAGACATGGATGGACCTAGAGACTGTCACACAGAGTGAAGTAAGTCAGAAAGAGAAAAACAAATATCGTATATTAACGTATATGTGTGGAATCTAGAAAAATGGTACAGATGAACTTGTTTGCAAGGCAGACATAGAGACACAGATGTAGAGAACAAATGTATGGACACTAAGAGGGGAAAGCAGGAGGGGGGTGGGCAGGATGAACTGGGAGATTGGGATTGACATATACACACTAATATGTATAAAATAGATAACTAATAGGAATCTGCTGTATAAAAATAAATAAAATAATTTTTTTAATAAAAAAAAAGGAGAGAAGACACAGAGACAGAGAAAAAGGCCATGTGAAGACAGAAGTGGAGCTTGGAAGTATGAGGCCACAAGCTAAGGAGCTCTGGAGCCACCAAAAGCTGGAAGAAGCAAGGAAGCACCTTCCCCTAAAGCCTTCAGAGGGAGCTTGGTCTTGCTGACACCTTGATTTCAGATTTCAGTCCCCCAGAACTATGAGAGAATAAAGCCACCACGTTTGTAGTAATTTGCTGGGGCAGCGCTAAGGAACTCATACATGGTATTTTATTCTATTTAATTAATTGCCACTCAATAAATGCAAATATAGTAAAATTAAAGATAAAGACTCTTCCATAAGTCATTTAACAGACACATATTAAGTGTTACCATGTGCTAGGCACTGTGTAAGACTCTGCAGATACAGTAAAAATTTTTAAAGATATTCCACTACAAGACCCTCATGGACCTTACAGTGAAATCTGAAAAGGTGTTTTTTCCCCAGTCTTTGTAGAATGAGGGAAAGAAATATCAGAGATTTTAAAGAGGAGAATATTAACTGGGGTGGGTGGATGGAGTTCTTTTGTTATAAAAGTTCTGAAGGCAATTTTAATGTACAGAAAAGATATGTCACTGAAGAACTGTACAAAGACTTAGAGACATTCAGTTCAAACTCGGAGTTTATCAGTCCCCAAAGATGCAATTGTTTTCTACATTCCCTGTTAATTACGAAGGAAAGAGCAGCAAACCCAGACAAGACCTGAACTCTTTCCCAGGTAACTATCCTAATGCAGCAGATCTTTTCCACCATCATATTCAAAGAATTAGGAAGTAAAAGTGGCTTTGAGTCTTCTGTTGTTTTTCTACATTTTCCAGATGATATTTTGCATTATGATGTGTCATCCCATGTTGTATCAATCACATTACAATATGTCACTTAATGTAACATAAGGCAATATGATTGACACAATCTACTAGGGCTTGTCACAACATTGCATGTCAACCAGGACATTTTTATGGGTTTTGTAAAGAAAAAAAAAATTCAACATATTTCACAGAACATTGCATCCAAGGTGCAGGGAGGAGGGGAGAAAAGTCTTCTTTGAAGATTTTTGCAACATTCCCATGGTGGGAACTGATAAACATCTGCTAAGCAAATGGAGTCAAATGTCCTTATACCCATATCAAATGGGTGTGATAAACTATTGCCAGCCTGTCTCAGGTTCATGGTCAGCTCTTACTGCTCCCTGTTCCTGCTTGCTGCATTTAATCCAAGACACCTTATAAGATCACCTTTAAAAGAGGGACAGAACTATCAAATGGAAGGCTCACATCTGAGCCAAAGGAGGCAGTAAAGTTAGGCAGGATTTGGGAATGTTCTAGAAGCCATTACTGGTGCACATGTGCCTGCAGGTAACAACACAAAATGACTTAATCAAAAAGGGGGGCGGTTATTATAAGGACATGGGAAATTCTCAAGGAACAGAGGGTAGGATAGAACTAGACCTTGAAAGCACTAGAAGAAATAAATACAAATTCATCAGTATTCTCTTCTCACCCCTGTGTCTGCTTCTCTGTCCCACCTGCTTTCTTTTGGTCATTCTACTGCTGCTCCACCCATTTCGTAGGATTCACCCCCCATGACAACCAGTTTTACAAATTAGAGTCCCAACCACAAGGGAGATGTTAGTGCATATTTGTTGATTTCCTCTGTGGGATGTAGTTCGCCGCTCCTGACATTACTCCAATTCCCCAGCAGTGCCGTGGGTGAAGGATGGACCTTATCTCCACTCTAGAGGGAAAGTCAAATTGGCTTCAGTCAACCAGTGGCTTCCATTTCCACGGCCAGTGAGTGGTTCAGGGAAAGACACAGACCTAAGTAGCTGCAGTTAGAGTGAATCCTGGGAAGATTTGTCTAGAAAGCTAGGACACAATCTCACTCTTATCCTCTGTGTCTATCTGAGTGAGAATGTGAGTTTAGGGCTGCTGTAACCTGTGACCATGAGGGGAGCCAGCTAGAGGGTTGAGCCAACTCAAAGGAAAGGAAGCCAAGACTTGGATGACATCATTTTTGAGTCCTCCATCAAATCACTCCAATAGCCCAAGTCTCTCCTCGAACAGTTTGGGTATGTGAGTCAACAAAATACCTTTATGCCTAAGATGGTATAAGTCAAGTTTTCTATTCCTTGAAACCAAAGAAATACCAGCTTATGTGAAAGACCAACTTACTATCTTCAGGAAAATCTCTAGCCAACCTAGCTTCAGCCAGCCAGTCTGATCAGCACAGCAGGAGCACAGCCATAGTTGCTAGGTGCCAATGCTCAAGGACCAGGTGGGAGAGCAGTTCTCAGAAAAGACGGTGGGGTGGCATCTTGAACAAAATCTATTACCAGTGAAGATATCCATTTACTGGGTGAGTGAGTCTGGATACGCAGCCCTCTGTGCTTTGGTTCTTTTCATTTTTAAGCTGGTTCGTCGCATCTCTGCACTTTAAATCCTTCCTGGTATGCCGATGAGGGATGAATTGGCTACTTGCTCTAAATAGGTTTCATACCTCGCAGATAGGTTCTCATAAGAACAATACATTCAGATGGCTTTTGACCTTTTTCACAACTCTTCCTTCTCTCCCTCTGCTGCCACTGTTTGTGCATGGAGGAAAACAAGGAAAAAAAATTAGATTCTTCAATTTTATGACTCTACATTCCCTCCCCCACCCTCACCCCAAGTTTCTATGGAAATGCTCCTCTAAGAACATCCTTTTTCAGGGCTGGTCATGTGGCTCCTCCGTGCTGGTGGGAGTGCAAGTGGCTTAGCTTCTCTGGCCTTTCTGGATGAATCTTTGATATGAGGTAACAAGAGAACTGCTCATACCCTTTATTGAAAGAACTCCTCTTGGAATTTAATAGGAAGCAAAAATCAGAGCCATGCATACAGATTTATGTTCACTGTACATACAGAGTTATGTTCATTCAAATGTTTTGCTTTTCTATTTTATTTTTTAATTGAAATATAGTTGATGTACAATATTATATAAATTACAGGTGAACAATATAGTGATTCACAAATTTAAAAGTTATACTCCATTTATAATTATTATAAAGTATTGACAATATTTCATGAGTGTTTTGTTTTCTTCAAATAATGTTTAAAGCCTGGCTCTGTTGTGCATTGGATAGCTCATTGGTTTTCTAAAATAATGATTAAAAATTGGAAACAATTGAATGTTAAAAAACACTGACCTTGTTAAATAAAGTATCATTTATCCATGTGACAGGTTTCTATTAAAATGGAGAAATGCATGTGAAACATAAGTGAAAGAGGCAGTTACCAGAGTGTATATATAACATGACAACCATCAACCCACACACTCACACACACTCTAACTGGAAGAAAACTAGTCTTGACTGTGGTTACCTCAAGATTCTCAAAACAGTAGAATTATGAATGGATTTTTTTACACACTTTTCCACATTTTCCAAATGAATCCACAGTGAATAGTATCACTTTTATAATTGGGGGGGTATTAAGAGCTTATCCTATTTTTGTAGATGTGAAATATAGTTTATTCTCTGAATTTCAGTTTTAGAGACAGTAAAATGTGTCGACGTAAAATAGTTTTGAGACAATGTCAAGGCTCTTACCTCAATCATATTGAAGAAAATGTAAGAACCTGAAAAAAGACAACAAAAACAGACGTTACCCACATAGCTAAGGAAAGGTATTTTGTTGTTGGTTTTGTATTTCCTAGATGAAGAATTTTATTTCTAGCAGAAGAACAAAGTGTTCACTTTAATTTCTACCTTTCAAACTCCTCCAAATCAAAGGTCAGAACAACTTCCTTTCTGCATCACCGTATTGTGGCAGCTGTATGATTTATAACTCTGATTATATTTTTGTCTCCTCCAATATGCTAAAGTGAGTGAGGTCAGAGATTCTGCTTTCACTCAGTTTCCTTGTTTTGGTGGCTTGAAGTCAAATTATTCATATTACTTTAATGCAGTTTTGTTTAGCTTAATTATATACTGAAAGTCTGGTACACATAATTAATCAACGTATTGCTAGTGACTGTTGAACAACCCGTATCTGTTGGAAATTTTATTATAAAATACCGGATGTTAGGGGAAGGAAGACAGGAACAGATGAGAGAGAAAAACCATGCCATCTTTTCCTCAGACCAGCGCTATCAAAGTGGTCATGTGTGTTGAGAGAAGTCAATTTAGTTTTACAGATTTGTCTTCACTTCTGGAAAATCCAAAATATATCTTCCGTTGTTCTTTTTTTTTTTTAATATCTTTATTGGAGTATAATTGCTTTACAATGTTGTTAATTTCTGCTGTATAACAAAGTGAATCAGCTATATGTATACATATATCCCCATATCCCATCCTACTTGTGTCTCCCTCCCACCCTCCCTATCCCACCCCTCTAGGTCATTACAAAGCATCAAGCTGATCTCCCTGTGCTATGCGGCTGCTTCCCACTAGCTATCTATTTTACATTTGGTAGTGTATATATGTCCATGCCACTCTCTCACTTCGTCCCAGCTTACCCTTCCCCCTCCCTGTGTCCTCAAGTCCAGTCTCTACACCTGTGTCTTTATTCCTGCCATGCCACTAGCTTCATCAGTACCGGTTTTTTTAGATTCCATATATATGTGTTAGCATACGGTATTTGTTTTTCTCTTTCTGACTTACTTCACTCTGTATGACAGACTCTATGTCCATCCACCTCACTACAAATAACTCAACTTCGCTCCTTTTTATGGCTGAGTAATATTCCATTGTATATATGTGCCACATTTTCTTTATCCATTCATCTGTCAATGGACACTTAGGTTGCTTCCATGTCCAGGCTATTGTAAATAGAGCTGCAATGAACATTGTGGTACATGACTCTTTGTTCTTTCACCTGCCAGTCAAACTCACCAAAAAGACCTGTCTCAAATACTTTTACATCATTTTATACAGCTAAAAAGATGCTTTGTATTGCAGGTCACACAGGAATACTGGGTATAACTGGTGTGATTATATAATCCAGGGTTTTCCCAAAGCCTTCATCTTTGCCCCAGTATTCAATCATTACTCTTATACCTTCTCCATCACTTCATATGAGAAAACATGGGGGAGAAATGGCATCCCCAAATTTTTTCCCAGTAAAGGTCTTTTATTTTTTGTTTCCTTAGACTTCATGGACTTTTTTTTGTTTAATTTTATTTATTTTATTTATTTATTTATTTATTAACATCTTTATTGTAGTATAATTGTTTTACAATTGTCTGTTAGTTTCTGCTTTATAACAAAGTGAATCAGCTATATGTATATATATACCCCCATATCTCCTCCTTCTTGTGTCTCCCTCCCATCCATGGACATTTAGGGAACTCTATTTTAAGAATGTGTGAAAATTGATTTAAAATTTTAAAAATTTGTTTCACCATACATTGCCATGAGGAGCTGATAGACATTAGCTTCTAGTGCCTTTTGAGCACTGTTTTTAATGATGGAGTTCAATTCATCCATCATTTGACTGCCTTTACTGGGAGCCAGCAACTGTGCTGGGCTCTAAGTTTCATTTGATACAAGATGAGGATCGTTGTTTCTACCCTAAAGGAACTTACAGGCAAGTGGTGGAATAGCCAAATAAACCCAGGGCTACATGTAGTGAGATAAGTGCTCTCACCAAAGAGGGAGCCATTCAACCCCCCAGTGGTCCAGGAAGGCTTCCCTGAGGAGGTGACACAACAGCATTTCAAAAGATAGATACCAGGCAAACGCGAAGTAAAGTGCATTAGTGAAAGTGCAGTCCTTTCATCTCCTGGTTCCTCAGTGATTCTAACAGCATTATTAACTCCATTCCAGAAATGAGAATCCTAAGTTGCAGAGAGGTTAAATGATGAACAGTGTCACACACCCAGAGAGTAAAAAGTCTGGTTGCAAAACAGTGTCCTGCAGACCAACTTTTGCCCTTCCCATAGAGGCAAAACAAAGAACCCATCGTTTTGCTAGGGTGTGCAATGCCCACACAAAGGCACTTCCCAGAAAGTGCACTATTTGTAAATAAAGATCTTTATTACCTCCCAGAGACAACAAGTAAACTTAAAGAGCTGCTTCCTCCAAGCACTTTCCTCAGCCAAAACCAATGCAGCACACGTTAAATACCTGGCCCAAGACGATGATAACAGAGAAATTGGGAATCCCAACGTACATGTTCTTTTCATTCCCCTGAAATGCTCATCATTGTATGATAGGCTCCTGGGCACTGACCTGGTTATTTCTCCATTTTGCATAACCCCAACCTCGCACCTACGACAAAGTCCCTTTTCTCGTCTGTTTGTTATGATCATGGCCACCATTGAGTGAAAAATAAAATAGCTCTATGCTTACATGTCACTTTATTTTGTTCTGTTCATTAAACAGGAAAGGGAGGAAGAGAGAGAACAGAACCGAAGGCAGCAAAAAATAATTCTGTTAGGCAAAAGGCAGCAAAATTACAAAAGTGGTCAGATTCCACAGAAGCCAACCCCAAAACGAAGAAACTGGGATCTGAATATGCTTCTAATAAAACCATTGGCTTTAAGCAGTGGCTGTGGCCAGAATGATTCACTGTCCCAAGTCCCAGACACATTTCAGCAACTTCGAGAAATAGAGACAGGAGCCTTAAGTAGGATGCTTGGATTTGGTCACCAGGGCGGTGGTGATTCCCTGTCATTATTGAGCTGGGTTTTGAAGGTGAAAAACCCATCAAAAATGGAGAGCACGCAGCAGAATGGGAGGTCCTGATGCTCTCAGCAGCACATAGAGGATGTCTGGAGTCTACTTCTGGGCTCCCCATAAGTCAGAAATAGTCCAGTCTCAACCTCATCTGGTCCCACCTTCAGAAAGACTATAGGAAAAAGTAGCAGTATATTAAAAAGTTTATTTTTAAAAATGTAAAAATTGTGATAGCCGGCAAAGAAAAAAGAGTTTCCAGAGACCACAAATAACATCTATATCGAGGCAATTGGCTTCCATTCTCTCCCCAATACAAATTTCATCTCATAGCTGTTGTTTGTATCAACTTTACCGTCAAAAAATTTTAAGCAAATATAATTGAGTCGAACTGCACTTTGAACACAATCAGTTAGAAATGAATATGAACAAGATCTCTCAAATATTTGTCTTATTAAACAATTTGTGTTTGGGAAAAAAAAAAAAAAAACAGGAGAGGATTATTTACCAGAAAAGCATTCTCTGTATGTTGGAGAACCACAACTCTGCCATCCAACACTGTTAACCATGAATACACTACCATGTAAACCAATGAAGAGACACTCTGCCCTATCTTTGTGGTGTCATTCATAGTTCTTGCTCAGTACCCAGACACTGTTTACTTCACTGGATAGTGCTGTGTCTTTAGCCAAGACATTTTTACCCATAACTTATTGGGCATCATTTATAATATGCTGATGTTTTATAATCCCTCTCGTAAGAGTTGAAATGCAATTGAAGATTACAAAAATGGAATATCATTCACTAGCTCTATCCATCCCAGAATAAACTCACACCTGAATAAAGAAGGAAGTGATCTTACTTACAAAACAGAAGTAGACTCAGACATAGAGGACAAACTTATGGTTACCAAAGGGGAAACGTGCAGGGGAGGGATAAATTAGGAGTTTGGGATTAACATATGCACAGTACTAGATTTAAAATAGATAAGCTAAACAACAAGGTCCTACTGCATAGCACAGGGAACTATATTCAATATCCTGTTTTAAACTATAATGGAAAATAATATTTAAAAAGTATACATGTATGTAAAACTGAATCACTTTGCTGTATAACAGAAATTAATGCAACATTTTAAATCAACTATACTTCAATAAAATAATTTTTTTAAAAAACTAGATAACCAACAAGGACCTAATGTATAGCTCAGAGAACTATACTCAATATTTTGTAATAATCCATAATGGAAAAGAATCTGAAAAAGAATAAGTTTATATATATATATATATATATATATATATATAATTCACTTTGCTGTACACCTGAAACTAACACAACATTGTAAATCAACTATATTTCAATTAAGAAAGGAAAGAAGGAAGGAGGGAGGGAGGAAGAGAGGGAAGAAAGGAAGGAAGGAAGGAAGAAAGAAAGAAAGAAAGAGAAAGAAAGAAAGGACAATAGCGAAAGATATTTGGGGCCATAATGGGAATGGGGGAGGGGCGTGCACACGCATGCCCACGCGTACAAACGCTCCCTCCTTCGTGCATGTGTTAATCCTGACCCCTGGTCCTGGGGAAAGATAAAACATGATCCTCACTCATTTACAGTTAATCTCAAAGGTTAATTTTGTTGCCTCTACGCTGTAAACAAAGAAGAGATTTCTTTCCTGTCACAGGGCCTTTTGCCATCAGCGAAACAGAGAAGAAAGTCAGTGCGTCCTGAGGATTAAGGAGAGGTCGGAAGATCCGAAGGACCTGGTGCTGACAGACCTGCTTATTAAAAAGAGAGCTCTGGTGGCCGGGCTGCCGCTGACGGCCTGACACGGCCGGACTTCAGAGGACCAGCACACAATCAGCGGACTGTGCTGCTCTGAGGACAGCGGGCACGGGGGAGCCTTTTCTAATTTGTCAAAGTTGTATCTAATTCCACAGAACAAAGTTGGCAAAGAGAGATGAGCAGAATCCACAAATTATTGTTCATTCACGGAGCCCGAGATGGAGAGATAGAAGCCCCGCACAGCTAGGGTTTTGTCAAGTAACTCGACCCCTGCCAGGAGGCTTTGGGTAATTCCGCCTTGTGGGCATAACAGTTTCCCTTGTTTTTTGTTTAATAGGATTATTTCTCAGAATATTAAAAAGATAGCATCAACATCTTTCAGTGGCCCCATAAACTATTTCTGGAAATATAAAAAGAATGATTCAGGTGGTTTTGTTACTCCTGATAGGACTTTTGTTCTCTCATAAACTCAGAGGTGAAGAATGTGGTTTGGGGAGGGGTGTGCCTGGAGCAAACAAAACAAAATGTGAAGTTTTCTAGAAAGGTAACATTGTACAAACTTATGTTGCCCTGTTGAAACTCTTGCTTGCAAATTTGGAAAATGAGGCTGACTTTCAAATGAGGACTTAGAAGTTCAAACTCTGAAAATTTAGGGGTTGTTCAGGGGTAAAACAGAGACGTCTTAGTGTCCTTCTAAGTTTCCGCCATTTTCTGGAATGGTGACCAAAAGGAAACACATTCTCCTGAAGAAAACATATTGAACAATCTGGAAGTCTCCAAGAAAATACGGCCTTCTTGCTGGTAAGGAGCAGTGCATCTGAGTAAGAGCAGACAGAGATCTGCCAGGAGCTCTGTTGACCCAAGCCTGCCCAGGAACCAGATTGGTGAAGGCAAATGGTGGCCAGGTCCACCCAAGTCACTGGCTTTTCCGTAGCAATACCTGAAGGGCTCTTAGAACTCAGTGTTTTATAAGGATAAGAAAAGGAAGGGGTGGGGAGAACTAAACTCACACGATGGAATACACCACATACCACCACTAAACAGTTCACCTACACGTAAAATACCATTCGCAGATGGGTAGAACCAGAGTCTAAGTCAGGTCTAGATACCCATCCCTTCTCATCAGGTGTTTGATGAATCTCTGCCTGGAGGCTGTCTTGGTCTCCATGAAGCCCCATCTTCATTTGTTGGGCGAGTCTTCATCCCACACCCAGTCTCACTCAAACTGGTCCCATTTTTTTTTTTACCCAATAGCCAAGACTCTCAGGTCAGACATTTAAAATTCATGAAAATTCACTGCTTGCCTTATATTGAACTCACTACTGAGGCTTTATGGCTCTAGATAGGTTCTCGCTGCATAGACCCATGAAAGTACAGCCATGTCAGCAAAGGTGACTCTCTTCCAACACCATGGGCCCAGCTGACTGCTGTTGCAGAATTTTTTCAGCCAAACCCCTTTCCCAACTATGAAGAGGTTGACATTCAGAATCATCCTAGTTTTAGACAAGAAAAAGACAAACCTCCAGATGAAACACACCTGAAAGACAGTTCTTACTTAGAAAGCCTTGGCTTTCTCCTACCTTCCTCCATCAAGCAATCCTCTGGATGCAGGGCCAGAGGTTAAAGGACAACCTTGCTTATTGCACTCGAGAGGTTAGGCCTTGGGAAAGTAGCCTGGAATAGTGGAGAAGACGTGGGATTTTTAATTAAAATCTATTTTTAATCCTGACTAGGGCATTTCCTTCCTATGAGACCTGGAGCATGACTCCAACCCTACCTGAGCCTGTTTTCTCATATAAAATGGAGCTGAAAATAATGCTTCTTCATTTTCAGGGCTGAAGTGAAAAATAAATGAGCTAGGATATATGAGGATACCTTGTAAAATAGTCTATAAATGTTAGCTGCTGTGTTTGCTCGGTTGTTTGGCTTTGTTGTATCATTATTATTAACTGTTTGGGTTCATGAGCAAGTTATGTGCCTAAGAGGTCAGCTTACATCACAGAAAGACCCCCTTCCCCATTGCAATTAAATAGCATGTGAAGGTGGGACTTTCACATCCCATTCTTTGAAAATATAAAATAAATGTTGATATAAAAATCAACTTTGCCATTTTGACTGGATTTTTGGTCAAATAAAAAAATGTTTCAAACCAGGTGTGATGTAGAACTGCTCGTAAGACTTGTTTATAAGAAAAACCACCTGCGTGGTAGTGTTTTGTGGTATTTACTTACCTTTCTCTCCTCCAGCTTATAAAAGGGTTTTGAGAAAGCTTAAAATATAAGACATGAATATCATAAAACTGCAAAATCATTAAAATGAGTAAAAAGACATAAGGAAAATAAAAAGCCAGTCTATGTTAAAGCAAATTTCTGCAGCTAAGCACAAAACTTAGCAGCGGGGTTACTGACAGTCAAAATAAAATGGGAGTGAAGTGGCTTTCCTTTCCATTAGAAAGCCTCAGAGGGAGAAAGGCATTTCCTAACTCTAATTCCAGAAGAGATTTTTCACAGGAACCTTCCCATGACTGATTTCAAACAACATAATAGTCTCCATAAAAGGTTTTCCAAACATGGTTTTCTGCCCTACTGAGAGGGACCCTGAGTTTGGAAACTCAATTTGGAAAAGGAAGTTTGCTATTTGCCATAAACAGACACTATTAACTCTTGATTCATTATATATCTTACTGTAATTTGTATTTTCAATAATGATGAACTTATACAAGTTTTACAGTGAATTTATTTTGTTTGTTAAAATTAGCTAAGATACATTGAGTTCTCATTATGAGCCAGGCAAATGCTAAGCCCTTTATCTGTAATGTCTCATTTAATGCTCCCCCAAATCCTATGATACAGGGATTATTATTTCACTGATTTTACACAGGAGAAAACTGAGACGTACGGAGGTAAAGAATCTCGCCCAAGGTTACACAACATGCAAGTCATCGTGGAGTCTGAACTTGAAGTGATCTCAAGGTAATCTGCCAGACCCCTCACCACTGTGCAAACCTACCTCACACACATTCGGATAGTCCTTACGAGGACTTTAACTAACCATCAAATGAATGCAAAAGTGTATTGGATTTGATCGGAAAAGCGAGTTGCCAGTCAACACAGATTCTATATTGTACATTAAGAATTTATTGGAGGTAAGTTTATGGAGAAAGAAAGGGATGTTATTTCTGGTCTGCCAGTGGCTGAGACTGAACAGCTAATCAGGGCACCCTAGGAGAAATGTAAGCACTTCATCTGAAAGTTGGTTCAGAAGTCCCCTGGACATCCACTTTGCTTCCCTAGAAAGTCAAGTAGACCTTCTCCCTCGTGCTACAAGCTTTCCTTCCAGAGTTAGAGCCCTGTGTTAAATAAGATGTGTGATCTTTGCTTCCTGGTCCTTGCCCACAGTGGGGTCATAGCAGCAACCTGGCGAGCATCATTCTGTCTCTTTCCACGTTAAAGCAAATTTAACGTTGATCACCTCTAGCAAACAAATATGTGATGATTTTAATTGACTCTTAGTCTCAGTTCCCTCACCTAAAAAAATTAAAAAATTATTATGAATGAGAACTAGATCACGGCTCTTTAAAATTCTAAAATTGTATGATTCTATGACCCGGTCTTTTCTCCCCGGCGAATTTAACACAGTTTTACAAGTTCCCTTTCCTCAAATCTAAACAAAATACTATTTTATACAGGAACACTCTAAGGTGGAATACCTCTTTTCTTTTACCTTCTCTTATCGAGACTGATTTTGGCAAAGAGATTAAGTGCAAAGACTCTGGGTACCACTCACTTACAACTGAGTGCCTTGGCAAGTTATTTACGTGTAATGCCTCAGTTTATTCATCTGTAAAATGAATGTAATAATAAGATCTACTTAATAAGGCTGTTATTAACTTCAGATGAGTTCGTAGCTATAATGTGCTTAGAGCCATGTGGATTTGCAACGTAGTAAATGCTCATTAAATGACAGTCCTTGGCCATCTAACTGGAATTCAACCCTTCCCCCTCTCCTCCCAAGACATTATGCTTATTGTACACATTTTCCCATCTCCCATTCTCTCAGAGATGTGATTTATCCCAACCTGATGCACAGGTCATTCCCACCACATCCACAGCCCACCAAGCCATCTTGGAAGAAAAAAATGTTTTATGAGATTTTTCCAGATATTAGCATTTCAGATGTTTAACTCCTCTGGATTTTTAATTCACCACGTCTCCTCCACGCCCTTCACTCGCTGCAAATACATTCACTCTTCATATGTGTCGCTTGCACAGCACTTATTTTAGAAGGCACCTATTTGCAGACAGGGCTTGAGGCCAGTAGGTTGTTATCCTTCAGGGTAGACTTTAGTTTTTCTATTCATTTATGAGGACATTAGATAAATCAATATCCCAAAGTGTGAAGAAAACCAGAGTATGTTGTCTAGAATGAGAGGGAAAAAATTATAAATTTTATCTGAACAAGGAGCAAAATATGTGTCTATTATTCCATCATTCAAAGGTACTGTCTTTAAAATGCAAAAGTCATCTTTGACTTTTCTAACTGTCTGACTCCCTGGATCTAATCATGCTAAGTCCTAAGAAACTCTTCCTCCCTAAATCTCTCTCTCAGATGCACTCAGAGCCTGTGTGTCCTCTGACTCTCCCCAGCATCTCTCACAGTCTGTTTCATATTAAAGTAACTTATGCACGTGCCTGTCTTCCATACTAGATGTTTGGGGCTGGGACGCCCTGGAGCCTGATTTGTCTTTGTTTTTCCAGCAGCATCTAGCACACAATGTCTATACTACCCTGCACTTCCCCCTACGCACACACACACACGTGCAAGTGCACACACAGAGCTGGTTCCCTCGTCCAAGCATTTTTATTCCTGTTCCTTTCACCCCCAATGCCCTTACATCCTACCTTCTCTACATGGTGAAACCCTTCTTATCCTTCCAGCCCAACTCCTGCCCACACTTCTCCTGCAGGATTCCATTGTCTGTATGACAGCACAGTGAATATCTCATGCTACCAGACTCTTTCCAGACCCTACTGTCCTCCCTACCCGATTGTAAAGTCCTTGAGGGAGAGAACCATATCTTCTTCATCCTTCTAGTCCAAACAGCACCTGCTATAGTGCTGTGGACCCTCAAAACTACTTGTGAAATTGAACTAACTTGAATCGTAAGGACCAACTTCCAGAGTAAATGCTCCCTTTAAGCAATTATCCTGAATTTCTCAGGTCAATTGCCAGAAGAGTAGTTAGGACCGTTTGCCTATTTGTATATGTCACCCAATGGCTTGGACACATGAACGCTGAGCTGAGGACAAAGCATGGGCATGAATCAACAGGAAACTCGTTCCAAGAACTCTGACTCCATTCTGGGTTGCACAGCCCAGTGGCAACATGAGAGAAGAAGGAAAAAGACCAAGCCTAATGCTCATAGAAATTCAAAATCAGAAACTTAAGAAATACCACAAGATGAGCCACATGTTGGTTTCCAATAAATCATCGGCAACTCTGCTGGGTGGAGCCCAAGATGCTGCTCCATGGCAGGACAGCAGAGGGGCTCAGATACCCTAAAGAATATGTTCTGTGTCCTCATTAATGACATGGAACCTCCTGGAACACTGGCTTCTCTGCCCCTCAGGTAGCTTCAACCCTCATTTCTGAAACGTCTTCAGGAGGAAGGGCATGACTCATCCCCCAAGAACAGAAGCTGTTCCCCTGGTCTCCAAAACATGATATTCATCTTCCATTTCTCTGTGCACGACAATTTAAAAAATCTGTCCCGGAGACATTTGACAGCTGGACAGCTGATTCTGTAATTCTTTACTCAGATGAAAAGAAAAGGTTGTGTGAAGTCTTCGGGTGGAATTTCCACCCCTTCCCTTTTTATTTTATCGGATTAAAATGGTTTCAGTGTTTTTAGAGAGGGTTCCTCTTAAGAAGATGCAAATTTATACTATCTTTCTGTGTGCTTAGGATCACATGCTCTGCTAAAAATCCACACTCCACTTCAGTTACACACACGTAATTCTCCTTGACCTAGATGGAGAGGAATACTCACAGCAAATTGAGAATTCAGATCGGCTTGAAAGCCAAGCAAAGAAAGCTAATGGCCTGCATGTCATTCCCACGTACAGGATACTTGGGGACTTTTTTTTAATTGTGCCTTCTTTTCAAAAGAAAATATGCTGCTCTTTCATTTCTTATTAGAGTCTAGGAAAGATCAGCTCCTAAAGGGAGAGACACATGTGGAAATCGCTTCCATGATGGCAATTTTCTGAACTGTTTTCAAAAGCCCTTTTTTGGCTTAAAGAGTCCATGGAGCCCTTTTAAGATTTTATACAAAGAAACTGATCAGTTCCATCATGTCGTGATGAAATTAGAGCCCATATTGCTTAACGGGACAGAGCTTACACACAGTAGCTCTCCTTCTCTTAGAGATGGGGTGTAATTGTCTTGGGGGGAAATCGCCTCCCCAAGAGGATTTAAAACAAGGCAGGAAAGGCATGGAGCGAGGACAGAGACCTGAACCTCCCTTGCAGTAATTCAAAGATTCGAACAGAATATTGACTCTCTTACTGTGAGCCCTGCTTTGATTCTCACATTCAGGGAAGTCTTTTCAATGAGGGAATGTCTGGTTTTCTCTCCTCTTGTTTAATAGGAGCGAAATACACTTGTATTCCCTGAGGCTTGAGGGGCTGAGGACTCAATGCATGGTGGGTCCTGGATTACCAATGTAACTCTCCATTTGACAAAACCCCTCAGACTTTACCCAATCCCAAGACTTTTTTTGAACTGATGGCAAATAAATCCCAGATCACTTCTCTGGTCACAGGATATCAAGGACAAACAGAAGTAGCTAAGAGACTTTCCTGCATTCAGAGGCTGGGTCTCCTTACCTACACCTGCCTCCCTGACATGAAGACATTTTATTTTGGTGACTGTCACCAGGTCCCCTTGCTCAGAAGTCACCAGGTTTCAGTGGTTCTGCTTATCTGTAGGGAATTTCCTTCCGGGTTCATGAAAAAGGATGGGAACTTCTGTTTAAAATGGTGATACGGGGGCTTCCCTGGTGGTTCAGTGGTCAAGATTCCGTATTCCCAATGCAGGGTGCATAGGTTTGATCCCTGGTCAGGGAACTAAGATCCTGCATGTTGCATGGTGTGGCCAATCAATAGATAGTAAGTAAATAAATAAATAAAGTGTAAAATGGTGATATGTGCATTAGCCGCTGAAATTTTCAAGACCATGGTCGTGAGGTCATGGCCAATTATAACTTTCATGGGTCATACAAGCACTTTTGTCTTCATGGCCCCTTTCTCCATGGACAAAAATATTAAAAATTATATTTTGCAATTGCATTGTTATAAAAATGCATATACTGCTATTAGATATTAAAACATTTTCTTCTATCTTCAACTTTTTTCTTCTCATTTAATAAAATGAAAGTAAGATATTTTCATGGGCCCTTAAAAATATTGTAAAATCTAGGCCCTGTACCTACTGGGTTAGTCAGCTCTGATAGCAAATACTTTTCACCACTTGGATGGTTCTGATCCTCAGATGCCATACCTGGAGTTGGCTGAGTGGGGCCTCAATTTCTTTCAGTGTCAAATGACAGGACTTGGACCTCCTAACCTATGTTATCTCCTTGACTGTCCCCCTATCCCAGTGGAGTAAGTATTATTATTACTATTTTCCACAGACTCAGAGATTTTTAAGTGGTTTTCCCAAGTTGCCTCATCCGGTCATTGACTGTGTTTCTTGGGAAAGTGAAGGGAATGAGCATCAACAATTCCCTGTTACCCTGTATTAGGTGCTTCACACACAATCCACCATTCGATTCCCAAGAGCTCGGAGGTGATCTCTGAATGGCCCATCCAAGCCGGCCAGCTGATGGAGAGCCCGGCCAGGGGTGAGGACATAGGTTTCACTAGGAAATGTTGGGAAAACCTAAGTCCAAAGGATAGAAGCAGGGCTCCAAGCAAGAGACCGAGTCAAGGGCCTCAAGACAGAAATGGAGTGACATAGGAGCCTGGGGGAAATGGGAAGACTGGTGACCTATAGCTGCAAACAGGCCAGCATGTCCAAGGACCCACTTGTCAGGAAAATATGAAGGGGAGGCAAGATCATTTCCCTCTCATTTTTCAGCTGTAAAAACTGAAGCATAAGGGGCTTTAGTTGTCTCAGGTCACACAGCTAAGTGGCAGATTTGCATTTGACTCCCAATGCCACGTTCGCTCATGGAGCAGACATCTATAGGGACTCCAAATCTCCATTCTGAGCGTGCCAGTTGCCTCCTAAGAAGATATCCCATCCAGCAATCTCACTCCTGGGCATATATCCAGAAAAGATGAAAACTTTAATTCAAAAAGATAACATGCACCCCACTGTTCATAGCAGCACTATTTACAACAGCCAAGACATGGAAGCAACTTAAATGTCCATGGACAGAGGAATGGATAAAGAAGATGTGGTACATATATACTATGGAATACTACTCAGCCATAAAAAAGAATGAAATAATGCCATTTGCAGCAACATGGATGGACCTGGAGATTATCATACTAAGTGAAGTTAAGTCAGAGAGAGAAAAACAAATATGATATCACTTGCATGTGGAATCTGAAAAAGTGATACAAATGAACTTATTTACAAAACAGATTAACAGACGTAGAAAACAGACTTCCGATTACTAACAGGGAAAGGTGTGGGGGAGGATAAATTAGGAGTTTGGGATTAACAGATACGCACTACTATATATAAAATAGATAAACAAGGACCTCCTGTATAGCACAGGGAACTATATTCAATATCTTGTAATAACCTATAATGGAAAAAATCAGAAAAAAAATATATCTGAATCACTTTGCTGTACACCTAAAACTAACACAACGTTGTAAATGCTTCAATTAAAAAAAAATGTCCCATTTTTGGGCATTTCCAACAAGAGTAAAGCCATTGCCTGAAAACGTGCCAGATTGGTCTCCACTAACTTGAATAATTGTGCATATATTCCCAAGACAATACTTGTGAGTCAAACTTTTAAAGAAACCCATAGCCCCTGCCAGCATTCTATGCTCAGTGGATACACAGAAACAATGGAGAAAGGTACAATTTCCCCTTTACATCTTTTCAAAGGAAAACTTGGGAGAAAGTGGAGAGAAAGAGGCAGAGAAACCTGACCATCCAGTCTGCAGTAAAAAGAGAAAAAGGGGCCCTGGGCCTTTTTAGTTATCTATATTTTAGTTATCTATATATTATGTGTTTGATATTTCCCAATCACTGGAAGCCCTAGAATCCCTGTTTCTGTGGAAGGAGCTAGCTCTAATACTGGCTGGAGGGAAGCTGTCTGAATGAGAGTCCATTTCACCTGCCTCCCTCCAACCAGCTTTTCTGAATCTGAGTAACCCGCCACCTGCCTGCAGTCCAACGGACAAAGCGCTACAGCAGCGGTCATTAGGATGGGCTGGCCAGACATGATGGCCACACAGAGCTGCACTGCAAAAATTATCCCCATAAGGTCTCTTCCACTCCTGTCAACAACCGATTTTAGAAATGAAATACAGTTCACTAGGTTTGTTTCTGAAAAATCTGAATTTCTGTTATAAAATTTAAAATATGCATTTCCCCAAATGATCTGTGTGTGTGTGTGTACCTATTCTTTCGTACAGTTTTCCTAACGGTCACTCACATATCTGGCACCATGTTCATTCTAGTTTCATAACCATCCAGAATGCATCACTTGATTAATTCAGTCATTTAACTGCAAACCCAAGCAGGGAGAGGCCTTTCGTCAGTTGTCTACCCACTCTAACTCAGCTAACATGCTAAGTGATCTAGCTTAATCACTCGAGAGCTATGTCACATCTGGAAATACACAAATGCATTTTTCACAAGTCAGACAAATCCCTGGAGCCTGGTAAGAACTTTTTAAGAGCCAAGAGGAGACACACAGCCCCATTCTCAACTGCTTTCAGGAGGAGAGGTGGGTTCTAGCCTGTGTCAGAGCGCTTTTCCTTGCATGATTGCCTGTTGAATACGGTTCCTGGAGAAAGCTAGCAGGAGGACGGTGCATGGCCATTACAATGCTAATTATGAGAGTTTGAGAGCTCCCTCCTGGAAGACCCCACAAGACCTTGCAAAGTTAATCCTGGTCCAGTCCCCGTTTCCATGCCAAACAGAACCTAAGTGGTCCTGCAAACCAGACTTTTCAGCTCCCCTGAAAGCTGATGTTCATTTACTTAAGTATTTATTATACATCTGCTAGCATATGTAAATCTCAGCTTTGGCACTGGATCACGAATACAGGCTGGGAACACTTAATGCACTAACATCCACGTAAAATAGGAAGGCATCCACCACCAAGATGATCTACACAGAATCTTCTCAAGGCAGTTGGCCCACAGATGCTCAGCCTGCCCTGACGCTGTGTTTACTTGATGTTCTAGCTGGGATCCAAATTCTAAGAGGCCATCCGATGCTACATTAACTTTTCATAAGGAAAGCGTGTGTGTGTGTGTGTGTGTGTGTGTGTGTGTGTGTGTGTGTGTGTCTGCACTCGTGAATTTTTGGACAAGGAGAGGGAATTGAAGTCATAGTTGACAACATCTGAAACCTTGGGTTGTGTCACAGCTGTTCCAACTGGCACTCATTCCCTCAGCAACGAATTCTAGAACATCACATTTTTAAGGAGTCCATTTTCACCATGCACTCCAGTGTCTTAGCATGCTCTCTTGGAAAGCAAAGTCAATCCTAGGTCACCATTTCAATGTAGTTTCCTTTGTACTAAATCCTACTTTCAAGAAAATTCTTGCCATGGTTCACTGGTGTTTAACCTATCATATAATATCCAGGTTTACTGTGTTAGAAGAAGCAGAACAGTATTAAGCTTTTTCCCACAAGCCTGTGATTGCATTTGACCTAGTAACCTGTATTAGATTAACATTTATTCTACAACCGCACAGCAAGCCCTGCACCTTGGTGAGCTACAGTTTATAGAGGACACTAACCATTTTTACAAGTGGAGCAGGAAAAGGGAATTGAATCTGAGGGAGTAATTCCAGGCAAGTATGTTGCTGCAGCAGTTAAACTGTTTATATGAGGAGTAGGGGAATTACTTCTGACTGACCTCTCTTTTTATCTGCTTAAAAGACAAAGTGCAGGTCTCCATCACTGGGGCAAACACTGGGGAATGTAGCTTTAAAATGTATAGGAGCCATAGGGCCCCACCAATCCACCAATGAGAAGCAGCTTCAAAGGCAAAACAGATCAGGAATGTAAACAAAATAGAGTCTCTGAGATTAGGATGTTTTAACAGTAGCCAGGGTTCAAATGTGCTCCCATCCCCCCCACCCCATAGGCCCTCCAGGTCATGTGGGACACAAGTGAAACACAAGTTCGGAATGGGGATAGGCTTTCCCATCACAGATATTTTGATGGAATGGCCTCTTGATTTGCCTTGGCCCCAGCTTAGTGTGTGGCAGATTCATTAAAGAACAAGTCAGGCTTTGATGGAGGCTGAGAATGGCAACGAGGGATCGGTGGAGGCATCTGTTGGGGACCAAAAAAAAAAAAAAAAAAAAGGGGCTGAATCCATGAGGAAGCAATTACCAGGAAATAAAAATCAGAACTGTCTAAGCATCCACCCAACATAACAATGGGAGGAGGTCACCCCACATTATACAGTATCATGTAATGAAATCCAATTTACTCTTTCAGTGAATGCTGGATTCACCAACATATCTGGGATGATGGCTGGGGAGTGTCCCTCCTAACGGAGTCCGAGGGAAGCTGTATCTACATGATGGGCTCCTCCAAGAAAGTCCAAAGTGTTCGTTGAAATGAAGCAAGCAACACAGCAATAAAAAAAAGAGCCATGTCCTTACACTTGAAAATGACACAGAGAGTGCTAATGCATCCCTCATTGCATATGCCCTCCTGTGGAAAAAGATGCGCTGGGAGTATTTCAAAATTCCAGTATTTCTTTGTCCACTTAACTTGGTAACTTCATCTCTCAGTTTGCAATGGAACCCTCCAGAAGTTTCTGGGTATTTGTGTATGCTCATTAGAAGTGCCTAAAAAAAGGCTTTATTAAACATTGCCTGGCCTCCTCCCCAGACACTGAAACAGAGTTGGCCAGAATGATGCACCACCTTCTATACCTTTAACCTCTCCCACAGGGGAGTCTGATGGATGCTCTCAGCTGAGGACCAAAGTTCTAGAACCCAGGGAATGTGAAAAATCTACCAAATGAGGGTCTGTTGAAGAGGCGTCAATCAGAGCTCAGTCACAACTACTTAGACCCAGCAGCACAGCCAAAGCTGACCCTGTTCTATTTAGGAATCAGCTCAATTAAAGGCTGATGAAACATTGGCTTCTACACCGCAATCAATAGGTGCAATTCCGCAGCTGTCAATGTCGTGTGGTAACTTGGTTCCGGGGCTGCCCGCCCTCCAAGATTTCCCTTCCCATCATCCGTGAAGGGAGGTGGGTCCTGGAGTCTTCATGTGTAAAGCTGTCACTCCTTGGGCCCCTCTCACCCAGCAATTTGGGATCTGGCAGGCCTTTTTAAGCTATTTCATTCAGAACAACAGGAAAGTATTTCTTGAATTCTCAACCAGGAGCATGGATGACTTCTATAACCAGACACCCCAGAAGGGCTTGCTTTGTTGTTTTGTTTACTTTTCTCTTCTGAGGGACTAGGAAAGAATAAGGACAGGTAAGGGGGGCTTCAAGGCAGGTGAAAAGGGAGACATAAACAAGGTGCACCTGGGAATTTTAAAAAGCAGCAATGAATTCTGAGGCTGGGATAAGAATGGAATCTGCCCTCGGGATGCCACCTACAAACAGGCCTGAACACAGAGCGAGAACAGTTCAGCTGAAGCAATGCCTGTCAATAAGATGAGCACTGGGGTGAGAAATCCGTGTGTGCAAGTGCCCTACTTTTAAGCCCCTCTTCTCCCATAGATGAACGGGGAAGATTCCAGACAGCCAAAGGAGACGGCTAAATGTACAGGATGGAATGTGATCCCCATTCCGTCCCTCACCTGCCGCTACAAGATCCTTAGCCTTCCTTATTCTCCCACCTGGGGTGTTCAGAACAAGAGAATGACACCAAAGAAGGTGCTTTTAAGGACAGATAATCCTGCAGCCAATGTGCTAAAGGAGCTTTCACCGAAGTTCACCTTAATCCCAGGTGTTTTAATTCAATAGGTAACCTCACTCCTACTAGTTTACCCTTTGGGGAAAAAATGGGAGAAGGATTGAAAACCCTGAACATTGCTAGTAGAAATAGAAACTTCCTTGGGCAGACACCTCTACGGTTGTGTCATTTCAAAGTCACCACACGATTGCCTCCTAAGTACACATATGTGCCACACACAGGCAAAGGCAGGTAAATGTTCACCTCCTTCTGTATTTATACCTGCAAAGTCCCACCCATACATACCCACATTTACACAATTACAAGGTAGATAATTGATAACAGTAGTAGGGCAAGGAAGTGCAGGGAATCTCAGAATTCAAACCAGAAAAGAAGTATCCAGTTCAGAAAAAATGGTCCAATTCAACCCCTTATTTTACAGATGAGGAAATTAAGCCTAGGAGAAGCAGAAAGTAACTTGCCCAAGGTCACACATCACCTCCTAGTAACTGAGTCTGGGCTGTAACCCCTTCTCCTTTCTCCCTGTCTGGTGTTTTTCCTGCAATACCACACCAACTCCATGAGGAAAAGGGATGGAGAACGTGACCTCAGACGTCGCCCTGTCAGTATTAGGGCAGGTCATAAAGCATCCGGAGCAGCCTCTCTGTATGGTGTGCAGAATGTCAAGTTGCTGGCTGTGTGTAATATGTCCATTTACCCAGAGTCTCTAGTGTTAATTACCTCTGCAAGATACAACATGGCATCACGCGGTTTTGGAATCTGTACCTTTCATTAACCGTTTCCCCATTAACCTTGACTGGAATCACATTCCCCCTCTAACCGGTAAGATGTGCTCTATTTGTAAGCATTCCCATCTTCTCTTTGAAACCATTCTCATATTCTTATTTCATTGTAAATGGTCCTCCTTGCAATAAAGTGCCATTGAACGTATTTACTATTTGCTGTTTAATTTTGTCCTCTTGGAAAGAGATCAATGTCAGCGCCAACATTAGTTAATATACCTTTGAGCACACACTGTGACCTTTCTTCTGATCATGCCTGACTTCATTCTCAGATCTCATTACACAGCAGAAATTATCTTTGGAAAGATCAAAACCAGAAATTGTGCAGGTTTTGCGCTCAGCTATAGAGAAGAATTTGATTTAAATAGCCCCACAATGGCACGCATATAGAAAATAAAAGAAGATGAAACTTCCAGCTAAAATGACCTGTTCTCTCTACCAGCAGGGCAGTATTACATGTACTGACCTGGAGGTGGAGAGGATTTGAATGATTTTGTGTACCTGTCTTACCTTGTATATTACAATATGCGAAGCCTTCCATCAATACACACACAAGTTTGTTAGTTGTGAAGCTTGCCTGACCACACCCCAAACCAGGTTTGCATCAGTCAAGGACTTATCAAGAAAATGATGAAACAAAGTAATGATGCTTTAGGATTTATCAACCCCCTAAAGAGCCCTGAGAAAGTGGGGCAGAGGAAAGGAATTTTTTTTTTTTTTTTTTTGGCGGTACATGGGCCTCTCACTGTTGTGGCCTCTCCCGTTGCGGAGCACAGGCTCCAGACGCGCAGGCTCAGCGGCCATGGCTCACGGGCCCAGCTGCTCCGTGGCATGTGGGATCTTCCCAGACGGAGGCATGAACCCTTGTCCCCTGCATCGGCAGGCAGACTCTCAACCACTGTGCCACCAGGGAAACCCTTTTTTTTTTTGATGATTAGAAGAAGAAAGTTAAAGTTTGGAATGGTTGAAGGATAGAGTCAGCTCTTAAGTAAAGCAGATCTGGGTAAGAGCAGAGGTCCTGAGTTATGTGGTTCCTCAAACCCCAGCAGTGGAGACAGGTAACCCTAAAAACAAATAATGAAAACGAAAGACAGAGACATGCTGGGAGAGGAGGGTAAACCAAAGAGAAGTTGACGGAGAGACAGCCTAGCCCCTGGACAGTGACCCTGTGCTAAGGGTAGAGAATAGGGCCAGAGATTTGGCCCAGAGTAAGTAAAATACCCAAGCTCTTCCAAGCTCTATCAACCTTCCAGGTTTCGGCTCTGACTCATTCAGTTCCTCTCACCACAGACTCTGCTACCATTCTATAGTGACTTTGATGTAGGTGATTCTTCTAAGACTCTGACCTCTTGGTCCCTTGACCTCTGGTTGCTAAGGACAATTTTTCTCTTTCCACCCCAGCCAACCACTCCCATGCTCACAGCCACAGCAATTTTTTTAAATTACAATTCCTAGGTCCCACAGCTGTAGTCAGAATCTCTGGAGGGGAAGCCAGTCATTAGTATTTTTACTAGCTCCCCTGGCAATGTTGATATAGAGCCAGGGCTGAGAACCAATGACACAGCTATTGTTATTATCAATAACTGCATCAATTACAATTTTTTTTTCTTTTTTTTGCGGTACGCGGGCCTCTCACTATTGTGGTCTCTCCCATTGCGGAGCACAGGCTCTGGACGCGCAGGCTCAGTGGCCATGGCTCACGGGCCCAGCCACTTCACGGCATGTGGGATCTTCCCAGACCGGGGCACAAACCCGTGTCCCCTGCATCGGCAGGTGGACCCTCAACCACTGCGCCACCAGGGAAGCCCACAGATTTTCTATTTTAAGCACTCACTCTACTCTCTGAGACTGGTCCCCAATTTTCAGCTCCCTTATGCCACCTCCAAAATCCTTTGACCCCACTGGGACTTTCCAACAACAGACTCCACCATCTTTGCAGTCTATCCACCCTGCTCATGCCCACATTTCTCTCTTTACTCAGCTTGGAGTCCTTTTTCCATCATCATCTCTCTCTTGCTCATACTCACAAATACCCTGCTCTTTCTCCTCTGTGAAGTCTGCCTGACCACACTGCAAAACAGGTTTGCATCAGTCAGGGACTTACCAAGAAAGTGATAGAAGAGGGAGCATATGAAGAGAGTTTAGTAAAGGTATTGTTTCTAAAGATGTAGGCAGGTAAAGGGAAAACAATAAAGAGTGAGGAAGCATGACAAATCTAACATCAGTGGGAAACAGTTAGCAACCCTACCCCTGAAAGAATAAGAAGAGGGAGTGATTTCCAGGACCTAAAAAGAGCCCCAGCCATGAGAGGGCTGCCCCATAGGAGCTGGGGCCTTCATAGAGGGATGTAGCCAGGCCTACCACAGGCCACTGGGGAGAGAGTAGAGAAGTAATACAAGCACCTCACTGCCTCCTGCCTGCCAGTCTCGTTTTGTGCCTGCTGCCATTGGCCAAACCCAATCCAGAGACCAAGCAATCTAGTGAGTTCTTCCTAAACAGCAGCCTCCCAGAGCACCAAGCCAAATGAAAAAGGATGGAGAATGGATCCAAACAGCCAAATGGACAATGCCCAGCCCATGGTTAAGTTCACCTTTCTGCTTACATCTCCCTGGCATCCAGGCATAGCTGGAAAAATTACATAGTCACATCGATCAGTCTCATCTAAGACTAAGATGGCAGATGTCAAGTGGGCCCACAACACTGCCCAGTAGCCCTTCTATGTTAGCTAGTAAATTCACGTTCTTACCACCCTGGAGGACCATGAGTCCCTTCCCCTCCTTATACCCACCTCACTGTCTTCACCTGATATTTTACTAACAAAATAGAACCAACCAGAAAAGAAATAATTCATTTTCCCACCAAATCTACCACCCCTTCCACATCTGTTCTCATCTTCTCTACTTTCCCTCCCGTCCCAAAGATGACCTGTCCCTCCTCCTGGCCAAGGCCAACCTCCCCACTTATACACAGAATCCATCCTCTCGACTACTCAGAAATTTCGCTTCTGGAAATTAGCTGCCTTCTCTCTCTCCTACATCATAAAACAAAACAAAATAATCCTTTAAAAAAGCCCTTGCGTACACCCCCAGCCCTACTAGTCACCTTGTAATCCCATGACTGTGCTGAGCATACTAATTATGTATCTACTCTCCCATCATCTTGGGGAGCTCTTTCTCAAGATACCTGCTTGGCTCACCTCTTCCCCTCATTCAGGTCTCTACTCATATGTAACTCAACCTCCCGACCACCCAACTGAAATACTCTCTGCTCCCACCCTGCCCTTCTTATCCTGTTAGCCTGATTAAGTTCTCTTTATAGAAATTATCACTATGTGAAAATACTCCATGTGTTTAGTTATATTTTCATTTTTCATAGCTCCCACTAGAATCTATTTTTTAATTTTTTTATTGATTGAAGTATAGTCGATTTACAATGTTGTGTTAGTTTCAGGTGTATAGCAAAATGATTCAGATATAGATAGATATAGATATATAGATGTAGAGACTTCCCTGGTGGTCCAGTGGTAAAGAATCCGCCTTCCAGTGCAGGGGGATGCAGGTTCAATTACTGGTCGGGGAACTAAGATCCCACATGTCTCAGGACAACTAAGCCACAACTACTGAGCGTGCCACAGCTACAGAGCCTGCACTCCTCAACTAGAGAGCCCAAGTGGCACAAACTACAGAGCCCACACTCTCCGGAGCCTGCTCTACAACTACAGAGAGAAAAAACCTGCATGCCACAACTAGAAAGAAGCCCATGCGCCACAACGGAAGATCCCAGATGCCACAACAAAGATGCCACATACGGCAACTAAGACCCAATGCAGTGAAAAATAAATAAATTAATTAATATTTTTTAAAATATAGATGTAGATATAGATATATAGATTCATATATATATATATATATATATATATATATATATATATATATATATATATTCTATTTCAGATTATTTTCCATTATAGGTTATTATAAGATATTGAATATAATTCCCTGTGCTATACAGTAGGATCATGTTATTTAACTATTTTATATATAGTAGTGTGCATCTGTTAATCCCAAACTCCTAATTTATACCTCCCTGCTTCCCCTTTGGTAAGCATAAGTTTGTTTTCTATGTCTGTGAGACTATTTATTTCTGTTTTGTAAATAAGTTCATTTGTATCACTTTTTTAGATTCCACATGCAAGTGATATCATATATTTGTCTTTCTCTGCCTAGGAGTGGGATTGCTGGATCATATGATAACTCCATTTTTAGTTTTTCAGTGAACCACCATACTGTTCTGCATAGTGGCTGCACCAATTTACATTCCCACCAACATGTAGGAGGGTTCATTTTTATCCACACCCTCTCCGGCATTTATTATTTATAGACTTTTTGATGATGGCCATTCTGACTGGTGTGAGGTGATACCTCATTATAGTTTTGAATCTCATGTCTCTAATAATTAGCCATGTTAAGCATCTTTTCATGTGCCTGTTGTCCATCTATACATCTTCTTTGGAGAAATGTCTATTTAGGTCTTCTGCCCATATTTTTGATTGGGTTTTCTCTTTTCTTGATACTGAGTTGTATGAGCTATTTGTATATTTTGGAAATTAATCCCATGTCAATCAATAAATAAGTTCCATGAAGATCTTGTAGGCCTTGGTTACTACTATATCTCTAGTACCTGAGATAGTATCTGATATATGATAGACTTTTGATGGGAGCTGAGAAGGAAAAAGGAAAGGAGGGAGGAAAGATAAGAGGACTCAAGCACAGAGGCGAGTTGGTGAGACTATTTGCTTGCTGCTCCTGCAGAAACCAGGCTCCCAAGGTGAAATGGCTCAGGTCTCAGTAGCTTAGGGATGGGTCTTCTTACCTTAATGATGGGTGTAAGAAAATATAGGGAAATGGATGTGTATAGTGAAGATTCCAAAGTCCTATGTTTGATCCTGTTTATAGCACTTCTTTTTTTCATTTATTTTTTATTTTATTTTATATGTATTTTTTATTGAAATATAGTTGATTCACAATATTGTGTTAGTTTCAGGTGCACAGCACAGTGATTCAGATATATATGTATATATATTCTTTTTCAGATTCTTTTCCCTTATAGGTTATTACAAAATATTGAGTATAGTTCCCTGTGCTATACTGTATGTCCTCGTTGATTATCTATTTTATGTATAGTAGCTGCTACTAGCACTTCTTAACTCTATCACTTTGGGCAAGGTCACTTTACCTCTCTGTGCTTCTATTTCTTTATCTGTAGATGAAGAAGGATCAAGGGAGGGAATAAATGCTGCAATGTTTCTGTGAATTTTAAAGCATTATGTAATTGCTTCTTCCAAACTATAGGATCACATTGACAGTTTAAATTTTTCAACACTGGCATTTTCCTCGTATTTTCAAATTAAACTGTTTCCTTTAAAAATAAATGTCATGAAGAACATAGGGGTAAGACAGGAATAAAGACACAGACCTACTAGAGAATGGACTTGAGGATATGGGGAGGGGGAAGGGTAAGCTGTGACAAAGTGAAAGAGCGGCATGGACATATATACACTACCAAACGTAAGGTAGATAGCTAGTGGGAAGCAGCCGCATAGCACAGGGAGATCAGCTCGGTGCTTTGTGACCGCCTGGAGGGGTGGGATAGGGAGGGTGGGAGGGAGATGCAAAAGGGAGGGGATATGGAAACATATGTATATGTATAACTGATTAAATTTGTTTTAAAAAAATACAAAAGAGACTTGTCAGGATGATAATATCAAATATATATATATATATATATGGCCAAGGCCACCACCCATCATATAGGAAAATCACCCAGTAGAGTCTCAGAATTTAACATATTATTTAATCTCTTCTTTCTGAATTATGAGCATTTTGATTCTGATGGTCTAGCAGAAGTGTAAAAACTATACTTTTTAGCCCCAAATCTTATACAGATAAACAAAGAGATAAAAACATACATAGCACTATGGTGGGACTGCCTAGTGGGGTATGGAGTTTAGGTTACAGAATCCTTGTTTTCCATCAGCTCCCAGAACTTTAAGGAATCCTGGGGCTCTCAGGACACGGTTTGAAATCCTCTGGTCTACACATTATCCATTCGGGTGCTTTGAACTCTAGGTTAGCCCTTTACAACCTGATATTTTCAAGGAGTTGCAGAGGTCAGTGGAAACTGGAATTTCCCATATCTTAGAAAAATAAATACTAATAAAGGGAGTATCAAAGTGCCAACCATTAGACCGGGGGCTGCCAGGCTTTCCCCTCTGGACACTATGCTGCCCAGGCTCAGCCATTTACCCCTGTAATAGAAATGTGTTTGCTGAACCCCAACTAGTAGCATATGATTTCATAGTTCATTAAACACCTTACAGTTAGTTGTACTCCAATATTCATTCTTCCATTATTTTTCAAAACAATAGAACCCAATATTTTTATCTAGATACATGGCATAAAAGAGAGACTGTATTTCCAGCCTCCCTTGCAGCTATGCATGGCCATATAACCAAATTCTGGACCAGAGAACGTGAGTGGAAGTGATGTATTTAATGTCCAGGCTGTGGTCTTAAATGATGATCACCCTCTTCCCTCTTTCCTCCACCTGCTTACCTGGATCAAGGAGGTAGGGAGCCATTTGGGATCATTCATATAAGGGCAACACCCTAAAGATGGAAGAAAACAAATGGGAGTTAGGAGATGGGAGTTAGGTCTTTAGACAACCTTGTAGAACAGAGCTCTACAACAGCCCTGGATCTCCTGCTTTCAGACTATTATATAAAAGAAAAACAAAGTTTGTCTTATGTAAGTCCCTTTTGTTTAGGATCTCTATTTTATGTAGGTGAATGTTTATCTGAATTAATACAATAACCAAGGTCAGAATCAGGGGAGCATCACCTCAGTCCAATGAGTCATCCAGCCAAAAAAAATTCAGTCCTGAGATCAGTCACCCAGCGTGTAATTGTAGGCCTGAGGCAACCCCTGGGAGCTACCGCCCTCTAGCATTCAAAATCTAACCCCTACTTCTCACCTTAAAGGGAGGAGTCACTGGAAAATGCAGGTGCAGACAAATGTGCAACCCCAGCTCCCCTCTGTTCTATCTCTGCATGTTCTGCAGGGCCTGTGGAGGCTGTCCACTTCCAGAGCCAGTGGTCATGGCCAGGTCACAGTGCCCTAAACTTGGGGAGGACCTTGGAATATGCTAAGCTCTGGTGAGAGAGACTTCTAAAGGTAGCAGCTGAAACAAACCAGGGCCCCTGTTTCTAACTATGTACAGCCCCTCTGCCAGCAAAAGGAGGGCTGTATCACCCCCCACTGCCGAGCTTACCCACCCACCCCCAGCCCCAGCCCCGGGTCCCACTCCTCCAATACATCCTATCAGATCCTGCCTCCAGAAGAGATTTGTTTCAGACAGGAGGTGACCAGGGTAATACAATACATTTTCATGAAATTTAGGCAAGTTTCAAATGAATTATGACCGTAAAAAAGAAGAGTTTTAAAAATCTTTGTAGTATTATTTGATAACTTCTTATGTACCATGTGGTTTTCCCAGGATTGTCCATTTGTACATTTGAAATCTCAACCAGATGCCATACCTTAGAAGGATGGAAGGTGGAATGAAGCTCCCAAGCTGAACACAGAGACTGGTGACCAGCCACCTTTCACTGCCTTGACTCACCCCTCCCTGCACCCTGCTCAGTCCTCCCTATACCTTGTTCACCTCGGAAGAGTACAGGGTGTTAGAACTACAGGGAATCTTGGAGGTCATCTGATCTAGTGGTTTTCCTTGCAGGAAAGTTACCCTCGATACAAATTTAATCTTATGTGGAATATTAAAGTTTAAGACAAATAAAAGCAGAAATTCACTAGAATATATTTATTTCGTGAGTTCAAATATGCTATACATATATGGTATATACACCTTGTATATATATAGTGTAAAGTATATCTCTGACAACTCTGAGATTGATTTGATGAATCAAAAAAATTTGAATAACCACAATCATATTGTCCTCAGCATCTGATTTTTATTTTATTTTGGTTCAGTTGCACAACACTTAGAGAATACTGATTCATCCGGCTAAGTAGTTGCAAGTGGTAATAGGTTTTGTATTGTTTTGTTTTAAATCAACTTGCCTTACAGCTTGGGTTTCTGCTCAACTAAATTCATCCAGAAGCTTACAGGAAAAGTAGTAGGAAATATCTGTTTCAAAGTTGAATTGTTAGTTACACCTAATAAATTCTTGAGTTTCTAATGGTAAAGTCAGAAAGGAAGCATTCATTCTAGTTCTAATGTGATGTTTTCAAGATGTGAGAGAGTCAGTGGTGAGTGCACAAACAAGGCTTAAGCCATGGGGAGAACCAATGCAAATAAGCTTGAGCTGGCACTTAACAGAGCAGGTGCAAATGTACTGTGGTCATGAATGCACTTGTGCAATTTTATGTCAGTGGAGACATGCAGCGGTCATGTCAGAATTTAAGAGAGACAGACAGACCAGTGCAGACTAGCAACATCCCTCACCAAATATTACATCCACAGGCAAGATTTTATTCTGATGTTCATTCCAGATAAGTTAACCTAGCAGCATATTTTTATATGCTGATGTTCTTAGATAAATTAAAATGTGAAATAAAACACATCTGAATGCGTGTTATTTTACTGCAGTGTTTTAAAACAGTTAAAATGTATTCCACAGGGGAAGTTCAAATGAAAAGTTTGCAGAACTACTAAAACCCTTCCATGGAACCCTGGTCTGAAAACCACTTATGAGGCCCACATAAGTATCCTAAGTCCAAACAGGTAAATTTAGTTCCCTGAGTCATTGTGGCAGGATCAAGACTAAGGCCTGGGTCTCTGACTCCCATTCTAGTGCTCTTTCCACCAGACTGCTCTATGCCCATCACATCTCCCATCCAAGGGCATGTTCCAGACATGAGATCTAAATCCTGGTTGCCCAATGCAGGAAACCCTTTTAGATGGGTGTGTGCCCAGGAATGCCTAACTATGACTATGAACTCTAAGGCTTTTACATTCTCTAAAATTGGGGAAATTATAAACCCAAAATGTATGGCTTGGAATTGGGCCTTCTCTTCATTTATGAGGTGCTGGACATGAGATGAGTAGGGTGAGACCGCATAGCTCAGGGCAGGTGTTTTTTAGTCCATGGTTTCCTATGTTAGAATTTGATTTCCAAGCCAGTTGGTGAAGGTTATGGTACTTTCCGTAAGGCATTGTATTCGTTTCCTAGGCCTGCCATAACAAAGTATTGAATACCACAGACTGGATGGCCTAAACAATAGAAATGTACTTTCTCACAGTTCTGGAGGCTGGAAGTCCCAGATCAAGGTGTGTGCAAGGGTGGTTTCTTCTGAGGCCTCTCTCATTGTCTAGCAGATGGCCGCCTTCTCCCTCTGTCTTCACATGGTCTTTCTTCTTTGCATGTCTATCTCCTAATCTCTTCCCATAAGGACACCAATTATATTGAACTAGGACCTACCCGTATGGCCTCATTTTACCTTAATTACATCTTTAAAAGTCCCATCTCCAAATACAGTCACATTCTGAGGCATGGGGAGTTAGGGCTTCAACATGTGAATTTGAGGGGATACAATTCAACCTATAACAGCCATAATGGTCAGTTGGGGTTGTCAAGTTCGATTAAGGGGATCAGAGTATGAGGACCAAGAGGGAAAAATCTGCCAGAGATTTGATCTCTCAATACTCCTCCTTTACCTCAGTCTGGGCATGATCTTAGATGCTCCAAAGGAAAGGCTGAAACTGCGTTCAAACACCTCCTTAATTTCTATTTCTGTGCAGATTCAAAGACACACAGATTTGAAAATCTCAGGATATATTTTTGGTTCTTTTACTTTCCTAATTTAGCACTCTAGACTTAAATATTTAAAAAAAAGAAAGGGTTGAAGATTAAGAAGGGTAGATTTTGGAGATTTCTAAACAGCCAGAATACCTGCAGCTTGGGGAGTGTGACAATCCATATAAACTTTACAATCTATGAAAATTTAGTCTTCTAAAATCAGTTTTGATGAACAAAACCTAATTCTGTTATTAAACAAAGGGCTTTTATAAGTGAATAAAAAGGACAAAGGATCCTATTATTAAAATAGGCAGAGGGAAATAACAGGTGTATATATAAAAAGAAATATGAATGGCTAATTTATACATAAATGGTGTTCAAGATCACTCGTTAATGAAATACAAATGAGATTAAAATAAGATTCCATTTTCTACCCATCACTGACAGAAAGATTAATGTGTTTGATAATATGCAATATTGGAGAAGGTATGAGAAAGTACACACTGTTGATAGATACATAATTGGGTAGGGAAAGTTTGCAGCATTTTTAATCCAGAATCAGCAGAAAAACTTCTAACATTTTCTGCATCAAAGAAAAGGTTTGTGTCCGAACTGCTAAGATGTGCCTGGCCAGGGCTCCAGAATCATCTATCATTCAAAACTTGTCTCCCCTCACAAGTTTGGTCTTGATAGTTGACCATAAAAGAGAATTGCTGTGGCTGAGTATATTTATGTATAACATACTTCCTCCAAACTTTTAGATGTTCTTAGCACCAAGTCAATAAAAAGAATCTGAGCTCTCCTATACTCATCCATAACCAAGTCTGGCATTTCTTCCTTTAAAATTCCTCCAGGACAAACCATCCCCATGCCCACTACCCCATTCCCACTGATTCACAGTGGTCCATTTTACACCAGGTTCTACTCTCCACCAATATAGCTGCCACTAACTCCCCTCTCTACCTGCTGTACCTCAGGTTATTTCCTGCTTAAGAACTTTCGATGGTTACCCATTACCTATTTCATCTCTTTCAAAAATTCTCAAGGGGGCTTCCCTGGTGGCGCAGTGGTTGAGAATCTGCCTGCCAATGCAGGGGACACGGGCTCGAGTCCTGGTCTGGGAAGATCCCACATGCCACAGAGTGACAGGGCCCGTAAGCCACAACTACTGAGCCCGCGCCTGTGCGTCTGGAGCCTGTGCTCCGCAACAGGAGAGGCCGCGACAGTGAGAGGCCCGCGCAGTGCGATGAAGAGTGGCCCCCGCTCACCTCAACTAGAGAAAGCCCTCGCACAGAAACGAAGACCCAACGCAGCCAAATAAATAAATAAAATAAATTTATTTTAAAAAAATTCTCAAGGGATTCAATTCAGTGAGATGAGCCCTCCAGATATTATTTCTCATCATTTCTTTCAATAAACCTTCTAATCTAATTAATCATATGTCCTCTTTATCCAAAACTCATGCTCCTCTTCATTTCTGTGCCTTTGATCCTATAGTTACCCACACCTATAATTTCTTCTCTCCTGCCTTCCTAAATGCTATTTCTCTTCCAATGTCTAAAAATGAATTGTTTGACTTTACTGAGTATTATTTAGTGTTTTTATGATCCATGATTTCCCATGGCAAAGATCACAAAGTCTTCCATTCAATCAAACATTCAAGCTAAATGTTTCTCTCACTTGGACACCTGTGATATACTAAACGTTCTGATAGAAACTTGTGATACAGAGATCAGCTCAATGCAACCCAGCCTGCCAAAGTGGAAGGAAAGTTCTTCAGGCAGGAGGAACAGCACGAACAAAGGCACGCAGCTATGGGTGTGGCTTATGCAGAAAATAACATCTGATGAAGATTCATGGTGGAGTGGGTCAGAGGGAGATGACTCCTTTTTTTTTTTTTTTTTTTTTTTTTTTTTTTTTTTTTGCGGTATGCGGGCCTCTCACTGTTGCGGCCTCTCCCGTTGCAGAGCACAGGCTCCGGACGTGCAGGCTCAGCAGCCATGGCTCACGAGCCCAGCTGCTCCGCGGCATGTGGGATCTTCCCAGACCGGGGCATGAACCTGCGTCCCCTGCATCGGCAGGCGGACTCTCAACCACTGCGCCACCAGGGAAGCCCGAGATGACTCCATTTTTACATGGAGTCTGTACATGCTCCTCAAGTTGCTGCAATAGGCATATTGGCACACATCAGAGGAAAAGGCTTTAATTAAAGTGTGAGGTCCCAGGATTAGGCACTTAGAAGATTCCTCCAGCTCCATCTTTCTGTGGTTTCAGTTGGGAAGGGTACTTATAGATTTCCTTCAATCATTAATGTGGCTCTAAGATTTAATTTGTTTTAAAATCAAGAGTTATTTATATGAAGGGTAAGACTCTAGCAAGGCAGGACCAATCACGAGCTGGGACAGAGGATGGGGAAGGCAGGGGAGGTCTGGGAGGCAGAGTCAGCAGTGACCAAGCACCAGGTGAGGTATGCTCTCACCTTGGGAAAGAAGCCAGGCAGATGTGGGACAGAGGTTTTATTCTGTGTGGTGCCTTCCTTCAGGAGGTTTCAAAGCTTTATGCAGGCACTATTGACTGTGTAATTTGCCAATTCCTGTGCCCCTGCCCTGAAGCAGGCCCCCAAAGTGCCAGTCCAACCTGCTGTGGCCTCTG
Source organism: Mesoplodon densirostris (assembly GCF_025265405.1). Taxonomy (NCBI): domain Eukaryota; kingdom Metazoa; phylum Chordata; class Mammalia; order Artiodactyla; family Ziphiidae; genus Mesoplodon; species Mesoplodon densirostris. The sequence goes on from NC_082674.1 coordinate 57,708,816, forward strand.
GTCCAGGGCTTAAAAGATGCAGAAAGGGATAAGATTAAGTGTCACTGGGTCTGATCCATTCCACCCAGATGTGTAGAAATGTAATTTACATTTCCACATACATCTTTGCCCTCCAGGGCCAAGAAAATTCCAACTCTGCCTTCCCCAAAGCTAGGCCTTCAATGCCCCAAATATGACAGTTTATAAAGTAATCACCATGCTTTTTTCTTTCTCATTCTATCTGTTTTGCCTTTAAATTTAGGCTCTGTGACTTCAAAACTATCAGTTCCATCTTCCTCTCCTTTTAGCTGGTCTTGATCATTTTTTCCTGTCTTAACTGTTAAAAATCATATTTTCAGGGTCACTGAAAGGCTCGGTAATATATTTCAACCAAATAATTCACAGAAATATCTGCCAGGCAGCTCGAACTTTCAACAACCCAAACCAACCCAAATTTACATTTTAGGAGAACATTAAACTACTAGAGAAAATGTTCTCTCTACACTGAGTTTTTCAGATGTTTTCTAAGACCATGCATCCAAGGCGATGTGCAAATCTAGACTAGTCCCTTCTTTCATTGGAGATCTTCTCCTCAATAGCAAACGCCATTAATAATGCTTCTCACTGAGATAAAATGAACATCTTTCCACTATGACACAAACCTCTGAAACTAGAAATATTCAAACCTCAATAACAACAAAAGATTTCCCAACTTCATATTTCCTTTTTTTCTATTGTTGCTCCTGGTAGTAAAACAAAACAAACACACAAACAAAAAACACTGGGATCATTTGACTACATTTGTTTTCTCCCTGAAAGCATTCTTCCAGAGACATATGTGTTCCCGTTGTCACTGTCCTTTTTCCTGACTGCAGCCTGGTGTCTGGATAAATAATGACAAAAAAGGAGCTAGAGAAATTACAGAGTATCTGCTCAACATGGTCTAAGCCCTCGGCAGCTGTTGCTTGATCGGCCTTGGATGGAGTGGGAGACTCAGTCCCTACCTCATTTCAGTTTTTAGTGAAATTCTTTGGATAAGGACAAAAAAATCAAGTGAAACAGCAGATTGGAGACAGGCTAGAGCAGGAATGGAGCATTCCCATACTAGAGCATATTTACGCTCAAGGGAGAAAAGAGACCCAGACATAAATTCATAAATCCATGAGCCCTGGGAATAAATCTCATGGTCATTGGCCTCTTCACTGTCTTTGAGTCAGTAGTAGCTGCAACCTGCAAGACGTCTTTTAAAGCTTCACCTAATCCAGCTCTCCTGAGGTCTGGGGCTCACAGTTTACTCTTGGAGGAATCAAAGACCTTTAGATGGCTAAGGTGAAATAGATGATCGCTGCCCTCCAGCTCTGTGGGGTAGCCAAGCACCCTGCTCTGAACTTCATTAAAGCATTCATCACACTGTTGTAATTAATGTTTACATCTCTCTCTCCCACTGGACTGTGAGCTCCCCAAGGGCAGGAATCACTTCTCATCCATCTGTCTATTCACAGTGCCTAGCTCTGTTCCTGACACAAAGAAGACTTCCTATAAATGTTTGCTGGTGGATGGATGGAAGGAAGGAAGGATACATGGATAGTTGAAGGAAGTGGTCCTGGAGTTAAAAAAAAAAACAACAACAACACTGAAACAAACATATAAGAACAAAAAACAAACAACCAAACAAAAAAATCCTATCCTCTCTCTTTGCTTATAAAAGGAAATACTTGCACTACGCTAAAATCTGTATTGAAGGACATTTTCTTGGGTAGTTTTTTCAAATACTATTCAAATAATGTCACTCCAAATCTTTCTGCTTAATCTTTGGAGGAAAATTACTTTGATTAATTGTCCAACATGTTCCAAATATTTCCAAACAAGATTCTGGGTGATCAGCGATTATTGGAAAGGTGGAAATCATTTTCTCCTTCAGTGTCAGGATGGACAACTGCGTCCAGCAAACATGACCCCATAACAGGAAGAAGGAGGCAGCAAAGTGAATGGGGGAGAGGACAATCTTGGGGGTTTAGTTGCTTAGTCTCTGTGCCAGTTACCACCATCTCACCCCTGGCACCTTGACTCAAGGGAGTTCCGCAGGCTCTATGAACTCTGATCTGCCTCCCCCACCCAGTAATTTATACAAACAACTCTTTACCCCATGAGAAGAAAGCTGTAGAAAGTGCATCAGTCTAAGCACCTTTAAAAATCATATGGCAATCCTGCTTTAAACCAAAGATAATGATTTAACCTAAAGTAGAGCCAGAAGTTATTGCTGGTTACTACTAGTTTAATCCCTAGTGGACCCTTTTCCCTGTATCCCCTTTTCTTTACTAAATATCTACCTCTTCGTTTCCCTTCAACCCATCTACTTCATTCCTTCCCCCATGACCTATACTTCAGCCCTGTCATTGGAACCTACAATCCCCATAGACCTTATTTAACCCCACTAATGGCCCTGAGAACTAAAAAGAGTTCTGACCTTTGGTCTAGGCACATAAATATTCATTGCTATTTATTTCCACTGCACTTTTCTAAAGGGTTTCTCATGTTTCACTGTAGCCAGATATATTCCATGAATCCCAAGAAACCCAAGAGACATGAACCCAGATGGGCCAAAATATCAGCACAGCTCCCCAAACCCTCCCAAAGCCTACGTTCATCACCTCCCAACCCTTGCACAGGGACCCTCAGGTACCATAATTTAGAGGGAAAATGTGGTTCCCATTAAAGAGAACTGTTGTCTCATATTTTGGAAAGTTGTTTTCCTTCTTCTTTTTTCCCAATTTCAAATTAAATATGCAATTTCATGGGGAAAAAAAAAGGCCCTTTCCATGTGAGGAGAGAAGAACACGGTGGCTTTATTAGCCTGCCTGTGAGCTCACCCATCATCTGCATGGCCTCACGGCTAATGGGAAGGGGACAGGGGACATGGGAGGTCTCATTGTGCTTTATTAGAAACACATCTGTGCAACTGGCAAGCTGGGAACATGTCTTCTATCTCCTCCACTGGGAAAATAGAAAAGGATCTCCCCATGCTCTCATTTAAGTTTCATGTATATCTTAGAAAATTATGGATCTTTTGATAACTAAAGTATAGAAAATGGAATCTGAAGAGACAGCCTGGACTTATAGGAGGCTGTTATTTTCATGATTGCTGAGTGTTATCTATTCAAATTTCCAGTGAATAAGGTTTCCATCACAGCATCAAGGGTGAGAGTCTCTCCCATCAGCTTCTTTCTTGGGCCATTTTGTGTTTCCTCTCTGGAGTCTGATTTGTAATCAAACAACCAATAATACAGGCAGATAGAAGGGAGAAAATTGAGAGGGGAGGGAAGGGGAATATCTTAACATTTTCTAACGTTTCTAAACTAAATAAAGTTCCAAGCTACCCAGGAAACCTTTTCAACCGCTCCATGAAATCAGACTCCTTCTGCACTAAAGCCAGTTCAACATCATTTAGCAGTTAATTGTTCTCTAAGTGCTTGGCATCTGGGTGCCTTATCTTCCCAACCACACGCAAGGCTCACTCAGGATGGAGACCATGTTTACATTTCCAGCAGAGAGCCTGTGCGACCCAGCACAAGGTCAAGGCATGTCTGTTGATTGATGGCAAAGTGTGCCTCTTTTGACTTCACTTAGTAAAACAAGATTGGCCAGAAATGATCACAGCAATGTATCTTATATTCAAGATCAAATTCCAGTGCTCATACTAAATAAGAAGTTTAATGAGAAAGTGCATATTGGAAGACCACAGGGGAATATGACCATCAGAAAACTAGGTTTTTGAATAGATCGTATAGTCCCTTCGAGTTCTTATATTTTTGTGCATACTGTCAACATTTGAGAATTTAATATTGTTCAGAGTTGTCATGTTATTTTTTTTATGTTTCACCAGATTATAACTTGATCCCCAACTTTAAAGCCATATTTTGGAATAAATGCATTTGGGATGATTTTGGAACAGGAGCAAGAATGCTGGAATTATATGCAAACATCAGAAAAAATAACTAGAGGAGTTTTAAGTCACTGACCTTTCCTTCTGATTCAGCTTTAAACGTTAGTGAGAACATGGTGGGGAATTTAGACCCCAAGAGCCCATAGGTGGCCGCATAGAGTGGATATAAAAGGACAGCTCAGTGGCTAGAAAAGCTGCCCATTTATAGCACTTTTACCTCCTCACACCACACCTAGCAGAGACTTAGTGGAGAGCTACATGCAAATATAGGGACAGACCCAAGAAAGAGCCATGTAGGAAGCAGATTCTAAGTTTTACAGCACAAAGACTAATACCTCTGGAGAGATTGAGAAGAAATCAAGTTGAAATAAAAAAATTAATGATTGCTAGTGGTTACAGCAAGCCAAGGGTCTGAAACCATAGGAGCAGAAAGATACTGTATTAGTTTGCTAGGGCTGCTATAACAAAGCACTACAAACTGTGTGGCTTTATACAACAGAAATGTATTGCCTCACAGTTCTGGAGGCTGAAGATCAAGGTGAAGTCTGAGACCAAGGTTGGCTCCTTCTGAGGGCTGTGAGAGAGAATCCGGTTTGTGCCTCTTTCCTAGCTTCTGGTAGTTTGCTGGTGAACGTTGATGGTCCTCGGCTTAGAGAAACATCATTCTGATCTCTGCCTTCATCTGTGCATGACGGTCTTCCTAGGCACCTGTCATCCTTGTGTCCAGATTTCCCGCTTTTATAAGGATATCAGTTGGATTGAATTATGGCTCACCAGAGGACATCATTTTAATTTGATTATGTCAATAAAGATCCCGTCTCTAAATAAGGTCACATTCTGAGGTACTAGAGTTAGGACTACAACATATATTTTGGCGGGGAGTGGGGAATGGAGAAAGATAAAGTTCAACTCATAACTGACAGAAATTAAAAAGCAAGGATCAGTGGTCTGGAGGACATTGGTCTACAGCCCAGGAGCTCTGGTAGAAAAACATCAGAACCAATAATAATTGAAACCATGGTCTGGAACTATGCAAGAGTTCCTTAAATGTTCTTCCTGTCTTCAGTCTCTCCCCCTTTCCATCTACCTTCAGTAATGCTGCCAGGTTTCTTACTGCACATAGAGATGATCGTGGCCACCCCTACATTCAGAACCACCCATGGCTACCCACTGTTGCTATTGAAGTATAGAATGTAAGTCGATTTGAAGGGTAAACTCTCCTCATTTGGCACCTTAGAAAGTTCAGGCCCAGGAAGAACAGAAGACTTGGCCAATCTCTCACTTGCCAAACAATCCCTCAAATCTCAACTCCTGCCCCCAGGCTGCCCTGCTCCTTGAGCCCTAACTAAAATGAAACTCTAACTCAGATTGGTCAAACTCACACAGCGAAATTAACTAATCACAGAGCAGACTATGTCTCCTCTTTAGTCCAGAAATATTCCCTAAATTTGAGCTAGGCAATGTGGAACAAACAAAGCTACAGCAGCCAGAAACCCTCTTCCTGGCCTCAGGAAGAACTATACCAAATATACGTTGGTAGTTACATTTCCCTCTGGGCAACTGCCTCCAGGGGGCGCTTCCCAGGCTGGACAAGAGCAGGTGAGACACAGATGGGCAGGAGGGGGGAATGCCACTGATGGAGTCAGTCACATCAACAGGACACCCCTGTTGGGCCCTAAGTGAAAATCCTCACCAAGAGAACCACCACCCTTTGGATGGGGCCAAATGGTACACATCTTGCACCAAGAACCAAGCCAAGGCTGATTCCATTCATGTTTCTGCCCTGGCCTCCCCAGAACATTTATCTCAGTGTCCCACACTCAGGGAGGAGGGTCTTGATAAAATGCTGGTTGGTTTTCTTCCTTGGCCCCCTCACCTCTCCTTTCACACTTACTTTCTTTCTCTGTCTTTGCCTCCACCTGCCATATTTCTTGAACCAAATATCAGGACACTCAGTCTGGTTAGCATTATTTCTGATGAGTTGATTCATTCCCACCAAAAATCTCACTCAAGTGGAGGTTTTCATCACACTTAATTAACATAATTAGTGGCTTGACCTTGATGACCAGAAAAGAGAAAAACAATCAGAAGCTGAGTAGAAGTCTGGTTTCAAGGATGGATGCCATTTTCTTGTATGTACAAGGAAGTCTCCTGAACGCAAAGTACAGCCTTAAAATGTAGACAATGCGCTAGCAGGACCAGTCCAGAGTAAACTCCAGGACAGCTGCCAGCGCCTACCCTGCTTTAGGGTGAAATCCAGCCAAAGGTCCATAAATGCATCTGTTTTCAATTCACATGCACCGTGAAGGGGAAGGCATCACGGAAGACAAAGGCGACTCCGTCCCGCTGGCTGCACTCCGACACGGTCCCCATTTGGAGGCCGATAATTAAGCTGGCTAAATCTTTTAATCTCAAAATTGGAAAACATGACTTTGCATGGCTCTGTAAATGTTAATGACCAATAAAACCAGCTGTAGCACCACATTTGGTTCAGTTTATTAATGTGCTATTTTAGATGAGCTGAAGTAAAAAGAGATTCCATTATCCAACTTGAGAAGCCTCCCCTGTGTGCAGTCACTTAGACAGTGCTTTTACCCTACCAGAAACCCAGATTCTCAATCTGCCTTTTTCCTTTTAGGGCTAAGTTTTGTTGTTGTTTCATTTTGGTTTGGTTCGGTTTGGTTTGGTTGGTTGGTTTTGGGCTGTGTGCGTGTGTGTGCATATGTGTGCACGTGCACGCACGTGTGCGTGTGTGTGTGTGTGTAGCATCATTTTGGCTAAGAAGCAATTAAGTAAAGATGAGCTGTCCTTAGGGGCCAAGATAACTGCAACTCATCTCCAACCCCCGCAATCATCGCTTCCCAGAACTCAGACATCTTCCTCTACTTCTTGCTCAAAGATCTACATTTTTCAATCATGAAGATCAATCCTGTACTAGTGGGCTTGACCCACGGCAGAAACAAATAACTCTCCCACTAACAGACATCCAGGGACTGCACATTTAAAAACCCAATCAATGGTTGCCTCAGCAAACGCTTAGGAAGCACTTACTCTGTCAGGCATGAGGTACAGAGCAATTCAATGAAGTAAGAACAATCCACTTATGCTTTCATTCAGCAACTACCTAAAGCCCTAGTATATGCCAAGCACTGCTCCAGATGCTGGAGCTACGGAGCAGAACAAGTCAGACCACCCTCTGCCCCCATGGAGCTTATTTTGAATCAGTGAGACAGACCACAGATAAACATTTAATAGAATGTTAGGTAGTAGAAGGTGCCATGAAAAACATAATAAAGCCAGATGAGAAGGTAGACAGCGAAGGGATTGCTACTGTAGATGGGAAAGCTGAGAAACAGACTAGAGTAAGCCATGCTCTTGCAGAGGGAAGGGGGGTGAGCATTGTCAGCAAATGACAATAGGGCCATATTGATAAAGCCCTAGTAGGCCACTGAAGAGTTTGAGAGAGAAGAGTTTTATGATCTGATTTATACTATAAAAGAACCACTTGGCTGCTGGCTGGAAAAAGGACCACTGGAATTCAAGAGGGGAGTAGGAGAAGGGACAGGAATAGAAGCAGGCAGACCAATTAAGGAGCTACCGCGATCATCTCTAGACAACAGACATGATGGCGGCTTAGCCAAGGTTGGAAGTGAGGGAGGGGGTCCTAAATGGCTGGATTCAGGATACCTCCCCATCAGTGGGATCTGATGATGGATTTGAAGTAGGAATTTTTTTTAAAAAGAGATGAGGGCGATTTCAGGTTTAGCAATGATAGAGGGACTTTTAGTTCATAAGACACTTTCACATATATTATCTCATTTAAGATTAACAAGGACCTTGCTTCTCAAAGTGTGACAAGCAAACGAGCATCATCAACATCGCCTGGGAGACTGTTAGAAATACAGAATCTCAGGCTCACTTCAGATCTAGAGTAACCCATATACACGTTAAAATTTGAAAAGCACTGATCTGAGTGGTGGAAATGATGGTGATGATGGAGGTGTTGAGGAGGAAGAGGATAAAGCCGGCTCCTAGAGATCAAATAATTTACTAAAGACACACAGGATTGTAGGATTATGACTGCAAACCCTGTGCTCTTCCCATCACACCATGTTTTCGAGATGTAATTCATTCCCTCGGAGGAATTCACATGCACTGGGAATGTGGATGTGAAAGTGGGAGGGCTTACAGCCTATCAGGGAACCAGAACCCACGCTAGGTAACAATTATTGTCTGAAACATCATAGTTTCATTGGAGGTCACGGTTTAGGGATCACAGGACAGGCTTCAGAGAGGAGACTGAATCATCTTCGTCGTAAAAGTGAGTAGAATTTAGATAAGGAAGAGAGCAGAGATTGTGTGTGTGTGTGTGTGTGTGTGTGTGTGTAGGGGGGAGTCACCGTGAAGAGGAGAGCCACTTGAACACAGAGCAGAGCTCCTCCTGACACTGAAAAATCACCCTCCCCATCACATTCTGCCTACCAGACATATTGATCCTGAACTAATCAAGTAGAAAGAGTCATTGGGGAAAAAATAACAGGTTGACAAAAATAACTCCCCCTCCCATGATTACTGCTCCAGGAAGCGTGAGCTCTGCCCAGCTGATGGCAAATTTGCCAAAGGGCACGGTGGCCACGCAGGGCAGGAGGGAGGGGTGAGGATGTAGGAGGGCGAGCACCCACCGGAGAGAAGCGGGTGCCGGCCGCTGTTTGGTTTTAACCTGTATCCACTGTGCGTCTCCAGTGTAACATCTGGGCTCAGTGCAGACCTGATTTAATAATGTGTTGGGAGTTGGCATTTGCTGCAATCCCACAGCAGCAGCACATAGTGGCAGGGAAGATGTGTACCAGACCTATGCTGCCCCCTTTTTCTACTTAGAAAGGCACATTAATATTTAATAGAAGAAAAATAATTCATGCAGATTTGAAAGCAAAATCCATGAAAAGGCACATTGAAAAAGCTGGGGGGGAATGGGTCTGTTTCAGGAACGCTGGATTCTCCCCCTAAATGAAAGAAAGCTGGTGATTTATGCCCACAGAGGCAACCTAGGCAAATTTCGCCCACCTGCTTCCTCCTGTATTTTGGTTCTATGGCTATAAACATCCCCTAACTTCCCACCCAGGCCTTGTGTTTCTGCCTCCTTAGTCTAGTGCTGGAAATTCACCAGCAAAGGCAGGACCTGATGATCAGAGTATCGGATGGGGAGTTGGGGAGGAGTTGAGACTTCCTGTGTCATAAACATTTCTTAGGACAATGTTGGGGCCTGGGCTTAGGGGCTCCCTTTCTGTTAACTACAGAACAGGTGTAAGAAAGCAGTTTTCTTGGGGTCCCTTAAGAAAGAACTGTATACAGCGGTACCGATCTGGGTAGGAAACAACATAACTCCATCCAAGGCAGCTGAGAGAGAAGACAAGGCTCTGACTATTCTCATCCTCCTTTGGGTAGCTTTCTTCCTGAGGATTCCAGGTGGCCAGTGCCCTCTTGCTGTGCTTTCAACCTGCCCTTGACATTGTGACAGCCCATAGAAAGAAGATCGATGCCTAGGGCTTTCCCATCCTCCCTGCTCTTGTCAAAACTTACCAGTTTTATATCTTCTCACTGCAAGAGCCTGCTCTTGGCATCCCAGACTGACAGTCGCCAACTGATCCATCCTGTGTGTTCATCAGCTTATTGGTGTCACGTCCAAGGAAGCATATTGGTACTTTACCAAGAGTCCTTTAGAAGTCAGGCCTTGCTTTTAAAGACTGGCCCTACATATATCTGGGCAAAAATATAATTCAAAAAAATACATGCACCCCTAGGTTCATAGCAACACCATTCACAATAGCCAGGACATGGAAACAACCTAAATGTCCACCAACAGATGAATGGATAAAGAAGATGTGGTGTATATATACAAGGGAATATTACTCAGCAATAAAGAAGGAACAAAATAATGCCATTTGCAGCAACAGGATGGACCTAGAGATGATCATACTAAGTGAAGTAAGTCAGAAAGAGAAAGACAAGTATCATATGATATCACTTACATGTGGAATCTAGAAAAGTGATACAAATGAACTCACCTATGAAACAGAAACAGACTCACAGACATAGAGGACAGACATGTGGTTGCCAAGGGGGAGAGGGGTGGGAGAGGAAAGGATTGGGAGTTTGGGATTAGCAGATGCAAACTATTCTATATAGAATGGATAAACAACAAGTTCCCACTGTATAGTACAGGGAACTATTATTCAATATCCTGTGATAAACCATAATGGAAAAGAATATAAAAAAGAATATATATATATATATGGATTGGAATCACTTTGCTGTACAGCAGAAATTAACACAACATTATAAATCAACTATATGTCAATTAAAAAATATTACAAAAAAAAAAAAAAGACTGGCCCTAAAAGGGTGACTTGCAGGTGCAGTAGCACATTGGCAGGGGCAGGTGTCAGAGCTTTTGTGTCCCTTAAATTACACCATGTAGAGGGGCCTGGCCCTGCTTCCTTGAAGCATGTCCTATAATACGCTGAGGTGAATTTCAACCAAGGACCCCCCACCCAATCACCTCTCATTTCACATTAGCCAGCAGGGTGGGTTCGGGTCCCTCTGCCACACCAGTGTCTCTTCTCTCTGCATCCTATAAATTACTTCCAACAGAACTTCCACTTCTACATCTTGGGCCTTAACGCCCCTCAGCCCATGACATGTGCCAACTTGCTTTGATGATGAGAGGACAAGGGAATTTTGGAAGCAGGCAGGTGGGCCTGGCCTGTCCCTTTGAGACAGAGAGCAAATCCCCCAAGCAGAGGGCAAAAACAGCCCCATGGGCACGGGCAATGTAATGGTTAGTCCTTTCCCAAGCCCATAGGGGTAATTCCCAAGCCACATCGCAGGTTTTCGTCCAGCCCAAATTTGCCTCGTTTCCTCTAAAATCATTACCACCATGATTTAATGTTCAGGGCTGAGACCAACACATCTTATCCTCTCTCCCTTTCTGACCATGGGCTGCCCTCCCCTGAGGATGTAATGGAGACTTCAGCATGGCAGGCCAGTGCCATTTAATACATGCAAAGCATTTACAGGGCAAATATGTGATGACCTTTTTTCCATGTTAAAGTAATTTTTGTGAGGAAGGGACCTTGGACTTTTTTTTTTCTATGAATAAGCCCATTATAAGCTGCACCTGACCAAGAATCATTTTAGAATTGTTCTTCCCTGAGCTATCTACTTAGCAAATATTTCCTGTTGCTAAATCACCCTGAGCTACATTTTATGTCACTGTGAATTTGCTCAGAATAACTTCTATCCACTTCCTTGGATTCTACTTGGAAAGGTCCCTCAGCAAAGATTTTGGCCGTTGAAGAGATTTTTGTTGTTTGTCGATGTTGTTGTTTTAAATCTAGGAAGATATTGAGGGAAATGACTTGGGGAGGTAGGGTAGGGTTTAGAAAAAGAAGGAAAAGTCAGAATCCCTAGGAGTTTTTGCCACTAAAGCAAAACTTATTTAAAATTTACTTATTTTCTTAAAATGACAGGAAAGAAAGAATTTTGCTCAGAGGGTGGGCTGTTCTCCAGCTAGGGGCTCAGTGGAACAATTTGCAGAGAGACTGGGTCAGCTCAGCCTGTCTCTGCCTCCAAGAAAAATACTCTGGAGAAAGCTCCTGCTTCTCTAGGGGGCCATATCAGCAGGTAACCACGGATAGAAACAGAGTATTAATCATCCCTTCCTGTGTTTTATATTTTCTTATTTAACAACCATTGGAAAGCCAGACATTGATAAAAATGACAAGGAATATTCTTAGTCAATTAATTCACCACAATGTCAGGCCTAACATCTGTTCTATGAACCCCTCAGAAATATGTGGCATTAATATTTAATAAAAAAATATAGCGCTGGTTTGGACTCAACAGCCATTTCACACTGTTCTCCCAGGACAATCACTTCAGATCTTATAACCTTACAGAATTTAAATACATATGACTCTCCCCAGCTGACCTTCTCCTTAGCATTCAGAGGGATGCTCAGAGGAAGCTTTGCTTTTCCTCTTACTGGACCACACACCTTCCAATCCTACTGCGTTCCCCATCGGTTTCTGCTCAATGAAGGCAGCTGTCACAGGATTGACCTTGGACCACACTCACCTAAATGGAAATACATCACATGAGGAGATAGCAAGCTCTGTATTCTAGACCTCAGCCCCACCAGCTGCCCCTTGTCCCTGTGGGCCCCAGTGCTCAGTTGTCTCCCTCTGTGAAAGGCTGAGTTCACCAGGATATCTCTTCAGCTGCCATTTTCTTCTCTATCCACGCCAACAGGAAGTGGCCTCCAAATGGTTCCAATGGGCACCTGTCACCAATGTGCTTTCCCTGCTCTAGGGAATCTCCATTGCCATTTCCCTTCAGTATCTATAGTACCTTAAGTGGGGTCCTAAGAAAAACCCATTGTGTAGACTCTTACCCCTCTCCTTCAACACTGCCATCACCTTTTCCTTTTTTCCTTCTTACCTGGAATTCTATATACGGTGGGTGACCATAGTGTCAGACCCATGTTACTCATGGCAGCCCCAGGATTTTCAGATGAAAAACCCCACTTCCCAGAATGAGTACTGGTATCCACCCTTTTTCCCAACAAGCCTGTAGGGAAATCACTTTCTCCAGAAACTGTAGTTTTTTCTCCCTTTCCAGTCAATCCTGTTTCCTAGAAGCTCCTCCATAGACTCAACCCAACTTTAGGAGAGTGGGATGGGAATTGTCAAGGCCATCCTTTTGGAACAGAAACAAAGCTTCTTTACACAAAGCCTGCCTGGGCAGAGAGAAGGAGGAGCAAGGTCCACACCTGGCTGGAGGTTAGAGCAGCTGAGGAGATGGAAACAACGCTACCCTAGGTTCAGATCTCACGAGAGGATTTGTGGTCATGGCCTAAGTCTTGCTCCTCTTCCCTCCTGGGTTCTCAGCAACTGAGCCAATCTACTCAAGGATCATAAGTGAAAGGGGATGCCAAGGCATTCGTTTTATTAATATCCAAACAAATGCTGAATCAGCCCCAAAGACTGGGTTGTCTGATAAAGCTTGTGGGGAGAGCCAGCTTCCTTCTCCAACTTCAAATCTAGTCCTTGGGACCTGTCTGTAAGAACAGTCTAGAGAACCTATCTTAACACATGGCCCAGTAGTAGGCAGAGATGCCAAAGTCTAGAGTGAAGATCTTGTTTAGTCTGATGATCACGTAGAAACAGGAAGTACGTGTACTCACCAGCTCTGGACACAGTCAGAGGCACCAGGCCACACTGAGCAATGACCTTTCATATCGCCCCATGGATGGAAGCCTCTCAGCAACCCAATTAATGACCTCAACCCTTGGGGAGGAGAAAATGGAGTGGGGGAAATCCAAAGTGTTCACTCTCAAACTCCCTGTTTATACAGAATGGGGAAGAAGTCTCTTTATGAGAAATGTGAGGAGGAGGAGAAGAGCCCTACTTGGATATGATTTAAAGAAAGACAGATAGCTGGTGGGAAGCAGCCGCATAGCACAGGGAGATCAGCTCGGTGCTTTGTGACCACCTAGAGGGGTGGGAGGGAGATGCAAGAGGGAGGAGATACGGGGATATATGTATATGTATAGCTGATTCACTTTGTTATACAGCAGAAACTAACACACCATTGTAAAGCAATTATACTCCAATAAAGATGTTAAAAAATAAATAAATAATAAAAATAAAAGAATACTGTAAACAACAACAAAAAAAAGAAAACAAAGAAAGACAGGCCCCAGAATTCCCGGGGTTGATTAAGGGTTGGTTAGAAGGAGAGAGGCTCTCCAAGTCTTGGTATGACACTGGGGGAACAGTCCCAAGGAGAAGGAGCCAGTCTCTGTACAATCTAAGAAAATTCTGGAGCCATAATCCACTTTACTTGAAAGAGAAAGAGAGTGGGGTTGCTGCGAGAAGCCACACCCTAGAATGGACCTGCCCCCAACCCTGCCTCCTTCTGCAAGCCCTCTGCTAGTGAGGAAGCATCGGGCAAAGGAGAGGATCACGGGAATCCTTCATCTTCATTCCAAGAGTGGTAACAACACTTGGGAAGTACGATGAAAGCCTAATTCTAGCCAGAGTTCAGGAAGATTCTAGTGATGGAGATAGCACCCCAGAAAATAGAATAAACTATTTCCTTTCACACAAAAATCAAAAAACAGGCTCTGGGATAAAAGGATAAAATGTATTCTGAGCTTATATAGTACATGGGATTACAACTCAGTTTATTATACTGCACAGATAAATGAAAATTAGCCAAACAAATGTCAAGTGCAGAAAAGTGTTTACTTCAGTTACTTGAATTTTGACAAATAACTTTTCAGAGTCATCATTTATAAGTGGCTTCCTTCTGCAGTGATAGCATGGTACTATATTGAAAACAAAGCATCAGTGGAAATAAAGATTATTTGAAAGTCTTAAACCCTTGACAGTCTCAGTCTACTCCTTGGGATACTCTGATGTTGACGTCTCATGCATTCTTTTGTCTTGTCCCATAAAATGGGGAGTATCTAGATTTAAGAGGATTTTGCTCTCTCCCTCATATTTCAATGGAAAATCCATCCCAAATTATCCCAGAAAGTCAAGTAGGTACAGAGCTCCCAACACAAGGGCTTGGCATCTAAATGTAGGTCTGGCACCATTTTGTAGCAGATGAGTTTCTGAAGTTAACATCAAAATCAGCTTTGTCAAGTTCCATTTTCCCATTGTCGTAAAGTATTTAACACCTATAATGCTTCCTTAGTTTCAGTTTTTATTTTCCATAGGGTCCTAAATCTCTAGCCTCAAGTTCTCCAGCCACAGCCTCTCCCAACCAAGGAGTTAAGGATCCTTAGACACCTGTAATAGCTGACATTATTGAGTATTCACAGGGTCTGAGACATTTTACCTCATTCATTTAATACCCTGTCTGATGAAGGCACAGGTATTGTTCCCATTTTGCAGATGAGGAAAGACAAGTAGAAGGAAAAGATGCCTGCCTGATATCACAACAGCAAGCAATAGTAGAGTCAGGAATAGAATGCAGATGCCCCCCTCCATCACAGGACACGTTCTCTAGCCTAAAGCAACACACGATCCTGTGTCCATCAACACCTGCAGAGGAGTCATGCTGCTGTGCCCCAGGTAATCCTCAGCTCAGCCTACAGAGGCTTTCAAGTCTCAACAATCAGGCTTGATTTGCTCAGAAACTATACCCAGGTGCTCAGCAGAACCTGGGAGAAACTTGAAAGGGACTCAAAATGTATCCCTTTTCCAAATGATAAAAGAATCAAAGGGGAAAACATTAGCAGAGACTCAGTTCTATTTTTTCACTCCTTGAAGAGAAACTAATGGCTGTCCATAAAGAGATTCCACTTCACAGGTGAGGACAAGATTGAACAGGAAGAAAGCAGTTTCTCCCGCAGTCAAGCCAATGCAATATGCACCTCCCAGAATTCCTTGCTAGTGACAAGAGAGAAAGAGCTAGTTTCCATGTGGTTGGTTGTCTACCCCAGGGTCAATATGGTAACTCCTCACATTTGCATAGCATTTTGCCTTTCAAAGCAGCTTCACGTTTCATCTCTACAGCCTTCCTTTTAAATGTACAGAAGGAACATTCAACCCATTTTACAGATGAGAGAATGCAAAGTCAAGATGTTGATTTGCTCAAGGTCCCCTCTCAGGGAAGATTATGACAGGATGTAAGAAGTCTCTGAAAAAAAAAAGGTAAAAGAATTTTCTCTTTCCTAACTTTTCCCATGCCTCCTTTCTTGGCATCAAGGACCACTTTAGGCAAATACTAAAAGAGAGTTTATTGTTGATAAAAAGTTTCTTTCTGACATCTTCCACTTCTTTATACCTTTACTAGTGTGCCTCTCCTCTGCGGTCTCTGGCCTCAAGTTGCCCTCAGTCCCCATGCAGGAATCTGCCCAGGTCTGTTTGACTCTGACAGTGCTCCACGATCCAAAGTTCTCTCACTGCCTTCCCATCAATCAAAATAATAAGTTCTTCAGCAACAAGGGAGCCAAGCTAGGTTTTCAGAGGAAAGGAACCTAAAAGAATTAGTTCACAGTAAGCCATGGATATTTGTTAGCCTCTAACATTTTCAAAAGCTGTGGCATTTTTTAGAAGATGAAATTGGTTAGCCCTCATAAATCTCCATTTCTCGGGCCTCCCTGGTGGCGCAGTGGTTGAGAGTCCGCCTGCCGAGGCAGGGGATACGGGTTCGTGCCCCGGTCTGGGAGGATCCCATATGCCGCGGAGCGGCTGGGCCCGTGAGCCATGGCCGCTGAGCCTGCGCATCCGGAGCCTGTGCTCCGCAACGGGAGAGGCCACAACAGTGAGAGGCCCGCATACCGCAAAAAAAAAAAAAAAAAAAAAAAAAAATCTCCATTTCTCAACTAACTGAAATTCTCTACAGTAAAATGAAGAGACTCAGGCAATAAGCTGACACTCCTGGGTAAATAGCTACCTCATACAGGGTAAAATTCCTAGAAGTCTAAACTAGGAACTGATCATAGGATACATCGAGCCTCTCTCATGAGGTCTTCCTTTTCCTCCCCATTTCTGGACTTAGATATGTTAAAAGCTCGAAATTACAACCCCCATGAGGGTAGCGCCATAGCAATGGTGGAGACTAGGACCCACAAAGGATGACTTACGGATGCCAGTTTCAGAGTTTATAAACCAGAGACTGCTCTTCAGAACTCCTTGGGACAGAGTAAAGTTAATGACAAAACTGGAAAATGTCAAGTATAGATTATCATAGTGATAGCTAAATGTCTCCCAAAAAATGGAGAGAGAAAAATATATATAGTATACGCATTTCTGTACTTCAATAAGGAGAAAATAGACACCTAAACCATTTTCTAAATAATACCCTTAATTATTAAATAATTCTTATTTCTAAACAGGCTGTCTATATTTTTCAATCTTACACTTTCACAGAATTTCCATCTCAACTAGTCTACCAAAGACTAATGCAGTTGACCAGGAGATTAGCTGCTAAAACAAAAGCTAGATCATTTTTAAGGTTAATACTATGCAGATAGATATGTTTTTTTCCTCCAAGGCTCAGAAACCCCCTTAGGATGTTAGAATAAGAAAACAAAATGAAAGAAAACAGACTGACCCACCCAGATAGACTGAGAAGAAAAGTAACTAAACCAGGGGAGTAGCAATTACGGCTTCCATTTATTGAATGACACCATATGCCATGTGCTGAACATGTATATCTCATCAAATCATCTCAGGGCTTCCCTGGTGGCGCAGTGGTTGAGAGTCTGCCTGCCGATGCAGGGGACACGGGTTTGTGCCCCGGTCTGGGAAGATCCCGCATGCTGTGGAGAGGCTGGGCCCGTGAGCCATGGCCGCTGAGCCTGCACATCCGGAGCCTGTGCTCCACAACGGGAGAGGCCACAACAGTGAGAGGCCTGCGTACCACAAAAAAAAAAAAAAAAAAAAAAATTCATTCCAATATTTCATAATAAGTATTATGTCCACTTTACAACAAATAAACAGGGACTCAGTCAGGGTAAGTCATCTGCCCAGGGTTATATGATGACCTCAAGATTAGAATCCAGGTTTGTCTGATTCCAAAAGCCCAAATTCAAATACTGTACTAATTAGAAGTCCATAAACTCTTAGTTCTTTGGACATATTCTCACAGGTCCAAAATAATGATTCATGAAAATTTTTTAATTTTGTTCTCTTTTACTAGAAAGATGATTAGGATTTTGGGCACTCCTAACTCAGAAGAGCCTTGCTCTGGCACTCTGGACAAACGCACTGCAAGCAATTCACTGGGTGGATCCTGAATTCCTGTGAACTGCTTAAAAATGCTGATTAGCAAGAAACAGTAGCAAATACACAACAAATACTCTGTCTTAATTCAAACAATAATTGGATTAGATATCCACTTAATGCAGGTTTAACTAACAATGCAGTACTAACCTTTCCCTCTAATGAATGAGACAGCTAATAGAATGAGTAGGAGTTGCCTCATTGAAATAGGCATTTGAGGATTGCCTCCAGGAAGAGTTTGGGCTAAGAGAAAAGTCCAATTATCCTGAGCTAGCAAAGAAGGGCCTGAAGTTTTTAAAGCAATTTTCTACAGCATTCTTATGCAACCAGGCTTTCTCTGCATAAAAGTCATTTTAGTCAACACAGAGCAACAAATAATACGTAAAATTGAACTTGACATTGTATTTCTCAACTACTAAAGATAATGCACACGCTTTTATTTCAACACAAATGTTATCAATTACAAAATGAATTGATTTATACTTTCTATATGATTTTTAATTTGGGGAATGGAGAGTGTTAGATTTACATAAAAGCTATAAGCATAAGGATTTTTCCTTAATTTTATGTACGTACTTACCTAAAACAATTATTAAATAAAATGGTCCCAGAGGCTTTTTCTTTTTTCCTTTGAGAAGTGTTCTGTACATTCTCAAGTTTGGGAAACACAGGTGTCATGTTCTCCTCAACTATATTCATAAAGAGAAAGGGAAGTATTTATTACTCAGTGTTGGGGAGGAAGAAATTTTCCTCTACTCTTCTAGATTCTTCTGGCTGGTCCAAGAATTAAATTCACATGAGACAGATTAACAGGAGAAAATCAAACAGAAGTTTGATAACATGTCTCCATGGGAGAGACCAGGAAAACCGATTAACTCACCAAAATGGCTGAAGCCATCACCTTAAATACCATCTTCAGTTAAAGACAAAAGAGGATGTTGGGGGTAGTGGTTTGGGACTTCAGAGGAGAGGGAGGGAGTTGACTTGGAGATGGAAAAGCAAATGTTTGGTAAACAAATGTTCTTTGGGCCATGCAGAGACAAGGGGACAAGGAGAAGAATTTTAACAGATAGACTTTGCTAGGTTCTTCCTTGTCTACACAAGTAGTTCAAACTCTACCGATCTCTGATGAAGGCTCCTGTTCTGAAACAGATCCTCTATCTACATTTTTTAGACAGTTAGGGGGAAAGTCAAGGTTTCTTCCTCGTTTGGGTCTTGATTTTTTTCAGCTCGAAATATTGCACATGCCAAAGAGATATTTTGGGGTGGGAAGTTTTGCTCCCCTACATCAGGATAGACTAGGTTCTACCATACTGGCAAATAAATCCTGAAACCTCTATGGTTAACACGGCAGTGATTATTTCTCACTCATGTCCCTATTTGAGGCAAGTGAGGCCGTTCTCCTTATTTCTCTTCCCACAGTGACTCAGGGAATCACGGCTTCCCTGGGCCCACCCGGCCACCTCCTCTGCAGCCACCCCACCCCTTCCTCCACTTGGGGAGAGGGAGAACACAAGAAAGTTCACACCAGCTCAAAACTGTCCCCGTCAAGAAGCGACACCAATCATTTGTGCTCATCTCTCACTAGACTAGATGGAACCATTCATATGGTTTCCCATCAAAGAAGGGAAGCGCAGGGAATATTTGGGAAGCACGAACTATCTCTGCCAGGACAAAGAATCAGAGATGAAGAGAAAAGAAGGCTGAAACTGTAATATGGATTCTTTGTTAAATCATATTTCATTTATGAAGTTTGATTTATTCACCCTGCCAGAGCATACCTGATGTATAAAAAGTACTTTACTGAATGTTAGTTGAGTGTGTAGAGATTAATCAAACAGAAATAAACTGAAAGTTACATCCAGTAACTCTGATGTAAGAATTGGTGAAGACAAAAGTGTTATCTTTAATTTTCACATGCATTGCTCCCCAGCCTTGGTCCAAGCTTCTGTTCCATGGAAAGGACTTCTCTGAGGTAAAGAAGAACTAAGAAAAAGGTAAACTCAGATGGATTCGATTTACATGAAGTAAAGTCTATCTCATGGCTGATCAACCAAAAGCTTATGTAAACTTGCCTAAGTATTCAAAGTTCAGTGGAAATTTAGAAGAAACAGGAAGTTCTTGAAAAGGACTACTCAGGTAAGGCGCTTTGGGGTCTGGACCCCTATAACCACCATCACATACCAAACCAGGTGGATGACCCCATTCCCACTGGGCATCAACCACCTTTGTCTGTGAAATGGAGATAATGCCGCCTTGCCTTCCCCGCCTGCAGGTGGGCAGTGGGCTGTGGTGTTGCACGGAGAGACCATGGGAGCCGATGATACGGTTTGAGCTGAGACTAATATCCTTTACCTGGCTGCTAGCATGCTTCCTCCCTTCCGCTGACTGTCTCACATGGTCAGATCAGAGGCAAAGTTTGAAGGAAGACAGCATCGCCCTATCCTCCCCAGCATCCCTTTTCTGTGTCCTTCTTCCTAGTGGACCCTCTTGCCTCTCTCCTGAAGGCACACAGCATTGCCATTACTCTCCAAATTTCCTTTTAGCAAATCTTATTTCCAGGAGGGAGTTGATAAATAATACATGTTCTTACTAAACAGGGTGAGACAGATATGAATAAGTGTTTACTAAGCATCTACTATGTGCCAGATAACACACTGGGTGCTGACTTATAATGATAAGTAAGATATATCTCTGATATATAACAGTTATATATCCCTGATATATAACAATCTCATGACAGTGTTATGAAATTATCAAAAAGTAAAAGTGCTGCTTTTTCAGGTGAAAATGTAGAAGGGTACCCATAGGAGACTATATAACCTCATCACAGGGATGGGGATATGATGGGTGAGTACAAACAGAGTAAGAACATATTTCTGGAAAAATTTATATTCCAACAGAAGCAAATTCTTAGAATAAATTTCTAATCATGAAATTTCAGGAATCCGACACTCAAGATAAAGTGGAATCTGAAGAGACAGAGATGGTCTTCCTGGAAAATGCTAAGTCAGTGAAGGACCTGCAAACCACCTTCTCTAGAATCACCTGGGAAGCTTGTTATACTGCTAGGCTCAGTGCTACAGTTAACAAATTACAATCTCAGAGAGATTGAACTCTATAGGCAATATTTGTATCAACTGAAATTTGAGGACCAATGCCTAAAATCATGTTATGTGAGCTACAACCTACTCTTCAGAATAGACCAGAGGTGACTAAACCTACCTGTTCACTGAAATAATTTAGTTTTGTTTGGGTTGTTGGTTTGTTTGTTTGTTTTTAGATATTCACTCTGGTTTCCATCCTTATGGATGTTGATTTTACTCATCTGGTATTGGGCATTTGTTTTTTTCAAAAGCTCCCCATCAAGTGATTTTAATGTGAAACAATTATGTTCTCATTTCATTAAGAAAGTCTCTGCTTTCAGAATCAACTCTCATTTCTGTATTAGTTTCATCATTTGCATGAACCAATTAACAGTGTTACAGCATCCATCTTCAACACGTAACTGTGTGAATCCAACTCTGAGGCAGGAAAATCAGCTAAAATCCACCAAAGAAAAAACAATTAGTAAATTCACAGGTTGTGGATTTTTAATTAGCTTTATCTTCACTGGTCTATTAATTTCAGCAGGAACTATAGCTGATATTTACTTTTTAAAGAATATCTTCCAAAACATAAACAATGAACACAGGCATTTGTTTCTGTACCTTCCCCAAAACCAAACTAAAAATATAGTAAAGGAATAATTCACAGGGAAAAAGAGAAAGGGAGAAGAGAGTAGTGGGTAAAAGATGACAAAAATTACTTTTGGAAGATGTTAAGAGCATGGATAAATTAACTGAGAAATCGGAGTACCAAGTGCCCATGGATGGAGAAGAAAGAGAAGTATCATGCAGTAACTCAGAGACATTTAGTTATGTGGTCCACTTTGCATACAGAAGAGAGACTGTGTCAAATAATAAAGGCAAAAACAGAATTTATAAGAGAGAGAAGAAGAAAAATATATACTGCAGACTGTCTAGGAACAGTGAATCTTGTTTGCACATTTTGGGGGTAAACTGATAGCTGGCAACTAGAAAAGAGGTAAAGCAGGATCAGACTCACTAAATTACTAAATTTAGTCACTTAGATTTTGTATCCTATGGTGATTAGGATATTAAAGAAAACAACTACAGTTGGTAGGAGCTCTTCAGAAATTCTTGAGCTTTAGCTTTGTTACTGACTGTCTCTGATGGATGCCTCAAACATAGCTCTACCACCTTAGTTAGATTAGATCTGCCTCATTCTCCTCCTTCTAATTTCCCAGAAGTAAGTCAATTGACTCTGCAGAGCTAAGAAAGGAAAGGAAGAGTCTTGACTCTGAACAAAACAGGTACCAAACTTATAGGTGCAATTACACTCCCAGATCCTCCCCATCAGCCTCTGTATCCAGGCAACTATCCCTCCCCATTCTCTGAAAACATTTCCCAGACTCTAGACTCAAAGACATAAATGAAGTCCCTTCCATCACTCTCTGGTAAGAATGCTAACAATCAGTCCCACACCACCACCTCCTCTCGAAGACGATTGACGAATTCTCCTCTAGAGAAACTTACGCATAAATAAAACCAATACATACTGGCAATTGGCATCCCGCTAACAAAATGACCAGGTCTACCTGATCATTCTATGGTGAAAACCACTAGCTGACAAAAAAAAAAAAAAAAAGGAAGAAAGAAAGACACCAAACATCCAATCAACTTGGTACTAACTCACTTATATATGACTAGACACCAAAACGCCATGTTGACTTGAAACAAATAGACTGCCAGATGAAATATCAGTAGAGAATTGCAATTCAGGGTCTGCAACCTGGCAAGCCATGTACAAGTCCCCTAACAGCAATGGAAGGAGACTGCTTTTATAGACAGGAGAAGGAAGTGAGGAGGGCTATAGTAAACATAGAGTCTATGCCTTTTCATTGGCTGAGTCTTTGCCAGGAAAGAAGTCTTTCTTCCTCCCGTTGGGTTCTGCTATTGTGGCAGGGTGTGAGAGTGCCCCCTGCTAGTCTCCCAACTCTATTTAACTGAGGTTTCTGTTTATTAATTTTTTATATTAATATGCTTAAGAAAAGTCTCTAAAATGAAAAACAGAATAAAAATGAACAAACCGAATAACAGGAACAATATAAGGGGCAGGAGAAAACTGAAAACAAGGACCATAATTGATATCCTCAGAGAAATGAGTTATGTTGCATCCCTATGTAAAACAAGAAGCTATAAAAAGGAATAATCAGGGCTTCCCTGGTGGCGCAGTGGTTGGGAGTCCACCTGCCGACGGAGGGGACACGGGTTCATGCCCCGGTCCGGGAAGATCCCACATGCCGCGGAGCAGCTGGGCCCATGAGCCATGGCCGCTGAGCCTGTGCATCCGGAGCCTGTGCTCCGCAACAGGAGGGGCCGCAATGGTGAGAGGCCCGCGTACCGAAAAAAAAAGGAACAATCAGAGAATAAACACAAGCACTTAAAAATAAAAAATAATAGCAGAAAATTTTAAAATCCAGTAAGAGTGGTGGAAGATACATTTGAAGAATCTCAGAAAGTAGGAAAAAAGGTGAAAAATGGAAGAGGAAAGCCAAGAAAATTAGACAATTGGGTCAGGATTCCTAACAGTAAAATAATAGAAGCAACAGAAGGAGAGAACAGAGAAAATGAAAGGAAGAAATTATTAAATAAATAACAAAGGGAAAATTATCAGACCAAAAGATCATGAATTCCTATATGGAAGGAGCCCAGTGAGTGTTTAAAGTAGGTGAAAATAGACCCACATTAAATCATATCATCATGAACTAACATTAAGGACAAGAAAAGATAGTAAAACATTTCTTGGGCAAGAGCAGGGGAGGGGGAATTAGGACCGAGCATGGCAGTAGATTTTCCAGTCATGATACTAGAAGTGGAGACAATAAAGCATTTCTGAGGTAAAATGATTGCAGATACTTGCAAGCAAGCAAAATGTACCAGTTATCAATTTATTGCCTCTCAGCTCCAAACCCACCCTTCTTTGCCCTACTTTGCGATAATGGAGATGAACGCTGAAACATTTTTCCTTCAACACCCACTCAGTTAGGCTTCATCAATAAAGGGTGCTAGAGAGACATTGCCAGGTAGCAAATGAAGGGGCTTCTCTTGTGCCCAGTGTGCATTGTCTTCATTTGATGACAAAGCTTCCAGGAGCATGCAGAAGACCCACTGTCACTTGCCCTTCAGCAAATCTTCTCAGCATCCTAATGGATAGCATCCCAATGGATACCGACTGCAGCCCATGGCACCCCGTAAGCTTTTCTGTCACCAGAAGCCAAGCCACAGTCTCTCCAGTGAGCTCTGAATCTCAGCCTTGGGGAAGGGGATACCCTTGCCAGTTTGTTCCTCCTTTGGGTGCTCAGTTCAGCCCTAGAAGTAGTAGCTACTCCCTACATTTGCTATTCCTACATTCTTTAGAGTCCTCTCTTATCTTTTACTTGTTAATCATTCTCACTATTAAACTTGCCCTGTTTGAATTACTGATGTGGTTTCGGTCTCCAGACTAGACGCAGGCTGATAACATAGTCTCAACTATTTCCTTTCATGCGTCCTTTCTTAGGAAGTGTCTAGAAGATACAGGCCACAAAAACCAGATAGAAAATCACAAAAGAAAAAGAGAGCAGATTCAGGAATCAGAGGATCCAACACAGGAGAAAAGTCAAGGGGATGCTCAGGACGAGGCCTAGGGAGCCACCAGCCTGGAGCGTAGCAGAAGGGCAGAACACCTGAGGATTTATGTCTCCAGGGAAGGAAAAGTGGAACTGATCCATCACCTGATGTGTTTGAAATAAGTATTAATTCCAGGAAACTGTACACTTTATGGTTTAGTGGTATAGACTGTTTACATGGTCAAAATAATGTAAACATTAGTGTGATATACAATGTTGATTTATCATTTTTATTTATTTTAAATTTAAGTTGAATAAATTAAAAATAAAATATTAAAGTAAAATTAAATAAATAAAAGTGTTTTAAATTCTATATAAATTTGTGTTTGCGATATTGTGATTTATATTAAGAAATATATATTTGGTCTTCGTTTCCATTTCTGGCACAGAGCTCCTAAAACCATAGGAATGTTCTAAGTGAAGAAAAGGATTGATAAAGGTATGTTGTTGTGTTAATGTGGTGGCTTTGGAAAGCCCTGGTTAACTTAAGGATGAGGGCTGGTTGCCCGAGGAACCAACCTTGTCATTAGAGGGTTGCAACTTTCAGTCCCACCCCCTGACCTCCAGGGAGAGAAAAGGGGCTGGAGATTGTGTTCAATCACCACTGGCCAATGATTTAATCAATCATGCTCACATAATGTAGCCTCCATAAAAACCCAGAAGGATAGGTTCCAAGAGCTTCTGAGTTGGCAGACACATGGAGGTGCTGGGAGAGGGCATGGATGCTCCGTATCCCTTCCCCATACCTTCCCTATGCATCTCTTCTATCTGTCTGTTCCTGGGTTCTGCCCTTTTATAATAAATTTGTAATCTAGTGAGTAAATGTTTCTCTGAGTTCTGTCAGCCACTCTAGCAAATTAATTGAACCCAGGGAGGGGGTCATGGGAACCTCTGATTTATAGGCAGTTGCTCAGAAGCACAAGTAACAACCTGGACTCACGACTGGTTTCTGAAGTGTTGGGTGCTGGGGGAGGGAGGGAAGCAGTGTTCTAAGACTGAGCCCTTAACTTGTGGAATCTGACACTATCTCCAGGTACATAGAACTGAGTTGAATTGTAGGACATGCAACTGGTGGTGAAGACTCGCTTGGTAATATAGGGAAGTCCCCACATACACACTGGAATTGAAGTCAGGATTTTTGTATTTATATATGAATTTTGATTTATAATAAAAGGTACTGGTGGGAGAGGAAGTGTGAGCATGTGTGAGTGTGTGTGAAAGGGCAGAGGGGCTGTGAGAGACCTAAATCCCTACCTAGTAAGAAGTCAACAGGTAATGTCTACATTTGGTAAATCAAAAATAGCACATAAAATATCATTTACGAATATGGTAATAAATACCAGCAGTGACAGCTAAAACAGTTGAAAGCAGTTTCCTCTGGGAAACCTGACTTGATGATAGGCCTAGAGGGGGGATCTGCTGCTTTTTATCATAAGTCTTGTATGACTACTTGATTTTTAAAATTATGTACATGCTTTGCTTTGATTTAAAAACAGGAGAGATTGAAGCATATCTCTAAATCTTGACAGTGGCTACTTTGAGATGAAGGGATGATTTTTTTTCTATGGGCATTCTGTATTCCTCAAGTATGTATTCTTTTTGTAATTAGAAAATAATCAGTATATGTTAATATTTTAAAATATTTTAACCAAATAAAGATAAAACATGACCATGCATGTCCGGTACATGTATGTGCGTGTATGTACATATGTGTGCATACATATATGTGCACATATACAGATGTATATGTACACATATGTTTATTTGTCATATACAAATACTTTAGATGCTTTCTCTCTCATGTGTCCAAATGTTCATTAAAACAAATTTTAGGCTTGGGGATATTTGCCCAAAGAAGTCCATTTTCTTTGCATGTTTCTCCTGGCCTTCCAAGATGTGTACAAAGGGGGGAGTGTCAGAAGCAAGTTCCCCTCCTGGAGGTGACGACCTGTCCCTCACTCCGGCTTAACTCACAACTGCCCTAGCAGTGGCCAACTGTGAATTCTCTCCTCTTTCCCTGTCATCTCATTAAGACAGGTACTTCAAAGACTCCTTGGTGCCTAAATAGGTGGGTCAGGAGGGAACAGCTGGAAATCAAAAGCTTTGAAATGAAGCCCTTAAGTGTTCTATTCAAAAGTGCTTAGAACAAGGTTGATAGATACATACATACATACATGCATACATACATACATGGATAATAGAGAGAAACAGATAATTTTAGATACATACATACATACATAGATAATAGAGAGATATGTAGATAATTGCAGATAGATGGATTGATAGATAGATAGATTCACAGATATGCCCACCTCTGCCTGAGAACTGATCCTATAGGTGTTTTCCACAGGTCCTGGAGAACAGAAAAGTCATGATTTGACTTCTCTTTTTCAAGTGTGTCTGGCTCTATGTGAGAGGTACCGATCATCTTACTGAGGTCATAAGCAGCCTTCCCGGAGGCTGGGAGGGTGTGAGTGGTTTGGAACTGGTCTCAACAATCATCATTTCCCAAAGCAGTCACCCCCCACCCCACTCCCCGGTCCTGAGGAGAAAAGTGCCATGCTCATCACCCACCATGCAACGTGTTGTCTGGACTGGCAACCGGCCATACAAGGATTTCTTCCAACATTGATCAGAACAGGGCACGGAGAAGTCACGGAGATGGTCGCTGGTTTTGCAGGGCCACTGAAAGCTCAAGATAAGTCACTGTAGTGTACTGTTCAGGTACATGCTCTGGGCTGCCTTCAGTGAACCCCAGCACCTGCTCTCATCAGCTGAACAATCTCGGCTGTTTTAAGTCCAGTTTCCCCATTTGTCAAACTTGACAGTGGAATTGGTTCAGGATTGAAAGAGCAAATGTACCTGAAGTGTCTAATTAACACCTGACAGGTCAAACATGCCCCACAGGTGTTTGCTATAATTTGTGATTATCTTTTTTTTCAAATAAATTTATGTATTTATTTCTGGCTGCGTTGGGTCTTCGTTTCTGTGCGTGGGCTTTCTTCAGTTGCGGCGAGCAGGGGCCACTCTTCATCGCGGTACGCGGGCCTCTCGTTGCGGAGCACAGGCTCCAGATGCGCTGGCTCAGTAGCTGTGGCTCACGGGCTTAGTTGCTCCGTGGCATGTGGGACCTTCCCAGACCAGGGCTCGAACCCGTGTCCCCTGCATTGGCAGGCGGATTCTTAACCACTGCGCCACCAGGGAAGCCCTGTGATTATCTTTTATGTACTCTACTTAGTTGCCAGAGTTGTCACAGCATCTACAGGAGCTCTGCCTGAGAGGCCTGAGAGGTCAGCAATGAAGGTATCATTACCATCTCCATTTTACAGATGAAGAGACCAAGGCTCATACGAGTGAGTGAGTTGCTTGATTTTGCACACAGTGAAGCCAGAATTTTCCCCCAGAGCTTCTAAATCCACTGCTACACCTTTTCCTGAGCCTGAAGAAGCACATGCACTCCAGCTCAACATATCATGATATGGCTATCGAAATCTTGTACTGGTCTATAGTGAAATTAAAATCACCAAGGATCTTTCCATTGACCAGGATGTGAGCTGCTGACAGCCTGAGAGCTGGGATTATGGCCCAGAGGCAGACAAACTGGAGTTAGGTCCAACTCTGACAGTGTACGTAGCCTTGGGAAAGTGATTTACCCTCTCTGGGCTTTGAGCTCCTAATCTGCAAATGAAGGGAGTTAGACTAGAAATCCGTAGAGATTGCTAGGAGCTTTATCAGCTCTGAAATGTATGATTCTTTACCCTGTTTTCCTCTGTTAAACAACTTAGTCTTTGAATGACAGAGATGCCAGAAAAGATACCACATCAAACCCAGACAACAACTCTTGCACCCTTTAACAGGCAGCATACTGAGAGTAGTGAGCTAGTAACTAGATAGGATCAACGGTATCCTGGGAGAGCACTGTGGATGCAAATTCAGAAAGCCAAATCCCAACAGCAAGAGAGCATCTCTCTGAACCTGAAGAGTTTTCCCATTCGCTCCCAGAGGATCTGAAAGTGACTCAGGGATCCATCCAATACTCTCATTTAATAGATCAGAGGACTGAGACAATGGGAAGTTCAATGCCTCACCCAAGATGACACAGTTAATTAGCAACAGGGATGTGACTGATGCCCAGGGCTCCAGGCTCCTCGTCCACATTCATTGCACTGTGCTGGGCTTTATTCTCCAGGTTTAGAAAATCCACATTAATGGTTCAGATGTCTCCCCACCAGGAGACAAGCCGTGAAGGGATCAAAGCACATCTGTGAAACTAATGACAGTCTAATTCACTATTGGCAGAAACGTGAGAGATTTGGGGAGAAAATTGCAACAGACTGTTACAGACCGTTCTGCAGCACATTGTTGAAAATGGAAAAACACCTCTTAGATCACAAAGCGTCATTGAGAGGGGGAGCCAACATTCCCTGCTCACTTCACATTCAGTTCCTTTGGATGGTTGGTGGATCCCCCAGACCAGCGTGTTCCAAATGCACATCTGCTTCCAGGCTGGAGAAACGATAGCCAGGGCTCCACTGCACTCATCATAAATTTATTTTTTTAAAAGCAGAGAGTTAAGAGCTTAACTGGATAAACTACAAAAATCAAGTGAGCATGATGCAATCAATCTCTTCATGTTCCAAAACACAGCCATGGTCCCTGACATCTAGATAGCTATCTTTCCAGACTTCTCCCCGCTTTGCCAGCTGTCATCTGAGTTTAAACTCGCTTCCTGCAAAGGAAGAACGCAGCAGGATTCTTACTGCGTTGACTGAACAAGTTTTTTACTGACCACTTTGCAGATGCCAGAGATGATGCTAAATCATCTCAGAGGCTCATTCTATTGCCATTCTATCAATAGTTTCTGGACTAATTTACCAAGACCACCCTAAAGACCTATTGACCAACTTGAAACAGAATTCAGGTGTAGTGTTCAACAGCCCCAAGCCCCGACCCAAAGCCCTTTCCCCTTTCTGGTGACAAAACTTTATTCTCAAGGGTCCTTAAAGACCACGTGATACATATTTTTTTAAAACATCATCATTATCTGAAAAGGTTGTATTAACAGTTGTACACAACACACACATATGTATATAATATGTATATATAAATCAATTAAAATCTCAATTTTAGGTACTTTCTTTCCTTATTTAAATTTATTATGAGAATTTCAAACCCACACAAAAGCAGACAAAATAGTATAATGAAATTCCATGTACTTGTCACCCAGATTCAATAGTTATCCACATTTTCCCTTGTTGCCTCTTCTATATTTCCACTTACAAAATAATAATAATATATATGTATTATATATATATATATATATATATATATATATATTACATTTCTTAATGATGCCCTAATCTAGGGTGACCATTCATTTCCATTTACCTGGGACAGTCACAGATTACATTTCTGTGTATCATCTAATATCTATTAATAAATTCCAGAGCCCCTTTATTTTCAGAAGTGACCTGGATTGGATAAATTCTGTGATCACCTTACCTGTAGGCAACATTACTAGTTTGAGACACTTAAGAAAATGGCTGTACCTTATACTATTGGTTATTCCTCAGTGCCGTCTGGCTCTTCCAAGCCCTTCCCTATACTTCTAGAGTGGAAAGCTTGGGAACTACAGTTCACAGATTTCCTTGCTAAACCCCGCCATTGAGAGAACTTGACATGAGATTTGGAGGCAAAAGAGAAAGAAAAGCATTACTCTCCAGCTTCAGCAGGCAAATAGGAATTGGAAGAGAGTGGATGACAGATGTGGATTTTGCCCGTGGGTTCAATGCCACAGGCAGCCGAGATAATAAGGGGCAGCTCCCATCAAATCCCTAACTTCTGACTTCTTGACAGTGGCCTGACCTTTGTTCCCAGAGTCCAATCAGTATAGAGGCCACCGATTCCCCACATGAAACTTCTTCCATCTCGAAATGTCTAGAGTGGATTCCGTCTTCCTGACTAAATGCTGGCTGAAACAGTGAAAGAGGGAATCCTTGCTCTAAGTATTGTCTCCAGGAGCTCCGAACCATACCGGGTGCTGACCACCATCCACCCCTGCACCCCAGCCTCAGCCCCTCCAGCCACATCAACAGCTGGTAACTGGCCATGACCCCACGCTGTTTTCATTTCCACGTCTTTTCTCAGGCTCACCTGTAATTCCTTCTTTGCCTTAGCCCACTGTCCTTGGCTAACTTCTACTACTTGTACAAGAAACCAGGCAGTTCCTTCTCAAGAAAGTTCTCTGAACCCTCACCTGGTTGTGTGTCCTGCTTCTGTGCTCCCACAGCAATCCAAAATCTCTATCCCTGGATTCATCACTGTGTGTTTATGTTTGAGATGTCTGCTTACATATCCTCACAAATGTATGCTTTGAGTGTGTGTGCCCTCCTTGAGTGTAAAAACCTGGTTCTGGGGACTTCCCTGGCGGTCCAGTGGTTAAGATTCTGTACTTCCACTGCAGGGGTATGGATTTGATCCCAGGTCTCGGAACTAAGATCCCACATACAGTGCAGTGCAGCCAAAAAACGAACAAACAAAAACCTGGTCCTGTATCCCCAGTGCCTAAAAGAGTTTGATCAATAGCAGACACTCATAAAATACCTGGTAAATAAATACATGAATGAGTAGTTTCTTACCAGTTTCAGCAGCTTGAGAATAAAGAATTCTGCACCTAGAGAGGAGAACGTCCCCTCAGCATTGAACTCCATGCCCAGGCCTCTGTAGAATTACACTGACCCATATGTATGTGGTGGCACTACCCCCTCAGGCTCTTTTAAGTTTAATTAATTACTTTAAATTAAATAAAATTTAAAATTCAGTTTCCCAATCACACTGGCCACATTTCAAGTGTTCAGTAGTCATCCATGGCTAATGGCTACCATACTGGATGGCACAGATAGAGGACACTTCCATCATTACAGAAAGTTCAGTAGGACAGTGCTCATCTCTAGAACTAGTGGAACAAGAGAACCGTCTTAAGAGACAAAGCTGGTAAAAGTCTTCTCATCTGGATACACTTGGAGATGACACATTTTTACAGGCTGACTCAGGGACAAAATGACCAGCCAGAATACTCAGAGACAAGCTAACAGTAAGGATGCGGGCTCTGTGAGGGGATGAGAATCCCTATCCTAGCTAACATTTATGGGGCAGCCGGTGTTATAGAAGCCACTTTGATACGTACTTGACACACACCTTATGGAAGAAAAATAACTTTATGAGTAAGTACAGATTCACTATTCGTATCTACAGTTCCAAAATCCAAAAGCCCTGAAAATGATCTCATTTTGTCATAAGTTTGTCACCAACTCACTTGGCAATAAAATCTGACCTGAATTTTAACTGCTGTAAGCCTATTCCTAATCTTTATTTAATATCAATAGTCACGCTTGTTGCCCCAGATATATTAATAGGTTACAGGATACCACACAGATTGTGCCCTTGCTGGGGGGTTTACTGTAAAATACGGCATATGTACTAGTGTATTTTTCTAAGATATGAAAGAATTTGAATGCTAAAATACATCTCGCTAGCCCCAAAGTTTTCAGATAAGCTATTGTGGACCTGTCTTTTTATTTTCCTATTTTACAAATGAGAACACAAAACTTGGAGAGGTTAAAATCATAGAGACAGTAAGTTGGCAGCAGAGATTTATTTAACTTACACAGTCTATGCCCAAAGGCCAACCCCTAATATTGCCTCCCTGAGCTGTTGTTGAAATAGCAAATTCATAGCTAGCCTCTGCTACAAACATATAGCAGAGGCCAAGCCACAGAACCTGCAATTAGAGTTAAAAAACTACATGTTCTGGGGCTTCCCTGGTGGCGCAGTGGTTGAGAGTCCGCCTGCCGATGCAGGGGACACGGGTTCGTACCCCGGTCCGGGAGGATCCCACATGCCGCGGAGCGGCTGGGCCCGTGAGCCATGGTCGCTGAGCCTGCGCGTCCGGAGCCTGTGCTCCGCAACAGGAGAGGCCACAACAGTGAGAGGCCCGCGTACCGCAAAAAAAAAAAAAAAAAAGAAAAGAAAAAAAAAAAAAAAACCCTACATGCTCTGGAGAGTTCCTCAGGACCCTAACCAACCCCATAGCCACAATCACAACTGACGGCATTAGGATCACCATTGCTTAATACATAAGAGAGACGATGTGTATTTCAAAGGAACCTAACTCCTGATATGAAGTTCTCCAATAAATTACAGTAATTAACATCTTCAGGACCCAGCTATTTAATTCAAAATACCTCAGCACAGGGGGTCCTCAATAAGAGAGAAACAATGAAAACAAAATCACTGTCTCAAGAAGCATAGCTTCCTTAATCACAGCAGAGAGCAAAAGCTCTCTCGGGCTAAGAGAGGCCAACTCCTTTTCCTTTATCACAGCCCTGCTGAGAAAGAGAATGCCTGGAAAACCCTCGAAGCCCGCAGAGGCTTGGCAGTCAGCTTCCAGAGGGCAGCCTTGGGGGCACATCAAGTCACCAGCATGGAACCAGCTGCTGCACCAGTGACAGGGCTCCCAGGCAGAGCAATGAAAGAAGCATCCAGGCATCCTCGGGTTTTGTTAAGAAATCATTCCAGAGCAGGAGAATAGCACCAGTTACTTTAGCAATATTTTGCAGCATGGATAACTCTCTATCTGAATTGTTTTATTAGTTAATGAGGTTGGGGAGCAGTTCTTCTTAGGGATCCTTAGTTAAGATTTAACACATGAGACTACAGTAAATTCTCATTTGTAAGAGTCAGCAGATTTCCCTTCTTTTTGATGGCCAATCAGAAGCCATTGCAGTGAGTTGATGACACCCTCTCCGAAACCCTCACTTGGGGCCATCGTAAGGGGGTTTAATGCATGGAACAGAGAAGGGGCCGGTAAGGTGTGATCTAGCTGGGGCTTAAACTCCTCTCTCACTCCTTTTATTTTGGCTTCTGATGATGAATATAGAGTAGCCTGGTGCTCTCTGACACCTATCACAGTAAAAGCATTAGCGAAGTTTGTTCATCCACACCCATTTTAGAACAAAGGAAATATGCTCTTGCGGTTCGAACAAGGAGAAGACTGCCTGATCCCTACTCAACCAGGGATTGACACCCTAAGTCCAAGTAAAGCGCTCCTGCCTCTCTCCATCTGGAAAGTTCTTTACCCCAAAAACCACAGTGAAAATTCACACATCACTCATGCACATGCCCTTGAGTCCTTCATGTAGGGAAATGAATTTAAAAGATTATATCAGTTGATACTTCAGGAAGCCATTAGTTCCAGATAAACACAAAATCTCTATTCCACGCAGCAAGTTCAGATGCAGGCGTGCAGATAATTAACTCCAGGGAAAGATACTACATCCCTCACCTGTAAGGACTATGGGTCCACAGAACTCAGTTCTGCGTAATTCTGTGGGAGAGGTCGTTCAGAGAGCTGCCACTGTTGGCGATTCTGCCCGGGGTCAGCCAGAGTAAGAGCCTCAGGACAGAAACCCAAAGTCCCAATGATGAACTCATACCTGACCAGGATGTTTTATTCCAGCCGAGGCAGAAATAACAAAAAGGACACACAATTCCAGACAATAACCAGCCTTTCTTTTGTACAGAGTGTTGAGTTTCCTGCTCCATACTGCTGTCAGAAAGGAACACAGAGAAGAGACTTAGAAGATGCATCTGGTCTAACAAGCTTGGATGGTTCCCTTTCCTACTCACCATCCTTCCTGGCCACACCCACAGGCCAAGACTGTTAGGCTCCTCTGAGCTAAAAACCAAAGGTTTAGAAACATAAATCCCATGGTGTTCACTATGATGATTTTCAAATGATGGCGTGTAACATGTGCTAGTGTAGGAATCAGAATCCATGAGGGATCATGGCAAATCTTTGAAGGTCTCTAGGTCTCATGTTCCTCATCATATGTAGGTTATGTCTGATGCAGAGCATTAACTCTGAATCACACATCTGAGCTACATTTCTCAGGCTCAGAGCTTGATATTACTACTTTTTTTAATTTTTAAGTTTTTTGGCTATTTAGTTATTTATTGTAACATCTTTATTGGACTATAATTGCTTTACAGTGTTGTGTTAGTTTCTGCTGTATAACAAAGTGAATCAGCTATATGTATACATATGTCCCCATATCCCCTCCCTCTTGCATCTCCCTCCCACCCTCCCTATCCCACCCCTCTAGGTGGTCACAAAGCACTGAGCTGATCTCCCTGTGCTATGCGGCTGCTTCCCACTAGCTATCTATTTTGCATTTGGTAGTGTATATATGTCCATGCCTCTCTCTCACTTCGTCCCAGCTTACCCTTCCCCCTCCCCATGTCCTCAAGTCCATCCTCTACATCTGCATCTTTATTCCTGTCCTGCCCCTAGGTTCATCAGAACCACTTTTTTTTTTTTGATTCCATATATATGTGTTAGAACACAGTATTTGTTTTTCTCTTTCTGACTCACTTCATTCTGTATGACAGACTCTAGGTCCATCCACCTCACTACAAATAACTCAATTTCATTTCTTTTTATGGCTGAGTAATAGTCCATTGTATATATGTGCCACATCTTCTTTATCCATTCATCTGTAAATGGACACTTATGTTGCTTCCATGTCTTGGCTATTGTAAGTAGTGCTGCAATGAACATTGTGGTACATGACTCTTTTTGACATTACTACTTACTTTGTAGCCTTGGACTTAAGACAGCATCCAATTCATAGTTCCTGCTATATACGTGTTACTATTATTGTTATGGGTAACAAGGGAATGAAAATATTGGTACTTCCTATACCATAGAGAAGTAATAAGGGACAAACGAGATGAGACTTCTGAAAAACATTTAAAAAGAGTAGGAGAATTACTACTTAAGAAACTTCCCGATTATGGTTTCTATAACATTCTACTAATGTGGTATTTCATTGATTCTAAGATGCATTTTTTTTAACATTTTAACATCTCTGAAGTTAGATGCGTCTTACAATTGACATAATTAATTTGGCAATCTTTTATTTCTAATGATACATAAAAAAATGATGTCTTATAATTAATGGTATCTTCCAGTCAATGAAATAAGATAGTACGTTTTCAATAAATGCAACTCAATTAGTTATTTCTGGATTCAGACCTCCAATCCTGCTGACTGTGACGATTTAATTTATTCTTCAGATGGCTTCTTTTTTTATTTCAAGCTAATTTGGTCTCAGAGTACTGAACTCTGAGGTAGAAGGACTGGGGTTCAATCTCAACAATCAAAACAAACACAGGGGTAGGGAGTGGGGGGATTTGATAAAATGAACCCAAAAAAATCTCATCTAAAGAAAACATATGAAAGAAAGCCAGGACATTTATGAAGATCGGTCCTAAAATAAATTCAGATATGCATTATAGGATAAAAATGTCATTTCAGGTCTTCCCTGGTGGCGCAGTGGTTGAGAGTCTGCCTGCCAATGCAGGGGACATGGGTTTGTGCCCCAGTCTGGGAAGATCCCACATGCCATGGAGCGGCTGGGCCCGTGAGCCATGGCCGCTGAGCCTGCGCGTCCGGAGCCTGTGCTCCGCAATGGGAGAGGCCACAACAGTGAGAGGCCCGCGTACCGCAAAAAAAAAAAAAAAAAATGTCATTTCAAATCCATGGGGAAAGAATAAACTTACTGATCAATAAATTGGCTGAAGACAAAAGGCAGCTACTGGAAGGGGGAGAGAGGAAGTACAGTCAAAAATCTACCGTACTCCTTACAGCACAACAAATTCCAACTGTATTTAAATGTGAAAATAAACCATAAATTATTTCAACATCAAATACTTCCTACAGACCTACTATGGACAAAGTACTGTAGAGGACAATAAAAGTCCCTCCTCTTATAACACATTCCAATGCGTGGAGAATAATAAGTGCTGTGAAAACAAAGAAAGGCAGAGGAGACAATGACAGGCATTTACTAATTTATTCACAAGCCCTTCTACGGTACACAAATGCACTAAAAGAAAACATTTTTCAAAATAACCTTGAAGCACCATAGACATCCCTAAATAGGACAGAAATGCATAGACACCATAAAGAAACGCACTAATAAAGTCAATTTTGTTTATATTTTTAAATTTCCTAATTGGGAAAAAATATATAGACAAATGGCAACAGGGCGGGGATGGGGGTAGGAATTGCAAAGTTGAGGAGAAAGGGTGCAGTTTTCAAAATCCAGTTTAAGAAAGGAAAAGCAGGATTCCAGCTCTGCCGCCAACTAATTTTGTGAGTTTGGATAAATCACAGTGCCCCTACTCCCCACACCGCCGACTCCAAATCTCCACCCCGAGACTAAGATCCTCTTCTGCACTAGCTCGTACACTGGGTCCTTCCAAGGCTAACACTGTGCAACTGCCTGCAAATCTCCAGTTCTGATAAAAAGAGAAAAGTAACAAGGTGCAAGTAAAGAAAATGAAATTTCACAGACATACACCATGGATTACCAGATAGGTCGTTTTGTTTGAATTCCTAAGCAATTACTCTGCAGAAGTACAAAATGAGACTCCTTATTTGTAACTTAAAATTCTTAGAGAAGCATTATGGGTGAAAAGTCATTCATGTGATTCAAACACAGAATCACATTATGAGCCAGTTCACGACCAGCGGTGTAAACCGTATCCCTCCGTTTAGGGAGGGAAATAAAGGGTCATTCAGGGGCTACCTTCCCAAGAGTGAAAATTATATTCCAGTAAATCTGGAAGGAGGGCGGCATGTCCACTGAGTGAACCCAACACCTACAAAAACCACAGAGGAAGTGAACGTGGAGGGCGGTTTCCGTCTGGAGCGGTAGGGAGGGGAGGTCCCGGTAGGGTCGCTGTGCACAGCCGGTCCCGCATCTTCCCACGAGCTTGATTCACAGTTAAGCGACTCCGGCAAGGAAGGGGATGGGCCCCAGCTGGCTTCTCATAGTTCTCATCTCCAATGCTCTGCTTAACCCCGACTATGTCACTTTTTACCCCTTGGCTTATCTGCAAACCCCAGACTGTTAGCAGCATCTCTCCTCCAACTGCTCCCAGTCTTTCTAACCCATGACGTCATCCCTACAGCCCCGGGGTGGCTCCCTGAAGCTGCTCCCCTACCCTAGCGATCCACAGTTCCAGAACAGTGGCAGGCACATCGATAAAACACAGCCGTCCTGTGATTCGGGTTTCATTAAGCTTTTGAGGAAATCTTTCGCCGTAGACAGTTAGAAAAGGAAACGGAGCAAGGAAATAAAACAGCAGCTCATTAAAGTTGCACCAGAACCCAGGGCTGAACTCTACTCACTTGGAAAGTGTTGCTTAGGGGTCTGGGGAAGTCTGCAGGCTCTGTGGGAAAGGAGCGCTTCTCTCGTGAGCAGGAAATGGCAGTGGCGTTTAGATGAAGGGCAAAGGGTCACATCCAGGCACTAGGATATGAAATTAGGACAGTACGAAATTGTTCTAAGGATGTAAGTCCCTTACCTCACAACTTCCGAACCCCAGGGACTGCCTGGCTCACCTGAGACTGCTTGACCATCCCAAGACTCTTACCCGGCAGGCCTTCCCCTTTCTCCAAGAGATTCTTCCTTGAAAGAAGATACACTTTGGGGAAATAGCTTTTTTTTTTTTTTTTTTTTTTTTTGCGGTACGCGGGCCTCTCACTGTTGTGGCCTCTCCCGTTGCCGAGCACAGGCTCCGGACACGCAGGCTCAGCGGCCATGCCTCACGGGCCCAGCCGCTCCGCGGCATGTGGGATCCTCCCGGACCGGGGCACGAACCCGCATTCCCTGCATCGGCAGGCGGACTCTCAACCACTGGGTCACCAGGGAGGCCCTGGGGAAATAGCTTTTTACACAGACATGTATTGAGTCTACTCCTCACCAGGTGTCATGCTCCATGCTCTGGTGTACATTGCCCTGTTCCACGAGGATCCATTTGAGGTCAGAAAGAGGGGGTCTGCTGAGACCTTATGAGAGCCTGTAGAGAAGCCTCTGAGATGAGGTCCCAGTTTTACAAGCTGAGGCTTGGAGCAAATGAAGACACCTAGGTGCCTTCAGTGGAGGAGCTTATTCAAGTGCAGACCCTGGTTCTGCAGGTCTGTGCTGGGGCTTCAGATTCTCCATTTCTAATAAGCTTCTGGACCACTCTTCAGGCAGCCAGGTGCCAGGGCCTGGAGGAAGAGATGCCATCTCCACAGGTCACCACAGCCCTGGCCTTGGTGGGAAAGGGATGTAGCTGCCGGAGATGATCAGAGCTGTCAAAGGACCCTCAGACTGAGAACACTCAGCCCCCTACTTTTTCCCAGTTCAATCCCCTAAAGAGATTTTTCTTTTTTAATAAACCCAGTGATTAACAACTAGCTTGTTAGTTAAAGGCCTGAGGGACCCAGAGGGAGGCTTATGCTCTGCTACTCAGTTCATTAACTGGAGTAACAACCAATTTCAAGGTGATTATTGCTATTATAAGCTCTGATCAATTTTTTAAACATGTTTCCAGGTTTTGAAACGAAAGTGGGAATATTAGAGCAAGGAGAGCAGCTGTGTTGAGAATTAGTCATATCCTCAGATTAATATCTGATCTCTCCATCAAAGGGAACACAGGACACATTTAGTTAGGGTTCTAATTGTACCTCCAATAAACCTCCACCAGAGTGAAATATGAGCGCCCATAATTTTTAGTTTCAACTTCCTATACATAATCCATCTGACTGGATGGTCTCAAGCAAAGGCAGTTAAAGCAATTTGTTTCACTTATATAAAGGAATAAATCAGTGCTTAATTATGTGAGGTTTATTATGAACAGTGCTGGCAATCTGACCATATGCCATGACTTCATCTTTTTACATCAAGAAAAAATATGAGAATATACTGATTGCTTTTATGATTCCTTTCCCCTCTCCAGAGGGGCACATGGGGAGGAGGGTGGCATGCAATATGACCCAATGAGGAAAAGAAGGGGCCAGGAGCCCGCTGCTCTGAGCACCCAGCGGGGGGCCTGGGATGCATGCAGAATGGTGAGTGAACAGTTGCCATGGAGCAGAAGCAGGGAAACTTCACACCATCCTAAGTACCGCTTCCCATCATGAGAACAAGCCCCTCAAATCTCTTTCTATAGGACCTCGATGTCTTTCCTAAACCAGCATCCAATTGCCAGCATGCAGCAGAGGAGAGGAACACGGATTTGTTGTCAGAGATATGCGTCCAAATCTCTACTCCAGCTCTTACTAACTGTGTGACTTGAATAAGTGATATAACCCCTCTGATGTCCTGTTTCCCTAGCTGAAAAATTGGGATATCGGTGCCTCCTGTGCAGGGTCATATGGGGATTAGACATAATGGATGGATAACACCTGGACTATATTAAGTGCACAGAATAAGGTGACTATTACTATGAGAATTCCTCTGCTGTGGATAAATTGGAGACTGAGAGTTAATCATATCCACATCCTGTTGTCCTCAGTGAACTGGTGACACCAGTGACAATATTTCAAATTGTGCTTTTAACACCCTTGCCTTTCATGTCAGCTTCCAGGATCTGGGGCCAATTTCTCCACCTCTTTAGATTGCTGTGTGTCCCATAGCAGATTGGTGAACCTCTCTGAGGTCTATGTATAATATAGGTGAACGAGTTCATTTCCTTGTCTACAAACACAGGATGCGGAGAGGCTCTGAATGTATGGAGAAAGGGTGCTAAAGCCTTTGGGATCAGAACTGGGAGTGTGCAGGCTTACGCAGGAAAGACCTCACACCGGCTTGCTCAAGAGCTCCTACTGTGGCCCACAGACAGTTGCCCAGTTAGTGTACTTTCTTCCTTCCTCCTCAGTAAAAGAATCCAGTTGCAGATCTTAAGCTAAAATATGCCCTTGAAGTGGGAGTGGCCAATGATATGCAAATGGACACGGTTGAAGGGGGGTTCCAGAAAACCTCTCTGAGGGAGGGACACACAGCTGGCATCTCCCCCTTTTCCCTTCACTCCCCATCTAGGTGTGGAAAAGATGAAGACCTCAATCCAGAAGCTATGTTGGACCATGAGGCAGCCCTGCAGATGAAAGCCATATGCTAAGGATGGAGGAACAGGAAGATGGAAAGACCTGGGACCCTGATGACACCAGGGGGTCACCGTATTAGCGTAGACTGCTTGTCTCTTCGTCTATTACACATGAGAGAAAAAAATCATAACTTGGTCTTCCCTGGTGGTGCAGTGGTTGAGAGTCCGCCTGCCGATGCAGGGGACGAGGGTTCGTGCCCCGGTCCGGGAGGATCCCACATGCCGCAGAGTGGCTGGGCCCATGAGTCGTGGCCGCTGAGCCTGCGTGTCCGGAGCCTGTGCTCCGCAACGGGAGAGGCCACGGCAGTGAGAGGCCCACATACCGCAAAAAAAAAAAAAAAAAAACAAAAAACTCATAACTTGTATAAGCTACTGTTGTTTCCAATCTGTGTTATTAATAGCCAAATGCAATTCATTTTTGCATTTTTGTGCATGTCCTAAACAGACTTGCCTGGACCCTGGAAAAACAGTGTTCCAGATCTGTGCTGGAAATGCAAAGAGCTGAGCATTTTCCAACCCAAAGTTCTTAATAAACCAGTATGTTTCTCATAGATGGCTGTAAATGTGGATGTTCCTTCCAAAGAGAAGGATTTGTTTAATTTCATAATACTCTAGATTGTCATAAACACCCCAAAGGCACACCTTCCTCAAGATTTCTAGCTTAACTGGCTCCACGTTCTGAAGCTTATGAAGTCACCAGTCACCGACTCTGCTTTTCATCCCTCACCAAGGCAGCCTGAAACTCTCTACTAGACACTGCAGCAAAATAAAACATTCTTGAAAACATTAAGGGCTGATGAACCGGTTTGGATTTTCTCCAATCCTCTAGACTTTCTCTCCTCCTGGTAGATCTAAAGCAAAGGCCAGTCACTTTGAAATGAAGGCATTTGATTTGAGGCCATCACACATTGATTTATCTAGCAGAAGGGGCTTGCATTTTTCAACCCAGAGCAAAGAGCTTCCATACCGCTCTACGACCCCTTGGTGTGGGACAATGGGTCTTGGCAACAAAATTGAATATACTGCCCCATTTCTCACTCCCATGGAGAGGCAACAGAGATGGCCTGACTTGCAAAAATAGCTATTCAGCACTGGAGAAATATATAAATCCAAAGAAATCCAAATCCTAGTTAGTTTCCTTCACCATACCACACTTTAGGAAACTAAAGTAGAGAGAGAGAGAAATAAAGACAGAATCCATCTGAACTTTAATGAGTCATTCAATACCCATCCAGGAACATTTCCATGTTGTCTTAAATTTGCTTATGTTATATTGCTGATATAGTATATCAGCAATATAATCCATGGATATAATATGGATTGACTGACACTTAACAGGTGGAAATTGACTGTTCAGCAACCTTCAAGAGGGCAAACAGGCTGGTTCCGTATTTCTGTCCTGGTGTTATTTAAAATCTTTATAAAATTATAAAAGAATAACTTTTTTAACATGGGCAAATGCAATATCTGGGGCCAATTGTTCATATCTAGAAAAGTAGACATAAAATTTACGATACCTTTATTTGATTAGAGAAAATGGTTCATCTGAACACAGACTGGTATATAACAGAGAAAAGTGCAAAGGGATACAAATACAAAATAAAGACACTGCTAGAAAAACACATGGCTGGAGAAAGAGGCAAAGGAGACCATTAGCTGCTCTGAATTCTCCAGTGATAATACAAGACTGTATTAAATGAACTACCAGCTGTCTACTAATTCTTTCCCTAACCAAGGTAACAGGTAAACATTCTGTTTGACATCTAGAGCACACCCTGAAAGCTCCAGGTTCTGAATATAGGGGTCAGTGATCCAGAATTCCACTTCCTACCTCTAGACGACCAAAAGGTGATTAGTGGGACCAATAGACCCCTAGCAAGAAGATCCCAGTCCCACCTTCCACAGTCTCTGGCCGGAATTTAACAAGGCATGAATTTACACAGCAAAGTAGATTTTTTCATTAAGTAGTTAATTAAACTCTTTTGAAAAAATTGATCAATAGAGCTGATAAATTCAACACAAATTAGAGCCTTAACTAATAAAAACAGTAGCCTTCAGCTCAAAAATACCAAACAAAAATCTTACAATGCCCACCTCCTCACATACATTCACACACACACATACACACCATTTGGGCTATCAAATGCGTACAAATTGCTACTCAGCACGAAGGCCCATCCTAATGACTACAGGGCTGTCCCTTCTCTGTCCCCTCTCCTGGGACTGGGCACCCCCATAGACTCTCACCTACCCCCTCCATCGCCCACAGACACACACACACACATATTAATTACCCAACTCTAGTCCTAAATTTCCTCTATGTGATTAAATAGTATGGAGGGGGACTTAGAACCTGAAAATGTGAATATAAGAGAAGCCAGATCTCAGTCTAATATGCACTGGAAGGCATGGAGAGTCTGGGCCACCTCTGCTTCTGGGGGCAGATCCACTTCTGGGTCAAATTAACATCTTCTCCAGTTTTTTACACTCATGTGTTCAGTAAATTAATAGCTCCCTGCCTTTACCTGGAAATCTCAAAGTAGAATTTCCTCTATGTGCATCTTTGTGCTCCTTAGAAAGTATTAGGTTTCCCAAAACTATAATCATATGCTCAGAAATGGCAGCAATATTTCAGAGG
Source organism: Mesoplodon densirostris (assembly GCF_025265405.1). Taxonomy (NCBI): domain Eukaryota; kingdom Metazoa; phylum Chordata; class Mammalia; order Artiodactyla; family Ziphiidae; genus Mesoplodon; species Mesoplodon densirostris. The sequence goes on from NC_082674.1 coordinate 57,751,910, forward strand.
ATGAATTTTGTAGCACTTGATCCTTAGCCCTCCCCCATACACAAACACACCATGTCTTAGTAAATTATATCAAAAATAGGCTTTTTAATACTACTTTGTTCTCAATTACAAAAAATACTTATAAAATATTTGAAAATTATAAGAAAACATACCAAAGATTTTATATCCATATATATATATGTGTATATATATATATATATATGTGTATATATATATATATATATATATATATATATATATATATATGCCCTTGATCAGAGAGATAGACCCTATTAACATTTTAGTGTTTCTTTTTCCATTCATTTTAGAAAAGGTATAAACATGTGATTTTTTTTTTTAATGTATGCCGCTCTGTAGCCCATTTTTCCCCAAGGAATACATACTGAACATTTTTCTGTGGCATTAAATATTCTTCTACAAAGTTATTTTGAGTGACTGGATAATATTCTAGCATATTCCTTACCATTTAAATGAAAGTTAAAAGATTTACTTTAACCCAGCTTCTCTTATTGAATATTCAGATTATTTCTAATTTTCTTACCTTTAGAAACATTGCTTCAATGCCTGCCCTTAGAGGTAAGTCATTGTTCACATTCAGTATGATTTTTTCTGGGACAAATTGCTAGATGTTAAGTGATTGAGACAAAGGATGGGAACAAATTTTAAATGGTGATACATGTTGTCAAAGTGCCCTGTAGATAAATTATACCAATAACACTCCACCATTAATATAGGAAATCACCCCAAAGTAAGGGCAATCTCCCTATGTCCTCATAAGGTTTATTAGTTTTTCTCTCTCTGTGACAATTTTTTAAGGCATATCAATTAAAATTTAATTTTTTATTGCTAGTTAGAGTGAACCCTTACTATTCGTTTGCACATGGTCCATTTGTATTTCTTCTTTGTGAATTATTTATTTGTGGTCTTTACTCATGTTTCTATTAGAGGAAGAGAGTATTTGTCTCTTTATTTGGTTGGTAAGACTGTGGTACACATCAGTTTAGTAAGAATATGCACCTTTTAGCCAACATAAAGAATATGCATATGTTTTTCCCAGTTGTTTGTCCTTTAACTTTCCTCACAGTTTTCATATATAGAAATGTTGGAAGGTTTTTGTAGCCAAATATCCTTTTTATCTGTTTTAAAAGTTGTTTTTATAAAGTTTTCCTCTGCCTCATATCATCATTTATTATATTCACCATCTTTTTCTCCCATTACATGTATTGGTTTGCTTTTAGCCTACACATTTAATCCATCTGAAATTTATTTTGCCATAATGAAAGGAAAGGCCCTTCTGCTCCATTCTAAATGGTTATCCACGAGCCCCAACTTATCCCACTGATAGACACGCATTCACTACTTTATTTATACGGCACTATATTAGGGCTTTAATTTTAGCATAATGATTAAGAGCTTGGGTTTTGGAGTCAGACACACCTGGTTTGAATTCACCCCTCCTACCCCTAAGATCTCAGGCAAGTTCCCCAACCTTTTTAAGCTTCAGTTTTCTCCATTGCAAAGCACTTAGCACAGGACCTTGCACATATTAAGTGTTCAATAAATATTAGGCAGCAGCAACATTTTCAACAAGATCTTGGAATGACCACCCAAATTCTACATCTGCATCTGATTTGTTGTCACCACAACATTGAAGAATAGTTTGGGCAATTTCCCCAACAGCCGGAAGCAGCCTTCCTCACTTCAACCATGCCATGTAGAGCCCAGTGACAATTCAAGAGGAGCCGGACTCACTGCATTTGTTCACAAAGCTCCTGGCCTCCCTTTCTCCTCCTGCCTATCAGAAGAAACCACCACAGGCCAACAGCAGAGCAGGAGGGATTCCCAACCACAGGTCAACACCTTCCCTCCTGCAAAACACAGGCTCTGCTCCAGTTCTTCATCTCCCTAACTCAGAGCGGAACACTCGCTTCCCTCCATGGCTTGAAGGATTTATTTTTCCTTAAGGAACAACTCATGTCATTATACTTGGAGAGCTGGATAGTTTGGAATCCAGGGGAAAAGGGAAGTGGGGGAGATAACTCCAGGGTAAGATACTCAGAGAGTTTGCAATGGTTGTGCAATTAATTCAGTCAATTGTCTTGATCTCGGATGATTTCTAAAGACTAAAAAACCCCTACCTGGCTACTAAAGAGCCAAGCACTTAAATCTGAGGCATAAATCAGATCTTGGTAATGAAGTTCGCCACCTCTCTCTTAAATCATTACATTCATTCTGATATTTCTTTAACATGGAGGTGGGAGGCAGCTTGATGTATGGTAGAAAGAACTCAGTATTTGGAGTCAGACATAGCTGAGTTTGAAGAATCCCAATTCCAACACTCACCTGCTGTGTGAACTTGAACAAGAGAATGAGTTTGCCCATCTATAAAAGATGGAGATAAAGATCTAACCTCACAGAGTTGTGGTGAGGATTAAATCCCCTAACATAAAGATGCTCATGAATGGTAGGATTTGTTACCTGTAACCATTGGCACTTCTGTATATATTCTCTGAGTTAAGGTCCTAGGATTTGAGAGCTGGAAGGGAGATTGGTCCAATCATCTGACCCTTCATTCCACACATGAGAAATTGAGACTCACCAAAGAGGTCAAAAGATACTTCTAAGCCATACAAATACCTGTCCACCCCCATCACCTGTCTTCTAGTCTAGTTCAGTTTAGCATTTATTTTAGCATCTACTATATGCCATATGATGAAGCATAAAATGAAGATAGAGCCTCCGCCCTAGGGTGGCTCAAATTCCAGTTCCCCGCTGGGTGTGCACTCTCCCCCATTAGATCATAAATTCCTCAACAAGGAAGACTATGCCTGCCACCACCTTCTAGAGCCCCATGGGAGCCAAAGCCCTATGGTGCATACAATAGGGTCCCAATGTATTTTGGAAACAAGAACTGACATATGTCTTTATCGCCTCATGTCAGGTCTGCTCCAGATGGAGAATATTCCCAGGTAACCTAGGGCCCACAGTACATAACTTGTCTTATCCTCTAGGGTTCCATTCTCTCCTTAGCCTCTGTCCAGCCCCACAAGAGGAACAGTACAAGAATCAGACTCCGTGGCTTCCAGGCCTCTCATCACACCATCTCTTCTGTCTCTCTCTGCTAACCTAGAAAAATACACCAGATAATGTAGAACAGCCCACTCTCTGAATAACAGGAAAGAGCCTCATGAATACATTCCCCTTCTGGGTACCAGTGACATGAAGGCATTATAATTAAGTGCTTGACTTCATTATCTCTTCTTTCTGAGCCTCCCCTGCTTCATCACTTTTATCCATCAGCCTTCGATTGCCTTTGCTTTCAATGTCTACCGCACTCTCAATTGATGCCTACAAAGAATTCTCTAGAAGCCAGGTCTTTCTGGCCAAGTATCCTGGGGTCCAAGTGGCTCCTTCATTTTGGCAGATGGTGGCCCATGACTTCCTGAGTCCTCTAGTCAGCACCAAGGAGATTGCAAACCACTTCCAAATTGCTTACTCCCTCTGTGCATATTCTCATCTTCTTCCTCTGGCTTCAGTTGAGAGAGCCATGGAGTGAGGTCTCTCTGCCTCTGAAGAGGATCTACCTCTGCCCATAGCCATAATTTGATGCCTCTCTCTGGGATACATAGAGGGAGTTATTGAGCCAAGAGTTTATTATCAAGCTTAGCATAAACATACAGTGAGGAAAGCTGAGTGCAAAACCAAATGTTCCAAGTGTTCCTAATTCCATGTATTTTGAAATGCCTGAAGCAGAAATTTTATGGAAGAGGGAGAAAGACTCTTCCCTGGTGGTAAATTAAAGATATATCTCTTTAGCTTTGGATCACCATCAGGCCCCTAAAGTCAACTAATCCGATTCTCTCTTTATTTTCTCATTGTATTCTTACCAACAAGGCTGAGCTTCATTTTCATAGTCTAGGAAGCCTTGCTAAAAAGCTTCTCTGTTCTGAGGCTCCCTCTGAAACACGTCTTCCCTTCCAAGGGTAATGAACTCCTTGATAATAAACGCCTCGCTTTAATGCACGCTCTCTGGTTTCCAGGAACTGCCTTATAATTACACGGCTCTGGATTGCATGTCAGAGGTTTGCTTTGCCTTTAATATTTTATGAAGAAATTCAGATTTTGACAGTAAAAATATTTAACCCAGAGGACCCGAAACCCAGACTATTATTTTGTAAAGTAGCCATCTAGCTGCACATTTGTGCATGGCTGGCTCTCCCCATTGCATACTCACTCTCTTTGATACTCTCTGAACAGACCCAACCACATGCTGTCCAGATGGAAACCTGGCTGTATCATTACATTATATTGAAATAACCCAATACCACCTGTTTCTGTTGGGGCTCCTGCCAACACTTTCTCATAAAACATTTATTTTGCTAATATTTTAGTTGGTCACCACAGAAGGACACTTGAAGTTAAAGATTTACCATGTGTTGCAGCCACTCAGAACCAGGAGAGGCAAAAAAATAAAAAGCCCTTTGAAACCAGGCAGCAGGGTTCAAGAACAAATGTCTATGTATTGTTTCCAAAGGTGGATGCCTCACCTAGCATGATGTCATCACGGGCGTGGGGATTTCAAAACAAGGTTTTCTTGGCAATCTTCATAGAAAGAATTATTCTAGTGTCTTTGGTGCTCATCCTTGGATCGTAAAAATAGTTTCCCCTCTGTAAGGAGACTTTCCTGCTTCTTGGCAAATTTTCCTTCTCCCAAAATGTTGCATTTGTAAATAAGTTCATGGAGATAGGGAATTGATTCATTTGACATATAGGAACACAGGCATATATTATTTTCATTCCATCAACAAGAACGGGATGGAAACTGGTGTTACCTACTTTTTTTTTTTTTTTTTTTTTTTTTGCTGTATACGGGCCTCTCACCGTTGTGGCCTCTCCCGTTGCAGAGCACAGGCTCCAGACGCGCAGGCTCAGCGGCCATGGCTCACGGGCCCAGCTGCTCCGCAGCATGTGGGATCCTCCCGGACCTGGGCATGAACCCGGGTCCCCTGCATCGGCAGGCGGACTCTCAACCACTGTGCCACCAGGGAAGCCCTGGTGTCACCTATTAAGAACTGATACTGAACCTGAGGTTAAAGTCGTTAGGTGCCCTTGGAAGCAGATGCAATGAAATTCAGGATTGAGCACCCGGTTGGAATCCTTTGGTCAGGAGACATAACCTCAACAAAGATGTTCAGGGTTTTACTCCTCTTTTTCTGTCCCTTGCAACTACATATTTGCTTGTCAAAAAATATAGAATTAAAGCCTAACTAGCCCAAAGATTGGGAGGCCATTGGAATAGTTTGCCAAGGGTGTCACTTGGAATTGCTTGCACCTAGTTGCACCTTCAGAAGAAAGACCTTAAACGTCTACCTCCTGTGCTGCTGCAACTGAACCCAGCTTCCCTGCTGGTTTTAGCTTCCGCCAGCATTACTATCTTCATTCTCTCCTATACGCTGAACCCCCTCTCCAAAATGAAGGCTGGAGGACTAAGGAAAACACACAAAGAGATTAATGGGGTTTGGCTGCATATGCTCAACTTCTCCAGTCTTTTGGCTTGCATGGTGCCTGGAATCTCCATGAGATTTTCCCAGAATTCTGATTCACTGCTAAGCGGTCTTCCTTTCTATTATTGTAATTAGCGATGCAATTAGAAAGGTTAACTGCATGGCCTTTCCAACCTTTTCCCCTGAGTTAATTAGGAGGTGGGGTCTTCTCCTGTCCTTCTAGACTGACTCCTCACTTAAAATCAGAGGAAGGAAAAAGAAATGATGCTAGCCTGGAGTTCCACTCATGCAACATGTCCATTTTTTCAGCTCATGGAGCTGTTTTACACCTAAGTGCCCACTTTGCATTGTAAAAATAATTTACATTTTAGATATTTGTTTTAAAAGTCAACTTCTAACCTGTAATGACTGTAGATATAGATTAAGAATCCAAAGTAGGGGCCTCCCTGGTGGCGCAAGTGGTTGAGAGTCCGCCTGCCGATGCAGGGGATACGGGTTCGTGCCCCGGTCTGGGAGGATCCCATATGCCGCGGAGCGGCTGGGCCCGTGGGCCGTGGCCGCTGGGCCTGCGCGTCCGGAGCCTGCGCGTCCGGAGCCTGCGCTCCGCAACGGGGGAGGCCACAACAGTGAGAGGCCCGCATACCGAAAAAAAAAAAAAAAAAGAATCCAAAGTAAAGCAATGTACCTCTCTTGACAGCTCCCATTCATGTTCACGTAGCCTCCCTGAAGATAGATAATCATGTAATTAAGCGATCCATTTTTCAGCATATATATGCTGTACAAAAGATAGTGATACAATGAATCCTAGTGTGTGCTTTGGTTCAAAGTAGGAAATACTGAATAATCACTATTTTTTATGAGAGCACTTGACTTCTGAATTGATATTTCCAGCCAACAGATTATAATTATTGTTCAAAGAGGTGTTGAATACAGTACAGATAACCCAAAGATGGCCCATCTGTTATTCACTGTTACAGTTTATGTCCAACTGACAACATCAGCTGACTGCCTTAGAAAGGGCAGAAAGAGTCACTTTTGGCTTTCTGTCAATACCAGCCCTGATTTTATTTTTTCCTTTTCTAAGATCGTGAATTTAAATTCTTCAGACTGACATGAACTCATAAATAACACTTGCGAATTTGCATCTTTCTACTTAAAGAGAATTTCAACATTCTGGATGGCATGAAGCAGGACAAGTGGTATCTCGGTAACACTGAGGCTGCTCCCCAAACAGAAAAGTTTCCCTTGAGTAGAGTTGCCAGATTCAGCCAACAAAAATACAAGATACCCAGCTAAATTTGAAGTTCAGAAGTGGGTATATCCCATACAGCAAATTATTCATTGTCAACCTGAAATTCAAATGTAACTGGGCATCCAGTAGCTAATCTGGCAGTTCTATACCTGAGAACTCAGTCTCTGATGCTGATTTGCCCTATTCATCTCTTTTTTACCATTTCTAGAGAGAAAAACATCAAATATGGGCAGCTACAGCAACCAACATCCCCAAGTTGCTGATGGCTGAAAACTAGGAGTGCTAAGAAGTCAGTATCCATCATCCTTCCTGTTGTTTATTAGTTACTGATTGTACTGTTTCCCTTCTCGTGATTACACAGCTCTCTTAATCACTGCCTCGATTCCTGGAATCCTTTATCAAGAGCAAGGACAACTCTGTCCCCTCTGAACAAGGAAAAATGTGAAACTGATGCTAATATTTAAAAGCTTTTTGTTTACCGTGCCAGCATCTATCATGGGGGGTGCCTTGTGTGGATTTATCATGAGAAAAGCTCAAGGAGATGTAGCGGTTTCTGACACAGTCACAGCTGTTCTTTGTGAGCACTGGAAGTGTGCCCTTCCCTTCCCAAAATTGTCCTCCCACCGCTCTAAACTCAGACCTAAACCAGGGAAAAGGAGCTGTCATGGTGGGCAGAGAGCCTTGAGGCTGGAGGCTGCAGAAGGAAGATACCCCATGGTAGGGTCACCAGGGCAGAAAAGCATCCTGGCATTGAAACAGCAAAAACTCCTCCTTCACCATTGGCCACCCCGCCTTTCCAAGACAGTGAACGAAAGAAAGTCTTCCTGGTTCTGCCCTTTCCCCGTGCCATAGGGGGCCGCCATTGACTAAATCTGAAGTGATAGCTTATCACAGGAAAGCAAAGCTAAGAATCCACATTAAAGCAGGAAACCAAGAGGCGGGACCTGAAAACATGACTCTTTTCTTTATAGTACTATTACATTGATAAGAGTCTATCGCAGTTTGAAATGTTTCCATGACACATTTCAGACGTTTTATATTCATCTGTACATTCAGAGTTAAAAGAGCATGTTCACTTACTTCATTTTCTCTCGCAGGGATTTATGGCTCAAAAGAAACTTAAGAGCACTTGGATCAATCTCTAAAAGGCATGGAACGGTTTTGCTGGCCAAGTGGTTCTCAAAGTGTGGTCCCCAACCGGCAGCATTAACATCACTTGGGGGTCTTGTTAGAAATGCAAATTTCTGGGCCTCACTCCAGACCTGCTGACTAAGAATCTTGGTTGTAGCAAGACCTCCCAGGGATTCCTATGCCCCCAGTGGTTTGAGAACCACGTCCCTAGCCTACTAGAGACTGCCAGAGTAGCTTGAGTACCTCTTCAGTATCGGACCCACTCAGTGGCACTTTCAAGAACTGTTTGTAGAGTGTTCATCTCTCTCTGCCAGTGTTGGGATTGGCATTTCAGATTTCTGTGCCAGACTTAAGAACAGACCACTAAGGTAGTTGTTTGCCAAATTAAGAAAATGGTCTCCGTTTATTGCTCTTCACACCCCCCTCTCCATGAGACACACACACACACTGCCTCTGCCCATTTCGGGGTCTCTCCGCCAGCCCCTCAAGCCCCACTCTGGGGACATCCTGCCTTCCCTCTCCACACCCTCTTCTAGAAAATGCAGTCCCCCGTAAGCTGAACTCTCACTCAACCCCCATTTACCCCTCTTCTGTTTCCAACTTTTTCTGTTTCCAAAGTGCCTTTTTCTCATGTACAGTCTCACACTTTGCACCATGTTTCATCCCAAACCCAGCATCCATCTCAGAACCTCTATACCCCAGCTCTCACTCCTTCCCACTCTCACCCTGTGCCCATTTTCTCTCCCACATACTATCCCCTTTCCCACAGGGCAGCCAGAATCTCCATTTCTGGCTGCCCATTCCCGATTTCCACTGTTTTCCAGATGGCTCTTGTTCTCAGTCCCTGGAGGGGGATTGCTCCCCGAGACCAAATTCTCTCTCCCCTGCTCTGATATCACCAGTCTCTGGCTTATATTTCTGCTGTGATGGAAATATTTTTCTCTGAGGCCACGGTCTTCTCCAACTTTTATACTCCTCTCTTTTTATTATCCATCCACTAGTTCCCTTTTAAAATATATTTAAGTAAATAAGATAGTTGATTTGAAGGGAAATATTAGCGAGATCATTATTCAGGTGATCTGAGAATAAACCACAAATTTTGGAGGTGGTAACAGAGCAAAATATGGTGTAAAACACTGATGTAACAGGAGGCAAGGGCATTTCAGGAAGCAGGAAATGTTAAATATTGTGAGAAAAGATCCCGGGGTAGAGACCAGCATGTTTCTTTTTTTCTTTGTAACATCTTTATTGGAGTATAATTGCTTTACTATGTTGTGTTAGTTTCTGCTATATAACAAAGTGAATCAGCTATACGTATACATATGTCCCCATATCCCCTCCCTCTTGCATCTCCCTCCCACCCTCCCTATCCCACCCCTCTAGGTGGTCACAAAGCACTGAGCTGGTCTCCCTGTGCTATGTGGCTGCTTCCCACTAGCTATCTATTTTATATTTGGTAGTGTATATTTGTCCATGCCTCTCTCTCACTTCGTCCCAGCTTACCCTTCCCCCTCCCCCTGTCCTCAAGTCCATTCTCTAGTAGGTCTGCGTTTTTATTCCCATCCTGCCCCTAGGTTCTTCATCTTCAATCTTTTTTTTTAGATTCCATATATATGTGTTAGCATACAGTATTTGTTTTTCTCTCTCTGGCTTACTTCATTCTGTATGACAGACTCTAGGTCCATCCACCTCACTACAAATAACTCAATTTCATTTCTTTTTATAGCTGAGTAATATTCCATTGCATATATGTGCCACATTTTCTTTATCCATTCATCTGTCGATGGACACTTAAGTTGCTTCCATGTCCTGGCTACTGTAAATGGTGCTGCAATGAACATTGTGGTACCTGGTACATGACTCTTTCTGAATTATGGTTTTCTCAGGGTATATGCCCAGTAGTGGGATTGCTGGGTCGTATGGTAGTTCTATTTTTAGTTTTTTAAGGAACCTCCATACTGTTCTCCATAGTGGCTGTGTCAATTTACATTCCCACCAACAGTGCGAGAGGGTTTCCTTTTCTCCACACCCTCTCCAGCATTTATTGTTTGTAGATTTTTTTGATGATGGCCGTTCTGACTAGCGTAAGGTGATACCTCATTGTAGTTTTGATTTGCATTTCTCAAATGATTAGTGATGTTGAGCAACCTTTCATGTGTTTGTTGGCAATCTGTATGTCTTCTTTGCAGAAATTTCTATTTAGATCTTCTGCCCATTTTTGAATTGGGTTGTTTCTTTTTTTGATATTGAGCAGCATGAGCTGCTTGTATATTTGGGGGATTAATCCTTTGTCAGTTGTGTCATTTGCAAATATTTTCTCCCATTCTGAGGGTTGTCTTTTCATCTTGTTTATGGTTTCCTTTGTTGTGCAAAACCTTTTAAGTTTCATTCCCATTTGTTTATTTTTGTTTTTATTTCCATTTCTCTAGGAGGTGGGTCAAAAAGGATCTTGCTGTGATTTATGTCAAAGAGTTTTCTTCCTATGTTTTCCTCTAAGAGTTTTATGGTGTCTGGCCTTACATTTAGGTCTTTAATCCATTTTGAGTTTATTTTTGTGTATGGTGTTAGGAAGTGTTCTAATTTCATTACTTTACATGTAGCTGTCCAGTTTTCCCAGCACTACTTACTGAAGAAGAGAGCAGCATATTTCTGCAGACCACAGTGGGCAGCCAGTATGGGAAAACTAAAGAGAAGTTTCCAGTAAAACAAAGATTTTGAACCTTTTTTAGGTCAAAGACCACTCTGGGAATCTGATGAAATCCAAAGACAGTCTTCCAAAAAAAAAGCCCAAACAAGCAAAAATTTTCATTTAAATACAGGCATTGGGAAGGACCCATGAAGTCCAATGGTAGATAAGGTCCAGAGACCCCAGGTGAAAAAATGTGATAGGTATGGAAAGATAGGTTTAAGTTTCACTCAAAAAAGGATCAATGCTAGAAAGTGCAAGAGAACTTGGGCTTCATCCTGAGTACAGAAAGGTTTTTGGAGGGATGGTGTGTGTTTTAGGATGCCCAGTTTTGTTTACTGTATTTAACACAACTCATGTCCAACCTTCAGTATGCTTTTGTAAAATCCATGTTTTGATTTCAGAAACTACAGGCCAGCTATGTTGGCTTGAAGCCAGAAAAACTAGGCACTAACATATTTTGAATATGATGTCACAGATAGAGTACAGGAAACGATTATCACTGGGCAGATAAAAGGAAAACATCTTAAAAGGGAATATAAACTTCTTAACCTACTCTAGAGGCATCATGGTGAAAAGTTCCATGCATCAGAGAAACAAAACTCAGTAATGTGTGTAAGGAGTGGTTTGCACGTGTGTGAGGTTAGAGAAAAAGCCACACCTGGATTACAAATGTACTGCTTCTGTCCGTGAGTGCTATTCTACCAATCCTGAAACAATAAAATTATCTTTTTTGTTTCTTCAATGTGATAGTATTGGTTAACACATTTTAAGACATTGCTAGATGCCAAGCACTTCACATGCATTATCTTATTTAATCCCCTCTGTTACCCTATGAAGCCAAGGAGACCCAGAGAGCTTAAGCAAAGAATGGTTAAATCATTATCCTGGTGATAGTGATTCTGAAGGTGGTGTGGGCTAGACCAAGATGAAATCAGGTCTCTAGAGGTCCCGTTCTGAACACCATCCTGGATCCAGCAATAGTTGTCTCTCCCAAAACCCAATGTGGCTCAAAATCTGAATTCCCTAGTCAGACTGTTTTCCAACCAGACCCACAATCCATAATTGGATTATGCTGTTGCAATCTGAGAAATAGGAAAGTGCAAATGGTCGATATAATGAGCACACATTAAACTCCTCAGAAAGAACAACATGGTCTTTCAAGGAATTCCTATAAGCAAGTTTCATTTGAAGACAAGAACTGAAAAGTTAGGCAGAGCATCAAGGACATGATCATTGCCTTTAGAGCTTGGTTGTTTTCCCCCAGTATTCGCCCCTTCACTTGTTTCCCCAGAGAAAATATGCAGGTACTCACTTATTAAAAATCAGCTTGCACCCTGGTCTACCCCAGAGTAAGACCAAATGGCTACCACGGGATTGAGAGGAAAATGGAGTCATTTCCGTGAAATTCCCAAGAGTGTTTTTTGGCTTTTAAGAGCAATGAAATCACTTTATGCTGGTAATTTATTATTTCCACCAGTTTTTCAAATATTTGTCTACATGTTGAAAAATTAGCCCTTATTCAAACAAGTTACTGCTTTTAGAGCAAAAGCATGCTAAATATTCAGTGAAACTGGGACTCTAGCAAAAGGATCCGCAGAGAGAGGAATCAAAGACACATGCTTTCTTTCTCCTTAGTTAAGCAAACTAAAAAATAATAATAATAATAAATAAAAGCTTGTGCCTCTCTCTGACAGGCATTGGGTTTTACAGCCTGGACTAGATGCCTAACCTCAAGGAAGGAGGTTGATTTCATCCGAACACCACTCACTGGACCATCGCCCTGAGCTTCCATGCTAAGTGGGTTCAATCATTTCTGAAAATGATGGTCCAGGCTGGTCTTTGTTTTTTCCCTGGTATTCTTAGTCTCAGACAATAACCGTATGAAGACTTAAACCTTAGTAATTGTAGATTGTGGCTGGTGTTATCCAAAAGAAGAAAAGTTTGTTGTTCATCCAGTTATCATGTTATAGATATTTTCTATCACTACTGTTATAGCTGTCATGTTTTTGTGGATAATTTCCTCCTTTCTATCCAAGTCATAGATGTGCCATTAGATGGGAAGAGAGGGGACATGGGAAGGGACAGTAGGGTGCATAGGAGAAGGAAAGGACTATTTACTGGATGCTTCCTGACTTACTGTAGGGAAAAACGTGAATGCAAGAGACCGAGCTATTACACCCAGTAGTGTAACATTCTCCCTTCTAGAACTTCTGTGCTCTTAGTAAAAGCAGATGGAGACATGACTGAGATTGAGTAGCTTTTCCTCCTGGAAAACAAGGTCAATGATACATTATATACCTCTTACTAAACTAAATATTTCCATACTATACCCAGCAAGCAGTCCTTCAACAGGGAAAATCTTGTCAAAGGAAAAAGAGTTATATAACTTCTTCAAAACTGAGGGAAGATCAGAGAAAATGTGAAAATACTCAAAGAATTAAACTGTGTAAATAAATACAATAATTCATACTAACAGCCTCTGAACCCTCACTCATACTGTAGCTGATGCCTGGAAGCCAAAGTTCCCACTCAGCATTAGCACCAAACACATCATCATCCAGGGGATTATTTTCCCCCATTGTCTGTTTATCCTCAACTACCCTCAGTATTCAGCACACAGGAAGTGCCCAATAATTACTTTTTGAATAAACAGGAAATGACCTCATAGAACATCTAGCAAAAACATGGGATTCTTTTTAGTAATTATCAGGTTTTTGGATGTGTTAAAAGTATAAAAAAAGATCTGGTTTGGGTCAGCAAGTTCAATAAATCGGCCCCATAAAAGGAGTTTGAGGAGAGCCTTTTCCATTGACTTTTTCTTCACATTAAAAATGTCTCTGAATTTGACAGTAGGTATCAAGAGATTTGGAAAAGTTCATGCCTCTTGCCCGAGTAGCTCATCTTCCAGTTATCTACCCCAAGGAAGTAATAAGAGGTATGAATAAAGATTTATGCATGGAGATGTTCATCACAGCACTATTTAGAATATCCATGGATGTACATGTCCAGCCACAGGTCAAGTTTAAATTAATCTGGGATCAGGGTACAGCCATGCAGTGGCATATCAGTGACCATTAAATGTGATGTTTTGTAAAGATTTTCAAATGGCATGGAAGACATATAGTGATAAAAAAGCAGGACACAAGGCAATTGACATACAATATGATCCCAAATCTACAGGAGAGAGAGAACTCTAGGAAGAGAGAGACACATAAAGACAAAAACAGAAGTTAATATTCCATGATATAAAAGTTATGAAGTTATGGGTGACTTTTTTCTTTCATCTTTTTTTTTGTATTTCCCAGTTACCCAAATTGCTTTTATAGTTAGAAACAATGGGAGTTTTTAAAGTCTGAGTTGTTAAGAGTTTAAACCAGGTTAGGAAGTCTAATCATGGGGGAAAAAACATAATTCTAAATTCCAGTAGTTTCAGTTATAATGATTAAAACCAAGGTTCCAGTAACCTGCTACCACAGAATCTCTACAGTTTTCCTATGTTTTCTTCAAAGCTTCTATACAATCTCCCAAATATCCAACCACTTATGATCTGTGTGAAAACAGGAGCTAATAACTATAAGGACTTGCTCAGGAAGGGAAGGTGGCAAGGGGAGTTCAGGAGAGTCAAATCCCAGCCCTAGTTTCCCATTGATTCACTGGGTAAGTCCCTTTACCCCTTCAAGCTCCTTTGTGTCATTTGAGAGTGTTAGACTAGGTGACTTCCAAGCTCCCTGCAGCTTTAAAGTCCGTGAAATAATTATCTCTTTTCCTGCCCTGTCCATGCCCTCCTAGGTGGTCACCACTGAATAAATTGCATTTGAAACATGGTAGACCTCAACTGTTCCTGAGTGAAAGAATGACTGTCCGGTAACCCTAAAGAACAAGAGAGGTCAACCACACACATTTTTTTTTTTTTTTTTTTTGCAGTTCGCGGGCCTCTCACTGTTGTGGCCTCTCCCATTGCGGATCACAGGCTCCGGATGCGCAGGCTCAGCGGCCATGGCTCACGGGCCTAGCCGCTCCAAGACATGTGGGATCTTCCCGGACCGGGGCACGAACCCGTGTCCCCTGCATCCGCAGGCGGACTCTCAACCACTGTGCCACCAGGGAAGCCCTCACACACTCTGGCTATTCAACAGTCTTCCTCCTGCCTCTGAACCTAAACAACGCAATCTTCTTAGAGTCCTGTTCTCCCCACAGGTGTGATTTTTAATGGACTGTATTCACTTTTATCATTAGGGAAACCAGATATGTCCTCAAGGACAAAGACCCTCAGCCTTTTCTGGGACACTGTTACCTTTGAGAACCTGTGAAAAACATTGACCTCTCTTCAGAAAAGTGTTCTTTCATATCAAATTTTTGCTAATCACTTTATGGACTTAGATAGCTTAAAGTTCTTAGTGGCCTTTGGAAACAAGGTTAAAAATCCCTGGTGAAAGATGAATGGATAAAGAAGATGTGGCACATATATACAATGGAATATTACTCAGCCATAAAAAGAAACAAAATTGAGTTACTTGCAGTGAGGTGGATGGACCTAGAGTCTGTCATACAGAGTGAAGTAAGTCAGAAAGAGAAAAACAAATACCGTATGCTAACACATATATATGGAATCTAAAAAAAAAAAGGTTGTGATGAACCTAGGGGCAGGATGGGAATAAAGACACAGACATAGAGAATGGACTTGAGGACAGGGGGAGGGGGAAGGGTAAGCTGGGACGAAGTGAGAGAGTGGCATGGATATATATACACTACCAAATTTAAAATAGAAAGCTAGTGGGAAGCAGCCACATAGCACAGGGAGACCAGCTCAGCTCAGTGCTTTGTGACCACCTAGAGGGGTGGGATAGGGAGGGTGGGAGGGAGATGCAAGAGGGAGGAGATATGGAGATATATGTATACATATAGATGATTCACTTTGTTATAAAGCAGAAACTAACACACCATTGTAAAGCAATTATACTCCAATAAAGATGTTAAAAAAAAGAAAAATCCCTGGTGAAGAAAATATTGACCTATTCAATAGACACCCAGACAATTTTAAAGTATGCTTCTTTTTCAGCAGGGACATAGAAAATAGTCTGATGATTGCCAAGGGGGAGGAGGATGGGAGAGTGTTGGACTGGGAGTTTGGGATGAGCAGATGCAAACTGGTATATATAGAATGGATAAACAACAAGTATATAGCGCAGGGAACTATATTCAATATCCTGTGATAAACCATAATGGAAAAGAATATGAAAAAGAATATATGTATAACTGAGTCACTTTGATGTACAGCAGTAATAACATAACATTGTAATTCAACTATACTTCAATAAAAAAATAAATGAAAAATAAAAGTATGCTTTTTTTTTTCAAGAATAGGATAATCTTGATGACTGCAAATGACCCATATAACTGAGGAGGCTCTCCCAGGCCTTGTGACTTGGGAGGAAGGAAGGCACAGGGACGGCCTAGTAGGAAAGTCTAGGAGTAAACAAGCCTCAGTACTGCAGTGAGGAGGGCAGGATCCCTGAAACAGGCCCTGGCTCCAGAGCCCAGCTACAATTCACGATGCTGCAACCATCACCATGGCAACCTTATCCTTAAGAAGACTCATACCATGCATTGAGTGTTTACCATGTCCCCCGCCATTATCTGACTTGATCCTTGCCACAGCACTCTGCGTTTTGTACTTTCATGGTACTTGATATATCTCCATTTACAAATGAGGAAACAGTATCAGGGAGGTTAAGAAGCATCCCCAAGGCCACAGAACCAGCAAGCTTCAGGAACAAATTTCTCACAAGCTCTGCCTGGCTCTATTCCACCTGCCTAAGGCTAACCATTGCCAAGCAAGTCTCCTGGCTCAGCTCAGTGACTGGGTTGAATTAGTTTCTTAGGAAACGTTGATATAAGTTGAACCCAAGCGACACAGAGTAGACTTGTGGAAAGTTAGCAACAAGTGGCAGCTGAATGGTAATAAAGCCTTGATGCCCATTGCTTCCCAAAGGTCTGTTTGAAGGAGGAAATGAGGGGAGAGATTGGCTGGGAGTTCCTGAAAAATGGCATCTTTGATTTTTTCCATTTGCCAAGTCACCGTTTTCCTGTCCAAGGTTGTGAGTGAACAGGTAGAGCTGGGGAAACTCTATAGCTCCAGACCATCACCAAGGCCTTTGCTGAAATCCCCAGGGCCAGGGAGCCACATGCCTGTACACAGCAAGCTTGGCTCTGAGTTCAAGTCCTCTTCACAAACCAAGCCCTTATCTCCTAGTGACCTTGCTCAAAATCAAAGAACTTCAGAAATAGAAAGAATCTCAAATGTCACTTGGCTTAACTCCTTTTCCTGTTTCATCACACCCACCTTTCCTCTACCCTGTACTTGACTTTACCAAGGGAGAAATTCCAGGGAGGAGAAAACCAGAGAGAAGAAACAACTTGCTTGAGATTATACAGATAATTGCTACAGAGTAGAAGCTGAACTCAAGTTTACTATGGGCCAAGAAGTATACTGATATTTTATAAATAAAATTTCATTTAAACTTATAACCATTCACTGAAGCATGCATAATTATACCCATTTTATAGATGGAAAAATAATGCCCAAGGATATAAATAACACACCAAGGTAAAGCTAACAAACAAAATGTTATTTGAACACAGATCAGCCTAAGCCATAAAGCCAAAGCCCTTTTCAAAAAACTCTATTGGCCACTAGGGTTAAGCAAGAAGTTACCCTGGGCATAATACTGTGAGGTATATGTTGTTATGTTTTTAGTTCCCTTGTACTCTCCTTGCCTCGGTGCTCTGTCTCTCAGTCCAGAGGATGCACGCAGACATGATGATGGAAACCAAAGTGAGACCTCTTCCATGGGTGTGGTGAGTCAGAGAGCTAACAACAGAATTCAAGATGGAACCATCTTGGGCTGGATATATGCCAGAGTGTATGGAAGACATGCTCAAGGGTCAGAAGAGACAAGTGGCATCTCAAAGATGCCAGAATAGCAACAGACAGATGGAGATGAAAAAACAAACACACTTTCTCTGCCAACAATAGTGTGTCAGGTGCTCCCATCCAGTGTAGCACCAATACTTGGGGAAAGAAGGGGATAAAGCAGAAAGAATCCTAAATTTGACAAAGACCTACAGTGAAGAGATTAAGTTTTTTACATTATGCAAGAAAGAAGCTGAAAGTCAGAATAAAGTGACTTATAGATAAATAAAGATGGCATTTTTTACACTCCTAGCTGACTATGAACATTGATATGTGCTACTTCTCAAGATCTTTTTGTGACTTTAACACAAAACAACTATACAGTAGTATTGTCCCTGTAGTTGGGTTAAACTGATTATTCTATCATGCTACCAAGTTGGAAATGCTCTATACAAATCCTGGAAATTCTTTAAAACAAGTGTGAAGTAGATTTTAGTTGAAGGAAGAAGGAACCACCTAAAATGGCGTGTCCAACTCCCATTAGAAGCCTTTCCCTACCACCCTCCTCCCACTAATTATTGTTACAGACTTGAGGGGAAAGTGGAAGAGAAAAATGAAGAGGGGTTCCAGAGTATTTGGTTTTTACCTAAATGGAAAGGAGGAGCAGTGGAAATAAAGCTATCAGAAGAAAAAACAGATTGCACTTCCCCATATCCCTCAAGAAGAAATGAAGATTTTCAGAATCCTTGACCAGGTATATGTCTAGTTTTTTTTCTGTCATCTTTAGGAAGGCCTGTGTACAGAGACACATGCCCAATGAAATTAGAAGTTCCCCAAAAGAGGAAGTTCTAGAGTTACCCTCACACCCTCAGAATAGCCTACAGACCCATTTATTAGGTCTTCATAAAACTAAGCATTTGAAACCTATTATCCTTGTGATCATTTCATTCATCAGTCTCCCCACTGAATAAGTCCCATGAGGGCAGTCTGTGGCAGACTCACCAATGTGTCCTCAGACACTAGCACACTACATCACATAGAATGTGTTGCACAGTCATTTGTTGAATGAATTAATTAATGCTATGTTCCAGAAATTGGCAACATTCTGTTATTAAATGCTTGCACTACACATGAAGTGGGATAGTGTTATTTGAAAGTGGACTTAGCTTAGTTTACAATGAATATTGCAAAATCCTGAGCAATCATAAAATTTTTTTAAAGAAATATACTTGCTATGCAAAGAGATGAAATAAAAGGAAATCATATAAAATGTTCAATTAAAAACAGAGAAGGCAGACAAGCAAGGCAGAAAAAGAAACAAGGAAAAGAAAAGGTGTAATGAAGAGAAAAATTTATGAATATGGTAGATATTAATCCAGATATATCAATAGTCACTGTAAATGTGAATGGCCTAAATACATCCATTAAAAGACAGAGATTATCAGAGAAGATTAAAAATAAAACAAGATCCAACTATATGTTGTCTACAACAAACCCATTTTAAATACAAAAATAGATTAGGGCTTCCCTGGTGGCGCAGTGGTTGAGAGTCCTCCTGCCGATGCAGGGGGCACGGGTTTGTGCCCCGGTCCAGGAGGATCCCACGTGCCACAGAGCGGCTGGGCCCGTGAGCCATGGCTGCTGAGCCTGCGCCTCCGGAGCCTGTGCTCCACAATGGGAGAGGCCACAACAGTGAGAGGCCCGTGTACCACACACATAAAAAAGATTAAATACTACATCCCAGTCCTCCTTCTCTCCTACACACACACACACACACACACACACACACACACACACACACACACACCTGATAAAATAGAACTAAGAATGAGTTACTTCCTATTCTCAATGTACTAGATCCTTTGTGATTATTAATCAAGACATTCTCAGAAAGGGATTGAGACTTCAAATGATCTCATACCTTCTGTAAGCAGTTTTCCAAATCTGGAGCAAAAGTGAAAGAAGCACTTAACAAACTTGTTGAAGTCTTGATCTTACATACACAGCCAGGATTTAACATGCAGTTGAAAATTAGTTACAGTTTCTTAGGAAAATGATGAAAGAAAACATGCAAATATAACCCATATGTTAGCTTTGATATTTGTCCCTCAAGGCCCTGTCACGTTGCCATTTCACACTTAGCAAATGACAACCTCTCTTGCTATGTTGATTAAAGAAAACTGAAGTTTTTCTTACCTAAATGAAAGTAAGGTTTTTCCCACCTATTGATGCCCAAATTGGGCATATTATTCCCCCCCAAACCTATTACTCTTAATAATTTGCACATTTTTTTCTAAAAAAGAAACTGAGATTCAACTTTCTGAACCATATAATCTACTAATTGAAATAAATTTTAACAATGCATACAGAAAATGTGGAGACAATATAAGCATTTTTAATTCAAACAATAAATACCATATGATTAATAATTTGTCAGTCAATTTCCTGTTAAATTAGTTAATACTTGACCTTTGGGGTGGTACTCTAATTACATGAAGCAATTACAAAAACTCTCCATAAGAATAATAACTCTGGTTACAACAAAATTTGCAAACACACAATTGACATGCCATATATGTCCACTTAGGTTTCCTTGCCTCTACAGTTCTTTTTTAAAAAATGAATTGGTTGTCAACATATTCTAAATAAGAAACTTCACATGTATACTCTGATTTCAGACTTCTCTTGAAAAATAGATCTGTTACACCAGTGCTTATAATTCAGCATGGCTAATAGTAACTGCTAGGCTAATAGTAACTGCTCCCTTTAGTCAAGCAGGCATGAACAATCCAGTTTGCCACAGTCACCACCATTCCATATTGCTTCCCTGACAATTAGGCCCAGTACAGTTGCCATTCATCATCATGCTTTTGCTGTTGTTCTTCCTGTAGTAAAGAATTATTTCTCTGTATTTATTCTTCTATCAAAACTGGGAAGATATACCAAGAGGATAGCAAGCATTTTATATTATCTGCCTGCTTCAATCATGCATATTCACTGACCAGGACATGGAAACATTTGAACTTGCAACCTATGTCCTATAGAACAGCAATGGAATAGTTCTAAGGTCTGAAATTCAAGAGGTACCGGTTAGCAATAAATCAGGGTTCATAGACATTCCCTCATGTAACAAGAATAATCAAGAAGATGGCACTCCATATAGGGAGAATGAAAAGGGATTTTGGGTCAATAACCATTTCTGGAAAAATTAAGACCCTCCAGGACACTCCCTGTATTAGCTTCCTAAGGCTGACATAACAAAATACCAGATTTTGTGGCTTAAACAACAGAAATTTATTTTCTCACACTTCTCACTGAAGTGAGGGGTCCAAACTCAAGTTGCTAGCAGGGTTGTTTTCTCTTGCAGCCTCTCTCTTTGGTCTCTTGCTACCTTTTCAGATAGTTGTCCCTTGGTGCATGCATGCAGCCCTGTGTCTCTCTTTGTAGGCCCTAATCTTCTCTTATAAGGAAAACAGTCAGATTGGATTAGGGTCTACTCTAACAGTCTCATTTTAACTTAATTACTTCTGTAAAGGCCCTCTCTCAAATAGAGAGTTGGAGCTTCAATATGTGAATTTGCGGGGGTGGGGGGGCAGGACACAGTTTAGTCCATAACACTCCCTAACTCAGTCTTTGAAGCTAGCATAATCTTTATCCCTTCGAGTATTCCCTCTCCTCCTCCTCCTCCTCCTCCTCCTCCCCCTCACCTTCTCTTTTTTCTTCTCCTTCTCCTTCCCCTTCTCCTTCTTCTTTCTTTCTTTCTCTCTCTCTCTCCCCACCTCCTTTTCCCTCTCCCCTAGGATTTAAATTATACACATGTTACGGTGTCTGATATAGTCCCAGAATTCATGGATAGTCTGTTGTTTTATTTTCATTTTTTCTCTGTGTTTCAATCTGGGTACTTTCTATAGACCTAGCTTTAAGGTCACTAATTCTTTCCTCAGCTGTGTCAAATCTACTGATGAGCCTGACAAATGCATTTTTCATTTCTGTTATTGTGTTTTACATTTCTAGTGTTTCCATTTGACTTTTTTATAGTTTCCATCTCCCTGATGAAATTATCCACTTGATCTTGCATGCTGTCTGCCTTTTCTATTAGAGCCTTTTAAATATTATCTATACTTATTTTAAACCTCTGTCTGGTAATTCCAATATCTGTGTCATATTTGAGTCTGGATCTGATGATTGCTTTGTCTTTTGGAGGTGTGTTGTTTTTCATTGCCTTTTCATATGCTTTATAAATTTTTCTACATCCCTGAATAGAAACCAGAAGTCTAACATAACTTTGATATCAAAATCTGAAAAAAAAACATTCAAGGAAAGGACTTTACAGACATCGCTAAACAAAATATTGGAAAACAAAATTTTAAATGTATAAAAAAGATAATAAATCATGACTTAATTGGGTTTAATCCCCCAATACAAGTGATTTAACATTAGAAAAATGAATTTATGTAACCCACCACTTTGAGTTTAAAGGAGAAAAATAATTTAATTATCTCAATAATTGCAAAAACATCATTTGATAAAGTTAGAAACCCTTTAATGATGTAACATAAAAACTCTTCATAAAATAGAAAAAGAGGCCATAATGGAAAAGAATATGAAAAAGAATATATATATATATATATATATATATATATATATATATATAAATGAATCACTTTGCTGTACAGCAGAAACTAACACAACATTGTAAATCAGCTATACTTCAATAAAATAAATTTTTTAAAAAAATAAAATAAGAAGATGGGAAATTTTCTTAACTAATTTTTTAAAATAATAATTTAAAAAAACACACATATATAAAATACCACACTCAAGAGTGAAATGTTGAATTTATTCCCTTTGTTACTTAAAATAAGACAAAGATATCCACCCTCACAAATTTTATTCAATAATGTACTGGAGGTCCTAGACAGTACAGTAAAGAAATAAAAAACATAAAGGTTAGAAGAAAAGAAATAAAGCTGTCATTCAGATACCTAATTAGAAGTCAGTTTATCAAGGTTGTTTGAAACCAAATTAACATATAAAAACTTTTGTATTTTCATATTCCAGAAATAATTACTTAGAATATAAAATTTTTAAAATACCATTTATAAAACATATGGATAAGAATAAAAGATCTCCTTGTAGAAAATAATAAAATTACTTTAAAAGAGATTATTAATATAAATATAGGAAGATAGAGTATATTCAAAGACTGGAAGACTCAATGTCATAGAGATGTTCATTCTTCCCAAATTGATCTATAGATTCAATAGAAAAATTCCCAAAGGTTTGTGTGTGTGACAGGGAGGGAGGGAGGGGAAATGTGGTGGGGAGGTGAGGATGTGTATGTGTATGTGTGTTTGAGTGTATTTTGAAATTTGAAAGCCGATTCTGACATTCTTGTAGAAGTATCAAGTATTGGCTATTCTTGATCAAGACATTCATGAAGAAGAAGAAAATTGGGGAACTTTGTCCTACTAATTACTAAAACTTATCATAAAGCTACAATGATTAAAAAGCATGCTATAGGCTCAGAGATGGAAAAACAAATTAATCAAACAGAATAAAGAATCCAGAAATTGAACAATACTCATCTGAACAACTGATATATAATTGAGTTAGCATTACAAATCAATGGTAACAGGATGAAATTTCAAAAACTTGTGTGGGAACAACTGGGAATTCATTTGGAAAATAAAATAAAATTTACCTTTACCTATAATTATATAAAAATCAATTCTGGGTTTTAATGCTAAACAGCTATATGTGAAAGCAAAGGAATAATATTTTAGAAGGTAATATTTTCTTGGTGTACAGAAGGACTTTTTAAACAGGACACATATAGCAAACCCCATAATGGAAAAGATGGATAAATTTGACTATACTAAAATTAAGTATGTCAACCATCAAAAGACAGCATAAAGATAGCAAGAAGTTAAGCCCCAGCTGGGAGAAAATGTTGTAATTCATGTAACCAAGAGGAGTGTGATCCAGACTATAGGATAATTTCTGCAAATGAAAGAAAGAAAGAAGAAAGAAAGAAAGAAAGAAAGAAATGAAAGTAAAGAAAAGGAAAGAAGAAAGGAAGGAGGGAAAAAAGAAAAGAAAGAGAGAGGAGGGAGGGAAAGAATGAAAAGAAAAATTATTGAACTTCAAAAGAAGAAATCTGAATAGTCAAGAACTTATGAAAATGTGCTCAACTTCCCTAGTAATCAAAGAAATGCAGATTAAAAGCACAATGAGCTAACATACTTGCACCAAATTTGAAAAAATTATAAATTTGACAATACCAAGTGTAGCTGAGGATGTGGATGCAGTGTCAAATTTCATACACTGCTGGTGGAGGTATATGTTTGTACAACTATTTTGGAAAAAACATTGGCAGTACTTAGAAGAGCTGAAAATGTGAATTTGTTATGACCAAGCAATTCTAGATATATATACTGGAGAAACTTTTTTTTTTTTAATTATTAGGGTACACTGTGTGTGTGTGTGTGTGTGTGTGTGTAGAATAGATTACAAGACAAATTGTATTTTTTTTCTAAGAAGATGTTGGGGGTAGGAGTTTATTAATTAATTTATTTATTTTTTCTGTGTTGGGTTTTCGTTTCTGTGTGAGGGCTTCCCCTAGTTGTGACAAGCGGGGACCACTCTTCATCTCGGTGCACGGGCCTCTCACTATCGCGGCCTCTCTTGTTGCGGAGCACAAGCTCCAGATGCACAGGCTCAGTAGTTGTGGCTCACGGGCCTAGTTGCTCCACGGCATGTGGGATCTTCCCAGACCAGGGCTCAAACCCGTGTCCCCTGCATTGGCAGGCAGATTCTCAACCACTGCGCCACCAGGGAAGCCCACTGGAGAAACTCTTGCCTCAGAGGATTTGTACCAATTGTTCATTGCCTAAAACTGGACACAACCCAAATGCACATCAACAGTAGAATGGAAAAAAATAAATTGTGGTATATTCATACAGTGGAACAATACACCACAAGCAAACTGGGTAAACATCAATATCCTGTGTCAGTGAATTTCACAAACATAACTGAGGGAAAGAAACAAGTGACAAAAGAATATTTACAGCATGATTCCTTTTTTGTTAAGTTCAAGAAGAAAAGGAAATGCAATGCAATTTTATGATGCATATATTAGGGGTAACACCAAAAAGCTTGCAAAGGAAATAACTATCACAATAAAATAGTAGTTATATTTAAGGGGTAGAGGGGGTTATGTTAGAAAGGATCACAAATGAAATTTCTAGAAAACCAGCTATGTTCTATTTCATAACCTAGGTGAAGAGTTAAAATGTTTGCTTTAATATTATTATTGTTGTTTTATTATTATTATTTAAATTTACATTTTTAATCAATCTTTTGAATATATGACAATTTTTTTAAATTAAAGTCTTCAGTAGCCCATAACTATCTATAGAAGTCAGAGAGGTAAAAAGTCTAAAGGGGAGAAGCTTAAATAAATTGTAATATATCCATATAAATATACTATGTAGCAGTTTAAAAGAATAAGGTAGATCTATTGGAACTCATATGGATATATCCAAGATGTACACGGAGTGAAAATAACAAGTTGTAAAAATTCCATTTACGCAAAAATTTTAAATCCCATAAAAACATATATTCCCTTATATATACACATAAGTTTTTAAATTTATAGAATGAGTTCAGAAACACACACACACCCTTCATAATAGTAGTTACCTCTACCAAAAAGACTGACATAAGTGTAGAGGTGACGTGAGGTGGGAAAAAGGTGGAGAATTCTAGAGTGAATTTTACCTAACCAGTATTACTTGCCCCTTTTATGAGGGATGTACTCCTGCACCAATTGTTTTTTGTTGGTGTTAAAAGTCTAGGACTACAGGCTTCCCTGGTGGCACAGTGGTTGAGGGTCCGTCTGCCGATGCAGGGGACACGGGTTCGTGCCCCAGTCCGGGAGGATCCCGCATGCCGCGGAGTGGCTGGGCCCGTGAGCTATGGCTGCTGAGCCTGCGCGTCCGGGGCCTGTGCTCCACAGTGGGAGAGGCCACAGCAGTGAGAGGCCTGCGTACCGCAAAAAAGAAAAAAAAAATTAAAAAGTCTAGGGCTTCATCTTCCACCAAGGAAGGATAAACTGCCATGGGAAATGTCTTCCCTCTGTAAATAACTGAAAATCACACAAAATACATGAAACAAAAGTATTCAGACATTGGACAGCAGGGAGCACAGGACTGTGGTCTGTGAGAGAAAGGGAACAAAGGAGGTGAGTCCTAATAATATCCAGGATTACAGACTAAAAAAAAAAAAAGATAAATTGAACTTCATCAAATTGAAAACTTTTGATCTTTAAAATAAACTATTAAGAAAAGGAAAACGGAGTCAACTCTTGAAGATGGCGGAAGAGTAAGACGCGGAGATCACCTTCCTCCCCACAGATACACCAGAAATACAGCTACACGTGGAACAACTCCTACAGAACACATACTGAACGCTGGCAGAAGACCCCAGACCTCCCAAAAGGCAAGAAACTCCCCACATACCTGGGTAGGGCAAAGCAGAGAGATTCCCGCACAGAGGAGCGGTGCCGAGCGGCACTCACCAGCCCGAGAGGCTTGTCTGCTCCCCCGCCGGGGTGGGCGGCGCTGGAGCTGAGGCTCGGACTTCGGTCAGAGCGCAGGGAGAGGAATGGGGCTGGCGGCGAGAACTCAGCCTGAAGGGGGCTAATGTGCCACAGCTAGCCGGGAGGGAGTCCGGGAAAACTCTGGAGCTGCCGAAGAGGCAGGAGACTTTTTCTTCCCTCTTGGTTTCCTGGTGCGCGAGGAGAGGGGATTAAGATGGCCGCGTAAAGGAGCTCCAGAGACGGGCGCAAGTCGCGGCTGAAAGCGCGGAGACCAGAGACGGGCGTGGGACGCTGGGGCTGCTGCTGCCGCCGCCAAGAAGCCTGTGTGCGAGCGCAGGTCACTGTCCACACCGCCCTTCCGGGAGCCTGTGCAGCCTGCCACTGCCGGGGTCCCGGGATCCAGGGGCGGCTTCCCTGGGAGAACGCACGGCGCGCCTCGGGCTGGTGCAACGTCACGCCGACCTCTGCCGCTGCAGGCTCGCCCCGCACTCCGTGCCTCTCCCTCCCGCCCGGCCTGAGTGAGCCAGAGTCCCCGAAGAGGCTGCTCCTTTAACCCTGTCCTGTCTGAGCGAAGAACAGACGCCCTCCGGCGACCTACACACAGAGGCGGGGCCAAATCCAAAGCTGAGACCCAGGAGCTGTGAGAACAAAGAAGAGAAAGGGAAACCTCTCCCAGCAGCCTCAGAAGCAGCGGATTAAAGCTCCACAATCAACTTCATGTACCCTGCATCTGTGGAATACATGAATAGACAACAAATCATCCCAAATTGAGGAGCCAGGAGTCAGTGCTGTGCCTCTGAGGTGGGAGAGCGAACTTCAGGACACTGGTCCACAAGAGACCTCCCAGCTCCACATAATATCAAACGGCGAAGATCTTCCAGAGATCTCCATCTCAACACCAGCACCCAGCTTCACTCAACGACCAGCAAGCTACAGTGCTGGACACCCTATGCCAAACAACTAGCAAGACAGGAACACAACGCCACCCATTAGCAGAGAGGCTGCCTCAAATCATAAAAAGTCCGCAATACCCCAAAACACACCACCAGACGTGGACCTGCCCACCAGAAAGACAAGATCCAGCCTCATCCACCAGAACACAGGCAGTAGTCCCCTCCACCAAGAAGCCTACACAACCCACTAAACCAACCTTAGCCACTGGGGACAGACACCAAAAACAACGGGAACTACGAACCTGCAGCCTGCAAAAAGGAGACCCCAAACACAGTAACATAAGCAAAATGAGAAGACAGAAAAACACACAGCAGGAGAAGGAGCAAGATAAAAACCCACCAGACCTAACAAATGAAGAGGTAATAGGCAGTCTATCTGAAAAAGAATTCAGAATAATGATGGTAAAGATGATCCAAAATCTTGGAAATAGAATAGACAAAATGCAAGAAACAGTTAACAAGGACCTAGAAGAACTAAAGACGAATCAAGCATCGATTAAAAACACAATACATGAAATAAAAAATACTCTAGATGGGATCAATAGCAGAATAACTGAGGCAGAAGAACGGATAAGTGAGGTGGAAGATAAAATAGTGGAAATAACTGCTGCACAGCAAAATAAAGAAAAAAGAATGAAAAGAACAGAGGACAGTCTCAGAGACCTCTGGGACAACATTAAACGCACCAACATTCGAATTATAGGGGTTCCAGAAGAAGAAGAGAAAAAGAAAGGGACTGAGAAAATATTTGAAGAGATTATAGTTGAAAACTTCCCTAATATGGGAAAGGAAATAGTTAATCAAGTCCAGGAGGCACAGAGAGTCCCATACAGAATAAATCCAAGGAGAAATACACCAAGACACATATTAATCAAACTGTCAAAAATTAAACACAAAGAAATCATATTAAAAGCAGCAAGGCAAAAACAACAAATAACACACAAGGGAATCCCCATCAGGATAACAGCTGATCTCTCAGCAGAAACTCTACAAGCCAGAAGGGAGTGGCAGGACATACTTAAAGTGATGAAGGAGAAAAACCTGCAACCAAGATTACTCTACCCAGCAAGGATCTCATTCAGATTTGATGGAGACATTAAAACCTTTACAGACAAGCAAAAGCTGAGAGAGTTCAGCACCACCAAACCAGCTTTACAACAAATGCTAAAGGAACTTCTCTAGGCAAGAAACACAACAGAAGGAAAAGAACTACAATAATGAACCCAAAACAATTAAGAAAATGGGAATAGGAACATACATATCAATAATTACCTTAAATGTAAATGGACTAAATGCTCCCACCAAAAGACACAGAGTGGCTGAATGGATACAAAAACAAGACCCATATATATGCTGTCTACAAGAGACCCACTTCAGACCTAGAGACACATACAGACTGAAAGTAAGGGGATGGAAAAAGATATTCCATGCAAATGGAAACCAAAAGAAAGCTGGAGTAGCAATTCTCATATCAGACAAAATAGACTTTAAAATAAAGACTACTAGAAGAGACAAAGAAGGACACTACATAATGATCAAGGGATCAATCCAAGAAGAAGATATAACAATTGTAAATATTTATGCACCAAACATAGGAGCACCTCAATACATAAGGGAAATATTAACAGCCATAAAAGGAGAAATCGACAGTAACACAATCATAGTAGGGGACTTTAACACCCCACTTTCACCAATGGACAGGTCATCCAAAATGAAAATAAATAAGGAAACACAAGCTTTAAATGATACATTAAACAAGATGGACTTAATTGATATTTATAGGACATTCCATCCAAAAACAACAGAATACACATTTTTCTCAAGTGCTCATGGAACATTCTCCAGGATAGATCATATCTTGGGTCACAAATCAAGCCTTGGTAAATTTAAGAAAATTGAAATTGTATCAAGTATCTTTTCCGACCACAATGCTATGAGACTAGATATCAATTACAGGAAAAGAGCTGTAAAACATACAAACACATGGAGGCTAAACAATACACTACTTAATAACGAAGTGATCACTGAAGAAATCAAAGAGGAAATTTAAAAATACCTAGAAACAAATGACAATGGAGACACGACGACCCAAAACCTATGGGATTCAGCAAAAGCAGTTCTAAGAGGGAAGTTTATGGCAATACAATCCCACCTTAAGAAACAGGAAATATCTCGAATAAACAACCTAACCTTGCACCTAAAGCAATTAGAGAAAGAAGAACAAAAACATCCCAAAGTTAGCAGAAGGAAAGAAATCATAAAAATCAGATCAGAAATAAATGAAAAAGAAATGAAGGAAACGATAGCAAAGATCAATAAAACTAAAAGCTGGTTCTTTGAGAAGATAAACAAAATTGATAAACCATTAGCCAGACTCATCAAGAAAAAAAGGGAGAAGACTCAAATCAATAGAATTAGAAATGAAAAAGGAGAAGTAACAACTGACACTGCAGAAATACAAAAGATCATGAGAGATTACTATAAGCAACTCTATGCCAATAAAATGGACAACCTGGAAGAAATGGACAAATTCTTAGAAATGCACAACCTGCCAAGACTGAATCAGGAAGAAATAGAAAATATGAACAGACCAATCACAAGCACTGAAATTGAAACTGTGATTAAAAATCTTCCAACAAACAAAAGCCCAGGACCAGATGGCTTCACAGGCGAATTCTATCAAGCATTTAGAGAAGAGCTAACACCTATCCTTCTGAAACTCTTCCAAAATATAGCAGAGGGAGGAACACTCCCAAACTCATTCTACGAGGCCACCATCACCTTGATACCAAAACCAGACAAGGATGTCACAAAGAAAGAAAACTACAGGCCAATATCACTGATGAACATAGATGCAAAAATCCTCAACAAAATACTACCAAACAGAATCCAACAGCACATTAAAAGGATCATACACCATGATCAAGTGGGGTTTATTCCAGGAATGCAAGGATTCTTCAATATACGCAAATCAATCAATGTGATACACCATATTAACAAACTGAAGGAGAAAAACCATATGATCATCTCAATAGATGCAGAGAAAGCTTTTGACAAAATTCAACACCCATTTATGATAAAAACCCTGCAGAAAGTAGGCATAGAGGGAACTTTCCTCAACATAATAAAGGCCATATATGACAAACCCACAGCCAGCATCGTCCTCAATGGTGAAAAACTGAAACCATTTCCACTAAGATCAGGAACAAGACAAGGTTGCCCACTCTCACCACTCTTATTCAACATAGTTTTGGAAGTTTTAGCCACAGCAATCAGAGAAGAAAAGGAAATAAAAGGAATCCAAATGGGAAAAGAAGAAGTAAAGCTGTCACTGTTTGCAGATGACATGATACTATACATAGAGAATCCTAAAGATGCTACCAGAAAACTACTAGAGCTAATCAATGAATTTGGTAAAGTTGCAGGATACAAAATTAATGCACAGAAATCTCTGGCATTCCTATATACTAATGATGAAAAATCTGAAAGTGAAATCAAGGAAACACTCCCATTTACCACTGCAACAAAAAGAATAAAATATCTAGGAATAAACCTACCTAAGGAGACAAAAGACCTGTATGCAGAAAATTATAAGACACTGATGAAAGAAATTAAAGATGATACAAATAGATGGAGAGATGTACCATGTTCTTGGATTGGAAGAATCAACATTGTGAAAATGACTCTACTACCCAAAGCAATCTACAGATTCAATGCAATCCCTATCAAACTACCAATGGCATTTTTCACAGAACTAGAACAAAAAATTTCACAATTTGTATGGAAACACAAAAGACCCCGAATAGCTAAAGCAATCTTGAGAACGAAAAACGGAGCTGGAGGAATCAGGCTCCCTGACTTCAGACTATACTACAAAGCTACAGTAATCAAGACAGTATGGTACTGGCACAAAAACAGAAAGATAGATCAATGGAACAGGATAGAAAGCCCAGAGATAAACCCACGGACATATGGTCACCTTATCTTTGATAAAGGAGGCAGGAATGTACAGTGGAGAAAGGACAGTCTCTTCAATAAGTGGTGCTGGGAAAACTGGACAGGGACATGTAAAAGTATGAGATTAGATCACTCCCTAACACCATACACAAAAATTAGCTCAAAATGGATTAAAGACCTAAATGTAAGGCCAGACACTATCAATCTCCTAGAGGAAAACATACGCAGAACACTCTATGACATAAATCACAGCAAGATCCTTTTTGACTCACCTCCTAGAGAAATGGAAATAAAGACAAAAATAAACACATGGGACCTAATGAAACTTCAAAGCTTTTGCACAGCAAAGGAAACCATAAACAAGACGAAAAGACAACCCTCAGAATGGGAGAAAATATTTGCAAATGAAGCAACTGACAAAGGATTAATCTCCAAAATTTATAAGCAGCTCATGCAGCTCAATAGCAAAAAAACAAACAACCCAATCCAAAAATGGGCAGAAGACCTAAATAGACATTTCTCCACAGAAGATATACAGACAGCCAACAAACACATGAAAGGATGCTCAACATCTTTACTCATTAGAGAAATGCAAATCAAAACTACAATGAGATATCATCTCACACCAGTCAGAATGGCCATCATCAAAAAATCTAGAAACAATAAATGCTGGAGAGGGTGTGGAAAAAAGGGAACACTCTTGCACTGCTGGTGGGAATGTGAATTGGTACAGCCACTATGGAGAACGGTATGGAGGTTCCTTAAAAAACTACAAATAGAACTACCATATGACCCAGCAATCCCACTACTGGGCATATACCCTGAGAAAACCATAATTCAAAAAGAGACATGTACCAAAATGTTCATAGCAGCCCTATTTACAATAGCCCGGAGATGGAAACAACCTAAGTGTCCATCATCGGATGAATGGATAAAGAAGATGTGGCACATATATACAATGGAATATTACTCAGCCATAAAAAGAAATGAAATTGAGTTATTTGTAATGAGGTGGATGGACCTAGAGTCTGTCATACAGAGTGAAGTAAGTCAGAAAGAGAAAGACAAATACTGTATGCTGACACATATATATGGAATTTAAGAAAAAAATGTCATCAAGAACATAGGGGTAAGACAGGAATAAAGACACAGACCTACTAGAGCATGGACTTGAGGATATGGGGAGGGGGAAGGGTAAGCTGTGACAAAGTGAAAGAGCGGCATGGACATATATACACTACCAAACGTAAGGTAGATAGCTAGTGGGAAGCAGCCGCATAGCACAGGGAGATCAGCTCGGTTCTTTGTGACCGCCTGGAGGGGTGGGATAGGGAGGGTGGGAGGGAGACGCAAAAGGGAGGGGATATGGGAACATATGTATATGTATAACTGATTAAATTTGAAAAAGAAAAAAAAGAAAAGGAAAACGAAAACCACAAAATGGAAGAAAATATTTGCAAAATATGTATCTGATGAAGCACTTGTATCCAGGACTTATTTTTTTAAAAACTCAATGATAAGAATACAAATGACTTGATTTGTGAAATGAGTAAAAGATGTAAACAAATATTTCACCAAAGAAAATATATGGATGGCAAACAAGCACCTAAAAAGTTTCTCAATATCTTTAGTCATTAGAGAAATGCAACTTAAAACTGAAACCACACAACTCAGGTGGGACTTGAACCCACTGTCTTTTAATTGAGATCACAGACTTGGTCTCAGGACTTAACGAAGCTCAGGTTCTTCATGTCTCATCGTAGAAAGAATTCAGTGTGAGACAAAGTGATAGGTAAGAAGTGGATTTATTTAGAGAGATACACATCCCATAGACAATGCAGTCCATCTCAAAAAGCAAGAATGGCCCTGGGAGAAACACACTCCACAGACAGAGAGTGTGGGCCATCTCAGAAGGCGAGAGGCCCTGAAATATAGGCTGGGTAATTTCATAGGCTAATGACTGGGAGGATTATTCCAACTATTTTGGAAAAGGGGCAGAGATTTCCAGGAATTGGGCCACTGCCCAATTTTTGACCATTTATGGTTAGTCTCAGAACGGTCATGGCACTGGTGAGTGTATCATTTAGCATGCTAATGTATTACAATGAGAATATAATGAGGCTCAAGATGCACTGGAAGTCAAATATTCTGCCTTCTTGGACCTTGTTGGTTCTAACCAGTTTATGTTGTATTTTCAATGGCCGTGTCATTCTTTTAACAGTTGTGCCCTGCCCCCTTCTCTCCTGTTTCAAAACCACAATGAGATGCCACTCTACTTTCCCTGAAATGGCTAGAATGTAAAAGACTGACAATACCTAGTGTTGGTAAGAACATGAAGTAACTGGAACTCATACATTGCAGGTGGAAATGCAAAATGACACAGTCATTTTCGAAAACATTTGGCATACATACCATCTAGCAATTCTATTCATAGGCATTTACCCAGAGAAATAAACACGTTTCCATCAAAGTTTTGTATGTAAATGTTCATAGCCACTCTATAATAGTCAACGACTGGAAAAAAGTCCAAATGTTCATGGACTGGTGAACGGATAAGTATATTATGGTATATCCATACAATGGAATACTACTCAGCAAAAAAAAGGAAAAAATTAATGCTACATGCAACAACATGCATGAATCTTCAAAACAGTCCAGAAACAAACAACGACATAACTGCAGTCAGCAGAGAAAGAATGAATTCTCTCTTCCTCCACCTTTTGTTCTATTCGGACCCACAACAGATTTGATGATGCCCACCCACACTGGGGAAGGCCATTTGCTTGACTGAGTCCACCAATTCAAATGCTAATCTCACTTACACACACCCTCACAGACACACCCAGAAATAATGGTTAGCCAAATATAGGTACCTCGTAGCCCAGTCAAGTCGACACATAAAACTATCATACCTTCCCTAAACCCTCCAACTCTAATCTGGGTTAGAAACCTTCTTTTGATCTCCCAGTGCTCTGAGAATGCAACCATCATTACAAGTAAAACTGAGTCCAGCTAGGCTGAATTATCCAAAATTTCTGCCATCCCTCCTCCCAGTTTCTGTGCTCCAGGAGTCCCTGATGATTTCATGCTCGAATTCCAGTTCTTTTCCTCCAGCATCAGCAAATCCCAAGCCTGTCCTGCCCTTGTAAGCTTCAGGGCCTGCCCTGTGTTATGGTCTCGGCTATTCCCTTCCTCTCTCCCTTCCTCTACTGCTGGAAGAAGGGTGCGGGGAGCTTTGGGTCCCAGGAGATGAGGGAAGAGGGAAGGTGGTCCACCACTTTAGTTCAGCTGGCTCTTGATTTCTTTTGTTCTTCTCAAGAACCTAAAAGCCATTTTAGATGCATCTTCCACTCGCATGGGGGCCAATCTCCTGCCAAAACCTGCTCATTAAGTCTGAACTAGACATTCCTGCCCAGCCCCATCCTTGGCTACTGTCAGACATAATTTTACTCTATAATCCTAAAATAACTTTTGCACCTTCCCCACCATAAGTTACAAAATGTTCTCTCCTAACTTGACATTGCAACAAGCCCAGTTATCCTGTCCTAATTCCTGGAGTCCCCATCTAAACAAAGGGATGGGAGAAAGAAAATTCTGCCATACACCTAACACTTATTACCATGAATTTCTGCTTATTTTAACATGGATCCCACAGGTCATCTTGAGGGTAAACACCAAGCCTTGTTCGTTGCCGTACTCCCAGTGCCCAGAACAGTATTTACCACATGCTGAATAAATGAAATAATGAATGCCTCATAGTTGACTTGAATTGGAAGAATAATACAAGAGGTATGATTTACTCCATGCACAGATCTTTAAGCAAGTCTATGAAAAGATGGCTGTAGAAAGGCTTCAGGCATTCACCATCCTAACCCCATCAAATATTATTTGAGGTACCAAGAAGGCCCAGATGTCTTGGTGCAATGCTGAATTTGTACTGAGGGCAAAGGCTTCTATTTTCATGGTAGGACTTAATTTTGGGGTTTGATGGTCGAAAAAAGGAAGGTAAAGCGGGGAGGACTGAGAAGTGTTAGCTAAAAGATTAGGGAAGGGAAAAGTAGTTAGTAGAGAGATACCGCATTGAGAAAATACGCCCCCCACTCTCACCTCTACCTAGACTTTGAAACCATTTAAGAAGCAGACTGGTTTCTGCCCTTCTGAGCTCACAGGCTCAGTCTCTGTGGCCCGCCTTTTCCAAGTGCTTCAGTCCTCTGGCAGACAGACCAACACGGTTCTGCTGTGGTTCTATTTCTGTCGTCCCCTGCAATGAATACCCTCCAGCCTTCTTCCATACCATATGAACTCAAAGCATATCAGTGAGAAAAGTACTGGAAGGAATACAATTTCAACGCCTTTTGGCAGCTGTGTGGTTTCAGTGGCACCAGCAGCAGTTCACCTTTGGCTGTGGGCTTCAGATGAACACAAGGATGCTCCCACGAGCCACCAGCCAGAGCAGCCACAGTGCCCTTCACAGTGACGGCCTTCAGAATACAAGCAGACCCAAAACACGGAGAGCCCATCACTGGAATGCCTTCCCCTCCAGCCTACTTTCTTCTTCTCAAAATCTCCAGCTCTCAGTACAATTGCATCCCACAGATCTTCTCTCAGAGGAGATGAGAGGAAGGCACCACCCCTCCCCCCTTCTCCATTTTTGAAATGACTCCAGGAGTACCAGATGTACAGACTCTTCCAGAAGGGTGTTGGAGGAGAGTGTGGGCGCATTAAGGCACCCCAATTATGCAAGGAATACGAGAGCCCCTCTATTCATCATCTCGAGGTAGACTATTAAACCTCTGGAAGCCTTCCACACGGTTTAGGAACGGAGATCCATTATGCTTTCCCTCAGGTTCCACTGAACACCAGCGAACAAACATATGGTGAGTCAGTTCTAATGGAATTCCACACCACATGCAGGCTCTGCGCAGGGGGCTGGGGGGAAGCTGGCCCCAAGCAGCCTTTGATGGCAGCTTCTCCAAGTGCTTTCTGTGACAGGATTTTCCTGCTTTCACCATGTAGGGATGGGAGGCTGGGGGAATTCGTTGTCTTTTAGTAAAGACTTTGGCGAGGAGTGTAGACATCTCTTTCTGTCCTCACCTCTCAGAGGAGCTTATTAGCCGAACTTGGGCCAGTTACTTGGTTCCCCCAGAACCTCAGTCTTTTTCTCCTTAAAATAACCACAGACGATACCATGTCTATTTCACAGGTGTTGCAATAAGGAAACACTCCAGTGGACAGAACCATGTTTTGGAAAGCATTGCAGATTTATACAATTTACCATCACCATCCTCCTCCCGGATTTCCTGTCTCCAGCGCATGTCTCTAAGCTGCATTGGGTACAGGAGCCAACCACATCCTCCTAGGAGGCTTAAAACAAAAACAAGGAAACTAGAGTATTAACGATATTGATACCAAGAAAAAAAGGTTCTCTAAAACCACTTAGAGATGAGCTCTAATTTCCTCTTCCGAAGGTAGAATTTTAAAAACAAAAGCCTGTCTTCCCCCCTGGTCCTCCCTCCCCACCACTCAAAAAAAAAAAAAAAGTGATTATGGAGTGAGAGCCATACTGATGATTTTGACTGATCAACTGGAGAAATTTAGATAAATCTGGCTCTTCATTAACTGCAGCTGTTGTTTCTTTCAGGGCCTTAATGCAATTTATCATTTGAACGTGCTGGCTGAGGAGCGTTGCTGGAGTTTTCTTTTGCCTTCAATCGTTAATCCTAACAGTATGAATCCAATTTCTATAGTTAGCCTTGAAAAAACTCCCTTTCCTCTCCTCTAACGTTCTTATTGAAAATTTATGCTTTTAGGTCAGTTTCTCTTGCTCTCTCTCTGTCTCAGACACACGCATGCACGCGTGCACCAACACGTGCACCAATACGTGCACCACTATCAACAAATTTCTATTCAAACCCAAATCCAGCTCCTGTGCCCTAAAAGGACAAGTGTAAGAAGCTCTCTCAAGGCAGGTCCCAGGATTCCCCACCCACGCCCAGCTTATCACAGTCCCCACCTACTCCCTTATTTAGAATAATGTTGAGTTTGGCCTCCGAATTCAAACATGCAGAAGGAAGGCCTCCCAAACTAAATGAGATTTCCAGCTCCAGTGCACAAAAAGAAAGTTTTGTGGTTCCACATGACTTGTCTGTGAATGAGGGCTGTGAGGTGACAAATGACCTCCAAACAATATTGGCTTATTTAAATTAAACTATTACTCATTTATACAGAAGGGTGACTCATGATGATCTGGATTAAAAAAAAAATGAGGTGGGGGAAACGGCCTCAGAACTTGTTTCTTGTTGGTGTTCTAAGAATAGCCTGATGCTGGGCTTTATGTGGTTTCTCCTTATTCTTAGAACTTTACTTACCGTCTTAATTATTACATTATTTCTTTTGAAGAAGAGGAGGAACAGACAGACTGTATTTTCTCTTTTCATACCATGATGGATTCAATGTCAAGAATAATGCTACAGGGTGGTAGCCACCAAAGGATGCTGGTATGTTTCAGGAAAACCCACCCAGGAAAGGAGAAAATAGAAACATTTTAGCATCTCTGTGTCTTTCCTGACTTCATTATGTAGGCTGGGTTCCCAACATCTTAAACTAAAATGGAATAAAGAGCAGAGCCTCCTCTGCAAGCTAATAATTATCCTGTGTTTGGAATGAGAGTGTTGAGAAGAACAGACACGGATGTTGTAACATTTTCCAAAGTAGAAGAAGCAGGGGGTTTACTCCTGTGCACGCTGACAAAAGGAAGCCACAAAGAATGGGGGTCACTCCAGAGAATTGAGAAACAAGTTGGAGCCATCTTCAAAGGTCCCCATTCTGAGTTTTTGAGGGAGCAAAGGTGGGCAAGGAAGCAAGGGAGATGTTACTGGCTAGTTTATCAACAATTGATTAAAAGGTTTTACTTCTAGTTCTGTTTAAGAACCAACCACAAAAAAAAAAAAATATCACACATATCTGAGGTAGATGGCACTGAGCTAGGCTCGCTGAAACACTAAAATCTTTTCAGAAAATCAGGAAACAAAGGTCAGTCATGGGATGAACTCTGAAGTTCAAGTTCACCTTGAATGCTAAAGCCGATCACTTTCGGGGCATTTTACTCACTCTGGCAAGAAAAACATCATCACAGCACACACCCATCAGTGATTTTAGTCCAGCAGAAAAGTTGGCCCCTCTGGCAATAGCAAAATCTGTTAGACAAATGATACCCTAGAAAATGTATGATCCTCTATAAGCTCCCAGCTCTCAGTGAAGAGCTTATTAATTTCCATGTGTTGAGCACATCTCAATTCTCCACACAACTTGAGTGACAACTAATAGCTCCACAATATTACAACCACACACGTCCCATCTCTTTTTTCATTTTTGAGGAGGGCTCTCCTCTCTCCCCGCCCCCCGCCAGTCTTCTTTAATATTAAGGAACTGTTTCTTGATTCTGTATTCCCTTGTCCATCTTCCTTCAATACCACATACCTTGAGGAGCCAGTCACTTACTCCCAGGTCACATGAAGTACACAGATAAAGCAAAAGCCCTACCAAGCAAACTACCAGAACCAGGCCAGATGCTGTCAGCTCTTCTGAGGGAAGCTGGGATTCACTGCCCTGAGCTATGAGGGAGACTGATGGGAACAGAGAGTGCAGCCCTGTCATCCCAGCTGCAAAATTTTTAAACACCTGGGCTTCCCAGGTGGCGCAGTGGTTGAGAGTCCGCCTGCCGATGCAGGGGACACGGGTTTGTGCCCCGGTCCGGGAAGATCCCACATGCCGCGGAGCGGCTGGGCCCGTGAGCCGTGACTGCTGAGCCTGCGCGTCCGGAGCCTGTGCTCCACAACAGGAGAGGCCACAACAGTGAGAGGCCTGCATACCGCAAAAAAAAAAAAAATTTTAAACACCAGCCCCCCAAATCTTCCTTCTTTTTTCCTCTGAAGAGCCACCACTTGACCACAGGATGTGCCACGAAAACCTGGAGCTCAACAGCTACCCTGAAACCCAGAACTCCTCCAGGATGTGTCTCATGCTGAAGCCCTTTCCTAATGGCTCAGAGTGGAGGACCAGTGCCATGGTTCTCCTTGAGGTGTTAGAATACCTCCTCCTCACTCCCAAATGAGTACAGACCACACCAGAAACTCCAGCCCACAAAACCAGGTGTGGCAGCACAGCAGCAGTGTTCCATAAAGGTCCATTCCACATCCCTCCATCCCAATCACCTCCTCTCCACTCCTGCTCTGTACTCTCCTCATCTGTGAATGAGGGTGAGAAGTCAGAACAGAGCAGACAGGACCCCAACGTCAGCTCTCACCATCTTACACCAGAAGCCTGTTGAAAGAACGTTGCCATCACTCCACACCGGGATAGAAAACAAAACATAACAAATGCCAATAGTCTGTGTATCTCTTACCACCCAAGAAAATACTGTCATCATGGCTACCACCCCAGTGCCTTGCTAGAAAATACCTACTCAATATTACTGTGCATAAGTCTGCAGTAAATGAATCGATAAAGTTATTTGAACGTCTACTGTCATAGCTGTAAAATGCTTTGTAGCCCAAGTTCAGTTTCAGGGCCATAGTTCAAATTCCTGACCTCCAAACAAAATTTGCAAAGAAGGGGCTGACCCCCCCACCCCCCAGACCACTTTCCTCGGACACTCTGGCCACCTTGGAGAAGCAGGCCTTCCCCCCACCCCCTGGGAAATCAAGGACTTTCCACACTACTCTACCTCCTCAGTGAGAACTATGACTCTAAGAACTAGAGGGGGGATAAAGAGATGATGTACTCCGTCAGTATCTATCGGGTCCCCAGTATGTGCCAGGCAGTGTGCGGGCACCAAAGCCATAATGATAAAACGGGCAACCAGGCAGTTGCTCTCACGTATTTCACCATCTAATCTTCACAGTTTCATGAGGTCTATAACCACATGATTAACCAACAAAGAAAGGTAAAGAAACTCATGAAACCCCCCAAATAGAAGTGGATAGAGCCAGGGTTGAAATCCAGGTCTGCTGTCTCTAAACCACTGTCCTTTCCAGATTTCATTGACCCCTGAGCTAATGAGGGGTGAATGGGGGGTCAAGACTTGTCTGGTTCTCGCCTGTTATTAGAAAACTGGTAGGAGATCATCTTGAGTGCCAATCAGGCCCACTCCCTGTTCAGTCCAGGGCTGGAGCATTGTCAATGGGAAAGGGGACTTCCTGCTGGTCTCAATGATGGCACACGGCCACGTGCTGATACCAGATGATCCAACAGGCCCATTTGGCCTCTGGGCATAGGCTTAAGCCACCAGCAATGGCAAGGACTCCAAAATAAAGTATGAGAAAAACATTTTTGAAGAATTAATTCTTAAAAAAAGGAAAACATACCAATGTGATAAGATACGAATTCTGTTAGATTTCTTTGTACATATTGTATTGTTTAGTGTTATTTTTACTCTGAATTACATAGAGACGGGGGATACTAAAATCTTTTAGTGCTTAAGGCCTCTAAAATTCTTTTTGTTTTTGTTTTTGTTTTTGCGGTACGTGGGTCTCTCACTGTTGTGGCCTCTCCCGCTGCAGAGCACAGGCTCCAGACGCGCAGGCACAGCAGCCATGGCTCACAGGCCCAGCTGCTCCGCGGCATGTGGGATCCCCCCGGACTGGGGCACGAACCTGCGTCCCCTGCATCGGCAGGCAGACTCTCATCCACTGCGCCACGAGGGAAGCCCTAAAATTTTTAATCTGACCTGTGAGGTGCTCCTAGAAGATTCTGCTCTTATGCCTCACTTATGCCCAAAAGAGAAGGCACACATTTGGCCTTGCTGTCTTTAGACAGAGAAGGTTTTATTATCCTCATTTTACATCAGTAACTGCAATACACAATACAGTAAAATGACTGAGCCAAGATCACACAGGAAGGGCCAATAGTAGACCAGAAGCTGAGGTTTCCTGCTCCCTTTGGCACTGTTCTATGCCTCCCTCCCTAGGAGTTGTGGGGATAAGTGCTATCATGAGTAGGAAAACTGGGACTTCCCTGGTGGCGCAGTGGCTGAGAATCCACCTGCCAATTCAGGGGACAGAGGTTCAATCCCTGGTCCGGGAAGATCCCACGTGCCTCGCAGCAACTAAGCCCGTGCGCCACAACTACTGAGCCTGCGTACTGCAACTACTGAAGCCCACGCGCCTAGAGCCTGTGCTCCGTAACAAGAGGAGCCACCGCAATGAGAAGCCCGCACACCACAATGAAGAGTAGCGCCCGCTCGCAGCAACTAGAGAAAGCTCGTGTGCAGCAACAAAGACCCAACACAGCCAAAAATAAAAATAATTTTTTTTAAAAGTATGAAAACTGGGAATGTTGTCACCAAGATGGTGAAGTGGGAGACTCAAGCCTCTGTCCCCCAACCAAAATCAACAATTAGACAGCTATCCATGAACAAAAAAGCTCTGGAAGAGCTCAGGAGTCCATTTAAGAAAATTCAGCAACACAGCAGGACAAAACACCTAAGAATAATCACACCAGCAGAGCAGAAGGAACAGCTTCATTTTGCCTGCAGCACCCCATCCCCCGGGCTGGCAGTGCTCGGCTCCAGGAGAGAATTTCCAGCTACAAAAGCTCCTCTCACCAGAAAGGGAGAGAAGGATGAGTGACCAGCTTCCCCAACCTTTGGGCGCACCCCACAAAGGACCCACTTCAGTTTCATCCCACCCAGAGACCAGTAAGACTGAGACGAATAGAGACAGCTAGGAACAAGGAAGAAGAGCAAGGGCCACCAGTGTCAGCCATGCCGTGGGGGTCACTAGGACTCCTAGGGACCTGTTCTGCACAGGACCACAGCAGGTTTTGCCACTGAGAAACCAATGGCCAGCATAGCAGCTGCAGACCCCCTGCAGATTTCACCCCACGGGTATTCCCATTTGCAGATGCCAGCCACCTGAGTCTCTCCCCGCTCTCTTCCACCACTATCCCCAGCAGAGCTCGGGACACACACCAGCAGC
This sequence comes from Mesoplodon densirostris, assembly GCF_025265405.1. Taxonomy (NCBI): domain Eukaryota; kingdom Metazoa; phylum Chordata; class Mammalia; order Artiodactyla; family Ziphiidae; genus Mesoplodon; species Mesoplodon densirostris. The sequence continues at coordinate 57,793,887 of NC_082674.1, forward strand.
CAGCCCAGGCCTTTGTGGTTGCACAAATGGAGACATGAGCTAGATGCCCACAGCTGACTCCTACCACCTCATGCATACTTGGGGCTGCCCTTCCAGCTGTGCACTTGCACACCACCAGCCTGATTCTCATTGCCAGCCTCTACTGCCATGTGCATACCTATGGCAAGATCCTGTAGCCACAAAGGTGTACACCAACAGCCAAGGCACACACAGCTGCTTGTGGGCCCAGATCGAGCTGTGTCTCTTGCCACTGGCCTATACCACTAGGCTCACCTGCAGCTAGCCACTCCAGCAATGTGCCTGCCTACACCCAGCCTGACTTCCTTCACTAGCTTCCACTGCCAGGTGTGCCTACGTGGAAAGACCCTGCAATCACAAGAGTACCTATCCAGAGCCAGCACCCCTACAGCTGAAAGTATGCCTGCAGATGCCCCAGGACCTTGCTTCCAGTCCTAGCCCCCATCTATGTGAGTATCTACAACCAGCCCCTACTGCTACATAAGCATCTGCAGCCAGAACTCACAGCTGAGTGTGCGTGCTCAGCTGGTTCTGGCCACCACTACTGCTTGCCTTGGACCCTAGCCACTGGACCTAGAGATGCTGCTGAGGATACCACTCAAGACCCCCCCCCCCCTTGTCTGCAGCACTAGCCAAGCACCACACAGTTGTTGATGCTGGGATCCCAGTGGCCTGAGCCAAAAAGACATTATGTCCCTCTGGAATCAGAGTTGCCACATTCCCTTGCACTTGGCACTCTATGTCACTCTACCCAGGGTGACAGCATGCTTCAGAGTGCCCCCTCCTGCATGTGAAGGTCCTTCTGGAAATAACAAAGCCAGCAAATGCACAGCCGCCTACCTGAGGCTACAGAAACCACAAAAAAATCAGGGAAACATGATACCACCAAAGAAACACAGTAAACTTCCAATACCTGACCACAAAGCAATGGAGAGACATGAATTTCCCAACAAAGAATTCAAAACAATTGGTCTAAAGATGCTCAGAGAGCTACAAGAGTTCAGAGATAAGGAATTTAACAAAATCAAGAAAGCAATACAAGAACAAAATGGAGAAATTCAACAAAGAGATAGAAAACATAGAAAAGAGCCAAACAGAAATTTTGGAGATGAAGAATACAATAACTGAACTGAAGAATTCAATAGAGAGCTTCAGCTTAGTAAGCTCAAAGACAGATCAATCAAAATTATCCAGTCAGGGGCTTCCCTGGTGGCGCAGTGGTTGAGAGTCTGCCTGCTGATGCAGGGGACATGGGTTCGTGCCCCAGTCTGGGAAGACCCCACATGCCGCAGAGTGGCTAGGGCCGTGAGCCATGGCCGCTGAGCCTGCGCGTCCGGAGCCTGTGCTCCACAACAGGAGAGGCCACAACAGTGAGAGGCCCACTTACCACAAAAAAAAAAAAAAAAAAAAAAAAAAAAAAATTATCCAGTCAGAAGATCAAAAAGAAAAAAAATGAAAAGGAATAAAGAAAGTCTATTTGAATGAGAAGGAGAAGAAAGGAAGAAAGGGGAAAAGACCTTATTTACAGAAAAAATGGATGAGAAGTTCCCAAACTTGGGAGAGAGATTTGGACATGCAAGTTCAAGAAGCTAATATAATAGGTCACCCCCTAATTTCAATACAAAACTGTCTGCTCTCCAAGACACATTATATTAAAACTGTCTAAAACCAAAGATAAAGAGAGAAATTTAAAAGCAGCAAGAGAAAAAATAATTCTCCGATACAAGGGAACACCTATAAGGTAACTAGCAGATTTCTCATCAGAGACCTTGCAGACTAGGAGAGATTGGGATGATACATTCAAAGTGCTAAAGAAAAAAACTTCCAACAAACAATATTTTACCCAACAAAATTGTCCTTCACAAATGAAGGAAGGATAAAGACTTTTCCAAACAAACAAAAGCTGAGGGAGTTTGTTACCAAAAGACCTACCTTACAAGAAATGCTGAAAGGAGCTTTTCAAGCTGAAATGGAAAGCTGCTAATTAGTAACATGAAAATATTCAATACATTGGTAAAGGTAAATATATAGTCAGATTTAGAATATTTTAATACTGTAATATAGTAGTGTGTTAACCACTGAACTCTGGTATAAAGAGTAAAGGACAAAAATATTTTCAAATAGCTATAAATACAATAATTTGTTAATGGATACACAATATAAAAAGCTGTAAATTGTAACATCAAAAACAAACTGTGTGGGGGAGGGGAGGGAAGTGTAGAATTTTGTATACAATTGAAGCAGTTATTGGCTTAAAATAGACTGTTATATCAATAAGATGTTTCAAGTAAGCCTAAGAGGTAGCCACAAACCAAAAACCTATAGTAGGTACACACAAGATAAAGAGAAGGAAATCAAAGTATACCACTAGGAAATTCACAAAGGAAGGCAGTAAGAGAGGAACAAAACAGCCAGAAAACAATTAACAAAAGGCAAGAGTAGGTCTTTACCTATCAATAATTACTTTAAATGGAAATTCTCCAATCAAAATGTATAGAGTGGTTGAATGGGTAAAAAAAAGACCCAGGACTATGCTACCTACAAGAGACTCGATTCAGCTTCAAGGACACACATAAGCTCAAAGTGAAGGATGGAAAAATATATTCCATGCATGTGAAAAACAAAAGAGAGCAAGGATAACTGTACTTGTATCAGAAAAAATAGACAGTAGGTCAAAAATTGTAACAAGAGATAAAGAAAATCATTATGTAATGATAAAGAGGTCAATTCGTCAAGAGGATAGAACAGTTGTAAATACATATATATATGCACCCAATATTGGACTAGCTAAATATATTAAGCAAATACTTACAGGTCCGGAGGGATTAATAGACAATACAATAATAGTAGGGACTTCAATACCCTACTTTCAACAGTGGACAGATCATCCACATAAAAAAGTCAATAAGGAAACACTGGACTTAAACTATACTTCATATCAAATGGGCCTCACAGCCATATAAAAGACATTCTATTGAACAACAGTAGGATACATGTTCTTCTTGAGTGCATATGAAATACTCTTCAGGATTGATCATATGTTGGGTCACAGAACAAATCTTAAAAAATTTAAGAAGACTGAAATTATATCAAGTATCTTTTCTGACCACAATGGCATGAAACTAGAAATCAATAACAGGAGGAAACCTGGAAAATTCACAAATATGTGGAAACTAAATGACACACTCCTGAATGACCAACAGGTAAAAGATAAAGTCAAAGGGAAATCAAAGAATCTTGAGACAAATGAAAATAGAAACACAGCATACCAAAACTTATGGGATGTAGCAAAAGCAGAGGAAATTTTATAGAATAAATGCTTACATTTTTTAAAGAAAGATCTCAAATAAACAACCGAACTTACACCTGATGGAACTTGAAAAACAAAGCCCATAATTAGCAGAAAGAAGGAGATAACAAAGGTTGGAGCAGAAATAAGTGAAACAGAGAACAGAGAAATAATAGAAAAGATCAACAAAACTAAGAGTCAGTTTTTTGAAATGATAAACAAAACTGGCAAAACTTTAGCTAGACTTACCAGGAAAAAAAGAAAGAAAAAACTTAAATAAAATTATAAATAAAAAAGGAGACATTTCAACTGACATCACAGAAATACAAAGGATCATGAGACAACTGTGAGCAATTATATGCCATCAAATTGGACAATCTAGAATAAATAGATGAATTCCTAGAAACACACAACCTAGCAAGTCTGAATCACAAAGAAATAAAAATATCTGAACAGACCAATAACAAGTAAGCAGATTGAACCAGTAATTCAAAACCTCTCAACAAAGGAAAGCCCAAGACCAGATGGCTTTACTGGTGAATTCTACCAAACACTTAAAGAGGAATTCATGCCAATTCTTCTCTAACTCTTCAAAAAATTGAAGAGAAGAGAACACTCCTAAACTCATTCTATGAGGCCAACATTACCCTGATATTAAAGCTAGATAAAAAAATACTATAAGAAAAAAAAAAAACTACAGGCTGATATCCCTATGAACATGGATGCAAAACTTCCCAACAAAATCCTAGCAGACCAAATTCAGTGGCACATTAAAGGATAATACACCATTGATCAAGATGGATTTACCTCTAGAATTCGAGGATAATTCAACATATGCAAATTAATACACAAACCACAGTAATAGAATGCAAGACAAAAATCATATAATCATTGCAATAGATGCAGAAAAAGCATTTGACAAAATTCAATGTACTTTCATGATAAAAACTCAACAAACTGGGTACAGAATAACTATACATCAACAAAATATGAACTATCTAAAAATGAAATAAAGAAAATAATCCCATTTACAATAGTATCAAAAACAATAAAATACATAGGAATGAATTTAACCAAGGAAATGAAAGATCTATACAGTGAAAATTATAAGACATTGATAAAAGAAATTGAAGAAGACACAAATATATGGAAAGATATCTCATGTTCATGGATCAGAAAAGTTAATATTGTTAAAATGTTCATACGACTCAAAGCCATCTGTATATTCAATGTAATCCCTATCAAAATTCTAATGGCATTTTTCACAGAAATAGGAAAAAACAATCTTAAAATTCATATGGTGCTTTGTGACCACCTAGAGGGGTGGAATAGGGAGGGTGGGAGGGAGGGAGATGTAAGAGGGAAGAGATATGAGGACATATGTATATGTATAACTGATTCACTTTGTTATAAAGCAGAAACTAACCCACCATTGTAAAGCAATTATACTCCAATGAAGATGTTTAAAAAAAAGAAAGAAAGATAAAAAAATTTCATATGGAACCACAAAAGACCTCAAATAGCCAAAACAATCTTGAGAAAGAACAAAGCTGGAGGCCTCACACTTCCTGATTTCAAATTATATTGCAAAGCTATAATTAAAAAAACAGAATGGTAGGGGCATAAAAAACAGACACATAGATCAGTAGAACAGAACTGAGACCCCAGAAATAAACCCTTGCATATACAGTCAATTTGAAAAGGGAGACCAATTACACTCAATAGGGAAATGATAGTTTCTTCAATACATTGTGTTGGGAAAACTGAAAAAGTTTTCCCAACACAATGTATTTCATGCAAAAGAATGAAATTGGACCTCTACCTTATGTCATTCACAAAAATTAAATCAAAGTGGATTAAGGACTTTTAATATAAGATCAGAAAACTTAAAAACCCTGGTGTGGTGGGGTGAAACAGGGAAAAAACACTTTGACATTGGTCTTGGCAATGATTTTTTTGGATATGAAACCAAAAGCACAACAACAAAAGCAAAAATCAGCAAGTGGGACTACATCAAACTGCAAAGATTCTGCTCAAGAAAAGAAACAATCAACAAAATGGAAAGGCAACCTACAGAATGGGAGAAAATATTTGCAAACCATCTATCTCATAAGGGGTTAATATCCAAAATATATCAGTAATTCATACAATGCAATGGCAAAAAAAATCTGATTTAAAAATGGGCAGAAGACTTGAATAGACATTTCTGTGAAGACATACAAATAGCCAACAAGTATATAAAAAGGTGATCAATATCACTAATCATCAGGAAAGCACAAATCAAAACCACAATATCACCTCACACCTATTAGAATGGCTATTATCTAAAAGACAAAAGATAGTAAATGCTGGTGAGGATGTGGAGAGAAGGGAACCCTGGTGTACTGTTGGTGGAAATGTAAATTGGTGCAGCCACTAAGGAAATGTTCCTCAAAATATTAAAAATAGAGCTACCATTTGATCCAGCAATTCCACTTCTAGCTATATAAAGGAAATGAAATCACTATCTTGAAGAGATAACTGTACTCAACTGCTTATTGCAGCATTATTCGGAATAGTCAAGGCATGGAAGCAACCTAAGTGCCCATCAATGGATGAATGGATAAAGGAAATGTGAAGGATGCATTAACTAACCTTATTGTGGTAAACGTTCCACAAGGTACCAAATCATCATGCTGTACAACTTAGACTTACAATACTATGTGTCAATTACATTTCAATGAAGCTAGGAAGAAATAAAAGAGTATGAAAACTGGTGTTTTCTCTCCATAAACCTAGAAAGCACAGTTGAACCATGACATATCCTTTTTCATATTTATCATGGAATTCTCAAGTGGAGAATCCGGCACAATCACTCATCCAATCCCTGGGTCAACACTGACTGCAGGAGATGAGAACCTCTAGGAGATCACCTTCCTGCACAGCTGTGGTGGGTTCCTCCCTCAAGCACGCATCACAAGGAATCCTAAGGCTGCTTGGGTTGTCTCTGTACACGACCTCCTCGGCTTAGCGAGAGCATCTTCAATTTCCCCCATAGTTTTCTCCTTAACACCTCTCCCAAGATGTATCAGCAGGGCAACAGACTTCTTTAAGACCAGAACATTCTAAGATTGTGGTTGACCCAGGCCGTTGGTGGGAATATTTTTCAAGTCTATCTTTATTACCATAATTATTCAACTTGTGGGCACAAGGTAAGCCAGTGACCTCAGTAATCATGTGCACCAGCTCTCCTTGCTACCTGTCCATGCAAGAGAAATTTCAAAACTATAAATCTCTGGGGAAAGGAGCCCCAACCACAGGCTCTTCCCATCTGTTCATTTTAGATGGCCAACTCTCATTTATCTCTTAGACCAAGAGCTCTCACCCTTGACTATGCCTCAGAAACATCTGGGGAGTTTCAGATGCACCTTGCCTGGGCTCCACCTCCAAAGATTCCAGTTCCTTTGCTCTGGGGTAAGGCCCAGCATCAATGCTTTTTAAATGCTCCCCAAGTGATTCATGGCTGAAAACCACTGCTCTTCCTAGGTCACCTCCCAACACACACATTTCCCTTTTAGTCTCCCAGAAGCTTGAATGTTTACATTTCAAGTAAACTGCCTCTGGATCTCAGGGTGAGAGAAGTTTAAAGCCTTTCAGTGCTGTAGTTGTCTTGGAATTCTGAGTTAATTTACAACTAGTTAACATAAAGTACAACTCTCCTCTTCTGCTTTCCTCTCACTAACCCAGGTCTCTTGGCAGGGACTCCTGAGAAGGTTTATTTGTGGGAGAAGCTCTGGCTTAGGGATGAGGCTTAAATTCAGATATGAAACTTTTTCCCTCAGGGATTCTCAGCAGAAGGAAAATGGAAGTGAGTGAATCTGGGCACCCAAGGACACTTGGAAAAGATCTATGGTCGTGACAGGGATTAGGATGGCTGAAAACCGTGCTGACCTACATTATCTCCTCAACCTTCACCTAAGCCTTCAAAGACAAAAAAGAAATAAAGAACCTTGCTACAAAAAGCCAATGGATTCCAAACATAACATCAGGAATGGGTGTCTGCAATTTTGTCTGTGGACAGGGACTCTGACCCACCCTTCACTACCTTGAATAAAAATGCCTAAAGTGAGCACCTAAATACGTTTGGGATATTGGATATAAGACATGTCCCAAGAAGGAGTTATAAATACTATTGACAGACTTTTGCACAAAATAGCGGGAAATGTTGGGAAAAGGTATCATACTGTGAAAAAATAGGCCTGTTCTGTGTTACTCTGGTTTCAGGACTTAGTATTAATAATATCATATGTTAAATATGGGCACAAACACCATCAATGAATAACCAAAGGTCACAGATTAGCCACAAGCATAGTCTGACTCAGGAAATATTTTTAGATTGATAGAAGTTAGATAAATATATAGATGCATGCATGCATGGATGGATGGATGGATGGATGATTGGATGTATGGATGCATGGATAGATGGATAAATGTATGGATGGATGGATGGTTGGATAGATGGATGGATGGCTGGTAGGACGGATGAAGTCTCTGGTGAACAATGTTTAAGCCAGCAGTGGTGAGACTTGATAAACAAGAGAGAAGCAGTTCTCTCTATGGCACCTTATTGATCCCTATGACCTCCTTCCACCCGTCATTGCAGTTGAACCAGTGGTGTATGCCTCAGTCCCAGGAGACTTAACTAGAAGACTGTTTTAATTAAGACTTTCTCAGCTGCAAGTGACAAATTCCCATTTTTTAATGGTTTCAACACAAACAGCAGTTTGTTGAAAAGATATTGAAATATCTGAGGGAATACAAGGATCAATGCAATTTAGTCTCAGAAATCATTTAGAACAAGAACAAGAATCATGTAGCGAACCAGTTCTCTTTCTTTCTGTGCATCTGTTTCATTTTTTTCAGTGTATCTTCTTCATCTTCCTCTGCCATATTGTAGAGCAGTTCTGCCTATTTGCCAAAGCATGTAGCAGAAAACTGTCAATGAACCTTGTGTTTCACATAATACAGATCCTGGTACTGACAAAGAATCAAATTGACTCTCAAGCTCAATTCCAAATTCCTGGGAAAGGAGCACAGTGGTCAGTTTTGGGTCAGCTGTGCACTGCTGGACCAATCAACTGAGGCAAGGGGCTGGAGTCATGTTAGGGAATGTACATGCTCTCTCAATGGCCCTGAGAATGGAGAGAAGAAAAAGAAAAGTTCTAGAAAATTATAGGTGAGCAGACAATCCAAATTCCTACAAATAGATTGACAACACTGACAAAATTTGCGAGCAGCCCTGGACAAACTGTGACACCTGACTCTTCTTTATCCTCCACTATTTCTGCCGTGCCTCTCACCCCGCAAACTTTTTTTTTTTTTTTTTTTTTTTTTTTTGCAGTACACGGGCCTCTTACTGTTGTGGCCTCTCCCGCTGCGGAGCACAGGCTCCGGACGCACAGGCTCAGCGGCCATGGCTCACGGTCCCAGCCGCTCCACGGCACGTGGGATCCTCCCAGACCGGGGCACGAACCCGCGTCCCTTGCATCGGCAGGCGGACTCTCAACCACTGCGCCACCAGGGAAGCCCCGTGCAAACTTTTGTCTTCAGCTGTCCAAGCCTTTCAAGTGATCTAAGCAGCAATCCAAGGTGCTCACTATGAGACCCTACCCAGGTATATATTCCCACCCAAACTCCAGACTTTTCTTTTCAACCCTGAGTTTCAGGATTCAAAAACTGAATCTTTGAAGGAACCTTGAAAAATATTTCAGCAGCCAGGGCTGATGGGCTGAATAAGAAGTAGAATCCAGCATGCCTGGTAGAGACAGGAACCAGAAGATCACTCAGTGTTCAAGATCCAGTCTGACAGCTCATGCCCTTAAAAGACCATCTTCGTAGAATCCTTTTCTCATATTGTCATTTAAAGGACTCAGGCCCTCTCTGTGTGTCTCTGTGATCCCTGAGCTTTTTCTACTTCTATTCCTGAAACCACTGCCTTTCTCTTCTGTTTAAATTTGTGATTGGCTCATCATGCCCTTTTGATCAGAGGTCAGCTCACAGATTGGCTGGCTTGGAGTCAGATGCCCAACCCCTGCTGTCCAGTTAGCTCTGTGCAGGAGACAGGGTCATGTGCTATAGACGCTTGTTACTCCAGGTGTGCTCTGGAGACCAGCAGCATCAGTGTCATCAGGGAGCTAATTAGAAATGCAGATTCTCAGGTCCCACAGAGACCTACTGAATCAAAATATGCATTTTAAGGGGATCCCCCTAGGTGATTCCTAGGCTGATTAAAATTTGAGAAGAGCTGGTATAGAATATAGCCCTTCAAGTTGGGAACTGCCTTGAGCTGCATCACAAGCAAGCAGCTGTGGACAGCACTGATAACTCGTCCCTTTTCAAGTCACTAATCCTACTGATAACAGCATTATCTATCTCTCCTTTCAGGAACACTTACATCTTTTTATAATAGATTCTAGAATCACAAAATCTGTAAAAAGAAAAGGAGGGATCTCTTGGTGACATTTCAGGCACCATGATGGGTAGCTGGAGAAGAGAGTACTGTTATTTATTGTGGGAGAGATTTTTATTGGAAAGGTGTGTTATGTTTTGCTTTGTCTTATAACAGAGTCTTCATCATCTATTAAAGCTTGCCTTCAGAGAAGCTACTTATTCTGTTGACTCTTCTGTCTCTATATAAAAAACAACCCTGCCGGGCTTCCCTGGTGGCACAGTGGTTGAAAGTCCGCCTGCCGATGCAGGTGACTTGGGTTCGTGCCCCAGTCCGGGAAGATCCCACATGCCGCGGAGCAGCTAGGCCCGTGAGCCATGGCTGCTGAGCCTGCACGTCTGGAACCTGTGCTCCGCAATGGGAGAGGCCACAACAGTGAGAGGCCCACGTACCGCAAAAAAAGAAAAAGAAAAAAAACCTGCCAAAGCAAGTGTCTCTACCTCCTGCTGTAATCAAGTCCTTACCTTGAAACATCACTGCCAACTTCCTACAGAAAGGGGATTCTAAGGTCTTCTGTCCAACCTCCTTACTTTACAGATGTGGGAACTAAGGCCAAAGAGAGAAGAGGTTGAGACAAGTTCACGGAACTGAGTAAAGCTTCAGCTGAGGCCAGAACCCAGGAATCCTGACTTCTCTGTGAGAGTTCCCTTTGCTAAACGGAGCTGCCACCAGGCAAATGCTCCAGTATATGGCTTGTTGGCGTGGGAGGTTGGAAGGACATAGTAAGGGTGTTCTGGGAGAACACGTTGCTGGTGAAATTTCAGATGAGGGCCTGGAATCCAAGGGTCTGCCTCAGACTCAGTCCCTCAGAATATGGATGCCACAGGACCTTCCAGAACCTTCTGAAAGGGCTTTTAAGAAAACAGCGAGTACAAAATATGAAAACAACTGCCCCCAGCTGCTCCTGGGGTCGTTGTATTCTGACTGCAGCTGTAGAGAATTGTTGCTGAATTCCATTCTCAATGTTGCTCTAAAAGCATTTCAAAGAGGCTCAGAGAAAGCCGTGTGCACTTTGGTAAATTGGAAACTATTTGTGACTAACCATCCATCACCGTCTCTCAACATTCGCCACCAGAAAGAGGTGGGGGCCAAGGGGGCAGAAGACCAGACCCAAGTCAGGGGGAGCTGCTCATGGCCCCAGTTGCCCCTGTGTTTCTGGGACCCCCTAGAATAATATATGTCCCTTTTGGTCCTTGCCAAGGAGATTTTAGAAGAAGGAAAAAGAAAGATGAAGAAGCAGCAGACACTTCTGTTTGCCATATACCTGCTTCTCAAGAATTGTAAGCATCTGTGAAGTTAAAATAAAAATCCTCCCGTGAGCATCCTTCCATAAATACTAATGACAGCGACTCTGCATTGTCTTTAATACCCGCGCACTGTAATTGCCTCCAAGCTGGAGACATTTGTTAAGAGTCACTGTTATTCAACTACTTTTTCTCATTATTCAGTCTTGTAATGTAGAAATGTTATTGCAATCCATCCTAAGATTTACAGAATGTATTTCGGGGGGTGGGGGGCATGGGACGAGGGATAAAGGAAGATGATGACATTTAGCAAAAGAAGTCAGATTTCATTATTCCATTAATATAAATTTCAAAACCAGGCAAGACCAAACTGTGGTGGTTAGGGATGCCTGCTGAGGTGAAAAGCCAGGAAGTGATTACCATAAAGCTTAGGATAGTGGTTAATGTGGGAGTGGTGATGGGTAGAAGCATGGGGGAGGGGAGGGAACGCAGGAGTACAGGCTAAGTTCTAGCTCTTGACCTGAGTAGTGGTTACATGAGGACTCACTTTCTGATCCATTTTTGAACAATGCAATTTTATATTTTCGTACCTTTTCATTTGTGTCTATTTCACAATTTTAAAAAATTAAAAGAAACTAAAGGGCCAAGATGAAGAAATGTGTCTCAGCCACCAAGCCCTTTACTTGTATGAAACCCTATTTGATTGTGTTCCCCTGAGCAACAGGAACAGACAAGCTCCAAGAAGGGCAAGCTGTAGACAAGATGAGAAGCAGGTAAAACCTGCTTCCCTGTTCCGTTCCTGTCCTCTAGGTTATTAGAGGGTAACCAAATAGGCTCCTTCACACAAGTTTTTAGTCTCAGGAAGTGCTCCCCAAATATTTTTTTCAAACAAGACCCTTTAAAGGGACACTTACAAGGAAGTAACCGTACATAAAACACACAAATGGTGCTGCATGGGTATAACCGAATTGCGGGTCTGGGGACACCCATCCTGGTTCCTTGTAGGCCTCTATGGTGGCCCCAAAGGTACTTTCTGGGTGGCTTCCTGGGCTCTTGAGAACACAGTTAAAAAGCCCCAAATCTGGGCTTCCCTGGTGGCACAGTGGTTGAGAGTCCGCCTGCCGATGCAGGGGACGTGGGTTCGTGCCCCGGTCCGGGAGTATCCCCCATGCCGCGGAGCAGCTGGGCCCGTGAGCCATGGCTGCTGAGCCTGCGCGTCCGGAGCCTGTGCTTCGCAACGGGAGAGGCTGCAACAGTGAGAGGCCCGTGTACCGCAAAAAAAAAAAAAAAAAAAAAAAAAAGCCCCAAATCTAATGAATAGCCATTGGTTAGCCATGACTAACCTAGAGGCCAAGACAGTGGTCAGGGGAATTGGGATGTAGGACATATAAGTCTTAACACGAGAATGAAGGTCAAGCACAGTTAAGTGTCAGCTGGCGAGCGACCATGGAGGGACTCAGGACAGCTGGAGAGCAGTGGGTGCCGGCCCCAGGCAACATGGTGAACAGGGACCCAGTCATGAGCCTAAGTTGTGCAAATGAGCATGAGAATATGTCCAGTGAGTTAACATGAACACAACTCCCAAAGATCCCCAAGGAGTCTCACTAATGGGAGTGGCAGGGACTCCAAAGGGCCCGCAGGGAAACACTATGGGTCACGCAGACCTTTTTGTAACTTTCACATAACAAGTAAGCAATGTGTGCCCCAAGTTCCAATGAAATTAACGAAACAAAATAGCTGTGATTTTTCAGAAGGGCACGTCACCAGGAAGCTGTTCTGCTGCTATGCGGCCGAGGCTCTCCTTCCCTGCCCCGCTCCTCTTACTGAAATGAAAGAGAGAGACAGGGAAATTCACTGGGCAGTTCTCTACTTCTCTCCACGTGGAAGAGAAGAATGTTTCAGGTTGGCCTTTAAACTACAAGGCTTTTCAAACCAGATATCCCCATGCTGAAAATCCTTGCTTCAGGCTGGGCTTAGTTTTGCTTTGTTTTTAAATCAAATAAGACCAAGCAGAGAAAGGTGAGCACCTCTGCCCAGCTCTCCGGTCACTGCCAAGTACTCTCCCATTCTGTCTCACCCTCACCCCACTCAGCTAGACTCTAATCAGCTGCGGGGGCAGCGAGCTCTTCCCCAGCCCCTTGGTGACCTCTGGTGTCTTGTGTGAGGTGGGCTCACGTATAGGATTTGGCAAACATGATGTACCCAACAAATGTGAAGTCAGAGTAGTAATAGTAGCAGGAATAGCAGTAATGTTTTTAAACAGCCATTAAACTTCTGAACTTCCCAGTCTGCCCCTATTAACACTGAGCATGTGGGCAGGAATCGCTGAGGTCCCCACAAAACATAGTATTGAGAGCAGAGTATTTACTAAACCTGTGGCTAAATCACTGGGTACTTGAGGATCCATAAAGCAGCACAACTGATACTGCAGTATTATAGCGGACACGATATACTACAGTGGCCTGTGTTTGATGCAAAGCCAGTTGACAGGCAGAGGTCCCCCACTGAAGACAGGATACCCCCAGAATCACCGCCAGCAGCACAACCAAAAGCCACCTGCCAAGCACCTGACAGTGCGTCCGGAGAGAACAGAGTCACCACAGTGAGTGTTGAATGTGGGAACTTCTAGGTTACCCTCCTCTGGACCAGGTATTAGGCGTCTCTGGAAAAGTCCCTTAGCTTCCCTAGAACGCAGTCTCTCATTCCTGAAAACTTAGTTGAGGTTGGTCTTCAGAGCCCTGTCACCCCCTTTACAGTACTGCTCAATGTCACCCCACCCCCCCAGCCACGCATCCAGGAAAGGTGTTTATGCCCTTCCCCCGCCTCCCCTCACCACCAACCAATGGCGCCTGGGCAAACAGTGATGCTGGGGTAATCCAGAGGTTCCCCCTAGTCCCAGTACCATTTTACACTCTTAGCAACAACTGACATCCCCAAACAACGTCTATTTCTATGGGTTATGTTTATCACATTGATCATATTAGAAGTTTAAAATAAATATTTTAAGTACTTATGAACTGGTTTGAAAATAGCAATAAACACATTATGTATAAGCATAAATAGCATTGCCATAAAAATAACTATATTTACCAAAGCAAAATAAATTAATGAGAAGAGTGGTGTTGTTTAGATTTTTTCAATCTTTTTGTCTAGCTTTATAGAAGATAGCTGGATGCCCCCATCTGCTTCCACATTCAGTCTGTTGAGATCTGTTGTTTTGCTTGAACTATATGAAGAAAATCTGATCTCACAAAGAAATGTGTAAGGAGAGAGAAAGGAGTATGTAATAAAAATAGTCTTTTCAGATAATTATAGATACTCTCCTTCAACATTACATCAAAATTCAACAGTGCTGATTTAATATTGCACTAAAACTCAACAAGTGCCACTGAGGGATGGGAAGCCATATTAACAAACTTTTCAGATTCTGTTATATTAAAGTTCATTAGTGTATCTTGTACTTTGAATGGAACTTTTTCCCACACATAATTTTATAACATCATGCCTTGGCCATTTGGAAAATATTGGTTTATTGAGTTATGCAGATCTTCCAAATGTACAATGGAAAACTCCACTACATATTCATGAGAAACTAAGAGTGGAAAAGGGAGATAACATCTCAGTATTATAATGAAAGTAATAGTTTTGACCTTGAGGACTGCCAAGAGTCCCTGGACCACACTCTGAGAATTGCTGAGTTAACCCACTACATAAAGTAATAGTTGTGGATGTGTCATTTAGAGAAGTGTCACCTCTCCCAGGTGAATGACTTAACCCATTTAGGTAATGCCTACTACTTTTCCTTCCAAACTTGTCAAAATAGGATGGATAGTGAGTGTGGATCAGAAGGGAGGCCTGGAGCCAATCAAACTCTGTATGTTTTTTGTTTTTTGTTTTTTTTGGTACGCGGGCCTCTCACTGTTGTGGCCTCTCCCGTGGCGAAGCACAGGCTCCGGACCCGCTGGCTCAGCAGCCATGGCTCATGGGCCCAGCCGCTCCGCGGCACGTGGGATCCTCCCAGACCAGGGCACGAACCCGCGTCCCCTGCATCAGCAGGCGGACTCTCAACCACTGCGCCACCAGGGAAGCCCCAAACTCTGTATGAACTACTCATCCCTGCCCCTACCAGCCTCTTGGAAATTTTCAATACAAGCAGTGATGTGCCTGTGAGTGTTTAACAACCAGCTCTCCAGGAAAAAGAAAAGTCCTGTTTTTCAGCATTTGCCAATTCCTATGGTATAAAATCTTCCACCATGGCTGATTTCAAGCGACCAACAAGACATCACTGAACAAGTTGCTGGGACAAGAGGCACACAATTGGTTTTATAAGCTGGTGTGAGCCAGCCCCAGCACACCACCGAGAAAGAGACAGAGACACACCTCTCAATGGGAGCTGTGCCAAAGAGTTTCCAGTCATTTGGTTTTAGCTTCCACACTCTACCCTCTGGCTACAGATGATTTACATTCCTGTGACATGCAAGAGCCAGTCTCATCCCATTACAATATCAGACTTAGGCTCAGGCCCAGTATCTTGTTCACTAGACCAGTCCCAGGTGTGAATGAGGCTTCTCAAGTATCATTGTCAAGTACAGCTCCTGTTACTTGGAAGACCTGTGAGCTAAAGAGGCAAATTGTCTGCCTCTAACACGCCCAACATACTATACACCCTACATGCAATAGTGAAACCTGGCTAGGATGACCAAATAGACACTCCTGTTCAAGAACCATGGGAATGCAAGGCACATAGCCATCACTGGTCCACAGCAGTTCTGAAATCCAGCCTGGCACAAGTTACCAGTTCCTTGATTAAGACTGTTCCTAGGGAATAATTCTTTACAGACTTCGGTTCCACCCATGGGTTCTTGATTCTGCCCTCTGGGTCATCTTTTTTTCTATAAGAAAAAGCCTGCGTTTGAACCTGAGTGGTACTCTTAGCCTGCTTCCTGCCTAAAGTAGTTTGGGTTCCAAAGGTCTCTTCTCATCTTGTACTATCTCTTTCTGTTTTGGTCCCCAAAGGAACAGAGACAGCAAAATCAGGTTAAAGTGAGAGGTGTGGAACAGCATGAGAAGAGAAAAGAGTCTGGGAGGTCAAAGGGTAGCCTGAGAAACATGTGAGGATAAGAGGAGAAGCTGTGCCTTAGGAATAATCCATGGGCTGCTGATTAGATATAAGATTCCTATGCAGAAGAAGGCTGTTCCTCCACTCCCAGAAGGCCCTGGAAGCATGGCCCCCCATTACCTGAAACCTAAGCCTAACCCTAGTTTTATTATTTGTCTTTTAGTCTGAAAAGATTTATAAAGATATGTATCTTCTTACTTGGTCATTTTTCTAGTTCTTTTTTTCAACTCAAGAAATAATAAATAGTCATAAATTTTAAACGTCCAAAAATAAGTCTTCTTCCCATTACAGTTTCTCTGACCAACCCCCAAGGCAACACTATTAGCAATCTCTTAGTACATCCTGCCTAAAATAGTCTGTAAACAAACACATAGATAAATGATGATAGATAGATAGATAGATAGATAGATAGATAGATAGATAGATAGATGATAGATAGATAGATGGGTTTTTTACATAAATGAGGACATGCTGTGCATTCTGGTCTGCCCCATTGCTTTTCATCATTAATTATCTATCTTGGACATTATTCCATGAGAATACATGTAAATCTACCTATCATTCTTTTTCCCCCTAGTTTATTTTGGATTCATTCCCCTCCCCACTTTATGGAACTTCACTTGCTTCTTTCTTTAATACATTTCCACAGCATCTGATCTTCTCCCTTCTAAAGCTCATTACACTCAATCAACAGTTATAGATTGCTGACACAATATATGCCAGACATCATTCTAATACTGTATAAGTATTAACTCATTGAATTCTTGCAAGGCCCTATGAGGTCAGTACTAGTAGGGTATGAGGCTTTCCAAGGGCCATACAGCTAGAAGTAACAGAGCTGGATTCAAACCCAGGCACTTTGGCACCAGCATCCATGCTCTTTATCACTTTGCTCCACTTCCTTCCCCCATACCCCATGCACTGCCCTGACATAATAAGGGCTCATTGTCTGTCTTTCTCACTAGACCTGAGGGTAAGGGTCATGTCTACATTGCTAGCTGTCAAATCCCCTAGTAGGTGCTCAATAAATATTTCCGAATTGAATGTCAGTAATGATACCATGTTCTGGAAATTCTTTACTATGGTCACTGTGCTAAGCATCTCATGATACAGCAACTCTAGGAAATTGCTGCCATGATTGTCCCAACTTTACAGTTGAGGAAATTAGAGAGCCAGGTGTGAAGCCACATCTGTCTGACTCTAAAGCCTACACTTGGCCCCCAGACCAGCCATTCTCTCTGACCCACCAACCCCCTTCCCTTACCGAAGTCCACCACAGAGAGCCCCGAGCATCCAGAACCAGCTATGGAACAAAAGCCTCCTGCAGCAGACTCACTACAGTTCCTACTGCTCCAGAAAAGATTTAGAAGGTGCCTGGGTTATTATGATTTTTAAAGAAATGTCTCTCCACACACAGTGCTGCCTTAGGACCCAGTGCAGTTCAGTTTCAATGGGTCATAAGGCACTAAATATCCTCTCCATCATCATCACGGGGATTTACATGAGACACTCACACCCCCGAAGAGAAGAGGGTTCGGGTTTGCCACTCAGCCAGGCATCATACTTGATGTCTTGAACTGGGGAAGAAGCGAAAATCTTAGAAGGACTTTCTTCGGGGTGAAGCTAACTAGCATACATTTACTGTAAATCCAATAGACCAGCTTCCCCATCTAACATAATTTATCTTGAAACAACACAGGTGGCCTCTATTAAGAGCATCTCTGGTCAGGCCACTCGGCTCCCAGCGCTGCAGTCTCACACTGCCCTCTGCAGCCTGACTCCGGTCTTCACACGGCTCCCCGCACCCTCCGCCCGCTGACCACCCCCAAGTGTCACAACTTGGAACATCCTGCACACACCTCTAGTCCTTCAGGTAGAATCACCATGGACCTTCGGTCTGGAGACAAAAAGTAAACTATTATGGAACTTGCTGCCTGAGCTGTTGCATTTACAGCCATGATGCATCTCTCCAGAGCTGGTGGATTTGGAAAGCATACCTTGGGGGGCTCCATTCTAACATTCTTTTCCCATAAGAGGGCTAAATAAGGAAAACAATATTTTACCCGCATTGGTGTGATTTGTTCACTCCAACCTCTCCTAGCCCATCTCCTTTTCACAACACAGCACACAACCCCTGAAGAGAAGGCAGATGCTATCTAGGTCAAAAACATATTGGGTGAAGAGAGAAGCAATCCAAGGGAAAGAAAGAGAGTTCTGCAGACTTGACCTATTATTTGAGAAGAAAAATCCTTAACAGATTTTTCTTCCTGAAAGAGGATGAATAACCTATCCTAAAACCCAAATTAATACATTCATGAAGATCAGAAAAGAACTAGATCTTTTTTTCTTGGATATATTGTATATATGTGTATCTTTCTATGTGTATGTATATATGTTCTCCTGGAAAACTCTTCCTAAATTGGTTGGAAACGAGTTGTCATTGTGTTTCAACATCCCAGCCTCCAAGAAAGACAGCATAAATTCCCTTGGCAAACTTACCACAAGCCTTCCAGATATTCTTAGAAATCCGCTTCCACCCCCCACACACACACAAACACCCTGCACACACATGCATTCTACAAAACCCTCTCTGTGAGGGAGCTTTTCTGGGAAACCAGCTTGAGACCACAGGCAAACACTGGTTCCACACCACTCTACACCAAGTTCCAGGGCCCTTCCTTAACTGGGCTTTTAACCCAAAGCTCAAGCTTATTGGTTTTGGACTACACATTTGGGTGTCTGATGGGGATGGAGGGAGATCGTTATCTGAAGAAAGAGAAAAGAGAAGATAATGCCCAAGTTTAAAACTTCTAGGAATGGGGTCAAAAAGGGCCTAAGGAAGTCTGTGAACTCAAAAGTTGGCATCATTGACGTTAGGATCAAGTTCAGGCTCCTTGGAGTATTCAGTGCTCTTCAATCTCTGTCCAGAGTCAACCCCTTGTGTCTTCAACCTCCCACTATCCAGCCCAGGTGTCTTCAGTACATTTACACCACGTCTTCCCACCCTCCTTCCCTGCAGCACAAATGAGCACTTGCTCATTCCTCCAGCCCTGCCTGTCTTTCTAGACATAGTCAAACCCGTTTTTAGTGATGATCTGGATGCCCACTCCAGCCAGACCTGTTCTGCCTGTGGCCAGTCCTTGTTCACCTTCTGCCTCTCCCACGGGAGTTGCACTGCTTAGGGAGCAAAGGCACAGCCCTCACATTGAGTAGACTGCACGTTGCTTGAGGCTGGGCACTGTGTACTTGTCTGCTCACCCACCGGTTCCCTGGCTCCTGCTGGCTGGGCAAGCTGCCTTATGACCACATCAGAGCAGAGGGTCCCTGGAGCAGCAACAGATCTACTCTAAGTGGCCATCATGGCCAGCACAGTTCCAGGCATTTTCTGGGCACTCGGCACACTTTAATTAAATGAATTGAACTGGCAGAAAAAAAATGGAGAGTGACTGCCCGAGGTCACATATGCTAGGAAATATGTCAGTCCACTGATAAACTCCATCCAGTCAGCAAACGGGAAAATACTGAGAGGCCAATTTAAAATGATTTGATAGTTCTGCCCATTGCTCTTATTGTACAATCATTGTCATAAAAGGCTAGTCAATTGTTTATAATTTAAACACACACACACACCCAGTCACTCCACTGGCAGGGACAGGTCTGTCCAGAGTTTCTGAAATGTCAGTGCTTCTCCAGGTTACCAGAATTTCTAAAGCTCTAAAAGGAGAGAGACATTTCAGACCAGGAGAAAGGATGTTTTTACAGGGTCAGTTAGATCCTTTAGAACGACAGCACCAGCCAACGGGTCAAGAGAGGGCACAATTTACAATTTATCTCAATTAGTGAGGATTGTGTCCTTTGTTTCTCAGTATGAAAGGCTTCCTTGGATTGTAAGGAGGATATCTCCCTCTAACCCCCCAATGTTTCCCTTTTTATTCCATAATTTATACATAGATAGGTAGGTAGGTGGATAGGTATATGATAGATACATAGAGATAAAGATAGGGAGATAGATAGATAGATAGATAGATAGATGATAGATAAAAGCAAGAAAGGAAAAATATAAGATCAGTAATAGCCCAAGATATCCAGCCAGGTTTTCTAGACATCCTTTGGAGACCGTCAGCTTTAGACATAAGGTTCTAATTTTTATCACTTCTGCAGCATTCATCCTCTGTCTTTGGAGGGAAAAATCTCAAGACATAGGTGAGAAGTAGGAGGCCTTTGAGGTTTTCTTGGGTTCTTTCTTTTAATTTTATCAAAGAAGGCCAGAGAGCCTTTTTCCCTGTGAATACTTTACTCTCTGCCTCCAAAATTGACCATACTGACTCAGCTAGGGCTCAGAAACTCTTATATTCATTCTTCCCTTTGTATCCATCTGTGTATATGGTCACCCAAAGCCTTGAATCAGATTCATTGTGTAAGATTATCCAAACCATCCAGCATTTTTTTTTTTTTTTCTTTTTGCGGTATATGGGCCTCTCACTGTTGTGGCCTCTCCCGTTGCGGAGCACAGGCTCCGGATGCGCAGGCCCAGCGGCCATGGCTCACGGGCCCAGCCGCTCCGCGGCATATGGGATCCTCCCAGACCGGGGCACGAACCCGCATCGATGCGGACTCCCAACCACTGCGCCACCAGGGAGGCCCCATCCAGCATTTTGATCATTCAAACTGTCTGGCATTTTGAGGAGCTAGTTTTTACAGTGTCAATAGTTTAAAGGGGAAAAATGTTTTCCTCAAAGATTCCATAGGTTCAGAATCATAAATGGAATTATGCCACATTTCAACCCAGCAGCCCTACATGTAGGTAGAAGAGAAGAGCTAAAACTTTCATCAGTGTCCAGATTCATTTTTTATTATTAAGCTACACGGATGTGCACAGCATCAAGGGATGTCTATTTCCAACTCTATTTGTTGTAGACTGTATTAGTAACCAAGTTAGCATATACAAAAATAAAAAATTAGGGCTTCCCTGGTGGCGCAGTGGTTGAGAGTCCGGCTGCCGATGCAGGGGATGCGGGTTCGTGCCCCGGTCCAGGAAGATCCCACATGCCGCGGAGCGGCTGAGCCCATGAGCCATGGTCGCTGAGCCTGCACGTCTCGAGCCTGTGCTCCACAATGGGAGAGGCCACAGCAGTGAGAGGCCCGTGTACCGCAAAAAATAAATAAATAAAAATTAAAAAAATTAAAATTAAAAAGAGGAGGAAGGAGAGAAAGAAAGAGGGAGGGAGATATATTAGCAGAATTCTTATTTGGGGTATCTTTCCAAATGCAAAGCCAAGAATATGTAGTCAGACCTAAGAAAAGACTGGAGCTAAGAACTGGAAAAGCATTAGGAACCCAGGGAACAATTTTTGTCCATCTCCCAACTCTGTTTTTTTCTGTGGCTCTCTCTCTCTCTCCCTCCCACCCTCACCCATAGTCACTTCTCTGTTCTATAGTAGCCCATGGCTCAGTCTATTCCAAGCATCCATTCATGGTCCCATCAGAAGTAAGGTCGGCAGGATGGGGGCAGCAGTCACATGGTCCAGCAGGGCAATAATTTACAGATTGAGGGGATCTGACTATTGGGCTTGGCAGGCTTCTCAGAAGATATCTACCCCATTAATACCTTCAAGCTATTAGAGGGTGAGGAAATGTATATAAATTACTAATAAGTCTGAAACTATGTATATCTTACACATGTCTAGACCATAGCAATTAGGAATTTATGTGTTACAGATTGAAGCATTCTGCTCTAAAATGATAAAAATAAGTTGCATGTGATGTACTCATCTAAAGAGGCTCTAAGGGGTAACATCCCAGAATCAGCCTTATAAGGTGGTAGAATAGATATTTATGTGAGGGTATTTGAGGGAGCCCATGATGATGGAGGGGTCGTCCTGGGAAAATAACAGGGGCAAAAGGGGTGCAAAAGTAAAGAGAATACACTGCAAAAAGGAGGTAGCCATTACAGCCTGAAAAATAAATTGCCTTATTTGAAAATCCTTCTGGGAAACAATATGATATTATGTGCTAAAAAGCCTTAAGTATTCCTGGCCTGGGGATTTATCTCAATTAATATTTCTTCCCCAAAAGAAAGAATTTATGGTATGAAGGTATTCATTGTAATATTATTTATAACAGTGAAAAATCATGAGTATTCTAAATCACCAAGAATAAGGAAAGCGACATGTGAATTGTCATATATCCACTTGGAAGACTGTCCATCTACAGAAAATGGTGGTTATAAAGATTAGGTGGTGACTTGGAGAAAATGCACGTGAAAGGATGCTAACCCCCAAAGAGCAAATTACCAAATTATATGAATGTTATGATTAAACCCATATTAAAATACGTTTCTATGGAACAAAACAAATAAGGAATGCTTATACTTGAAAATACTTATATGGGGAAGTCTCTGTTTCAGAGACTTTGTATGATGCTATTATGGTATTTATAAAATATATATTTTTAAATTTATTTTATTAAAGTATAGTTGATTTATAATGTTGTGTTAATTTCTACTGTACAGAAAAGCGATTCAGTTATACGTATACATACATTATTTTTGCATATTCTTTTCCATTGTGGTTTATCACAGGATATTGAATATAGTTCCCCGTGCTGTACAGTAGGACCTTGTTGTTTATCCATTCTCTATATAACAGTTTGCATCTGCTCATCCCAAGCTCCCACTCCATCCCTCCCCCACGCCCTGCTCCTTGGCAACCACAAGTCTGTTCTCTGTCTGTGAGTGTTTCTGTTTCATACTTACTTCATTTGTGTCATATTTAAAATATATTTTTAAAATCTACATGCAGCAAGCCCTGCTGGTTCCCCATCTTCAGCCTCTAGTCCTCACCTAGAATGTGTCTTTTGCTCAGAAACGTAATTTCCCGTAACAGGCTGGAATGCCTGCTTCCCAGGGAAACCCACGAACACCCCAACTCTCCGTCAGCACAACTTCCTCTACTGTAAGTGCCAGCCTCTCTTCTGTTGTGCCTGAGGACCACTTGGACGGGTCAGAAACCGAAATGGATTTCTGGAAGCTCCAGAGCAACCAGGAAAAAAGCCAGACACCTCCAGAGGCAGATGGTTTAGTCTTACAGTTTTTATTTATTTTCTCTGCACACCAGGAGAGGTTAGCTGATCTACTGGGCGGGAGGGGGTGTGTGGGAGCTGTGTGTGACCAATACGTCGCTGCTTTAGAAAACGTCTGTTTGGCAGGGTGGCATTCACACGGGGCAAAATGTCACATCTTTTGTCCCAGCGTTCCAGGGGATGCTCTATCCGGAGAGTTTTATCAGTGCAATTAACACAAAGGCCCCCTTCTGTCTTAAAAACACAGGCCCCGGATACATGGGGAGATGAACTAGCCATTGTTTCTGCACTGCACAAAAACTCCCCTTCTCCACCCCCCAGCACCCAACCCATTTATGGGGTTTCATTAAGGCCCACGGGTGCCCCTGACTTATTTATTTAGGAAACAGTGTTATTGTCTTAATGTAAACAGAACTCAAGATCAGTTGACAGTTGGAATGGAGCAGCAGAAAGGTTTTCAAAGGCGCCTCCTTGGAAAGGGGTCCCTGCATTCAGGCCGGGTTCCTGTATCATACTGCCAGCACTGTTCACAAAATAAACAAATGTTTGTTTTACAACATGGCAAAGGGGGCTCCCATTCAACGTTGGCCAGATATGAAAACAAACTTTCACATATAAGGGCTTTTGATACACATGACTTACTTGGATGACAAGGGGCTCGGCTGGGGAGTGCTTAAAGCTTATTAATATTGCACAAAAGACTTTTGTTTATCATTTCGCCGGACTGCCTGGGAATCACAAGACTCAAGCCGCCACCCGGCTGGTGTCCTAGCATTTCAGCAGCCGTAACGTGTGGAGATTGCGAAAGCACTGCTGGTTTGGAGCCAAAAACAAACTCTCCGCAGACCCAGGTGAAAGAACTCCGAGCTTGCCGGCGTCTGAGAGCCAGATTTGGAATTTTATAAAGAGTGAAGTGACAAGAGCTCCCCCTACAGGTGGAAAAAATGAATGCCTTGCACCTTCCTGTTTGGAAGGGGGTAAACCTCCTTCCAGAAAACATGGAAGCCGTGGCCTGCCTAATTTTGGGACATTTCCCCTTCTGTTCAAAAGGACTGGTTCTCCAGCAGCTCTGGGGGACTTTCTCTTTTAAGTTGACAGCTCCACTCCCAGAATGTCTTATGAGATGTTAGCTCTCTGAGCAGAAATATGAATGTGTGAGGGTGAAAAACTCACGATCAAAAATCCGTTCTTTAGGCACTGGTTTGTTTAGCTAGAAAGGGAACCGTGTAAATCCGACACAACCCCTCTTCTCAAGACTCGTTCTGCCAATACAGTGGCCACCAGCCACTTGTGGCTACTGCCCACTTAAAATGTGGCTAGCCCAAACTGAGATACATTGTAAAAGAATGTCAAATATCTTGACAATTTCTTACACTGATCACATGCTGAAATGATCATATTTGGGATATATTGGGTTAAACAAGATCTATTAATTTCACCTATTTCTTTTAATGTTTTGTAATGTGGCTACTAGAAAATTTTAAATTAAATACACATCCTACACATCACATTATATTTCTACTGTGGTATATTATAGAACTACTTCAGGCTCATAAAATAATAATAATAAATTTTGACTCTATAACATTAGTGATTTGTGCCAGGTGAGATGATTTTTTTTTTCTTGAGTACATGTATTCAATCCAGGCACCCTGAATCTCCTAAAGAAGGTGAAGTTAAAAAGCACTACTACCAACTGCCTTGCAATTATCAGTTTGTTATATTTAAAGTCTCAGAAAAATTAAAGTCTTCATTGTGGGTTAAGTTCATATATGCTGAGAAAAAGTTTTCAAAAGTAAGGATGTATTTTCACTCCACAAACTCCTTCCTTCTCCTGGCCATACCTCATGTGCATTTAACTACAAATTATTCCAAGAGAAAGAAATTCCTTCTACCATAAAAGTCTTGCAAAAATGTTTTCAAATCACTAGACAGCAGATATTTGCTTCATCCCCCCCATGTCTGACAACGTCACCCACCTAATCAATCCTCCATGTAAGCAATATTTGGGATCTGTGAGGTATATGGGATTATGTGAGCAATATGTGACCCTAAATAGCGTTGGACCAGCAAACTCACCATAACATTTATATAAAACTACTCAAAAGTAACTTACAGTGGACAACGCTGTCACCCTAATTTCTGAATTAGATTTCAATGATACCAGCAGCTGCCTCTGATAAACACACTCAGATCTGGCCCATGGTCACCAAAACACCTGTAAGAGGAAGACCAGCAGAGAACATTTAGCCTTAGCAATCTGCTGCCTTAGATGTGCCTTGGGGTTTTTTTAGTCTCAGGAAAGTGCCAAGATCTCACTGAAAGTTTAACTACCTCAGTAATCAGACAGCAATTTAGGAATTATACAAATCTTTCTGAAATCTTTCCCTGGAATTTTGCCTTAAAACTAAGTCAAAGGTGGGTACAGCGCTACAGAGCCCACAGCAAATGGTCAAGAGGACACTGCTGTAAAACAGAGACAGAGTGAGCTGAGGAAGTGTCCCCAAGTCCTCTGAGCCCTTCCAGCGCAGTGTCACTCAGCCAAAGGTGGGTGAGATTAGCAAAGCAAATTGCAGCTACGATCTCTGAGATTACAGGTGAAATTGCCAAGGGAAAGAAACTCAGACAAACAAGGGTTTCAGTTACAAGTCAGGACAAATATAGGCTCCTGCTGAATAGCTAGACAGGGAAAACTTTGGAGTGGTACCGAAGACCCTCCTCATTATCCCACAGACAGAAATGATGGCTCTGGGGAAGAGAGGCTGCAATCCTACCACATGAACTGTGGATTTAGGCGATGGTATTTGAAGGGCACTGGAGTGGGACAGGATATTCACTGAAGATATTTACTGGTATGATTTTCCATCTGACCTTATTATTCTGGCACGGCTGCCAGCACCTTATAATCCCAGCATTGTGTTCACAAGCTGTGTTCACAGCCTCTGCTCATTAGCAGAGGCTGAGTCCAACATTGCTCTTGTAGGGGCTTGTGCGTCAGCATGGACCAACAGACAGTGTTTCCAGGAGCTAACTGCAAAGAATCAAGGGCACTAGTCATTGCGGGGAAGGCACATGTATCAGTTAGGAAAGACGGTGACTGCTAGTAGCAGAGTCTGGAAATAACAGTGATTAAATAAATTCACTTCCTACTCATGTGAAAGCAGTCCAGAACAAAAGTCTAAGATTGCATGGCAGGGCTGTGGGGGAAGGCTCCTTCTGTGTTTATGTTCCATCACCTTGAGACGTGGTTTCCATCTTCAAGGTTGCCCCACGATCTAAGATGGCTGTTGGAGAGGCTCCTGTAGTCACATCCATATCCAAGCATGTAGTGGGGATGTTGTTCCCTTCTCCAGGAGCTTTCCCGGAAGTCTTACCTAACAACTTCTTAATCTAATTGCTAACTTCTAGCTACAAGGGAGGCTGAGTGCATTGTCACTCAAATAAAATCCATTTTCTTTTACCAAAAGACAGGAGAGAATAAAGCAGGTCGCATCAGAAGCAAGCAAAGACATCTCTACAGGACAGTTAGGTGCAGCTTGAAATGTTTATTTCAGCCTTGGTAACCAACTTTACTACAGGCATCATAACCTCTGGGCCATAGTATGCTTTCATGACTTCTGCCTTCTGTTGGATCCTGGAATTCATTTTCTTAAACTCATTTGCCACTTGTGCCAGTTCTCTGTAAAATTCCTTGATATGAAGGACATTATTTCTGGGCCCACAATACTGTCAAAATCTACAACAGTCAACATGACATCTGTGGACTTGATAGAGAAAAAAATGAAGCCCCATCATTAGGTTAAGATTCTCCTGACTCACTATGTGGATAAAGAGGGAAAAAAAACTACTGCACACGTTGCCATGTACAAATACCCAGAGTGACGCGGATGACGGCTCATCTAACCAGGTGACGTAAACCCTGACGAGTCACCATTACCTGAACGTGTTGAGTGAAAGTGGCTGTTTGTTTGTAGGGTCGTGGAGAGCAGGAAGATGCTAAATGCAAAGAGGTGTCTAATGAAAACTCCTGGATGATAATAATTAAGATAATGATGATGATGACAATAAGTAGAATGATTAATTACTTTCACTCTGAGAGTACAGTCCTATAGAGTAGGATCTCTTCCATTTCTATTGATCCCTTCAGTTTCTACTATACTTCATAATTTATAGGCAAATGTATGATCTCATTTGTTCCTCAAAATTCAGAAGTAGGAGGGACAGGTATTGTCATCGGTGTGTTCAAACTGTTGGGAGAGAAGCTCAAAACTACCAAGTGACTGAATCAGGTTGTCACAGTAAAGAGGCAGAAAGCCAGCATTAAAGCCCCACCCTGGACCCTGGGTTGGGACTCTCAATTATACTTCTCTAGCAGAATATTTGTAAGCTTTAGACAGCTTTACCGAAGCCTGAGGTCATTGCTTAAAGATTTTAAGGTCTTTAAAGGCAAGGGCCATGTCTTACTTATCATGAACTTTGTACACACTAGGCTAGACACTCAATTAATGTTTATTAAAGATAATGATGTACTAGCCAGCATGCAATAAGTTCAGCAACATGTACTGTTAGCATAAAAGAGGGCTGAAAAATGGGGCAACGCTGATCTTTTCTACCAAGAATACAAGGACACTGGCTCTATCTTGGTGGGGGGAAAGAGGAGGGGGAAGTGTGATCAAAATTTGACCTCATTTTGTTGGAGTTGCTTTGTCTGTAACAGAAGGCGATGGGAACTGGAAAAAACCTCTGTGATACCTCTTGTACTACAACTCTGTGATTCTAACTACCACTCAAACATTTCTGAGAAAAGATCCAGGTAATGCTAGACAGGTGAGGTTTACAGGTCAAATCTCCTTTTGAAAGGGCTACAAATCTCGTTTAGAACATCTGCTCTTCTTCCTCTCAGTAAGTTACACCCCAGCCAATCCCCATTCTCTCAATGTCAACACAATCACTAAAAATAAAGACTACTACCGGGCTTCCCTGGTGGCACAGTGGTTGAGAGTCTGCCTGCCGATGCAGGGGGACGCGGGTTCGTGCCCCGGTCCAGGAGGATCCCACATGACGCGGAGCGGCTGGGCCCGTGAGCCATGGTCGCTGAGCCTGCGCGTCCGGAGCCTGTGCTCCACAACGGGAGAGGCCACAACAGTGAGAGGCCCGCGTATCGCAACCAACCCAACGAAAGCCTCACAAAGCATTCCATTCTCTGAGACATGTTTTGGCTGGTGGCCTATGAGACTCTCCTTTTGGGGAAACAAAAGGAGAGTGGGAGCAGTCAGCCTAATGAGTTCCACCACTCTTCATACTAACTCAAATAAATCACCAATATCCAGAAGTCCCTTTTACTCCCCAATTAAGATAGCTGTGTATTATAGTTGGAGATGATGGTGATGATGATGATATCGATGACAATGGTGATGACATGAGCTATAACAAT
The DNA here is from genome assembly GCF_025265405.1 of Mesoplodon densirostris. Lineage (NCBI taxonomy): Eukaryota > Metazoa > Chordata > Mammalia > Artiodactyla > Ziphiidae > Mesoplodon > Mesoplodon densirostris. Next base: position 57,822,558 of record NC_082674.1, read on the forward strand.
AAACATATTTTGAACATTGTCTGCACTGTCCTGAGTGCTATAGGTACCTTTTCTCATTTAATTTTTTTTTTTTTTTTTTTTTTTTTTTGCGGTATGCGGGCCTCTCACTGTTGTGGCCTCCCCCGTTGCAGAGCACAGGCTCTGGACGCGCAGGCTCCGGACGCGCAGGCTCAGCGGCCATGGCTCACGGGCCCAGCCGCTCCGCGGCATATGGGATCCTCCCAGACCGGGGCACGAACCCGTATCCCCTGCATCGGCAGGCGGACTCTCAACCACTTGCGCCACCAGGGAGGCCCTTCTCATTTAATTTTAAAAACCATCTCCAGCAGTCTTATCAACCACACTAGTTTCCTCATTTTACAGATGAGGAAACTGATACTTAATTGTTGACCATTGCTCCACAGCCAAAAATGAGTTCAAACCCAGGTCTGTAAGATTCTAGATCCTAAGCACATTGATTACCCTGCTTTTTGGAGATGGGAAGCAACAGTGAATCTGAGAGTCTTGTCCAGAGCCAGGGTGGATGTAGAAGACCCTCAGCCATGAGAGTTGCAAACAGAGGATCACATCAGAAGCTACCCCCCAAAAGGAGATAAACAGGGCAATGCCATTTAGACCAGATTTTATTCTTAAACCAGATTAAACCCTGAAAAATTTGTTAAATTGAAGGCATTGCTCTCCATGTTTTTTATAACCAAATTTAAGAATGCCATCATTTAGGGAATTTCTGTAATATGGGAATACTAAAATAGTAACAATAACAACTCAAAGCATCAATTTCCTTTCTTTTACCACCTGTGGACCTCACGGGATAAGGGGCAGATGGTAAATTTGGGGGGAAGCTGGTCTATTTTGAATGCTTATTTACAAGGCTACATTCATGCCCTCCACCAAACACCATCTGCTGGGCTATTTCTTCCATGAAACTAGAGCATTTTTTTTCCATAGCAAATAAAAGTGCGACCAGAATTCTATCAGCATGCTGTGTTTGGGTGAGCACCAACACTTTTCAAAACCGGCTTTAATCCTTCTCCAAGTCCCATGCAAAGAAGGCTCCCCTAAGAACAGTAACCCAGTCAACACATTCATTCATTCATTCTCAAACTCACTTTGAAAGAAAGCTGGCCCCGTGTGCACCAGCCAAATGTGGAAAGTTAATTTTACAATGTGAACTGTTTTCACCCTGGGCCAAGAGACAAGTATAGGCACCATATGACCTGGGCGTGATTTAGGAGTAGCTCAGGACTCAGAGACATGAGGGCATTTCAGCAAGGAGCCCCCTCCTTTGCTCCCTGCCCCTCCTCCCCAGCCACTAAAGCTCCCAAAGAATGTCTTTCATGTTTGCTGCATTCACTTCACCATGTATTCCTGCTGCCCACCCTTGAATTCTCGGCTCATTGCCCCCAAATCAAGGGAAGTCAAGTTGAATCTTTCAAACTGAGAGCCAGCAGTGAGGAAGAACATCAGCAACACGAGGCAGGAAAATCCACCCCCATCTACTTTTATGAAACTCCAAGTTCCATTCGTTATCCTTAAGAGATGGAAGGCCCTGTAATTTCCAGGGAGGTGCCTTGGATCAGGAATCAGATCTCAATTTTATTTCCAGCACTGTCACTGACAGGCTGTGTGGATCTGGACAAGTCATTTAATCTCTTAGGACCCCCAATTGGCTCATCTATTAAATAAGGAGGCGGTACCACAATAAATACCTCGTAATAGCACTAGAGCCTGTATGGCTGTAAGTTAAGAAGCAAAATCTCCATAATGTGAGTGAGGGTGAGAAGGGGTAGCCCAGGAGCCAGGAGACCTCCAAAGAAGTTCTACAGTGAGCATCATACGTGACCTACAGGGGAAGCCCCAGGAAACCAGAATGGGCTTTACATCAGCCTGAGTCGAGTTGCCTGCTTCCTAGTTTTGTGGCCACTCTGACAGCGTGGGAAGGAAGTTTAGGAAAGTAGTGCAGTGCGATCAGTGGTCAAGAGCTTAGTGTTTGGGAGGCCTTCTGGGCCTGGATTCTATCCTTTACTGTCTCCATGACCTTCACCCCCGTTACTTACTTCTTGAGCTTCACCCTCTGCATCTGTGAAATGGTATGATACCTATCTCTGGTGGTGTGTTCACAGCAGCTGGCAAAAGCCAATTTTTAAGTTTTCTGGAATTTCACTAGCTGGCTGGCTGCCATCACATTGGTAGTTTGAAATAGGCCATGGTGGGAGTATTTACCACAGAAATTAGCAAATGCCACAAATCTGGGCAGCCTCCCAAAACTGGTTGTGAAACACTCATCAGCACACCACTGTCTATCTCTCGGTGAGGCTAGAAGGACCCATGGGAGGTGATGCATACAAAGTGTTTAGCATGACGTTTGGTGCATGACAAGAAGTGAGAGTCAGTAGAGTTGTTAGTGACTCAAGACACAGTCTCTCTCATCCTCAGCTCTCACTCTTCTCTTGCCCACAGATCTCATGATTTTCTCTGGAGACCCAGAGAGGGATTTCCTTCCGTAAAAGCTTTTCTCCCTCATTCATCCTAATTGTTTATGGCCACTCATTCAACAGATGTGGACTGACTACCTACTGTGGGCCCAATCTTGTACCCGGCACTACAGATACCAACATGATTGACTACAGCCTAGCCTTGGCCTTGAGATGTCCACAGGCCCTTTGGTGGACAGGATGCAACTGAGTCTAAGAGGGGCACCTTTTACCAACAACATGGAAATCAGAAGAAGGCAAAGCATTCCCAACACTGCCAACTCTCCTGCCACCTGAGATCCCAAGACCTTTGAAGCCTTCGGGGTAACTTCAGCAACAAAATGCAACCACCTTCTCTAAGATGGCATAATTATTAGGACTACAGGGCACTCAGCTTTCCTGCTCTCCCTGCCCTAATGGCATCACCCTCCGATTGGCAACATCCTTCCCCACTGGCTATGATGGTTGCTTGTATGCCGCCTGGAAACCAGAAATGTGGAACATCCAGCCTGGCCCCTCGCCAAATTTCTACAGGGCATTAGTAACAAACTGGTGAAGCTCATTAAAAAAAAGAGAGAGAAACCTATAACCATTAAAAGTCCATTAAGCAGCCTGTCATTTTGTAGAGCTAAATAGCCCACAGTAATCAAAAGCATATGAACCCCAGCTGGGATACCCAGTGAATTGTTTCGATTTAGGGGAGAATTCATCAAGAAAGATTGTTCTTGGGATTGGGTTGATTTTTCTCCTTCAGTTCCTGGCCCCATGTTCCATTATAATTAAAGTGATTGATGCACCTCCCAGACAGAGGTGAGCAGTGACCACCAGAGCCAAAACATCTGCTCCTTCCAAGCAAACAGCTAATACGGAATTTCAGTCGAAAGGCACGTAACCTGAGGTTACCCCTCCACTGTCAATTAGGTATGGCACAGTCAACTCTTTGCTGTCCGGCTGGGTTACCTTTCAGTTAGCTGTGAAATTTCTCTTTCCAACCATAGTTGGACTTTTATCCACACCCAGATTATGGTCAAGAAAGAACTGAGTCTGAGGCCAACAAGGGACAATCCCTAAAGTGGATGATGGAAGATGCACCCATCAGTTGATGAAATGTCTTCCTGTCAATGGATGGACACTTGTTCGTGTTGGAAATGTGGGTTTGTTCCTTCAAATTTACCACAATCCCTCCCCTTCCGGTTGCCCATTACCCCTCCCCTGTGTGGTGTGCCTCTGCCATGCTACTGCTGTTAGCACCTCCGTAGGTGGCCACATGCCAAGGACAGAGGTAAAATTCAGAATGACAGTTTATGGTAGCACATTAGCAGTTCTGGCTCTGACATCATGATAGTGAGAAAAGAGAGAAAATGAATGATTCAACACGGGTTTAGGAGGCCATTGGAGGAGTTACTTCTTCATGCTTATCTACCCCATGACACTAGGTGAAAGCAAAGTGTTGAAAGAAAATGATAGAATGAAGATATTCAAATTCAATATGAAGTCTTCTGAGAGCAATCATGTGTTCCCTTGATCTACCTTTATTATCATTGCTTCTTCTAAAATTTTCCCCTGGACTTCCCTGGTGGTGCAGTGGTTAAGAATCCACCTGCCAATGCAGGGGACATGGGTTCGAGCCCTGGTCCAGGAAGACCCCACATGCTGCAGAGCATTTAAGCTTGTGAGGTACAACTACTGAGCCCGTGCCACAACTACTGAAGCCAGCGCACCCTAGAGCCCACGTGCCACAACTACTGAGCCTGCGCTTTAGAGCCTGCAAGCAACAACTACTGAAGGCCGCACGCCTTTAGAGCCCATGCTTCACCACAAGAGAAGCCACCACAATGAGAAACCCGTGCACTGCAAGGAAGAGTAGCCCCCGCTTGCTGCAACTAGAGAATGCCCGCACACAGCAACGGAGACCCAATGCAGCCAAAAATTAAATAAATAAATAAATTTAAAATAAAATAAATAAAACTTTTCCCCCCAAATGTCAAGAGTTTGATTTTAAATACATATATATATATATATATATATATATATATATATATATATATATATATATATATATACACATATATCTGGGACTAATAGATACACACTACTGTATATAAAATAGATAAACAACAAGGACCTACTGTATAGCACAGGGAACTACATGCAATATCTTCTAATAACCTACAATGGAAAAGGATCTGAAAAATAACATATATATATATATATATATATATATATATATATATATATATATATATAGCTGAATCACTTTGCTGTACACCTGAAAGTAACACAACACTGTAAATCAACTATACTTCAATATAAATAAATAAGTATATAAAAATTTTTAAAAAGTCATGCTCAGTATAATCAACACTCTTCCCTCCTCCCCCACTGCCATCTATTCCAACTCCTATAGTAGTTTTGGAGCACCACCTATTTATATTGATCCTTTGAGAGCCCTGCACTGTTAAATGTGTTCTTATGTCCAACCCCCATCATTGACTCTGCAGTTCTCAAGGGCAGGGACAACATCTTTCACCCTGTATCTCCCATTGCATCTCCTTAGTAGAATCTTTGCAAGTCAGAGTTCCTCAATAAATATTGATGGAGTCATCTTTCAGGGTTGCCAGGCTCAGCATTCCAGTCTCTCAGAAACTGCCTTCCGATTCACCAAGCACTTAATGAGCCCCCGTGCTGCCCACACAAGTTCATTTGCCTTGGGAATAAACACAGATCAATGTCCCCTTTATGCATTGAATCCACTTAAACACACATCACAGAGTTACATACATACGGTGTGCATGAAGGCAATTGCCCCCCTAGCTGCTTCTCACCCTCCACATCCCAATTCTGCCCAACTTTCAAGGCTTGGCTGTCCTCCCATGACCACTGCAAAACCATCACAGAACACCCAGTCCGGGCCAGCAATCTCTCCCTCTGAATCCTTAAACTTCTAGTAACTAACAATCTACTGATAACTCTCAAAACTGCGTTGAATTGATTTAGTTAAAGCAGTAATTTAATTCCTTAGGTTATAAAAAGTCTCCCCCAGTAAATTCTTCGAGGGCAACTATTGTAGTTTATCCTACTTTGTCTTCTCATAAACCAAGCAGAGGATGAGACACACAGTGAGTGGCATGAAAAAGTGAGCAAGAGAGTCAGGGAATGACAGTGGGCATGGGTGGATGGGTGGGACCGAGTGCGATGGAGTCAAAATGAGTGGAGGAGGGTTGAGTCTAGATGAGGAGTGAGGCCCACTGTTGGCCCAGGTCCGTGAAAGCATGTCCTTCTCCCATCACTTCTCCAGGGAACCTGGGGAGATGTGGCCTATCACCAGACAGAGGGAGTCTCTGACCCTTATGTTCTTTCCTCCTTGGAGGTCTAATAGTGAAGGAAAAATAAACACATAAAACACCCTAAATCCTCCTGTAAAAATAAAGATCCCTTTTTAAGGCCCAATAGCTAATGACTTAAGTTAAATTCCAGACCCTTACAAAAAAGGATAAGACGTCTTCCACCTCTCTGCTGTCTTGACCCCTTCCAGAGTCAGCAAACTTCCTATGCGTCTCTTTATTGATGGACGTCTGTAAGTGGTGCTTAGGGCCATATGAAGGGCTTGAAAACAATCACACACTTTCAAATCAACTGGAGAACTGTCCTAGGAACCAGGACCCAGGTCCTCCCCCTCAGAGTATTTTCTCCCAGATTCACAGTTGGGAATGAAAGATGCTCTTCTCGGCAGCAACCTGTTTTATTGAGAACCGTCATGCCGAGGGTGTCCGTGGCACTCAGGACCACCTGTTGTTCTAGGAGAGAGAAAGAATCTACCTTCTTCTCGGCCTCTTGCTGGCACAGGACTTCCTGGGAAGGAGGATGTTCATCAACATCCCCTCCACCGTCCAAAGCCCTCACTCTCATATGGCTTTCTCTCTGCAGGTGACCTGGCAGCTTAGGACAGCAACGAAAGACAGAAGCCACGAAGAGAGCTGCTCCTGGTGTCAGCTCCACTCCTTGCTAGCTGAGTGACTCCAGCTCTGGACCCCTTTATAATCTGTGAGAGGAAAGGGTCCCACTATGGCATCCCTACATCCTTCCTAGCCTGGCTTCTGCCATCCTCCCTACTCAACCTGTTACTCTCCACCTCGAGTTCTCTCACTTCTGCTCCACATCTGTGTCAAACAACACACAGTGTTGTCTCCTTTGGAATGCCCATTCCCTCCTATGTTCAGGAGACCTCTTCTACTGCTTCCCTCCAAGGATACATCTACCTCAGCCTCCCTTCTCACTCTAGTATTTTCAGTCTCTCCCTCTCATTAATCTCATCCCCTCTGACTATCCATGGGCTCTGATTTCTTCTAGTCTAAAAAGCAAGCAACCTTCTGTGACTGTATGACCCTGTCACCCTCTTGAACTTTCCACCATCAAACTTCTCCATTGAATGTACTCTACTGAAGTCTCCAGCCAGCTCCTTATCCAGTCCCTCCTCAACCCTTTCCAAGCTGGCACCTACTTCTCAGCACTCTACCCTCTAGGCACTTACTAATAGTTGTTCCATCCTCAGGAGTGTTCTCCCAAGACCACTCGATCATAGATCCCATTCCCTAGAAGCAGACCCTGCAATGAGGATTCATAGACAAGTGATGAGTGAAAGTAACGCTCCAGAGAAAAACAGGTCAGGGAGTGGGGGAAGCAGGGCAATGTAGGAAAAGAAACCAAGCAAAGTCTCAGGGGGAAGTTCTAGAGTATAAATTATTCCTCGGGTTTGTCCTGACTTAAGACAAGGGAGCTGGGCTTTCACACTCCCCAGCTGGCAGTCATGGGCTAAGGGCGCGGGTGGGACGGTAATTCCAGGCACTTTCTCCTCTCTGATCTTGCCAGCAAAGTCATACCAGAAGCCTGAAGGCGGTCTTCACAAGAAACGTCACAGGGGCCGGCAGTTGGAACCCAAAGCACATCCAGGCTGGGTAAGGGACACCCAGAGACCCTGAAGGAGACCCAAAGGACACGCAGGGCATTAAAAGTGTCCACTACCCACACGCCTTTCATCCTGCTGCAGCTTCTACCAGCGCTGAATGTGCTCCCTTTTGGAACATTCTGCCCCCCCCCCGGTCTCGTGCAAGGAGAGCATCCCTGTCTTGCTCTTCTTCTGTTCGTTCCTTTTCTTCCTGCCTCATCTCCATTCCCCTCCCAGCTGTCCCATCTCTGCTTTATTTTTGTCACTTAGTGACCTCATCTACCCTTATAGCATCGATTACCACATGTCAAATCTCTCAATCCCCATTTCCCACTCTGAAAGGAGCTTCTACTCAAATGCCCACCCAAGCACTCCAAAATCTAGAATTAGAACACAGGGACTTTTTAGTTCAAGTTCAACAAAGCCACTGATATAAAGTTGATATTCATATGCTTATTGCTGTACCAAGCAATACAAAGCAGTAAGAAGCCTTCAGAAAATATATGTTCACTTTTAACTTTAACAGTTTTGCTTTTCAATATTTTTTGAACAATAAGTAAGTGACCTTTAAAAGAAATGTATTACCATGTTGAACCCCACTCACCATTTTAAACAGTGCACTTCTATTTCAGATCCTGTGGCAAACTGAAAATAACCATCAACAAGAAGGTAAATGGTATCTAGCAGCTTATTAATACAATTAGACGTCATAGCACGTGAGAAGAAAACTTCAGTGTGCCTTTAAATGCCATTTTACAGATTGTTCCCACCATTCCTATGAGCTTCATTATTAAGTTTTAAAATTCTAACATTTATAAAGTACACAGAACCTTATAAAGTCCCCATTTTATAAAACACTTCCATGTGTGAGAGGACCCAGCACACTCTTCCCTTCCCTTCCCAAACACCAACTCTGCTCCCGGGCTTTGATTTATCAGGACAAGTGCTCTGGCCACTCTGGTCTGAAGAAGCCCCAGGATGGAAAATGATTTTGATAACTAAGCTGCTTCATTTGTGTTGATCAAATATCATAGAAGACTGTGCTCAAAATATCGGGAGCTGAGACAAGTGGCAGAAATCCATCCAGTCATTCATTGCCCACACTTCCCCCTTAAAGACATCCCAAGGGAAAGAGCATGGCAGGGTGTGGCTAGTCCACAGCTTTCTTCCATCAAAAAGGAAAGACTCGGGCTTCCCTGGTGGCGCAGTGGTTGAGAGTCCGCCTGCCGATGCAGGGGACATGGGTTCGTGCCCCGGTCCGGGAAGATCCCACATGCCGCGGAGTGGCTGGGCCCGTGAGCCATGGCCGCTGAGCCTGTGCGTCCGGAGCCTGTGCTCCACAACGGGAGAAAGACTCAAGCTCAGGAGAAGAGTGCAGCCCCGAGTGTTGTCCATGGACCAATCCTGGTTACACACTACCTGTTACCATCTTAGGATAAGTAGAGGAAGTAAGAGAAAGCGTTTAGACACCTGTATAGCAGTTTGACATTTTCAGGACACCCAAGCACATGAGCTTGTATTCTACAAATTATCATCTGCAGTCAACTGAAAAAACATTTTTAATGGCCCATTGCCACAAATCATTTGAGAAGCACTGCCTGAGAGAGAACAGTGTATATAATCCAGTGCAGCCTCCATACACGCAAGATGGTAAAGATGGTGCCCATTGGGCAGAACTTGGACTTCTTGTGTTCTGACTCCCCTTCTGTCTACAGGAAGCTAATGCAGTGAATCAGAGCTGATAGGACCAAAGGCCCAAACCCACTCTCTCAACCCCATTCCTTCAAGGGTACGTTGAGAGAAGTATGTCCCTTATTACTGGCTCATAATCTAGCAAAACCAAAGAAACCAAAGCAAGGGAGACTGAGAAAGAGATTTCTCAGGAGGGCCCGGCCTCATTACAGACACATGTTGGACTGTGGTTGGGTCAATCACACGCTCTTCCAATAGAAAAGTCTGTTCATTTCTAGCACAGAGACAATAATCTCTGTCCCATCCCCTCAGCAGACATAATGCTGTCTCAAACTGTGACAGCATTAAGCTATTTGCATTCCTTCTTCAGAGTAGGAGATTTTATGTTTCAAGAGTGACTTTTTCTTTAGGACTTGTCACCTAGTTTATTCTGGGACCAAACTCTACCAGGATACATTCATCCTTCAGGAGCAAAAAAAATGAATTTTAAAAAATTCATTCATCCATGGACTATAGAAGAAATAGTCCCAGGAAAGAGGCGCCATGGGCTGAGAGGTATCAAACTGATTAACAAGAGCAACGGATCACAGGAAAAATGAAAAACCAGCCAGCAATTTGCATAAGCCCCCAAACAGGGGAAGAGAGGAGAATGGATTGTTTAAACCAGAAAGCAGAAGTTAGCACCTGTTAATGAACAGTTTGTTGGCTCACAAGCTGTTAACACTCAGACAAACTGGTCGTTAAATGTGGTCATTACTTATTTCAATGCAAAATTTATTAGAGCCTCCATTGGAAGATTTAATGGAAGGGCACCTCTCGCCCTCCACACCTGCTATACCCGGAGGAGGCTGGGAGTCCGCCTCTAGCTGCTATGTCTGGATTTTTAAAAAAATAAGTAATAATAATAATAATGGCCATCCTGTCACATCAATTATCGATTTCTTTCAGCAATCAGAATGTTAGATGAGTCCTGATTCACAGCTGGATACCTAATAAGGACCACTCGAGTCTTCATTACTTTGTGGGACCGTTACGGTTAAGTGCGCATGGTCTGCACTCTTTACAAGCCTGCTGCATTCATTATTATTAGATAGACTTTCGATTAAGCTCAGAACATTTTTTTCATCTTTTCAGGCTTTTGCAGATCACAAAAAATATAAAATAAAATAAGAAGAGAGAGGGCTGAGGATTCACAGTGATCCAAACTTACGGCAACAGAGGCGGATGGAGAGTCCTGGGAGAGGAGATGTGAGTAGCGTTATTTTGCCTCAGGCTGTCCCCAGGGTGATGACAGAAAGGGTGGCCACCTGCAACCTCAAGAGCCGGAAATTCTCAAAGCAAAATCTTTCCCACCACAACACCTAAATCTACGTTCATTTGTGGATTTTGCAAAATAATGCCTGTGGGGGGAAGAAATTAAATCTCAGGAGCCTCAGCCAACTCCAGTTAACAACTCGTATTTTTTATTGAGGGGGAAGTTGGCCTTAGAGCACTCTGTGCATCTCAGAGAGCAATCGAAAGTGCATGAAAACACTGGCCCCTTTTCCTTACGTGCCTCTCATACTATGGCACTAGAGTTGCCAGATCTAGCCAATTAAAAAGCCCAGGATTTATTTATTTTAAAAAATAAATAAATATTTATTTCAGATAAACATTGAATATTTTTTAGCATAAATATGTTCTATGTAATATTTGAGACATACTTATGCTAACATAAAATAGTATTCATTGTTTCATTGAAATGCACATTTCACGAAGCCACCCTATATTTTATCTGGCCACCCTATAGAGGACACTTGGCTTTTGGAGAAAATGAAACTCTTTGGAGTTAGTAGTTCTTCAAACTGGTGGATCACGTAAATCACCTGGGAGATTATCAGGTGAAGATTGTGCCTAGGAATCTGTTTTGTTGAAGGCTTTGAAGATGATGATGATGATGATGGGCCAGTTGAGAGGGGGGACCAGTGCTCTACAATATGTCTGCATGACTCCTATAATGAAGGAGAAAGTGGAGAGTTAATTGGTGAACTAAACACTGACAAAGGTTTGCCTCCCAAGGCCCTACAGAGCCCTACTCATTAATCAAAGTTCCTGAGTTCCCACCAGGAGCAGGGATATGTCCTTGGGGAACTAAAATCCAGTAGAGGGAAGAGACAAGGATTTAGGAGACAGACATTGATGGAAGGCCTTCTATGTGCCAGGTACCACACTGGTGCTTCTACATCCATTATCACATTTAATACTTACAGCAGGGCTTCCCTGGTGGCACAGTGGTTGAGAGTCCACCTGCTGATGCAGGGGACACAGGTTCGTGTCCCGGTCCGGGAGGATCCCACATGCTGCGGAGCGGCTGAGCCCATGAGTCATGGCTGCTGAGCCTGCGTGTCCAGAGCCTGTGCTCCACAACGGGAAAGGCCACAGCAGTGAGAGGCCCACGTACAGCAAAAAAAAAAAAAAAAAAAATTACTTACAGCAGTCCTTTTTATGTAGGTGCCACTATCCTACTTCTACAGATGAGGATTCCATAAAAGCTTAACTTGTCCAAGATGAGGACATTAGCAAGTGCCAGAGGGCACGTTCATGCCCAGTTTGGTCTGGTTCCAAGCATTTGCTGTTTGTAATACAAGCTCATCATATCCAATAAGCACCAAGTGAGTGGAACAAATTAAGTACAAGAGACAAGCATCTTGATATACTTGGTTCAAATGTCACTCTGGCACTTCCTAGCCCTATAACCTTGGGCAAATGACTTAACTTCTCTGTGTTTCCAAAGTTGCTGCTGCTTTGCAACTGCCATCATTGCCACTCAGAGAAAATAAATGAAGAGAATTTTTAGGCTGGAATGTAAAAATACGTTCACATCATTAAAATACAGAAGAGGTCAAAACAATGAGATCAACAGAAGAGAAACTTCTTCAAAACCTGGGCTCAAGGAGCCAGGATCCCTTCCATTTTGAGCTCATCTGCTGTGTGACTATGAATAGCACAGTCCCCACTTAAGCCTTCTTTGCAGAAGATGTCCCCACAGGGAGGGCTGTCTGTGTCTGGACATCATCCAGTGGTGGCCCCCAAAAGCCTCTCCTATATCTTAGCAGTGGAAGAAGCATGAAAGTATATAGGAATTAATTATGTAAGCACTTGGGGTTTTATGGGATGGAACTTATCAGATTTAAGGCTGATGGGCTTTAGAAAAGCACTTCCTAAAGTCAAAGTAGTCTTCATATCCAATATTTCTAGCCCAGCAATCATTTCCCTCACCTGTAAAAGGTACTTCAAAAATTTCTCTGAGGATTAAATGAGATAATATATTTTAAATGCTTATTGCAATGCCTGATATATAGTTAAGAGCTCAATAAATGTTAGCTGCTATTATTATTACAAATTCTCTCCTACCAAACTGTGAGCTCCTGAAGGGCAGAAAACTATACTGTTCTTCGCTTGGCCAACATTAGCACAGTTGCTTACAAAGAGGAAGCACCAGGTGGGTGGGTGGGTGAGCAGATGGAAAGAAGAAAAGAAGGAAGGAAAGATATATGGGTAGATGAATGGATGGGTGGATGGATGGATGGTTGGATAAAAGGGTGGATGAATTCAAGAATGGATCTTCTGGCAGTGATGACTGGGAAAATCTTTATGAAGAAGGTAAGAATCAAGCTAAACTATTAAAGGTAAACCATATGACCATTTCATGGTTTCATACGTGCATAATACTTTCATTCTTCTTTTTCTTATTTCTATAGATGGATTATAGGATACCAGCCTTTTCGAAAAATACGTCAAAATGTGTAGATGATCAGTATAATACTATGCACCTAGTAGATGCTCAAAAGATATACTAATTCATTCAAAAATATTGGTAATTTACCTTTTTCTCATTGGGAAGAAGAGTTTTAATGTGACTTATAGCCTGTTTCAATCCGTAATATTCTTTAAGATAAAACCATATCAAAGCAAGTGGTCAGGAAGGAAAAGAAGAGTTGGTGTTTTTATTCTGTCCTCAAATTGCCTGGGTTTCCAAGATCAGTGTGATTGCTGCCCTGGCTTCATTTAACATAGAATAATTGGGCTAGTAAAATTTGAAAAGTATATTTTAATTTGCTCCAGTCTGGGCCAGCTCAAAGAAGAGGGAGAGTGCGAGAGAGGATATGCCCGGGATAGAAAAGAAGGACATGGGGAGGAGAAAGAACAGACTATAAAACAAGGGCCAGCCGACAACAGACATGAAAACGGGCCTGACAGAATTAAAATAGTCAGGAACAAAGAGGAAAAACCAAGGGTTCTGAAAAAGTGAAGAGGATTCCATTAATAATCATCTCAGAAGGCAGCAGCGGGTAGAACTCTTGCAAGGGAATGAACAGGAGGGAGTGAAAATAAAGTGAACAGCTGCACATTCCTCTCTTGATCCGCAGCGGTCACCACAGCCCCAAGCTCTTTTTTTTTTTTTTTTTACAACTGTATTGGAGTATAATTGCTTCACAATGGTGTGTTAGTTTCTGCTTTATAACAAAGTGAATCAGTTATACATATACATCTGTTCCCATATCCCCTTCCCTCTTGCGTCTCCCTCCCTCCCACCCTCCCTATCTCACCCCTCCAGGTGGTCATAAAGCACTGATCTGATCTCCCTGTGCTATGCGGCCGCTTCCCACTAGCTATCTACCTTACGTTTGGTAGTGTATATATGTCCGTGCCTCTCTCTCGCTTTGTCACAGATTACCCTTCCCCCTCCCCATATCCTCAAGTCCATTCTCAGTAGCCCGGAGATGGAAACAACCTAAGTGTCCATCATCGGATGAATGGATAAAGAAGATGTGGTACATATATACAATGGAATATTACTCAGCCATAAAAAGAAACGAAATTGAGCTATTTGTAATGAGGTGGATAGACCTAGAGTCTGTCATACAGAGTGAAGTAAGTCAGAAAAAGAAAGACAAATACCATATGCTAACACATATATATGGAATTTAAGGGAAAAAAATGTCATGAAGAACCTAGGGGTAAAACAGGAATAAAGACACAGACCTACTTGAGCCCCAAGCTCTTGACCTTGCCACAGAAAGGGCTCCTGAAAGCACTAACGCAAGGCGGACCAGCCCCCGGAGGAGGGAGCTGAGCCCAAGGAGTGCCAAAGACATACTGGCCCCTTAAGGGCCGAGGACATCACCAACACACCGGGGCCACTTTGTGTGTAGACAGAGGTGGCAGCCTACCCTAGTGATTTTGAGGGTCCAGGCCCTGCACCCCAGAGAAAGAATTCCCTAACTTGCTGACACCTGCAGTTCCACAGTTATAGATTTCTATTTTGTCCCGTTTCTTCTTCTCAGTTACAGTGAAGATGCTCCTAGCAAATAGATATGAAATGTACCAGCCATCCATACTTATTGTGAATGAGTCCAGCAAAACATTTTCTGAAGCTACCTTGTTAATAAGATGGTAAAGAGATGCTGAGCCCCAGGGTGCCTGCACAAAGGTCCAACAGGTCAAGGAGAAGGTTTGAGGAACCCAAACCTGCCAGGATCCTTTTCCATTCTGCCTGGCCACCATCTGGTGTTGACGTCTCGTCCCTAATGGGGCCCAACCCCAGCAGGTCTTGCTAACTGCTCCCTTAATTGTGCCAACTTGTGCTTCCTAAAAGAGAAAAATAACCCCTAAGTATCTCTCCATTGGATATTTGGGGGCTATTTTGATTTAAAAGAGCAAATGAGATTGAAAGGTAGACACAGGCTCTTCTTCAATACAAAAATTCATTAAAATTCCCCTGAACTCATCTTCCTAAAATGAGTATGTATCAAGGATGACAAGGCTTCCCTGGTGGCACAGTGGTTGAGTCCGCTTGCTGATGCAGGGGACACATGTTCAGGCCCCGGTCCGGGAAGATCCCACATGCCACGGAGCGGCTGGGCCCGTGAGCCATGGCTGCTGAGCCTGCGTGTCCAAAGCCTGTGCTCCACAACGGGAGAAGCCACAACAGGGAGAGGCCCGCGTATCGCAAAAAAAAAGAATGACAAACTATTGATCATTGTTAGTACTGGGTAATGAGTCATGGGCACTTTGGGGATCATAATATTCTCTCCACTTTTGTATATGTTTTTAAATCGCCACAATAAAAAAGGGAATAATAAGCATTTCTTAAAGACTACGTTTCCAGTGAATTAATTCCACTGAATTAAAATGAATGATTGAAGAGTAAACAATTCCTCCATCTCTTAGATGTTTTACCCACTCTCACCCCAACACAAAATGCCAAAATGATTGGAAATACTCAGTTACTTCTGCTTGGGGGAGGGGGATTTTGCTTTTCATTTCAACATCTTGATGACAGGTGGACGCTGCATCAATGCTCGTCCCTACTCAGCCGGGGCTCCCGCCTTTTCTCTGACTCGTTCATGGACTTTGCCATTTGCCATCCTCAGGTCTTCACTTTTAGCCTCTTTTTTTTAAAGGAATTTTGCCTTTTTTTAAATTTTTTTATTTATTTATTTACTTTTGGCAGTGTTGGGTCTTCGTTTCTGTGCGAGGGCTTTCTCTAGTTGCGGCAAGCGGGGGCCACTCCTCATCGCGATGAGCGGGCCTCTCACTATTGTGGCCTCTCTTATTGCGGAGCACAGGCTCCCGACACGCAGGCTCAGTAGTTGTGGCTCACGGGGCTAGTTGCTCCGCGGCATGTGGGATCTTCCAAGACAAGGGCTCAAACCCGCGTCCGCTGCATCGGCAGGCAGACTCTCAACCACTGCGCCACCAGGGAAGCCCACACTTTTAGCCTCTTATTGCTAACTCCATTCTTCCAGTGTCCTCATCCCAGCCTCCAGCCTTTGCCACTGGCTACTCTCTTCAGACGTCAGGAATCTCTGTTTCACAGATTCCCTGCTTCTCAGCCCCTCGCTCTCCTGCTAAAGATGCTTGTTCTCTTTTTTTCTCCCCTCAACGGCTGGTTTGTTCATCCTGTGTGATTAATTAATGCTCTCGGCTGGCTCGATCTTATCACATGATCGCTGGCATTAATTAACCCTGCGGAGTCTTTGCCTTGTTAGACGCAAAAGGAAAAAGATTGCAGCACTGATACCTCATGGTAGAGAGAGAGAGAGAGAGAATTTATGCTAATTTCTAAGAGAGAACTCACGACCAAACCACATCAAAAAGGATTCCTAAATTAGCACTCATGACTCCTTGGGGCCTAGAGGGCAAATATATTCACAAAATTCACACTCAGCAACAACAACACCTTTAAAAAGGATACTGTTATTTCTGTATTTCATTTGGAGTCTTCCACAGAGAGTGACTGTTTTGGGCTAAATGTGAAAGTCAAACTGCAAAATAAAGACCACGTGTAGAATCTCCACATGTGACCCAGACCAGTTCTCACTGAGCAGGTATCAGTCATAAAGGCCTCAAAGAACCAGGGTCCAGTCTGACCCATCTAAAATCTCTGTGACATCCACACTTATGTTCACTCTAGTGGTTGGAGAGTAAAAGGAGCTGCAAATTAAATAAAAGAAGCCAATTCTATACTCTATTAGGGCTTATAAAAAGAAACCCACCTCCGAATGTAAATTGGGGCAGTCACTATAGAAAACAGTATGGAGGTTCCTCAAAAAACTAAAAATAGAGTTGCCATATGATCCAGCGATCCCACTCCTGGGCATATATCCAGACAAAACTCTAATTTGAAAAGATACATGCACCCCTATGTTCATAGCAGCACTATTTACAATAGCCAAGACGTGGAAACAACTTAAATGTCCATCAACAGATGAATAGATAAAGAAGATGTGGTACATATATACAACAGAATACTACCTAGCCATAAAAAAGAATGAAATAATGCCATTTGCAGCAACATGAATGGACCTAGAGATTATCATACAGAGTGAAGTAAATCAGAAAGAGAAGGACAAACATTATATGATATCACTTATATGTAGAATCTAAAATATGACATAAATTAACTTATCCACAAAACAAAAACAGACTCAGACATAGAGAACAGACTTATGGCTGCCAAGGGGAAAAGGGGTGGGGGAGGGAAAGAGTGGGAGTTTGGGATGAGCAGATGCAAACTAGTATATACAGAATGGATAAACAACAAGGTCCTACTGTATAGCACAGTGAACTATAGTCAGTATCCTGTGATAAACCATAATGGAAAAGAATATGAAAAAAGTATCCCCAAAATTGGCAGAACTTATCTGTGCTGTTAGAAGTAAGAAGAGTGTTCCTTTGGGGGAAGGGGGAGTGGCTAGAAAGGAGCATGAGAGGGGCTTCTGGGGTTCTGGTCATGTTCTATTTCTTAACCTGGGTGCTGGTGATGAAAGGGGATGTTTAGTCTGTGAACAAGTACTGAACTGGGTGCTTATGATCTCTGTACTTTATGAATATTATGCCTCACCATAAAGTTTTCAAAATGATAAAAACAATAATGGTGATTGGAAGCACACTGGAATTTCTCTTCCCTTAATTGGATAAAGGTTCCTGAAAACTTAAGAGAAAAAAAAAAATCCACCTCAAAGGCGGCAGCTGGGAGGATAAACTTGCTATAGATACTCTAGAGAGGAGGATTGGAACTCCAAATGTCTCTTCCAGGGAGAAGATAAAATTAATCTGCTTCAACTTTCACTATCTCTATGAATTCTTTTTTAAAAATCTTTCATTCAACATTATGTCTGTGAGATTAATCCACCTTGGTGCAGGTATAGTATTTCATTTTCTAATTGCTGTGTACTATTATAATTATGTACAATTAAATATGTTACAATTTATTATCTGTTGGGCTATCGGCATACATATGGCTATTAGGAATAAGACTGCCCCGAAGAGTCTTGTATGTGTACAGGTGTGTGCCCATACATACCCATTCCTGTGGATGCCCAGGCTGAGGTCCAAGGTCACGTGAGTATGCATGCATGCTCAGCTGTGGTAGACACTGCTCTTAGCCATCTAACAATTGAGTAGGCTCCCTTAACAATTATCCTGCATAATTCCTCTTCTCCTAGCTTTGAACACCTTCACTTTCCCTTTTTTTTTTTCTTTTTTTTTTTTGCGGTACGCAGGCCTCTCACTGTTGTGGCCTCTCCCATTGTGGAGCACAGGCTCCGACGCACAGGCTCAGCGGCCATGGCTCATGGGCCCAGCCGCTCCGCGGCATGTGGGATCCTTCCGGACCGGGGCACGAACCCGTGTCCCCTGCATCGGCAGGCGGACTCTCAACCACTGCGCCACCAGGGAAGCCCCCACTTTCCCTTATGCATACCTCTTCCTCCCAAGATTCTTACCTTGATTGCCCCCTTCCCTCTCTATCCTGTGTCCTGTAGTGACCTCACTTCTTCTAACACATGTAACTGACCTTCTATTTCTTTCGCCACACGCCGACTTCATGTCAAAGCATCAGTCATGTTCTTGCATCTTCTAGCTCAACATTCACCCATGGGTGTTCTTCCAGTATTTGAAACATGTCCAGTCAAACCCCTCTTCCTCTCCCTCCCACTTGTCATTTCTCCTTCAGACCTTCGTGGTTTGATTACCCTTCTCTTGGCCATCTGGGCTGGTAACCTTGGCAGTCCAACATCTAGATGGAATTTAAATCCTACTGGTGGCCCTTCTACCACAGACCTCAAAGGGGGATGGATTTCTCCTACAAAACAGTTCCAACTGTTAGTTTATTTGAAATGGCTACCAAACTGAGAAATAGCAGAAAATGATTTTTATGTTTCCTATCTCCCAAATCATAAGGAAACACCATTTAACAGCTGGGAACCTAACCCACTGTCTTCAAATTGCAATTTGTAAAGGAACATTTCTCTTTAAGAAGTGATGTCCGGAAAAGGGAAAAGGCGGTTTATATAACATTTAAGAACATGGCTTTGGATCAGATAGACCTAGGATTCAAGTCCGGCTTCTGCCACCTTCTAGCTGTGTGACTTTGGGTAACTTACTTCCCTCTCTGAGCCTTGGTTTCCTCATCTATAATATAAACGGAAATATTGCTATGTGCCCATTTGCTGTGAAAAGTAAATGAGATCAAGAGACTTAGTACAAGGACTTCCCTGCTGATGCAGTGGTTAAGAATCCGCCTGCCAAGGCAGGGGACACGGATTCAAGCCCTGGTCCGGGAAGATCCCACATGTCGTGGAGCAAATAAGCCCAAGAGCCACAACTACTGAGCCTGGGCATCTAGAGCCCGTGCTCCACAACAAGAGAAGCCACCACAATGAGAAGCCCATGCACCACAACGAAGAGTAGCCCCCGCTCGCCGCAACTAGAGAAAGCCCGCGCAGCAACAAAGAGTCAATGCGGCCAAAAATTAAAATAAATAAATTTTTTTAAAAAGAGAGAGAGAGAACACCTACTGAACGCTGGCAGAAGACCCCAGACCTCCCAAAAGGCAAGAAACTCCCCACATACCTGGGTAGGGCAAAGCAGAGAGATTCCCGCACAGAGGAGCGGTGCCGAGCGGCACTCACCAGACCGAGAGGCTTGTCTGCTCCCCCGCCGGGGCGGGCGGCGCTGGAGCTGAGGCTCGGGCTTCGGTCACAGCGCAGGGAGAGGAATGGGGCTGGCGGCGAGAACTCAGCCTGAAGGGGGCTAATGTGCCACAGCTAGCCGGGAGGGAGTCCGGGAAAACTCTGGAGCTGCCAAAGAGGCAGGAGACTTTTTCTTCCCTCTTGGTTTCCTGATGCGCGAGGAGAGGGGATTAAGAGCGCCGCGTAAAGGAGCTCCAGAGACGGGCGCAAGTCGCGGCTGAAAGCGCGGAGCCCAGAGACGGGCGTGGGACGCTGGGGCTGCTGCTGCCGCCGCCAAGAAGCCTGTGTGCGAGCGCAGGTCACTGTCCACACCGCCCTTCCGGGAGCCTGTGCAGCCTGCCACTGCCGGGGTCCCGGGATCCAGGGGCGGCTTCCCTGGGAGAACTCACGGCGCGCCTCGGGCTGGTGCAACGTCACGCCGACCTCTGCTGCTGCAGGCTCGCCCCGCACTCCGTGCCCCTCCCTCCCGCCCGGCCTGAGTGAGCCAGAGTCCCCGAAGAGGCTGCTCCTTTAACCCTGTCCTGTCTGAGCGAAGAACAGACGCCCTCCGGCTACCTACATGCAGAGGCGGGGCCAAATCCAAAGCTGAGACCCAGGAGCTGTGAGAACAAAGAAGAGAAAGGGAAACCTCTCCCAGCAGCCTCAGAAGCAGCGGATTAAAGCTCCACAATCAACTTCATGTACCCTGCATCTGTGGAATACATGAATAGACAACAAATCAGCCCAAATTGAGTAGCCAGGAGTCAGTGCTGTGCCTCTGAGGTGGGAGAGCCAACTTCAGGACACTGGTCCACAAGAGACCTCCCAGCTCCACATAATATCAAACGGCGAAAATCTTCCAGAGATCTCCATCTCAACACCAGCACCCAGCTTCACTCAACGACCAGCAAGCTACAGTGCTGGACACCCTTTGCCAAACAACTAGCAAGACAGGAACACAACACCACCCATTAGCAGAGAGGCTGCCTCAAATCATAAAAAGTCCGCAAACACCCCAAAACACACCACCAGACGTGGACCTGCCCACCAGAAAGACAAGATCCAGCCTCATCCACCGGAACACAGGCAGTAGTCCCCTCCACCAAGAAGCCTACACAACCCACTAAACCAACCTTAGCCACTGGGGACAGACACCAAAAACAACGGGAACTATGAACCTGCAGCCTGCAAAAAGGAGACCCCAAACACAGTAACATAAGCAAAATGAGAAGACAGAAAAACACACAGCAGGAGAAGGAGCAAGATAAAAACCCACCAGACCTAACAAATGAAGAGGTAATAGGCAGTCTATCTGAAAAAGAATTCAGAATAATGATGGTAAAGATGATCCAAAATCTTGGAAATAGAATAGACAAAATGCAAGAAACAGTTAACAAGGACCTAGAAGAACTAAAGACGAATCAAGCATCGATTAAAAACACAATACATGAAATAAAAAATACTCTAGATGGGATCAATAGCAGAATAACTGAGGCAGAAGAACGGATAAGTGAGGTGGACGATAAAATAGTGGAAATAACTGCTGCACAGCAAAATAAAGAAAAAAGAATGAAAAGAACAGAGGACAGTCTCAGAGACCTCTGGGACAACATTAAACGCACCAACATTCGAATTATAGGGGTTCCAGAAGAAGAAGAGAAAAAGAAAGGGACTGAGAAAATATTTGAAGAGATTATAGTTGAAAACTTCCCTAATATGGGAAAGGAAATAGTTAATCAAGTCCAGGAGGCACAGAGAGTCCCATACAGAATAAATCCAAGGAGAAATACACCAAGACACATATTAATCAAACTGTCAAAAATTAAACACAAAGAAATCATATTAAAAGCAGCAAGGCAAAAACAACAAATAACACACAAGGGAATCCCCATCAGGATAACAGCTGATCTCTCAGCAGAAACTCTACAAGCCAGAAGGGAGTGGCAGGACATACTTAAAGTGATGAAGGAGAAAAACCTGCAACCAAGATTACTCTACCCAGCAAGGATCTCATTCAGATTTGATGGAGACATTAAAACCTTTACAGACAAGCAAAAGCTGAGAGAGTTCAGCACCACCAAACCAGCTTTACAACAAATGCTAAAGGAACTTCTCTAGGCAAGAAACACAACAGAAGGAAAAGAACTACAATAATGAACCCAAAACAATTAAGAAAATGGGAATAGGAACATACATATCAATAATTACCTTAAATGTAAATGGACTAAATGCTCCCACCAAAAGACACAGACTGGCTGAATGGATACAAAAACAAGACCCATATATATGCTGTCTACAAGAGACCCACTTCAGACCTAGAGACACATACAGACTGAAAGTAAGGGGATGGAAAAAGATATTCCATGCAAATGGAAACCAAAAGAAAGCTGGAGTAGCAATTCTCATATCAGACAAAATAGACTTTAAAATAAAGACTACTAGAAGAGACAAAGAAGGACACTACATAATGATCAAGGGATCAATCCAAGAAGAAGATATAACAATTGTAAATATTTATGCACCAAACATAGGAGCACCCCAATACATAAGGGATATATTAACAGCCATAAAAGGAGAAATCGACAGTAACACAATCATAGTAGGGGACTTTAACACCCCACTTTCACCAATGGACAGGTCATCCAAAATGAAAATAAATAAGGAAACACAAGCTTTAAATGATACATTAAACAAGATGGACTTAATTGATATTTATAGGACATTCCATCCAAAAACAACAGAATACACATTTTTCTCAAGTGCTCATGGAACATTCTCCAGGATAGATCATATCTTGGGTCACAAATCAAGCCTTGGTAAATTTAAGAAAATTGAAATTGTATCAAGTATCTTTTCCGACCACAATGCTATGAGACTAGATATCAATTACAGGAAAAGAGCTGTAAAACATACAAACACATGGAGGCTAAACAATACACTACTTAATAACGAAGTGATCACTGAAGAAATCAAAGAGGAAATTAAAAAATACCTAGAAACAAATGACAATGGAGACACGACGACCCAAAACCTATGGGATGCAGCAAAAGCAGTTCTAAGAGGGAAGTTTATGGCAATACAATCCCACCTTAAGAAACAGGAAATATCTCGAATAAACAACCTAACCTTGCACCTAAAGCAATTAGAGAAAGAAGAACAAAAACATCCCAAAGTTAGCAGAAGGAAAGAAATCATAAAAATCAGATCAGAAATAAATGAAAAAGAAATGAAGGAAACGATAGCAAAGATCAATAAAACTAAAAGCTGGTTCTTTGAGAAGATAAACAAAATTGATAAACCATTAGCCAGACTCATCAAGAAAAAAAGGGAGAAGACTCAAATCAATAGAATTAGAAATGAAAAAGGAGAAGTAACAACTGACACTGCAGAAATACAAAAGATCATGAGAGATTACTATAAGCAACTCTATGCCAATAAAATGGACAACCTGGAAGAAATGGACAAATTCTTAGAAATGCACAACCTGCCAAGACTGAATCAGGAAGAAATAGAAAATATGAGCAGACCAATCACAAGCACTGAAATTGAAGCTGTGATTAAAAATCTTCCAACAAACAAAAGCCCAGGACCAGATGGCTTCACAGGCGAATTCTATCATACATTTAGAGAAGAGCTAACACCTATCCTTCTCAAACTCTTCCAAAATATAGCAGAGGGAGGAACACTCCCAAACTCATTCTACGAGGCCACCATCACCTTGATACCAAAACCAGACAAGGATGTCACAAAGAAAGAAAACTACAGGCCAATATCACTGATGAACATAGATGCAAAAATCCTCAACAAAATACTAGCAAACAGAATCCAACAGCACATTAAAAGGATCATACACCATGATCAAGTGGGGTTTATTCCAGGAATGCAAGGATTCTTCAATATACGCAAATCAATCAATGTGATACACCATATTAACAAACTGAAGGAGAAAAACCATATGATCATCTCAATAGATGCAGAGAAAGCTTTTGACAAAATTCAACACCCATTTATGATAAAAACCCTGCAGAAAGTAGGCATAGAGGGAACTTTCCTCAACATAATAAAGGCCATATATGACAAACCCACAGCCAGCATCGTCCTCAATGGTGAAAAACTGAAACCATTTCCACTAAGATCAGGAACAAGACAAGGTTGCCCACTCTCACCACTCTTATTCAACATAGTTTTGGAAGTTTTAGCCACAGCAATCAGAGAAGAAAAGGAAATAAAAGGAATCCAAATGGGAAAAGAAGAAGTAAAGCTGTCACTGTTTGCAGATGACATGATACTATACATAGAGAATCCTAAAGATGCTACCAGAAAACTACTAGAGCTAATCAATGAATTTGGTAAAGTTGCAGGATACAAAATTAATGCACAGAAATCTCTGGCATTCCTATATACTAATGATGAAAAATCTGAAAGTGAAATCAAGGAAACACTCCCATTTACCATTGCAACAAAAAGAATAAAATATCTAGGAATAAACCTACCTAAGGAGACAAAAGACCTGTATGCAGAAAATTATAAGACACTGATGAAAGAAATTAAAGATGATACAAATAGATGGAGAGATGTACCATGTTCTTGGATTGGAAGAATCAACATTGTGAAAATGACTCTACTACCGAAAGCAATCTACAGATTCAATGCAATTCCTATCAAACTACCAATGGCATTTTTCACAGAACTAGAACAAAAAATTTCACAATTTGTATGGAAACACAAAAGACCCCGAATAGCCAAAGCAATCTTGAGAACGAAAAACGGAGCTGGAGGAATCAGGCTCCCTGACTTCAGACTATACTACAAAGCTACAGTAATCAAGACAGTATGGTACTGGCACAAAAACAGAAAGATAGATCAATGGAACAGGATAGAAAGCCCAGAGATAAACCCACGGACATATGGTCACCTTATCTTTGATAAAGGAGGCAGGAATGTACAGTGGAGAAAGGACAGTCTCTTCAATAAGTGGTGCTGGGAAAACTGGACAGGGACATGTAAAAGTATGAGATTAGATCACTCCCTAACACCATACACAAAAATTAGCTCAAAATGGATTAAAGACCTAAATGTAAGGCCAGAAACTATCAAACTCCTAGAGGAAAACATAGGCAGAACACTCTATGACATAAATCACAGCAAGATCCTTTTTGACCCACCTCCTAGAGAAATGGAAATAAAGACAAAAATAAACACATGGGACCTAATGAAACTTCAAAGCTTTTGCACAGCAAAGGAAACCATAAACAAGACCAAAAGACAACCCTCAGAATGGGAGAAAATATTTGCAAATGAAGCAACTGACAAAGGATTAATCTCCAAAATTTATAAGCAGCTCATGCAGCTCAATAGCAAAAAAACAAACAACCCAATCCAAAAATGGGCAGAAGACCTAAATAGACATTTCTCCACAGAAGATATACAGACAGCCAACAAACACATGAAAGGATGCTCAACATCTTTACTCATTAGAGAAATGCAAATCAAAACTACAATGAGATATCATCTCACACCAGTCAGAATGGCCATCATCAAAAAATCTAGAAACAATAAATGCTGGAGAGGGTGTGGAAAAAAGGGAACACTCTTGCACTGCTGGTGGGAATGTGAATTGGTACAGCCACTATGGAGAACGGTATGGAGGTTCCTTAAAAAACTACAAATAGAACTACCATATGACCCAGCAATCCCACTACTGGGCATATACCCTGAGAAAACCATAATTCAAAAAGAGACATGTACCAAAATGTTCATAGCAGCCCTATTTACAATAGCCCGGAGATGGAAACAACCTAAGTGTCCATCATCGGATGAATGGATAAAGAAGATGTGGCACATATATACAATGGAATATTACTCAGCCATAAAAAGAAATGAAATTGAGCTATTTGTAATGAGGTGGATGGACCTAGAGTCTGTCATACAGAGTGAAGTAAGTCAGAAAGAGAAAGACAAATACTGTATGCTGACACATATATATGGAATTTAAGAAAAAAAAATGTCATGAAGAACATAGGGGTAAGACAGGAATAAAGACACAGACCTACTAGAGCATGGACTTGAGGATATGGGGAGGGGGAAGGGTAAGCTGTGACAAAGTGAAAGAGCGGCATGGACATATATACACTACCAAATGTAAGGTAGATAGCTAGTGGGAAGCAGCCGCATAGCACAGGGAGATCAGCTCGGTTCTTTGTGACCGCCTGGAGGGGTGGGATAGGGAGGGTGGGAGGGAGACGCAAAAGGGAGGGGATATGGGAACATATGTATATGTATAACTGATTAAATTTGTAAAAAAAAAAAAAAAAGAGAGAGAGACTTAGCACAGCACCTACCACGTTTATACTCATTAACTGTGTTTGGTGCAGCTGTGTTGCCAATTCTCTATGTGGGAAAACTGGATAAATCGCAACTCGTTCTTTGTCCCAGAGAGGTAACCACCGGACAAGCAGCAATTTCGAAGTTCTAATTTCTTTTACTTTGCTCTCTAAATAGCTCAGAAGGGATGGCTAGGCGGTGAAAAATGTTCTCAGGCTGGTCAACTTGAGGTATTTCATTTCACGAATCTGTCTGGAAACTGCCAGCTCGTTTCATTTATCAATGGCCATCCCAGTGTTGGAGTTTAAGTTATTACCATCCTAAACTAAAGCTGAATGAGATCCTTAGGAGCCAGAAGCTCCAAAAGTCTCCATTGGAAACACAGCTGTGGTCTACAGTCAGGCTTCAATCCATCGGAGGTGCAATTTGCATTTGTGCCAGACTCCCTTCTCTCGTGATGGAACTTTCTCCACTGGCTCATGGATGGTCTTTTGCAGCTGCCTCAGATGGTACTTTCTGCAGAGCTATCAGCGCATACGTCTGTAGCTGTCTGTCCTGTCTCACCCTCAAAACGCCCTGTCTTTTAACGTATAACTAGAATCCAAGCAGATATTGTGTCAATCCATCAATCAATCAAGCATACATCAAGCATCTGCTAAGTACAGTGCCAGGAATCTCACGGCAGGAAAACACAAAGATTCTCCAATCACAAAGCTTGGGTAACTAACAATACAGGTGAGCATGTGACAGTGGCACTGGCTCAAGTAGTTACATGTCAAGATACTAAAAGGAAGGAGAAGTCACTTCCGGATTCATGGATTCCAGAAACAATGGTAACCAATCCCCACTCCAGCCCCACTCCCCTGACACAATCAAGAGCGGAACTCTACACAGAGTGGGTGACTAATAAACGCTAACAAATAAATGCTAAGAGTGCATTCGTAACATGTTCTTGAATTATTATTCTTTCTTTCAGAAAATCTTTCCTCCTTGTGAGCAGAAGTTTAGATGCTGAGTCTTCACAAACTCAAGTGATTTATCATATGACACAGTAGAAATATCATAAGTTTGTAGCTAGTAGGTAGGTAATAACTGAGAGTCAAACCCCATCCTATGGGGGAAGGGGGTATCATAGGATGAGGTTTGACTCAGTTATTACCTACCTACTAGCCATAAATCCTGAGCGAGTTATTTAACCTTCTGAGTCTCAGTGTCTTCATCTGAAAAAAAACGAGTGAACAACATCCCTTTCACAAGATGACTGTTGGGTTTAGAAACAGTGTAAGTAAAGGCTGAAATGGTACAGAAAAGGGCTAAATAAAGTATATCCATTAACATTACTCTGTTGAACAAAAATAGTCCAACTCCCACCCCTCCAGCTCCCTTCCATGGTAGATGAAGCTCCCAGCTAAGCCGTGCAGGACTCTGAGCTCGGAAGACACCCACAATAATTAACAAAGCTCAGAATTCTTTTGGCCCTATCTCATCTGGCTTTCCTAAAAGGAAAAAGATAAACTCAATGACAGGCATTCAGAAACTGAACAAACAAAAACTCCCCCAAATACTCCATGAATCCCTGCTCTCTTAGAAGCTTCCCTGCCCAAGTTTGCACCCACACTCAGTCTTGAGTTACATGAACCCACCTCTGGCCTAGGGCTATCCAGAGGTCCTCTTTGTAAGTGACTCTGTGTACAACGGCAATTATCTCTAAGAGCTTGTATTTTCCCATTGATAATTGTTCATGAGACTGATTGCACCAAAAATCAATAGAACCCATTGGAAGGATGGAAAGAAGCAAATCTCTTCCATTCAGTTACGTCATCAGCCTCACACCAAGATTTTTCATCTCTCGAATTTTCCCAGTTCCAACAGATCTTGCAGGGGTTGAAGTGAAATGATAGGAAAATACACGTGTTCCACCACAAGTCACATGGATTCTACTGGCAGAGGCCGAAATGTGGAGGCACGCATATAAAATACGCATTTTCTTCCCATTTGTGCATCTAACCAGCTCTCTGGGTTGCTGTTTCAGGGCCGAGCTTATACCAGGTCCAGTGAAAGATGGAGAGTCCCACTTTCTGGAAATGAACTTGGACAAAGTTCTGGAAAGCAAGGCCAACACAGCGTGGCCAAAGTTCTGATGAGCCAGAACGGAGAGGAAATGGCACTTTCCTCCTCGGATTCATGCAAAAACCATTCACTCTCGGTCCTTCTAACTATTCATGGTCTGAAAATATAGTGCAGCTGTCCTCATGAGCCATCCCACTCCCACGGTGTCACTCCCAGTCCGAGCTGACACAGAAATCAGACCCAAAGTGAAAGCAAGGGGGTGGTCTCTACCCTAACCATTGACAGATGGAGAAGGGACACACCATAAGCGCTCTCTCTTGTTCCAGCACTATAAAAACGTCGGACTGACCCATGAAAGATGGAGATGGAGGCTCAGGCTGCCATGAGGAGGCATGCCTGCCTCAGAGCAATAAACTCCTTCCCACGGTATTATGAAAATGGTTTTATTGCAGTAGGTTACATTGTTCCCCCCTCTACAAAAAATTACTGCTTATCAGCGTCACAGAAATTATGCTAAAAAATCCCCACCTTTTCTCTCTTCCAATACAATTCCTCCCTCTGGCCAGGAACTTAATAAAATGGAACATTTCATTATTCCAGTTTGCATACCTCTTTTGAAGCTGAAACTGTCATCTCGAGTGAGTGCTCGGAAGGGGCCAGTGTTAGGCTAATTTGATTGCCCCTTGCGTTTGCTCAGACACCACCTGAAGGCTTGAAGAAGCCACTCAGCGTCCAGGCCTCTTGCTGGACTGGATTTGGGAGTTGCCATGGGAAGGAAGTCATTCAAAAGCAGCACTTTCTGATTCCTTCAAAGTACAGTTTGGATACGGCTCTTTCATGAGCTATTAACTGCCTGTCAGATGCCTTAAGAGAGGAAAGCAAAACCAGGTGTACTGAGAATTCATATATTCACAAAGAGTTCAGCCCAGGGAGCCCTCTTTTGCTCTTAAGGCTCAGTGGTCTGGGCAATAGGAATAACCAGATTGAAATGATCACCTGTGACACCAGCCATTTCCAAGGACAACCTTCTGCTGTATTCAGACAACTGAGCCTCAGTGGATTAACACACCCAATTGGAAACCTCAGTTAATACCTTTATGTGGAGAATGAAATCTCGGGAGGTGTGCAGAACCTCAGACTCAACCCCAGATTTACTGAACAGGAATCTCCAGTTTTACCAGATCTCTAGGTCATTTGTAAGCATAACAAAGTTTGAGAAGTACTGGTTTATACAACAGAAGCAATACTGATGGCCTCACTCTGGCTACCCAGGTTATTCAGCTAGTACCCAGTTAGTACTCATGTTACACCCTGCTGCAGTCACAACAACCAGGAAGGCATGATCCTGGCCTTCTGCGAGTTCAGCATCTGGGTAGACCACATACAGAGATGGTTAGTATCTACAAGGAATTAGGCAGCCTTGGAAAGGGGCCTCACAAATCTACAGACTTTAAGTGATGAGCATCACACCCTCCAGCACACCTGCCTCCCTGTGTGGCATGTGGTCCCCCAGAAAGGCAACCAGACCCTCTGCCTGTGGCCTCTAAAGGTCTCCCACAACCCTGTCTACCCAAACCCAGCAGTCCAAGCAAGCAAGAACTGACTCCAGCTCTTCTGCCTTTGAGAAGGCCTTGACCATTGTACCTCCCAGCAGTCCAGTTCTCTGCAAGCTTCTCTAAAACACTCCTACCACACAAATACGGGTCATTAACAAAATGAGACCCTCTTAACATAGCATTCGTCCCAGTTATGCTTTGAGGCAGAGACATTTAGCCCTCACTACGTGTTTCCCACATCTCCCAGTTCAGATGCAGTTAAGAAGGGCACTGTGGCTAATTATGGTCAACGAGTTGCAAGCAGAGAGGATGTATGTCACTTCTGGGATGAAACATTGAAGAGCTGGTATGCCAAGCCCTTCCCATGTCTCAGTAACCAAAATGGAAGGTGTGTTCCAGATAGCAACAGATTCAAGCAACCTAGATCTCTTGGAAAGGAGCTTCCTGAAGAGCTACAAGTTGAACCACTAGTAGAATTTTCATGAGGAAGAAAGGAGTCTTTATATATTAAGCCACTGAGATTTGGGGATTGTTTGTTACCACAGCATAACCTAGCCTATCCTGACTTATACATCTTTGAGTCATCCTTTTTTTCCATATTAGCTTCAAATGAAGAATTCAACTTGACTTTTGCCTAAAATGTGGCAAGAAGTGATTGAACATAGCAAGGACTTTTCCTCAGGTTTTCTCAGCTAAATGCCTTTTCTATTTTCTAATCATTATTTTTTCTTAAAATAGTATTAGAAAATAGAATGAGATTTGCCTTCCTTATATGATGTTTTGTATTATTGTCCATTTTCCATTGAATTACTGCCCTGTCCCAACCTCAAAGTTGAGAAAGCTGTTGGCACTTGGACGTGGTAAACAAATGTGGTCCCCACTAGATTCAATGATTAGATCTGAAGTAGCAAATGAAAGCAGTCATTTGAACAGGTCAATAACCACATATTGAGGGACAGTGGTTTTCTAACCCAGGTTACAGGCTGGAGAAAATACCGTGGTTATTCTTTTTCCCATCCACTGCGTAGACATTACACTACAGTGACAAGCTTCTGTTTTCCTAGGGATAACAATTCAACCTAGGTTTTCTCTTTTTCCAAATATATTGATCAACTCGATAAGAATTGCAAGTTGAAAAGCTATTTAGTGTTGTAGAAATATCCACAAGCCCATGTTGTGACTTTAAATAACATGTAAATAATATTTAAACCATCTGCTCCAGGATCATCCTATCTGCCTGCCAAAATCCTTTTTTGGAGGAATGAGCTTTTCCTTTTTTCCTTTTATCTAGCATTTAAAATGGAAAGGAAAAAAAAAACACTCCACTCCCACAAGAGATACCCTAATAAAATCACTGGGTATTAGCAATCTGGCTTCAAGTGCCAAGAATCCAGGGTAATTCTGATTTAGGACTGAAATTCTGCCCTGCATTGAGCTTGTTGTGAATGGTGATGGGAAAAGCTCATATTGCTTGGTAGGTCAGAACGCCCACTGTTAGGAAGTCTTTCAGATAATGGACCATTTGAGATACAATACCTGGGCAAGGTTACATAGTCTGAAAAGAGGGAAGTTCTACTTAACCCATTGGTGACAGTTCAGGAGTCAGGCTTTGAAGAGATGTTTTCCTTGTTTCCTGCTTGAAAATCTATAATCAGATTTTTTAAAAAATGATAAGACCATAGAAGTGAAAGGAAAATATTTAATTGTAGAAAATGTGAGTGAAGACATCCTAAGGAAACAGAAACAGAAGAAAAAGAAAAGAAACAGAAGAAGGAGAAAAACAAGACAAAGGGAAAAGAGGGAAAAATTCAAGGAAAGAAATCTACAGAGAGAGAGACTGAAGGATAAGAGATTAGATATACCCACAAGATATGCTGCCCTGTGCACAGGGATTGTGTTTTCTATTTTGTGCATTTCCCACTCCTCTAAAACCTAGCACAGTGCTGAAGACCCAGCTGCCCTGGACTGACAGACAACATAAATTGAACTAATGATCTTCATTCTACTCTTGGTTCATGAGACCAGAAACCAGTCTAGTTGAGGCAAGGAAATTTTGGATTGAATCATGAGTCTCAGACCAACACAGAACAAAAAATCCCACAGAAGAATCATGGAGCTAAATGAAATCCATCTGCCAGTTACACAGAGCTTAGCACTTCCCTGGCATCCTTTACAGCTATAAAGACCTACGTGATGCAAAAAGGAAGAAGGAAAATAAAAAGAAGTCCTTCCATGGTCTTCCTGACAGCTGGATATGAAATTACCAACAGAAACATACAAAACTAAACATAAGCAGAAAACAAGATCATTGCAGAGCTCTGACCAATGACAGAGTCAGGGGTTGGCTTCTGAGGTGTTACTCCAATGCAACCCAGAATGACAACTTGTGTCATGTTGCCTTGTAAAATCCACTTACAATGGGTGAGGACCAGCATTACACAACCTGAGAAAGTCCAAATGGATGCCCTGAGGCTAACTGTCTCGAGGTCACCCCTGATTAAGCTCCTTTTCAGCCTGCGTCAACTCAGGTGTGGGGCTCATCTCCTTTCCCTGGATGGATACACATGTACACAGCATACACAGCCACCCTCACCAGTGAAGTCCGTGTGAAGCACACTTTACTG
The DNA here is from genome assembly GCF_025265405.1 of Mesoplodon densirostris. Taxonomy (NCBI): domain Eukaryota; kingdom Metazoa; phylum Chordata; class Mammalia; order Artiodactyla; family Ziphiidae; genus Mesoplodon; species Mesoplodon densirostris. The sequence goes on from NC_082674.1 coordinate 57,854,742, forward strand.
AAGTGTGAAGATGGATGGCACTAGAAAACATGAGCACAAACAACGTAATAATATATCCAGAATACATCATCAATCCTGTGCTTAAAACTCTGTCAGCCTTTCTACCCTGTAGTTTCTCTGTTCCTTTTCCTTCTTCCCTTTCCTTTTGCCCCCAAGACAACAAATTCTCCCTTTCTCCTAAGCATGCTCATTTTTTTTCTCCTAAGCACGCCCTCTCCTTCCAGAAACTTCCCTGAGACCTATCTTTTCAACTCCCAATGACCCACCAGGTTATCTTATGAAGCAAAGTCAGTCCTTTTCTGAAGAAATGAATTTTGGTGTGAATTGGGTTTTGTTGTTGTTGTTGTTGTTTTATACAATTTTTTGAAATTTATTTATTTATTTATTTTGGGCTGCATTGGGTCTTCATTGCTGTGCGCGGGCTTTCTCTTGTTGTGGTGAACGGGGGCTACTCTTCGTTGCGGTGCGCAGACTTCTCATTGCATTGGCTTCTCTTTTTGCGGAGCATGGGCTCTACATGCACCGGCTTCAGTAGTTGTGGCACATGGGCTCAGTAGTTGTGGCATATGGGCTTAGTTGCTCCGCAGCATGTGGGATCTTCCCGGACCAGGGCTCAAACCTGTGTCCCTTGCATTGGCAGGTGGATTCCTAACCACAGCACCACCAGGGAAGTCCCTGGTGTGAATCATTAAAAATTTTCTTGTGATAACCCATATCATTTAAAAAGCACTGGACATACAAATGACTTTACAAAACAGAAACAGACTCACAGATGTAGAAAACAAATTTATGGTTACCAAAGGGGAAAGAACAGGGGGAAGGAATAAATTAGGAGTTTGGGATTAATATATACGTACTACTATATATAAAATAGGTAAACAACAAGGATCTAATGTATAGCACAGGGAACTATATTCAATATCTTGTAATAACCTATGATGGAAAAGAATTTGAAAAAGAATAAATATATTCAGTTATATATATATATATATATAACTACTTTGCTGTACACTTGAAATTAACACAACATTATAAATCAACTATACCTCAGTTTAAAAAAAAAAGAAAAAGAAAGTAACGAGGACATCAATCCCTTAGTATTAAAAGAAAAATATTGAGCATTTAAGCTGACTTTCTTGTAAGAATTATATTTGATATGGACTGCATACTAAATGACACAGGTATTACTGTTAATTTTTTTGTTTGTTTTATTTTTATTACTGTTAATTTTATTAGGTGCGATTGTGCATAATCATACCGAATAAAATGTAGAGCTAAAATGACATAATGTTTGAGATTTTAAAAAATACTTCAATAAAAAAAAACAGGTGAAACAAGTGTAGCAAAATCTTGATAACTGCTGAATCTGGGAAATGTAATATATGTGATTCATTGTTCTAGTCTCTCTACTTCTGTCTTCATTTGAATTATTTCCAAATAAAAATTTTATGAAAGAAAAAACAACACTGGTCAGGTCACTTTGATTGATAATATCTCCCTCATTTAACATTGTGTTTTCTAACAAGTTGTCATTAGCAGTCAAATGTTCGTCAAGTCTTCTGTAGCTGAGGATGTTTACAGCTATGTTTATGTCGATATCTGTATCTGTATCTATATCTCTAATTATGTCTAAATCATAAACTTGCCTGCCAACAAATCCCAAGCCTGCAGCAAAATGTTGTGTGCCTGGAGGTTCAGGAAAGAGGAAATGAAGGGGGGGGGGAGGGGAAGGAGGAGGAGGGGAGGGAGAGGAAAAGAGGAAGAGCCATCACCATCAAAGACAAGGTGAAGGACATCAATGAAAATCTGCCTCTTTCACACACTCCCAAGAGCCAGTCCTGAATACAGTCCCCAGTGAATCCAGCAGAAGTCCCTTTGCCCAGTAGACCCATCCTTGGCAGCTCTCCGTGATCCCTCCCTCCCTGCAAACCAGGTAGATCTTACAGCCCGAGAACATGAAGCCCCACACAGCCCCAGCCCCGCCTGCCCCTGCCCCGAAGCCTCCCCTCTGCCTGTCTGGGGACTCAGGCAGACAACCAACTGCTCCAGGAGTGGGAAGCAATTAGGAAGAGGGTCCCCCTCCCTACCCGCTGCCCAGCCAGCATGATTAGCATAATTACAATATGTTCCTCCAGCACTAGGATGAAAACTTGCACAAGAGGGGGACGGGTTAACACACACAAGCCAGCCAAACAATAGTCAGGCTTTGTAATTAGCTGAACAGTTCCTCTTTGAGAGCTTTCCTGGGATACACCCAGGAAGCCCCAGGACCAAAGGCAGCAGTAGGAACACAGAGTCCCTGCTTGAAAGCAGGGAGCTGATTCCCCCCACCCCCTCCAAAGAGGTAGCATTTGCCATTTTGAAGTGGAAAGTGACATCTCCAGAACTTTCCAATGGGTGTTAAGGAAACACCTCTTCACCCCTCAACTGTCCCTTCTTAACCTGCCTTAAAAAGTGCTAACCTTGGGCTTCCCTGGTGGCGCAGTGGTTGAGAGTCCGCCTGCCGATGCAGGGGACACGGGTTCGTGCCCCGGTCTGGGAAGATCCCACATGCCGCGGAGCGGCTGGGCCCGTGAGCCATGGCCGTTGAGCCTGAGCGTCCGGAGCCTGTGCTCCGCAACGGGAGAGGCCACAACAGTGAGAGGCCCACATACCACCAAAAAAAAAAAAAAAAAGTGCTAACCTTCCTGGAGCTGAATTTCCTCACCACCAAAGAAGGAAAAATAATCCATGCCTATTGTAAGAAATAATTAGATAATTGCTAGGAAACCTCTAAATAGCAAGAATGCTAAATAAATACCAGGTAACAATGATGATCTAAAAAGTATTTGGATTTGAATTATGGAAGTCATCCAGTATCTGAAGGCATATGTCTGCCCTCTCATCCCAGAGTTAGATTTTCAGCATTTCCCTCTTGCAACCCTTACGCATAACACATTGCCATAGTTAGTACATTAACACAGTAATAATAGAATTATTCCGGTTCCCTATAGCATGTTTTCCTTTTTCCTGCCATGGCATACATAGAAATTGATATTTCTAATAGTCCCCAGGGTAAAAGGTTGCTCATGGCAACCCAGGTCCCATCCTGCCACCTCCAAGGCCTGATGGGATCAATAATTTCACATCCACCCAACACATCCATGAGACCCAAATGTGTCCCTCCATATTGCTGGGAAGCTCTACCCCACATCATTGGTTTTATTCTGATCGTTGCATTGTTAGCTAGTTGTTTTGTTTTTGTTTGTTTGTTTGTTTTGCAGTACACAGGCCTCTCACTGTTGTGGCCTCTCCTGTTGTGGAGCACAGGCTTCGGTCGTTGTGGCACATGGGCTCAGTAGTTGTGGCTCACGGGCCTAGCCGCTCCGTGGTATGTGGGATCTTCCCGAACTGGGGCACGAACCTGCGTCCCCTGCATCGGCAGACAGACTCTCAACCACTGCGCCACCAGGGAAGCCCTGTTTTGTTTTGTAACAGCCGTAGCCCCCTGTGATTCTGGAGCCTGTGGTGGTCCAAATCAATTGCTCTCAGCTTTGACTATATATAAGAATCACTAGGGAAACTTTTAATAAACACCAACACTTGGGCATCACCCTAAGAAATTCTGATTTAATTGGTCTGGGGTGGGGCCTGTGCATGAAGTGCAGCCGAGGTTGAGAACCAGTGCTGTATGCTGTGCTTCTAAAGCTTTAAAGTGAGATCAAATCACCCAGGGAACTTGTTAAAATGCAGATTCTGATTTAACAGATCTGAGAGAGAGGTGGGCCTGAGATACAGGATTTCTAGGAATCTCTTAGGATACTGATGCTGTGATCCACAGAGCACACTTTGGATAGCCTTGGTCTAAAGAAGTAGATCTCAGATTTGAGCATGCCTTCCAATCACATGGAAGGCCTTGCTGAAACAGACTGCCAGGCCCAACCCCAGAGCTTCTGATCCAGGAGGTCTAGTGTGGGGAATGATCATTTGCATTTCCATCCCAAAATCATGAGCACAGGTTACCTGTGGAAGTGTTTCAACCTGAGAGCCTGGAAAGGCCTGGAAAGGCCTGGATGCAGCCCTCCTGGAGAAGGTAGCTTTCTTTCTCCCTGTGTTGGGAAGGCCCAGAGGAACCCTGCAAGCACTCAGTTTCTAGCCACACTGACCTCTCTGGTAACTCAGTCCACTGGCTCACAACAAAGCTGACATTCTTTCCCTGAGATGTGAAAGGGGCTCAGCCTACCTTTAGAGCACAGAGCATCTCATCCCATCCCACCACCCAGGAGCCCTGTACTGGGAATCAGAAACCCACGGGTTCCACCCCCTTTCATATTCCCATGAGTTTTAACTTGAAAGAAAAGAGTGGAGCCAAGGCAGGTTAAGAGGAGTGATGCAAGGAAAACAATGCACCCAAAGTGCCCTGGAAATACACTCAGTGCCTCCCAGGTTTGCCAGTCCTCCTCTAATGGGCTGCCGGTAATTGACCATAACGACTACCCCCTAGCCAGTTTTCATCATTGGATCTGGACAGCTCCCAGGTAACAAACTCCAACTGGGAGGCTCGATTGCTATCAAGCCGAGTGAGGGAGGCCTTCAGCTCAGTAAAGCTGCCAGGCTGGCAAAAGCGCGTGTGTAATCCACGTGAGCAGTTTCCAGCTCCAGGATGCCCCAGAAGAAAAGTACACAGCAGCTGGAAAGCCAGGCCAGGCTGGGGACCACTGGGGCTTCATCACATGATGATAATCATTCGATAGGACGTCCTGCCCAACGCCGGGGCAAAGCTTACCAGAACTAGCGCTGCCCTGTGTTTGCAGGCAGCCTCCAGGAGCATCACAGGACCCAGGGACAGCAGGAATTTGGTTGTGTGTTAATTACAGAGTAATTAAACAGGGTCATGGCAGGGGCTGGTTTCAGAGAAGCCTGCCTGGGGACCCACATCTCGTTCCAGACCCCCAGGAGCTGGCCTCCGCTGCCTTATTCCTCTTCGTCTGGGAGTCAGATGAGCCCCGAGTGAAGTGCTGTTGACCTGTGGGTCCTAGACTCTACAGTCCAGCCCTCACATTTCACTTCAGTGGATCCTTGACTCTGCAGAAGGTCCCCCCAGTAATCAACAAGAGGGATGTAACTTGGTATATTGGATAAACCTAGGATTTCAGCCAGAAGGACACTTATTCCAATACTGGCTCCAGGACTTAACTAGTTTTTATCTGTGGGCAAATAGCTTCACCATTCTGGGCCTCAGTTTTCTCATCTGTAAAATAATAACAAAAAACTCCTACTGGTGATGTTGTAGGAATTAAAGAAAAGTATGTATAAATCACCTGAAACACAGCGGACACTATATTATTATCATTATTATCATGATTATAGTTTTCAGCTATTTTTATTAGTAGTGTTACTAGGTTTTGACTTCTCTCCCTCACTGCCACCAAGGCTTTGTAATGTTCTTGAATAGAGCAGAAAAGGAGATTATTCTATTGAACGAGATCATAGACACAAATGGTGAGTTCCAAATATACCATAGATTTCAACCTCAAAATCTAGAATTCAGGAACTCAAAGAGTAAACTTCTCAATTCAGTTTTATCACCAGCATTTAACGAGTCCCTCTCTGCTTAAGCTAGCTTTGGAGTTTAAAGGAACATTGGCTAACCCAGCTGTCTCAATCAGGAGTTAAACACAGAGGTCTCTGCCTTCTCAGCCCCCAAACTGGGAACAAGAGTAGGAGAGGGGCTCACAGAAGTGGAAGTGGGATTTAGTGTCTTCTAGTCTCTTGGAACTTCTCCAGCACAAGAACATCGGGCTTAAAACAACTTTCCCACTTGGTAAATGTGGCCAATTCTGATAGGATCCACTAGAGTCGATCAACCAGCAAGTGTTTTTTGAGCGAAGAGTGGTGAAGGGGTATGAAAGATCAGCGCCTAAAAACTCAGAGCAAGACTCCCAGATGCAACTGAGCTAGAGAGAATTCCACAGCTGAAAATCCTGGGCCACATACAGATGGTGTTCAAGTTCTATATGTGGATGGGTTTAACTGGCAGCACGTCACCATAGGACATGACAAAGCGGTGTTGGGGAATCATTTTCAGGTGATCGTGCTCAGGGTGGGGTGGTATGGTGTGAAGGGTGTGTTGAGAGAGAGAGAAACCAAGCAGAAAGCCACATAGGAGCTCCCTGCAAAGGGAAAACACCCTCTAGAGTAAATCCCTGAGCACATGAACATTTGGGGTCAATGCTGTTGATAGTTGGAACCCCTTTAGTGGCAATGGAATGGAGTCAACAAGATGGATATGAGAGGCTCAATACACAAAGAATGGATAGAAATTGGAATCCAATAAATGTCTAGGATATCTAGCCCTTAATGCTTCTTTCCAAAGAGACTTCAGCCTATGGGATGACCCAGTAAAGTCCACCTGAGCTTTGCTCACCCATTTCCCATATTATATGGACATCTCTATTTTAGAAAGACCAGCTGCTTAGCATTACCAGGGTTAGCAAATAAAAGTATGAATAATTTGTAATCATTGTTTATCTGAAATTCAAATTTAACTTGGTGTTCTGTATTTTATCTGGCAAGCTGAGAAATCCTCCCCTAGAATTTGAGAGTCAGTTCCATTCTGTGAAAGAGCCTTCCCTCCAAATCATGGGTAAATCCCATTCTTATTCTATAGTCTTAAAGTTAAGTACCAAGGATTGACCATCAGCCTCCATGTCAATGCTCCTCCTTTATTCAGAGCTGGACACCTCAGGCCCTACAAGTAGAGAAGTCAGCTTTCTTGGCAATTAATTGGCTTGCTCACAGGGTCTAGTTGTTGGAAGGATTTTTTCATAAGTGGAATGATATTTATAGATCTTTACCCTTCTCTAACATCGCAGCCAGTGAAAGTCGCCATATTGCCAAAGCAGGAAGCTGGACAAACAGAAAGTGACACGGAGAGAGCAACGCCATATGCCAATCAAGCAGCTCTTCTTCCTGCACCCTGCTGTGCTTACAGAACCTTGATGGCTGGTGGCAAGGCTGCTAAACATGGACAGGAAAAGAGAGGCTAGATTCCAGCCAAGTCAGGGATTTATGGCCATTTGGGGAACTCTGGTGCCATTTGAACAAATTTTCACTTGAAACAAGATTTTTTTTTAACTGTCTTACTATTCATCTACTGCTCTCACTTCCCAGGAAAAGCAAATCCATGCTCCATTTGACCCCACTATAACATCAGGGAAAGCTAACTTTTTCACATTTGCATTGCATGCCAGTTTAGGGTTGGAAGCATGCTCACTATAAATGAAACCATTGACAATCAGTTCCCATGTGAGCCCACAGATTCTGAGACTGGCACCTGGGTTCCTTGTCCAGCTGCATGCGTGCACGCACACACACACACACACACACACACACACACACACACACCCCAAATAGGCATCCAAGCTTCTGGATTTTTCTATCACATGTGGAGGACTCTCTGATGAATGCAATGAGTAGCACATAAAAGACAAGGAAAAGTGGCATGTCTTTCTTTCCTGCATGATCCCTAACCGCTCTCATCTTTACCGTATCACTGTCTCAGCTGGCTCCTGGTATAGGTCCCATTCCCTCCTACTTGACCTTGACATCATTTGATAGTGTTGAAATCCTGCTCTTCAAAATGCATCCTCCCTTAGCTTCCACTGCAGTCTCCTGATTCTTCCCCCCACATCTCTCCTTCTCTTCCCCTTCATGCCTCTTATCATAATTCTTCCAGAATATACAAAAATCAGTGGTTTTCCTAATGCAAACAAGATGCAAAATATGATGGAGGGAAGAAAAGAATCATTTGTCCAAGAACAAAAACAAATATAAAATATCTAACAATAAACTTAAGAAATGTGCAAGACCTATATGAAGAAAACTTGAGAACTCCATTTAATAACAGAAAACCATTTGAATACGTAAAATAAACCTTCTTAAACAAGAAGATTCGTTATTATAAGGACGACAGTTCTGATTTATCTAGTAACTCATTCCAATTACAAAAAACATCCAGTAGAGCTTTTTTTTAATTTGATAAAATAATGTTAAAGTTCATCTGAAAAAATAAACATGTGAGAAAATTCTAAATAGGAAGCGTAATTGAGGATGACTTAGTCTTACCAGATATTAAAATGTATTATAAAGCCAGTTATTAAAACAGTATAATATTAATGCTTGAATAGACAGATAATTGGAACAGAATAAAGAATCCAGAAACAAATGCGAATGTATGTGGAAATTTAGTGTATGATAAAGAGAGCATTCCAAATTACAAGAAAAAAACAATAAGAGCAAAGAACGGGAATAGAAGTTTGAACAGAAAGGTCACAAATAGACAATAAACATATGAAAAGGTAATCAAATCCTCTCTTATGAAATAAATACAGATTAAAACAGATACCATTTTCCATCTCCCAAAATAAACAACTTAAAACTTGAAAAATACACAGCATTTATAAGGGAATGAGGAACTTTTAGTTAGGCATATAAATTAGTACAACAATTTTGGAAGACAATTTGTTAATGCCTATCCAAATTTTCCATATACTTAACCACAGACCTAGTAATTCCATGTCTAAGGATTGGTCCTATGAATAAATAGAACTTCCAAAATTACACAAATGTATACACAAGAAGGTTCGCTGAAACATATTACAACACAGTGAACTACTAACACAACCTAAATGGCTATCATAGGTTAGGGAAATTATGGGGTCATACCATGGAGTACCACACAACTGGCAATAAGTATGGGGTCATTCTAAATTCACAGACATGGTATGATAATCACTTAGCATGATCATACTAAGTGAAGTAAGTCAGAAAGAGAAAGACAAATACCATATGATATCACTTATATGTGGAATCTAAAATATGACACAAATTAACCTATCTATAAAGCAGAAACAGATTCCCAGATATAGAGAACAGACTTGTGGTTGCCAAGGAGGGTGTAGGGGAGGGATGGACTGGGAGTGTGGGGTTAGTAGATGCAAACTATTACATATAGAATGGATGGACAACAAGGTCCTACTGTATAGCACAGAGAACTATATTTAATGTCCTGGGATAAACCACAATAGAAAAGAATGCATACATATGTATAACTGAGTCACTTTACTGTACAGCAGAAATTAACACAACATTGTAAATCAACTATACTTCAACTAAAAAAAAAAGACAAAGCTGAAAAAAAAATACACAGACATGGAAAGATGTCAAAAATATACTGAAATGTGAAAACAAGTTACAGAACAATTTACACAACATGGCCCCATTTGTGTACAATATTAAATGTGCATACATATATGCTTATACACGAAAAGAAAAAAATGTTGATATATACACACAAGATACCATCCCAAGAGGCTTTGCGAAATGGAACACAGGATGCTAGAAGAGAAACTTTTGCTTTATATTCTTCTGTAGAGTTTTAATTTTTCCTTTTTTCTACAAGTCTGTAGCACTCTTTGGAATAAAAGAAAAAAAACAGTGTCATTCTAATTAAATAGATATTCCCTAACGTTCTGACCATGGATGTCTCAAGTACAACACAACCCAGCATCCGTAAAACCAAACTGATGACAGAAAAGGAGAATTTTGCAATTCTTGAACTGAAAGAAATTTAGGGACCATCAAGTTCAACTCTTCACTTTCCATATAAGGAAACTGAGGTCCCATAACAAATTCAAGGCAGAGCTGGGGCGAGAATATTTTCTCAAGTTCTCTGTCCTTATCTCAGGTCCTTAATGGCACTCCAGGTCCCAAATCTCCCAGAGTAGAATATGTGTAATATGACGTGTGGTTCTACACTGACAGGACAAGGCTCTCCATGGCGGCCACTATCGCAGCCAGCCCAGTCTCTCCTCCCAACTCCTCCCACATCACAACTGTTGTTTTGAGGTACTACAGTACCATGTTTCTTTCCGAGCACATTCCAGGCTCCATAATTCCTCTTTGCCCATGCTCCTGTGGTTTCTTCCATCTCAAGTATTATCCACTTTGCACATTAGAATCACCTGGGGAGATTTAAAAGCTCCTTCCTTGCAAGGAGGTCACACCCAGAAATTCTATTAAATCAGAATCTCTGAGGTTGTAGAGCAGGCTCAGGAGTTTTGTAGGCTACCACAGTGATTCCAATGTGCACCCAAAGTTTGAGCACCTTCCAACCTCCTTCTTTGCCCGGTAATACTCACTGATCCTTAAAAAACCCTCTCTGGGTATCCTCCCTGATCTGACCTTGACCCTATTCATCCTGTACATATCTGCACCATTGACCTTTCCACATGGAACTGAGAATAATCTTTCATGTCTTAAGCTCCTGGGGGACAATAGTAACATCTTATTCTTCTTTGAGCTGCTGGTGTTTATCACAGTGACACATAGTAAATACACAATAAACATTTGTGAACTGAACTCCCTCCCTCACAGCTCCCATGAAATCAATTCACCTTCACACCATCTCTATATCAGCCTCCACCTTTCTAAACCCAGTACCACATCGTGATTTCTGCCTGAACTATTACCATAACCTTCTAACAAGTCTTTCTCCTCTGTTATCTCTCTTCTCCACTTGGTTTTCCCCCATAATCTTGCCATATGCTGGGACAGATCATGTCAATTCTGCTAAAACTTATCAGAATCAAGTCCAAGTTCACCATCAGGTTCCTCCAAATCCATCCAGAACATTTTTCTTTTAGCCAAATGATCTGAACCTTGAAAATTAAGGAAGAAGATGATTGCATGCCTTTTCAAAGTTATTTTAGAGCATTGTGGGAAAAGTCTGCTTTGGGATCATCAGATGCTCTAGAAAAATGCAAATTTTGTTTGTCTTACATTTTACCATTGATTCTGGCCCAGGTTCTACAGAGTTGGGTGAACATGTGTAAAATTGGCAAGCTACCAGTGATTTTTTTGGTCCAGTATAATTGCAAATGAATACTGTCTGATAGAAAAAAATAGCTCCACAGGTTATAACTTTATTGCTCTGTAGAACATTAACCAGATTCATATCTAACTGTGCAGCCTTCTTTCAGCTTTCCTTCTTTTATTGATTATATATGCTTTGGTCTTTCCAATTCTTCTTTGAACAAATTTTCCACTCTGCTGGTTCCCTAATTAATGAGTTGAATAAGTCTTTAACATGGGCTCACCAGATGTTTGTATGAGAATTTTCTTTAGGTTTTTTTAAAAGTTCTATTTTGACATTTCAGACCAGAAGCTCAGCCTCACTGCATTACTTGCCAGTGCAGCTTTGTGCCTAGAAGCCTGTGCTCTTGTCATTGACACTAACCAAAAATCCCCATCTTGACCCAACATCTTCCAAAATCTCATCCTCCAAGGCTCTTACCCCAGTGCCCCTCTCTGTGATGACGTTCCTGGTCTCTCAGTCTAATTGATTCCGTCCTCTGTGTTCTCACTGCGGCTGGCTCGTCTCTATTCCTGTTGTGGCAGTTCTTACTCTGCATTCTACCAACTCCCTTGCATCTTTCTCCTACCACAGCATCCAGCTCGATGCCTCACCAATAAATGTTCACTGACTATTTGTTTAATTGGGAATCATCCGTCTTAAGCAACCCACGATTTCAACACTTGGCCTCCGCCAGAATCTAAGCAATCCAACAGAGGATGGCTGGGGTGTTTCCCAACTTTTTTCCAAAACCACAAAAGATGACTGAAATCGAACAGGCGTCTGTGGAGCACCTTCTAGGTGCCAAAAGCAAAGATGACTAAGACATGGAACTAGGTTATCCTCTCAGGAATCACTGAGCTTGCTTTCCAAGCCTTCTGTGCTCTGTTTAAAAAGAAACATTAAATCCTAAATAAGTTACTGAGAGCTGCCCAGGCTAAGTTTACCAAGTGTTTTCCTTGGCCTGTGGTGTCTTCCTGAGATGGAGGCACCGGTGGCCACAGGGGTTCTCAGCCAGCTGTGGCCCCCAACCTCCCTGGAGTGGTTTGGCTCATGGTGGAAGGTAGCAGCTCCCCAGGGGGGCTGGGGGGAGCACAGTCTGGAGCCTGGGGACAGGATCTGGGCTAAGCCCAGCCTCAGCCTGGGGGTTCCTTCTGTGGAATTCTCTAGTAGTCCTGTATTCCCAGAGTTCTCTGTACACCCCAAGTGTGCCTCAACTGTGCCAAAAGGTACAACTCAAGAGTCGACACCTTATCCAACTGCATCAAAGGGATGAGCTGGAGACTCCCCAGTCTCCCACCAACATTGTAAAACAGCTCTCCACTTGCTGCTCTGGGCTTCAAAGGGATATTATGTTTTAATGAGCTGCTGTGTAATTCATCAGCCTTCACCCTTCCTAGCTGAAATTACCGACGGAAATAAGCAAACACCCCAAATTTGCTATTTCCCTTTCCCAATGCCAAGAGTAAGGAAACGTCCCCATGTAAATCAAAGCTGGGTGTCGATGGGTTCTGGGCTCCAACAAATCTGCTCTCCAACCTCATACCTCAGACTCACGGCAGAGACCTTGGCTCCTCCAGGGGATGGCAGAGGTCACGAACCCTGCCCTCATCCATCCACATCTACTGTGCAGAGGGCATGGCTCTTGGTGCCATCTGCCTGGACACCCTGAGGCCATTTAATCCATCCAAATGCCCAGGACCCAGCCATACAACCAACCATGGGCACAGGATGCCAGCAGCTTTCAATCTCAGCTCTGCCCAGGGCTGTGCTATGTTGAGCAAGTTATTTGCCTCTCTGGGACTCAGTTTTTTCATCTGTAATAATAATAACAGCATTAATAGACTCTTTCTTGAGTGACAAGTATAGTAGCAAGACAACTAAGGGTAAGTGCTCTAGAGTCAAACAGCCCGGGTTATAACCTGACTCTCTCATTTATTGGCCATGTGACGTGAGCAAGTGCCTTAACCTGTCTGAGTCTCGGAGTCCTCATCTGTCAAATGGGGATGATAACCTCATAGGGTTATTGTGAGTATTAAATGAGATAATATAAGTAAAGTACTTCAATAAGTGCTTGGCACACAGCAAGAACACTTTAATGTTAGTTGTTGTTAATGTTATCATCATTATTATTACATTTTTTAGTATGCATCAGGTAGTATGCTATCAGTGTTTCAATCTCCATTATATAGATGAAAAAACTGAGACTCAGAAAGGTGAAGTAACTTAGTCCAGGTCATAATAACTATTAATAGTAGAGCCGGGATATTAAAAACCTATATAACTGCAGAACCACCATAAGGATTTGAGATGCCAAGGCTGGCACAACAACTTCTCAAGAAATGTAATGATAGTTACTAGAAAAAGAAAAGAAAAAAACACGTGCTAAGAAATAAGGCAGAACACATTTCCAAGCACTATTTCTGATTTATCTGCACAATTCACACTTCACACCCAACCAGAGGAAAGACGTTTCCCTCCATAAAGAAGAAGGACCATATTTGTCATGAGCAGGAGACTGGTAGCCAAATGTGAGCAGAACTCTTTTCCATCTGTAGTATAACCTGAGTGTCCCTTATCCTCCAAACTTCTGGGGTCACTTTTCCTCTCAATACAAAACAAGTACAAATGCTTCCATCCCACATAATATGGAAAGTCCAGAGCCCACCTCAGTGTATGCACAGACACTCAAGAGAAGGCTGACACTTTCCTGGACATCTCTGCCTCTAAATTCCCCGACTGGGCTAGACCCATGGCTACCCCCTTACTCTCTGCTGTCCACCAAGTGTGGATATAGACCCAGCCTCAGTCTCCGAGCACCACCAACATGCAGACATTGTGTGTAACAGACTATTGAAGGTTTGGGAATTAGCACAACCCAACAAGGAAACAAATTAAAACTGTCATTGTACATCGTCCCCAGCACATGGAATTTCTTAACTACTACTCTCCTCTTTACACTTTGGCCAGCTGTCATTTTTCCCCTTCTCTCTCTTTGAATCAAAACAGGTCCTTCCTCCATATCCCTTCTCTGAGTTTTACACCCATTTACTAGCTCATCTGCCAAGAACAAAATACCTGTGATTGTTCAATGGAAACCAGGTTAGTTCTCTTTTTGTTTGAAATCTCTTCCACCTACAGCAGCGTTCCTTAAAGTGGAATCCGCTCAGTGGTGTTGGTCCAAGAACTTTGGTTCCCAGTCCACAATGAGATAAGTACAGATGTTAAGGTTTTACAACAACTTGACAGAGTAATTTTATGTCTCCTGAACCTAATCATAAAAGAAAAATAGGATTTGTGCTTTGTATGTCTTTTTTATTTCATGTTTTTAAGACTACATTTTATTGTATTTTACAAAAGTAACTGTCCACAATGGATTGGAATTTTCAATGGTCCTTCACCATAGGACATTCGAGAAGTCTGATCTAGACTGGCCCAGGGGGTCTGTCTTAGGAACAAAATATCCCATTTGTATATTCCCAAAGAAAAGGGCAGGTTTTCCTCTCCAAGGAATTCTGCTACTCTCCTAGAGAAACTGGAATAACTCATAAAATATTTTTTTCCTCTATGTCAGACACAAAAATATTAAAACATGACTTGCCAGGCAACATGGGTTATGGGACAAAAGAAGGATATAGGGAGGACAAAAACATCCATTTGCACCACCTGTTAGTGTTTATAAATCACATTCCCATGCATCAAGCCATTAGATCTTCCTGACAGTTCAATCAAGCAGCATTAGTATGCTCCCTACTGTATGCATGAGGAAATGGAGGCATTGAGAAGGGCCTTGATGCTTCACCTAAAACATGAGACCAGGATTCAAAACCAGGTGCTTGGATTCTAGACTCCGTGTCCTACCAAGATGTCACAATATGATAAAACTCACAGGACAAACTCATTTCTGATTACAATCTACAGGTCTTGAATAGATACCCAAATCCTTTCAATCCTGATCAGCCATCTGGAACTAAAATTGTCCTCCATATCTCTAGCTAGTTAATAAAAGTAGCTGGTTTTTATTCTCTTTTCATGTTGCTTTGCCCAGAGATACACATGTCCCTCTCACCTTTGCTCCTTCCCTGTTCTGCTTTCCAGCCTTACCTACCTAGTTGCTACCTTCTTGACTCAGAAGAAGACGGGTCAGGAGTTGCCAGGGACCTAGTTCAAGAACAAAAGCCAAGCTCAGAAGGGAGCCTTGAGCTTTCCCAATGTTGTCCTTGACTTGAACCCAGCCATCTAGTATGTGCTGTTTTCTAATATGGAAAATACTCTGGGTTGACATGAAATGCCTTTATGGCGCATAGCCACATGCTGACAAAAGAGATGGCCAAAACAAGTGTGAGGCAAGAGTTGAAAAACGATTATGGTTTTAATCTGACTAAGTTGTTGCCCAAAAGAAAACTAGAGGGATTTTTTAGAACCCTATTTCTGTAATTCCAATTTCTTCCATTCTTATAGCATATAAATAATTAAAATTATGCCTACAATACATTTGGCTTCAGCAGGTATATTGATGAATATTACATTTAGTAATTTACATACACCAGAAACATAATACATTAGATTATCCAGAAAGCTAAGAACAGCAGGCCAACGTGGACTAATCTCTTATGTAACGTCTGCATTAGCCGATTGCAGGCACATAAAGAGAGCTTGGATTTTCCTAGGAACCATTTTCTTGCAAATGAAACATTTAATTATGGATCTGGGTCCATAAATAGACCGTTAACATTGCGGGTGGGGGATGGATGCAGCTATATTGCTGGATTAGCAGGGGAATATCTTACAAGAAATTCATCAATGCCATAGATAATTAATTACAGCTCACCTTCTCCCCATATAGCCATGCCTTTATCAGCCAGCGTTAGAGAAACAGCAGATGGCCAACCAAATACAGAATGCAATTTTCTGTCAGCTCATTACTTACAGAATCATGGATTAGGTACAAGACCCCTGGAAGGTCACCTAAGCCATTCCCCTATGTCCAGAACAATCTGCACCAAAATCGTCTTGGTCACAGAGCTACCAATCTCCCTTACTCAGAAATCATCCCCAGATAGAGGACTGTCAGTGTCTGCAGAAGCTTTGAATTCCATAGACTTTGAGCCCTTCCGTTGGAAATGTTCCTTGAAGACTAAATTTCTCAGGATGTTTTTCTTTATCAGTCTTTGGACCAGTGTCCCCAAGTGATGCTGACTGTCCCAAATCTGCATGGCCCCCTGGGTTCAGCCAGGCCACTGTGCTCCAGGTCCCCTATTCTTTCCTTACTGAATACCAGCTGGATGATATGACAAGGATACTTATTCCCAGGCTATTTTTTATAAAAGTCTCAAAAGACAACTGAAAAGTTTCAAAAGGCTTCATGACTATTTTAAGTTTGTTTATTTAAGACTAAAGTTAAGTTTTTTATTTGAAAGTTCACAACTTTCTTTTTATCCATATGTATCAGGGTTGCTCTGTTATATCACAGTCAGTTGTACATAAAAATGAAGTTTCTTTATTCCCCAAAAAGGATCTGCTCCTAGCTAGGTAGCTGGGAAACTTAAACTTGAGAAATAGTAGTACAGTTGACCCCTGAACAACACAAGTGTGAACTGTGTGGTATATGAGGATCTTTTTCCCTAAATATATTGGAAATTTTTTCTGGAGATTTGCTACAGTTTGAAAAGACTTGCTGATAAACTGCATAGCCTAGAAATATCAAAAAAATAAGAAATGGCATGAATGCATAAATATTTGTAGATATACATGTAACACAAAAATATATATGTTAATCAACTGTGTATGTTATGGTAAGGCTTCTGGTCAAACGTAGGCTATTAATAGTTCAGTTTGGGGGGAGTCAAAAATTAGACTTTTCAAAAAGAGTCATGTACCAAAATGTTCATTGCAGCTCTATTTACAATAGCCTGGAGATGGAAACAACCTAAGTGTCCATCATTGGATGAATGGATAAAGAAGATGTGGCACATATATACAATGGAATATTACTCAGCCATAAAAAGAAACAAAATTGAGCTATTTGTAATGAGGTGGATAGACCTAGAGTCTGTCATACAGAGTGAAGTAAGTCAGAAAGAGAAAGACAAATACCGTATGCTAACACATATATATGGAATTTAAGAAAAAAAATGTCATGAAAAACCCAAGGGTAAGACAGGAATAAAGACACAGACCTACTAGAGAATGGACTTGAGGATATGGGGAGGAGGAAGGGTAAGCTGTGACAAAGTGAGAGAGAGGCATGGACATATATACACTACCAAACATAAGGTAGATAGCTAGTGGGAAGCAGCCACATGGCATAGGGAGATCAGCTTCGTGCTTTGTGACCACCTAGAGGGGTGGGATAGGGAGGGTGGGAGGGAGGGAGATGCAAGAGGGAAGAGGTATGGGGGCATATGTATATGTATAACTGATTCACTTTGTTATAAAGCAGAAACTAACACACCATTGTAAAGCAATTATACTCCAATAAAGATGTAAAAAAAAAAATTAGACTTGAATTTTCGACTGTCTGTGTGGGATCAGCGTCCCTAACCTCTGCATTGTTCATGGGTCAACTGTATTTCTGTTCCGTCCCTTAGAAAATGTCCCCTTAGACACTCAATCTTTTCAAAATTGAATTCCCTATTTAGATGAATTTTGGTCTCTTGGATTTCATCTCCCCTTCTTTTCCCTAAGATGTCATCTTAATATATGAAGGGATCATTTTCTCCTCTTGCCAGCAAGGGAGAAGGTTTTCTGGATTATCCCTGGTCCCAGCTGCATATCACCCAGAGCAGATCTGTTCCCTAGAGTAGTGACAGTAGAAGTGGTAATGACAGTGGTGTGCTTATTTCTTGGGGAAGGGGGGAGGGAGCACTATCACTTGAGGCCAACATGATGGCACTCACCACTGGAGTGTGTGGTCCCTGCCTACTGCAGCCTCTTCACTCTGACCACAGGCATCCAGCACATCAACAGACCCTCTCAGCCCTCCTCCATGCCCTCATCAGGCAGGTGGGTCCTTCTGGGCTCCTTGCAAGCCCCAGTCAGATCATGGTAACCTGGCCTCTGGTCTTTCAATCTATCCTTCTTCTGTTGCCTAGCTTCCTCCTCACCAGACCTCCCAAGTCATGATGGAGGTCTGGGACCTCTTTTTCTCTCTCAATCTCTCTCTCTCTCTCTCTCTCACACACACACACACACACACACACACACACACACACACACCACCAGCCCACTAGCCCAGTGTTCTCCTTCTCCATCATGCTTCTCTGAGCACAGAAGATGGGGACAAAGGAAGTGAGAGAAACAGACACTTAAGTCTGCTTTCCTCAACTACTCGTCCCCATTCCCTTCCAACCTTAGCTCAGTGCACAGGGTGGGTTTTCCCTTTTATTCCAGTCTGTCTTCCCCTTAGTCTAAGGCCGCAACCTCACGACCCAGTCATCATGCCAGAAGGGCAGTTTCCTTACACATAGGAGCATCTCAATGATCTAATCCTACACATGTAATGTCTGTTCAACTACAAGTTCATTTGCAACTAGGAATTACTGAGGACAAAGAAAGTTGACTTGCCATCTCAGAATGTACTCTCATGACATCTAGTTTTCCTCTGTATATTCTGTGGCTCCCAGCCAACTCCCTTCATACTTGCACAAACACACCCAGTTGTGCACATATAGCAAACATATGCACATATGCACACTCCTTGTTACCTTGGATGAGAGAAAAAGGCAGCACCAAGATTCAGACCAGCAGATGGTCCAGGTTTACTAACAGCCCAAGGAGCAGGAGTGAGCCCTTAAATCCTTTTTCCAGAAAACCTATCATCATGGTAGAGGCATAAAGATCATGGAAATGGTTGTCTCATTCCATTATTATTTATTTTGAATCTTGGGGGTTTATAATATCCCACTATATATGAAAAAGTGTGTCAAATGCCTCTAAGCAATGTTACCCTAAACTCCAAAACACATAGACACACACAGAGATAGAATTTTAATAACTAGATCTCAAATTGATATGTTTTCAAATTTCATTACCTTCTCAATTGTATCTTTAAGTTGCAACTTAATCATATGTATATCCCCAGCACATATCACACAGTAGGCTCTTAAAAAATGTGTGATGAAAGTCAAACCTTCCACGCAATGCCATAGTGAGGGGAGGAATTGACATCACAGACAATCTTACCCCCTCCTCTAGTTTCTAGCAAAATGAGATCAAGCCTCTTAATCATAGGGTATTTTGTGAGAATTTTTTTTCCTCAGCTATTTATTTACTAGCTCACTTCTCATCATAATGTGTGGAATATGCAGCATTGTAAAGAGATTTATGGGACAGATTTTAATCTCAGCTGCAGGGCATGCATCAGTGCTTATCTCTAAATTGAGGTGTGTTTTATGTGGTCATTGTTTCATGTGATCACAGGGCTCAACTAGCCAAATGACTGCATACCTGAGGCCCAGGAGAAAGAGCAACCTTGGGGGAGTAGAATGAGCTGGAACAGAGGGCAAGGTGCCTGAGAGAAAGGTGTTTGTTATGAACTCTTAAGCCATGGCACATAAATTCAATTCATCTCAAGCATGGTGAGTGGAGATGAGGAATTTGGGCCTGAGATGTGAAAATCTCATTGGTGTATCAGATGCCCCAAACCATGGAGCTTCCCTAGGTGTGAGCTCTCAGCTAAAGCACAGAAACTCAGAAGACAGATTCTTTCCTGGAAATCTGATCCTTCCACTCCCTTCCTCTGCATTCCAGGCTGAGAGAGGAGTGTGAGGGATGAAACTGAAGGGACCCACAAGATGTGGTTTAAAGTTGCCACTGAGGGAGTCTCAGTGACCTCCCCCTGCCCTCTGAGGCCCAGGCAAGCTGGCTTTCTCATCAGGGCTGTGGGGAGGGGTAGTTTTGGCTCCTATTACAGGGCCAAGGAAAGCCCTACTTAAGGTCCCTGGGGCCTTTGACACTTGATCCTCTGTCACTGTCTTCCACTGACCTAATGGGCCAGAATATGTCTTTTAGATTGAAAAGATATTTTTGAACTTGAGAGCTCATCTGTTTTCTTCCAGAGAAGGCCCATTTTAAGCAGCCCTTGACTGTATTCCTTCATTCAGCAGTATCAGTTAATGGCCTCTTCTACCAGATAGGGTGTATGATACTAGTTAAAGAACAGAACTCTGAAGGTTTGTGCTATTTTTGCCAAAATTTCTCTTCAAAGAAGATGGAAGATGATATAAGGAGACAACTGCCCAAACACAGCTTTATAAGAACCTTAGGCCAAGGTCACTCCACTCCTCACCCACCTGGGTTTGGAGGTGAGGACCATGACTAAGTGGGAAGGCGACCCAGCCGTCCTAGACCACTTCCCCTCCTGACCTGCCATCATAAATCAGGAAGCAGATCACAGCCTGAAGGATGCTCTGGGAAGTCAGGGGGAAGTGTTAGGGCCAGGTCACCAGCTCTGGTCCTGCCTTCCCCTCTCTCTAATCCTTTCTGTGCTGTGTGTATATATGAGCAGTGACTAGAACCGTGTCTCCCAGACATTCTGGTCCACCAAGAATCTCAGTATGTGACCTTATTTGGAAACAGGGTCTTTGCAGAAGTAATTAGTTATGGCTCTCAAGATGAAATCACCTTGGAATTAGGGTGGGTGTCCCTAAATGACTGGTGTACTTATAAGAAGAGGAGAAGACACACAGAGAGACACACAGAGAAGGGCATGTGAAGATAGAGGTAGAGATTGGAATATGTCTACAAGCCAAGAAGTGACACGGATTGTTGGTGATCACCAGAAGCTAGGAGAAATGTGGGGTGGTTCCTCGCTTAGAGACTCCAGAAGGAACCAGCTGATGGGGTTCAGGGCAAGCTGCCCAGAATGTGCCACTTAGGCCTATGAATTACTTTGAGTTGAAGACAATCATGGCCCAAGAGACTCAAGAAGGGCTTTTTACCTTTCCTTTAACTGCCTAAAAGAATTTACATAGGGGGCCTATACCAGGAAGAACACTATTACCAGAGATAACTTTTTTTTTTTTTTTTTTTTTTTTTGGTACTCGGGACTCTCACTGTTGTGGCCTCTCCCGTTGTGGAGCACAGGCTCTGGATGCGCAGGCTCAGCGGCCGTGGCTCACGGGCCCAGCCGCTCTGCGGCATGTGGGATCTTCCCAGACGGGGGCACGAACCCGTGTTCCCTGCATCGGCAGGCAGACTCTCAACCACTGCGCCACCAGGGAAGCCCCAGAGATAACTTTTTACATCAGAAAGACTTATCTGTGTGGCAAGGCAAACGTTGTTTCCCAAACATTGCTCTTTCCATCTTCCTGTGAATTCTTTTCCTCCCCTTTGAAGTCCTAGACCCCTTGCCCCTTCTTCTTATCTCAGGATGGCATATAAGCCTCACTTGCCTGACTGAGAGTCCCATATATTTAGGATTCCCATGTCTACGAAATTAAATTTGCTTTTCTCCTGTTAATCTGTCTTATGCCAATTTAATTATTAGGCCAAGAACCTAGAAAAGAATAAGGGAGAATTTTCCTCCCCTACACAACCCTGTCAACATCCTGATTTCAGACTTCTGGACTCCAGAACTGTGAAAGAATACATTTCTGTTGTTCTAAGCCACCCAGTTTGCTACTGACCTAGGAAACTAATACAATATGGGAGTCACCAGTGTTTCTCAGCACTAGATCTGCCTCCCTCTTGTCATTGTCTTCCTCTGAACAGTTCCTGCCACCTAAGCTCCTAACATCATATTTTGGGACTAGAGGTGAGAAGAGGACAGGAGACAGGCAACCATCCCAATTTCCCTATTCAGTGATGTGGAGGACCCAGGTGGTACTGACTTACATGAGCCAATGATATATTTCTTCCCAAATCCATGTTCAATGACATCACATGGGTACCTTGAAATCCGGCCATAGTGAAGGTATTTACACCATGGAAATTGGCATACACTACAAATCAGAGCTTTTTTCACCAGAGAGCTGATTGCTAAACACTTACCAGTACACCACTGTCCCAACTGTGCTTCAACTACTTTCCCAACTCTCTTCATAGCTCCATTCTGTCCTATTCCTGCCAGAGGATGAGGGGATCAGGAAAATGACACTCATGTTACTGTAAGCAAAGCTGCAGCCATCTCCTTACTAAGAAGGCCATCATTGAGCTCCATTTCCCTCTGAGCTCTGATCATTACTCTGTGTATTATTGTATATGAGGTCAACCCCCCCATGGGCATTTGATTATTTATAACTTCAGAAAGTTTCTTTTGCACAGTTATTTGCCAGGCTTTCATCTACAGCAGGCAGCATTTGATAGAAATATGGAAAATGGTCTGAACCTTAAATGACAAACAGATGAGGAGGTCTGATGAAAATCACACATGTTTGAAGACCATGTGTTTTCATGTGAAATATATATGGGATTTTTAATTGATGTTGACTTTAGCTCATGGTAACATTTTTAGTTATCTTAATTAGTGAGTTACAAGAAACAGTAAAGGAAGGAATGTGATCAAGGTCACCCTAGAGAAAACCTGGCTTTGAGTGACCTCTCTTTACCCCCATGGCCACCCCCCCAACACAGTATCCATTATCTCATTGAAAAGGAAACATTCTCTTGTCCAGCCTGTCTCTCTGACCACAGTGCAATATTAGCAGCCCTGCCTGCCTGACTTTGCTAGCCTCCCCAGTCATGCAGGATTCTAAAGGGACATTGTGGCATTCATATTGTAGGTGGTCATTAATGCTGTTCTCCAAATAGTCCCAGTTGTCTGCCCTTGGGGCACATGGTTAAGATTGTACCTTCTACCCGCTATGGTTGGATGGGCCCATGGGACTAGTTCTGGTTAGTGAGTCAGGAGAGACCGAGGCATATGTCATTTTCTGGGCCAGAGTATTTAATTTCCAGCATAATACCTTCCAGAGCTTTCTTTCCCTCAGGCAGAGTGCCCCTCAACATTAGAGATGGTAGCTGCCCCACCAGTCTG
Source organism: Mesoplodon densirostris (assembly GCF_025265405.1). Taxonomy (NCBI): domain Eukaryota; kingdom Metazoa; phylum Chordata; class Mammalia; order Artiodactyla; family Ziphiidae; genus Mesoplodon; species Mesoplodon densirostris. Next base: position 57,877,613 of record NC_082674.1, read on the forward strand.
GATTCTGGGGGACCACTGCATCCCTGGACACCCAAAATGGACACGGAAGCACATGAGATATAACAAATGCTGGGTTGTTTATGGCACTGAGATTTGAAGGCCATTTGTTACCACAAGATATCTTGACCATTAATTCATCCCTCTTTACAAGAACACCAGGGCTCAAATAGTGCTAGGGCTGAGCTCCAGAGCTCAGGAAATAAACACTGAAGATCACAGACACAGACCACTTTAAAAATCATAGGTGAGACCTGAGATGGACTTACATATTATCCCAGTGAAACCTTTGATTTGTCCCTGAGGAATCTGAGGCCAAGAGAGGGACATTTCTTACCTTACATCATCCAGTTAGATAGCGGTGTTTTGCATACACCACCTCTTCCACTAAGGAACCAGTTTCCCTTGATCTGATCACAATTCCTCTGCATGTCAGTATCCTCAGAGCATCATCCCACCAAGAGGTTTCAAGTTGACAAGGATAGGATTTGGAGTCAGACTGGCTGACTCACCTCTGCGACTTACCAGCTGTGAGCCTCACCCAAGTCCCTTTAAGCTCTGTTGGCCTCATGTCCAACAGCTGCTAAGTGGGGATCGTAATAGGCTTATTGTGACGACATCTAAATGAGATCTATTTAAAATGCTTAACAGTGCCTAGAACACACACTAGCCCAGTAAACATCCACCACTGTTATTACATGCATGGGGTTCCTCTGTGCCATACTCCCAAGGAGGTGAATGGGGACAACAAAGAAAGCTTGCTGAAGTCCATTTGAGTATCCCCCAAAGAAAAGGTGATTTCCTTTCCTAGAAGCTAAAAATGACTGAGCAGATTCAGTGTATTGTTCTATTTGGGTAACTCCAAACTTTGCAACCCATTGAGGATAGTTGGTTGTTTTGCCCAAATTATCCAGACAATTACCTCAGCTCTCCCTTTGCTTTAACTGTAGTGACTACTGATTTATTAGACTTCATCACCCCAGAAGGCAGTAAGTTCTATTTTAGCATCAAAAAGAGGAAGACATCCCGCAGAAAGCTGGCAAAAGCCCAGGAAAGAAAAAATTATTCCATGAACCCCGTTTGATCCTAAAATGCCAACTCAAGGATTGTTACTCAGGTAACAGTGCGTGGCTGTGAGTGCTGTTTGAATATCAGCAGGGAAAGAGTCTAAATTGCAAAATACAATGTGCATTTGCTAGGAGGTTTTCTTATTTACTTTCTCTCCGGTCCCCAGGGGGCTCTAGAATGTTTCTGGCAAAAGAAAAGTGCCAGGACTGGGCTTCAGCCACAGGTTAGCATTTCAAGATCATTGAAGCACACAAAACCCCATCCCCCTCAAAAGGATTTCCACCTTCTGGAGAAAATTATTTCCAAACAGTAAAAATCTTGTATCCTGGTTAGAAACAAGACTTGAATTGTAAGATATACTGAGAAAGGCAACATTTAAATGTTTCCTGAGTTTAAGCAGATTCTTTCCTGAAATGAGACTGGTGGAAAGAGAGAGTTGTATATACCTTGGGTATAAGGAGGGAAGGAAGGAAGGAAGGAAAGAAGGGAGGCAGGGAGGGAGGAAGGAAAGAAGGAAGGGAGGAAGAGAGGGAGGGAGGAAGGAAGGAAGGAAGGGAGGGAGGGAGGAAGGGAGGGAGGAAGGGAGGGAGGGAGGAAGGGAGGAAGGAAAGAAGGGAGGGAGGAAGGAAGGAAGGGAGGGAGGGAGGAACGGAGGAAGGAAAGAAGTGAGGGAGGAAGAGAGGGAGGGAGGGAGGAAGGAAGGAAGGAAGGAAGGAAGGGAGGGAGGAAGAGAGGGAGGGAGGAAGGAAGGAAGGGAGGGAGGGAGGGAGGGCCATGGAAAGGAATAGCTAGGGCTGGTGTGGTAGATGATTTTACCCACTTCACAGTTTCCTCCACCTCCAGCTTTACAGACAAGCTTAAGGGTTTCCCTAGGCCAAGACTTGAGTTTAGGATCCAGTTTTACTTGGCATCCCGGGACTTCTCACCAACCCAAGGACAGAAATACCAAGGAGCCATAGGCCAGATGAGATCATCATCAAGCAGCACCAGCAGCCAGAGGATGAAGCTGTGTCCAGCAAGGCCTGTCCGGCATCTGCTTTTCCTTACTTTTGTCCATGGCCTCCTCGTCTCCTTAGGATGGGGCCCAGAGCATCAGACCCGCAGAAGAGGTGTTCTTAAACCTCAAGCAGTAAGGGGATGGGGCTGGATGGTGCAGAAGGGAAGGCAGGGGATGTATTCATCCACACTAATAAATTACATATTTGATGCCATAGAATTTTGTTTTCCTCAGAGATGGCAGTGCTTGGTCTATGAGTCATCTGGGTCAGGCTTGGCTGATCTTGGCTGGGCATATTCACATACCTGTGTTTGTCTGGCAGGACTACTAGGATTTGACTGGTCTAGAATGGCCTGGATTTGGAGGTCTTAGATCTTCTGCATGTGCCTCTCACATTTCTCTGGCAGACTAGTAGCGGGATTCACAGGGCACAAGACATGAAGACAGGGAGAACATTAATTGGGATGAGTAACGAAATCAATCTACTACAGCATCTATCTTTCATGTTGGCAGACTCTCTCAAATGGCTCATGATCCTTGGCTGTCCATTTATATTTAAGTGTGAGGCAATCAAAAGCCTGTTGGAAGTGCAGTATAGGAGGGTGGGACTAACTGACAGCTGGAGATCACTGGAGGGTAATCAGATGACAGCTGGCCTTTTCACTAGGGTCCCCCAAACAGTGGTATCTGGGTCTTTCCTTGGGGACATTTAGCTTCTCTAGATAAAAATATTCTGATCTTCTTGTAACATTCTTTTATTTTTTTTAAACTTTTTTCCCAGCTTTATTGAGATACAATGGACGTATAACATTGTCTGAGTTTAAAGTATACAGTGTCATGATTTGCTACAGGTATATTGCAAAATGATTACCATAATAAGGTTAGTTAACACATCTATCACCTCACATAATTACTTGAGTGTGTGTGTGTGTGTGTGTGTGTGTGTGTGTGTGTATGGTGAGAACATTTAAGATTTATTCTCCCAGCAACCTTCAAGTAAATAATACAGTGTTGTTAACTATAGTCACCATGCTGTGCAATAGATCCCCAGAACTTATTCATCTTACAAATGGAAGTTTGTACCCTTTTGACCAACATCTCTCCATTTCCCCCACTTCCATTCTACTCTCTGTTTCTAAGAGTTCAACTTTTTTACATTCCACGTGTAAGATCATACAGTATTCATCCTTCTTTCTCTGACATATTTTACTTAGAAAAATGCCCTCAAGGTCCATTCATGCTGTCACAAATGACAGCATTCCCTTCCTTTTCATGGCTGAGTATTATGCCATTGTATATATTTACCACATTTTCTTTGCCCATTTCATCTACTGATGGACACTTGGGTTGTTTCCATATCTTGGCTATTGCAAATAATGCTGCAATGGACATGGAGGTGTAGATGTCTCTTTGAGATAGTGTTTTCATTTCCTTTGGATAAATACCCAGAAGTGGAACTGCTGGATTGTATGGTAGTTCTACTTTTAATTTTTTTCGGAACTTCAATACCATTTTCCATAGTGGTTGCACCAGTTCAAACTCCCACCACCAGTGCCCTAAGGTTCCCTTTGCTCTACATCCTCACCAACACTTGTCTCTCGTCTTTTCAATAATAGCCATCCTAACAGGTATGAGGTGGTATCTCATAATGGTCTTTGTTTGCATTTCTCTGATGATTAGTGATGTTTAGCATCTTTTTTTTTTAATTGGGGTATAGTTGCTTTACAATGTTGTGTTAGTTTCTGCTGTACAATGAAGTGAATCAGCTATATGTGTACGTATGTCCCCTCCCTCTTGGAACTCCCACCCACCCCTCTAGGTCACCACAGAGCACCAAGCTGTGCTCCCTGCACTACACAGCAGGTTCCCACTCGCTGTTTTACACATGGCAGTGCACATGTGTCCATCCCAATCTCCCAGTTTATCCCACTCTCTCCTTCCCACTCTGTGTCCACACATCTGTTCTCTACACCTGTGTCTCTATTCTTGCCCTGCAAATAGGTTCATCTGTACCATTTTTCTGGATTCCCCATATGTGTTATATACAATATTTGTTTTTCTCTTTCTGACTTACTTTACTCCTTTTTATGTACCTGTTGGCCATTTATATGTATTCTTTGGAAAATGTCTGTTCAAGTCCTCTGCCCATTTTTTAATCGATTGTTTGGGGAAGGTTTGTTTGTTTGTTGTTTTTGCTATTGAGTTGTACAAGTTCTTTATATATTTTGGATATTAACCCCTTACCAGATAGGTGGTTTGCAAATATTTTCTCTTATTCCATAGGTTGTCTCCCCGCCCTGTTGATTGTTTCTTTTGCTAGGCCACCTCTAGCTTTGATAATTCTGATAGCAAGTCAGAGAGAGGGCCTGGGGGTGGCACAGTTCAGCATGTAGACATTCACAGAACACTCTAGTTTTCAGCCCAAGCCTCACCTCTGCCTTCTGCTGCACCCAGCATTTCAGAGTCCAAAGCCCCTCAGATTCCTTTCTGCCAGAGCTTAAACCTCTGGACTTCTGTGGAGGGTGGGTGAAGGAGAGGGTAGTGTAAGAAGTAATGTGGCAAGGAGGGGTTGCCTGGCTGTGACGGATGGGTGAGGAGGCCTCGGGGAAGTCCATGGTCCAACTGCTGTGTGTTCAGACTTTCACACAACCTCCCCAATGGTGCGTTGATGGTGCTGGTGTCTCCAGCATTGTGCCTGCTGGAGTTCTGTGGGGAAATCAGGGCATTTCCCTGCAGGATCCTCTTTCCATAAACACTGAAGTTCCAACTAGAAAGTGACTACTTCTGAGGAACCTGAACAGAACTTGGAGGGGAGGTATAGAAGACTCATGTTTTCTAGTTTTGTACTGCTTGATTTTAAGGGACATGCATATATTTCTGTGATACATTTAAATTTAATTTTAAAAGAAAGGTAGACATGAGGGGAAGAAGACTTGTGACATTTTTGCCTGGGAGCAGGTTTCCAATTTGAACCACTAGGTTAGGCCAGTTTATTTGGAGGCTGTGGTCTAAAGAACAATTAGCCCAGTCCTCTCTTTGCCTATTTGCTTTTTTGGAGAAAAGGTAGCACTTTCCAACTTTATTCACTTCAAGGCACATGTAGAAAATGATAATATTTGTATAGTACTTTAATTACTCATGGCGAGAGGTAACTTGGTCTAATGGCTGGTCCCAAACTGGCCCAGGCTTCTCCCAGGTACCCCATGGGCCAAGGGCACAACCCCTAGGCACACCTGTAATTCAAGAATGGCATGCCAGTGAGGAAGCTCTGTCCCAATCTGGCTGGTAACGAACTGACTTTTTTCTTTATTTCTAATCCATTACAGATCAAAACATGGTTCTACTTCAAGTGACTGGTACACAGCTCATGTCACATGCCACGCACCACCCACAGCTTCAAGAGCACCCAGACTGGTCCACACCCTATTGAAGGAAACGACCCGCTGATCATACACTTGGATGTCACAACAATGTCAAATGGATTTAAACGTTTCTAAACACTTCTCCAGTTCTGCATTGCTTTGTCATGGACCAGTCACGAAGAGCTTGCAGACACGCAGACAATGGGTGGCCCACACTTAATTTTCTAACCCTTTCCCGTCCAAGGAAAGCTGAGAACGAGTATTTAGATCTAGAATAATTACTACTTTTCTTTGTTGTTGTTTTTTTTTTAATCTGTTTTATTCCAGTCAGCTTCACATGGCCATAGCCATGACCACAGCATATGTCAGTCTTCTGCCTTCGAGAATTAATTCAAATGTCTTGTTTTTTCAGATGAAGATGCTGAGAGCCAGAGACATAAGTGACTTTCCCAAAGTTCCACCATCAGTCTGTAACAAATCTCTGAATCCAGCTTGATGTTTTTATCCACAATTCCAATCTGACCTGAACTAGAAATGTATATTCTTGTTACTAGGTCTGTTTTATGAATATATAACATGACATTTTTAAAAATTTTATTTTATTTATTTATATTTTATACAGCAGGTTCTTATTAGTTATCTATTTTACACATATTAGTGTATGTATTCAATCCCAGTCTCCCAGTTCATCCCACCCCTACCCCGCTTTCCCCCCTTGGAGTCCATATAACATGACTTTTGGTAATGCTAATGTCCTAACTGCCAGCTATCACTTAAAATAAGAATAGGGTTGCCAATTTGGTGTGTCTTAGTCTACTTGGGCTGCTGTAACAAAAATACCACAGACTGGATGGCTTATAAACAACAGAAATTTATTTCTCACAGTTCTGGAGGCTGGGAAGTCCAAGATCAAAGCACCGGCAGACATGGTGTCTGATAAGAGCTTGCTTCAGGTTCACAGATGGCCATCTTCTCCCTGTGTCCTCACATGGTAGAAAGGGCAAGGGAGTTCTCTGGGGTATCTTATACAGGCAGTAATCCTATTCATAAGGGCTCCACCTTCATGACCTATTCATCTCCCAAAGGCATCACCTTCAAATACCATCACACTGGAGATTAAGTTTCAACATATGGACTTTGAGGGGGACACAAACATTCATCCTATAGCAACGACTCCTAAGTTCCACTCTGATGGCTAGCAGCACTGCTTCAGGAAAGGATCTGTGACTAAGCCCAGCTCAGGAGGACAGAACTTCCCTGGCATGGTGAATGTGGACTTGTGACAACAGGCACAAAGCCACATCTTTGGAGTCATTATTCGGGCCTCCAGATCCCACCTGATTACAAAGGCTCTAAACAAGCCAGAGCACATTTCACCAGAGGGTCTGCAGCCCTGAAATCACATCACTTGAGGAAAAATTGAAAGAGCAGGAGATGTTCAGGTTGAAGAAGAGAAAATTCAAAGAGACACAGGGCTGTTAATAAACATTTGGAGGGTTGTCACATGGCAGATGAATTAGGCATATTCCAAGGGGCCCCAGAAGTTCACATGAGCATCAGATGTGTGAGAATGCCATCTTAATATGCAGAAGAGCTTTCTAGCAATTGCCCCAGTCTGAGGACGGAATGATTGTTTTGAAAGGTAGTGAGTCCCTGTCACCACAGGTATGCAAGCAGGGATGTTTAGAAAGTTGTCACCTATTGCCAGATAAAATCCAGACTGCTCCATTCAATCTAAATTTCCAATAAAGCCACAAATACTTTTTTAGTAATAGTCTGTCCCAAATATTACATAGGACATACTTATACTAGAAAAGTATCTGAAATTCAAATTTACCTGTAGGTGTCCCCTATTTTATTTGCTAACTCTGGCCATGGTAAGTATTGGCGGAGCAATCTGGACTATGATTGTACCATTCTTTTTAAGATTATGGGAAGGTATGCTGAGACAGGCTATTGTTGGTCTAAATGAAAAACATAATTTTCCTAAAGAAAAACTGTCCTCTTGAGTCTCTTAGAGTTAATACAAACTACCCAGCTGTTCCAGCTGGGCTGTCATTATAGAGCTCAATAAAATGGATCCTCTTTAGCTCTGGGGGATTGGGAGTTGCAGGGCCTCCTCACTCAACAATGAGAACTTGTCGGTTTTGTTTAGTAAACATAATGTTTGACACCAGGCCCTGCCCTCTGCTTGTTTATATCTGGCTGCACTGCCAGCTAGGGGCAAGGCCTGTGGCTCCCTGGTCAGGGATCTTGTCAGAAAGAAAGCAAAGACCATAGGTGTTCCTGGGAGAAAAGACTTAAGAGCCAATCAGAAAAGAATTCATGCAAAACCTCACTGCTTCCACCCAAGACCCACATCCCTGCCCCTGCCACTGCGTGGGAAAGAGGCTTCAGCATCTGGGATCTCCCCCAGCCTCCACCCTGAGCACTGTGCCCTCAACTCAAAAAACAAGTTTATTTCTTGGCCTGGCAGCCCTCTGTCAGCTGGCCTTGAAGAACCCCAAACTGAAGCACAAAGGATCGGGACGTGATTCTGAATTTCCTGCCTTTCATCAGTTTAAGCCAGATGCTGGCCCCCCTCACCAGCTCAGCCCACCAAGGGAGGCTGACCATTGCACTCAGCCAAATCGTTAATGCTGTCAAAGCTTCCAAAGGCTCATGGTCTTAAAAAGGGGAAACAGAAAATGAATCAAGCCTTCAAATGCCTAGCCCATCGTCCATGGCTCTCCCCACACCAAGGGCCCTGTATACAACGGGTCTGCTGCATCTGCGCATTGTTCCTCAGAGGACCCATGAGAGGAGGGGGCGTGGCATCCGGTGCTGGGAGGAGCTGACACCATCCAGCTCCTGACTGTGTGTTGGTCCAGCTTTGACTGCTCCATGATGTCCTCATGAACAGAGAGGGCCACAGAGGAGGAGGAGCCCATCCTGGGGAGAGGGCTCAAGAGATGGGGAAGAGAGAGGGGACCCAGTTCAAACTGCAAACAGCCAAGTCCATTCATTAACCGGCAGAGTGGGAAGCAGGTGAGGGTGGCTTGTTCTAGACTTGTATCCAGAACCCCCATCACCTGCTCCAAAGCAGGCTGATGCTAAGCCAGAGTTTAAACCCAGCTACCTCATGGCTCAGACCAAGTTGAAGAGCAGAGCTGAAAATACACCACGTTTATCTTTCTATTCAAGCAGCTCCTTGATGGCTCGGCTCTCAGGTGGAAGACCCAAAGGCTGGGGGCTGGAATCATCTGGAGCCTCCTTCATTCACATCCCTGGCAGCTGATGGTGGCTGAAGCTAAGATCGTAGCAGGGTGTTGTCAGCCACAACACCTATTCGTAGCCTCTCCATGTGGTCTGGGTTTCCACGTGGTGGCTACGCTCCCAGGGTGACCATCCCCTGACAGAAAGCCAATCAGAAGCTGTATCACCTTACGACCTAGCTCAGAAGTCACACAGCCCCTCTTTTGCCAGTAACGGAGGCCCACCCCACTGCAAAAGTGCGTGATGATTCCCAAATCTATATCTCTGGCCCATTCCTCTCTCCTAGATTCTAGACCTGATCACCCAACTACCTATTAAATATGTCCCCCTGGTTGGTTATCAAACTTCATCCTGGCAATGCAGGCTCAACACATCCCACATTGAACTCAGTGTCTCTGCCCTGCTTCTCCTCCTGAGAGAAAGTGGTTCTTCCAAGTCCCAGAGCTGGTTGGTTCTACTTTTTCTGGACAAGCATCTGTCTCTTTTTCTCCGCAAAATACATGCTTTCCCAAATATTTTGTGTATACTGTTCATTTCTTATGTCCATATTACATACAGAAAAATTAATTTTATCAGATAAGGATAATGATCTTATTCCAAAATATTAAGGATGTTTTTACAAGGAAACAAAATTGTATTTACATAATTCTAAAAGCCTGAGGATACACCATAGGAGACTTGATGAGGTAGAAAAATGATGCTGTGGAAATGTGGAGTCAGAAAAGTCACAAGAGAGAAGATAAGGAATAAGAGGAGGAGAACTAGGGGTTGGGGGGAGGAAGAGAATAATTATCAAAGTCTCTCCATATCCTCGCTCTCACAAGGAGGACCAGCCACGCCTGTAAAATAACATCTCGGGCTTCCCTGGTGGCGCAGTGGTTTAGAGTCCTCCTGCCGATGCAGGGGACATGGGTTCATGCCCTGGTCCGGGAAGATCCCACATGCCGCTGAGCGGCTGAGCCCGTGAGCCATGGCCGCTGAGCCTGTGCGTCCAGAGCCTGTGCTCCACAACGGGAGAGGCCACAACAGTGAGAGGCCCGCGTACTGCGAAAAAAAAAAAAAAATTAAAATAACATCTCACTTCTAGCCTCGCACATTTTTCTCAGTTGCTCTTTCATGAATGTTACTGATGGCTCTCTTCTTGAGGGGTGGTATCTATCTCCAATCACCCATCCCCAGAATCCTTGTTGGTGAAGTGTTTAACTTAGACACCCAAGCCATCAAGCAGGCATCAGCAAACCACAATCCAGGCCAGGTCCAACCCACTACCGGTTTTAGTACGGCACCCAAGCTAAGGATGGTTTTTACATTTTTAAATGGTTGGAAAGTGTCTAAACAAGAATAGTATCTCATGATACATGAAAAGTATATGAAATTGAAATTTTCGTGTCCATAAAGTTTTGTTGGAACACCCTGATGCCAATTCATTTACATATGGTCTATGGCTGCTTTCATGCTGCAATGACAGTGTTGAGTATTACAACAGAAACCACATCGTCCATACATCCTAAAATATTTACTATCCAGACCTTGACTGAAAAAATGTGCTGACTTCTGACTTGAATCCACTCAAGTTATATCTCTTCCCTCCCCGAACTTCCTTGGAAGGAACCATGTGGATCCCTATACTGTCTACTAGGCTCTTTTCCTATCTAGCCCCAGAATCCTTAGCTGAAGTATGAGTTATGCCCAGACAATTTAAATTTACACCTCCTCTCCCCTTTGTCGACAAAGCCCTTTGCCACTCTTCCTGTCTACACTGAAGTTTCCTATCTCTGAGTCCACCTGTGGTACTACTAGCTAGTGTGACAATTTACTATGTTATAGTCTTTATGTTTTGTTGTGTTACTGCTATAAATTCCTTGAAGTAGTTTCTATGTGTTACTCAAAATAATACACATTGTTTGAGCTCTTAGTATGTGCAAGGCACTGTAGAGAAATTGAAGAAGCATAAGACATAATCTCTGCTTTCATGGATTTATAATCGGGGCAGGGAATAAATTGAATTTTATGATGTACACACACACGAAATATATATATATATATATATATATATATATATATATATATATATATATAAACATACACACACACATAGGATGTGAGAGTTCAAAAGAGAGGAAAATATCATCCAGTTGGGGCACAGAGAGTGGGAGGCAAACCAAGAACCAGCATGAGCCTTCAGGGGCCAACAGAGGGCAGTGAAGTCAATAGGAATGGAGAACCCCAAGGAGACAAAAATTACCCCTGGGTTAGCTATCTCTCCTCACCTAGTGAGTTGCCCTCTTTTCAATAGGAGAGATGTTTCCTTGCCTTGCCATATGTATTGAACAGGACCAAGGACTAGAGCCAGGGCCAGTGATTGGCAGGTCCAAGGAGTGGGACCATGGCTGCAATATGAAGAAAAGCTAATATTCAGAATCATTCAAAGATGGAACAGATGGCCTTAAGAGAATATGAGTACCTCCTACTAAGAAGGTTTAAACATACACTAGATGCTTATCATAAGAGAATGCAGGTGACAGTTGGGCTAGACCCTGTACTCAAAACGATGATTCATGGACCAGGAGCATCTACACAGCTTGGGGGTTAGATGCTATGCAGATTCTCAGCCCTAATCCAGACTTACTGGATTAGACTCTCCCAGACCCTAGTTATTAGAATTAACTAGTCCTCTAGGTGATTTGTAGACACGTTAAACTTTGAGAGGTGTGAACTAGACAATCTTCAAATTTCCTCCCAACCCTGAGAATCTTGCCTTCAAAATTAGGAGTGGGGATGCCTTAAGAGACTAGACATTAATAATGTTATTCTGGATAACATATTTGCTGCTTCTTTTAAAGAGGTTCCTAAAAATCACCCATGAGCTTTCAGATATTCAGTATCATTAGGCCTATACTGTTGTCAGGGGCATCACGTTTAAGGGTCAAGGAAATTATACCACAGATAAGAGTTTCTAAATGATGTACCGTTATAGACATTTGAATTTTCATATGTGCTCAATTCCAAAACACCATCAAGGTTAACAACACCAACCAGTGCTTTCTTGGTTCACATCAGATCCATATCACAGTCTCAGTCACAGCCAAGAGGGGCCCATGGCCTATTTTGATCCAACTGCAGGAGAAAGACGATTTCCTGGGAGCCTCTGCAACCCTAACAATTGACATTGTGAGGCCCATTGCATGTCAAATACTCTCCGAGTGTAGTTCCCCACTCTCAACACCAAAAGGAAAACGGAGGGCAAAGGACTTATGCAATCCCTTCCCAGTGTCCCCACCCCCACCCATATTGTATTCTGCACACATGCTGAAACATTAGCATCGGCTGATTTGGAAGGAATATTGGAAATGAAGTGATAGCAGAGTAAATGTCAATGCATTCAGTGTGACACCGTGAGCACCAGATCTTAAACAGCTTCATCATTGTGGCATTTACTGTATCCTGAAATAATATTAATCCCACTGTTGTCCTTCTTGATGGAATCATCCGTGAATATGGTTTATGGGCCTGGCCAAAGTGATAATAGGTTAAAAGAACAGCCCATCCAGTGTTCCACTAAATTAAGGTCGCTTCATGGAATTTAATGAAACAAGTGCTGCCTGGGGTTTTCAAAGGACGTTCTTGTAATTCATGTCTATTTAGGGCTCCTGATAACCAGAAACTTAATTTCTTAGAGTAAAATGGTTTTTTGTAAAGCCTGGTCATAGAGAAAAAGAAAAAACTTTAAAGAGCAATAATCAACTGTAATATTTTGTTGTTTCAAATCCAAAGTTTAAGCAAAAGAAAGTTGGGAGGGAGGCAATGAGACATTTTGAATAAAACAAAATATGAAAATTCATCAGATTCATATGTCATTTTGCAGTTGAGGGCTGAAATAAGGATCTTGTCCTACCTGCTCCCATTAGCCACATACCCAGAGAAATAAAAAGATCTTGGGTTAGAGAAGGCCATGGCATGCTAGACATGATGAAAATTGAAAGAACTGTTCAGACGTTGAGAATGGTAAAGGGAAAACAATAACAAATGTCCCTGCATGTCTATTTCCATTTCACCAGCCAAGGCCAAACAGGGCTCAAGGGTTTAAACCTTCTCTAAGAAAGCCGTAACCCCAGATTCATGCCCTTGGAAGTATAGGAATATTCCATTGCCCCTGTCAAAGACTGAGTCAAAAGTATCAGACAATCACAAATATTTATTTTGCAGCCAATATGGATAGTAGGACATTCCATCTATGTTTTAGTGTAGAGGTAAGTCCCAAAGGAATGCTTCAAGTTCTTTCTGGACTGTGCCTTTTTCTTATTCCCTATGACCGATGACTTCATATATTTTTGTTGGGGGGAGGTCACAAACTCAAATAGCAACAGAGGTCAGACAGGTAATTTACATAGGTGAAGTGGGCTAGGTGAAATAGACAAAAGAGCCTGGTTGGTACTGTGTTCAACAGGGCAATGTGTGTCCCTTTGATATGGAAAAGCCGACATTTGAGCTCCTGATAATTGTTTCCATGCCAGAACCTTACACTTAGTGTTGCTAGAGTTTCTGACTTTTCAAAACATTCCAGAAACTTCATCTTTATAGTCTAGCTATAGAAATATTCTAGCTTTAAAGGGGCACCATTTAAAATTTTGTTTCTAAATGTTACAGGACATCATGTATATGGGCTGTGGCTCTAACTCGGCTTATAAACTGAGAATCTGTGACTGTGTGTCAGCGCTACAGCTAAGGAACATCATTTAGGCTTTGAAGCACTAGATTGGAAAAGAGAATGTAGTATTAAAAATAAACCCAGAAAGTATATCTAATAAGCATGCAAAAAACAATCGTTTGATTTTTATCACATTAAATAAAAAGAAGTCACTTCTTTTCTATCTCAACCATTTTCTCTCTGCACTGGGCCAATTCAGTCAATTTTCAGTTAAATTTGCCTTTTAGGCAAATCTTTGCAAGGCTCCTGAGGTCAAGGTTATTTTCTCTGACTTCAGGCAGGTGGGAGGGAGTATAGCCACCCACCACCTTCTGAGGGACACTTGCCGTGAGTTTCCATGAATAAGTCCTCCTTCCCATCTCTATATGGTGAATCACCAAAGTCTCTTCTGAACTGCCCCTTTCACTAAAAATGTGTGAGGATGTCTCTCTCAGTAAATTTCAGTTATACCTCTCAAGACAAAACTGGGTTAATCACTCAGAAAGTTGACTGTCTTTTAAGAGCCCAATTTACTCTGACCCAGGAGATACGTATGTAATATATTCAGCACAAGCTGCCACAGCAGCTTCCCCAATCCCCAGCTCAGGCATGGCAGGACAGCCCAGTTTTTCAGCTTCTAAAAATGCTGACGATGTAATCTGCCCACAGACAAGTGCCCAGGTGTCCTCTGGGAAGATATCCCCTAGCTGGAAACCCAGTAGAGGACGGTACCAAGGGCACGCACTAACCCTTGCCGTGGGCAGGACAGAAGAAAATGGCAGAAATTGCAGCAGCCATGCAAGTCCTCTGGGTTGGAGCAGAGTGATAGCGCCAGCTGTCTGGATTTTCCAGGAGACAGCACAGAGTGAAAGTGCAAACCAAGAGCCAACCTCACCGTACAAGGCCAGCCTCAAGTATGTCTTTACCCTGACACATCGTTTCTCCCCAGCATCCCTCCATCTCCTCCTATGAGCACACAGCAAGTTCAGTCTGTGCTCTGTGACACCTTGTCTTGCTTTACTATTTAACTCTTTCTGTGTCTATGCCTGAGCTGAATTATGAGCTTTTAAAAATTAGGGTATATTTGTGATATCTCTTTATATTCGACACAGAGCTAACACTGAGCCTTAAGTGTTGATGGGGCTCAATTAATATTTATGGAAGGGAGATGAAGTGGGAGGTAGGGGTTAGCAGATGTAGACTATTATATATAGAATGGATAAACAACAGGTCCTACTGTATAGCACAGGGAATTATATACAATACCCTGTGGTAAACCATATTGGAAAATAATATAAAAAAAGAATGTATATATATGTATCAAGGAGTCACTTTGCTATACACCAGAAATTAACACAACATTGTAAATCAGCTATACTTCAGTTAAGAAAAAAAGAACCTCAGCAAGAAAAAAAAATTTATAGAAGGGAAGAGAGGAGTTGTCCACCAACACATAAAAGTCAAACTCAACCGCTGAGAAAAATTCCACTGCATGAAGGACATAGTCAGAAGCAGGAAAATCAGCCCACCACCCATCAATTAACAAAGAATTTATAAAATGTGATTTTCAGGGTGACATCTCAAGCTCCTGGTCACAAGAACCTGGAGGGAAATGGTGATGTGATTTCTACTCAATCTTGTGATACCATCTTAGTCAATTCTTAGAATATTTATTGGGTCCAATCATGCCAGCAACAAAAACCTATAGGAATATATCCCTTGAAATATGCACAAATGACTGCTGCTTGATGAAAATATATTTATTATTTTATCCAATATTTATCCATTTGTTTCTAGTGAATCTAGAAGGAAGTCATTAATGATGTGACTTTTTTGACTTCCCAAAAATCAGAAAAATGGAATCTGATTTGGCAAATATGAGAATATGTTTTCAGTGCAACCCAGGTCAATAGGAATCAGCATGGTCTCCAAAAATCAGTACTGGACAGTTCAGGTCCACCCTCCCTTCTGCTGGCTCAGACTCCCTCCCCCTTGCTCCAGGTCACTGTATTAACCTTCCCGTGGGGGCTCTCTCCACATATAATTGAGGTTAATATACCATCTGAACTAAGAAGAAGCAGGTAAGGTTTGGGGCTTCAAAGTAGAGAAAGACAATTCATAGGAAGACGAGAAAAGCAAATATTTGGAAAACAAATGTTTGCCATGCAGATAAGTCTTTCTGATATAAAAACTTATCTCTGACAATAGTTCTCTTCCTGGTACAGGTCCATATCTAAATTCTTTTAGGCAGTTAAGGTGTTACCAGACCAAACATGGGTCTGCTGGCCCGCTGCATAGCAAAGCCAATTTGTGTTGTGGTGAAGGAAAGTACAGTGTTTGCTTATTGCAGGGCCCAGCAAGGAGTATGGGTGGCTTGTGCTCAAAAGACCCAAACTCCCCAATGTTTTTCAGAAAAGGGCTTAATTTGAAAGGCAACATTTGGGGTGAGAGTTGCAGGGGGAATGACTTTCTTCTGATTGGTTGGTGGTGAGGTAACAGGGTGATATTTGGGGAATCTTATTCATCAACCTTCTGGTTTCAGCCAGTCTGGGGTCTACATGCTTGTGCTCAGCATGAGGTCACCATCCTCCACCTGGGTGGGGTATCTTAGTTCCTGCAGAACAACTCAAAGATATGTGTCAGACTGTTATGTATTCAATATATTCCTGGAGAAGGAACTCTGTTTTATTGCTGAACTATTATTTCTTGACTTCTTTTCCTTTGTTTCTGCGTTCCCTCACTTCTCTAATTAATAACTGCTTAAATCTCTCTTTGGAATTCAGGGAAGGCTTAGGAGACTAAAGGCTTTTTCTACAAACAAGAAACAGGGGGCACAGAGGGGCTTTTGTAGCCAGTAGGCCCCGCAGGATCCTGTTCGGTTTTGAAGCGGGGAGGTAAGATGCTCTTCCTGAATCTGCTGGCCCCTGCCTTCAAGCTCAAAATAATGCACATGCCAAAGTGGCACATTCTGGGGTGGCGTATTCTGCTCCACCCCCATGACCTATGTAAGCAAACCAAAACCTAAGCCTGCAAATGTCTCAAGGTAATGAAATCAAAACCTAAGGACAACCAATCACAAACAGCCAACTAAGCTTTAAGCTATAGCCAATCAAAAGTTTCCTTTCTTTGTTTCTGTACCTTTTCTATATAAGGGTTTCCCCGGCTCCTGATGGTGGAGTGCTTCTACCCATTTCCAATTTGAGGCTGCCCAACCCAAATTGATTTTTGCTCAAACAAACTAAAAGTTTTAATATGCCTCAGTTTACATTTTAACTACAGAAACCTGACTGTGCTACATAGGCAAAGTTCATGGTCAACCAAAAGCAAGTCACTTAGTGCTTCTTCTACACCAGGCGTTGTTATCTACTTCTTGGGGAAAACAACGGTGAAGAGGGTTCTTGTCCTTTTATCACTTACAGTGACCTGGGAAGATAAGAGCCACACAACAGAGGACAATGCCAGTTGTGGTCAGTGTAAGGAGCAGCTGCCACTGCACAGACACCCTCTTCCCTCCTTCTGAATTTGGGAACAAGGTGGAGGGTGATCCTCTCTGGAATTGAAACCATTAGGGACAGGGTCTGCCATCTGCAGAAGTAATCCACTTGGCTTTGTTTCATTTGGCTGTTATGTTTGCCTTTGAACCATAACCCCTTCCAGCTACCCCTCAACACACACACACACACACACACACACACACACACACACACATCCTTTTTTCTGCCTCCTTCCACTTCTTTCCACTTGTTTTCCCATTTCTTCTCCTTTCTGAGCCTCTCTCCACACTTTCCTTTCCACTGTGCTTTTCTATAGAAACAGGCCTCTAATGCGACACCCTGGGGTCCTGCAGAAAGTGTGCATTGAGAGATGGGCAGAGGGTGGGAGGCATCAAGACTGAGTTCTTTAAATAACACTTAATGAACAATAAACACAATCCAGCCCAGCCAAACTGGTACTTAGCTCCTAAGTACCCAGTCAATGGCCCATCTGTCATATTGTTAAGACCTTTAGAAGCTGTTTAACAAAATGTTAAATGAGATGACATTCAGCAGGCAGCAAAATGCTTGACTGCCTAATGCAACCCCAAAGAGCCGGCCTGGTGGCAGTGTCTGATATAATGCTTTGTATTCCCCTCCCAAGAACCCAAGAGCAGAAGGTCTCCCTGCCTGTCACTTCCTATCTCGGTAAAGTGAGCCTGGGGTGGGAAGGACATGATTACCATTGCCAAGGAGGCCCCAGCTGGCTGATGAGATGCTTTTCTGAAGAAGCACGACAGAGAGAGGGCACCTGGAAATAAAGCCAGGAGAGAGAAAGAAAAAAAAACAGTAATTCATCAGCAGTTTCATTCTCTCCTCTTCCTTGTCTCCAGTGGACTCTACCTCTCTCTCTGTTGGCCTTGCGGGAAGAAGTCAGGGGTGATAATGAGAGTTGACTTTTTCTAAGAGCTGAAATATGAAGCCAATTACTAAGGGGAAGATTTCCAGCAAATTGGCTCCTGATAGCTCACATTTATCTGCTTTAGATTTGCATAGTCGGGAGGAGAGGCTCGGCTTTGGTCCAGGTAGCAAAAACAGAATCTGTTCAGCAGGAGGTGAATGACTTATTCAAGTTACCTTCAACCTTTCTACCCAGAGTTCAACCATGAAAGGCAATAACGAACAAATCACAAATCTCACAAAAAAAATTTTTAAGGGAAAGGGAGGAAAAGGTTAAAAAAAAAAAAAAAGACTTTTCCCCTTTGACTGATGCTGTAAGAGGCTTCTTTCTCTACAAAGAGGAGAAAGCCCCCAAACCGTTGTAATAACAAAGTTCTTCACTGGAAAGTAAGCTTCCAAAGTCTTTTCATTTCCTTCTTCCTTTTCAACTTAGAATTCCCTGGCCTTTCTACCATTTTCAAATGCTTACTTCAAGGACTAAATATCCAGCAAATTTAATCAGCCCTCAGAACCCTACAGGAAATAGAAATTGTACTGTCACCTTGCCGGATAGAAAACTAAGATCTGGTCTTACTGAAATAAATCCTCCACCTATAAAGTCATCTTGCATAGCTCAACAATAAAAAGACAAATATCCTAATAATCCAATTCAAAATGGGCAAAAGATTTGAACAGACATTTCTCCAAAGAAGATACATAAATGGCCGATAAGCACATAAAATGATGAAATGATGCTTGACATCGTTAGCCGTTAGGGAAATGCAAATCAAAACCACAATGAAATACCCCTTCACATGCACTAGGATAGCTACAATCAAAAAGACAGATAATAACAAGTGTTGATGCAGATGTGGAGAAATTTGAACCCTTCCATTGATGATGGGAATGTAAAATGATACAACAGCTTTGGGCTATAGTTCCTCAAAATATTAAGCGTGGAGTTACCACATGACTCAGCAATTCCACTCATAGGTATATACTCAAAAACAATGAAGACATACATGTAAATGAAGATTTGCACAATAATGTTCATGGCAGAATTATTCATAAGAGCCAAAAACTGGAAACAGCCCAAATTTCCATCAACTGATGAAAAATAAACAAAATGTGGAATAGTCATACAATGGGATATTATTCAGCCACAAAAACAAATGAAATATTGATACGTGCTACAGTATAGATGAACCTTGAAAACATTACGCTAGGTGAAAGAAGCCAGTCACAAAATACCACATACTGAATGATTCCATTTACATGAAATGTCTAGAATAGGCAAATCTATAGAGACAGAAAGTAGATTAGTGGCTGGTTAGGTCTGGAGGGGGGCTGGGAGACAGAGATGGTGGTTATGAGGAGTGACGGCTAATGGGTACAGTGTTACTTTTACGGGTGATAACAGTGTTCTTAAAGTAATTGTACTATTGTAAATATACTAAAAAACAGTTGAGTTGTAAATTTTAAATGGACAAATTCTATGGTATGTGAATTATATTGCAATAAAGCTGATAAAAAAGAAAAAAATAATCAAAACATTTTTAAATCCCTGCTTTAGTTTGCTGGGCTACCATAACAAAGTACCACAAATTGGATGACTTAACAGAAATTTATTGTTTCACAATTCTGGAGACCAGAAGTTCAAGTTTAAGGTGTCAGCAATTAGGTTCCTTCGAGGGCTGTGAGGAAAAATCTGTTCCATGCTTCTCCCCTAGCTTCTGACAATTTGCTGGCAATATTTGGCAGCCCTTGGCTTGTAGAAGCATGTCTCCAATTTCTGCCTTATCTTCACATGCTGTTCTCCCTTTGTGATTGTCTTCAAATTTCCCCTTTTTATAAGGACATCAGTCATATTGAATTAGGTTCCACCCAAATGAGCTCATTTTAACTTAATTACCTCTGTGAAGACCTTATTTCAAATAAGGTGATAATTCTGGGGTACTGGGGGCTAAGACTTCAACATATGACTTCGGGAGGGACATAATTTAACTTGTAACAGTCCCATTCAAAGGATTTAAAGTTGGCTGAGACATGGTCCCTACAAGCTCACAACTGATTGGGAGATTTTAAATCTAGCACCAGACCCTAGAATTTTCTCTCCCATGTCTCTTGTTAGCCATTAGGCCTGGACTCTCTTAGGGAATTATCTATGAGACTGTGTATCATTCAGGATAACCTAAGTTACTATATGGTAACGAAACTTCAAAATCTCAGTAGCTTATGACAATGAAGACCATGTGGATCAGTAGAGATTCTTCATAGTCTTTCACTGACTCAGGATGATAAAGCTTCTACCATTTGCCACAAATTCATAACATGTCTCATTATCTCTAAGCAAAGAAGGAAAGAGCATGAAGACTCACACAGTGTCTTAAATGCTTCACCATCTCACAGTTACCGAACCAAACTTGGGTTTGTTCATTCATCACACAACAAAGAGAATTTACTGCCATCAGGTTGTGGTGAAGGAAAGTGCAGAGTTTATTGCAGGCACCAAGCAAAGAGAATGGGCAGCTCATGCTCAAAAGACCTGAACTTCCTGATGGCTTTCAGAGAAGGGTTTTTAAAGGCAAGGTGAGGGAGAGAGTCTCCAGGCACGTGATTAGCTCATGCACCATTCTCTGATTTGTTGATGGTGAGGTAACAGGATGGTGTCACAGGGGTTGACATCATCAATCCTCAGACTCCAGCCAGTCTGGGGGCTACATGTTCATGGTCATCTTGCAGTTAACTTCTTCCATCTGGTGGGGGGTTTAGCATCTGCAAAACAACTCAGGAATGTGCATCAGACACTTTTATCTATGTCCCTCAGGGAGGAATTAAAGATTCTGTGGCTCTACTTAAAGATTATTGCTGATCTATTTAAATTGTCACCAGTTTTCCTGGCCTAACTGCTATTTTTTGTTACTACGTGTTCACATTCTTCCAATCATTAATTCTTGAGCCAGCTTTTTGTGGCTCAGGGGAGCCCTGATAGACTACAGTTTTCTACAAACAAGAAGCAGGCAGAGGATATGGCGGCGGGGGGCGGGGGGTCTGTCCCAGGAAGACCCCATAGGACCCTGCTCAGTTACATCACTTTCACTCAATGACCAAAGTGAGTCACATGGCCATGCATAACCTCAAGGTTCTGGGGAAGTGCCATCCTCCAGTGGGCCTGGATGGAAAGAGCCAGAAGTGCTGAGGAACAGCCTTGATTGATCTCTACCACAGACAGAATCTGAGGGCTCAGGATGGCTCTTTCTGCCAAAAAGTGGCTTTATCCTGAACCAGTGTAAGTCCCAGCTCAGACACACACTTATTTTTTTAATCGTGATTTTCTGGCATTATTTAGAGAAAAAGGGATTGAACAAGACAAGCAACTCATCTCCCAGCTCTGCTAATTACCAAACAGTCACTTCTCATGTATTCTCTCAGAAAACACTTATGAAGGGTCTTTTAAGGCCAGGCATCATGATGTTACCTTGGGGATAAAAGGCTGAACAAACCATCTCAGTTTCCTTATCTGAAACAAATAGGGTCTGAGTAGCTCAAAGAATACTCAAAGGTAAAAGTTTATATACCAACTTAACAAAAAAGTGGGGGAAGTATCAGGGCTTCAGTGCGAAAGTATGCAAGGTTCTATTGGGGTGTTTTGATGTTAATGGGAATGGGCAGTTGGTTTGTCTCCTTCCTGGACTTCGAAGTGAACTCCCTTGGAGGGGAGTTAATGGCAGCTCTATTTTCTGGAAACTCTAGTTTAGTTAGATAAGAAAAGTTTAGATGAGATTTCAAATGTTTTTCACTGTAAAATAATCTTTATGCCCAAACTGTGATTCCTTTACTACCAAGTCCCCACATGATGCTGGTGCTGCTGGTCCATGGACCACATTTTGAGTTGCAAGAGCCCAGAGACCATCTCAAAGTCACCTCCAGCTCTCTAACTCTGGGATTCTACATTGCTCTGAGGGAAGAAAATATATACTATCAAATATCCTGGACAGCCTATTCTTCATAAGAAATAACATATCAGGATAAAGGCAGTCAGGGACAACGTAGTTCTACCATCCCAGTTACTCAACATCCAAAGACTCTGAGCTGCCTATACCCAGCAGGCAAGCCCTAATTGTCATAGGAACAGAGGACTATCCAGCTCACCAGGCCACATCCTGCTGGGGAGACTATTACATGCCTGAATTCAGGACTCCTTCAACCTGTGATATACACCAAACCCCACCCCTACCCCAGCCCCACCCCATGCCGAGCTGGGTTCCACAGCCTGGGCTAGTCCTATCCCACTGCTGCCAAGAGCATAATATCCTGTTGTTGATCTCAATAAGAAAAATCCATTTAAAATGGGATCCCTGGGTATAGGTACCAAACGGACTCTTTATTAAATAGTTTCTGATACCTGAATTTCTGCCCTTATACCTACCACTCTCCTTGCCAGTCAGGCAGTTGTCTGAAACACAGCCAGATGGGAGACATTCAATAAACTGGCTAGCTCTTCCGCCATAATACTGAGATTTACGGTGTTAATTTAAAGCCCTCAGACATCTGTGACACCATACCACCTTGGCCAATTTTTTCTCAAGGAGCTGTATGGGTTTTCTAAAGAATTCACTGTTAGATCAATATTAGCTTTAAAGGAAAAGTTGCACCCTGAAGTCAAAGCAACGATATTGCTGAACTACACTCTAATAATTCTGTGTGATGGGAAAAACGCTTACAGGTAAGTGCCAGTCCTAGAAAAGTTAGGAAAATCACTCAAGTTGCTCCTACTTTCAGTTGGGAGGTTGGGATTGACATATACACACTACTATATATAAAATAGATAACCAATAAGGGCCTACTGTATAGCACCGGGAACTCTACTCAGTACTCTGTAATGGCCTATATGGGAAAAGAATCTGAAAAAGAGTGGATATATGTATAACTGATTCACTTTGCTGTACACCTGAAACTAATACAACATTGTAAATCAACTATACTCCAATATAATTTTTTTAAAAAGTTGCTCCTACTTTTAAAGGTGATCAGGAATAGGAGACTTTGACTTTAATGTCAAAATATGTCTTTCCCACTATATAGAAGAATTATAAATACAAATGTGTGCATAAGGAAGGAGGGGAATCTTACTGTAATAATGGAAAGAACTTGGACCAAGTGTCTCTAGAATAGTGCTGTCTAATAGAACTTTCTGCGGCAATGGAAATATTCTATTTATATTGTCCAATATGATGGCCATTGGGCATTTGAAGTGTGGCTAGTGAACTGAAATGTTCATTTTATTTTAACCAATTTCAATTTAAATGGCCATGCGTGGCTAGTGACTACCATACTGGGCAGTGCAACTCCATATGCTGTTCCAAGGGTGTGACCTTGGGCAAGTCATTAAACCTCCATGAATTCCACTTTGGAGAAGTTGAGAGTAAGAATAAGAAATGTGTGTGGTTCCTTGGAATTGTTTCACTCTATAATCCATGAATAAATACAACAGTTGCTCTTGTAGCTGGGGATGTATTCAGATCTTTGGTTAAACTTAGGAACCTTCTCTCTCTCTCTCAGTCTCTCTCACAACACGTTAGTGACCCAGCATGGACAGAAGCCTTTTGTGGCATATAATCTAAGTACATAACCCAACACCAGCTGCCTGGCCACCAGTGTCACTCCTACTTTTCCTCCTAACACAAGACAAAATTAAACTTCTCTTGTTCCATTTTGGCAACAATAAACCCTGGCTGACCTGCACCATGAACTCTATGTTACAATCAAGGCTATTTTACCTGCACACTGACCAGAATCCTCCAGTGTGGGGTCACAGGGCAGAGTACGGTGGAGAGTCTGACAGCGCCACAATGCCCACGTGACCCGGCCCGCAACTGGCGTGGCCCCACTCTGCGAACCTTGGTTAATTTCAGGGCTACCTCCTAGGAGGTTTGAAGGGAGCTGGGAAGATCAATTACAGAAACGATTAGCATGCAAATGGCAGCAGCAGGCTACAGGCAAGAACTCTCTCTATAGGGACTGCAGAGGCCAACTGCGTTAGGAGCAAATCATCCACTATAAACTGAAGAAAAGTCACGAGCTTTTTTATCAGTGGAAAAGGAATTTCTCTCACTATTTTAAGTGTGTTATTCTGAAACATTTTAATCAAGTGGTAAGAACTGGAGACTTGAAATACAACAATCAAGCTGAAGGATAGAATACCATTTTGTCCAAAAGACATAGTGGAACTTCTATGTTTTATTTATTCATTTCATCTCACTCATTTTCTTTTCTGCACTTATTGGTGTCCTTGTATGACTCAAACATGAGGCCATGGACAGGTGCTAGCTTATACCAACATTTTTCCCAGTCCAGGGCACATTTTAAAAAATAAGGACATTGTAATCAATTCTTTATAAGGCTAAATTTATTCAAGTTAAAGGAGTTTCCTATTATGTTTGTCCTACTTTTGATATTAAGAAGTTCTTTCTTTTATGAAATGATTGTGATTCTAAACAGGAGTTTGTTTTTTCAGTTTGTTTTTGCTTTTTGTAAATATCCTTACTGGCAAAATTAACAATTAACTATTGCCAGATTTGTGTTATGTCTGTTTTGCTGGGTGAGTAAATTCCAATGTCTGGAACCCTCTGGCTTAGATATCAAGAGAGACATTTCAGATCTTGCCAGGGCTGGGTAGGCCATGGTCCATATAAGAGGACTCAGCATGGAGGTGCTTTGATCCTCCACTTCTCTGTGCTCTGTTAGTGGAAAAAATGATTCTCCTAATCCCAGGTATGGAAGAAAGAGACTTTTCTGATAGCATCACCACCCCAGTGATATCTGCTTGACACTGACCAGCCTCAAATTAAAAAAAAATTTTTAAGTGTCTTGACAAAACACTGAGTTAGAAAAAAAAAAAAAGCTATGAGTTATGCTGACTATAGACATTATAATGAACATTCTATTCATCCATCCATTCTTGGCATAGATCATGCCCCTCTGGATCAGAGTATTTACAAATGAGAGTTTCCTTCACATCACCTCCATGCTTTCTAAAAAGAGTAAAGCAAAGCCCCCCCACCCCAATTGTGCAAACTTCAAGTGTTGGGAAGAGCACAGTATCATCAGGGAAAAGGACTGGTAACCAGTACTTGGGAGAAAAATCCTTACAGGATAATCAGGATAATTTTTCTACCTTCAAGAAGCAATAAGAGGGTTTGTGTGTAGCAAGAGAAAGATGTGAATATGTGCAAGTGTGTAGAGGGTGGGTAGTGTCAGAAGCAGTAGCAAAGAAGCTGAACCCAAGAGAGCTCTTAGGACAATGACGAGGATGGGGGCTAGCGGCTCCAGATAGGAGCCAATCCAGAGCAGCTGCCTAAGCAAGATGCAAACTAAGGTCTGCAAAAAGGACACACGACAGAGGGTGAAGACTGAGGGTTTGTACTCCCCAAACCAGGAATTAGAGCATCACTGTGCCAAGCACTCTGCTGCACTCTTTGCATAGATTAACTTATGTAATCCTCACAGCAGCCCTGTGAGGCAAATGCCAGAGCTATCCATTTCCTCCTACAAAGGAGGAAACTGAGGCTTGCATAGGTTATGTAACCAGCCTTAAGTCACAAAGCCCGTAAGTTGGGATTTGAACCCATGGTAGCATGATACCAGGGCCCTTGGTAACAGGGAAAACTTTGCTACAAGAAATACCAGGGCAAGACCTTTTCGAATGGATGCTTGAGATAGAGCAATTAGACAAGAGGACTTTGAAAGTGCTATATTCAAGGGAAGTTTTAATCATTTATGTTACCACATTAAGGCCAGTTTCCTACCTGCTCTCTGGAGATGAAAGTAAAGTCGTTTTTGGTATTTCCTTTTCTCAGAGTCACAGAATGGTAAAGCTACAAGGAAACTCAGGACACCATCTGGCCCAACTCCTTTATTTGACAGTACAATAGGTCTCAGGAACATGAAATAACTATGGCGACGGTCCATACTGACAAGTCAGTGATCTGTGCACAGCTTAAGTTGACAGCCCAGGTGAAATGAGCTGATGTGTCATTTGGCACTTAACAGGATTTTGAAGGAGTTTGGAACATGCCACCCTAAAATATAACACTTGGGCATATTGATTATTTTGAGGCACTTGAGAAACAGCAGATGCAGAAAAGGCTCTGTGACCTCCTCTTTCTACCTAAAAGAAGGTCATAACATTTCCCATGAGAAAGGTATCCCCTGAACCCAGAAGAGAACATTCTTATCACCAGAGACTGGGAGTCCATACCAAAATGGATCTACCAAAAAACCTACTAAAACAACCCATATCTTCTGTTAGTTTCCCCCCATATATTTCATAGTCACTGTCCCAAAATTACTGCCACTAGCCCAAAACCCTTTGTCTTGTCACATCCCCATAATTTATCCCTCACTAGTAAGCTTTGGGGTCTGACAGCTTCTTCGGGTCTTCATTTTCCTTCTGAAGAACCCCACGTACATGTGAAAACATTAAATAAATTCGCATACTTTTTTTTTGCTCTTTCTCTCTCTTATGTCAGTTTAATTCCCAGGCCAGCCACAGAACCTAAGAGGGTAGGAGGAAATTTTTCTTCCCCTACAGTTCTAACAGTGTTAAAAAATATTACACTATCATTTCAGTGCCTAAAATAAACTTGGGCTCAGAAGTATGCACTCAGGCAACGGGCTCAAAGAATTCTGTTGACTCAGAAAAACAGCAAAAATAAAACCTCTCCAATCAGCATAAGAGATGTGAATACAAAGTTGTGGGGCTCTGTGTGGTTAATAAATGGCACCAGTTTTACTTTTCAGTACATATAATCAAGTCAATAATAAATTTGGTTTAAGAATACGAACCAGTCATGGTGCATGCTTAGGTAGATTTTCATGCCTATAATCAAACAGGCTTTTCTTGTTCAAAAAGGAACTAGACATTCAGCTCCACCATATTTTACCAAGACTTAAATATGACTCAGAACTGGCTTGAATCAAAATTAGTAACCAGATATTGTTACCTAAGGCTTGGATAATTCCTTAATCTTTTCCACCTCCTTGAGAATTCTTGTCCTAAAATTTATCATGAAAGGGAGCAAAAAAGATGAGCCACTGGATATTTCTGCAAACCTTTGACTTCACACGGATCTCTATAGTTTTAGCTAATTTCTCACAAAAGCAGTGGTCTTTAACATGACTAATAGGACTTAACAGTTACATAGATTGCTGCCTCATTCTGGCAATTTACATGCAGTCTCCAAAAAGGCATATTCCAGCCGTAAACCTACAGTGTTGATTTAGATTGAAACGATAAATTCCAAGATGATAAGTAGTATCTAAAAGAAAAGAGTGAGACCCCTAAAGTGTAATATTGTGCTAACTCCCTGAAATAAATAGGTTCTCTCTGTAGAATGGTAGATTTAGGGCAGTAGGTGTAACTTGAATTAAACAATGAATTCACAAGATGAGGTTGTCATTTAAAAATCAGAATTTGTTCCTCAAAAGTCATGTGGCTAACTTTTCAAATGATCTTCATATCCAACTCTTACCAAATTACACTCTCCTTCTTTTTTTTTTATTTTATTTATTTATTTTTTTGCGGTACGCGGGCTTCTCACCACTGTGGCCTCTCTCATTGCGAAGCACAGGCTCCGGACGTGCAGGCTCAGCGGCCATGGCTCATGGGCCCAGCCGCTCCGCGGCACGTGGGATCCTCCCGGACCGGGGCACGAACCCGTGTCCCCTGCATCCGCAGGCGGACTCTCAACCACTGCACCACCAGGAAAGCCCCACTCTCCTTTTTATACAGTAAAAGGTAACCATGGCCAACATGGTATTCTGCTACCTCATGAAGACACGGATGGCAGGGTGAGAGCCGAGCAGACTAGAGATGTGGTCCAGAGCCTGTGTCGCAATAGATCATCAGTCGGGTCGGGGAAAGGTTTTCAGAAACAGATATGAGTCTTGGTTTATAATCCAGGAGACCATCTTAAGGTTGAGAGGCAAGAGAGTTGGTTATGAAATTTACTGGTAAAGAGCCCACAAGAATATTTCCTGGGAGAAAACTTAAGGCTAGTAATGAAGCTGAATCAGAAACCAGAAAAACAGATGTCAGAGTCAGGAACACCTTCTCCTAGTGTTTCTAGATGTTTAATGAACAAAGTGCCCTGTGATCAAAAGCGTTTGGGCATGCACTGAGTTAAACGTGTTTTTATGTTTTGTTATTTGACCACAACATTTTCATTCTTTTAATTATACTGGTGTCTGTCATGAATCTCCAAGAGGCATATGTAGCATATAGAGTTTCCAAACTCATTTGACCAGGAACTCTTTGTTCACTAAAGCTTCCATTGAAAGATAAGAGCATTGAGTCCCAGGAAGTTAAGAGATCTGGCCGGCATGGCATGGCCACCTAGATGCAGAGCTGGGACTAGGACCGTCCGGAGTGCCCAGTTTGTGGTTCATCACAGCAAACCACATGGTCCACCTTTTTCTCCTCTCCTTGCTGAAGCCTGCCTTCGTTAGACACCACTGAGCTCTGGAAAATAATAGCTACACTCTTCTTCCTAACAGCAGCCCAGCCCACCCCAAGGCACTTCTGCCAAACCTTCCCAACAGGAAACCCAGGACTGTCTACCTCTGGCCCTTCCCTCCACCCGAGTTCAGGGAACAACTACAGTTTCAATTTTAACTCTTCCAGCAAAGCTACAGAGAAGCTCTTTGGTGCTTAATAGCTGATTAACTTCTCTGCCAAACATCTGCGAGCTCCATTAATTAGACAAAATGCTAAATGGTAATCTGGACAAGCACTGAAAACACCAAGACTGAGAGAGCATTTTCCCTGAGTAGGACTCACTACCTGTTACACAGGGCCCAAGCTATGACTGGGGCTCATGGAACTCTGAGTCCTGAGGTCTACCTTCTAGATCCTTCTCTTCCTGGGCCCTCCAGATGTAACCAGGAAGGAATGTTTACCTGCTTCAGCTCCTTAAGCACTATATTTTTAAAAAAGGAGGTGGAAGGGAGGAAATTGACCCTCTGCAATCTAGATTCAAACACTCCTGGCTCAAAAGCCATCAATGTCTCCTTAACACTCACTAAGCATGGTTCAAGCTCCCTGCTCAGGTATTCAGGGTCTTCTACCATCTGTCCCTACCTCTCCCTGATTCTCCGACACAGAACCCTCTTTCTTACCTACACAGGACCACTTGTTTCCCCCATCATGCCTCTTCCTCTCCTACTTTCACCTAGAATGGTTCTCCTCACCCTCTCTCCCCATCTAACTAACCCACAACCGTATCTCAAGAGTCAGACTACATTCTCCATGAAACCTCACTGATCACACCTCCAGAAATTGATCTCCTCCTTCAGAGCATTTCTATACTTCTTCTTGTCTATAATTTTCATAGAATTCTTATCAGGAACCATCTTGAAATGCAATTAATTGTGCACATGTCTTATTTTCCAGACCAAATTGTAAGCTTTTGGAGACCAAGGTCACTGTCTTCAACATTTTCTACTTGACATAGTGGAGGCACTCAATGAGTGCTCAAAATCCTTTAGTTGCCCCTCTCTACCCACACTGCCCCCATAGCCTTTAGGGTAAGGTTCCAACATCTGAACTTAACATACAAACTCTTTCATAATTTTCACCTTTCCAACCTCTCCTGTCCAAGTCTACCCCTCTTGTCAAAATCCTGTCTCTAGCCATGCCAAGTTATTGAGATTTCCCAGAGGGCCATGCTGCTACCTCTGTGGACATTCTCCTCTCTCCCTGGAATACATTTCACCCATTTATCTACCTGGCAAGCTCAAGACTTGGCAATCCCACACAGGAGCCTTCATCCCTGGTCTAGGTTAGGGCCCCCTGCCTCATTGCTCACAGAGCCCCTGTAACTTTGTCATGGTACCTGTAACACTTCTAGTTTACTTCTCTATATCCCCCACAACTTGAACTTCCTTAAGAGGTCCTTGAAGACAGGAATTGCATCTCATTCATTGTGCTATCTCCAGAAGAGCACAGTACCTGCATGTAGTAACCTGCATGTAGTAGCTGTGGTCACCAGCCTCCAAGATGGCCTCCAAACGATCACAGCCTCCAGGTGTTCATGCTCTTGTGTATTCTCTCCCACTGAGTGTGGGCTGGAATTCCTAATGCATAGAATAATGATAATAATAAAACAACACTGAGTGACCAAGACTAGGTCATAAAAGGCAGTATGGTAGCTCTCCCTAGTGTTCCCTTGTGCTCTTAAATCACTTGTTGTGAGGAAAGCTAACCACCATGTCCTGAGCAGGACTACGCCCCATGTAGCAAGGCACTGAAACCTCCAGCCAACAGCCACATGTGTGAGCTTGGAAGAGGATCCTCTAGCCTGGGTGGAGCCTCAGGTGATTGCAGCTCTTCTGACACCTTGATTACAGCCTTGTGAGAAACCATGAAACAGAACCACCCAGCTAAGCTGTTCCCAGATTCCTGACCCACAGGAACTACAAGGTAATAAAAGTGTATTATTCTAAGCCGCTAAGTTTGAAGATTTATTGCTCACCCTTAGATAACTAATACATATTTTGGAACCTGGAAGTGGAGTTCAGCAATAACAAAAATCTCACATAATGGGAGCGGCTCTGGAACCAAGTAGTGAGCAGAAGCTACAAATCTATAGGATCTGGAGTAGATTGTCAGTGAGAGCTTAAAGTGCCTTGAACACAGTGTTTGAAGATCTTTGAACTCTGAGGAAGCTACTGGTGAGGATAATGAGGAACCTCTTTTTGGAAAGTGGAGGAAAGGAAATCCTTGCTATGTAGTGATAGAAAATTTAACAACATTGTCATCTGCAGTAAAGTGGAAAGCAGAACATGTAACTAATGAAATAGATAATCTAGCTGAGAAGATTTTCAACCAGAATGTTGAAGGGGCCACCTGGTTTCTGTTTGCTGCTTCTAGTAAAATGCAAAATAAAAGAGATAGGCTAAAAGAACTGTTAAAACAAAAGATACCAAGACTTGCTGGTTTTGAATATTCCCAGCCTCTCCAGATGGCAAATGATACTAAAATTAAGAAATGGTTTCTAAGCAAAGATCAAATGAGGACACCCAGGAAAGCATGGTCTAAAGATAAAGCCAACAGTATAGCTACAAACTCTTCTAAGATCTCAGATCCTAAACTATAAATGCTTTGTTAAGAGAACCTAAAAGATGAAGTCCTTTTGGCCTAGAGTACTGATGAGAGAATCATGTCCTGCCTTTTTCAGTAACATTGACACTATAGTTCATATTGATAAAGCACTATATTTTAAATTTCCCAAATTTGACTCTCAAAACAACACTGTGAATTAGGGCAGATATGAGTAAACAACGGACCCAGAGAGATGGGCAATTTGCCCAATATCTCATAACTAAGTCATAAAAGAATCAGGCTCTCAGTCAAGTGTTCTTTGTCCATCATCAAGCCACTTCATTAAGTAAATAGACCCTTGAAAGTATGTCTAAAATTGTGGAGAGCAGAAAAGTTCCAAAAACACTTGTATACAGATATTTTAACATTTTGTTTTTAAACTACATTTTTCTTTTTAGCAGAAATATGTAAGATTTATGTAACTTAGATCTCTCAGCTGCTTCCTTATCACCCAGGTCCTGGGTCCACATGCATTGTGATTGTTTTCACTTTGCTTAAACCCTGATACAGAACAGCATGTCCTTGATTTCCTCAAGGATGAATCTACTTGCATAAGCATTAGTGAACAAGGCACATGCTATGGAAGATTTTTCAAGAGGCAGAACTTACTACAGCAAGCCATGTCAAAGTTCCCATTAAACACTTCTTTCCAATGAAATAATGCCATTTGCTGCAACATGGAGGGACCTAGAGATTATCAGACTAAGTGAAGTAAGTCAGACAGAGAAAGACAAATACCACATGATATCCCTTATATGTGGAATCTGAAATATGATACCAAC
Organism: Mesoplodon densirostris; assembly: GCF_025265405.1. Lineage (NCBI taxonomy): Eukaryota > Metazoa > Chordata > Mammalia > Artiodactyla > Ziphiidae > Mesoplodon > Mesoplodon densirostris. The sequence goes on from NC_082674.1 coordinate 57,909,335, forward strand.
AAACTTATCTATGAAACAGAAACAAGACTCACAGACATACTTGTCTGTGAGTTGCCATGGGGGAGCAGGTGTCGGGGAGGGATGGATTGGGAGTTTGGGATTAGCAGATGCAAACTATTGTACATAGAATGGATAAACAGCAAGGTCCTACTGTGTAGCACAGGGAACTATATTCAATATCCTGTGAAAAACCATAATGGAAAAGGATATGAAAAAGAATGTGTATACGTGTGTGTATATATAGAGAGATATATATACCCATATATTATCTGAATGACTTTGCTGTGCAGCAGAAATTAACACAACATTGTCAATCAACTATACTTCAATAAAATAAATTTTTAAAAAATACTTCTTTCCTTCCGAGTTCCCCTTGGATTTGCTTCAAAATAAAAAGAAAGAAGAGGAAGTACATTGAAGATACAGACGAAAAAGAAATTGGCCATGGGTACCTGGGGATTCATTATATTATTCTGTCTACTTTTGGATATGTTTCAAAATTTTGTGATAAAAAGTTAAACAAACATAGTCCCCCCCCTCACCCACTTTAGCTAGGAAGACTTGGGCATTTCTCTTTTGGGTCTCCTCTCTCTTTTTCTCATATTCTCTCCCGTCCACATCCTGCAACTCGACTTCCTCTTCTCTCAGACCTCCAGTTCTTCCCTCCTCCTCCTTGGCTTCCGCACTGGCTTACCAAACTGCTCACTGAATTCAACAAAACAAAGGACTCCCCAAGTAACAGGACCCACCCTCCTTCCAAGGCTGTTGAGTGACTGTCTTTTGTTACTTGAGCATCCTTTGGGGGCTTAATCCGCAGTCAAAGTGGTTTATCAAAGTAATTCTCCCAAACACCTACAGTGCTTTCCTCAAGAATACTGGTGAATAAAATTTTCTCCATCTTGTTACACTTATTATTCTGAATTCCTTTGCACTTTGTTCAAAAGAAGCCAGTCATTGAAACTTGATTTTGAGAACCAAAGCTTGTATTCAACTACTTCTGAAAAGAGTAGTTAATTCTATTTGAGTTTCTCTCCATAGCCCCATTCAAAACAGGTTGTGTGTATCTAAGAATAAATGGAATCACCACACAAGAGGTTTATTATCAGGGCGAAGCTTCGGGAAGCAACTCCCACTACTTAATGCTGAAAGGAAGGGAGAAAAAGAAGAAGGAATCCAGGCTGCAATGAATGGAAGGTGGCAGTTAAAGAGGAAGGAGGGAATGGAGAAACAGGAGGAGAGGGGGACAGGGTGGGAAATATTTGAAAAACCTCTGTCACTATCAGCGCATACAACTCTCTGCTGCACCGGTTCAAAAGAAGAACAAAAACTATCCATACAAACCAGAAAGTCAGCTTTGATTTTACCCCCTCCCAAAGCCTTTGCCCTTCTTTGAGTATCTTTATTTAGACCGCATTTGGCTTTCTACTAGTTTCGTGGGGTTTTGTACTATTTTCACTGCCTCTTTTGGTTAAAAAGATAAACTTAGTCCCAAGGACCCTGCAGGCCTGTACAGTGACCTATGATCCTTTACTCTGCCTGCACAGGGTAGGTGTTTGATGTTTAAATCACCCTGAGCCTATTTTTTTTGTTCTTGTTTGTTTTTGTGAAACACCCCAGTTTTCTTGCTGCTGCACCTGCCGAGCAAAAAAGGCCTGAGATACAGAGAAACTGGTCCCTCTGAAGGGCACCAAGGGCCGATTATGTCAACAATCTCCCCGCCCTGAAAGGAGCTGGCCTGACGGGTCCCGAGTTGTCAAATGACAATTGTGACTCCCTGCATTTCAAGAGTCACGAACAAATGGTTCCATCTGAAGCCCTCTGGGTAATAGTAGCCTTTTGAGGTTATGATATCTCTGGACGGAACTCAATAAGAGAAATTCACTTTCAATTGAGTCCTTGGAACAGAGCCAGGCAAGCTGAACAATACAATATGCTTCCCAAGAAAATTGGACCGATCCTCTTTCTTTTTCTCCTTCTTTTTGCTTTCTGCTTCTAACCTTGTTCACATGTTACCTCTTCCCACTTCCACTCCCTCTTTCTTTCAGGGGACAGCAGAGCTTTTAAAAATAAAACCCAGCACTTAAATAAGAGCAGTTTGTATAGAATGACACAGCTCCCATGTGACAGCCTTGAGAATTCACTCTCTCCTCGGCTGACCTTTGCGACTTCTACCAGGAAAATGGCACAGAGCCACTGTGAAGGGGAGACCGGGGATTATCACAACCACCAGTCTTCCATTACTGGTTCATATAAAGAGTTTGACTCTTTTCTTTCTATTTTTTACTTTTAAACTGAGAGGAGGTGAAATGTACAAAGCCTGCCCAAACACCAAAGCCTAACTGCTGGCTTTTTTTCTCTCGATAACTCTCTGCCTCTCTGTCTCTCTCTCTGTCTTTCTCTCTCTCTGTCTCTCTCTCTCTCCTACCTCCGTGTGTGTGTGTGTGTGTGTGTGTGTGTGTGTGTGTGTTCTTCTCTTTCTCTCTTCCCCTCTTTTTGCTTGGTTTATTCCTCATTTTGCCAAGATTTTCCTCTGAATAATTATTATTTCTTGGTCTGGAAAATGTTGTAATTCTCTTTGTCTTTTGCATTTGATCATCCAAGTGGATTAATGTGGGTGTTAAATGGGTGGAAGAAGTCATTTTCTTTGTCAAATTCTGTTAATCATCCTTCTGATTTCACACTCTCATTCTCCCCACCCACACACATCCCTCCCGCCCCAACAGAAATGGTGTGGGTGTGTTTCTTCTCCAATGCTGTTTCCTTTTTGGAGAGCAGTCCATCTGAAAGCCAGGAATGAGTAGACGTGCAGAAGAGAACCCCACACCTATGTACGGCTTTGTACCTACCAGGAAGGGGTGTGTGAAAGGGATGGGAGGGGTGTGTGTTTGCACGTTTCTCTGGACCTGTCTACAACTTCAGCTTCAAATTTGTTCCTCTGAAAATCTCTCTGGTTCTAATATCTCCAGGTCAAGGGGCTGACTTTGGATTTTGTTTGTTTTTTCTCTCAGAAAAAGCATAGAGGAGGCAGCCATTATGTAATATTTAAACCAACAGAGTGAAGGCCAACCACCCCAAGCCCAAAGCTCTGGTCCTCTGGTGAGTTCAAAATCATGTCTTCTTCTAACCTCAGGTGCAGAACCTTTGACTGGACTCTTTCCAGAAGGTTCTACCGGCCCACCACCCACAGGCCCTCCTTCCCCAGCCCCTGTTCCCTGCATGGATTCTTACAGAACCATGCTTTGGTGAACTGGGCATGATGATTTAGAGACTTAGAGGCTATCATGTGTGGGTGAATGGGAAATTACTCTGACTGAAGGAAAAGCTACTTTGAAGGGCTTGTCCCACCCTTTCAGGAGGCAGTATCTGGGGGGAAGAGTGCCTGGAAGGCAAGCAGCCCAGCAAAGAAATTCAAAGATATTTGACCAACCAGTATTAAAATAGTTAATAGAGCTAAGAGTTTGATTGGTGTCTGAAAGTTGCAGTCCCTGAAATCAAGTGTATTTGAGGACAGATCTGTGATGTATCTCCTTGTAATCCAAATAGTTCCATAATGTTCCTAGAGTCATCAAGTCTTTATCCTCATCCCTGCAAAGTTCCTACCCTACTAATAATGATAAACCCTTAGGTAGAGAAACTAGCTGCTGTTAAAGCCTTCCTACACCAACCCTGTCCATGAAGCTCCAAAAACTATGACATTCCAGGCACCAATGGGGGAGTCCCTGTGTATCAGCAGAGAAAATTGATGCATGCTGTTACCTGCATGTGACCATATGGTCATCCAGCCATCAAGATGACTGGTCTCAACAATTCTACTCCTAGGTATATATCCAAAAAAACAAAAACAAAAACCCACTCATTTGAAAAGATACATGCACCCCAATGTTCAGAACAGCATTATTTACATTTGCCAATATATGGAAATGACTTAAGTGTCCATCAACAGATGAATAGATAATGGATAAAGAAGATGTGGCATATACACACACACACACACACACACACACACACACACACACACACAGAGAATACTACTCAACCATAAAAAAGAACAAAATTTTGCCACTTGCAGCAACATGGATGGACTTGGAGGGCATCATGCTAAGTGAAATAAGTCAGACAGAGAGAGACAAATACTTCATGATATCACTTATGTGTGGAATCTAAAAAATACAACAAACTAGTGAATATAACCAAAAAGAAGCAGACTTACAGATGTAGAGAACAAACTAGTGGTTACCAGTGGGGAGGGGCAATATAAGGGTGAGGGAATGGGAGATATAAACTACTGGGTGTAAGATAGGCTACAGGGATGTATTGTACAACACAGGGAATATAGCCAATAATTTGCAATAACTGTAAATGGAAAGTAACCTTTAAAATGGTATAAAAAATGAAAAAGGTGACTGGTCATCATGATGCATCTGTTATCTACCTAGTCAAAGACAAAAAATAGATTTTTACCTCAAGTTCCAATTTTGATTGACTCGTAATGGCTACCTCCAAAGCTGTACTGAAAAAGATCCTGAAGCTACATCAAAACCTAGCAGACAAGAATACTGAGATCAATAGATAAACAACAAGGACCTACTGTATAGCACAAGGAACCATATTCAATATCTTGTAATAACCTATAATGGAAAAGCATATATATATATTCTTTTTCATATATATATATACATATATATATATATAACTGCTGTACACCTGAAACTAATGCAAAATTGTAAATCAACTATACTTCAATTTAAAAAAAACGAGAGAGAAAAAAAAGAATACTGAGATCAATTAGCTATGTCTGCCACGGGTTAGAGTGGTAACATGGATGCTGCCTATTAGCTATTCCTGACAAGGGGATTCCAAAGTCTAGAACAGAAAACTTCACATCAATGTTTCAAATTCTGTCAAGTGGAAAAGCCCTGTGTTTTTCCAGAACAGTGTTTCAACCATGTAAAATGCTGTTCTTCTCTAAGCTGCCACTGATTGAATATCTGTAGTATGCCAGGCACTATGGTGTGATCAGTACTTACGTTATTTCATTCAATCTTTATTATAACGCTGCAAGGTAGGTGTTATCCCCATTTTGCAGCTGACAAAATATCAGTTCAGAAAGGTTAAATAACTTTCCCAAGGATTCTTAGGCAATAACTGGTGAAGCCAAGACCTGAAGGCAGTCTGCCGTGAAATCTAAAGGCAAGGATCCTTCCATAAATCCTGCTGCCTCATTGGGATTAGAAGACACAAAGGCAGAATCAGGGAGCAGGAATCCTTGGCAGTTTGCTGCCAAGCCTTACAGCAAAGTCTTCAAGCTGCCCATCATTCTTTTTGGCTCCTGACAGCTCCAGCTAATTGTCTGCCATTAGGCAGTTGAGATTTTTAATTACAGTTATATTCAGCTGAGCTGAAATTTCAGCTAATTATAATTGAAATTGAGGGCTAAAAGCAAGTTTCAAAGGTCATCCAGCAGTTTTCTTCGTGTGTATATGTCTTTGTTAATGCTGTGTAAGTAATAAGTGTATATGGTTTAAAAAATCAAATACTATATGAAAAGACTTACATTGAAAATTGGTGACCCCTCCTGTGCCCCACCAAGTCCTGCTTCCCAGAAGCAAGCACTTTTAATCATTTCTATTTTTATTTCTCCTGGTGGTTACTTCCAATCTCTATATAATAGATACATAGCTCAATTTCTTGATTTACCATCTTTAGATATTATCTACTGACTTCCACTACGATGGATGACAATTTAACTCACCTGCACCACCTCTTCCTTACTGCCCCTCCCCCTCCTCATCCCAATTTAGTTACACCTCCATTTTCAGTTCTTCCTCTTGACATTGGCAACTTCAAGTGGCATATTAAAGCCTCACTTCTTGTTCCATCAACTTTTCACAGCTATTCCCTTCTTCTTCTCTTCCATTCCCCAACCTGTGACAGCTATACTTGTAATGTTTACATTATCAAGACTCATAATGTTTATATTCTGCTTGGAACCATAGTTAAGTCCTCCGTGATTTGTATGAGTGAAAGTTAAAAGCTGAAAAACAGAAAATAATGTAACATTTCTGGCATCTATTAAAATGGATTCTCCTCTTCACATCCCATCAACTAGTCAAAATCATACCTCAGGTGAGTTGGCTTTATATTTGGACAATGTCTTTCTTGTACACTTCTGTTATTATTGTCTTCCTGAAGTCTCTGATTCATTTCTCCTTTTTCTTATTTTCTGCAACATTATAATAGCCTCATGATTTTCAAAGTTCTCAACATACAATTTAACCTATAAGCTCCACTGTCCTCCACTTGGCCAAGACCTCTTTCACAGCATCCCCTGTCTTTCCCCTCCCATTGGGACTAGTTTCTCCCTAGACTTGAGACCCAGCTGCCAGGATGGGATTTTTGTTTGCTGCTTTTTCTGGGTTGGAGGCTTTGTCTCCCATAGCTTCCTGTTTTTTTGTTCACTCCTTTGATTTCTTTTTCTGAAACACATTCTCTAATGTGCATGGTCATAATATTTCTGAGTCCTTGAAAAAATGATCTTTATTCTGACCTCAAACTTGATTGATAGATTAGCTAGGTATAGAATTTTAGAACAAAAGCCACATTCACTCAGAACTTTGAAGGGATTGCTCAATGTCTTCTAGCGTTCAGTATCACTGTAAAGATTAATTGCTATGGTCTGAATGTTTGTGTCCCCTCAAAATTCATATATTGAAATTCTAATGCCCAATGTGATGTTATTAGGAGGCAGAGACTTTGGAAGGTGCTTAGGTCATGAAAGTTGGAGCCCTCATGAAAGGAATTAGTGACTTTAGCCCCCTTCCACCATTTAAGGGTACAATGACAAGGGACCAGCTATGAATCAGGAAAAGGGTCTCACTGGAATGTGACCATACTGAGGCCTTGATCTTAGGCTTCCAGACTCCAGAACTGTGAGAAATAAATGTTTGTTTTTATTAGCCACCCAGTCTCTTATATTTTGTCATAGCAGCTTGAAGAGACTAAGTGACTCTTGTTCCTTTCTAAATTGCCTGCTTTTCTTCTCAGGAAACTTTTAAGACCTTCTCTTTAACTCCAATGAAATAAAATTTTATGATTATTTGTCTTGGTGTAGATCTCTTTTGATTTATTCCATTCAACACTTTAGGTCCTTATAATCTGCATACTTGTATCTTCCTCCAGTTCTGGGTAATTTTCTTTTCTTATTTATTTAATAATTTCCCCTCCTCTGGTTTCCTCTGTAAATTCAGGAACTCCTATTAAAGCCAATCTATTATTCAGAGAATGCTACTCCTGTATTGATCCTCCTACCTTATCTTTTTCTTTCTAATTCTTTCTTTCAAATTCTTTCTATCTCTCCTCCCTTCCTTTCTTTCTCTCTATCACTTTTTATTCTAAGTTTTCCTTCACTTATCCTAAGATTTCCTTCACTTCACCTTCCAATCTTTATATCAATTTATTTTGTTGGCAGTCATCATTTATGTTTCCCAAGATCTTTCTTATTTTATTTCTTTTTTCCTTTTTGTAACATTCTCTCTTGTTTTATGGATGCAAAATTTTCTCAGATCCCTTCGAGGAAACTAATTTTTCTTTAAGTGCTCCTCTGTCCCTTGAATTATTTTCCTCCAGGCTCATTTTTATTTGTTTCTCTTAGCCATTCCCTTTCAAGTTACTGGCTTTTCTCAATACCCTGATAATCATCAGATATCTTTTCATATTTAAGAAGGAAACAATAGAATGGCTGATGGGGAGCTCTGTGAATAAGGGGTTGGCTTATCAACTGGTAGGATTTGCTTCACGTGAACTGGTGGGAAACGATCCATTACATCTGGAGATTCCTCAGTTCCAGAATCAAGAGAGCTTTGGTCTGGGGCAGTAATCCTCACACTAGCCCTCTTCCAAAGACTGTGTTCAGTGTCTGAAGAGATAGTTACTTTGAGAACAAGGGCTATTCTGAGGTGCACAGGAAAGATAGCAAGAGTGAGGTCAACAGTTCCATGGAGCTCCAATTGGTCTTCTGTTTTCAATCCCACTGACATTCATGCTATCTCCAAGGACAGAGCCTCCCTATAGTTCTTTTTGGCAACGGATGTTCTACTTTTGCTAAAGCCCAAGTACACATTCCTATGCTGAAGCTTTCTTCACTCTGTTTTATTAGCCAATTATTTCTCCAAATGTTTTCTGCCTGCTAGAGATGTGTTGAAATATATGAACCATCACTACCCACTTATACACTTATTACTTTTAGTTTTTATAAGTTTATAACTTTTTAAATTCTTTACTATAATTTTAATGTCATCTGAGAAAGAGAGAGAGAGAGAATACTTCTGCCATTTTGAACAAAAGTCCCTGAAATGGTTTTCAGACAGTGCTCCACAAGGCCAAGCTTATGAAGAGAAAGAGCAAGGATGGGACACCAAAATAAGACATGAGTGAGTATGGGCTAGAACAGTCAGAGAAGGGTACTTGGGAGAGGTAGGACTTCTAGAGAGACCTGGGTCTGAAAATGTATGTTGGGGCCAGATTCTACAAGACCTTTTAAGCTATGCTAACAAGTCTGGGCTTTATCTAAATATGAAGAAGCAATTAGGGCCTCCCTGGTGGCGCAGTGGTTGAGAGTCCGCCTGCCGATGCAGGGGATACGGGTTCGTGCCCCGATCTGGGAGGATCCCATATGCCACGGAGCGGCTGGGCCCGTGAGCCATGGCCGCTGGGCCTGCGCATCCGGAGCCTGTGCTCCGCAACGGGAGAGGCCACAACAGTGAGAGGCCCGCATACCGCAAAAAGAAAAAAAAAAAAAAAAAAAAAAAGAAGCAATTAGATGGTTTAAAACAAGGAAGTGAAAGTATTTGACGTGTGTTTTCAAAAGGTCACCCTGACTTCAGATGCATTGAGGTGATCATCAGTAAGTGGGCAAGGACCTTTCACGCTTCCTCTCCCTCGATCCTTACCACACTCTCTGCAGGTAGGCTAGGCAGGTATTGTTGCTATTCCTAATTCATAGGTGAGGAAACAGGCTCAGAGAGATTTTGTGATCTGTTCAAATTTACATCAGTCGTAAATGTCAGAGCCAAGCCAGAAATCTGGCTTTTTAAACTCCTTTTAAACAGGTTTAAAGGAACCATAGTGAACTAGTGGTGTCTGGCCAAACCGATCAGTCGGGACTTCCCTGGTGGCACAGTGGTTAAGAATCTGCCTGCCGAGGCAGGACACACGGGTTTGATCCCTGGTCCGGGAAGATCCCACATGCCGCAGAGCAACTAAGCCCATGTACCACAACTACTGAGCCTGCACTCTAGAGCCTGGGAACCACAACTACTGAGCCTGTGTGCTTAGATCCTGGCCTCTGCAACGAGAGAAGCCACTGCAATGAGAAGCCCGCACACTGCAACAAAGACCCAACGCAGCCAAAAATATAAATAAACAAAATACAAAACTGACCAGCCAGTGTCACTGCCCAACCTGGAGGACCATGCTGCCTGCCCTCCTGGCCCATTCCCTATATGCCCGGGAGCTCCTATCACTAACTCCCTCTTTAAAGCCTTGCTTTCCAGCTACCCCAGGAAATCAAGTTCAGAGAGATAAAAAGCAGAAGGAAGACAATAATGTGAATTCATCGTCCACTATGTACCCTACCTTCTTTTCCAAAATTCCTTTATGGATACTGAAATGGGTTGGATAGCGTCCCCCCAAATTGATGTCCAGATGGGACTTCAGAATGTGGCCTTTGTCACAACTAGCCTAGGAAACTAAAACAAATGCTAAATTCAAAGCCAGTTTTTAAAAAAGAAAGAAAGAAAAAGAAAAGAAATATTAATTACATATAAAATAATCACCAAAGAAAAAAATTTCAAAACTTAGAGTTTAACAGAAAAATTAAACTGACTCTTGGTTTTGGTGCACTTCCAGCTGCTTTCCTGGGTGCTAAGTTTGTAAAATAAGGATGATGTCAGCTGAAAACATGGGCTTTGAGAGAGAAAGGAATCTGCAGAGCTGAAGTCCAGGAAAATTGCCCCTGCCCCTCCCCATCCCCAGAATATTCTTTTTTTTTTTTAATTGGAGTATAGTTGATTTGCAATCTTGTGTTAGCTTGTGCTGTACAGCAAAGTGAATCAGTTATACGTATCAAATATGGGGTTTCTCAGCCTACAGAACACCCTCCATTCCACAGAAACTACCATTTCTGAACCAAGTGCTTCCACTGTGCTAGGCACCTGACTAGCTTGACCTCACTCTCTCCTCTCCACAACACTGTCTGGCAAATACTAAGCTCTCAATTGTTATTTGTTGACCGACAGACTAGCCCTGAGAGGCACGTCCCAACCTGCGTCAGGAAGCCAAGTGCTGTTGTGGACAGCTTTCTGGCAGGTCACCTCTAAGATCCCTTCCAATGTCTGAGTGCTCATCATTCTCTGACTCTATCTCTCTGCTAAAGCAGCACCCAGCCAACACCCAAGAAAGGGCTTTCCTAGTCAATGAAACACTCCCCGTTTCCTGAGCTCCAGCTAAGCCCAGAAATAAACACACTTTAGGGCAAAGTAAAATTCTTCTCCGTGCTGGCTTTTTGCCCATGTCAAGTTGAGAGAACAAAATTCCAAAGGTGATTCATAGTTAGCCTCAGAACAGAGACATCAAGCAGAGACGCACGTACACACGTCCTTCTCTCTCGCACACACATACCTCCAGCCACGTGTCTGTTCCCAAAGCCTGACTGTCTCAGACCTGGCCCCACTGGTATCCTAATGGGTGAGGGAAGGTGGAAAGAAAGCAAGAGTAAACCTATTCACAAAGCTAGTAGATTTCCAAGATTAAGCCCTCGGGACCATGTTGCCTTTAACGTCCCAAAATGGGCTCCTCAAGGTACTTGTCACAGATGGCCAAAAATAAAGCAAAGTTAAAAGCTTCTTGTAATCCAAAGTGAGGAAGAGAAAACTTACTGAACTGAGAACCAAGAGATCAGGGCCGAAATCCACCCTACTGCCAACTGCTAGCCATGTGACCTTGGACAATTCACAGCTTCAATCGACAAAGGATTAATTTATCTACAAGTCTCCTCCACAATCCCTCATCCAATGGGCAAATCCCTCCACTGTCTTTCCCCAGTTCCCTGGACTACCCACTGCTCTCATGCTGCTGCCCACACACATGCTGACATTTGCACACTTCTGCCTTTTCACAGACCATACCCTCCCTCTGGAAAGTTCTTCCCAGCCCAAACCCTGAGCGTTCAAATCCAACCCTCCCTTCAAGGTTAAATCCAAAGGATTCTACAAAGTCTTCCTGGATCCTTTCAGTTGGAAGTAATCTCATTCTTAAGCTCCTCTAGCACTCTACCTGTGATGAAATTTGACTCTTTCTACTTCATGCTTTAGTTATTTAAGGTATATTTGTTAGCACCCTCCTTCATTAGTCTGTGAGCTTCTAGAAGGCATGGTCTGTATCTGGTTCATCTTTGAATCACCTGTTGATCTTAGTGCATGCTCAGAAAGCCTCCAGAAGCTGCCAGAGGACACAGAACCCCTTAGTGATAGTTCCTGTCACTGTGGTTCTCTTTTTGTTCTCATCTGGGGCCAGAGTCCCAGGTAACTAATAAAGTTGGTTCATGCACATAACTCCACATCATGTGACAAAATTTTACATGCCTATTACAAACTTGGGGATGCATGGATGACTATTTCGTTTTGCAAAAGTCAATTGCAAGGAAACCCCACCTTCATTTGTTTGGCTGAGCCTCCTTCTGGGGAGCAGATATTGTGTGAATGACTGCTGTCATCAAAGGACCCTAAAATACTTCAGCCCCAGCAGGTGTTCCAGGGCTGGGCCTGGGGTCTGGATTCTGTGTATACTCTTCAGAAAGACATTTATGGGTTGCTTTGGAAGTTGATTGTAATGGGGAGAAGGAAATATTTGCTCAGCAGAAGTTTAAAAAAAAGTCCCTTCCCCCAGTGTACCCCTTATCCACACAGCCTGACCCCAGGATGGAGGATTAGAGCATTTCTTGAATTATAATGGATCTGTTTGCCTTCAGAGTCATGACCTGTTTCTTCTAATTAAGACAAACATTCTATTTCGGTACAACATGAAAAAGTGAGGAAAGTGAGAAGGTTTTGAAAAATGAAGCACTTTTGTAAATTACCTAATCCTATTTTTTTTCTTTCCCAGGTGTCACCAGCCATTCCTACTTGAAGCCTGACATGGCAAACACCATCTATTTGTCCCCTAATGACAGACTTAAATTATTTTTAAGGGCATCTCTATGATGAAAAGCCCAAGAAACAGCCATAAATTACCAGGCAGAGCCCTCTGTTTACAAATATCATAAATAATCATAAGCATTATATATAACCATAAATAAATATCACAAAGTTCACCCTTTTCCAGCAATCAGATAAAGCCAAATAAGAAGTTAAATGGCCCCATTTCTGCTGGTCCTCACCTGCCTGGTGAATGAGACCTTCCACTTCTCCTGCTGGAGTCTGGACACTCTCTCCAGGCTCCCTGAGAAAAATCAACTTGGTGTACAATCCCGTGCTAATGCTTGCACATTAAATGTTGGTAATCAAACCCCATTCATCACCCACCCAGAGCCTAATATTGATTTGCATCTTGGGATTTCTAGTATTTAAGAGCTCTGCTCTGACATCAGACAATGGAATCAGATCAGCTTCGCCATTCCCCAGCCAAGCCACTTAAAGTTACTAAAATTCTCTCAGCCTCCATTTCCCTGTGTATAAGTAGGAAAAATAACAGTGCCTCCCCCATAGGATTTAGTAAAGTTAGGTCATGTATATAAACCGCTTAGAACAGTGCTTGGCAGATAAGGACCAATCCAAAAACTGTTCACTGCTATTATTCCTCAAATGTATATCTTGCTCAAAATGAAGCTTGACCTCCTTTGCCTTGTTTTATGTAGCTTAGAAAACAAGTGAGAACAGAGAAGGACACACACACACACACACAGTGGAGAATGTATGCTAACAATGTAGTTCCAGGTAACATCTAGCTGGGAGCACCTATCTATCATGTTACAGCATATAGTCTGCATTTCCCCCAAAGAAGAGCCTGAGACAAAGGCTTACATGCAAGTTGTTTATCTGGGGATGTGATCTCAAGAGGCAGAAGTGGGAAGCAAGAGGAAAGAAAGAAGAAAGAGCCAACGCCCCTGTTATATGAGACTGGGTACTGGGTCCTGTGGGATCATGTGTGATGCCCATGTTGTCCACTAGGGAAGCATTGCTCCATCAGCTCCTATTGTCCATTGGTCAAGAGTTGGCCCATCCACATGCATGAGAGCCAAGCAATTCCTAAAGAACCCTGTGCTGCAGCAGTGGAAAAGATGCACAGTGAGGAGCATAGCACTATCCTGAGAGTGGCACCCATGAAATTGCTGGAAATCTGTACTGAACTGGTCACCACAGCAGTAAGTGGAATAAGAGATAAAGCCAAAATGCTATTAGGTTATAAAGAGCTTTCAACAAGAGATAACCAGAAGAGGATGAAATGTTCTTAAAGTAGACTTCCAAGAGATTGACTCCTTTCTGACAAATATACCATCTCCACTGTGTTTAAGTGCATGCTGTTAGATGATGGGAACTTGAGTACTTCTTGGCTCCTGACTCAAAATAACCACCTGAAGGTGTTCTTGCAAAGTTTACATCCCAACCTCACCAACTTCACTCTTCCTCACCCTCTATTTCCAAATCAGAGAATCTTATGGTTGACAGTTCCAACTACCTCCATCAGAAACATGGCTCCTTTCTGTAATGGCCATGACAAGAGGCAGCTAGTTCATGCTAGGACTCTCTCAGTGAAGGAAATTTCTGTTCCTCAGGATGTAGCTGATCCGTCTTCTCACAGCTCTATTAAAACATTATCTGGGGCTTCCCTGGTGGCACAGTGGTTGAGAGTCCGCCTGCCGATGCAGGGGACACGGGTTCGTGCCCCGGTCCAGGAGGATCCCACATACCGCGGAGTGGCTGGGCCTGTGAGCCATGGCCGCTGAGCCTGTGCGTCCGGAGTCTGTGCTCAGCAACGGGAGAGGCCACAACAGTGAGAGGCCCGAGTACCTCAAAAAAGAAAAAAAATTATCTGACTTTCAGCTATACAATTCAGATTGAACACACCTTAATCAATACTCTTTCCACAAAACAGCCCAGGTCTCTTTTGACTATCCTACATCAGAGAGTAGGAGCATTAACATAGTTCTAGGGTGAGACTGTAAATGGATACTGTTGTCCATTGCAAGTGAATAGCAGCTGTTTCTGATCCTTTTTGAGAAGACCAGAAAAGAATGCAATTGACAGATCAATGACCTCTCATACCTTGTACCCAAGGTTGTGTTGATCTGCTTCGGCAAAAAATACCACAGTAGGGACTTCCCTGGTGGCACAGTGGTTAAGAATATGCTTGCCAATGCAGGGGACATGGGTTTGAACCCTGGTCCAGGAAGATCCCACATGCTGTGGAACAACTAAGCCCATGCACCACAACTACTGAGCCCACAAGCCACAATTACTGAAGCCCACCCACCTACAGCCCGTACTCCACAATGAGAGAAGCCACTGCAATGAGAAGCCCACGCACTGCAACAAAGAGTAGCCCCTACTCACTGCAACTACAGAAAGCCCGCACTCAGCAATGAAGACCCAACACAGCCATAAATAAATAAATAAATAAATAAATAAATAAATAAATAAATAAATAAATAAATTTATTTTTTAAAAAGACCACAGTAGAAATCAGAGCTACTACTTGGGTGAGTTTGCAGTAGTCTACTACCGGTCTCCAGGATTTGTCTGGATTTCTCAGGTGTCAGTCTGATGAATTAAATGGGAATATGATGGGAAATATCTTGCATCTTTATATCTTGAAGACTGGCACTCATTTCTGCCAGTGCATCACTGGGCCTGGTCCGTTTTTCTTTATCACTTAGGATGACCAACTTATCTCAGTCTTCCTGGGCTTTCCAGGTTTGAAAACTGAATGTCCCACATAATGGGAACCCCCTGAGTCCCAAACAAACCAGGATAGTTGGTCACCCTAGTACTGCCTCCCTTTACCATCCGCAGAAAGAGATGAAAGCCTATTTATATGCTACCATGAAGGCCCTCTAGATTTCACACTTAGCTTTTAATTGCTGATTAATCATTTGCTTCTTATTATCTTTTTCCAGAACATCAGATAACAATAGACACACAGTTCCATCTTCTTATAGTTAATCCTGCCCCAGTATTTCTCAGCACCTGCATTCTTTTCCACCAGCACGCAATTCTAATTCACTGCCAGTGTCAGCCTGGGGAATGAAGCTTTTCATTCCTGAAGAAGGCAAGTACATCACAGCATCCACCACAGTGGGACAGGCATCAGTCATCAGATATAAAGGACTGGATTAACATTTCTTTGAAAGGAAGGAAGAAGGTTCACATAGCCACTAAATGGGAAGAAAGTTGTATTACTGTTTCATTTTTTGGAATACTAGAAAATGGAATGCTTGTTTCCTGGACAGAATCTGTGTCATTGTGTGTCCCTCCATGACTTTCTGGAGTTAGTCATTCAATGCTGATTTCTAATGACCAAAATCATTATCATAATCAGCACCCATAGCTCCTTGTTGGAACCCCTCTCAGCAAGTATCCACGTACTGACTTCAACAGTTCTCCTAAGATGTGAAACCTAAATGTAAAAGTCAGAAGCCAAAACCATTGCATTGTTATGTGTCACTTTGCCTATGAGGTAGACAGTCCCCTTTGCGATTTACATTGTGCTGAACAGGGCCAAAGAAATAATCTGAAGCCATGGGTGGGTGTCAAAATTGCATTAGCCTCATAAGAACACAATGCTAACAGTAAACACCTATTAGCTGTAATAAGTAATGACCATCCAATATACACCCAATTTCAAGTCAAATTTGTTAAAGCCTTCTGCTATGGGTCTATGGCCACCGATCAAAATGTACAACAGCTATTAAAGCTTTAATGGAATTTTCAAAAGGTCAAGTTTTCCTTGGCCTTCCTTATTGCCTGCCTCTGCCCCACTCCAAAGTTGGAATGATTTCTCCTGTCTAGAAAGCTTTGTTTTTTATTAAACATCTCTAGACAAAGAGTTTCCACAACTTCCCTTGGTAATCACTTCCCCTGTTCTTTAATCTTGAAGTTTAAGTGAAAAAAAAATTTAAGACATTTCCTTCTGTCAGACTGCCAATGAAAAAATATATGGGTTAGTCTGCTCTGGTCTGAGTTAAGTGTTCAGTAAATATGAAAATTCTTTTTCTCTTCCTCTTACCCCTTCAGACTCTTAGCAAGCAGTCACATTAGTATTCTACTAACCCTAGCAAAGTAAATAGCTGCTACTTTCCCTGATGTCTCTCCTAAATCAAGTGACTTATCATGGCTACACAAAAGAGCTGGGTTTCAACTCAGGAACCACAGAGGGATGGATCCATGCCAAAATCCCAATTCTCTTCCAGAAAGGGCTCTGGTAAAGAAGGGTCTCCCCCCAAAACAAATCCATTCATAAGTCCTAAATAGAGTCAACATTAAGTCCATAATTGAAGGATAGCCTTCTTTTTCAAAGCTGAGTGCAAGATAGAGGGTTTTTTTTTCCCTAATTAAACAGTTAGCTGACTTCTCTTCCATCTTTATCATGACAGATGGATGATTAAATATAAGATTTGGGATTTAATATTTATTTTAAACTGTACTATTTTATAACATTAAAAGGTATTCCAGTCATCACTATAATTACTAAACATGCAAAATAGATTATGATAATGCAAACTGAACTTGAATTTTAGAAGATAGAAGTGGAAGAAACAATCATTCTTAAGCATTTTTCAACACTCAAAAATAGGCTCTAAGATCATCTGTCTCTAAAGTCTACAAACACAAATGCTCACAGTAAGCAGGCAGGCAGCAAGGCCAGTAATGCAATCATGAGTGCTGAGGACTCTAACACTTGGAGCAAAGGCCCACATGAAAGAGGTAGTTGCTACCCAGAAACACAGGACCGTTTTCTTACCACGATGCCAGCCCAGTGTCTCCAGATCTTCTGATTTTCCCAGAGAAGCTGGAAATTCAGGTTTCATGTAAAATTTAATCATTGTTAAAACTCACAATTCTGGGAGCCAAACAAAACCCTTCTGAATGCCAGATTTAGCCATTAACCACCAGTGTGCAACCTCTCAACTAGAAATAGGTGAGATTCTGGTTATTAGGTAGAAGGTAGCTTAGTAGACACCCAAGATCCATCCCGACTCTGCAAAATACTGCTGAACAGTAAATCACCCCAAATTCAGTGGTATAAAACAACAAAGATTTTATTATGCTCAGGATTCTGTGGTCAGAAATTTGGACAGGGGCTTCCCTGGTGGCACAGTGGTTGAGAGTCCACCTGCTGATGCAGGGGATACGGGTTCGTGGCCCGGTCCTGGAGGATCCCACATGCCACAGAGTGGCTGGGCCCGTGAGCCATGGCCGCTGAGCCTGTGCGTCCGGAGCCTGTGCTCAGCAACGGGAGAGGCCACAACAGTGAGAGGCCCGCATACCGCAAAAAAAAAAAAAAGAAAAGAAAGAAAGAAATTTGGACAGGACCTGATGAGGATGATCTGCCCGTGCTTCTCAGTGTCTGAGCTTCAGCAGGGAAGATTCGAACTTTTGGAGGTAATTGAATGATGAGGACTGGAATCATCTAGAGCTTTAGTTGCATGTCTAGCACCTGGACTGGTATGTCTCAAAGTTTGGGCTTAGCCAGAACTGTCAACTATAGCTGTGATGCTTACAAATATGGCTACTCCATGTGTTTTGGACTTCTACCTAGCATGGTGGCATCTGAATAGAAGACTTCTTACCTGGTGGCTCAGGGTTCCAAATGTTCCAGCAAATAAAGCAGAAGCTCATGGCTTTCTGTGACCCAGCTTCAAAAGTCATATAGCATCACTTACGTTGTAGTCTACTGGTTGCAGCAGTCCAAGCCCACCCAGATTTAAAGGGAGGGCATGTAGACAAACGGCTCAATGTTAAAAAAGTCAAGATTTTGAAGCCATTTCTTTAAACCACCCCAGGTAGGAAAAGCTTATGTTTGATGCGGGAAAGATCTGTATTCAAATCCTAGCTCTACTTTTTACAGAGTAGCATTAAGCAAATCATTTAACATCATTGGTCCCCAATTTCCTCGGAAGATTAGAAATGTGTGCGAAGTCCATGATATATTGTGCATGCTCAGTGAATAGTAACTATTCCTTCCATTTTATTTATCTATTTTATATATAGTACTGTGTATCTGTTAATCCCATACTCTGTTTTATCCCTCCCCGACCCTTTCCCCTTTAGTGACCATATGTTTGTTTTCTATGTCTGTGAGTCCGTTTCTGTTTTGTAAACAAGTTCATCTGTATTATTTTTTTAGATTCCACATATAAGTGATGGCATATATTTGCCTTTCTCTATCTGACTTACTTCACTTAGTATGATAATCTCAAGATCTATCCATGTTGCTGAAATGGCATTATTTAATTCTTTTTTATGGCTGAGTAGTATTCGATTGTATATATATACCACATCTTCTTTATCCATTCATCTGTTGATGGACACTTAGGTTGCTTCCATGTCTTGGCTGTTGTAAATAGTGCTGCTATGAACATTGGGGTGCGTGCATCTTTTTGAATTAGAGTTTTTGTCTTTTCTGGGTATATGCCCAGCAGTGGGATTGCTAGATCATATGGCAACTCCATTTTTAGTTCTTTTTAGGAAGCTCCATACTGTTCTCCATAGTGGCTGCACAATTTCCATTCCCACCAACAGTGTAGGAGGGTTCCCTTTTCTCCACACTCTCTCTAGCATTTATTATTTGTAGATTTTTGATGATGGCCACTCTGACTGGTGTGAGGTGGTACCTCATTGTAGTTTTGATTTGCATTTCTCTAATAATTCATGATATTGAGCATCTTTTCATGTGCCTGTTGGCCACATGTACATCTGTTCTTTCCATTTTTATCATATTGTAGAGGGAGATGATATGGACTTTCTTAACTGGATTCCCTTTGTAGCTTTTCAGAATTTATTGCAGAGTCAGTGACTAATTTGACTGGCATTTTATTTACTGACAACACACCCTGAGTGCTTAAGAAAGGTAACCTGCAAACAAAATCATGACCCAACTAGAGTACAACAAAGCATTCTCATACCACTGTCATGATGGTCTATTTTGAGCAAGCAAACATCCTTTGAAAATGGCTGCTTGCTCTGGTGTCTCAAAAACAACCACCAGTCTGTAGGTTTTAGAAGGAGAGGACTCTAGAAATAGTGAGTGGTTGAGTAAAGATGGAAATGATCTTACAGTGCTTATCCGCCTTAAGTTGAAGGAGCCTCTTAGTATCTGCATGTGTCATAAATAATATAATCACCTCTGTGCAATTGGATAGTGCTAATGGAACCAGTGAGGCCCACAGTATATAATATTTATTTGAAAGAGAAAATGATTTCTTTTTCATTTTATTTCTGGTACAGCCATGCATTCGAGTAGCACAAGATGAGCCTTTCAATTACATGTTTAATTCATTCAGATGATTTGTGCACAGCAAGGAGATTTTAATCCCAGGGATTCTTAGTAAGAATGTCCTTAGGTTAGTATGTTCTCAAAGGCTTCTTAGATTGGATTCTACTTAATGCTATCTTGCAGACTAAGCTATAGAGTCAGAAAGCCCACCAAAGGCCCAACAAGTAAGAGCAAAACTTCCCTCTGCTACGTCAGTTCCTCAGAGATGGCTGCTCACACCTCCCAGGTCAGACCAGCTCGCAAGCTGAGCCTACACTAGGATCTAGTATCTCTCACATTTTTAAAAATAGTGGTACAGTTTTATTTGACCAATAAACAAATCCCGATTATAGTGAGAAAGTTCAACACAGCTTTATAAGTAATTGATTAATCTAGTATACCAAAAAAAAAATCAGTAAGCATGTGGAAGATTTGAATAATATGACTAGATAGATTTGATAGATTAATAGATTACATAGATCATTTGCAAAACAAGATTATGTTCTTATCCATAAGACAGATCTAACAAATTTCAAAGAATATCATGCAGAATATTTTTTCTGATTACAGTAAAATGCAACTAGAAATCAGTTTAAAGATGTTTTTACAGTCCACGTATCATAGGCGGTGTTTTTAAAGGTAAAATAGACTTTATTCTTTAATTTTTATTAATACTATAAAACCCTTTTAATCATGTAAGAAAGCATTTGTATCATTTTTTTAGATTCCACATATAAGTGATATCATATGATCACATTTGTAATTAAACAGTCTTTTGTGTCATCATTTGTAATTGTGTAGGCCCCACACTAGAATGTAAACCCCATATGGTCAGAGACCATGTCTTACTTATCTCCAGTGCCCAGCACAATGCCTGACTCATGGTAAGTGTTTGATACAATTTGGTGCATAGTTTGCAATACTGCACTGTTTATTCTGGAAAAATAAATTAGAGAATATACATAAGATATAATCTTATGGAGCAATTACCATTTATGATATAGATACATAGTTATTGATATGAAAAGGCATCCATGGATTTGTTTTCCAAAACTGGTTATAAAACAATATACATATTAGGTAGTAGTAGAATGTAGTGCTTAAAAGTAATAGATGAATGTGGGCAAGTGACTTACGCTCAATGAGCATCAAAAGAGGGACTAATAATATCTCAAGTGTGAAGGGCTGTTAGAAGGATGAGTGAGAAAATTGACTAGATAAAATAAAGTAAAAATAAAATAATAAAAAAATCTTAGCAATGTACCTGAGATATATACTAAGTGCATGATAAATATTAGTTGTATTGGAGATTACAACCTCAATTTATGGAGAAAGGTACTTTTCTGTGTGTATATAACACACAGAAAACAACAACAACAACTCAAAACTATTCACATCAAATTGTTAACATGAATACGTTGGTAGGATTTTAGATTTTTTTAATTTTCTTTTTTATTTTTGTCTATTCTGGACAATAAGGCTATTTTAATCTGGGGGTGGGGATAATATCTTAGTTTTCTTCTGTAACTCTAGCTGCCTGACCTTTATTACAAAGCAGAATATTTTGGAGGTGGCTTGTCCAGAAAAATGATCTCAAACTTATTTGAGTGAGGAGGACCAAATGAAGGTTTCAAATGGCTGACTGAAGAAAAGTGTTTGCCTGGTCACATTCTCCAAATTCCACGGACATGACAGAGGAAATGTGCAAACAAAATAAATTTTAGCAGAGCTGAAAAACCAAGAGTTGCCACTAGCAAATCAGAACCTTGAGAATCTTCTAGAAACAGCAGATGGAAACAGATCTAAAGAATCCAGATTTCCAGAAAGGAAATAATAAGTCCTCCAAGAAAGAACTCTAAAACAATCCAATGATCAGAGACAGTAGGGATAGAAGAAGGAATAGGTGATAGGCCTGGGCAATGTTTTAAGAATGGAGGAATGGTGTTCCTGCCCAGGTAGAGTGCCTGGTGCTGGCTTTGACCTCAAGTGCAGCTCTGCACTTTGGGAATTTTGACACAGGAGTCTCAGAGTAGACACTGGGGCTAGAACAAAGCAATTCCCTAAATATTTTGGGCTACCTCAAGGGAAGATCCTAACCTTCATCTGAAGACAAACTACTGGTTGCCCTAAAGGGACGTCTAGCCTACCAGGACCCATAACTGTTCTTCATTGCAGAACGAGCACCAACACCACCAACCAGAAGCGTAATGATCATCAAGAGAAACAGGGATTTCCATTTGCACTAGAAAAAAACATATCTGAGTTGTCAATTCTGTCTGTTTATATGCACTCATCTAAAAATATGAAGTGCCATGAAGTCTTGTCAAACATTCAATGGAAATCAATAGTTGACAGAGTGAAGGGAAGGTGAAAAGGAAAGAAGGAAGGAGGGAGGAAAGGAAAAGGGAAAAAAGAAAACAAATAATTTCAGCATGTCTGGAGGAATCTCTGAACTCCAGCATTTAAGAGAAAATTTTCAATAATCAATAGAGAGGGTAAAAAAAGGTTATGTTCAGAAGAACAAGAATCTGCCTGGCATAAGGCTTCTCCTCTGTAACTAAGCTCTAGAGCGCCATGGAGCAATGTCTTCAAAGTTCTCATGAAATACCATTAATTATGAACCAAGAATTCTCAAATTAACTATCATTTAAGTGTCAGGGCCAAATAAAGACATTTTCATACACATGAGTCCTCAGATGTTTTAAAATTCAGAAAGCTTTTCTGAACAGATTATATAAGTATAGACAATATTAAGATGGAAAATGAATCTAAGAAAGAGAAAGGATTGTTTTAAAAAATAGTGGTAGATAAAAATAAAGTATAGTTAATGCTAAGTACATTTAAATAGCATGGCTGTTAACCTTAAGCAATTTGTAAGACAGCAATGGAAGTCGCACCCCAGTTCTTAAATACCTGCCTTGGAAGTGGCACTCTAACTAGTGGCACTAGTTAAAGCCTGCTGGTCAGAACTAGTTTATAGCACATTTAACTGCAAGGGGCTAAGAAATCTGGGAGAGTGCATGAATATTATATTAAATGAATATGAAATGTCCTCAATAGTTCATAATGATTTTAACTTCCCAATGGACTATATCTTCCAACAACATGTTATGTCCCTCTTTAGCCATATAATGGCTTTCCTATTAGAATCTATTTTTCTAGAAATTAATATTGACCTCTCTATCTTTTTTTGGTTATAAGTTGTTTATTTTCAGTTTTTCTGTGTCATTTTTGTGTGTGTCTCTTGTGTACATCAAATAACTGAAATTTATTCTCTAACTCAATCTGTCTCTACATTTTTTTTTTTTTCTTTTTTGTGGTATGCAGGCCTCTCACTGTTGTGGCCTCCCCCGTTGCGGAGCACAGGCTCCGGACGTGCAGGCTCCGGATGCGCAGGCCCAGCGGCCACGGCTCACAGGCCCAGCCGCTCCGCGGCATATGGGATCCTCCCAGACCGGGGCACGAACCCGTATCCCCTGCATCGGCAGGCGGACTCTCAACCACTGCGCCACCAGGGAGGCCCTGTCTCTACATTTAATAGGCTATTTTAATATAACCACCTTTATTTTGTTACCTGATATTTGATAACTGATAACTGTTCCCATTCCTATTACCTTTTTTTTCTATGAGCTATCATTGCATTGTTTCTTCTTTTTCCTTCATCTTTAAGTTTTGCTGATTAAAGAAGTTTTTTGTTTCCTTTTTTGCTCTAGTGGTTTAAAAATAACATGTTCTATTTCCACTTTTCTCAAGATTAAATTTACACTGAACACATGTATTTAAAATGTTTTAATTATAAGCTTTATTAAAGGTTGAAAAATAATTTGTACGTACAAGCTCCTCTTGAAACAAGGCAAGATGCTTATCATGCTTCCATCCACTCTTTCCCTTTGCCTCCTCCTATGTTTGTTGAAAACATTTGAATTCTTGTTTCCTGTTTTTATTATTACTATGATTATTTTAAAGTTAGGCCTCTATTTACTAATAAACCATTTAAAATTGCCAAGTAGGTTTTGGCATTTAATGTAATGGCGTTAAAAAGTAGGGTTTATTCAGGGAATATAATGAGGGTTCAAATTTAGGACATTTACTATTGCAACTCACTATATTTACTTAGTAAATAAATGTCCCTTAATTTGATAACAGGAGTTACAGAAAACATCATACTTTAGGGTGAAATAGTAGAGGCATTTGATTAAAACTCAAAACAGGGAAAGATGCTATACAACATTATTCTGGAAGTTTCAATAAATACAATTAGATAAGGAAGGTGGATAAAACTCATAAGTAGAAGGTGGGAGGGAGATGCAAGAGGGAGGAGATATGGGGATATAAGTATATGTATAGCTGATTCACTTTGTTATAAAGCAGAAACTAACACACCATTGTAAAGCAATTATACTCCAATAAAGATGTTTTTAAAAAAAAACTCATAAGTATTGGAGAAAAAGAGACAGAACAGCCATTATTGTCAGTTGACATGATTATCTATTTTTTTAAATAAATAAACCAAAAAACATAGAGAACTAATAAGAAGGCTCAGTAAGGCAGCCAATTATAAGATTAACATTTAAAAAAATCAGTAGCTTTGTACTTCAAAAAATCAATCTAATAGAAATTGCAATGAAATTTTAAAATCCCCAGAGGAAAAAAAACTATGAAATACCTAGAAATAACCAAATAAAAAGATGCACAAACTTTGTGAAGAAAACTATTTTACTGAGGTACTAAAAAAAATTTTTCCAGATCAATGGGGAGACTAAATTTTGTAAAATATCAATTCTCCCATAATTAATTTATAAACTCAGAGACATGCCAGTCAGAACATCAACAGGGTTTTCAATGGAACTTGAAAAGGTGAATCTAAAATTCACAAGTGCGCAAAAAATGGCCAAGGTGAGAAATGTCGGTATTTTATAGGGTGCTATTCACATAATACTAAACAATGAAATAGAATACACAGGTTCAAAACCAAATGCAAATTTAGTATATGACCACAAAAGGGTGAACTAGATAATAGATGATATTGGGACAAATGGTTATCCAATTGGGAAAAAGCTATAAAATTGGATTCTTACCTTACACTATATGCAAGAATAAATCCTGGTTAGATTAAAAATCTTAATATTAAAAAGTTACTAGAAGAAAGTTTGAGATAAGAACTTTATAATCTTGGGGAATGTTTTCCTAAGCAAAACATAAAATGTATGAATCATAAAAGGAAAAGTTACTGATTTGACGACTCACAAATTTAAAGCATCTCTAAGGCAAACAACACCATAAACGCACTTCAAAGAAAAGGAATAAACCAAGAAGAAAGATTTGCACCATAATAAAGTCACTATCCATTCATAAAGAGTGCCCACAAATCGGTAAGAACAATTTTCTAAAAAGGAAACCAGGTATGATTAGGTAATTAACAGAAGAAACACACATGGCAAATAAGAAAGGATATTCAACCTCACTAGGAATCACAGAAGTGAATATTAAAGCAATATAATGAAACACTTTTTTCTCTCAGAATGGCAAAATTTTTAAAGATTGATTGTATTTATTTATGCAAAGAATGTGATAAAATGGATAAACATACATTGTGGTGGGAATGCAACTCAGCGTAGGCTTCTTGGTGGCCACCTTGACAGTATGTAGCCAAACTTGCAGACCCTGGCCACAGGGGTGGCTTAGGTGTTTTGCCCACCCCTCTGCTGGTGTTGTGTGCAAGGGCATGTTCAGTAAGTCCCCTGCTTTTGCTCCCAACGCCCTGTTTTTGCTCCAGGCTCTTCAAAAGCGGCAGTTGGGGTTTTTGATCTCTTTGTATCTTTTGTCCAGAATTTGCCTCAACTGCGCATGCATGCAGTTATTTTTAGTCCCACACAGTTTCTTTGTATTTTGTTGCTCAAGGATAGGTGTGTCCAGGTACAAGCACTGCAGTACCACAGCAAAAGTTTCCGGGTCCCAGCCTGTCTCACTGGGAGCAAATAATCTCCAGTTGATCTGCCTTTCTCAATAAAACCACTCCTGTCACACCAATCACCCTTGGTTCTTTTTTGTTTTGCTTTCATATTTACATATCTTCCTCACCTGATTTACCATGTATAAATATAACATCTCTAAGAATATATATATAAAATATGCACAACTTTAAAACTGAAATGAAAATGCTGGAGAGGATGTGGAGAAGAGGGAACCCTTCTACATTGTTGGTGGGAATGTAAATTGGTCCAGCCACTATGGAAAGCAGTATGGAGGTTCCTTAAAAAACTAAAAATAGAGCTGCCACATGATCCAGCAATCCCACTACTGGGCATATATCAGGAGAAAACACTAATTTGAAAAGATACATGCATGGGATTGAGATATATACACTACTAGATATAAAATAGATAACTAATAAGGACCTACTGTATAGCACAGGGAACTCTACTCAATACTCTGTAATGATCTATATGGGAAGAGAATCTAAAAAAGAGTGGATATATGTATATGTATAACTGATTCACTTTGTTGTACACCTGAAACTAACACAACATTGTAAATCAACTATACTCCAATAAAAATTATTTTAAAAAAAAAGAAAAGAGACATGCACCCCATTGTTCATAGAAGCACTATTTACAATAGCCAAGACATGGAAGCAACCTAAATGTCCATCAACAGATGAATAGATAAAGAAGATGTGATATATACACACACATACAATGGAATATTACTCAGCCATAAATATGAATGAAATAAGCCATTTGCAGCAACATGGATGGACCTAGAGATTATCATACTAAGTGAAGTAAGTCAGAAAAAGAAAGAAAAATACATTATATGTGGAATCTAAAATATGATACAGGGGCTTCCCTGGTAGTGCAATGGTTAAGAATCCGCCTGCCAATGCAGGGCACACAGCTTCAAGCCCTGGTCTGGAAAGATCCCAGGTGCCGTGGAGTATCTAAGCCCACACACCACAACTACTGAAGCCCGTGCGCCTAGAGCCTGTGATCTGCAACAAGAGAAGCCACCACAAGGAGAAGCCTGCGCACCGCAACGAACAGTAGCCCCCACTCGCCGCAACTAAAGAAAGCCTGCACGCAGCAACGAAGACCCAGCACAGCCAAAAATAAAATAGTAAATTAAAAAATAATAATAAAATAAAATATGATACAAATGAACTTATTTACAAAATAGAAACAGACTCACAGACATAGAAAACAAACTGATGGTTACCAAAGAGGAAAGGGGGGGATAAATTAGGAGTTTGGGATTGACAGATATAAACTACTATATATAAAATAGATAAACAACAAGCATCTACTGTATAGCACATGGAACTATATTTAATATCCTGTAATAAATCATAATAGAAAAGAATATGAAAATGTATGTATGTATATATACATGAATCACTTTGCTGTATACCAAAAACTAACACAACACTGTAAATCAACTATACTTCAACAAAAAATAAAATAAAATAATAAAACTAATGATAAAACAAATATCCACATAACCTCTGTCGTGTCTCCACACGCCCACCTCCCCATCTCATGACAGTATTGCTCTTCCAACTAATCAGTGTTAACTAATATCCTGATTTTTTGGTCTTTCGTAATTTTCTTGTTTTTCTTTACACTTTTACCAAATATGTAGAATTATCTTTTAAACGAACAATTTTTTTCATAAAGTTCCTATGAGGATTAAATGAGATAATGCTTAAAATCCTTAGCACAATGTCTGACACATATCAAGTATTCAAAAATGTCATCTATTGTCATGTACTCAAAAATGTCATCTATTGTCATGATTCTTTTAAATTTCCATTAATATAATGCAGAAGATCTTTCATTTATTCAGTAATTCATCTCATTCATTTCTTAATCACCTAATATGGGTCATCTCATCTCTACAATGGTAGATGCTATAAAGACATACAGTTTGGGGCGGGGTTTTTTTCATCTTTTTACCTTTTATTTTTAAATAATTATAGATTCATGAGAACTTGTAAAAAAGAGTACAGGGAGGTTCTGTGTACCCATCACCCAGCTTCTACAGACATCTTATATATCTATAGTACATTTTCAAAACCAGGAAATCAACATTGGGACGACACAATTAACAGGACAACAGACTTCCTTCAAATTTCATCAGTTTTTGTGTGGACTCTTTTTTTTTTTTTGGTATGTATATTCTTGTATAATCCTGTGACATTTTATTCCATGTGTAGACCTGTGTAACCACCACCCCTATCAAGATATAAACCTGTTCTGTCACTACAAAGGAATTCTCTATGCAATGCCTTTAAAGTCACACCCTTCCTCCCTTACCTAATCCCTGGCAACCACTGATCTGCTCCCCATCTCTATAATTTTGTCATTTTGAGAATGTTATGTAAATGGACTCATACAATATGTAACCTTTTGAAATAAGCTATGCAGTTTTACACTCATGGGAAATTGGCCTTACATCCTGACTCTGGATTTCTTGGCTGGGGAGAATTCCTTGACTAGATTTTTACTGAGGAGAATTAATTCCATCTTCAGGTCATGTAGAGTGGTTCAGTGTCTGGGAAATCTGAGAATCTGATGAAACCCTAAAGATAAAGAATTTAACCATTAATTAGAATTCACCAGGACACTGGAAGGTGCCCATGAAGGATCCAGAATGGAAGAGAGGGAGAAAGAGCAGAAAACAACCCTGGAACTAGACCCTCTAGGATGTTTGAGGGCCCTGATGTGAACTCCATAATTAATGGCAAGCCTGTTCAGTTGCTGCCCGTGCTGAAAACTAACGAACTTGGAAGAGGTTTGTCTATAAATGTCAGAAATGAGTTTCAAAGACTTTCATCAATCCTTCACCCCCAACTGACCAAAAAAGGGGATTGTTTGCAAATTGCACAGCAGGCCAGGAAAACAGTCTGAAAACCCTTTTAATCAGATATTTTGGAAGGCGCTTGTCTAAAAACCACCTTTGCCAAGTTTCCAGGCCACTCCTTTGTAAGCTCATTTTTGAAGACATGTCACAAAGCAGGAACTGAAACGAGAAACATGTTTTATTTTGTGATACAATGAAGTCCTTTGTCCAACAAATAGATGTGATAATATCTCTGTGTTGGATCCACAAAACCGTTCTCCAAAGTGATTGTGGCTGCTTTTTAAATTTTTGCACCTTCCGTCTGGTTGAGAGCACCGAAAGAATGGTGCTAAAAGCCTCTTTTCAGACACTTCAGGGGCATTCTTTTGTTTGAATTTACTTCCCCTTTCCCAGCCGGTCCCTGGCACCAAACACAGCCTTACAGATCGGCTGAGACTGGCAGGCGGGATGAAGTCAGCAGGGGCCATGCCAAGTTCCTCTTCCAGGCTCTGCTCACCCAGGCCCTGCTAGCTACCCTCTCTCCACATAGACAGGGTGGCCTGGCTGCTCTCAGAAACAGAACCTGGTACACATGCCAAGTGGCTCCTGGGGACAGTTACAGCACAGCCCGTCCCCACTTTGATTTTTACCTAGACTGTGTCAGAGTGGAACACTTTGCAACTTACCACCTTTTCTCTTTACTTAATATTATAAGCTCTGTCTGATTCTGCAACTGATTCCTGGAAGGGAGTTCCAAATGAAGACACATTTCCGTAAGCCAATGACACCCAAAATTACTTTATAGAACAAACCATTTACTGTCTCCGACTGGATTTCAGAGATCACTCAAGAGAGTGCTACAGTTTTCTAAAACACACAAAAGCATGTGAAAATGTAAAGACATGAACTCCAGTGGTGTTTCCCAGTTGCAGGTCATGGATTTTTAGGCAGTACAACTTCGAATTAGCTCAGCTGTGTGGTTTAGAACACTGGTTCTCAACTGGGACAATTTTGCCCCCCAAGGGCCATTTGGCAATGTCTAGAGACATCGCTGGTTGTCACAACTGGGTGGGGAGTGCTTCTGGCACCTGGTGGGTAGAGGCCAGGGATCCTGCTAACCATCCTGCAGTGTATAAGACAGCCTTCCCTGCAAAGGCTTCCTGGTCCTAAATGTCAATAGTGCTGAAGCTGAGAAACCCGGGTTAAAGGAAAGCACGGGGCCTTTGAAGTCAGGTATCCTGGATTTGAATCCTACCTTCATCTTCAACCTAACCTATCCAAGCTTTGATTCCTCTTCTTTAAACTTGAAATGATCCTACTTGCCTTACTGAACAGTTGGGAGGATCAAACGAGATCAGAACCTGTAAAGAGCCTACTGCTTAGTATTCATTGGGCATTCAGTAAAAGAGCAGATTCCTTCCCTTTCATTCCTTGCCTTACACTCCCTCCTTTGAGACCCCCAAGTCGCCTCTCCTTCACTGCTGAGTCAGCTGTCACAGTAAATGCCTGCGTGTGCTTCCCCTGTGAGCAGTGACTGTCTGGTCTGATGGGCTGGCTACCACCCAGCCCTGATTCTCCCATCACAGGTGTGATGACAAGATCCAGAGCACCCCAAGCCCTGGCCACAGAGTGTTTCAGAGGAGGGACCACAGCCCAAATCTGACCAATCATAGTCATCCAAGGACTGGAACCAGAGCTTTCAGGAAACACACATCCTCTTTTTTCTCTGAGATTGATCAGAAAATGTGAGAGCAAAATAAATCTGGAGTTGAGCTGCCCAGAGCTAGCTATCTTTGCTACAAGCAGAAAAGAATTAAATCAAGAATGAATCAATGTAGGGGACTTCCCTGGTGGCGCAGTTGTTAAGACTCCACACTCCCAGTGCAGCGGGCCTGGGTTCGATCCCTGATCTGGGAACTAGATCCCACATGCATGCCACAACTGAGCCCACCTGCCGCAACTAAGACCCGACACAACCAAATAAATAAATATTAAAAAAAAAAAAAAGATCTCCCTCTGCCTTCCTCCAAAAAAAAAAAAAAAAAAAAGAATGAATCAAAGTGTAGAAATTAGAGACAATAGAAGGCAGGGAGAAGGCAAGATGGGGTTCCAGTGATAACCTTTCAGTGACCTTGTAGCTTACATTAGTTTGAGTTAGGTTTCTGTCACTTGCAACTTAGAGGTTTCTGACTAATAGAACTGAGTAGGGGTTAGAAAACACAGGATGTCAGGATACCAACCAACCCACAAATATCTACTGGGTGCCATGCCAGGCCCTGAGAATGTCAAAAGGTATAGTTCCTGCCCTCAAGATGTTTCCATTATAGTTGGGTGGACAAACACACAGCAAAAGGTTAGCATTACAAGGTTGTGTAAATGCTAAGAGAATCAGAGCCATATGGCTGATAAATCGGGGGAGGGGACATTTTTCTGCATTGGAAAGAACAGGGACCATTTTTATGATTTAGCTGGCACTGTTCCCTAACTGCCTGAGCTAAGAAGCTGCCCTTTCATTATCCCAGTATATTTATGTTCAGAACTGGGGAGCACCTTATACCTCCAAGGGGCTCAGCTCTTGCTGAGCTGTCACCACCCCTAGTCTGGTGCCAAGACCTCTCTTTATTGGCCCAAGGCCCACCATCCCCTGGGTACTGTCCACTATTCTCATCTATCAGCTCCCGACATACACCCCCCTCTCCATAACCTGTCCTCTGCATTATTAATATCCCCGGGATGCTCTGTATTTCCTTGCCCCACGCCCAAGCCCCTGTTCCTCCCCTCTTTATCAAACCCTTCCACTGTGGTTTCTGAAGCTCTTACATCAAGATCAGCAAATGTTCACATTTCGTTTTGTCTCAGAAAGTTCCTTCCACCCCTTTTCTATATTGAGCTGTCCACTGAGCACAACCACATGAGAATCTTTATCTTCTCATTCCCCTCACATCTCATTGTCAGAAGGTAACCTTATTCCCAATGCCACTTCTAGGCAGTTACTGCTCTGGCCTCCAGCCGAGATCCCTGCTCCTTTGAGGACAAGGCCTTCTCACCCTGCCACCTCCTCCCCTTTACTCGCATCTACACATCTGGCTCACAGTATCCTTCTTCGCCCAATTATTGCCATCTTTCCTGGTGAGTTCAACACCCATGTGTAATTTTCATCCAACATCCTGTGTTTTCATCCCCTGGTGCAGTTGCCACATTGCCCAACTCCAGGGGCATAATGAACACTGTAGCCTACGGGCATGGTGCCCCCTGGAGTTGATAATTGCACACTCTGCACAGCCCTATGCAGCATCCCAGTGTCTTGCTATCATTTCCAGTCACCTTCTCTTCTCCCCAGCTCAGCCAGAACCTCCCTCAATCACACCTTGAACTCTGCATTACTCCAAATTATTAATTCAAACATTCCA
This sequence comes from Mesoplodon densirostris, assembly GCF_025265405.1. Classification (NCBI taxonomy): domain Eukaryota; kingdom Metazoa; phylum Chordata; class Mammalia; order Artiodactyla; family Ziphiidae; genus Mesoplodon; species Mesoplodon densirostris. The sequence goes on from NC_082674.1 coordinate 57,941,110, forward strand.
ATCCCTTCAAGTTACTTGCTCAAGTATCCCCACAATAACAGTCCTTCCCTATGGAAGACTGGAGAATACCCTTTCTGTCAATTCTCTCTGCTTTCATTTCTTTCTTAGTTTATCCTGGAATTCATAGTCTATCATTATAATTAATCCCTGGTAAACTCTCCCAGTCCTTTGCTGCCTTCATTCCATTCCACCTGTCTGGCAGAACCCCAGCCCTGAATGAACCAAATCACCCACCATCCCTAACCATCTGCATCCTGGAAGCAATACTTCCTGAGAAAATCACAAAACAGGAGAGGTAGGTATCACACAAGTCATGACACTTCCCTCTCCCTCATCGGCCACATCCCCTAAATCACCAAGTCCTGTTGAGTCTTCCTTCTTAGTACCTCTTGGGTACACACTCTTCTAACTCAATGCCTCTACTGAAGTCTACACAGCATCAGCACCCAAACAGACCACTGAAATAGTACACAGTGAGTTTTTTTTTAAAACATAAATATCATGTCATTCCTTTGTCACTGCCTAAACCTCTTCAATGATATACACTTGTTATTAGAATAAAATCAGATATTCTTATCACAGCCTACACAGCATTGTATGACCTGCCTCTGCTTGTGTATCTACTCAGGTCTCATGCTCCCCTCTCTCTGTGTAGTCCTTTAAACCAGCCACATTGACCTTCTTTCTGTTCCTCAAATTTGCCGTGCTCCTTTTAACCCCCAAGCCTTCCCTCAAGCTGTTCCCTCTGTCTACACGGGAACAAAGCCAAGAATCCCCAGAATGATGCTGGAGAGTGATTCCAAGATGGCATCTGGGCAGCTGGTCTGGAGAGCAGCCTGTCCAGATTAGAGCATGTCAGAAATTTTTTTCGGAGACTTCCATTTGTTGTATGTTGGTCATTCTGAGTACTTCTCTCATTTTCTTTCTTTTTCTCCTCTCTTTTCTATTTCCTTGTCTTTTTCTTCTATCTTCTGGAAGATTTCCTCAAATTTACCATTCTAGTAAAGTTTTTATTTCTGCTATAATATTTTTATTTCTAAAGCCGTTTTCTGGTTTTCTAGATGTTCCTTTTTATAGTAACCTGTTCTCATTTCATGGTCACGTAAAAGAATGTTGAATAGCCATTATGGAATAATCTTTCTCTCTCACTCTGGCAGGGTCACCATCTTATTCATTTCGGGGTATACAATACATAACACAGGGCCTGGACAAATTTCAGTTAAATTATTGAATATCCATATGTAGATGAATTGAAAGAACAGCAGAATAAATAGAGAGAGATCCAAGCTTAATTATTTACCAGCTGTGAGGATCTTAAGCAAGTCATTTTTTTCTCTTCAAGTCACAGTTTCTTCATCAATGAAATGGAGATACTATACTCTGCCCTGGCTAACTCCCAGGGCTACTGTAAACATAAGTGAGGTCCTCGAATCAACAATTAGGCAAAAATCTCAAGGAAATTACTCTTGGGAAAACTCTTAAAACATTCACTTAACATATCATACATGGTCTTATGTATGTAGATATGAACAGTTATTCTTTGCACACTAAGAGTTGAAAAACAGCTAAATTTAAGAAAATAAAAGCAAAGTTTATATGTAGATGAAGGCGTGAGTTTTCATGAGTATTTATAGTAATCTGCTTTTTAGATACTATCAAATCTCTAGGTCAGGTTTTCTCATTTCTATTGACATTTGGGACCAGATAATGCTTTGTTGTGGGGTTCTGTCCTGTGCATTGTAGAACATTTAGCAGCAACCTGACCTCTGCCCACTAGATGCCCATAGAAACCTCCCTTTCTTCCCCCTCCCCTGTCCCCACAGTTGTGACATCCAAAACCGTCTCCAGACATTGCCAAACGTCCCCCAGGACGGTACAAAATCACCCCAACTAAGAATTGAGTACTGTTGCCCTAGGGTAAATGAGAATTAGGTTTCCTAAAGCTTTCCTGCTTGCCTGCGGTATTTACTCCATTCTTCCTTAAAATTAAGTCTCTGAAACTTTATTACATGTTAATATATCTGTTTTCTGTTCTGATGATTAAATGATAAAATGTATGTAAAAACACCCAGCATAGGGCTTCCCTGGTGGCGCAGTGGTGGAGAGTCCACCTGCCGATGCGGGGGACACGGGTTCGTGCCCCGGTCCGGGAAGATCCCACATGCCGCGGAGCAGCTGGGCCCGTGAGCCATGGCCGTTGAGCTTGCACGTCCGGAGCCTGTGCTCTGCAACGGAAGAGGCCACAACACTGAGAGGCCCGCATATCGAAAAAAAAAAAGTGGAGTGGAATTCCACTGCCTTTGGATGTGGGCCAGCTTAGCAACTCGCGTCTAATAAACAGAAGGCAGTGGAAGTGATGCAGCATATCTTCCAAGACAGGGTCACAAATGGTGATATAGCTTCTCCCTGGAACTCCCTCTCCCTCTCTTTTTAAATTTTATTTTATTGTGATAAACAACACGAGATCTACCCTCTTAAGAAAACATTAAGTGTACAGTGTAGTATTGTTGACCATAGCCTAGCTCTCTCTTAGAATGTAGACCTTGGGATGCTGAGCTGACATATAAGAAGGCTGGCTACACTGAAGCCACCAAGCTGGATGGGACACATGGAAACAGAAAGATGCCCAAGGAACTCCAACTGTGCTAGCCCCCGCTGTTTTAATCTTCCCAGGATTAATCCCCAGATATCGGAGTGAATGATCTTCAGATGATTCTAACCCCAGCCTTCAAACTACCCCAGTTGACTTCCCAACTGTCCCCATTACCCAAATTTATAAGCAAAATAAATATTATTGTTTCAAGCCACTGAAGTTTGAGTGGTTCATCATGAAGCATTAGATAACAGGAAGAGATTTGGATCCACAGGTGAAGAGCTATGGAATACCCAACTAAACATATTCCCCATTTTGAATACATCCCTGAAGCTGCAGGATGAATGGTTAAGGTCACTCTAATTGCACCATTTCACTTTGCTGGTTCCCTCCCTGAGCTTTAGAAAGAAGTGGTGCTACTTTGATGACAAAGACCATCCAGAAAATCACTGGGTTAACGTATTACTAACCTCCACATTCCAGATCTAGGGGAATTTATATTTTTACTTTCCAACCTACACTTTTTTGCTAGATATTTTCAACTAATGGTTTCAATGTTGTTAATGATGAAATGTGGCTTTTTGCTAGGCAGAAGTGGAATATTTGTCCTTTACTCCTTACCAATTGAACTTCAGAGATAATCTCATTAAAGTCTTCTAAGAAATTCAGCACAGCAACCAGACTCGTTTTTGTTTAAAATTATAGGTGCCCAAACGCAGAGACCATTGTCCGCTTTGAGTCCCACTAGGATGGAAATGGCTTCCTGTACTGGGAAGTCTCTCCCATCTGCCCTGATACGTTCAGTGGATCCCTTTGCCTTCTTCTGGCTGCATTTCTTTCCTAGTTTGGTGTTTAAAAATCAACTTCTTTGACCTTCACAAACAACTTACCAGGAACTGAACAAAGACAACTTAAAAACATAAACTAATGTCAGATGTTAGAGCGTTGCAAAAATCCAGGAAAATTGGAATATTGCATTTTAACCAGTTGGCAGGTAGTCCATGATCATGATGAATTTCTTACTCTGGTTGACACATTTTCAAATGTTAATGTCCTCTTGAGGAATAAACTTTGTTCTAATGATTGAAGTAATGGCTTCAAAGGTGAGCTTCCACTTATTATGGTTTCAAACCTTGGCACTGTGCACCGAGAGGTGTTAGGTTATGTGCTCGACAGAGAAATAATTACGACCACATAATGAAAAGGAAAAGGCTTTGAGAGAGGGATTATGGAGGGGACCTGGGTCATGGGGGAAGGAGACTCCATCAGCAGGATGAAACGGCCCTTAATCAAGTGCAACATGATGTGAAAGACACAATATCAAGTTTCCTCCAAACTGCGCAATTCACACCCACCAGGGCTCCGGTTTGTGGATGCATTTTCTTCCTCTAACCTGAAAGGGGAGAGAGTCCGAGAGATTTTTTTTCTATCAAAACTCAACTTTCTTTCCACTTAATGCTGAGTCAAAAAAGGCAGGAAACTCGAGAGTAACAGGGTGAGTTCCCAGTTTTTTCATCTCTCCAGGAGGAATGCAGGGCAGACAGCCTCCTGGTGACCAAACACACTTCCAGCTGCAGGCCGACTGGTAGAATTCATTTGAGAACAAATAAAGAGCAACTGTCAGCAACAGGAGAGAAGAATGGGAAATATTATCCGGAAAGGAATTATTGGTCTCCTATGGCACTGCTTCTTTCCTTGAAGCCATGGCCGATAAAAGCTTCTCATTCTCTTAAATCCGTCCTGAGCTACCTTCCAAGGAAAACTTGCAAAATGCTTCAGCACAGAAATTCCATCACACATGGAGTCCATGGTTAGCTGGACCTTTAATACTGAAGCCAATACAGAGACTCTCCTCGCTTCTCCTGAGAGAAATATATTGTGAATCATATAGGTGCAAAAATTCAGCTGAGTGACACTAAGAAGGAAAGTGAGGGAAAACAGGTTACTGCCCCCCCAACTTTGTCTTGTCCTGAGCGAAGGCAGCCCTCCAACAGGCAGTATGCCTCAGTCTTCTATGCTATGCAACAAATCACCACACACTTAGTGGCTTCAAACCACACCCATTTATTATCTGACTGTTCCATGGGTCAGGAGCCTGGGCATGGCTTAACTATGTTCTCTGCCCAGGATCTCACAAGGTTGCATTTTCATCTGGACCTCAGGGTTCCTGTCCAAGCTCACTGGTTGTTGGCAGAATTTAGCCCCCTGCATTTGTAGAACTGAGGCTCTCAGCTTCTAAAGACCTGCTAGTCCTGCTGCATGGCCCTCTGGTAACATGGTAGTTTGCTTGTTCAAGGCTAAATGAATCTACTCAGGTTACCATAATAAAATATCACAGACCGGGTGGCTTAAACAACAGAAAGTTATTTTCTCACAGTGCTGGAGGTCCGAGATCAGGGTGCCAGCATGGTCGGGTTCTGGTGAGAGCTCTCCAGCTGGGGTGCAGACAGCCACCTCCTCACTGTGGCCTCATGTGACCTTTGCACATGCATGTGCTCGGGGTCGGGGGTGGGAGGGAGAGAGACAGAGAGACAGAGAGAAAGCTCTCTGGTGCCTCTACTTATAAGGGCACTAATCTCATCATGAGGGCCCCACCCTCACAACCTCATCTAACCCTAATTACCTCCCAAAGACCCTAGCTCTAAAACCATCATATTAAGGGTCAAGGCTTCAACATATGACTGGGGAGAGGGTTGAGGCACAAGCATTCAGTCCATAACAAAGGGCAACAGGAGAGTGTCTCTAACATCTTCCATCTCTGACCTCCAGACCTCCTTTTAAAGTGTTCACTTGGTTAGGTCAGGCCCACCCAGGATCATCTCCCCTTTGATAATGTAAAGTCAGCTGATTAAGGGCCTTAATTAAATCTACAAAACCCATTCACCTTTGCCATATGACATAAACTAACCACAGGAGTGAAATCTCATCATGTTCACACACTCACATGGGGGCAGGGGGAGAGGGATTATACAGGCTGTGTACTCCAGGAGGTGGGTATTTTGAGAGCCGTCTCCAAACTCTGCTTACCATGCCCTATCATTGACTCTGGGCTGTCCTTTCTCTCATAACACTTTACCCCTCAGGGCCCTCATCTGTCACTCTCACTACCACACACACACATGCATGCACATTCACTACTTTTCACAGGTACCTACAAGTTAGCTGCAGGCATTTGGCCATTACCAGTGGCCTCCCCATGTCCTCCTTTCCTGTGCCCAGATCCATCTTGACCTAAAAGTGCTAACCGGGACTTCCCTGGTGGTCCAGTGGTTAAGACTCCACACTCCCAGTTCCAGGGGCCTGGGTTCAATCCCTGGTCAGGGAATTAGATCCCACATGCTGCAACTAAAAGATCCCCATGCTGCAACTAAAAGATCCCCATGCTGCAACTAATGATCCTGAATGCCGCAACTAAAATATCCCACACGTGGCAACGAAGATCCCACATGCCACAACTAAGACCCGGCACAGCCAAATAAATAAATAGATATTTTTTAAATGTTATAAACATAAATAAATAAAAGGGCTAGCCTATTGGAGCATAGAGGGAGGCTCTGAGAAGGGAATTTTTTTCTTTCTACCTATTGACTTAAGTCTTTTCTCTAAAGACATTTACGAAGCATTATTAGTTACAGTGACAAGTAGCTCTGAGCTTTTAAAGGGCTTACCAAGAAGGTTTGAGATCGAGAAAAAAACAAATTCATCATCTCCAAAATATGAAACTCAGTATAATTTAATTAAATGCTTATAAAACATTTTATCAGAATAGAAAACATACTGTTATATGTAAATTTATTTAATGGGGATGTGAGAATATTATAATATGTTCACTATGATGAAGCATGGGACTCCAAAAAGAAAGGTATCAAGGATTTATGAAGGATGCAAACAACTTAGTGAGACCCATTTACCCACTGGTACTAGAACGTTTAGGTGGTGTTAGAGAAGGAAAATCTCAAAATGACACTTACTTTACCATCCTTTCTACTTTTAAGGTAGGTATTCTGGCCGTCAAGCTTACTCAATTCTATTTCCTTGTGAAATAGAAAAAAAAATAGACAATATTTTTATTTCACATATTGGGAAAGAATCATAAAGTACTTACCTAAGGCCACAGTAGAATTATGTCAAAGAACATGGTCTAGAGGACTTCCCTGATGGTCCAGTGGTTAAGACTTCGCCTTCCAATGAAGGGGGCGCAGGTTTGATCCCTGGTCAGGGTGCTAAGATCCCACTTGCCTTGTGGCTAAAAAACCAAAGCATAAAACAGAAGCAACATTGTAACAAATTCAATAAAGACTTTTAAAATGGTCCACATTAAAAAAAAAAAAAAAGAACACTGTCTACCCCTAAACTATAGAATCACAGATTCTGAGCTTTGAACCACTGAGAGCCATCACCTGACAGATGCAGAGAAAATGTGATCCGCCCAGCACCACACTCACCAGCGAGAGCCCAGTGGAGATAGGAATCAGGGCTGGCTGACTCCTCACCCAGAGGTCTTTCCAACACGATGTGCTTTTTCCTTTATCTCTTAATACTAGACTCATGTTCTTTCAGTCCATCATTGTTTCTCCGACTAGACCTCACACATATGCAGGGAGATTTTCAGTTTTAACTCCCTTCCTCCCAAGCCTCACCTAGAATTCTGAGAATAAACCATAAGAAGAATCCTTGTATCTTGGTACTAGGATACCTCTCAGGGATCATCTAATCCATCCTCTTCTTCAGGCTGGATATCCCTTTCACAATATCCCTTCCATGAGGTCAACAGGCCTCTTCTTGAATACCTCCAGTGTTGGGGATCTCACTACCAAAGACAAGGACAAGTCCATCCTGAGCGGCCTTAACTGCTGAGATGCTTGGTCTCCATCGAATTTCACATGTGGTCTTCCAGAGGTACATGGAAAAGTGTAAGTCATTTCAGAGGCCATGATTTCTCATACTTGAAGACGATTCACTTTCTTCTAATCACTTCCCCCAGCGTTTCTCAGTGTTGGTGTCATTAGCATTCAGAGTGAGACTTCTTCCTCAAGTGGGCCTGTCCTGTGCATTGCAGGATATTTAGCACCACTAGCCCCCTGGGAACTAAATTCCAGTAGCTCACATACACTCACCATGAGACAACCTATTCACTGTGATTCCTCCCATATTTCCAAGAACCCTTGGGGAGGGCAAGGATACTGTCCCTGATTGGGAACCACTGTGAGTCTAGGTCAAGACCTCCTGAGCACCCTCAACAATTGACTGTATTGCGCACAGCACAGTTGCAGAGTGCTTCAGCGCCCATGGAAGTCTCAAAGTGGCACATGATGGAACTTTGTGTCACTATCCTCATGAACACAGGATTACAGGGAGGAAGAGACAATTAATGCCAAGAATTTAACAGTGACTAGAAGACAACCTTTTCTCTTTGCCATAGTAAGGAATCTTCCATCTTGCACCATTCCACGTGTTCCTCACTTAAAAGACAACTCCCTGGTCTGCTACAGTGATTGGGAGCCATATGTTGTCAGTTCAGTAATTTTACTGAAACTAGAAATCTAGATCACCTTGCTTCCCGCCCAAACAGCCATCTCTCAATTATTCTGCCAACAGAAATGCCTGTAGTTCTTTAAAAATCTTTCACCTCTGGCCATTGTTTTCGTAGCTATTAACCAACTACGGTTGGACCTTTATGATTTTGATTTAAATTGCTTCAGTCAGAATGATTGTTAAGACAGAAAATAATTGAAATCCAAATTGCCCCTGAAATTGCTTTGAAATCAGAGCACAAACTAGCAAGAGCTCATGATGTCATCGAATGTTAGACTGCCACACAGACCCTCCAATATCTTGTTCACTCTTTCCCCAAATATTCTTGATTACACACATGACAGCTGCTGTATTTGGGGAAGCACCATGCAGTATGGTGGTAAAAGCATGGGCTTCTTGCTTTGAATCTTGGGTCTGCCACTTACTAGCTGTGTGACCATAGGCAAGTTTGTTAACTTCTCTGTGCCTCAGTTTCCTGTAAAATGGAGACAATAATACTTACTTCCCAAGGTTGTTGGAAGGATTTGTCAACGAAACTAATCAATAAGCAATCAAGAATAAGAAATAGAAAAGAGTTTTATTTGAGCCAAACTGAGGGCTAGCCTGGATGCCCACTGCCCAGATTACTCAGAGAAACTGTCCCAGAGAAGCATGGTTTCCAGCACAGTTTTATACCTTGTCAGAGCAAAGAACATTAAAGTCAGGGATACATTTCTTCAAGGATTCAAAAAAAAAAAAGAACAGACCAGCATGTACATAGCAAGTCAGCACGGCCTTGCACCTGCAGAGGGTGTCTTATTAAAGGAGTACCAGCATTGGCATCCCAGAAAGGGAGGCACTTAATCTTTATTTTTAACATGGACATTCTTTATTTTTGGTCAGTGTGTGCTTTTCTCTAATAATTAAAGCACATGTACAATGTGTGTTTGATAGGCCATAAACAGGCTATTTTAGTTAGCGTAAAATTCAGGTTAATTCATGGATAAGCCAGAATAACTTCCCTGTATCTCAATATGTGAAAATTTCTTTTGTCAGTTTGAGTGAGCTGAGAATGAGCAAGCAGGTCCTATGAACACTCCACCAGAACCACCAGAGCATTCACATGGTTTCTTGGGTTTTTTTCCCTTCATCTTCTTTCTAACTCTTGTCAGAAAACTGTTTGAAGGCTACCAAGGCTGCTCTGTGGTGTGACACAAAAAGCCAGAAGTACCTGGGAGTTCACAGGCCCCAACACCACCATCACCCCACTGAGGTGGCCCTGAGCCCGCAGTGGACCAGGGTCGGTATAACAAAGCCCAGTTCCCTTGCCATCAGTGAGGACAAACTCCACATTGTGACTCACACTCCAGAGCCCCCCACCCGATCAGGCTGAGACTGGGGCTTCACCTAAAACCACACCCCTGCTTGGTTTCTTCTCTTCCTCTGCCCTGTTTTGTCCATTCTCAGAGAAATCCTACATGAGTTTCCTGCATACAAATTCTCTTCTCTGGGCTTGAAAGTCCAACTTGAGACAGGCACTCACCATAATTCACAACTAGCAAGCATTTGATAAAGGTTAGTCTTTATTACATTTGCCATTAACAGGCACTATGAACTCAGTAACACCTTAATAATAAATTACATATATAGGGCTTCCCTGGTGGCACAGTGGTTGAGAGTCCGCCTGCCGATGCAGGGGACACGGGTTCGTGCCCCAGTCCGGGAGGATCCCACATGCCGCGGAGCGGCTGGGCCCGTGAGCCATGGCCGCTGAGCCTGTGCGTCCGGAGCCTGTGCTCCACAACGGGAGAGGCCACAACAGTGAGAGGCCCGCGTACCACACACAAAAAAAGAATTACATATATACAAGACATTATGTCTTCATAATGTGTCTGGACACCCTGTTGTCATCCTAGTTCTCTGTGGTCACATTTGGGAAACATGGCTTTTAAAAAAAGCTCCCTTATTTCACTGAAAACGAAACCAAGAACAAGAGAGTCTGTGTGAATGGCCCCAGTCCCAGGGCTAGAGAATGGCAAGCAGAATTTTAACCCAGGTCTCCTGCCCAGTTCAGTGTCATTTTCATCAAACCCTTTAGGCGCCCACTGGCCAGTTTTCAGAGAGAGGGAAACAGTGGGAACTCGGAAGCCTGCTCAGAGCACTGGCGGCAGCACACCAGCTGCAGTTATGGAAGGCCTGTGTTCACACCCCTGCTGGGTGTTTTAACAACAATCAAAGTGTATAGAAGCTCCCTGCCTTCTAGAAGCTTGTCACTGAGTATGGACAAAGGCCAATTCTTGAGAATCATAAGAAAATACCCGGAAAACATCAGGAAGTTGAGGTTACCAAGAAGTGTGGGATACATTTAGAGATGGGAGGAGCCTTATCAGACATGCTGCCTGGTGATTTTCAGTGTATTTTTTAAGCAACAGAATCTTTGGTTTGAATGAGTCCAATGCCAAAATGCAGAGTCTAGAACAGGTAAAAGCAGGTATGTTCAAATGAACGGGGGTGGGACGGTCCCATCTCCCTTGCCCTCTCCACCCCCACGGATCCAGTCTGATGCCCCACTCATTCATAGAGGGGGACACTAAGGGTCACCCTCCCTTGCCTTTGCAGTCCCACCACCAATGTCCTGATTCCCTCTCACCTGTCTTGGCTAACAGCCTTCGTGCCCTCTTCCTCACATCCCTATCCACACCTCCCTCCCCTCCCCTGAGCCTGACCCACACATCGTTGTGTGTAGGGGCCTTCCCACTCTGCACCTCCCACTGTCACACAAACCCTGTCCTGGCAGCCTTCTGGTCAACCTTCAAGGACCACCAGAAATGCCTCCTCCTCCAGGCAGCCTCCTGGGATCTTTCCAGTCAAAAGTGCCCCTGCCCTGCCCTCCAGGCTCCTGCTTCACACACCCCCAAACCTCCACCAACTTCCTCACCCCCAAGGATATCTGTGAACATCTTGCTTTCCCACGCTAGGTGGTTTAATTGACTTTGTTCCCCCCTCCAAACACACACACACCTTGGGGAGCACTTTGCCCACAGTGGATGCCCAACAAAAGGCTCTTGAAGTGATTGCCCAGAATTACACCACAACCTTGGTGGCAACAACCAGAGAGGGGACCCATGGACAGGATGGAATACCTGGATCTGGGTGGGTGTTTGGAAAGACTTTGTACAGAAGGAGCACACACTCCCTTTGCAGATTTGTCATTATCTGTAGGAAAAACCATGACACAAATCTGTTTAAACTATGCAGGCACAGAGCCTTGGGACACTTTGGGGAAGCCACAACCATGGGGTGTGTATACAAATTGACAGGAGGTATTTGTTAGGAGGGAAGGAAGAGCAACTGAGGAAGAAACTTCAGAAGTTCAACTTCACTGACGATGAATCATCACATTCAGTATTTTTCCTTAGACGGGGAATTTTCTTCTCGGAGGATGGGCTGTACAGAGTAAATCCTCAGGAGAATGGCCCCTAGAAAGTCCTGTGCCATCTCGGAGTCCCCAGCCTGTCACAGTTAAAAAGGGGCTGCACCCAGTTATCACAAGAACCCTAGGGCCAGGTGGCTGAGGTTCTAGACCCATAAACACAAACAGGGACTGGAAGAGAGAAATAAACCCCTCACTGCTAAGCACCCCTGAGACATACCTACCCCCTTCAGGGCAGACGTCTGGGCCTTTCTGCCTGGCTCAGCTCTTCAAAATCCACCCAGCAATGTGAAAAATGCAGTTCTGCAGATATGCTGGCATCCTCTGCAAGGAGTAGGCACATGGGTGGGAGGATTACACTATTGAATACTTTCCAAGGGCTCAGTCACTGGCTTTGTGGTCAGGAACTCAGCCCAGGAATGAAGAAAAGATGCCCCAGGGGTGGTCTCAGGCCAGGGTCCACCTATTCTCCGAGCCCTTCCCCGACACAACACTTCTCAGCCCATCACAGCCTGTTTTCAGGGATCCCAACAGCCACGTATACACCCTGAAAGCCATGGTTTCCCAAAGGGTGTTCACATATGTTGAAAGAGTGAAACGGATGTTTTGCCCAAATGAGTTAGAAAAATCCCAAGTTCAATGAGTTTGAAAAATCCCAAGTTCAAAGACATTTATTTTCTCGAGGACTTCTCAGAGCATTTAAAAGCTAATGAGCACTGGGAAATCCCAACACTGTGATAGAATACATTGCATTTTCCCAACAGGACTTGATCGCCCTTTCCCCACATGGCATCTCCTAGAACCAGCAGAATTTAATTCAGTTTGTTCCCTTTCTACCTCAGCAGGTTCTCCAAGAGTGGCCCGTGGACACACTTTCAAAGATCCACATCTTCTTTATCCATTCATCTATTGATGGACATTTAGGTTGTTTTCATGTCTCGGCTATTGTGAATAGTGCTGTTATGAACATAGAGGTGCGTGTATCTTTTTGAATTAGAGTTTTGCCCAGATATATTCCCAGGAGCGGGATTGCTGGATCATATGATAGTTCTATTTTTAGTTTTTTGAAGAACCTCCATAATGTTTTCCATAGTGGCTGCACCAACTTACATTCCCACCAAAGAACACGTGTGTGTGTGTGTGTGTGTGTGTGTGTGTGTGTGTGTGTGTGTATCAAACTGAATCACTTTGCTGTACAGTGGAAATTAACACAACATTGTAAATCAACTATACTTCAATAAAAAAAATCCACAAGGTCAAATCTATGTTCATAATAATAGTAAGATGTTATTTGTCTTCTTCACTATTTGGACATTCACACAGATGATCCAAGAGCAATGAGGGGGAGGGTAAAACTGCTGGTGCCTTAGCATATGTCAAGGCAGTGGCCTCGTACTGTATGTCTTTCCCACCATGTACTCACAAGAAAGAAAAAAACACTTTTACTTTAAAAATGTCCTTTATGAAGCTGTAAGAAATATTAACTTTATTATTTGCAACCTTTGAATATATATATATATATATATTATATAACATGCTGTGTGAATACATAAAAAATATACATAAAACACTTCTCCTGCTTATTGAATGGTTGTCTCTGGGAAATGCTCTTGTGCAATTGTTAGAGCTGAAAACTGAATTAGTCTTTTTTAAAAATGGGACACCACTTTAACTGACGACAGACAAACTATGGTTATACAGATTTGAGTATTTGGCAGACATTTGCTTGAAAAATGAATGAAATGAGCAGATCTCGACAAGCAAAACAACTGGCAGAGTTTGATGTCAATTATAAAATTTGAGCTTTCAAGCAAAAATTAGAATTTTGGAAAACTGTATGCACCATCATGCGTTTGACAGCTTAAAGACTCTTCTAATGAGCTCGATGGGGATATTAACAAATGTGATGTTTTGATATGACACAAAATGAAATATGTCAACATTTGGAAGATATGAATAACTCAGTGAACTAATATTTTCAAAATAATTAATACATGATGTTACAAAAATCTTACATGGGTATAAGAACCATTCAAAGTACAATTTAGACCAGTGGATTTTAACTTAACAGAGTATGAAATTTTCATTGCTATGGTTTCAGATTCTACATGCAGCCTTCTAGAAATTACCACTTGTCAAGATTTGTTGTAGTCAAAGGGAAACATCCATAAATATCTGAAGTGACTACTAAGATACTCCTCCCTTTTCTAACTACATACCTTTATGGGGCTGGATTTTCACCCACTTCAAACAAAGCAACATACCACAACAGATTAAATGCAAGCAGATGAGAATTGAGCTGTCCCTATTAAGCAAAACATCAAAGGAATTTGCAGAAATGGAAAACAATGCCAATCTGAGTCTCACTAAATATTTTTTGTTTTATTATATTTTGGAAAAGTATGGACATTTTTCAATTAAAAAAAGTAGTCTGTTTTCTTGTGATGGTTTTATTACTGATTTTTAAAATGAATTAATAAGTAAATATTTTAAACATTTCTCATTTTACTTTTTATATTAGCCATCAGTAAACTTCTCCTATAAAGGTACAGATAATAAATATTTTAGGCTTCACCAGTCAGTCTCTAGTACAACTAATCAACTCTACCATTAGAGCGTTAAAGAACCATAGACAATACATAAACAAATGCATTTGGCTGTGTTCCACTAAAACTTTATTTACAAACAACAGTCATGGGCTAGATTTAGCCCATGGGCCACAGTTTGCTGACCCCTGTCATATGATAAATGTCAATAGATATAACCAACTGAAACAAAAGTTCTGTGGAGTCCTCAATAATTTAGAAGTATAAAGAGGTCCTGTGACCAAAGAGATTGAAAAATCACTGTTCCACCCGAAGTGTGAACACATCATCATATTCAAAAGGAATTTCATACAAGAGAAAGGCTGGGGGAGACAGGCCAAGGTGGGAGCCCTTCATCCAAGGGGCATCAATCAGCCTGCTTTTTTTTCCCTGGGGGCAGATCCTGCAGGCAACACATCGTTTGGGGAGGTGAGGTTCTGAACACAAGAGCACTCCACTTTAATATTCCCAGTCACTCCTGGAACCCACCTCATCTAGAAAAAAGACTCAGATTTTGGCCAGTGTGGCCACCACCAGTGCCATGAGCCTGTCAATAAAATTCCCCTCTTTAGGAAGATGAAAGTCATGTGTGATGTCAAGGCACATCTGTAGGGTAACCTGCAACCAGCCCCAGGGAAACAACAGGGGGTTCTCCTGCACTTCCCAGGGGCAAGAGTGGCCTGCATGGTGCTGAGGGTAACAGGTCTGATCCTCCCACAAATAAGTCTCTTCAAACCTAGACAGCACACAGAAGATTCCAGACTGCTCAGAGCATGCTCGTTAGGCCTGCCAAAGGGCTGGCTCCTCAGCCCTGGCCTCCTATTGTATATTTTAGTGCAGGAACTGAGTCACACCTGCAAATTCTATGACAGATGATGTTTTATTAACTTTGAAGAGTGCTGGCTCATTTCCTGGGTCCCAAGCCAAAATGACATAATAGAGTCCTTTCAAAAACCCACCAGAAAAAGTTGGTATAATGTCCAAAATAGTCCAAGGAATGAACACTTCTAAATTTGTTAATAAGTTCTGTGCCAATCAGCTCTAACAAGATAAAAGCCTATCATGAGAGGCCCAAGGCAAACTCAGGACCGCCATCCCCCTATTGCCTGCTAGGTCTTTTTTCCTTGACTGTTTGTTTGTTTTTTTTCCTTCTAGCAATGCTTTGGGTGACAAGAAGAGTTTTCTGGTGTCTTTCACACACAGTCAGCTCTCCTGCCCACCAATCTTCTGGGTATTTTTATTTCACTCCCTGGATGATTTTATTGGATCAACACATCAAGCTGTGAGGTTTTACAAACATGAAATGTCAGCACAAACATAGATACATCCAGAATAGCACCATTCCCTCTCTGCCAATAGCACCCCCGAAGCAACACACACACACACACACACACACACACACATACACACCATCTTTCCTCAGTCATAAAAGTTACTCAGTTGAGCCCTTCTCCTCAGAATTCTGCTTCAGTCTCATCGAGTGATAATACACAGGGGTTCTAGTACTGAGCTGACCAAAGAAGTAAGGCAAACACAGACAACACATGCAAAGATATGGCAATCCACCTTCTAAGGGGCAGGCCAGGCCTCATTCTGCTTAGAGTGAATAAAAGCAGCCTCAAGACCAGAGAGCATAGTCTTGAGAGGTAGAGAACTGCCTTCTCAGAGCAGAGAGTCTGCCAGTGGTACTTGAACAAGTCACCAGGAGAGAGTGGGTTCATGGGGGAAGGGCAAGAGAGGAGGAGGGAACAGAGGCCCGTGCAAGGGCCTTAGAGTGATTTTGAACAGAGCAGGTTAATATAGCTACTCCCCAAATTGGACAACTTTGTGGAGTCAAGAGGAAGCGCACAGGAAAATTGAGGCGTGGATCACTGAGGAAGGGTCAAAGGCCGGGCATGGGTGATGGATGAGACAAGAGGGCCCTGTCACTAAGGTTTCAGCCAAAAGCAGGGGTTTATACCCTCAGCTACCCAGGAGATGGGGACCTTCAGGTTGACAAGGACAGAATCACACAGGCCACAACCAAACCTACTCTGCTGCTCACTAGCTGGGTGAACTAGGACAGGTGGCTCTGTCTTTTTGAACCTCTTTTTTCATTTATAAAATGGGATGATAATAGTACTGTATTTGCTCTGGCTGCCGTTACAAAATACCATAAGCCAGGCGGTTTAAACAACAAATTTATTTGTCACATTTTTGGAGACTGGAAACCTGAGATCAGGGTGCTAGCAGAGTCGGGTTCTGGAGAGGTTGCTTTTCCTGGTGTGCAGATGTCCTCTCTCCACTGTGTCCTCACATGGTGGAGAGAGAGAGGGCTCTGGTCTCTTCCTCTTCTTATAAGGACACTAATCCCATCAGTGGAGGATCCACCCTCATGACCACCCTCATCTAAACCTAATCACCTCCTAAAGGCCCCACCTCCAAATACCATTACACTGGGGGTTGGGGCTTCAAGATATGAATTTGGGGGGCGCAGACTTTCAGGCCATAGCAAGTAGCCACCACAGAGAGATGTTGTGAGGGTTAAATGAAATTTACACACACAGGGCTGATTTAACACGGTGCCTGGCACATCATTGCAACTGTTTAAAGATGGCCATTTTTCTCATCTGTTTTAGGGAACAGGCAGAGGAAGCATTTCCACAGGCCAGCACCACTATTCACCCAGCGCTGTGTTTGGCAGGCAGTTTGCAATGACATTTCCAACAAGGGAGATCATTGCCTGTTACTGAGAATTAGGCAGGCCTTGCTCCCCGGTCCCAGGAAGTCTCACTCCCCGTGTCTATGTCCTTGGTGCTACACAGAGGTCTGATTTATGGGAGGGGTGATCTTCCTCAGGGCCTGGTGTCAGGGCCTCCATGGGCAATGAGATGAGACAAGGACCCTGCCTGGGTGCAGGAATCCAAGCAGGAGCCTGATTGAAAGGCACATCCTCACTTTTCCTTTTGCCCTATAACATGGACCAATAATCTCAAACCTGAGTGTGCAAACCAGAATCACCCCCAAGAGCCTGTTACAAAACAGATTTCTGGGCCCCACCTCCAGAGTTTCTAATTCAACAGATCTGGGATGGGCCTGAGAATCTGCATTTCTCACTAGTTTCCAGGAGATGGTGCTGCAGCTGGTTTTGGAACTACACTTTGAGCGTCACCACCGTTGACCATGAAACGGAGGCTGCAGTAGCATGTTTCCCATGCCAAAATCCAATCAGTTTAGAAAAGACTGACTTTCCTATGCCTTCCCTCAAGATTCCAAACTGAGGACAGAATCAGCCGCTGAAGTTTTCAACACAGGAAAAAGTGGAGTCACTTTGAAGAGGAGAAGTGATATCTCATATTTGAGGTGAGTAAAGGTGCAGCTCAGATAAGTCTGGACTATGTTCCCAGGGTATATGAAAGGGATCGGTCAAGCCTTGGAGAACTAGAACTAGAACTGAGGGAGGAGTCAGGAATTCTAAACTATCAACTAGATGACAATCTATATCTTTTCCCTAACAATTTCCCTGGCATTGGACATCTTATCTTATCACACCTAGTGTGAAAACAAAGTATGTCAAATACTTGTTCGATTCCCCACCCTATGTCGCTCTAGGATATAATTTGATTGACTCTTGTTTGTGGAGAGAATTCTTGGCTTCCCGTCTGCATCTGGGATGGGGTTTCCCTTCACCAAACCAGAAGAGCAGCAGGTGGAAACATCAGATGCTCTTTATCCACCCGCATACTGAAAGCAGGGATTCCCAGGTCTTCATGAACTCCCTCTTATTGAAGAATTGCATCCACTGGGCATTCTGCGAAATTCAGTGTAACTTCCCAAGTTACTTCAGGACACCAGCCAGCTGCCACCTTCTCTAAAGATGTTAACTCCTCTCAGACTAAGTATCACCACCCAAGAACCCTTACTGCCCTACAAAAATTCTTCTAATATATACCTTTTATATGTATTTTATTGGGAGGAGGTAGTTCCAATGCAAGGGGATAACCACAAAGATTTTTTTCAGGTCATCCTCAATCTGTCCTTTCCTTCCTGTTGGGTGATCAGAAAGCCTTTAAGTACCCTCAACAAACTTGCCACATTAGACCCACATAAACTTGGATCTAACTCAGTGGTCCTCAGCTGGGGCCAACTCTGGTCCCCAGGGACTTTTGGCCATGTCTGAAAATATTTTGGGTTGTCATAACTCAGGTCAGGGATGCTCCTGACATCTAGCGGATAGATACTAGGGACGCTGCTAAACGTCCTACAATGCACAAGACAGCTCCCGCAACAAAGTTATCCAGATCTAAATGTCAGTGGTGCCAAGTTGGAGAAACCCAGATAAGTGACTGTCTAGAGGGAACAGGCAACCTGACTCAGTTCCTAAATAATGAACAGGATCTCTGGTTAAATTTCCAGCCTAAGAGCACTCAAGAAAGTCCCTAGAACAGTGTAGTTTCTTCACATCCACATGAGAAGAGTGAGAATTTAAAGCCATGGTGTCATCCTTGGATGGATGGGTACCTTAGGTTAGGTCCTCCCAGAAGGAACAAGTACAAGTGGTTCATTTGGGAAGTGATCCCTGGAAACCTCAGTAGGGGAGTAGAGAGGTAATACCAGGAAAGGAAGGAAGCCATTAGAAAGTGTGTTTTCAAGCAAGTTGCTACTGTGGGCAACTTCAGCTTAATTCCAACAGGGAATGCCAGGAGAGACTGTAGAACATTAATTATCTTCAGTTATCCCAACCAAGAGGCAAGGAGGCTGAGATATTTACTCACACATCCTGTCAGTCACTGGTCGAGGGATCCCAAGGGTTACTCATTCCCCAGCACTTCCAACCATCCCAAACACAGGTAGAGCGGGCCCTCAAGCAAAGTCCGCAGGCAAGAACTTTCTGGTGTTGGTAGTGATGCATGAAACTGACAAGTGTATGAAACCGACAAGTGTGAGTGGTTGTGGATGGGTCCACCAACAGCATCTGCTACAATGAGATTGCTGAACGCATTCATTTTTTACATTGTATTTCTCTCATGTTGAATATTTACAATACATTTATTACATTAGTAACAAGAATAAGACACATATAACTAAAAATACCAGAGGGAAATGCAAAGAACATTTAAAAGATGGGATAAAATGTAGCTCTTGCAAGCAACTAAACTGTCCAATTCAAAACTAAGAACAAGGCAATTCAGAAGCATATTGCACCCAACATGAAAGAGGTGGCCCACCTTGTGGTGTTGGTAGCACCGTCATTTTAGATCTGTCATCTCATGTGCCACTAAGCTCCGAATCAGAGGGCCTTCTCAGTCATATTCCTAGTGCCTGCAGCAAGCTCCTGGAGGTGACAGAAGGAGGAAGTCAAGGCAGAGATCCTGGTTTCCTAAACTTCACGCCTGGCTTTGGATCGCCTGTCTACAAAATTTGAAAATCCAAAGACTTATAAAAAGTACCTAAGTTTAAATTCACAAAAAACTATCAGCGAAGTAACTCTAGCAGAAACAAGAATGTTATGGGGAAATTAACTGATTTCAGTCAACACTGGAACGTTAAAACCACCCAGTCCATTTAGTGAGACCTCGCTTTCCAAAATCTGGTGTTTGTGGATTCATACACAACATAACTAAGAAGTCTAGGCCTTATCAACCATCAAATACTTTATTTGTTACCTTTTTTTCACATTACTTTTTAATGCCAATAGTGTGAACCTCCACTCAAGTAATACATATAAAAGAAACTGAACTTACTTCAACTGCATTAACTAACATAAGGTGAATTAATTTACATTATAATACTCCTCAGAAAAATGCAATATCAGCCTAGGATTAAGTTTAGCATCTTTCCTACCAGAAGAAGGTGCTTAATTATTCTAAACTTAAGAATAATTTAAAGTAAATTTAAAGAAACTTTTCAGATTTCAAGAGTATCTCAGAAAATAATAATTATTTATTGATGTATATATTTGTTTTTTCGCTACTTAGCTCCAATTTAAAAGGTTAATCATGAACATTTGGGAAGGAGAAAGGGCAGAGATTTTTGTGATTCCAGATAAGGATGATAGCATTGAAACCCAAAACAATAAACACACACACACATTTGTCTTTTTAAATTAATAAACATATTTCAGACAGTTTCATTCAGCACAGAAAAAATCATTTTAACGAGAAACACGCATCCTTTTGAAATATTAACTATTCAAAAATTAATGTAAATTTAAAAAGGGGATTCTTTAAAAATAGAAAATGAACAGATTACTTCTACAGTATCAATTTGAGAACTTAAAATATTGGATATGTCATTGTAGAGGAAAAGCCCAGTCCAACAAAAATACACCTCATAAGACAGCTCTTTGGGAGGGCATTCTACCTGCTTGTGCTTATTCTCTACATCAGGTATGTAGGTCACCCCATCCAAGAATCTGTGGATAAACATTACCTGGAAGAGTCCTTTGAGCTAAAACTTAAGGCAAAATAACTTGCTGAGAGTGGCTAATTCACATTCTAGAATGAGAATGACCAACATTTTCCTATGGCTGACCTGTGGCGAAATGTACACAGTGAACATGGAGTTCTGACATCCCCTTCCTCTACCCTGTGGTCAAGACCACACATCTTCAGCTTGACCCCTTCTGGACCTTTCATCTCCCTACATGTGTCTCATGATCATGAAACTTTCGTCTTACATCATCATGCACTGAAATTTCAATTTTTATTGTTTAGGGTATCTTACAAATGGATGATCATTTCAAAAATTCTTTTCACTTTTCACTCAAGCTGGTACAGTGATTCACCACTCTTTCATAAAGAAAGCAATGATAAAGTATAAAGACAAAAAGACAAAAATCCAAACTTGGGCTCAAAAACCAGATAAAAATCTCTGTAGGTCAGAAAAGGATATAAATGCTTAGCAGTGAACAGGGCTGAAGCTGCAGACTCATTGGGGTTGTGTCAAAAGTATGCAGCAGACAACTTGAAAAGGCTCCCACTGACCACAGATGGAAAATGAAACCTTGAAAAGAATAATATCTACCAAAAATTGAAACACAGTGAAAGTGGGAAATCTGGAGTTGATAACAATACTTTTTTAAAAAATTAGTGGCCTTTTAAGAGTGCCAGAGGCTCAAATCATTATTCTGAAGACTGGCAAACAAAGGAAAAGAATCAAGTATTTATTCCCCCTTTCCTATATGAACTATACCTGTGGGTAACAATAGATGGAGAGGGAAAATTCTTCTTTAGGAGAAGAATTCCACCTAAATAAATAGGAAATGATGGAATTGGAATATCACCATTTTGAAACCCCTAATGAAATAATGGACATGGGCAGATACCACCAATGGCTGCTAAAACCAGTAGGTGAAAAGCTGATCAATCTTAATGTCATGAAAAACAGAAACAGATGTTATGTGCCTTCTCTTAAGTGTCATGGGAAGTACACATCACCACCTCTGAAGTATTCTTGGAAAAAGAAAAAAAAAAAAAAGCCAGATCTCATCAAGCCTCATCTATAGGTCTATTATCATTTTATGGGTAATGGAGGAGGTGGAGGTACATATCAAACCATATCACGGAGGAAAAGAGAAACTACGTTAACTTTCTTAATAAATAATTGTAAGAAAACAAGAGGTGAGAGTTGGAAATGTTCTACATATTTGATTACTTTTTTTAAGTAGTGTCAGTTTTTTTAGATGTGATAACTGCATTGTACTAATGCTTTAAAAAGATTCACACTGAAGTATTTACTGATAAAATGATATAATGTCTAGTTTTACTCCAGAATAATCCATTGCAGGAGGGAGGAGGGGGATTCGAGGAAATGCAACTGACCATGTGATGTGAATCATGGAAGTTACACCACTAGTTAATATTACAGAAAGAGAGAGAGGTGGAGGGAGGGAAGGGGTGAGGGTACTAGGGCACTGAGTGGGATTTCATTGAATCTGGACACCTTTAGTAGCCAAGGTGTGGCTCAAAGACCGGGAGCATCAATGTCACCTGCCAGCTTGCTAAAAATGGGGAATCTCAGGCCATGCACAAGATCTCCTGAATCAGAAACCACATGAACAAGATCCCTTCATAAAATTTGTGTACACAGTAAAGTTTGAGAAGTACTTTTGCAGATCACTTGGAAGAAAATGATTATCCTCCAATCCATGCTATACAACTCCATTTATTTAGGTCTACCCTAATGGCTCTCAATAATTTTTTATAGTTTTCTGTAGAGTCTGTATTAGTCAGTGTGGGCTGCCGTAACAAAATACCACAAGCTGGGTGGCTTAACAACAGAAATTTACTTTCTCACAGTTCTGGAGGCTCAAAGTCCAAGATTAAGGTGTCAGCTGATTCAGTTCCAGGTGAGGGTCACTTCCTGGGTTGCAGATGTCCACTTTTTCTTCACATGGTCTTTCCTCTGAGAATGAGCAGAGAGAGCAGGAGAGCCCTCTTGAGTCTCTTCTTATAAGGACACTAATCCTACCAGATCGGGGCCCCACTCTTGACTTTATTTAACCTTAGTTACTTCCTTAGAGGCCCCATCTCCAAATACAGCCACACTGGGAGTTAAGGTTTCCACATATGAATTTTGGGGGTACACAAACATTCAATCTATTAACAGAGGCCTTGGGCTAAGCTTTTTGCATTTATTCCTGGATAATTAGTATTCTTAACTGATTTATGAATTATAATAATTTATTTGTAGATTCTTCTAAATTTTCTATGTACGTAATCCTATCTTCAAATAACGGCCATTTTATTTCTTATTTTTCAGTCCTACACCTTTTACTTTTTTCTTACCTTGTTCCCAGACTCAAAGGGGAGTATGGTGGCTGCTGCAGGCTTTTTTGTTTTCTTCTGAATTTTTGAATTTTATTTTACTTATTTTTTTATACAGCAGGTCTTACTAGTTATCCATTTTATACATATTAGTGTATATATGTCAATCCCAGTCTCCCAGTTCATCCCACCCCTGCCATTTCCCCCCCTTGGTGTTCATACGTTTGTTCTCTACATCTGTGTCTCTATGCTGCAGGCTTTCTGTAGTTACCCTTTAACGGACCAGAAAAGTTTCTATCTACTCCTAGTTTATCCAGAGATTTTATCATGAATGGATGCTGAATTTCATCAAATGCTTATTTTGCATCTATTGAGATGATCTATGGTAATATCCCCTTTTCTATTCCTAGCATTGGTTGTCTGCACCTTACCTAATTTTTTCTGGGTCTGTATTGCTAAAGAGTTTATTAATTTTCATTTCATTGATTTTCTTTAGTATACATTTATTTCTTATTTCATAGATTTCTACTCTTTACTATTTCTTCTTTTTCTCCTTCTCTAGATAAAATTTGATATTTTCTTCTAACTTCTTGAGGTACAAGCTTAGATTATTGGCTCAGGAGGGTCAGTTTAAGTTACTCTGTCTATCATTATTAAAGGAATAAGAGGGAATTCCCTGGCGGTCCAGTGGTTAGGTCTCTGCGCTTTCAATGCTGAGAGTGAGGGTTCAATGCTGAGAGCGAGGGTTCAATCCCTGGTCAGGAAACTAAGATCCCAAAACCTATGCAGCATGGCCTAAATAAATTAATTAATTTAATTAAATGAAGACATAAAAGCAGAATATACTTAAACCTGATTTCATCCTTTGTTTTCAATCTTAAATGAGAGGAGCTAGGAAAACAAAAAGCTACCTAATTCCTTCTATTCCCAAGCAGTTCATCAATTTATAATTATTTAATCCAGAGTAACCAAATACTCATTTGACCAAATTAATGTCTTTTAAAAAGTATTAATTTAAACAAATGGTTATATCAGAATACTTTTTCTTTCAGTTTTATTGAGATATAATTGACATACAGCCCTGTACAAGTTTAAGGTGTAGGTTATGTCAGAATGTTAATGTGACTTCCATTTTCTTCAACATCTTAACAAAACTGTGCTTCAGAGTCACAAAGCTTAACAGAGTTGATGTAACCATAGGAATAACTAGAAGTATCCCTTAGACTTCCTTAGACTTGTTCATTGAGATTACGGTTTTAACAAAATGAGTTAAAGATATTTCAAAGCTTGCTGCAACTTTCGTGAACTTTTCGAAATGATTGCCTAAGTATGTTAACCCAAGCACTATCGGATTAAAAATTGTCATTCTTGTCTCATGATGTTTTCTAACTTTACTGTACTCAAACTTTAACCATTTCAGAAAATCCAATTTAAATCAAAACCATAAATTATGACCAAAACTCACTAATTTTTAGAATCTCTTCAGATTAGCATTTGAGACAGAAATTGCTTTTCAATCTTTCAAATTCATTCACATTTTAACAAATATTTGTTATGTCAAACACATAAGTATATGTCAAACACATAAGTATACTGCTAGGTTCCTTTTCAAAACATGTCAGATTCTTGCTCCTGTCCTTTGCTGATTTACGCGTCATGTTAAACATTACTGTCTGTAACGTAATCAGTGAAAAGAATATCTCCCAGTTCTCGGTGTAATGTGTCTTCCTAAGACAGCCTTGAAATTTAATCTGATGTCGGTATTATCTTCCTCATAAAAAGGGACAAATGCAATTGATAGTAAATGACATCAACATTCTTTTCTACTCACCCAGCAAAAATGATCACTTGTGGTTAGAATTTTTCTAAAGCAAGTCTACAGCTAATTGGAACTTCAAATCTCTACAAGCGGGCTTCCCTGGTGGTGCAGTGGTTGAGAGTCCGCCTGCCAATGCAGGGGACACGGGTTCGTGCCCCAGTCCGGGAGGATCCCACATGCCGCGGAGCGGCTGGGCCCATGAGCCATGGCCGCTGGGCCTGCGCGTCCGAAGCCTGTGCTCCGCAACGGGGGAGGTCACGACAGTGAGAGGCCCGCGTACTGCAAGAAAAAAAAAAAATCTCTACAAGCAGGGTTAATTTGAGAAGTCAATAAGGATCATGGAAGTAGTAGATAAAGTCTCTGGCTTTCCAGAATCACGACTGCAACCCCCTTTTATAAGTGAGGAAATTAAAGTTGAGTGAGAATAAAAGAAACGTTTAAGGTCCCAGCCAGCCAGGACCAACTCAGGTCCGGAATCTATGTCTATCCCCCAGGTGGATCTTCTTTATACCACACAATGAAATCAAGAACTGTGATCCTACAACTGATGTCTCCTGCATGTGTTTTTTGTTTATATGTATATGTAAATGATTTTACATCATTATTTGAATGCTTCAAGTAGTGAGATTTATTTTTTCTTTCTTTTTTAAATTTATTCCAGGCAAAATAGAGAAACTGCTAATTTCTTGTAATTTTTGTACGGGTTCTTGTTCAACTTGGGGAAAATATTTCTTTCATCCTGTGTCAATATCTAAGAATTTCAGCAGTATCTGAGATGGCTCAGATGAATTTCATGTTCATTTTTAAGTTCCTTTTAATGGCAGAGTGAGTAGATAGGCTGGAAGGAATGACCCCTTCCCTCACAGCAGTACAGCCAAGTTAGGATTGTCCCAGGAAGGCCCATGGTTAGCTGACAAGTTTCGCTGTCTGACTCTTACATGTTGTTTGTTTGTTTTCAAGTTACAGGTTCGCTTTGGAAAAATAAGATAACAAAAGCAAGAACAAAGTAACAGATGTTGAAGGCTGTTCTCTTTTTAAGGCTTTTACAAAGTTGTTATTATTCCCCACCTGTCTCTAGATCAATGCTTCTCAACCTTGGATAGTCATTACATATCTTGAGGAGCTTCAGACAATACCAATGCCTGGACACCATGCCCAGAAAGTCTGATTCGTTCTTCTTAAGCCTGAGGATTTTTTTTTTTAAACTCCAAAAGTGATGTGGAGCCAGAACTCAGAGCCACTGGTCTAGACACGGCTCTGGAGTCAAGAGGAACAATTCCCACTCCTAACAAACACAGGGGACTCTATTTCTTGTGGTGTGGTCTTCTCTCTCCAAATAAATTAGAGAAGGGTTGACACTTTCTCATATAATATAATACCTTTTCCTTTGCTAGAAATTGTTCACTGCCTGACTCCTTCAAGGGTCAGCCCATGATTTCAAACAACGTAGCAAAACCTTAGCTATCCAAACAGAGTACCTAAGACTCTAGGCAAAGAACCATACATGTGGAGGTCTGAGAACACTAACTTCCCAATAGGACCTCTTCAAATATTAATTTAGAAAACTTATTTGGAACAAAGAAAATAAAGGACAAACTAGAAGAGAAACTTTCCATTAAATTTCTCCAGTTTTGAGGTAAGTCATCTTAATTTTAGTACTATCAACATAACATTTTAAGTAGCATTTTCTTCCAAATCCCCTTCTCCCTTTCATTTGAATTTGTATAGTTGATGGTGAAAAATGGGCATGGTTGTACCCACCTTATAGCTGGAGAAGCATAGGCATAATTTCAGTGACTTATTTCAAAGTCAGCAGTCATTGACAGAATCAAAAAATCAAAGCTGGGCTTCCCTGGTGGCACAGTGGTTAAGAATCCACCTGCCAATGTAGGGGACATGGGTTCGAGCCCTAGTCCGGGAAGATCCCACATGCCGCAGAGCAACTAAGCCCGTGCGCCACAACTACTGAGCCTGCACTCTAGAGCCCGCAAGCAACAACTAATGAGCCTGAGAGCCACAGCTACTGAAGCCTGTGCGCCTGGAGCCCATGCTCCGCAATAAGAGAAGCCACTGCAATGAGAAGCCCGTGCACCACAATGAAGAGTAGCCCCCGCTCGCCGCAACTAGAGAAAGCCCACGCACAGCAATGAAGACCCAATGCAGCCAAAAATAAATTAATTAAAAAATAAAATAGCCACAAAAATAAGTCGAGCAAAATAAATCCTGAAATTCGAAAGCTAGGTCTCTATGGTCTGTAAAGACAGCTACAAATTATATTTAGTTTCAGCCTTTAGTTTTACCATCGTTTACTTTCAAAACGAACTTTGTTTCATTTATTTATAATTTCCCTTTATCTTGATAGCAAATACAAATAAATCAAAACCACATGGCCAAATGATAGACACAGGGGAGATGTATAGGTGACTATTACTGAAGAAGTGTGTAGAACTTTTTTTTTTGGCTGCGTCGGGTCTTCGTTGCTGCGCGCGGGTTTTCTCTAGTTGCAGCGAGCGGGGGTTATTCTTTATTGCGGTGCACGGGCTTCTCATTGCGGTGGATTCTCCTGTTGCAGAACACGGGCTCTAGGCACGCGGGCTTCAGTAGTTGTGGCTCACGGGCTCTAGAGCACAGGTTCAGTAGTTGTGGCACACGGGCTTAGTTGCTCCACGGCATGTGGGATCTTCCTGGACCAGGGACCGAACCTGTGTCCCCTGCATTGGCAGGTGGGTTCTTATCCACTGCGCCACCAGGGAAGCCCCAGAACTTTCTTTCCTAGAACGTTTCCAAGAGGATTTACAACCCTCGGCCCCCAGATACTCTGGACTAATAGAAATAGCAACTGAGACTCTTTCAGTGTAGTGACTCTATATAGTTTCTAAAGATACTAAATACATCTCACATAGATCTGTCTTGCATTGAGACAATACACATGCTTCACTTCTGCCCCTTCACTGCCCCCCCCAAAGAAAAAATTGCTCCAAAAGGAGGGAATGGTGAAAATAAGAATTATTTCTCTCTCCTTGCTCTTGGTTTACAGCAGACACTAATGGCCAGAGTCCAAACCCAGGACGGTTATCAGATATAGTTTCAGGTTGGGGTTTCAGGTCTCAGTACCCATAAATACTGCTGGAACTTCTTGAGTACTGTTAAAGGAAGTTAGACATTGAGACTCTGGTGGCCATATACTTCATTATTGGGGGAAAACTATCCCACTTTCCAAAACTTCATTTCCACTAAGAGTTAAGTAACATGAGGTCAACCTGATCCATATCATACGTACATCAAAAGGCAATGATAATGTGCCAGTAAGAAATAAAATCAAGAGGGTTCAGGTTCCAGGCACAACTGGAAGGTCCCAAACTCAAGAGGGGAAGAAACACGTGCTCTGTTCTTCCATGATCCTCTGACAACAAGCCCCAGGACGATACCCTAGCTTCACTCAATACTCAGTTTTCTGGACAAATGCAACCTTTCCATTCTTCAGTTAATATTTTATGTAACTCATTGAAGCTTTCACATAGACTAAATATATTTTGTCTAAAAATTAAAAGATTCTTTTAAAGTAGTATGTTGACAAATGTTTGGGAGAAAGGGACAGCTGTATTTTCACCTAAGCAGATTTCATATATCTGTACAAAATCATAAAATAAAATAAAAAACAAGTGTTTGTTACTTTGTCACTGCCTCAATCCCATTTCACATTTTCAGTTGGAGCTATATATCATTTGTAAGGTATGCTCAGTTCGGAACTAAAGCCATTGTAACTTTATAGAAATGGGATGAAATCTTCAAAGACACTCATTACTTGAAATCTGCTTGGTAAGCAATTTTTTTTTTTAAAAAAAAAAAAGGAAAACAAATTCTTGTATATGAACGAGATCTCCAAACTCAATGGATTTTTCTCCAAGAATGATCTTTAAAACAGGGTATCAAGAAAATGACCTCTTTCCACGGTTCCTTGACATTCAAAATCTCTGTTCACAAGTTTCCTGCTAAACAAGTTTCTCTTAATATCTAGTTTGGCTCTTATTTTTTACTTTTAAAAACAGAAAAGTAATGGCATGGGAATTTTGAAGATATTTTGTGACTAAAAGAAACTGGAATAGAACTTTACAATATGGCTTTGGTAATAATAAAGCATACATTTAATCTTTTATGTTACTACCATAACATACATCCAGTGATGAGATGTGTTGGCGTCTCACCTGCTTTAGTTACATATCAAGTTTTAATCACTTTATTTTCTCATCACCCACGAAATCCAAATAGCTTTCTCTTCATTTTTGCGACTGCAAAAGCAAAACAAACTCTTCTATGTTCTTTTGCTGCCACCTAGTGGCTCTGATCAGCAAGTGCCAGGATGACAAATCTAACTGAGGAGACAGAAACACACCTTCAAGAAAACCCAAAGCATGAAAATCCAAATTATGAAAAGGGATAAATGTCGAAGCAGGCAGTTACATGAAAAAGGTTTCCTTTATGTTGCATAAAGATTAAGGGAAAACCTCCCCTAGATTGTAATTTCAAGCAAAAATGGGAGCTCAGCACTTCACTTTTCCTAGACTCAGGCTGGTTGGGCGTCAGCGCGTAGTAGGCGCTTAAACACCTGTTTAGCCTAATCCGTTTCATTAAAATGCTTATTATAATCAAGTGGAAAAATAAAAAACAACGAAAAAGCTGTATTTGCATTTGAATATAAATGGATAACAGGCTCAAATAAAGTATTTTAAATGTTAGTCAATTATCTTTCAGTGAGAGGACTTCCTTCTCTCTCTCTCTCTTTTTCTTTGGCCTCGCCGCCCACCATGAGGGGTCTTAGTTCCCCGACAAGGGATCTAACCGGCGCCCCCTGCAGTGGAAGCGCGGAGCCTTAACCACTGGACCGCCAGGGAAGCCCCGAATACTTTTAAGGCGGTCTGAGCAGAAGAACAAATTGTAAAAACTGGTCAAAAATTCAGAATGATTTTCCCGTCGCGGACACAAGCGATAGAGCACGGGGTCAGAAATATGATATAGCTCCAAATCATGCTCCAAAGTTGGTGTGCAAATTTAACACCGAGACTACATAAACCAAAACTGAAACCAGCTTTCCAGTGTTTGAAAATTCAGTGTAGGTTTAGCCAATCAGCAAACAGCATCCATGACCCGGGTCCTCTCCTCCTGCGAAGCCCCTCTGTGTGCAGTTTCTGAGCGGGTTATAAAGTTCAGGTCAGAGACAGTGAGAGAGGTGCAGTCTCCAACGTGGACTCACATCTTAGCCTCACTAATTATGTGCTCTTGGACATAAATACCCACTTCAATTGGCTTGTATAGATCACAGATGAGATAACACAAGTCTGCCCCAACCATGGCCAGGACCTGGTGTTAGCTGCCACAAATGCCCACACATGGACCAGGCACAACCTTAATATACATACGCACAGAAAAACTATTATTCAGAGATGAAGGGATGATTGGAGAATCTTTTTATTCATTTGTAAATCATTTTTTAAATTTATAATCTATGCTTTAACTACAGGTACTAGTACAAAAACAGTAAACAATGAGCCTGGAATCCAGCGGTGAAAATGGCAATCCAGTAGGAACTTTAAGATATCACTTATTCCACTTTATCTTGATAAATGGCAAAAATATTTAAAACAATTGGAAAGGACAAAGCCCTAGTAAATTCAATTATGCTTCCCAACCCACATATTAACAAGCATTTCTTATTTCTAACAAAAAATATCTATTTGGGGAAGAGGATTCCTATGCTTTGCCTCATAGAAATTTGAATATATTGAAAATACCTTCCAATGAGTCAGGAAATTCAAAAAATGTTAAGACACATTTTAAAGGAAAGCCCAAGTCTTATTCAGAATGAAATGTTCTAGTTGCCAGCTTCTCAGGATGCAGCTCCTAGCTCCATCTCTATTTTATCATCAAGAAATGTAAGATTTTCTACCTCTCCTTTGATCACTTAAATAATTGTTTTGCTTTGAACCCCTACAAAAACATATAGCAGAATCCACAAATAAAAGCTTTAAAAATAAATTCCACCACCACGAAATGCTGGCAAGACGTGGAAAAACAGGGATTCTTATTCATTGCTGGTGAGGATACAAAATGGTACAGCCACTCTGGAAAAGTTTGGCAGCTTCTTACAAAACTGAACGTACTTTTACCAAATGATCCTGCCATCACACACCTTGGTATTTACCTACAGGCATTGAAAACGTATGTTCACACAAAAACAGGCACGTGGATGGTTACAGCAATTTTATCCGTCATTGCCAAAACTTGGAAGCAACCAAGATGCCCTTCAGTAGGTGACTGGATAAATAAACTGTGGGACATCTAGGCAATAGAATATCATTCAGCACTAAAAAGAAATGAGCTATCAATCCATGAAAAGACATGGAGGAATTTAAATGCAAATTACTAAGTGAAGGAAGCCAATCTGAAAAGACTACATACATGATTCCAGTTATATGACATTCCGGAAAAAGCAAAACTATTAAGACAGTAAAAAGATCAGGGGTTGTGAGGAGGAGGGGATGAATGGGTGGAACAGAGGATTTTCAGGGCAGTGAAAGTACTCTGTACAGGACTGTCATGAGGGATACATGTCATTATATATTTGTCCAAACCCAAAGAATATACAACACCCTGAAGGAACCCCAATGTAAAGCATGGACCCTGGGCGATAATGATGTATTTATGTAGATTCATCCAGGGTATGTAACAAATGTACCACTCTGGTGGTGGATGTCTGGTGGTGGAGGCAAAAGGGGGTATATGGGACCTCTCTGTGTTTTCTGCTGTGAACCTAAAACTACGCTAAACATTAAAGTTTATTAATTAATCTATTAAAAATTACATATAAGGGGGAAGGGGAGTACAGGCAACAAGGACATCTCGTACAATTATAGCTTAAAATGATTAATTCAAATATTTCTGTAAATTTCAAGGCAACACATAAGAACTAAGCTTAACAAGTCAGAGTCTAAGAAGATATGTATTAAGCTGTACCTGGTACCTCCCTTAAAGGATTAAAACACACATTGACACTATTCCCAAAAGCTGCTTTTAACATTTCTTTTCAATGTTATCTATTTAAATTATTGTAAGTTACTTTAAATGCCTAGCTAAGTGAGAGAATGAAATTTAATTACAAATATTTCCGATGCTATGTATCTAGGTATAATATAGCTAAGTATAATGTAGCTCAAATAACAACTTATGCTAAAATAAAAATTTAAGTAGTCGATAATTAAGGAAACACTATTAGGTTGGTCTTTATTACTGTCTTCTACAAATTTAAAAAGTGATAGATAAAATCTAGCAATTCTAATTCCTTAAGGCTTAGTTTAAATTGTTTAGAAGAAATCCTAAGAAAGATTT
This sequence comes from Mesoplodon densirostris, assembly GCF_025265405.1. NCBI lineage: Eukaryota > Metazoa > Chordata > Mammalia > Artiodactyla > Ziphiidae > Mesoplodon > Mesoplodon densirostris. The sequence continues at coordinate 57,973,184 of NC_082674.1, forward strand.
TATATTTTGCTACATTTCTGACATATATAACTTCTGATACTGAACAATTAATTTCCATTACAATACAGTTAGATTGCAGTGAGAAAACAGATCCTGAAAAAAATATAAGCATGTTTCCTATGAACTAACCTCGCTTTATGAAAATTAGGTGCAATAAGATCCCTCTTCCGATTCGGCATTATTAAGACAATCAAGCAAAGATCCCACTATCACTTACACATAACCCTATTTTTGTGGTATCTCACCTTACCTTAAACAACATTTAGAAGTTTCAAGAGTGTAGAAAGCAGGTTACAAAAAGAGCCACTTTCAACTAAGAATTCTCATTTTTCTGGCTATATCTGAATGTAATTTGTCTAACATTAAAATTGAAAATAAACTGGGCCCACATGTAGGAAACTATTAAATGCCTACATTTTTATATACACATGGTGTTTTTTTTAAGACAATGAAATATCTGCTATTACACATAAGCATGCTCATGTTATTTCCTTGTCATGGAAGGATTTTACTTCTTGCCTAACATCTCACGAACTGAATAAATAGCATTCACTAGGTTATCCGATTCTCGTGCTGCTTCTCTGAGCAAATGTTGATCAGTACAACTTCTTTTTCTCATTTCTTTTTACCGAAGAAACCATGAACAGAAAACACGACACAACAGAAAACAAAAAACCATTGCTCCCATTTTACTTCTGCTCATGTGAGGGATTATCACTTTTAAATAATTGGTCTTTAATTCTGGTGATTACCTTCGTAACACACACCTACACTGTATTTCATTGGCCCTCGTCTATTGACTCCCCAGCCTAAAAATGAGGATTTAATTTAGACCACTCCCCGCACCTTACTCCCTTACTCCTTCCAATTTTTGACAGAAGAATGAAATCACTTTGTACACCAGAAATGAAATCACTTTGACTGAATCACGTTGCTGTACACCAGAAACTAACACAACATTGTAGATCAACGATACTTCAATTTTAAAAAAAGAAAGAAAAAATATAGCTATTACCCTTACAACTTACTTAAAATCACATTCACCCAACAGTGTCGTGCAGCATCCAGGTTTCCTGCCATGAGCGTGCCCTCTTCCCTCCCCTCCATTTCTAACTCACTTCTGTCTACCGTACCTTCACTTTTACATTATCGAAGTTGATTTCCTTCACATTCTTGTCTTCTGTTTAATCTACTGGTTGATTGTAAAAGCTGAAAACCAGTAAGCAACATTTACAATTTTTTTTAATTAAACTGGTCCCAAATCATTAAGATTAAAAACCCACTTCTGAGTTCTCTAATACCTAACTTTAAAGAAAAATAAAACTGAATGGTACACTACAGAGTTAAGAATTTGGGGGGAAAAAAGTTTTAGGGCTTTAAAAAAAAATCTCTATACAGATGAATTCAATAAGCAATTTTTTAAGTGGTTGTGCTCTTGGATGAGCACAAATTACATACAACTTGTGTAAGATGTTTTATGTATTTATTTTCATTATTTGAACCTGACTGCTGTGTTATATTAGGAAGAGACCACATGGCACATGATAATTGGCTTAGTGAAAATCTCTCCTCCGTAGAAACCTGACAGGGTTTTCTTTCCTTCAGGGAAATGAGTTTCTTCAAACCAAGGTAAAGTTTACAAGATGGTACACTCAATCAAAACTAACAAAGTCTACTAGAGAGGTCTGAAAATTTTGGCTTCAGAAAGAGTATAACAGACCCTTGACGTTTCAAGGTCTAAATTTTGAGATCTTTGCTCCAATTCAAAAATAGTCCTAGATAAGTCTACATAGGTTCCTGGTTTTCTTCAGAATTACATTTTCATCTTGCGTCATGAAGTTTCTTTGCACATACTTTCACTCCAAGTTATAAATCTTTTTCCTTCTATCTAAACGGCCATTGTATTAGTTTGCTCGGGCTGCCATAACAAAGTACCACAAACTGAGTGGCTTACAAGACAGAAATGCATTTGCCTCACAGTTGGGGAGGCCAGAAGTCCAACATCACAGTGTTGGCAAGGTTGGTTCCCTCTGAGGGCTGTGAGAGAATCTGTTCCATGCCTCTCATTTAGCTTCTGGTGCTTTGCAGGCAACCTTTGGTATTCCTTGGCTTATAAAAGCAACACCCTGATCTCTGCCTTCATCTTCATATGGTGTTTTCCCTGGGTGTAAGACTATGTCCAAATTTCCCCTTTTTATAAGGACACCATATTGGATTAGGGCTCACCCTGTGGTCTCCTCTTCACTAACTACATCCACAACAACCCTATTTCTAAATAGGGTAATATTATGAGGTATTAAGAGTTAGGACTTCAGGCTTCCCTGGTGGCGCAGTGGTTGAGAATCTGTCTGCCGATGCAGGGGACACGGGTTCGAGCCCTGGTCTGGGAGGATCCCACATGCCGCGGAGCAACTAGGCCCGTGAGCCACAACAACTGAGCCTGCGCGTCTGGAGCCTGTGCTCCGCAACGAGAGGCCGCGATAGTGAGGCCCGCGCACCGCGATGAAGAGTGGTCCCCGCTTGCCACAACTAGAGAAAGCCCTCGCACATAAACGAAGACGCAACACAGCAAAAATAAATAAATAAATTAAGAGTTAGGACTTCAACATACTCATTTTGGGGGAAAAATTCAACCCAGAGCAGCCATTTTTCACAGATAAAGTTTGACATCTCCTTATCACTATACACTGTTTGAATAACTGCTGAATTTCCCATGCTTGTAACAGAACTTGGCACACATGAGGAGTTCAATATATTTGTTGAATGAGTGAATAAATGAATGTGACTGCAAGTGAGGAAAAAAACTGTAGCTGTTGAGAGATTAGCTAGGCTAAATCATTAGCTGAACAAGGCCTTCCTGCATGGAATTTAGCAGGAATTAAGATTATGCCTTGGCAAAATTGCAAAATACTATATATTCCATGAACCACTAAAGTCACTCACACACACACACAAAAAAGTGTTTTTCACTCACCAATAGTGAAAATCATAAATGTTGAGACTCACAAATGTCAAAACCCACAAAACCCAGCAACTATTATACATATTTTTCCCCACCCCATATTGCCCCTCCCCACTGGCAACCACTAGTTTGATCTGTGAGTCTGCTTCATTTTTGTTTTATTCACTCGTTTGTTGTATTTTTTAGATTCCACACATAAGTGATATTTGTCTTTCTCTGACTTATTTCACTTAGCATAATACCCTCCAAGTCCATCCATGGTGCTGCAAATGGCAAACTTTCATTCTTTTTTATGGCTGAGTAGTAGTCCATTTGTGTGTGTGTATGTGTGTGTGTGTGTGTGTGTGTGCGCGTGCACGCGTGCACCACATCTCCTCTGGTTTTTTTTTTTGCCATACCGCACAGCTTGGGGGATCTTAGTTCCCCGACCAGAGACTGAACCCAGGTCATGGCAATGAAAGCTCGGAATCCTAACCGCTAGGCCACCAGGGAACTCACTCTATCCATTTTACCTGTTGATGGCCACTTATGTTGCTTCCATACCTTGACAATTGTAAATAATGAACATTGGAAAACTAAAAATGAAACTACTATATGATCCAGCAATTCCACTCCTGGGTACATATCCGAAAAAAACCCAAAAACTCTAAAAAAGAAACTAGCACCCCAAATGTTTATACATACTTTTAATGATTTCTTTCTTTCTTAAAGGAAAATAGTAAAGAAGGAAAGGATCAGAAATGGGATAGTAAATGATTTCAGTTTAAATAAGCTTTCAGTTTAAAGATTACAGTTTAAATAATCAAGGAATGTATTATTAGAGAGAGCAAAGGTCACTAAATGAAACAATATCAGCCAGATACATTACAACATGGTCTACAGACCACTGCTATAGCACTAAATCAGAAATGATTCCTTGTTATAATCATTCTGTTGTATTTTAATAATTAAACATCTTTGGACAAGGTCCAAGATGAATTATACACTATAGTAAATTGCATATAACAAGCCTCTATACTTTTTACAATAACATTTTTCAACATAGGCTCTCAACAGGTAATACTCACCTAATAAGAAACTGAAGGTATTCTTTTTTATTTCTCCTAATCATCTCATTCAAATCCTATCACCATGAATTTCCTGGGTACTTGGCTTTAAAATACTGTACTACTATAAACTTTAAATTCAAGCCCTGGATAGGTCTACATTCATTTCAGCAGAAGCATCTTGAAATGCTGAATTATCATCTTCAATTTCCTTCAGTCATTTATTGTAGCTGCCAAACTGAAATGGCACACCTTAAAGGCAACACTAAACTGAAAGGAAATAATAAAAGAGTCTCTTAAATGTTTCATTTATGAAAGCTTATTTTTCCTGCCATGAAATTTTGTGTACTATCTGAAATGTATCACTTTACAAAACTGACATCTTGCATGCAGTTATTTTGCCATGATACACTTGCCAGACTTCAAAGTTTTGGGGAGGGGGGTCGGAGGGAAGGGATGGCATGTTTTCTCAACCTTTTATAAACAGATAAGTAATAAAGAGCTAGGCTGGTTTTGGTTTTGGGCCTAAGACTGGGAGTAGGGGGTTACAGAATTAAAATTAAGCCTCAATTGCCAGTAGGTATCACTATAGCTACCCCCTTTTCTGGATAGCTTTAACTAATGTTCCTGGCTATATTAAAATTATACCATAAAATAAACACTTTAAAAGGCACATCAGGTCAGAGGGTGGTTGCTCTGTGAAAGGAAAACGAATCTGCAAACCAAAATTATTCAAAGCATTTTCTTGAAATCGTGTGCACAAGCAATATAACAGCAAATTAATCAAGGAGAACAAATCTACAGAATAATGTAATAAAATCTGTATACTTTTCCCCCTAACATAACTGTTAATGAAAACTATAAAATGCTAATATTTAAAATAAGCAAAATATGGTTTGTATTTCCAAAACTGATGAGTTTTAGACCAAGATATAGGGAAAAGAAATGTTTTTATTAGTTAAGTACATTCAGATCACATTTATATAAAATAGGTTGCTATTCAGTTAAAAGAGCCCCTGAATTTATCAGAGCAAGTTTACTAACTATTCTATGAAGGGAGAAAACAAGATGCCAGTTCTTCTTTTTCTCCGCTTTATCTACCAAACTTAGCTATTACATGAGGCTCAGAATCACTGTTCAAACCTTTCTCAGTTAATGTTACTTTGTAAAGTCAGAATTTCTGATAATTTATTGCATAAAGGTATGGTTTAACAGTATTATAAGCTAAGTGATTCCTAAAACATCTTTTTCTCCAATGACCTATGCTTAGGAAAAAGTATCTATATTCAATACACTGTCCATTTTTTAAGCATTTCCTGTATTTCTAGTCAATTTTTTTTTTTTTTGCGGTACGCGGGCCTCTCACTGTTGTGGCCTCTCCCGTTGCAGAGCACAGGCTCCGGACGCGCAGGCTTAGCAGCCATGGCTCACGGGCCCAGCCGCTCAGCGGCATGTGGGATCTTCCCAGACCGGGGCACGAACCCGCGTCCCCTGCAACGGCAGGCGGACTCTCAACCACTGCGCCACCAGGGAAACCCTGTAGTCAATTTTTAAAGACTCATTTAGAAATAATACTAATCCATCTCTAATAGCTAAGTAGAACAATTTTTTATATTTGCAGGTTTTTAAACCAATCAATTTGACATAAGCTCAAATTCCAGGAATGTAAACCGTAATTCAAACTTTAGTTTTCCTCTTAAAATATTCTACTTACTAAAATGAATTCCCATCCTGCAACTATGAACAATAAGAAAATTGTGCTTAAAATAATATTAAAAGACTAAATCTCATTATTTAGTATTAGATTAATAATCCATAACTCTAATCTTAAAAGTATCTATAGCTATAACCCCTCCAATTTGTTAATTCCCGAAGAGATTAATACAAGATATAATTAACATCTAAACTTAGAGCAGACTGTCATTTGGAACAAACTATGCTAACAATAACTGTACCACAGTCAAGTAGATCAGCCCATCACCCCTTATGATTCTGACTAAGGTTAATGAGCACAACTTGTCATAAATGTTCCAGAAAACTGAATTGAATGAAAAGACTAGTGTTTTCGTAATACTTAAAATAGAATAAAGGCTGGAGTTGTCTTATCTGGAACCTAGCACAGTATTTAGCAATGTAAATGTCATTAAGTATTTGTGAAATGAATAGACAAAAAATAAGCAACCCAATACACTTACTATATCACTCAGCTCCTTACTATGTGCTAGTAAGTACTTAAAATCATACACAATAAAATGGAATACACTCAAATTGTTTTTTACCTCTAATAAGCACTTAAAAGAATTATTCACTTAAGAATCTCCAGTTTAAGAGAAGGTAGAATTGGACTTTCACAAACCAATAATTTGGCTAATGATTTTCTGCAACTGCATGACATTTTTCATTTAACTTTTTTTTCTTAATGAAATGAGAAAATATAAAGAAATGCAAGCTATAACCTTCTTTGCAATAAATAACACTAGGCCACTATATTTGATCTTAGTAACATTAATTTCTCTCATGAAGAAGTTACTTTAAAAAAAAAATTTGAATTTTGAGGGGACGAAGGTGAAAAAAAGAGTGAACTAACTATAAGCGTTCTTCCACTTCAAAAATTGTCTGACATCTGAGCCAGAAGACTTTCTGCATCTATCAGTGACTACCTCTTCATGTGTCATAGAAAGAGTTCAACATGCGTTACAATATCCATTACATTTTAAGACCATTTCCAATATCTGCTACCATAAATCAAGAAATCCATTTATTCAAGGTTACTTATGGAGAATTAGTCACACAAAAAATTTTAACAACTTCATTTTCAAAAATTAAAGTATTTTACTGTACTTGGCATTCCTATACATAATGATGTGAATTCAAAGACTGAAAGCATTAAGGGTATATAGTTAAAATTCAAGGGCTTAGACATAAAAAAATTCATTTAATATTTAGAATTCTCTGTAGCAAATACTGCAGAAAAATAAATCCGAATATAAACACAATGTAATCTCCTTTGGATTTCTCCTCTGCTTAAGTGGCATTAAATAACATAACAAAGTTGTTCCAAAATACTTCTATGTAATTGCTATAGCCTCAGAAACATACAATAAAAAAATCTGAAAACATGAGGCCAAGAGAACTGTGGGCACTATGCATAAGGAACAAAAACTCATGAATTCCCCCATTCCTAAGGATTTCTAAAAACTACCTTCCTAATTTCAAGAGAAAATTTACTCAAGAGAGAAAAATAAAAAACAGGTCAGCTACACAACATTTACAGCTTTATTGATAGTGTATAGCCATTATGCCAAAATTCAGCCATCAATATACAACCTCATTTCCCATCTAAAGTTAATGAGAATATATTTTTACTTTAAATGGGACATAGTGGCAAAGCACCAAGAATTAAAGAATAACCTTAAAAGTCTTAAATGGATACTTCAAACATCACAAAAAGCAGTAATTCCCAAAATCATGAAAGCATAATGAAATAACTTCACAGAAAAAATGGACATTTAAGTCATTTCTTTCTTTCCTAATATTATATAGTGAAAACAGATGTATTTAAAACTTCAGCATACTTCATAAAATCATTATTCATCGAAAATAGACAAATGTTTGCAAAGAACATTTAACTTAAATTTCAAGTTGCTTATAAAATGGCACTTGAAAAATTGACCTATATAAGGAAATAAGTCTTGTCAAGAGACAGTAAACTATAAATATAAAATATACCACAATGTTAAAAAAAACCCACATAATGTTCTATAGGAAAATCAATAAGGATAACTTAATCTTTCTGGGGGAAAAGTATTTAGCATTACAAATTTAAAATGCAAATCTTACACGCGAATTCAATATGGAATACATTTAAACCTTACAATGGCACATAATCATCATCTATTTTGTGGAAAACAATAAAAATTATGTACTTTTTGAATATGTGTACATCAAAACCAAAAGGTTAACTTTTACTTTTTCCTTTACTGGCAACTTTGGATGCATTTTTAGGTTTTGGTTCCCATAGGGCATTTTTTACAAATCTTGAAGCCGCAGCCCTGTCCAGCTTGCCAGCCTTTTTCTTGTCTGTTATTTCCTTGACTCTGTTCATGTATACTCTGATTCTCTCCTTAAAGGCAAAAAAAGAAGAAAGGCAACAGATTTACTAAGCTGTTAACCACTAAGTTCTATTATACTATACCTCAGTTAAATCCAACGGCTTTGTATTTATTGCTTATTGAGTAGTGCTAATAAGTGCAAAGCGAATAGGATAAACACATTCCATGTTCTCCTGGAGTTCACAGTCTGAGGGGAATACAGATATTTAAAAAGTCATTTCAGAAGTGTTCTGAGTGTTTCAAAAGAGGAAGATCTAGACACTACAGAGATAAACATTTAACTGTTTATATGTGGTTACACTAAATTTTTAAATTTAGCATTCACCTAAATCCACATACTAACTCTCTTGTATCTGAAGTCTATAATCTAAAATAGAGCTTTCCGGACTTCCCTGGTGGTCCAGTGGGTAAGACTCTGCACTACCAATGCAGGGGGCCTGGGCTCGATCACTGGTCAGGGAACTAGATCCCACATACATGCCACAACTAAGAGTTTGCATGCCACAACTAAGAAGCCCACATGCCACAACTAAGAAGGCTGCATGCCACAATTAAGATCCCACATGCTGCAACTAAGACCTGGCGCAGCCTAAATAAATAAATAATTAATTAATTAAAATAAAGCTTTCACATACTTTCAACATACAAACTAAACTCTCCAGAAATTTTTCTAAACAGGAAATGGCTAAGGCAGTATTTAACTATTTATTTTTTTGTGTTACCTTCGTGTCACAATTAAAATAAGTATAATGAAAATACAAGATCTTTTTATCCAATGTCATGGTTCTGACTGAAAAGCACATGATATTTTCTAATGAAATATACAGTTCTAATCAGACTTTACAAGGTGAGAAACATACTAGGTTGCTGTACCACTTTGAATCTTCTGAGACCACTAATCAGAATAAAGGGCTATTCTATACTTCAGTTGGAGAAATAAAGGCGTGAGAGCTACAAAACAGCAGAGTAAATGATTGATCACTGCTTAAAAGCAAGTTTCATTAAAATAATCAAAATAGTTATATAAACATACACAGAAAAATGCAGAACCTTAGAATTTTTTCATTTAAAAAAACTGACAACCCTGCTCAAAACCCTCTCATGGCTCCCTATTTCTCTGAGTAAAAGCCAAAGTCCTCACAACACACACCCAGCCCAGCCCTGCCCAGAATGATCTTCCCTCACAAACCCACACGGCCAGCCCTCTCTTCCTTCCAGTCCCCTCAAATGTTCACCTTGTTAATAAATGCTGCCTTTACTATTGAAAATGGCAATCCTACCCAAGCACTCCAATGCCCTTACTCTGTGCTATTTTTTTCTTTTTTCCCACAACGTAACTTTCTAACATACTATATATTCATATGTATTTCTTATTTGTTGTTTGTTTATGTTGTTTGTTTCCCTCCACTAGATAGTCTGGCACCTGCCACAAAGGCAGGGATATTTATTGGCTTTATTCACTGAGGAATTATCTAACTTGGAAATAATGCCTGGCTTCCAGTGGGCATTCAAATATTTGTCGAATGAATAAACTATTTTCAATGCCCTTCCCCATTCATGATAGATATGGCAAATAGGCTTCATCTCACATACTAACTCTGTGATCAATTAGTGACATCTGTCACAAGGTCAGAAAAGGGGAATAGGTTTATGGATGCTTTTCATTTATCAACCCTTGTCCAAAATATAAATGTACTCCTCCATAAAGTGGATTCTGAGGGAAAAACAAGACAGATGACTTTATCTTTTTCCAGTGACAGAATTAAGTATTACACTACTCCAAATAACTTTGTGTTTAAGAGAAGAAAGAGGAATTTTATAAATGTAAAGTCCATATTAGAAAGGTGAAAGCAGATGATACAATGCATACTTCTTAAGATTTAAAGCCAGTATCACTTGTCAAATCAAGCTCTATGGATCATATTGCTTTATATTTTTGCTTTAAGTATCTTTCACAATTTCTGTATTTCAAAATAAATTTACTTTTCCCCCAAGAAATTTAGAAGAAGAAAATGTCTTAGTCTACACATTTAAAAATTGAAGACAGATCTGGTTTACTCATTTTTTTAAATAAATGACCAAGTACTTTACTAAGTTATAAAAAAAATACGTATCAACCACCATAAAACTTTAGAACAATACACTGTCAAGTGTATTTCACATATATATTTACCTTATATTTTATAAACACAAAGAATAAATTTATTAATATTCTTATTCATAAAGCCAAGTCAAGAAGGTAACCGTAAGTTTGATTTCTAAATTTTTTTCTTTCAAATTGAATGATTTGATTTAATTTTTGAAGTCAGCAAAAACTCCAAGATACCAGACCTTATATAATATACTATACTTATACATCTAAATGGAATACAAAGACAAACCTAGAAGATTTATTACAGGTTGTAAATATGTCACTAATGCAGAATTACTGGACAGTACACATACAACTGGTGCCAAAAAAGCTTTTAGCTTTGTTGCCGAAGTGGATTCTTTACTGCTGAGAAAATGAATTAATGGAAGAATTGAAACGGTGGAGGAGAAACTTTCCCGTCTTGGCTAGTAAATCAACTAGAATATACTTTTAAGAATTGCATAAGAGTTAAAAAAAAAAAAACAGGCAGTTGTAGAGATGAACAGGATTTCAAGAATTTATAGGAAAAATAATATAGCAGTTATAAATAATTACTAGAATCGTGACATTTTCCCATCCACAGATTTATATAATATATGGAACACCCTTCTCTGACAAAGGTGAGAGAAAGAAAAACTAAAGGCACAGTGAAATCTGGCTCACTTTCATAATTTCATCCCTAAATAATTCTGTTCTCCACAATTAGTGTGATAAAGGTACTGCGATTTTACCTTTAGAAACACTACAACAGACATTACACGTAAAATAAAAAGAAATCGATCCACTGCAATCTTACCAATTCCTGCTTTACTGGATGTTCCTTAGGATTAACTCCCTGTGTGGCCAAATAAACTACAAGAGAAAGATTTCATGGAATAAAATGCATATATATTAATTAAGAGCATTAATTAAAGAAACTCTAGTTACAAAAAGGAAACGTCACACAAATTATTAACTAAATCTTAAATTATTCAACCTCTTTGTAATATTAAATGTATGTGTGGCTCATGGGCATCTGGTATTCTGATTTAAAAGAAATAAATATCTGACTATTAAAATTGCCATAAAGTATAATTGCTAGCATTTAAAAAATAAGTCACCTTTGACATGATAATTTGCTTTCTAATTAAATCTAAAGTAATATACATACCCCAAAACATTGAATTCAATGTGTAAGCAGAAACTAAATCCACTTTTGCTTGTTCAAGTGGGTCCAACTATTAAAAAAAGAGGGAGAGAAAGAGAAAGAAAAAAGAAATAAAAACTTTGAGCACCATCACATTTTTTCACTTCCTATAATCCAATAATCAAAACAAATAACCTGGAAATAATTTGCAAAAAGAAAAGTTTGGTTAACTAGTGATTTTTGCCCACAAATTTTCACTTCAGCATACCATCTTTAAGTTAAACAAGGAATGTGTATAATCCAAAATAAAAAAAAATTCTTTTGAATTATTTTAATTTCAGGATTTACAATCTGGGCTTTGTATGTCAAAAGTAATTCATCAATATAAACATTGTACATGATGCATTTATGTATAAGAAGCAGGCTAAAATGCTTAGGCAATACCAAAGACAGAAGAAACATAATGAGATTTGTTTTAGACTGTCAAAATCAATTTACTCTTTTTGTCCTATAGGGTTTCCAGAAACCCTGATAACATCATTGTAATACTTAAAAGGTCAAAGATAGAGTCTGTCAAAAAGAATGCTGGGAGAGCTTTTTTTAATTCAAAACCAAGTCAAAATAAAAATATAGTTAGGAGGTATTTCCTAAGCTTGGAGTTTGTTATATTTTCTCCTTAAAGATATCCAAACACTTAAAAATTGAAATAAAGGGGGAAAGGGGCATATATCATGTATCTGTTTCTTCTTCTATATGTTTCATAACATAGCACTCGGTTTTATGAATTACATTTTTAGAAATTACTTAAAATACCTTCTGCAACAACTCATTTCTAGAAACAGACATCATGGTCTTCAGCATCTCATCCACAGCACCAATGGAATTCTCAAATGTTGATAAATATTCATGAATTTCTACTGGATAGTCTTCATTAATTTCTTCACCTGCCATTATGACCAACTGGGAAAACATTAAATTCTTAGTTCATACTGGAGACAGAGAATGCTCTCTAGGTTACCAAAAAAAATTAATAGGTCATATCATATGTTTCAAAAGTGCTAAAAGAGTTAAGACCTGAAGTTAATTAAACAAATCTTCTTAGAATATAATTCTGGAGCAACCACGTTTAAACATCCCCTCTTCTTAGGTTGCTGGGGAGTTGGGGTGGGCCGCCAGGATGGGACCCACCCAAGTTCATTAACGCTACACATATCAATCCCTCAATCCCTCGATGCTTTTTGAGAACTAAAGAGATAGGACTACCAAACATGTTATATCAATAATAAAAATCCTATATTTTAAAAACTTTCTGTTGAAGTTAAAGACCAAGCAAAGCAATGAAAGTGTGATAAATATACGCTACCCGCTAATGCTTGCTGAAAAAAAATGATAAGCAAAGCTCTTTTTTAAAAAAAATACATATTAGCACTTCTAAATTTAGATGTTGATCTAGCAGCATGGTATATTAAACCAAAAAATTAGAAATCTTAGATCTGAAATATTTTATGATTATTTATCACTAAAATAACTTTTAAAGCCTATATTTATATTTATATATATTCCTTAAGCTTAAAATATTAATAAGAAATTCAAGAGTCCATAGATCACATAAAGTCTGTAAGCAGGAAAGATGAAACATGGAAGAAATAAACTATATGGTTTTCATTTAGGGTAGTAGAGCATACCTTGACGGCCCATTCTTTAAAATTCACATTTATATCATAATATTTAATAGCTATATGAGGAAAAGAAAAGTCCACATCAATGTATTTAATATGGTATCTAAGATCAATTTTCAGAAGCAATTCCAAGCCACTGTACCATCCTTAGGTTTTATTAGCTGAAAATACCTCTTTCATTACACAGCTAAGGAGAACATCAAGAATGTGCAAAATAACAAACAGCATAGCCAAACTGAAGTAAAGGGACGCGGGCTTTCCACCTTGCCTGATCACTGACTTTGTTACCTTACATAAATCACTGAATCTCTCTGGGCCCCAAATATCTCATCCATTAAATAAGGCATTTGGTCTAATGATCTCTAAAGTCCTTTATAATTCTAAATGTTATGACTATGTCACTTAAGTTTTAAAAGTACTACTTGAATATTTAGTCACAATATATCCACATTTCTATTCAACAAGTACAGTCCACTGAGACATCTGGTTTCATTTAAAATTTTAAAAAAGTGAAGTCCAGGGGACTATCACTACTCACACTGTAAAGTTATTATCCAACTACTGTGCAAACAGCAATTAAACAAAGGACTATGAGAAAAGAAAACCACACAGGAAAGAATTGTGACTTCCTATTTCAAAAAGTTAACTGAAAATACGGATTTGCCTCTCATTCCTTCCAGAAAAATCTCTCCAAAATGACAGAAGAAACACAAAAATAAGTCCATAGTAATGCTGGAAACCAAGAAGGGTACATATCCATCAGCCGACCTCAACAGCAGAAATTTTTATAAGCTAAAGAGCAAATGGGATTAGACTGATAGGGAACAGAACCAAGGAGCCTGCAATCCCTTACAAACAAAAGAGAAGGAGAATCTAGGAATAAACCCAAGGTGAAGGACAGTAAGAGATGAATCATGAGGGCTGAAAACTGCTAAACCAATCTCCCAATCTGTGAAAGGACAGCTCCAGCATCCACTGCCCAGATAAAGGTATAAGTACAGGGACAGACACAAATATAGAGAAGACTTGATATTTCTTTTCTTTACATAAAATTTTAAACCAATAAATTTGAAAAATCTGGATGATAAGAATGAGGTGTTAGGGAAAAAAAAATCACCAAAACTAACCTAAAAAGAAGTACATAAAACAAATAGATCATTACACAGACAAAAAAAAAAAAAAAAAAAAAAAACTTTAAAGAAGTCAAGGATCTATGCTCCAAAAAGGTTCCAAGTCTAGAAAATATTATAGGTAATTTCTTCCAAACCTTTAAGAAACAGTTAATTTTTATGGTATTTAACTGTTTAAGAACATAGAAGGAGATGGAAAACTTAGATACCTATTTCACAACATACACAAAAATAAACTCCAGATGAATTTAAAAGATAAATGTATAAATGTATTAAAAGATTATATACATTATATAAAATATGTATATAATCCAAATGAAACCCAAATGCTATAAAAGGAAATGGCTGACAGACTTAAATACATAAAAACTGAAAAAAACATCTATATGGTAGAAGTATACCATAAGCAAAGTTAAATGTAAGAAACAGCATGGGAGAAAATATTTGCCAAAATACAACAAAGGATTATTCAGATTATATAAAGAGTTCCTACAAAGCATAAAACAGATTAAAATAATGAAGATCTCACCCATCAGATTGGCAATAATTTTAAAGACTGTCAAAATTTGACGTTAGCAAGGGTATACACTGGAGGTGGAATATAAATTGGTACAGATTTCTTAAAGGCACACACCCTATGACTCAGGATATCCTCTTCAGAAAGTAGTCTACAGAAATCCTTGTATACATGCATATAAATTTATTAAAATGGACTCTTCGGACCCTTCTCTTAAAGTGGGGACTTTGCCTTACATCAATTTTTCTCTCTGCTGGATCATTGCCCATAGGCTTGAAACATTTTATTCCTCCATCTTAGATAAGAAACAAAAGAAACACCTTGACTTCATATCTCCCTCCAGCTTAAGCCCCATTTTCTATCTCCCTTTTAGAACAAACTCCTCAAAAGGACTGCTAATATTGAATACCAGAGTTCCAGTTCCTCTCCTTCCATTCTTTCTTGAATCTACTACAATCAGGCCCCCTATTTCTCCCTCAAAATTGTTCTTGTCAAGGTCACCCACTCAGCCACATTGTCAAATTCAATGGTCAATTCTCAGTTCTCGTCATTTGACATAGCTGGCTCAGTTTGTCTGGTTTCCAGGGCATCACATTTCCTTGGTTTCTCTCTTACCTCACAGGTTGCTTTCTTGGTCTTCTTTGCTGCATCCTTTTCATATCCTCAAGCCTCTTAACCTTGACGTGCCCAAGGGCTGTCCTTGAATCTCTTCTCTAATTTACTCTCTAGGTGAGCTCTGGGTTTAAACTATATTAATAAACTGATGACTCCCAGGTTTGCATCTCCAGCCCTGACCTTGCCACTGAACTCCAAATTTAATGTCCAACCGCTTACTCAGTACCTTGGTTGGCTGTTAATAGATTCTCAAATGTAATGTGCCCAAAGCCCAATTCCTAATCTTGCTTACTTTATCTTGTAATAACCTATAATGGAAAAGAATCTGAAAAAGTATATGTATGTATGTATGTATGTGTGTGTGTGTGTGTGTGTGTGTGGATATACAGTAAGTCCCCTACATATGAACGAGTTCAGTTCCGAGAGCGCGTTCGTAAGTCCGATTTGTTCATTAAGTCTGACAAAGTTATCCTAGGTACCCAACTAACACAATCAGCTATATAATACTGTACTGTAATAGGTTTATAATACTTTTTACACAAATAATACATAGAAAACAAACAAATACAAAAAATAAAACATTTTTAATCTTACAGTACAGTACCTTGAAAAGTACAGTAGTACAGTACAATAGCTGGCATCGAATGAACAGGCAGGAAATAAACATACTGTACTACTGTACTCTATACAGTACTGTACAGTAAAGTACACAAAAGGACAACCACTGTAGAGGATGCATGCACGTGACAATGTACGCCAGACACTTGAACTAACTTACATGATTGGACATGTGAACGTACATTCGCATCTTTGAAAGTGCACAACTTGAAGGTTCGTATGTAGGGGACTTACTCTGTGTGTGTGTGTGTGTGTGTGTGTGTGTGTATACACACACACACATATATATAACCAAATCACTTTGCTATACACCTGAAACTAACACAATACTGTAAATCAACTATACTTCAACGAAAAAAAAAAAGAATCTGGGCTTCCCTGGTGGCGCAGTGGTTGAGAGTCCGCCTGCCGATGCAGGGGACACGGGTTCGTGCCCCGATCCCGGAAGATCCCACATGCCGCGGAGCGGCTGGGCCCGCGAGCCATGGCCGCGGAGCCTGTGTGTCCGGAGCCTGTGCTCCGCAACGGGAGAGGCCACAGCAGTGAGAGGCCCGCGTACAGCAAAAAAAAAAAAAAAAAAAGAATCTAATCTTGCCTACTGCGGTCCTCCCCATCTCACTTCACGGCAACTCCACCTTTTCGATTGCTCAGACCTAAAATTACAGAATAGTCCTTGACTCCCCTCTCACCCTATCTCTAAAACATATTCACGTCCTACCACCGCTACTGCTACCACCCTAGTCCGAGCCAGTCCGAGCCATCATTGTGTCTGGCCTGTATTGTTGCAATAGCCTCCTAAATGGCTTCCCTGTTTCCATTCCAATAGTTTATTATCAAGAAAGTGATCATCCCAAATCTAAGTCAGATCCTATCATGCCTCTGCTTGGAAACCTTCAAAGGCTTGCCGCCTCACTCAGGAAGTGACAAAGTCTTCATAGTGGCCGAAAAAAACCTGACTCTCTGCTGCCTCCTCTGTGACCTCATCTCCTCCCACTCTGCCCCTGGCTCACTCCATTCCAGCCATAATGGCCTCACTAGTCTTCTTCTCATTGGGCATGCCCCTATCTCAGAGCCTTTGGACTTCTCTCCTTCCTAGAATGTTTCTCCCCCACCAATGGCTTCAAAGCTCATGACTTCACCTCTGCTAGATCTCTACTCAAATGTTATCTATTGGTAAAGCTTCCCTGACCATCCTATTTTAAAATGCATACCCGTCTTCTCATTCCCAGCATTTCCTATCTCCTTCTTCACCCTTCAGGCCTCAACAGCATCTGACATATTTCATTTATTGTCTGTCTGCCTCCAAAAGAAAGTAACTACATGAAAACAGGCAGTTTTGTGTTTTGTTCACTACCACTGCCTAGCAGTCAATAAACATTTGTTGAATGAAGAAATTATAACCAAATACTGGGAATAATCTAAATAGCCATCAATAGGGGAACAGTTAAATGAATTATACCACATCCATCCAAAAGAGTAAAAATAAAGAAGTAAATCTTTATGTAGTAATACATGATAAGTGGTGAAAAAAAGTCAAAGAACATAGTATATAACACGTAATGTGTCTAACAGATGCCATTTATTTAAAAAATTGTATATGTAGATATGTAGAAAATGGTCTGGAAGGAGACATACAAAAATAGACATTCTTTCTGAGAAGAGATAGGAAATGCGAATGGGATCAAAGCAGACTCATGTTTTTAGCTCTTCATTCTTCGTTGTTTAAATTTCGTTATTTCAAAAAGCATGTATTAAAATTGTAATAAAAATAAACAATCATTAAATTTTAAAAAGCATATTTTAATAAAGTATTTTGGCTTTTAACAAATACTGCAAGTATAAAAAACACAAAAAAAGCCTTTATTTAAATGTGAATTTTTTCATCCGATTTTTCTATTAGAAAATATTTCCCCTCTCAAAATCATGATGGGGATTTTTCCTGCAATTATTCCTTGTCCCTGAGCCCCAGTAAACAAGTAGTTATTTATTGTTAAAATGGGTTACGGTGAACACTGAAAGCAAGGCAGTAAGTAAGAATAATGACTCTCATTAAATCTGAACTGAACCACTTGCCTTTTTCCTAACTAAAAAATAAAGGCAAGGTAGACTGAAAAATCAAGGTTCTTCTATTATCAGAAATTCCCCCCAATTCAAATGATTTCTTCTAACATTTTATACAGATAGCTCCTGAGCGTTTGTTCCTTCCACAGGGAGCACTGCAAGGAGGGAGCTGCAGAAATCGTCCTCTGTCCCCTTTGTTACTCAGATGCCAGGATGGTGCAGTGAAGGGATGGTTATCAGCAGCCACAGCCAACATCTGAACCCCACTGCCTGTGAGCCAGGCGCTACCCTAAGCATCCGCACACATTCATTCATTGACTCCTCACAGACAACAAAGGGACCCATGGTGAGTTTCCGTAACTTGCCCAAGACTGTACGTGGTAAATGTCCATAGAAGAGAAAGAAGAGAACTCACCCCTCTCTGCCCCTCACTCGCTGCCTGGCTCTGCAGGGACTCCCCGCCCCTCCACCTACTCCTTCTAAAGCGCAGGCTGCAGAAGTGGAGAAGGTGGAAGAGGGCATGAGAGAAGGTGCCTCTCTTCATCCCTCAGGAAGGTCTGGCTGAGGCTCAGGGGCAGAGGGAAGAAACCCTGCCCAGCAATCCCCACAGGACGTTACTGCCATTCCTTCCTCCTCTCGTTGGTGATGAGAGCCACAGTACCGACAGGAGAAAAGGAGGGGCACACGACATCATCCCCGACCTCCTCCCCTCCATTCTCTGCTTCAGGGAGCTCAGTGCAGCCTGGAACCTGGAAGTCGCCCCTCATCGCTTCCTCAGGCCCCAGTCCCATCAGTCCTGTCAATACGGCCTCCTTAATTTCCTTAGCCACAAGCCTTCCCCCATTCTCACTAACTAGATCATGTCAAGAGCCTTGGAGTAGTCTCCCTACTGTCAATTTTTCTCCACTCTCAATGTTAGGATGTTACAAAACATAACTTTACTATAAAGATAGTCTGGTCATGGTACACCCCTGCTTAAAATCCTGCAATAGTTTCCCGCCACCTTGAAGGTCAACTCCAAACCCCTTATACGGACGCGAGGCCCTTTACGATGTGGCCCTTGCTTGCCTGACTAGCCTCATCTTTCATTGCTCCCCTCTTCCAATCCTATGGCTCTAGCCACCACGGCAGTTTTCCAGATGCTCTATGCCCCTTCAGCCTAACCTTTCGCTTGTGTGGTTCTCTATACGTGAACCATCCTTCCCACTTCACTTTGTTCAAACCCTGCTTACGTGTGGAGGTAAGATCAGGTTTCCCTTTAGTGCATAGGACTTCTCTGAGTGCCACCCTCCCTTTCCCTCTGTCTGGATAAGCACAGCTACAGGTTCTCATGTCACCTAAAACACTATCTGGTGACATGTGTTGATTTACTTAACCTTGACTACAAGCTCCCTGAGGGGGTGGTGTCATCAATATGACACCGCCATGCTGATGTGTCACCAGTGGCTGACACACAGAATGACTTTATGTCTCAACTTGCCCAAGAGAGTCCCCATGTATGTCTATTGTTTCAGCTTGCCATCTGCTCAGCTCCCCATTTCTCTTTCAGAAGCCCCAGTTTGAGCAACAAATTATAGGGTTACCCTAACAAAGGTAGGTTCTCTGACCCTTGCCACCACTCCTCACCCCACTTTGTTAGAGAACATGAGAGCCTAGAGAGTGGCTCCTGGTACCAGCTGGGGTTCAACCAGAGCAGCGGAACCAGTAGGAGGTATTCTGAAGAGATGTACTGCAAGAAACTGGTCTATGCAATTGTGGAGGAATCTGCAGGGCAGGGGAGCAAGAAAGAACATGCTGGAACTCTTGGCTGCAAGCTGAAACTGCTGTCCACGGGTGGAACATCTTTTTCATCAGGGAAGCTTCAGCTCTGCTTCTAAAGCCTTCTAATTAATTGGATCAAGCCCACCCAGATTATCTAGAATAATAAAAGTCAACTGTTTGTGTATTTCGATTATATCTACAAATACCTTCAGAGCAATACCTAGTGTGGTGTTGGACTGAATGGGGGCTGCAGCCTAGCCAAGCTGACACATCAAAAAGACCATCACACTCCTTTAAGCCTCCAGAACTACAGCCAGGAAAGGTATATTCCTGGCATCCCAAATTGTTGCTCTGACAGCATTTTTCCACAATAGACATGTTATTGATGATTGTCAGGTTCCCAAGTAATAAAACTAGAGTTCAAATTCCAGTTAACAAATGTGGAAGAAATCATAGCCTTTAAAAAAAAAAGAAAATCACCATTTTGCAACCCCTAGTGAAATTACAGATTCACGTAATGTTCACTGACAGATAAAAGGGAAAGTTTACAATAGAGGAGTGAGACTGTCACTACCTGAACCCACAGATCAGTCTTCATCACTAAAAACATGACATAAACGTATATGAACCTCCTGATGTGAAGCAATGTGACATACACAGCAGTGTCTGTGTAGCATTTCCAACTCCCCAAAAAAGTTGAATCTGAATCTAACTGAACCTTTAGAGCTAACTTTCAACTTATAGGAAATATGGAGGATAAAGAAACAAGTTCATGCCACAAGAAAGCAAACACACAAATCTGGAATGAGAAATACTCTATAGGACAACTGACCTGGTTTCCATAACAAGTTAATGGCATGAAGAGAAACTAAGAAAAGGGAGAGGAGGGAGAGAAAGAAGAGATTTACCTTCAGATTGAACAACCAAATGGAATGTGTAGACCTTGTTTGGATCTTGATTCAAATAAACTAAGTGTAAAAAGATATTTTTGAAAGAAAGAAACCCAAACCTGGATCGGGTACTAGATGACACTGAGAAATTATTGATAATTTTGCTATGAAATTATAATTCAGCTATAAAAATGCCATCACAGTTACATAAGAAAATACCCCTATGATTTAAGGATGTAAACTGATGCACATAAGGGTAAAATTACAAGACATGTTGAATTTACCTTAAAAAAAAAAAAGCTAGCCTTCAAGGAGTCACCATACTTTGAGAACAAAGATAAGATCTTATGTACATTATTTCTATAGTGAAATTAGATAGCCAAGCCACAAATTAACTTTTAGAATATAACCCAGTTCATAAATTGGGGAGGGCTTCCCTGGTGGCGCAGTGGTTGGGAATCCGCCTGCCAATGCAGGGGACACGGGTTCGAGCCCTGGTTCAGGAAGATCCCACATGCCGTGCAGCAACTAAGCCTGTGTGCTGCAACTACTGAGCCTGCGCTCTAGAGCCCGCGCACCACAACTACTGAAGCCCGCACGCCTAGAGCCCGTGCTCCACAACAACAGAAGCTGCCGCAATGAGAAGCCCGCACACTGCAACGAAGAGTAGCCCCCGCTCTCTGCAACTAGAGAAAAGCCCACGCGCAGCAATGAAGACCCAACACAGCCAAAAATAAAAATAAATAATAAAATAAATTTTTTTAAAACTTCCTAGGTTTCCAAAAAATAAATAAATTGGGGAACACCTAAATAGAAAGTATAGTCTAGAATACTCCACTACATCTCATTTCAATTCCAAATATAATTTGGAGTGAGGGGAAGGTAGGTTACTGGGTGTTCACCAGCTCTGTGATAGTTGCTAAACAACTTATAAAAACAAGACAGAGAGCACAGGGAGATCAGCTCGGTGCTTTGTGACTGCCTGGAGGGGAGGGATGGGGAGGGTGGGAGGGAGGGAGATGCATGAGGGAGGGGATGTGGGAACAGATGTATATGTATGACTGATTCACTTTGTTATAAAGCAGAAACAAACAAAAAAAAAAAAAAAAAAAAAAAACAAGACAGAGCCAGTGGCCTCAAATGAGGTTGTACTGTATTACTAACCTTTCCAACAAAGGCTGACGTTCCAGTCTAATTACTTCCATAATGTCACAAATTTCCTTCTAAAAAAATCCTGATGCCTTATATCTTTACTTGGCCCTTACTAAAATGTATGCATGAAAAAATAAATAAAAAAGCCAAGTCTAAAGTCAAAATATTTGCAACATTAAGACAGATAAAAGAAGCCTCTTCAAATCAACTTAAGAACAACACACAAGAATACCTACAACCCGGACTTCCCTGGTGTCACAGTGGTTAAGAATCCTCCTGCCAATGCAGGGGACATGAGTTCAAGCCCTGATCTGGGAAGATCCCACATGCCTCAGAGCAACTAAGCCCGTGTGCACCACAACTACTGGGCCTGCCCTCTAGAGCCCGTGAGCCACAACTACTGAAGCCTACGCACCTAGAGCCCATGCTCCGCAACTAGAAGCCACCGCAATGAGAAGCCCGCGCACCGCAACGAAGACCCAATGCAGACAAAAATAAATTAATTAATTTTTTTAAAAACCTATATTCTTTAGCTCTATTTTATTCAAAGAACTATATGAATGGATTGTCTTCCCTACACCTAAATTTTCTAGCCACCATAAGGCCACTTTCTCCCTATTCTCATGGTACAAAAGCCTTTCTAGCCTCGTGCTCTCTAGAAACTCCTCCTAGAGTTGTTGTGAGGACTCCCTGCCACCAACATGTTTGGCCTGCTTAACTCGGCTCCCTCATCAACAATGCTTTCTCAAGGAAGCAGTCCCTCTTGCCTCACACTGAGTCACATCCACTAGTTACACAGTCTCGCAGCACCATGTATTTCTCCATATCATTGTTGTAATTTTATATTTCTGTGATTATTTGAATAGTGTCCATCATCCACACTGGACTGTAAGCACCTTGGTGCAGGGCAAGTCTTTGCTCATATACACTCCAAATAACAGGGTAGCATGTCATAGATGTTAAATAAATATCTATTAAAGAAATGACTCCTCAGTGCCTGGCATGTAGTCAATGCTGAGTAAATGTGGAGTATGTGCTAGGAAGAGAGTAGGGATAAGTAAAGCAACTGTCAGACAACCGAGAAAGGACCCATTTGAAGGTGGGTAGCATTAATTTGGGTCTTTTGTGAATTTCTTTAGCAGGGTTCAGTAGGCCTGGAGCAAGAATGGTAATCCAGAGTGAGGAACTGACTAATGGATACAAAGGAAAGAACTTGCAAAAGCACCTTGAAGACAGCTGACTGGGAGGTATGGCCTTGACGGGAGAGAAGTAAGGCTTTTTCCTCTGCTTGCAATACCCCCTCCCCCCACTCCTCCCCTGTCTTCTGGGCCTAGTAAAACCTATTAATCCTTTACAACACACATCAAATGCCCTCTACTCTATAAAGGCTTCCATATCTCCCAAACAAAAGTAGTCTCTTCTTCCTCTTTGCTCCGAAGGTTCTCCAGACCGTTATCACTCATCCATTAATAACACTCCTTCTCATGTATCTTGATAAATCCAAAAATGTCAGTCCTCGTTTATCTATCTGATCTATAACCTGCGTCTGAGAATAGTGAACACATTACTCCACCCTGAATGCCACAACACTATAGACTCCCAAAACTGTCCTTGTCCCCCGATGGCTGTTCTTTTTGTCTACTTTGTTGGGTCTTCATCTCCCCAAACCTATAAAGGCTAAGATGCCTAAAGACTCACGTCTTGTACTGCTTTTCAGTTTACATTCACTCCTTTGGCGATTGTCACCAGCCTCACGATTTTAAATACCATCTGACAACTCCCAAATGTTCTTTTCCAGCAATGACCTCCCCACTGAACTCCAAACTTGGTAGACTCAATTGCCTACTCAACATCTCCACTTGGATGACTAACAGAGATCTCAAACTTAACACATCATAATGAACTCCCAATTCTCCCTCACAAACCTGCTCCTCCCATAGTTTTCCACTTCTCAGTTAATGGCAATTAAGCATTCTAGTTGCCCAAGCCCAAAACCTTGACAGTTCTCTTACAACCCACATTCAATCCATAAGCAAATCTGTTAGCTTTACCTACGAAATACATCCAAAATTGAACTGCTACTCACCAGTCTTTCCAGCTGTGAAGCTGCTATCATCTCATCTGAATTATTACACCTTCCTAATTAGTCTCCTGGCTTTGCCCCACCCCTCTCTCCAACAACCTGCTCTTAACACAGCAGGCAGAGTGATCCTATTAAAAACCTAAACCAGATAATGTCACTCCTCTGTTCAAAACCTTCCACTGGTTATTTACCCACTGTATCTCCAAATGATTAACATAAAGTCTTGCCACGTACTTAATAACTATTTGTTCACTAACTAAAAACAATGAAAGTAAACTGGAATCAAATTTTGGATAATCTCAATATCAGATTAGGATAGTGACCATGTGGATCCAAAAGAAAATACATAATAATGTACATTCCAGGGCTGTTTCTATCCCTATACTAAGTAGAGTTACATACAATTATGAACTAAGCCAGGAACAAATCCAAAATATATATAATTTGGGGAGAAAACTAAAGAGACATCCGCAAATGTTGCATCAGAATTCTATTAACGTAATGACTTTTTTGCACTGCATTACCTTAGAAAATGATAGTGAAACGTATATACAACAATCTCTCCATAAATATTGTTGTCTTTGGCAGATAGTCTACGCTAGTGCAGCCTGTAACTCTCCTTCATACTTAGAGTAAAATCACGGAGAAAAGATAGAGATGCTAGCCTCTAGAAACAAATTTATCCCAAAGTCTCATAGTAGAAAAAGATATAAATTACAAAGAGGTTGCTCAAGATCGAGATGAATAATTAAATCAGATTACAATGAAATTACTTCAATTGTTAATTCTAACGTTTAATTCGAAGTGTTTTCAAAATTATTGATGTGAAGCAGTAAAATTACCTTCCAAAACTATGGAATTTGCTCATGGCAATATTCTCATCTCCTCTCAGGTGTACTGTGCAGATTAAATAAATAATATAGGTAAAGTTCTTAGAACAGTGCCTGGCTCAGGACTCAATACATTAACTAGTAATACTAGTTATTATTTTACTAAAGTGAAAATGATCAAACACCCCAACCCAGTGGAGACTATTTAGAGCCATATTTGAAGAGTCAACTGTTTGGAAACAGTCGCTAACTGAGATAAAACACATAAAGAGCCATTTGAAAAGTTTAAGAATGTTATGAAAAATTATATCACCTCTGAACTGCAATACATACAACACAGCTATCGGAAGACAGCTATAACATCTTTTGACTCAGAACCGTTCTAATGATTTTGAAAAAAACATTGTTCACACAATCATTATTTTCTCTTTCAACAAAACGGTGAGCTCTATCATTTTCCATTAATCACAAACAGTTCACGGAATTTCAATAGGTATTATTTGGTTATTTTCGAATCCAAAGTCAACATTCGGTTAAGTCTCGGGTCAGCCTACTATCAGACAGTCCAAAAAGATTAATAAGTGTTTATTTGTGATTAATAAACATCTCATTGGGACAGATACATCTTTATCAAGCCAAAACTGTTGCAGTCAACAAACAGCAAGACACAAAAGATACTTTCAAACAGAAGTTTCAGTCACACTAAACCTTCCTGGGCCGTAAAGAAAAAACACTTTTTTGAGATTCCATTAGATTTCACCTTAAGGTCGAAATCAGCCTACCATCTCAGGTGGGCTAATATTGCAGTGGCAGGCAGTGCGTGATCATGTATGTGAATGATAACGGATGACAAGGGAAAGCTACTCCCCTAAATCTGTCACTTAGGCCTTCCTCCCTCATCCAGGCTTGAAGGCAGCAGAAAATTAACAGTGAAGTCACGTGCTCTTAATTTCTCCGCCCTCCAATACTTGAGAGGTGGAGCTAAGAAGCAAAGAAAAAGCCAAAGGCCGGACCCAGAGACGTGAAGGGCCAAGGTAGGCCGAAGCCAGCAAGCAGCCACAGGAAAGCGGAAGTGGGGGATCTTGCCACGACGCTGCCCCAACGCTCGCATTCGCGGAAGGCTACGCAGCCCAGTCCCCCTCCCCACAGTCAGCCGGAGGGTGACAGGAAAAGCGAACTTCAAAGCACGAGAAACTCCAACCCCACCGCTGAATAATACCTCGCGGGCCTTCCACTCCGGCCTCCCAGAAAGCAGTCGGCGGCGGTGACGTCATTGGCGCGCCGGCTCTGCCCGCGTTGCGAGCGGCGCTCTCCGGTGACGTCACGCTGCGCGCCCCCGCCCCTTTGCTCCTTTCCCTTCCTCCCTCAAAAGCTACGTTCTAACCGCGCTGCAGGCCAAAGGTGTAGGAGGGGGGTGGGGCGGGGCGCCGGCACCTTTTTCTAGATTTGCATTTGGCCAACGCCCACCGGATTACAAACAGCATATTTATCCAGAAAAAAAAGAGTTAGTTACTAAAGCTTTGTGCTGGTTTTTACGTTCGCTGAAACTCGTTGCAGCGCCCAGGTTCTTAGTACTCTCCCATTGTCCGCCTCAAAATTAGCCTCCAAACAAGCTTCCCAAGTTTTCCGTGGTGAAAGTTCGGGTTCTTTGTTTTTCCAACCCATCGCTACGAGATACTTTTGTAAAATACAATCAAAATGAATTGCTTGAAAGATGGATAAATAGGCAAAAGAGAAGCCTAGATTTCTAATTATTTCAAAAAACATAAAACTGCACTGCAATAAATGAAATCAGAACAAACATAAGAGGAAAAAAAGACAAAGATTGCATATTGCTACTTGAATGATTAGGAGCATCGTTTTTACATTCCTGACGTTATTCCACAATCGTAATTTAACAAAAAGTTATGCATGAAATAGCGATTCCATATATTAAATGCCTACAAAAGCACTTTGAACAAACACTAGTGTGTGTCAATATCAAGTATTTTAAGTGGCAAACGAGCTTTGTTCTTCCTATGTTTTCCTCTAAGAGTTTTATGGTGTCTGGTCTTACATTTAGGTCTCTTATCCATTTTGAGTTTATTTTTGTGTATGGTGTTAAGGAGTGTTCTAATTTCATCCTTTTACATGTAGCTGTCCAGTTTTCCCAGCGCCACTTATTGAAGAGACTATCTTTTCTCCATTGTATGTCCTTGACTCCTTTGTCATAGATTAGTTGACCATAGGTGTGTGGGTTTATCTCTGGGCTTTCTATCCTGTTCCATTGATCTATATTTCTGTTTTTGTGCCACTACCATATTGTCTTGATTACTGTAACTTTGTAGTATAGTCTGAAGTCAGGGAATCTGATTCCTCCAGCTCCATTTTTTTCCCTCAAGACTGCTTTGGCTATTTGGAGTCTTTTGTGTCTCCATACAAATTTTAAGATTTTTTGTTCTAGTTCTGTAAAAAATGCCACTGGTAATTTGACAGGGATTGCATTGAATCTGTATATCACTTTAGTTAGTGAAATATTGTGAATATTTCACTACCCAAAGAATCAATATTGTGAATACTGTTATTTTCACAATATTGATTCTTCCAATCCAAGAACATGGTATATCTCCCCATCTGTTTGTATCATCTTTGATTTCTTTCATCAGGGTCTTATAGTTTTCTGAGTACAGGTCTTTTACCTCCTTAGGTAGGTTTATTCCTAGGTATTTTATTCTTTTTGTTGAAATGGTGAATGGGATTTTTTCCTTAATTTCTGTTTCTGAACTTTTGTTGTTAGTGTATAGGAATGCAAGAGATTTCTGTGCATTAATTTTATATCCTGCCATTTTACCAAATTCAGTGGTTAGCTCTAGTAGTTTTCTGGTGGCATCTTTAGGATTCTCTATGTATAGTATCATGTCATCTGCAAACAGTGACAGTTTTAATCTTCTTTTCCAATTCGTATTCCTTTGATTTCTTTGTCTTCTCTGATTGCCATGGCTAGGACTTCCAAAACTATATTGAATAATAGTGGCAAATTGGACATCCTTGTCTTGTTCCTGATCTTAGAGGAAATGCTTTCAATTTTTCACCATTTAGAATGATGTTTGCTGTAGGTTTGTCATATATGGCCTTTATTATTTTGAGGTAGGTTCCCTCTAGGTTCACTTTCTGGAGAGTTTTTATCATAAATGGGTGTTGAATTTTGTCAAAAGCTTTTTCTGCATCTATTGAGATGATCATATGGTTTTTATTCTTCAGTCTGTTAATATGGTGTATCACATTGATTGATTTGCATATATTGAAGAATCCTTGCATCCCTGGGATAAATCCCACTTGACCATGGTGTATGATCCTTTTAATGTGCTGTTGGATTCTGTTTGATGGTATTTTGTTGAGGATTTTTGCATCCATGTTCATCAGTGATATTGGTCTGTAATTTTCTTTTTTTGTAGTATCTTTGTCTGGGTTTGGTATCAAGGTGATCGTTCTGCTATTGATTCCTTCCAGTGTATTCTTCATTTCAGTTATTTTATTGTTCATATCTATTTGTTTGTTCTTTAATTTTTCTAGGTGTTTGTTCTTTAATTCTTCTAGGTCTTTGTAAAACATTTCTTGCATCTTCTCAATCTTAGCCTCCATTCTTTTTCTGAGGTCCTGGATCATCTTCACTATCATTATTCTGAATTCTTTTTCTGGAAGGTTGCCTATCTCCACTTCATTTAGTTGTATTTCTGGGGTTTTATCTTGTTCCTTCATCTGGTACATAGCCCTCTGCCTTTTCATTTTGTCTATCTTTCTGTGAATGTGGTTTTCTTTCCACAGGCTAAAGAATTGTAGTTTTTCTTGCTTCTGCTGTCTGCTCTCTGGTGGATGCGGCTATCTAAGAGGCTTGTGCAAGCTTCCTGATGGGAGAGACTGGTAGTGGGTAGAGCTGGTTGTTGCTCTGGTGGGCAGAGCTCAGTAAAACTTTAATTTGCTTGTCTGCTGATGGATGGGGCTGGGTTCCCTCCCTGTTGGTTGTTTGGCCTGAGGTGACCCAGCACTGGAGCCTACCTGGCTCTTTGGTGGGACTAATGGAGGACTCTGGGAGGGCCCACACCAAGGAGTACTTACCAGAACTTCTGCTTCCAGTGTCCTTGTCCCCATGGTGAGCCACAGCCACCCCCTGCCCCTGCAGGAGACCCTCCAACTCTAGCAGGTAGGTCTGGTTCAGTCTCCCCTGGGGTCACTGCTCCTTCCCCTGGGTCCCGATGCACACACTACTTTGTGTGTGCCCTCCAAGATTGGAGTCTCTGTTTCCCCCAGTCCTGTCAAAGTCCTGCCATCTAATCCCGCTAGCCTTCAAAGTCTGATTCTCTAGGAATTCCTCCTCCCGTTGCTGGACCCCCAGGTTTGGAAGCCTGACGTGGGGCTCAGAACCTTTACTCCAGTGGGTGGATTTCTGTGGTATAAGTGTTCTCCAGTGTGTGAGTCACCCACCCAGCAGTTATGGGATTTGATTTTATTGTGATTGCACCCCTCCTACTGTCTCATTGCGGCTTCTCCTTTGTCTTTGGATACAGGGTATCTTTTTTGGTGAGCTCCAGTGTCCTCCTGTGGATGATTGTTCAGCAATTAGTTGTGATTCCGGTGCTCTCACAAGAGGGAGTGAGTGCACTTCCTTCTACTCCACCGTCTTGAACCAATCCTCGACTTCCAACTTCTTGTATCTGTCATTTGGGGAAGGCAGAAGGGAGCTCTCTTGGGCCTTGTTTATAAGGGAGCTAACTCCATCATGAAGGCTCCACCCTTATGACCAAATCAACTCACAAAGGCCCCAC
Source organism: Mesoplodon densirostris (assembly GCF_025265405.1). Lineage (NCBI taxonomy): Eukaryota > Metazoa > Chordata > Mammalia > Artiodactyla > Ziphiidae > Mesoplodon > Mesoplodon densirostris. The sequence continues at coordinate 58,002,699 of NC_082674.1, forward strand.
CCAGCTCCTAATAACTTCACCTTGGGCATTAGATTTTCAGTGTATGAATTTTGGGAGGACATAAACATCCAGACCATAGCGCTCATCTGTACCTCACTGTGCTTTATTGTCCTAAATGATTTACATCAAAAAATGGAATAAAGGATTTGAGTACCTTTCTAGAAGTAACCATTTGAAAAAATAATTGTGATAAAGGCAATGTTTATTTAAAAAATTGATGCCGGTCATACTCCTTTAAGCCTAGCTGTATAATATTCTTCAAAAAAAATCAATGTTTATAGACATAATGAAAATAAATATATGTAGTTATTACTCAGAATAAACCCTTCCTGTGAGTTGCATGTAGCTCTGTTTAATATCAAAGCTGCCTCCTGCCATTCCCTCATGAAGAATAACCTGAGTTTTCTGGATTGATGATCAAGGATTCAGGTATATATATATTCTTTTTCATATTCTTTTCCATAATAGGTTATTACAAGATATTGCATATAGTTCCCTGTGCTTGTTATTTACCTATTTTACATATATAGTAGTGTGTATCTGTTAATTCCAAACTCCCAGTTTATTCCTCCCCACCCTTCCCCTTTGGTAACCATAAGTCTGTTTTCTATGTCTGTGAGTCTCTCTCTGTTTTGTAAATAAGTTCATTTGTATCATTTTTTTTAGATGCCACATATAAGCGATATCATATGGTATTTGTCTTTCTCTGTCTTACTTCACTTAGTATGATAATCTCAAGGTCCATTCATATTGCTGCAAATGGCATTATTTCATTTTTTGGGTTTTTTTAAATGCCTGAGTAGTATTCCATTGTATATATGTACTACATCTTCTTTATCCATTCATCTGTCGATGGACATTTAGGTTGCTTCCAGGTCTTGGCTACTGTAGAGTGTACACAGCCAGTCTTATGCTAAGGAGATGAAACTGTTTAAAGAATCATAGGGCTAAGATTCCTTCCCACTGACAGCACTTACTGTACTTTGTTATTTTCTTCCTTAAAGGTTTAAAGGAGCTCCTGATGTCACAATTTGTGCTTTGTCTTCATGTAGTCGACAGCTCCCTTCCTACCCACACTATTCCTTAAATTCTTGACAGGAAGCTATGGTGTGTGCAGATAAGTGTCAATTCATTTCTGATTCAATTCCATCATAGTCATATTGTCAACTTTATAAGATGTTAATTAAGGAATAAGAGACAATTGGGTGTGTTTTACAAGGCCATTATGACAACCTCATGTGGCCAGCGAGAGAGCCAGCTGTGAGGGTGAAATGCAAGTGTTTCCAGCTGCTCCTCACTACATGTTAATAGCTCCCTTAAACGTACCATGATGGGGAGTTTCTTCATGTCCCATCATCAGTGTTTAATCATCTCTTTTGTTTGGGGATTTTGCCCCAGCAGGTCCTCTGAGGATTCAGGAATTCTAATGCTCTATTTCCCAACTTACTCACTGGTTCCTCTCTCTCACCCCCTCAAGGGAGGAGTATCTGGAAAAGCTTCCACTGCAGTCAGTGACCTTGATTCCCAGGACCACTGAGAAGCCAGGGACATTTTTAAAGGAGCTCCACAACTGCCTTCTGAAGGCTCTGGAGCAGCATAAACTGATCTGGACAGCAGAGACACACTTGAAGAAATGCCAGAGTGTCTTATTTCTTCACGAAGGATATCTTTACCATTTCAGTGAACATTTTTTTCATTAGTCTTTGCTTCGTAGGGCAACATTGGCTCAGTTCTCACAACTGAAATTCACCCAACTGCATAATGAGTACCTGGAGATTCATCATACTATACGTTTTAGTATAAGCAACAGAAAAATACAGTTTCAGGTAGTTTCCAATATAAGTTCTTTTTTAAAATTAATAATTACATAATTAAATCGAAATGTCATTTTTAAGGAGAAAAAAAATAAAGGAATGATGTAAGTTCCTTCTGAACTTAAACGATGTGTTCGCCATCTAGTAAGTATTTGGATTGGAAAACTTTTCTCACCTATCACATTTGATAGTTGCCCTATCTTAGCCCCAGCATCACACTCGCTACTCAGGATTCCTCACCGTTCTTCAAGGGGCAGGAGGAGACATTTTCTGTAGAATAGGCTGCTTGATTTTGCCCCATATTCTCCACCCATCCAGATGGGGGCCATGTTGGAAGTGTCAGTACTTAAAGCACTAATTTGAAACAGAAAATATAAACACCTGTTTCAGAAGCATAATTTAGAAGCCATGACTCCTCACACTGCTTCTAGTTCCCTGTCGCTGAGCTGTCAGTCCTTGAAGCTTATTAAACTACATAAAGTACCTACCAGCAGGCAACCAGAATCTTACACAGGGACTTGCATCCAGCCCTCACATAACCTTTAAGGGCCTTATTCATGGCATCTCATTTATTGAGCACCTACTATATGCAAAGTCTTCTGTTATAAGACTCCATGTGGTGAGAGACATGGAGATGATTTGCCCTCCTCTCTCCTCCTCTGAAGTTCCCAAAACAAGTTGATGTGTCTACTTTGGTGCCACCCTTGAATCTTTGTCACTAGGAGACCGTCAGCAACATATCCGGTTTTTCTTGGTGGTTCTGTAGAATTCCCACCTCTTAGAGCTTTAGTGTCCAAGTCTTGCAAGTGGTTCTTTAAAAGACCTAATCATTTCATTTCTACTTAAGAACTAAAAGTAACCTAGCTGGTTATAAACCCCAAACTGCTGAAACAAGGGCTGTATTAAATAACCCCATTAGGGCCTCCCTGGTGGCGCAGTGTTTGGGAGTCCGCCTGCCGATGCAGGGGACGCGGGTTCGTGCCCCGATCCCGGAGGATCCCACATGCCGTGGAGCAGCTGGGCCCGCGAGCCATGGCCGCAGAGCCTGTGTGTCCGGAGCCTGTGCTCCGCGGCGGGAGAGGCCACGGCAGTGAGAGGCCCGCGTACAGCAAAAAAAAAAAAAAAAAAAAAAAAAAAAAAAAAAAAAAACCATTAAGAGAATATCATGCTGCATTTCAATATACTAAACCAACAAGAACAAAAAAAAAAACCTATTTTATTTGGACTTGAAAGTCTACTGTAAGAAAAGAAAAAAATCTCAAGAAGAAAATTAATTGGACAATTGACCAGGTTATGCGTTCTTATGTGTTCTTACGTATGTGTAAGAAATTCTTCAACTTCTGTTAAAAAAATTAAAGTAAGCTCCTCACTGCGATGCAGTTTTGATACTAACTATGCAGAGTTAGATAAAATTTTAGCTAAGGACACAGTAAGCAGACTCCCCTCACCTCAGACACCAGCCCAAGCTCCTGGGTTCTCTGGCCACTGCATTTCTGACAAACTGGCCACAAATTTGGAGGTTTCTACTACCCCCTCAGGCTCAATAATTCACTAAAATAAACTGACAGAAGTCAGGAAAGTGTTATGATTTCAGTTTTATTATAAAGGATCCAAATCAGGACCAGCCAAATGAAGAGACACATAGGGCAAGACCTGAGAGGCTCTCAAACACAAACCCTCCGTGTCCTCAGAACAGGTCACCCTCCCAGCACATCAATGAGTATAACCAACAAGGAAGCTCACCTGAGTTCCAGGTGTCCAAAGTTTTTTACTGGGGCTTCATTACATAGACACGAATGACTGACTCACTGGCCACATGACTGAACTCAATCTCCAGTTCTCCTCCCATATGGCACTGATAGGGCCTGGCTCAAAGCCCCAACCCTCTAATCACATGGTTGATCTTTCCAGCCTAGCCAACCCCCATCCTGAAACAATCCATGTGCCCACCATGAGTCACCTCATTAGCATAAACTCAGGTGGGGTCTGAGGGGTTCACCAAGAACAACAAAGACTCTCCTACCACTTGGGAAATTCCAATAATTTAGAGGCTCTCTCACAGTAACCAGAGACAAAAGCCAGCCAAATTCTTTGTTACATAGCACTAATAACAACTAATAAATAGTTCAAATAGCACTTGGAACCCAAGCTTCAAGCAAGGCTGGAACTGTGTACTGAAACTCTCTTCTGTTGACTTCATATGACAACTTTTAGCAACAGTGATAGGACAACAATCCCAAGACCTGGCCTGGTGAATTAACTCATGATGAGAAAGTACTTTTGGCTCCCAAAGTGAATGAAAAAATGGGTATGCTGCTAATTATAATCGTGGTTCAGTAATTGGGCTAATTTAGACGGGAAGGTTGGGTTATCCAACAGTTTCCACAAGGAGGATGAATTTAGAGGAAAACTTCTGGAGAGGCAAAGCTCACACATCCCATAACTTGGGCTTGGGGAATAACCAAGTGAAGACTGCTGGTCAATACAAGGGTCCTCAATATAATGAGAATTTGGAGTGTCCATGCCTGGAACTCAAGCCCCAGAAGCCCTTATCAAGCCAATTAACTTATAGGATTATAAATCACAATGACTATTTGAAGAAGTGCTGAGTCCTTTCCCTAAGAAAGGCTGGGACGCTACAGGCAAAAGGAACTTGGAAGGTGAAAAAATTATCCAGGTAAACTCAAAAACCTGTTTATGCTAACAAAATAAGCTAAAATGTAGAAACAATTATCCTGATGCAAGAGAGACTGAAAATGTTTGAGCAGAGACATTTGTAGTAATTTGCACTATTTGGGACTTGCTCTATGCCATGACTTCTGCTAAATGGAAAATAAATAGCTCTCTGTGGAGAGGACCCTGCTTTTTGGTAAATCTTCTGTAAAACCCCTGTCCCTAGAATTTTCATTCATTTGCATCTGGATACAAGAGATAATGAGCTTGAAAATCCAAATTACCAAAATTGGCTTAATCTCAACAATATAATTAATGTTCCACATTCAGAAATTAGGTACTTAATATAAAAGAAGGGTGGGGTGTTGTGAGGTTCTATTGCTTGTTTTCTTTGTTTTACAGGGTGGGTAGTAGAAATTTCTCATTTTCATTAGCAACCGCTCTTGATGTGTGTTTCTTTCATTCCAAATGGGAGAAGAATCTCTGTTTTTATGCCTTATGTCAATAGCATATTTTTCCTTTCATATTAAATAATAACTGATATCTCACTACCTTATTATTATAATTCCCTCAACCACCTGTTAGCCCCACTGAGCAAAAAACTTGAAGAAATCAAGTCACACTGAATCCCTTCCCTTGGTAGCTGACACACAATGGCCCTGGGGGAGCTTCCCCAGGCATAGAAGTATAATGTGCAGATCAACATAGTAAGGAATTTGATCTGCGTTCAGATCTGGCACTTCTTTTGTAAATTCGTCAGCTAGATTTCCAGTTCTTAAGGACACTGACCTCTTTTCTCCCTCCCTAATTTCTTTTTCAGTGCCTGGAACATTACTATAACCCTGTCCAGTCGTTGATTAGCTAGTTGGTATTAAGTTCATCTTTTTACCTATTACATAAAGAAAAGGCTAGGAAATGTGTAAACTCGTTAGTATAAAGAAAGAAATCTGACATCGTTTTCCTCTCAATGAACACAAATACAGTGGAAATGTTATACTAAAAGTTATTAGCAGGAAGAAGCACATCTATATTTTGAAGGAAAAAAAATATGCTCTGTTCAATCGGTACATCTAAATGTAATGTGTATAGAATTTCAGGAAAAAATATATAGCTATATTAGGTAATGGCATTTGGGTGAATTTTTTATTCTATTTTCCAATAGAATTATTCTCTTCTGTGAAAATTTTATATTATGCTGAAATTAAGAAATACAAAGAAAAAACCAGACAGATACAATTTTGTCCATTAAAAATGTCTTAACTCTTTAATTAGAAAATTTTAGAATAAAGTATTCCATTTAAAAATAAATGGACGGGGCTTCCCTGGTGGCGCAGTGGTTAAGAATACTCCTGCCGATGTAGGGGACACGGGTTTGAGACCTGGTCTGGGAAGATCCCACACACCATGGAGCAACTAAGCCCATGCGCCACAACTACTGAGCCTGCGCTCTAGAGCCCGCGTGCCACAACTACTGAAGCCTGCACGTCTAGAGCCCGCGATCCGCAACAAGAGAAGCCACTGCAATGAGAAGCCCAGGCACCCCAACAAAGAGTAGCCCCCGCTCACCGCAACTAGAGAAAGCCCGCGCACAGCAACGAAGACCCAACGCAGCCCAAAATTTTTTAAGTAAATAAATTTTAGAAAAACAAATAAATAAATAAATAAATGGATGGGGGAAAAGTCAGCCTTTAGAAACTTTACACTCTGAAAAGGGAAGTAAAATTATATTAATAAAAATAATTTTTACCTTTGGTTTATTGGTAGCACTTATGGCTATGACAGCTTCAGAAGTCTCAAAAATAGACTCTGTAAAGGCAACTGCGGCTGCAGCCATACTATTTTAGATAAAGTAACCTTTCTAAATAGGTAATATTTACTTTAAGGCCTTAACGTAAATCAGTGAGTGAATAGTTTAGCTGAATATTGAGTACATATGTTTGTCTTTTCTCTGTTTAAATGTTTGCCTCAACCAAATCAATTCAATTATGCTTACCCTGTAGAACTTGGCCTAGATCAAGATAACATGATAGACAGGAAAGACAGGCAAAGATTCCAAAGACTTATGGCCTAAGGAAGAGAGGAATTTGTTGAGAGACCATGTTCATGAGACCAAGTCCTACACCTCTATATTAATTTGTGAACAACTGTTATAGGTTGACTTGTGTCCCCCCCAAAAGATGTTACAATCCTAACCCCCAGTACCTATGAATGTGACCTTATTTGATAATAGGATCTTTGCAGATGATCAAGCAAACATGAGATCATTAGGGTGGGTCCTAATCCAGTAGGACCGGTGTCCTTATAAAATGGGGAAAATTGGGACACAGAGTCAGAAACATACACAGGGAGAAGGCAGAAATCAGACTGATGTATCTAAAGTCAAGGAACACCAAAGACTGCTAGCAAACCACCATAGGTTAGGAGGGAGGCATGGGACAGATTCTCCCTCAAAACCCTCAGAAGGAACTAACCCTGCCAATACCTTGACCTTGGACTTCTGGCCTCCAAAACTATGAGACAAATTTCTGTTGTTTAAGCCACCCAGGGACTTCCCTGGCGGTCCAGTGGTTAGAACTCCGCACTTCCACTGCAGGGGGCACGAATTCCATCCCTGGTCAGGAACTGAGATCCCACATGCTGCACAGAACTGCCAAAAAAAAAAAAAAAAAATTCCTTGGGCAGTTCACTCAAGCCCCTTTTCAGTCAACCCCCCAGACTGGCCTCCCAGGCAACTAGTACATTTTTTGTCACTATAGACTGATGTCACTTGTTCTAGAACCTCATATAAATGGAATGGAATCATGCAATATGTACTCTTCCTTCTCTGCCTTCTTTCACTTGGCATTTTTTTTGACATGTATCCATGTTGTTGGGTATCAGTGGTTAATTGCCTTTTATTTTATGGATGTATAACAATTTGTCTATCCATCCAGCTGTTAATGGGCCTTTGTGTTGTTTGATTTTGGGTTATTATGAATTAAAAAGCTATGAATATTCAGGTACAAGTCTTTGTACAGACATGTATTTTCATTTCCCTTCAGTAAATATGTAGGAGCAGGACTTCTGGGCCATATGATAAATTTATGTTTATGTTTTTAAGGGACTGTCAAACTGTTTAAAAAGTAGCCATAGCACTTTACACTCCTACTTTTCCTACAAGGGTCAGCAAACTTTCTGTAATGGGCCAGAGAGTAGATATTTTCAGCCTTGTGGGACACGTATGGTCTCTGTCACACATTCTTTGTTTTATTTCACAACCCTCTAAAAACATAAAAACCATCTTGGCTCAGGAGTCATACAAAAGGAGGCCTTGGGTTTGATCTGGCACCACTGCCAATTTGTATCAGTCAGGGTTCAAGCAGAAGCTCTGGGTGGTACATATATAGATGGCCCTTCACATCTGCAGGTTCCACATCCGAGGATTCAATAGAAAAAAAGAAATTTTTTTTTAATTCCAGAAATTTCCAAAAAGCAAAACTTGACTTTGCTCCCCACTAGCACCTGTTTACATAGCACTTACATTGTATTTACAACTATTTACATAGCATTTACATTGTATGTCATATTATAAGTAAATTCAGATGATTTAAAATATAAGGAAGAATGTGTGTAGGTTACATGCAATGTTATATGTCATTTATATCAAAAATTTTTGAAATTAAAAAAGAAAGTAAGGATTTTAATAATGATTGAAAATATGACCCATATGCTAGAACTATTCTGTAGGTTGCTTCAGGCAAGGTGTGATCAATCACACCTTGAGGCAGAGGCAGCATCAGGCAAGGTGTGATCAATCTTTGAAGAAAGAGTGAACTTTTTAGAATACAGTACAGCTGGCCTGGTTGGTAAAGCCTATCCATGTGATAAAACAAGATGGTTAGGAAATAACGCCACCACTGTGGATACACAAATGCAGTGATTCTCAAACTTGTATGTGCATCAGAATTAACGGGAAGGCTTGCTACAGTACAGATTGCTGCTCCCTCTCCCCTCCCCCCAGAATTTATGATTCAGCATGTCTGGAGTGGGGAGCTGAGAATTTTCATTTCTGGCAGGTTCCCAGGGCACACTGATACTGCTGGTTCTAGCCTGCATTCTGAGACTCACACAACTCATGGTATTTAAGTGAACTCTGGCAATATATGCCGATCGTATTTTAACAGATATAAGTTCATTTTGGTTTCAGGATGTAAATAACTTCTCTCCCTGATATTGATTACTATTAAAAATAATGGGGGAGATGTTTTCCGAAAGACAAATCGTTTTGCCTATCTGAAAAGTTATTTAAAACCAGTCGAAAGACTTGAAGATCAAACTGCTATTTGGGGACTCCCAGAACATAGTATATAAGCAGTCATGAAGAAAATGATACATACATCTAATGTTGAATGAGTTACTATTAAAAATCAACCTGTCTTGGGGCTTCCCTGGTGGTCAGTGGTTAGTACCCTACCCTTCCACTGCAGGGGGCCCAGGTTCGATCCCTGGTGGCGGAACTAAGATCCCGCAAGCTTCGTGGCGTGGCCAAAAAAAAAAAATTTTTTTTTTAAATCAGCCTGTCTTTACCATTTAGCCTTGTCTGGACTAAATATTCCTGGGCTACAATATAACTCAGGCCTGAAATAGATTTTTAAAAGATGAATTACAAATCGAAACTGTAACTTGTTTTATTTCCCCATTTCCATCCCTGTTTATTACTTTCCTTTATTCCATCCTGATGGATCTTTCTTTTTCTGCCCTTTCTTTTTTTTATTATTTTTTATTCAATGACTCCACTTTACTAAATACCTACAAATACTTTTTCTCTTATTGTAGGGCTGCTAAGTACTTCATGTCAAGTGTAACAAGCAGAAGAGACTGTACAAAGGAATCTATTATAAATAGCCAGACTTAGTGGATTTGATCTAAATCCAGTGTGTTCTCTATGCGGCTCCAGATAATTTTTCCAAGCTAACGCTATTATGATGTCAAGTGGAAACGGCTCCCCTGACCCCACCTCATCTTATGAAATTCTCACCCTCTGTTCTTATCTAATAATGGGTATAACACAGTTAAGTTTTCTGTGTTTAGCCTACCCACTCATTCAAACAGGAATAATGAAAAGTCATTGGGGCAGGGCTGAGCTATGAAAGAAATATCAATTCCTCGTGTTTAGAGGAGCCCAGAAATGATGTTGATTTGCCAGCGTGAGCTCTAGTGACTGCATTTTCCCATTATCAAAGCCAACTCACAGAAGCTTAGTCTCTCCTGGGGGAGAGGAGTCACTGAAAATATAATACTTTATTGCTTTTACATATTTGATGTCTATACAGTGACTTGGTGGATTTTATGAGACTCACATCGATGTGATTTGTCAGACTCCAAACTACTAACTCTTACAGAGCCATGTTGAAACCCAGGCATCTCAGTTTGCTGGAGATGGACGGGGTTCTTGGGATGCAGGACTTTGACTTTTAAAATGGGACAGTCCCAGGTGAACTGGGGCAAGTTGATCATCCTAATAGATCCAGCACATGCGGGTGCTAAAGCGTCATTTCTGAAGGTTAAGATGCCTTTACAGTGCTCTGAAGCCCCACCAAAGGAGATGACATTCATGTGAAACCCAGAGCACTTGAATAAGGAAGGTAGCTTCTACCTCCTGACTGACCAACCTGAGGACTCTAGCATCACAAGTGTCCTCCCAGAGGAGGTGACTCCTGTCATCCTGTCACCACTTGTGGGTACACAGCTATTTCCTCACCAAGTTTTTAGCCATATTTTAGTCTGCCATTGGTGCTTCTCACCAGAACCGATGGGGTCAGGACTTCAGCTGCCTCAGTTCTTGCTTGTAAGGTGAGGTTGATAATACCAAACACTTTAGGTGCTGTGGAGAGTAATGAGGTGACGAATGAAAGCAGCTAGAAGCGTGCCTGGTGCACAAGTGTCCTGCAAATGTGAGGTTCACCCTTCTTTGAGTTTCTAGTGATACCTATAATGGAGAGGAAAATGAATCTTTTAGAAGAGGCAACCTCTAAATGATCACTTCCTAAAGCCTAGTATTTATTTTTGTCAGCCTCTTTCATTTTCTTTTTTAAGATTTTTTAAACATCTTTATTGGAGTATAATTGCTTTAAAATGGTGTGTTAGTTTATGCTGTATAACAAAGTGAATCAGCTATATGTATACATGTATCCCCATATCTCCTCCCTCTTGTGTCTCCTTCCCACCCTCCCTATGCCACCCCTCTAGGTGGACACAAAGCACCAAGCTGATCTCCCTGTGCTGTGCGGCTGCTTCCCACTAGCTATTTTACATTTGGTAGTGTATATATGTCCATGCCACTCTCTCACTTCATCCCAGCTTACACTTCCTCCTCCCCGTGTCCTCAAGTCCATTCTCTATGTCAGCCTCTTTCAATGGAAGCATTCTGTGAGAATATTTTAACTGAACTTGTATATTGAAAAGGTGCTGGTTTACTATGGTAATGGATTTTTTTCTATCCTACAGACATAATCTGAAACAGACCTGAACAGAAGATACAACTTAGGGCACACAAACCTTGAGATCACTGAGATGACCCAGATTGCACTTAAAGGGTTTGCCTCAAAACATTAGACATAAGAGACACTCCCTGACTTATTTACTATGAACAATAAATTGGTGCAGTGGGTGGGAAGTTTTTAAAACACTTTTTCTATGAAAAATTTCAAATATGCACAAAAACACAATAGTACAATGGAGGGAGTTGTTTTAACATAGCTGAAGTTATATTGCAACACAAGGAGCAGAGTGATTAAAGGAAAATGTTTGAACCCTCAGCTTATGCCTCCAGTAATGAGGTAATAATTTATTTAGTAGTCGTAGGATTCTGTTTAAAGTGTCATATGACATTCTCTCTCTCTTCTTCTTTTTTTTTTTTGTTTTTTTTGGGGTGAGGGTGGTAGTGTTTTTTGTATGATACTCTCTTATCAGCAGTGATTAGCGCAAACCACAGTAAAAAAAAAAAAAACACAAAACATTTTACCTCATGACTCCTACTTTATGTATGACCAAGAGAAAAGTTTTCTAAAAGAATCCTTACCATTTGCAATGATTCATTCACTTATTCCTCCATTTGTTCAGTATATGCTTGTAATGTTATATAAAATAGGTAGAGTAACATCTGCTTAGAGAACAGGGATGTAGAAAAGAGAACAAATACCCCATTTGTCTCACTTGATCTCCTTTCTGAAGATCTAACTAAAATTATGCAGGAGACATAATTTCTTTTCCGCCATAGGAAGCCCACAAACCTGATGTTCATGTAGCCTGATTATTATAAAGGAAACTTTGAGTATTTTTCTTGAGAATTGGAGAACCTAGGCACATATGTGTCATTTAGATCCTGTGACCTGTCCTGGGTCAAAATGCATAATCCTAAAGGGACTGCAGAACTTCTGCCCCCAGGCAACAGTCTCCACTCCAGTGCTCTCCTCTGCCCTCTCCTGGTGGATTTTCTGCAGCAAAGTACACATCCAGGCAGCTCAGAGTCCCAAATCCTAGACAATTAAACATATCCTTTGCTTAAGCAGTGGGCAGACTACTTGAACTTCCATTCACCCTGGACCCAGAAGAAAAAAGAAAATGAAAAGGATAAGGGAAAAACGAGAAGAAAACATTTGGCTATGTCTAGCTTTGGTAATTCCAATTAAATTAGAATTATTTCTCATCTACCCATCTACCACTTAGTTTCTTTTTCTTTTCCTTTTGGTCTTTTTTCAAGAAATAAACACAAAATAGCTCATCAAAATAGCAATGACTAAGAGGTTGGGAAGAAGGAGCCCAAGTTTGATGTTGTTTTGTTTCTAACAGAATGAAAAAAAATTCTAAACCCAAACCCTATAATTCAACCCAACTTTTCGTAACCCTCTGATTAAAGCATTTTTTAAAAATAACAGATAGAAGTAGAGATCTGCACTGAGATAAGGATGGTTAGCATAGATCAAAAGGAATTGTACATATGTCAGTTAGATTAAGTGACAGGATGTGGGGAAGTGGTGGGTTCCATATCCAGTTACTTCATGCAAGAGTACATTTGCTGAATGCAGGTACTCTAACGGGAGCCACACATAGACGGAAACTGGGGAAATTAATGGAAGGCGACCTATAACGGTTAGAGTGTTTGTTCTAATATGGATCCAGGACCACATTTCTCCTAATTGGTAATATTACTGTAATTTTTTATAACTGTCTATCTTGCCCCGCTCAGGATAATAAATTATCTTTGAAGCTTTCATCTGGCATTTCTGAGAGGTTAGCATTATGTGGTAAGTACTCTATAGCCCACATATATAAACTTAGTCATCAGATATAGACAGACTACTTCCCCAAGCCTAAGAGAAGGAAAAATATTTAAAATCCTCCCCCTCTCCACACACACACAAAGATTCCATCTATGGCATTTTAAGGAACAAAAGGGGCAGGTAATGTAGAAGAATGTCAATATCAATGGATCCCGAAAAAGAAGAGTCAGGAGGCTTTATGGTGAGGTGGGGCTGGGAGATGAGAGGATGAGAAGGAGAAAGAGTAAAATGGGAAAGTCACGCCATGTTTATTTTTCTGACAGGGAAATTTGCAGTAGAAGAGTGTTGCTAAAGAGTATAGTTAATGCCACGTATTTCTTTGGGATGCCATTCATACATTACATTTTATAATGAAGATGATCTTGGCTAACTGAGGCCAGGCTATAAATCAGAGAAGTTAGGAAGCCATGTTACAGAAATTCTATGCAGCTTAACATAGGGGTCGCTTCCTTATTTAACTTAGTCACCAAAATCTAAAATTCTAGAGCTGGAAAAGACCTTCTCATTTACCTCCACCAGGCTTAACTATTCCCCAGCTTAGTAATACTCAAATCAAATCACCTTTTAGCTGAAACGATTCCACACCCTTGATAATCCAACAGGTCAGGACTAGAGTGAGGGGACTGAGGTCCTTGCCTGGGGCACAAAATTTAAGCGAGATGCCCCTCAGTAATCAAGATAAACAAGATTTTAACTTCCTCTACTCAAATCCCATCTCTGTTGGATCCTGTCTTTATTTAAAATTTTGATACACTGTTCATCATGGATTTTTTGCACTGATTTTCTAAAAATATTATTTATCTTGATTACTGAGGTTTTTGACACTCAAATTATGCACCCAGAGGCCAGTGCTTCACTCACCCCACAGTAGTCCTGGACCTGTAAACCCATTCCGATACTTATATAACTTCAAGTTTAGAAATTTCTTTCTTACATCAAACCCAGGGTTTCTCAACTTCAATACTATTGACATTTCTGGCCCAGATAATTCTTCATTGTGGGATTTTGTCCTGTGCATTATAGGATGTTTAGTGGCATTCTGGGCCTCCGCCCACTAGATGCTAGTAGCACCCTCTCTTTTCCTTCTCCCTACCATCATTGCCAAATCACCCCTGGTTGAAAGCCACTGATCTAAGCAAAGTCACCTCATTTCTTCCCGTTGTGTTCTCAGGAGAGACAGAAAGCAGCTTTTCATCATCCTCTAAATAACAACCCCATGAAAGTCTTTGCTTTGTAGAGTGTGTGTTTAATTTACAACCTGATTAGAGTGATGATAATCATATTAGTGTGTCTAGACTTACGAAGGTCAAACCCCTGGCCTCTGTAAGGTTTATTCCTATCTTATATCTGACATCTCAGGAGACCACTTGGCCATCTGAAGCAGTAGCTTCTTCCAGAAGTTCAGAGATGCCTTGTAATTATAAACCCCTTTGTCAAACGGCAAATTCAACTCTCTCATTGCATTAGGCCAGAGAGATTCGTTACCCAGCAACCACATTTCATTCTCTTCAAAGTGAATTCCATCTTGGAATTTATCAGTAACTTTTTTGTAAGCTATCGTATCTTCTTCCATCTCAGAAGCTAAGCCTCTAATGAGTCAGATTACGTTAAATATTTCAGCAGTTCAACTTCCTCTGTGATCTCAGTTTTGTAAGTACTACAATTTGAGGAAGCCATTTTGCTTATAACAGCAGGAAAGATACGTAGTAATTTTCTTTCTTATTATTCAAAGGCCAAATTCATCACAAAAAATTTATAACACAGAGTCAGACTTGGAAGTCAATTTATACTTGGAAGGTAAAAGTCCACTTCTGGACACCGGTTTTGTAACAACACCCTGAAAAATCCCATAATCATCCATGCAAACTGTAATGTGAATCATAAATAGTCAGATCAATGAGCTAGAAATTGTTCCCAATGATCCACCATCTTCCACCTTCACCCTCTACTCTGTTGAACTTTCATAAAATTCTGGGTCCATGTGTGTTTTTTCTTCCAGGTAGGAATGATGTATGTTGGAGTCAACCTACATTAAAGATAATGAGTCTATATATTATACCAGTCAGAGTTGTTGGCTGCAAGCAACAGAAACTAATTATGGTTGATTAAGCAGAAAAAAAAGCATTCGTTGGTGAGTTGTGAAATAGTTCCAGGACTTTCCAACATGACTGGAACCAAGCAAGGAAAGGAAACCAGACAAGGGAAGCTTTGCCGCAGGTGGACCCCAGCCAAAACACATCACCTAACCCACCTAGTAGGGAAACCACCACCACTGACCCACCATTGAAAAATGGAAGCCACAGATTGCCTGGCAACCACAGACACCGGACTTTGGATGCTGCTGCTCCTGCTACCACCCCCTTGGCGCCTCTGGATTCTCCACTGTCTCTGCCTCTTTATGTCACCAGCTCCCAACTCAGAGTCTCTAGCAGAGGCATCTGTTCAGTCAAGCCTGGGTCACCTGCCTGAATTCTAGCTGCAAGAGAGGATGGGACAATGTCTGGGCTTTTCAGCTTCTAAAATAGGAGGCAGGTCGCCAAGGAAATGACAGGTGTCCATTAGAGGTGTGCTAAAGGGAGGTCGTTAATAATAACAGATGAAGTCTTGGGCTCTGAAGTCAGACTATCTGAATTTGAACTTATGCTCTATTACTAGTTATGTGACCTTGGGCAAATTACTTAAACCTTTAATCATTTCTTTTTCCTTATGAAGATTAAATTAAAATATCCCTGTATGTACAGTATATGGTACATAGTAAGTCGTTCTATCTATCTGTATATGTGTGTGTGTATAGACACATATGTGTGTATGTGTGTGTGTGTATATGCCAGCACGCAACATTGATAACAGAGATAGAGCTTCTCCACCTCCATTCCTTTCCCTCTTTTATAAACACCCACCAGATACTGAGACTGTACTTGCCTATCTTAGACTTTTCATTTAGTTTAATGCAGGACAAGGCAATTCAGTTTAACGACAAGGCAATTCAGTTTAACTTTGGTCTCCCCAGTTAAAGCATACGTGATCTAGCAGAGTGACACCAGTGAAGGAATAATTATAATTCAACATATGCTATTGTAGCATGAAAATGAAATTTCAGAGAAGGATAGGATTAATTTTATCTGGGGAGCTAGAAAAATCATTATAGAAGAAACTTGCCTGGGAACATAATGAATGGGTAATAAGATTTTTCCAAAGAGTTGAGAGAGAAGGATTTCTACCAGGCAGTGAGAATACCCTCAGCACAGCTGTGTAAGTGCAGGGTGTGCCTGGGAATTGGGAAGAGTTCAGAAGGACAAAAGCAAGGAATTGATGGGAAGGTGGGAAAAGATGAACTGGGAAAGATAGACTGGGGCCAGATCGTCCAAACCCTCAGGGTCACACCAGAGTGGTATTTTTTCTTCTGCTAACACACATGCCAGCAAGACTGCTAAGAACTGATCAAAAGCCCCAGCAATGTGTCTCATCACTGCTATCAATATGTTAGGTCAATATTTATTCCTGGTAAGATTTTTAATTCATTATTCAGAAGTTCAACCTGTCAACTGAAAAAAGATGCACAACTAAAAGTTGAGAATTATATTTTATTCAGCAGACTTGCTGAGGACTTAAGCTTGGGATACAGCCTCTCAGATAGCTCTGAGGGAATGTTCCAAAGAGGTCATGGAGGGGCCAGGATATATTGGAGGTTTTGCAATAAAAAACAGGTGGTCAGAACATCAAAAATTAATTACTGTTAATTAAAGAAAAAGCAGATATCTCAAAGTAATGAATTTAGCACTTTTCTCTGTATGGGAAGATGCGAGAGTCTGGGCTCATTGAAATCACTCCTTTGATATGCACCTTAACTACCTAGGACCACTGTCCTGCTTTTCTCCATCCTGAATCCCCTCAGGGTGGGTGCACAGTTGGGGGCGGCTGCAGTGGCTGATAGTTTGATGGCTGCACCATCCTTTGTTTACTGATAGGGCAGGTGACATTCTTCGTCCACAAACCCCAGGGATTAAGGTTGGCTTAACGGAGACAGGGGGACAGGCAAAGCTTGTCCCAGTCCTTCATTTTGATGAATCTTCCTGTCCCTCCTAACCTAGGTCCCCAAGGCCACCTGGAAGCCTCTGCCTGTACAGGACACCCAATGTTATACTGCCAGAGGCTTCAGGCTCCCACTTGTGCTCCCAGCTCCATGCCCTGCCATTCTTCTTCCCTAACCACTCATCAGAGCCCCGATTTCTGTCCAGGACGAGATTGAGAATGGGCCAAACAGATAAACAAGCCTCCACGGCAGCCCCGGTCCACGGCCATTCTTAGTAGCACATTGTGCTAATTGTACAGGACTCCCCAGAAACCCCATGAACAGTTCTCCAACTTCAACTTCTGTTTGCTCCTAGACGTACATTTTTCCCAACCTCTCTTCCGCCCACCCCTGCCACAGTTAGAACAGATGCTCTCATCAGATAGAACTTCTATCCACCACAAAATAAGGGTGCTCGAAAGAGGATTGCTCCAGAAAGTCTGAAGAGAGCGGTTGCTTCTTCGTTTCTTCTCAGGAACTAGAAGCAGCTTTGCGCTGGGCCTGAATCTGCTCTTTCCTTCTGGACCTAGAGTCTGGTCTCAACTTCTCCAACCCTATTAACCAACAGATCTGAGCCCAGTGGCTCCAGCCTCCGCAGGACTGGAAATGGAAGCGTTTGGCCCCTTGCTATGGACGGGGGCTTCAGCACACTGATTGCAGAGCCCAGTGGGTTTCTTTCAGCTTTTGTTTCAGCTGCCAAGAGCCCGGGGGCTCATGACCTAGGAGAAGCTCAAGAATGTCAGGGAGGAGGGGTGAGCCCAGCAAAGGCAAGGAGGCCTGGGGCTGAGGGCCATCTGCAGAGCTCAGGCTGAGAGGCCTCTGTGCCGCGGGGCCAGCCTCTTTAGTAACCCATTCTAGTAAGACACGAGGGATGGATAAAAATGAGCCATTATACGTAAGACAGATCCGTTCCTCCAGGGGCAATATATTTTCCTCACATGCTTTTCTCTTCACAGCAAGTAAATGCATGTGAAGCCAGTGACTCTGAAGTCGGTCGTATTGAATTGACTCAGTTTTCCTCAAGTCTTCAAGCGTGAAGTGTTGCAAACCTTCATATGTACACTGGGGAAAGAAAGGATGAAAAAAAAAGCTCCAAGGCAAGGCCTAAGGAAAAGCCTGTGAAAGAAAACGGTAAGATAAAGCAACACAATTTCAAATCTTAATCTCCTGAAATGGTGCCTTGAAAGCCACACTTTCCACATTTCTGAAGGGAGCCTTCCAAACTCCGTGTCAAATCACGTTATAACCTTGCTTCTTATCTGTTTGTGAGAGATTTCAAGGGCCAGTAATTCCCCCAGATGTGGCAGAAAAGTTCACAGTAGAGATGTGCACACTTGACTAAGCTTCCTGCATTGCTTTTCGTGAGGGCTGGTGTAGGAGAGAGATTTGTTCTCCCTTCAGAACTAAATCATGCCACTGCCAAGGACACAGTCTCGAAGCCAACTCCCTTGGTCAGATACTCTCCAGGACAATGACTTCATAGTATATACTCTCTGCTTTGGTCCAGCAAAACACATAGCCTGGGAGAATGTCCCTGCATTTTTTTCTACCAGCAAAAACTAAGAGGCAAGACCCCTCCTATGAGGGACGCCTTTGGGTGCCCTCTCCCCAGACACTCCTGTGGTACCCGGTCCCATAACCAGTGATGGCCTGGATATTTGGGCACTGGCTGGAGGCTGCAGTGATGACAGTACAGGGGGGCTTAGGAGAGAAGAGTCACGGAAACACTAATAGCTGTGGAGAGAGGGTGTCACCTGCCATAGGAAGGGTGGGAGACAACTTATTTGGTCTTCTCCTCTACCCACCTGGTGGCACTCTGACCGGCCTGAGGCTTCCACAGGAAGAGGCAGGCGTGATGAGCTCTCAACAGCATCCTCAGGACCAGGGGTCTCAACACAAGCGTCGACTGGGGTCAGGCAGGTAATGTCAGGGAGTGACTCACCTCAGTCGGTGAGGTGTAAGGCTGTAAAGATGGCTGGGGTCTAGAAGAGAAAAGAAAAAAAAGACAACATCTACTGTGTTATTTGTTTGTTTGTTAAAATAAAGACAACTTTCTGAAACAAAACCAAAATTAGTGCTTCTTGGCAAACTAATATACTTTCTTGTAGGCATGACATTCAGCATTCCCTTTTCCTCTTGACTGTCCAGAGGCTCAAAGCTATATTCTGTGCTTCTCTTTGATTTTTTGATTTTCCCTTTGATTTTTTCCCTCTCCTTCCCATCCTCTTCCTCTCCCATACACACACACACACACACACACACACACACACACACACACACACATACACACCTGCTTGGTAGTCTGTAAAGACGTGACATAGATAACATAGGAGTAATACTGGTTAAGTATTTCAGAGTTCTTAATTCCTTTTTATTAAGCATTAATATATGCCAAGGTCCTGTTTTTTATTTTCTTCTGTTTTATGTATTTTCATGTAAAACTCTCTACTGAATGTCCAGACTCAGTAGAAAAGACTGTTAGGTTAATTCTAAATTCTGGCTCTGCCAGTGAACTCCAAGGGATTCTAATTTTAAAAACATCCTGTTATCTTCATTATCAGGACTTAAAGTATCTCCCTTTGGAAGTTTTTTCATTTTGTTGTTGTTTTCTTTCACTCACTATCATCTCTGTCTGCAAGCCAAGATTATGAATAGAGATAATATATTTTAGGGAGGGGCCGTAGATCAAAAATTAATCTCTACCAAAGTTAATTCCTGCATAAATTAAGCTGAATGTGTTTTTCAACACCATAAATCCTGTGTAATAGGTATAAATAAAACATGAACGTGGGTTTCCTTATTTATAACTTCATATCTATGACGCTCCAGGGTAGAAAGGGCAAATTTGTTTTTTCTTTTTTAGAGCTGTTGGGCTAGCCATCTCAAAGGTGGTAGCAGACAGGGTAAAATTAGATTTCCTCTCTGTGGCTGAAACAGCTAATAATCAGAAGCTCACAGAAAAATTTCCTCTGCGTACTTCTTGTGCAATACTTCATGACCCTCCTCTTGGAACCAGCAAACCAGCAGAACTGCCAGGGATGATTTGAGAATGAGGTGGGAGAGAAACCAACATCTCTGGGGACTGGGAAGTTTGTTCTGCTCCATGAAGTCAGTGGCCAGTTGTTGGCTTCAGGTTATTCTGGGACTGTAATTCAGTTCTTAGAGAATCTGTGAGGTAGGATGAAAATAGGGCGTCAGGATGACCCTGTTGATCATCCTGTGACCTGCAGGGGGCGCGCTAGTGCCTCATCCGCTTTACTTGGCCAGAACGCACACCCCACACCCCTCAACTGTCTGAATGTCCACTGCTAACAGGGTTTTTAAAAAATTTTTATAGAAATCGAGTTGATTTACAATGTTGTGCTGGTTTCAGATGTACAGCAAAGTGATTCGGTTATACACATATATAAATATATTCTTTTTTTACATTCTATTCCATTATAGATTATTACAAGATGTTGAGTATAGTTCCCTGTGTTATACAGTAGCTCCTTGTTAGTTACCTATTTTATATATAGCAGTGTGTATATTTTAATCCCAAACTCCTAATATATCCCTTTTCCCCTTCCCCCTTGGTAACCATAAGTTTGTCTTCTATAACTTATTTACAAAACATAAATAGACTCACAGACGTAGAAAGGCATCTGTTGATTAAGGAGAGAAACGTAGAGTGAAAAGCACCGCTAACAGTTTTGCCTGGGAAATTATGCTCTACCCACCCTCCCACCAAAGCCAGGGCAGCCCATAGCCAATGAGAGCATAAGATGCTCATCCCTTCTTCTCAATTCTGACTTGGGGTTTATACTACAGGACTGCATTGTCCAACAGTAGCCATGACTCTTATGTAACTATTTACATTTTAATTTAATTTAATTAAAAATTGTATGTCAGTTACACCAACCATATTTCAAATGCTCGATGGTCCTATGTAGATAGTGGTAACTGTACTGGATTGTGCCAATTACATAGAACATTCTCCTCAGTGCAGTAACTTCTACTGGACAGCACTGCTCCAGAGTCTACCCCTATGGATCACACAAAGGCCTGTCCTGCTTCCATATCTGACTTCCCTGCCTCCCCTGTATTTTTTTATTTATCTTCTTTTTTTTTTAATAGTTAAGAGATTTTATTCCAATAGCTGTAATTATAGTGCTTGTTTGTCGAAATGAAAACTGAAAACAAGTATACAAAACAGTTGATTACTAATTGTGTATTGAAAGCCGTAAGAGGTTCCATGACACCAAATGAACCAGCTGGGAGGTTTTCCCCAAGATAAAGTTTAACAGCTCCAGCTTCTTCGGTGTTTATCCAAATACAAAAGAAAAAAGTAGAGGTTATCGTTTTTGATGGCAAATCTGACGCTTGCAGGCTAAGGGAGTGAAAGCACAGGTAGACAGGGGTTCCCAAGGGCTGGGGCTTAAGGATGACCACCCACGCTCCTGCTGGTGAGACCCCAGAGAGCCCAGAGCAGGCAAGCAAGGGGACTGCAGGGCTCCCATTCCAACCAGAACATTCCAACCAAAGTGCCCATGCTGACCCAAGAAAAGGCTCGGGTTCCTCCAAGGGGTCTGAGAGCGGTAGCTGCAGCCTCCAGCCCATCTCCTGGGCGGCCATGTAAGCACAGATACAAGCACAAATGCTGTGGTGTGTGGGATGACCCGAGACAGGGCAAATCACAGGGACCCCACTGTGACCATGCAGAGTGGATCATGGCTGGCTCTGCCCCGTTTCACGTTCCCAACAGGAAGCAGACCACTGGTGGACTGGACTCAGGCCATTACTGCAGAACCTACACTACGCACATTTCTCCCTTCTGTGTGTTCAAGTCTTCTCCTTATCTTGTATTTGTAACTGTTTTTAAAAATGCACTGAGTTTGGGTTAAAAGCCAACCACCAGAATGGCTCTGAACACAGACCTAAACCCCAGAGGAGGAGCATCGGGCTTTTCTGACACAGTGACTCCTGGATGACCCGTGTGCCTAAAATCCCTTCTCAGTAC
Source organism: Mesoplodon densirostris (assembly GCF_025265405.1). Lineage (NCBI taxonomy): Eukaryota > Metazoa > Chordata > Mammalia > Artiodactyla > Ziphiidae > Mesoplodon > Mesoplodon densirostris. The sequence goes on from NC_082674.1 coordinate 58,024,578, forward strand.
TAAACAGTGGGTTGATTTTCTTTTTGCAATAAAAAAAGCTGAGTAATATTGCATAGGAGTACCAGAAACTGCCTCATAGGAAACAAAAACTATTTACATTAGACAAAAACCCAGTTGCAGGCTGCGTCTGCACATTTACAGCATGGTGAAGCACACTGTGACTGACCATGGAGACAGCTTCTGGCACTCACACCGCAGGGGCACGTTTGCCACATGAGAATAACGTGAGGGTAGAAGGAGGGAGTGTGAGGGGAGGAGAGAGCAGTACAACTCACTTCTGGTTCCAGAGCTGATTGGACAGCTAGTCCGGTCCCTCATAGAGCCCGTCCCCGCTGGTGGCACAGGTGGCCTGAATGTACCAGTTCCTGTGGTGCAGAGAGTGTAGACCCAGCTTGTCGGTGATCTCGGCTGCATTCATGGCATTGGGGAGGTCCTGTTGGTTAGCAAACATGAGGAGAATGGCGTCCCAGAGCTTGTCTTCTGCCAGCATCCTCGTTAGCTCCGTACGGGCCTCGTTCACATGCTCTCTGTCATTGCCGTCAACCACAAAGGTGAGACCTTGTATGTTCTGGAAGTAGTGGTGCCACAGAGGCCAGATCTTGTCCTGGCCGCCGACGTCCCACACAGTGAAGCTGATGCTCTTGCATTCCACGGTCTCCACGTTGAAGCCTGTAGTGGGAACGGTGGTCACGATTTCACCCAGCTTTAGTCTGTACAGGACGGTGGTCTTTCCCGCAGCATCTAAACCCACCATGAGAATGCACATTTCTTTTTTGCCAAAAAGGCCCTTGAAGAGGTTTGCAAAGATATTCCCCGTGTCGTAGAAGGACGGCAGCAACACTGGCCAGAGAAACCCTTGGCGGCCGCGGAGCAGCTGCTGCTCTGAGGCAGGTGTTGGTTTCACTCCCACGAGATGCTTTATTTATTTTCTGAAGAGCGCTCCCTCAATGAGTCATATGCACCCAAATCCCTGTGTCAAGCTCTGCTTCCAGGGAATTCTATCCAAGACACCATCTCTATTGCTTTCAGCTCTAGGCTCACCGTAAACCAACAACTAAGCATTAACATTTGGAAGCCTTAGATATCCTTACTCTAAAAGATACTCACTCATGCGTGCTTGCTTTCTAAAGCACAGGCCCATAAGGTCAATGGGCCAGGCTTTTGTAAAATCAAAAGCTTTCTGGGACCACAGTGAAGTAGTTTTCTTGCTGGTTTGTTTGTTTGTTTTTGAATTTTATTTTATTTATTTTTTACACAGCAGGTTCTTATTAGTTATCCATTTTATACATATTAGTGTACACATGTCAATTCCAATCTCCCAATTCATCACACCACCATCTCCCCACCCCACTTTCTCCCCTTGGTGTCCATACTGTTTGTTCTCTACATCTGTGTCTCAATTTCTGCCCTGCAAACCGGTTCATCTGTACCATTTTTCTAGGTTCCACATACATGCATTAATATACGATATTTGTTTTTCTCTTTCTGACTTACTCACGGTGAAGTAGTTTTAAATTGCCCAAGATTGTGACTGAGGAGTGTGAGTCTCTGCAGGAGGCATGTGATGCCCGGGTGTGGGAGATGAGAGGCCTAGCTGAGCCTAGCTGCCGGTGGAGCAGAACAGTAAGTGCCCTGGGTGTGAAAGCACATACCTGACTGATGGTTGAAGATGAGCCATAGTCTCAATGTCAACTTTTTCATCCTTAACAGGAGCTAAATATCCAACAGAGGAAATCCAGTTATCCCCTGCCCTTTACCGGGAGCCTGCTTGCAGTTGTTTGGCATGACTTCTGCCTCCACTTTCTGTACCTAAGTCTTTCCTATGAGTCTACCAATGAGTGCTTTCCTCTTCCTGAATATTTCAACACGGAGCTGTCCGACAGAAATGTAATGCAAGCCACTTATGTGATTTAACATTTTCTGGTAGTCACATTTAAAAAAAATAAAACGAAACAGGTGAATTTAATTTTAATTGTGGATTTTAATTAACCCAATATATCCAAAATATTATCACTTCAACATGCAATCACTATAAAAAATTATTAATGAGACATGTTACATTGTTTTTATCATATTAGACCTTCACAATCCAGTGTGTGATTTACATTAAGAATACAGCTCAATTCAGAGTAGCCACATTTTTTGTTTAATCAGAGTGTAGTTGATTTACAATGTTGTGTTAGTTTCAGGTGTACAACAAAGTGATTCAGTTATACATACATATATATCTTTTCTCCTTCTTCAGATTTTTTTCCCTTATAGGTTATTACAAAACATTAAGTATAGTTCCCCAGACTAGCCACTTTTCAAGTGCTTGCTGTCACGTATCGGGTATTGCAGTTCCAACCATGGCCTTAACTTAAAATCCGTCCATATGTCAGTATATCAGGAATGAGTTCTGTGAACAAGGACAAATAAGTTTGTCTTCTGGGGCCTCATCTAGAACTACTTAATCTCTAAAAACCCCTCAAGCTCTAAAATTCTTAAGCTCTGTGATGTCTATTTCCAAAATCTCCTCCAGCTGATTTAACCAGTGTGACCTGCCGTCTATCAAAACAGCAAGATTTGAGGTAGTGAGCTATCCATTCGTGTGTGTGTTTGGGCCTGTGTGCAAAAGTCGGCCCATTTTCAGATGGCATAGGCTGTCTGCAACTGGGAAAGGAGACTGGCCCATGAAAAGAGTACAGTTTGGTTCATGGCTTTTAAAGATAATTAAATTAATTTTTAAATCTTTTTTTTTTGTGGTACGTGGGCCTCTCACTGTTGTGGCCTCTTCCATTGCGGAGCACAGGCTCCAGGCGCGCAGGCCCAGCGGCCATGGCTCACGGGCCCAGCCTCTCCACGGCATGTGGGATCTTCCCGGACCGGGGCACGAACCCGTGTCCCCTGCATCGGCAGGCGGACTCTCAACCACTGCGCCACCAGGGAAACTCTTAAATCATTTTTTAATTTAGTTTAAAAGCAGTGAGCTTTACCCATCTATGTGTAAAATTTAATTGTATATCCACACAAATATTAAGTAAATATATACATACACACAGGGGTATTCATTGCAATATATATATATATATATATATATATATATATATATATATATATATATTTTTTTTTTTTTTTTTTTTTTTTTTTGCAGTACACGGGCCTCTCACTGTTGTGGCCTCTCCCGTTGTGGAGCACAGGCTCCGGACGCGCAGGCTCAGCAGCCATGGCTCACGGGCCCAGCTGCTCCGCGGCATGTGGGATCTTCCCGGACCAGGGTATGAACCCATGTCCCCTGCATCGGCAGGCGGACTCCCAACCACTGCGCCACCAGGAAAGCGCAATATTTTTTAATATAGCAAAATATTGGAAATTAATTTTGTCTACTCAAAGGTAGCTATTAAAAAAAAATAATAAGAGGCAGTTCTACAAACTAGTGGTTACCAGTGGGGAGGTGGGGAGGGGTAATATAGGAGTGGGGCAGTAGGAGGTACAAACTATTGGGTATAAGATAAGCTATAAGGATGTATTGGACAACACAGAGACGATAGCCAATATTTTGTAATAACTGTAAATGGAGTGCAACCTTTAAAAATTGTATTAAAAATTGAACATGCATGACAATAAAGCCATAAATCAACTAAAAAATAAAATGAGGCAGTTCTAGATTGAAGTGGAAAGATCCCCAAGAAATTTTATAAAGTGAAGAAAACTAGATGCAGTACAGTGTATACTATCACGTATAAGGGGAAAAGAAAATACACACACATGTTGCAAGTGCATGGAACAGTTCTGGAAAGTTGCAAAATCAACTGATAACAGTGAACAGGTGGATGTCTGTGAGGAGGGCAACTATATAGTTTCCTCAGGAATAGAAGAGGGGAGAGATTGACTCTTACTCTTGCTGTATACTTTTTCATACACTTAAATTTTGTGCCTATATTATCTACACAAAGTAAAGTGCAAATGATTAATTTTAAGTGAGATTAGAAACAAAATAATTTAGAACAAATGTTTCCAAACAATTAAACGTGTCTGCCTTACAGAGGATTTTAAGGTCAAATAATATTGTTCATGTGGATGCCCCGCACAGCCTGCCATGGAGTAGGTGTGCAATAGATTATCAATAAGCGTGAATTAAAACAAGAAAAATTACAGCTACCCTCATTTACATTAAATAGTGAATTGGTTTAAAACCTATGGCTTTCCAACTGTCATGACACTATTTCTTTGGAAGGAGTGTGATGGGCTGGAAAAAAAGAAGTCGGTGGGATTAGGTGGGCTAGACTGGAATCCCACTCAGCCACTTCCTAGATGGGTCACTTTTGACAAGGGATTTCACTTCCCTTAAGCTCCCCTCCACATTTGGGAGTGAGGCGGGGAGCGGGGTGGGAAGTCTGCCAATTTGTAGATTAACCGATTCTGTGCATGGGTTTAAAAAGACAGAGCCACATACAGAAAATCTCACCCTCTCTTAGGAAAGCAAAATTGGACACACTTAAAATGTTTTCAACGTTGCCCAGATATATGCTGCATTCACTTCTCCCTCTTGCTTTCCCTTACTCTTCTCCAGTGGAGCTCCTTTGCCATCAACCGGGCATCCAGTCTGGGGATTTGTATCAGAAAAGGACACTCCATCTGTATGATAACGGCTAGGTTTGTCCATAGAAAGAAGGAAGAAATAGATAAAGCAAGTGGGGTGAGACAAGGAGGGCAGTGTAGAACCACCAATTATCTGGACAAAGAAACTTCCTAGTCACCAGCCCAGGAGAAAAGAAATCTGGATGGGGGATAGGACAGTAATGAACTCTCCTCCTACAAAAAAGCGTAAAGGAAAGCCTCTGGATTCTCTTTTGCAGCACAGTGAACAACATTTCATCTGGTTCCGGAGTATCTCCCCTGGGATTTACGATGGCCCTGGGTGTGGCCCCAGGTATGAGAAGCAACCTCACTGCAGAGGCTCTGCCTGTAGACTGGTCCATAAGGTCATGGAAATAAACATATTCTTCAAAGACTGTGGTCTGAGACCACACAAAATGCAAGGTGTTCGAAAATTGGAAATAACAGGATAAACTTTAAACAGTCCTATTAGTTACTTTTTTAAGAATCAGCTCAGTATGTTTTCAGGTGAAATATCTCTGAATTTAAAGCAATGGGCCCAATTTTTTAAAATCCGGGGTCCAATTCTGAAAAAAATTGCAGAAAGAACTCCATTTTTAATGTGTTTCTCAGACTTGTGAACACCCTTTGGAATTTCTGGAATGTATTCACAGTAGTTTCCCACCTTATCCATGGTTTTTCTTTTTGAGGTTTCAGTTACCTCGGTCACCTGAGGTCTGGAAATGTTAAATGGAAAATCCCAGCAATAAACAATTCCTAAATTTTAAATTGCATGCACTTCTGAGTAGCATGATGAAATCTCACACCATCCCTCCCCGTCCTGCCCAGGGGTCCCCAACCACCAACATCATCTGCTCCTGATATGTAACCATCAACATCATCATGTCTTAATGATCCAGGATCACCCAAAGTCGATGATCCTCCTTGTGATGTATTTTTAGAAGGTCAATAGTAGCCTAACGCTCCGTCACAATGCCTACATCATTCACCTCACTTTATCTCATCAAGTAAGCATTTTGTCATCTCACATCATCATGAAGTGCAGTGAGTCCAGTACAATAAGATATTTTGAGAGGCCGCATTCACATAACTTTTATTACAGTATATTGTTATAATGGTCCTATTTTATTATTCGTTACTGTTTTAATCTCTAACTGTGCCTAATTTATAAATTAAACTTTATCATAGGTAGGCATGTATGGGGAAAAAACATGGTATAATATATATAGGGTTTGGTGCTATCCACGATCTCAAGCATCCACTAGATAAGGGGGGACTATTATATTACTTTTTTTTTTTTTTTAGAACTGTGTTGAATTGTCAGGACACCCAGCTGGTGTCCGGAGCATTGCTTGGTGGTGTGGAGGAAACCCCCTTCTCATGTTGGAATTGGTAACAATCCTTTTAGTAAATTAACAGTAAGTTTATCCTATAATTCCCAACTTTGCAGATATCCTGTTGAACCCCTTGGTTCAAAATGCAGACTCCTGTGCTGACTCCAGACCTACTGCAAGCGAGTTTCTGGGAGGGTAAAAATTTGCATCAGCAGCTGTCCTTCTCCCCCAGGTGATTCTTACATATACCCAGGTCTGAGAAAAGGACCACTCTGGACGGGCTGCACAGGCTACTGCATAGCTGTCAGCTAAGACAGATTCTGAGGGCCGACCGCAGTCCACCAGCTTTGATGGACCTCACAGCAGAACGGGCCAAGAGCACTAGCTCTGAAGTCGGATATGCTGGCTTGAATCTTGGCTCTACTGAAACCACACAACTCAGATGGCATTCGAACGCAGCCAGAACTCAGATTGGGACTTGAACCCACAGGCTGGGACTCAAACCCACTGTCTTTTAATTCAGCCCCCATACTTTTTGGCACCAGGGACTGGTTTCGTGGAAGACAATTTTTCCATAGATGGGGGGGTGGGTGGGTTGGGAATCATGAGAGAGGTAATGCAAGCGGTGGGGAGCGATGGGGGCAGGCAGATGAAGCTTCGCTTGCTCGTCTGCCGCTCCCTAACAGGCCTTGGACCAGCACCTGTCCTCGGCCCTGGGGTTGGGGACCCCTGTTTTAATTGAAATCACACACCTGGTCTTAGGACTTAAGAAGTTCAGGTTCTTTATGTCTCAGCGCAGAAAGAATTCAGCAAGAGGCAAAGTGATAGGTAAGAAGTATATTTACTGAGAGATAAACAATCCATAGACAGAGTGTGGACCATCTCAAAAGGAGAGAGCGGCCCTGAAATAGGGGGTGGTTAGTTTTTTTATGGGCTGGGTAATTTCATACGCTAATAAGTGGGAGGATTATTCCAACTATTTTGGAGGAGGGGCAGACATTTCCAGGAATTGGGCCACAGCCCACTTTTAGGCCTTTTATGGTCTGCCTCGGAACTTTCATGGCACCTGTTGATGGGGCATTAACTAATGTATTACAATAAGCATATAATGAAGCCAAAGGTCTATTGGAAGTCGAATCTTCTGCATCGTGGGCCTAATCAGTTCTAACTAGATTTTGTCATGTTGTCAATGGCTATGTCATTCTTTTCAAGGTTGTGCCCTGCCCCCTTCCCTCCTGTCTCACTACAGTTAGTCCACTACATAAGAACCTTCAAGTTGCAAACTTTCAAAGATGCTAACGTGCATTTTCATGTCCAATTATGTAAGTTAGTTCACGTATCTGGCTTACATTGTCACTTGTGTGCATCCTCTACAAGTGGTTGTGTTTTTGTGTACTTTCCTGTACAGTACTATATAGAGTACAGTAGTACAGTGTCTTTATTTCAAGCCCAGGATGTCGGGAAACAAGGATAAAAGCAGCAGTGATGTAGCTGGTACTGCTAAGAAGTGCCAGCTGTTGTACCACACTACTGTACTTTTTAAGGTACTGTACTGTAAGATTAAAAATGTTTTATTTACTTTTTGTGTTTGTTTTTTATGTAGTATTTGTGTGAAAAGTATTCTAAACCTATTACAGTACAGTACTATATAGCCGATTGTGTTTGTTGGGTACCTAGGCTAACATTGTTGGACATACGAACAAATTGGATTTATGAACTCGCTCTCGGAACAGAACTCGTTCATATGTAGGGGACTTACTGTACCACTTTATAGCTGGGTGACCAAGAGCAAGCTACTTAAACCCTTAACTTTTGTTTCCGCATCTACCAAGTAGGGTTAATGATTGTACCTAACTTGTAGGGTTGTAAGGATGCCATCAAGGGGAGTGATGGTTAATTCTATGTGTCAACTTGACTGGGTGACAGGATGTCCAAATAGCTGGTAAAACATTATTTCTGGATGTGTCTGTGAGACTGTTTCTGGAAGAATTGGTAGGCTGAGTAAAAAAGGTCATCCTCACCAGTGCAGGTGGGCATCATCCAATCTGTTGACAGCCTGAATAGAACCAAATGGTGGAGGGAAGGTGAACTTGCTTTTTCCACTTGAGCTGGGATGTCCATCTTCTCCTGCCTTTGGACTTCAGTGCTCTTGGCTCTTGGGCCTTTGGACTCAGACTGGGACTTTCACCATTGTTTCCCCCCGTTCTCAGGCCTTTGGGCTGGGACTGGAACTACCCCACCAGCTCTTCTGGGCTTCCAGCTTGCAGAGGGTAGATGGTGGGATTTTTCAGTCTCCATAATCATGTGACCCAACCCCTCATACTAAATCTCTATCTCTATAGATCCTATTAGTTCTGTTCCTCTGGAGAACCCTGACTAATACAGACTTCAACATATCTTTTTTAGGGGGGCACAAATCAATCATTCATTACATGATAACAGCCAGAGAAGATAAAAATCTGAGGAAGAGGACTTCCCTGGTGGCACAGTGGTTGAGAGTCTGCCTGCCGATGCAGGGGACACGGGTTCGTGCCCCAGTCCTGGAAGATTCCACATGCCACGGAGTGGCTGGGCCCGTGAGTCATGGCCACTGAGCCTGCGTGTCCGGAGCCTGTGCTCCACAATGGGAGAGGCCACAACAGTGAGAGGCCCACATACCGCAAAAAAAAAAAAATCTGAGGAAGAGTTGGGAGCTGGAAGCCATGGACAGAGGACCACATCAGGCATCAGACATCAGGCCGTGGATCGTACTTCCTGAAGTTAAGGGTTTGAAGGAGAGTGAAGGCGGTTAGATATGAGCTTCTATTTCTGTCTGTCTCCAGCAGAGGAAGCCAACTGCAATTCCAAAGAACACAAAGGGAAGTGCTCTAAAATGTGCCGCAAAATGCCCAGTTCCTGAGCCAGATGCTGTACCAGAGCTAAAAAAAGAAGAAAGTGGGGGCAGAGGGTGGCTTTGTACTTACTTTCCTCCAGTCCCAAGGGCACAAACAGTTTTAGCTGGAGACTTTTACTGCCGAGATTCTAGCAAGGTTTTTCAGAATGCCCCAGTCATCGGCACATCCATTATTGCTTGGGAATCCCAATTTCTTAGGCATTTTCCACAACCCATTCAGACTCCATCAGCAACCAAATCCTCCTACAGGGATGTCTCTTGATTTAATTTCATCAGACCTGAATGACTTGGCTGGAACCCTCAGGATGCTTCACTTAAACATTACGCATTCAGAGTGAACCATCCAAAAACATTCTGACGCACAAGCCACATCTGCTGGGCATTAACACAAAGATTCTGGCCCTTCATACTTAGAATTCCCTTCTTGGCATCCATATATGTGCTTTTAAATGCTTTGTCGGACAAGCCCTGACTATCGCTCATGAGGTCTGTCTACTGGCATTAAAGCTGAGATGCACTGGGGACCTAGAGGTGAAAATGAGTGGATTACACCCTGACACATGACCATCGATGAACTTGATTGCACACAGTGACCAGAGGGAGGGAATATCCAGAAATAAAAGTAATAACAATAATAATTGCTCCTTACATTTTCTGAGCATTTACTAAGTGCTCTAAAAGTATTATATAAGCCTCTAAGAGATAGGAACTTATTGCCCCCATTTTAAGGGTGAGAATACTGAGGCTTGAAGGAGCTAAGTGATTTACCCAAGGTCATACAACCAGTTAAGTAGCGGTGGCAGGACTGAAACACAGGCTATCTGACTTTGAAGCCAGCCCTACTCTATTTTTTTTTAATCCTATAATAATTGATACTTGCAACATATATATATATATATATGCACATATGTTACAAAGTGTAGTAGTAACATAAATACTCATAAACCCACCATGCAACTTAAAAGATATGTCATTACCAATATCTTTGAAGTGAGCCACATGTTTCCATATGTCCCATCTCCTGCCTACCCCCAGCAGAAACCACCATTCTGGGATTTTGTGTTTATCACTCTCTTTGTGTTGTAAAACAGCTTTTATCTAATAGGTGTATATCCTTAAAATTAAGTTTAGTTTGGTTTTGAGCTTCAAAAATGGGGTTATATTATATACAATCTTCCGTGACTTGCCTTTTTTTTTACTGAATATTATGTTTCTAAATTTCATCCACATTGTACTGCTTAGCTGCCCTTTCATCATTTCCACTGATGGGCTCTGTTTGTTTAAATAGACCACAATTTTTTTTTGGATGAATAAGTGTTTTATTCACATTTTAAATTATAATTCACATTTAATTGCATGCAGAAACAAGGATCTTATATTGAGAAAGATAATTCAGGATAACCTGCTTGAAACTAATTTACTAAGTTCAATCTATAATCTCTATGCAATTTCTTTCTTTTTTCTTTTTTTTTTTGCGGTATGCGGGCCTCTCACTGTTGTGGCCTCTCCCGTTGTGGAGCACAGGCTCCGGACGTGCAGGCTCAGCGGCCATGGCTCACGGGCCCAGCCGCTCCGCAGCATGTGGGATCCTCCCGGACCAGGGCACGAACCCCTGTCCCCTGCATCGGCAGGCGGACTCTCAACCACTGCGCCACCAGGGAAGCCCTGATAACACTTTTTAATAGGACTTATATCCTTAAGTTAAAGTGGCAAAATTGATAGGAAAAAAAAAAAGCACCAACAGCTTCCACCAGGTGAGGTTCAGAGTTTGGGTTCTAGAGATGGACAAACCATGTTTCCACTTCCTGCTTTGTGGCCGTGGGGCTATGGGCAAACCTCCTAGCCTCTTGAAGACTGTCCCTCGATTGCCAATGTCCACAACGATAGTGCTGACCTCAAAGTTCTGTGGTGAGGACTGAAGAATGTAATGCAGGAGGGGAGACACTTAGTATAGTGAACAGTAAATATCAGCTGCTATTATTGTCAATATTATCTTTATATATGTTATCTGGGTCAAGTCTCTCTAGAAGCAAGCTAATGGTTTTCCCTCTGGGTTCACCCTTTATGGGCTTCTTCAGTTTCAGTAGCCTGAACAGTGAGAAAGAGAATGAGGCTTCTGATGCTTCTTCTAAGCTTTACTGAGCAGATCTGGGAAATACAGAGCAAGCCTGATGGCCCTTTGCAGATAAGTAGGGACTGTGGCCGCAAGCACTCCCCTCCTGAGACTTCTGGGTATGTCCTCTTAGCCTGTGACCACCCACCTCCAGGAGCTCAGCACCCCCTGGGCGGGTGTTAACATTTCCCCTCATCTATTGTTCCCGAGTCCATTGTTCAGAGCCATTGTTCTGTGGCTGTGAGGACCAGGCCAGCTCCATTCTTACTGCAGGCACAGGCTTCCTCGAGTGTGAATGTTATCTGTCACCAGATAAGGGATGTGCTCAGCCCAGGTCAAACACTTGCTTATCTGCAGGCTGCTGAGCGCCAAGTCTCTGCTTCTGTTCCTCCAGGTCGTTTATTCGCTACCCTTATCGCCTCTGACCGTGGTGTGGTTTGCACACCGGATTCAGATTCTGGTTTGTGGCCTGAGAGGTGCCCTGCTTCTAGGGGACTGGAGTGTGGAGCGGCCTCCTCGGACAGTGCAGGGAGAAGAGCCCTGGGCCAGGGGTCAGGACATGCAGCACCCAGTCTGTCTCTAAATGATTGGATTGGGCTCAGCGGTGTCTGACGCTTCTTCCAGAGCCAACATTCTGATTTACTACAAAAGGCCCAGTGTGAGCATTCTTAGGGCCTGTGGATGAGGAGTGTCGCCTGCCCTATCAGTAAACAACGGATGTTGCAGCCATCAAACCCTCAGCCACTGCAGCTGCCCAGACTGTGCACTCTGAGGGGATTCAGGATGGAGAAGGGCACAATACTGGCCCTAGATACTTAAGGTGTGTGTCAAAGGAATGAGTTCAATGAGCCCAGACTCTTGCACCTTCCCGTACAAAAAAAAGTGCTAACTTCATTTGAGATGTCTGGTTTTCTTGAATTAACAGCAGCCTTTTGATGCTCCAACAACCGGTCTTTGTTGCAGAACTCCTGTGTATCCTGGCTACTCCCTTACCTCTCGGGGCAGAGTCCCTCAGAGCGCGTGAGAGGCTGCCTCCTGGGCTTGAGTCCTCAGAAAGTTCACCAAATAAAACATCATTCTCAAATTTTAGGTGGTGGGCTTTCTTTCAGTCAACAGGCCAAGGAAGAAAAGTTGAAGAAGATTTAAAATGAGGAGCAGGAAGTGGGAGTGTCTTCAGCCTCCTAGTGAGGGAAAACCGTGAGTCCTTCTTGACCGCACTGTGGATTTGATGTTGCTTGTTTTAGCTTGTGTGGTCCACGGCGCCGAAAGTGGGCAGGTGGAGGCCTCCCGCTCATCGACTTATTCATTCAGAAATAGCTTGTAGGGAAATTCCCTGGCAGTCCAGTGGTTAGGACTCAGCACTTTCACTGCCATGGGCCCAGGTTCAATCCCTGGTTGGGGAACTAAGATCCCGTAAGCCACAAGATGTGGCAAAAAAAGAGAAAAAGATGGGCTTCCCTGGTGGCGCAGTGGTTGAGAGTTCCCCTGCTGATGCAGGGGACACGGTTCATGCCCCGGTCCGGGAGGATCCCACATGCCACGGAATGGCTGGGCCCGTGAGCCATGGCTGCTGAGCCTGTGCGTCCGGAGCCTGTGCTCCACAACGGGAGAGGCCACAACAGTGAGAGGCCCACGTACTGCAAAAAAAAAAAAAAAAAAAAAAAAGCAAACAAAAAAGAGAAAGAAATAGCTTGTAAAAACAATGACTATATCCCAAGCAAATCCCAAACAAGGTGGGGGAAAATTCTAGAATGATGGCAGGAAGTTAAGTAATGGCATAAAGAACTCCTTACTTTAAGAAATACTTCACATTACAAACAGAACTTACAGAATGAACTGGTGGTGGGTGGTGGAGGCATATACTATTTATTTACTTTATAAGATGATTCCTCACTTTATAAAAAGCCAGATGTCTCCTCTTGGAAGTCAGCTCTCATGATGCACTAAAAGTAAGGTTGACACTATAATAAAGCTAATTAGACAACTTTTGAGTAATTAACCATTGTGTAAAACAAACAGCCATGTTATGCAGTGTTATATACGAAGTGTTTTGGTTTTTTGTAATAAACACACTCACATTTGGGGGATAAATTTCTGTAAGATAATGTCTTTCTCAAGGTCCAGTGTGACTTGTGTGCCTACTGTGAATTGAACAGTGAAGATTTTTCAGGTGCATGTGAAAGCAAAATCCATTTTCTTCTGTGATGAAAGGTCTGCAATGCCCACCTTCTTCCACAAGGCGGAAGCGTGCCACAGTGTAGTTAGTTACAGCAAAGGCCTGGGGTTGGGAATGCAAATGCACAGCCTTGGGCGAGAGTGCCTCCTTCCCCAGGGAAGACAATTCACTAAAAGTTGAGCAGAGGCGGATCTGATGGTGCCTTGGCAAACCGAAAGCCTGAAGTACAATATTTGCCAGGAAACTTTTGGCTGTTCTCCTGCAGAGAAAGGATGAAATCATTTTGCGTGATGCACATTCCTTAGACAGAAACAAATTATTTTTCCTATATAAATACAAAATTTGTCCACCTAAGTCATCAACAAATGTGATTTTAGGTAGATAACAATACACACACAATCATAAACATATTGTTTTCCCTTCAAGTTTCTTTTGTGAATTTATAGAAATGCATGAGTTAATTCATTCGTGTTCCAGTGCTTGTGTCTTTGGACAAGCCCTGGATGGAAAGAGTGCTTAAGCCTTGAAGTAAATTGTTATTGAGTAAAAATAAATTCCCAAGAAATTTAGGGTAGAAAATTAGAGTTTTGCTCTTTGGGGTTTTTTTAGGGGGAATTTTCCTTTCATATTTTTGTACTGGGCTGTACTTCCATTGAATGTATGTAAAGCATAATAAAATGATTCAACAGGTCAGGAAAACAAGTGATTCTACTTTATCTTGTCTATACCAGCTGAAGGAGAAACCAAAGGGCCTATTAGGTGCCAAGACCCAGATCTGGCCTAAAGCAACATGAATTGATCACTCCATAGTTTTCACTTCATAGGAGAACTTAGCCAGGGGGACTTTATGCTTGACTATGTGGCATCCACTTATGTCTCCTAATGCCCATTTCCCTGTCTTCCTCGGTACCAGAGCTCCCAGCTGTCAGCTGAGTATATCACTGCAGAGAATAAAGTCTATATTTCTTGGGCTTCCCTGGTGGTGCAGTGGTTGAGTCCGCCTGCCGATGCAGGGGACACAGGTTCGTGCCCCGGTCCAGGAAGATCCCACATGCCGTGGAGTGGCTAGGCCCGTGAGCCAGGGCTGCTGAGCCTGCGCTTCCGGAGCCTGTGCTCCACAGCGGGAGAGGCCACAACAGTGAGAGGCCCGCATACCACAAAAAAAAAAAAAAAGAAAAGAAAAAAAGTCTGTGTTTCTCAAACTTACTCTGTAGGTATAACCAAGCCATGGCCAGTGGGATGAAAGCAGAAATGGTGTTCTTTAAAGTGGCAGGGCATTACTTTCCTGATTGTTGAAATGTGGATGCGATGGTTGGAGCGGGAGCAGCCACACTGGGTGTTGAGGAGAAAGGTGGATCATGAGGAGGGTGGAAAAACAAGAAAGAGAAACCCAGGTCCCTCATCATTATGGAGCCATCATAGCAGCCTGGACTGCCTACCTAGATTTTTATAAAAAAGAAAAATACAAATATTTTGTGTTCTTAGTTACCTCCAGCTGAATCTCTACATCAATAGAGTTATCTTGAGAAAACAGAAGATGGAATTTTTACTCATTTTGTCATTATTTCATAATTTTTATCACCAATCAACGCTTAATTGAACATTGTGTGAAGGACGCCACTGGGTGACCTGGTGTTATCCTTAAGGATGGAGCTGGATCAGGACACCATAAGCAAAGGTCAGTTGTTAAAAAAAAATCCTTCAAGAAAATTGCTCCAGCACTACTGTATAAATGCTGCTATATGTGGTCACAGCCGTAGCTGTGTTTTCCCTGGGAGTAGAGGTTGTGTTTATCCTGACTTTCTCTTTGTGATTTAAGAACACAAAGTCAAAAGCCTGTTCCTCCCTTCAAGGCTGATGTTTGATACAAAACATGCAAAACCCATGCATACTGAATTAACGGCTGTGGCATTGTGAGGCCAAGATGCATCTGCTCCCTCTGTGCTGTTCTAATTAAGAACCACTTTTCTGGTTCTAGGTTGAGGACAGGCAGGTCATTTTCCCTCTAGATCCCTAAACAGATTCTAAATAGATGAGTTCTCGTGCTGTCCCTTGTCCACGCTAGCCCCATAGGGAAGATGGAGTGGGGAGTCCACGGGCCAAACGATTTCTCACCACTCCAGGGGTGTGAGGTCAAGGGGGGTAGGGGACATCTTCTAGCAGCCTTGAGTCCTTAGCAGGCTGGATGAGGGACAGGACTTCTGTCAGCAAGTCCCAACAGATCTGAGAGCAGCATGTGCCCAATGCTCAGGCTCTCTCAGGATCAGGATCAGGCCCTTATAGGGAATTATTATACAACTTACAGGGCCTGCTGGGTCCAGCCTAGCTCTAAGGGAGAGCTCCGTGCAAACAGGGGCCCAGCAGCCTCATCTCATCCAGAGTAACAAGGTGGGGCTGCACAACACGATGACAGTCGGGGAGGAGGCTTCCTGGGCAAAAAGAAGCAACCAGTCCCTTTTAGACAGAGCTAAAAGCCAATGGCCCACTTATTTTCCAAACTAGCCATAGCATCTGAATGCAGATGGTGGTATTATACTCATGTTGCACAAGCCAGCTTTATAAAATCCAAAGCCTACATGCTTCACCTACTTCAGGGGACAATCTGGTGACCAAAGGAAGAACATTTCTCTATGAAGCAGCTCTTGCTTGGAAGGGCCTAGGCCCCATGATGAGAATTATTCCTGGGGTTCCTTACCAAAACATTCCATAATTTACCACCACACCTAGTAAAGTGCCACATGTTAACACAAAAGAAGAGTGGAGACAAACTTGCAGTAAAAATGTGCCTGATGTCCAAGAGACTCCCTGAAGACAACAGAGAAGCATGTTTTAAAGAAGTGTTCCATCACCAACAATTTGACAATATTGTAAGAAAAAACACAAACATTAATGACTCAGTTCAAAAACTTCTTCCTCTGATTAGGAAGAAATTTGAGGAATACCATACGCAATTTATTTTGTATATATTTTCCTTTTAAAGGAAGTACAATATAATGAAAAACACCTACATCTAAATAAGTTTAAAAGAACATTCAATGAATATTAAAGAAATGCTAAGCAATAAGAAAGCATTGTATCAGTTTCATTGGCAATATTTTTCTCAGTGGTATAATATAACCTCACAGTCAATGACATCTTAGATTTAATGAAATTCAAGAGTTTATTGTCTTTGACTTAAGCTTCTCTAATTATATCACCAAATATAAGTGTTCTAAAAGAATTTCACAAATTTTTCATTTTTTCTTTGAAAATTAAAAACAAAAACAAAACCCATCAGGGATAGGCTTTTTTAAAGTTCAATTTAATTTTTACTTTCATAATTATGTCCATAGTATTGCTCTATAAACACTTTGGGAATTTCTTTTAAAGTTTAATTTTCTGAATTTTATATTCCAAACAAGTGACTTTCCAAGAACCCCCGAAATCACATGAAATTTATGAATGTTTTAGGTGGTTCTGTCTCTTGAAAGGGGGCGGTGCTTAATTAAAGGGTGATGAATTCAATTCCTCTGAGCTTAGCTACAGACATGGTGGGCACTGGAGAAACAAAGAGACTTAAGAGGTACCTATTAAGCATTTATAAAGCAAAAGAAGGGATTGTGTTGGCTTTATTACTCCTGTTAAAAGAATCAAAACTTCTAGGGCTTCCCTGGTGGAGCAGTGGTTAAGGATCCACCTGCCAATGCAGGGGACACAGGTTTAAGCCCTGGTCCGGGAAGATCCCACATGCCACGGAGCAACTAAGCCCATGAGCCACAACTGCTGAGCCTGTGCTCTAGAGCCCGTGCTCTGCAATAAGAGAAGACACGGCAACGAGAAGCCCGTGCACTGCAACAAAGAGTAGCCCCTGCTCTCCGCAACTAGAGATAGCCAGCGCACAGCAATGAAGACCCAATGCAGCCAAAACTAAAATAAATAAATTTATTAAAAAAAAAGAATAAAAACTTCTACAGATTTCAAAAACAAAATTTATTCACAAAATATATTAAAAAGTTTGACAAAAAACAGGGCTACCAAAAGCCCCACAATCTTATACATCTCACACAACATAACCACAGTCAACAACCAGAAAGTCTCAGGAATTCAAGTCCTGCTTTTTAAGTTAAAAAAGAGGTCTTTGTCAATCATACTATTTCATTTTATGAGTTAAACGGTCGAAAACAATGGCCTAAATCTCGGCTGATCATGCCATTTTGGTATTTTATAAAGTAATGTTCTTTAAAGAGATTTACTGACACTGAAATGTCTCAAAGTGTATTTATTTATGAAGGTTAATTCACAATAGTCTTACCAAGGCAAACTATTTTAAACCAAATTAAGTCACTGCTACAAAATTGTAAACTCTAAAATGCAACACAAGTATTATTACAGAATATGGAACTTTGGGGATACAAAACAAGTTTAAAATAATTAAATATAGAAAACTTTCAACTTTTTACTAGAAATGGAGGGGAGAGGAACAGAGTTGGCGCTGGAGACTGTGGTGCCCCCATGTGCCACAGCAAACCACCATCCAGTCAGGTCGCTGGACACACCGTGTGGCCTTTCACCCGGAGGGATGCTGGCCCAGAGGTTTGCATCTGGGTCCTTTTTTCATCAGTCAAATCCCACTTTGTTCAATGAGAATCAGAGGATCCCAGAACGTAGTCTAAATCCTCTGAGTGTTGCTTTGGAAGGTTTCAAGTCCAAAGTCTTCAGATCAAATTTTGTTAAGTTTTGTAACAATCAGGACTCTTACCATTTGATCAAATGAACTACAGATGCACAGACCCCTCTTATCTGGACTCCAGTCCAAATTTGAAATGGGCTGGGAAGACAATGTAACATTCTGCAGAAGGCTGACCGAACCCGCAACTCCCATCTCTACACCCTCGGAATCTTTCTTTGACCGCTGAATTGGGTATTCGCTGAAAACAAGATCAAAGTGGTAAGAGGAGATAAGTCTTAGCATTCGTCATTTTATTCTTATACATATACTCCAATAACTATTTTTATTTCTCACTTGACTACTGGAACTGATAAATACTTAAGGCACCTTTCTAATACTGAGTTGTATGGAAATAAGGAGACAGTATTTCAACCTCAATCCCAACCCCCCAAAGTCTCATAAAGAAGCATTCGATCTACTAAAAACGTTTAAACATCATTTCTGTTCAGCATGAGTAGGTATCTTTTCTTTTACTATGAAAGTTCTAGGTTGATCTAGCATTCTTTAATAAATTGACTCGGTGCTCTAGACATCACTGCCTCAAAAAAGAAAACAGGGATTCCTAGAACATTTGATTTTCTATCAGCTGAAAATATAAATTTATAAAGTAAGAAGGGCTGAAGGTTAACAGCTCATAACTATGACTTGGTCTAGATTTGAGAGAGGGAAAAATGGAACACCCCTCCCCTATGGAGGGATACAGGGGTATCCCTTCTCAGAAGGTCTTTTAAAGCCTGTTAGGTATCAACTATGATACTACCTTTATTTCAAAAGTGCTAATAAAGACCAAGACTTAAAAGGCATGAAGCAACTCAGAAGCAGAACAGAAACAGAAGTAGTGATAAGCAGATAACATTCTATTCTTTCTTCCTCACAGACCCTACACCTTCTTTTGATTTTTTAAAGGGAATAAAACATTCAGATGGATAAACAGGTTACAGAACATTTTTCATGTCTCTTGGCAGAGGCTGCAGTTACTTAGTATTTAAAAGATAACACAGGGGCTTCCCTGGTGGCGCAGTGGTTGAGGGTCCGCCTGCCGATGCAGGGGACACGGGTTTGTGCCCCGGTCCGGGAAGATCCCACATGCCGCGGAGCAACTAAGCCCATGCGCCACAACTACTGAGCCTGTGCTCTAGAGCCCATGAGCCACAACTACTGAAGCCCGCACGTCTAGAGCCCATGCTCCGCGACAAGAGAAGCCACCGCAATGAGAAGCCCGCGCACCGCAACAAAGAGTAGCCCCCGCTCGCCACAACTAGAGAAAGCCCGCGTGCAGCAATGAAGACCCAACGCAGCCAAAAGTAAATAAATAAAATAAATAAATTTATTTAAAAAAATGAAAACAGTTTAAGAGATCTCTGGGATAACATTAAGTGTACAAACATTCTAAAGGCAGCAAGAGAAAAACAAAAAGTCATATACAAGGGAATCCCCATAAGGCTATCAGCTCATTTTTCTGCAGAAACTTTGCAGGTCAGAAGGGAGTGATATAGTCAAGGTTCTGCAAGGGAAAAATCTGCAACCTAGGATACTCTACCCAGCAAGATTATCATTTAGAATAGAAGGAGAGATTAAAAAAACTTCTCAGACAAGCAAAAACTTAAAGAGTTCATCAATACTAAATCTACCTTAAAAGAAATGTTAAAGGGTCTTTTCTAAGTGGAAAAGAAGAAAGAATCTATAGGAAAGAGAAAATCCCACTGGAAAAGGCAAATATATATTAAGGGCTGACGCTCAAACGCAATGACAAGGCTTTTCCTGGAGACCAATCAGGGTCCTCATGCTCTGTGTCTGTTCTATCATAGTGATGTTACCTGAACTTGGGCAAGTCAATTATCAGGAACCAAAACTAAGAATTTCAACCCTTTTCCTTTCTTCTATAGGTACTGCTCTAATGGCTGAATTATATTTCACAAAAGCCTTTGGTCAAAGTTTTCCTATTTTTTAAAAAAACTAGCAAAAACCATGATTTCAAATCTATGAAAAGAATTGTTCATGAGCTACTCTAATATCTGGAAGATGTCACTAAAAAACATATTTGGTGTGTCAAAAGAATGTTAATATTTAAAAAGTATAAAATAAGTATATTAGTAAAAAAAAAAGGCTTAGAGAGTAATGCTTATGTAATACCATGAAATTTAAAATCATATCAAAATGAACCAAGTCAAAGGAGGAAAAACAGACAAAAAGTTCAATCGAAGCCTACTTTACACCCACAAGTAACTTAAAAAGGAGCACTGTGCGCTGGTAGGGACTTACTACTTCCAGAGGTGCAGGCTGCCGGTGCCTCCTGCTGTCAGGAAGAGCTCTCTGTTCTGTGGTAGGTGTCGGACCTGCCACACAGTAGATTTATGAGCCTGAACAGAATGAGAGGCACACAAGTGGTTTATACGTTTATACGATAAAGAAAGACTATCCTACACAGAGAACAGATGTGTGGTTGCCAAGGGAGAAGAGGGGTGGGGGAGGGAGGGATTGGGAGTTTGGGATGAGCAGATGCAAACTATTATATACAGGATGGTAAACAACAAGGTCCTACTGTATAGTGCAGGGAACTATATTCAATATCCTGTGATAAACCATAATGGAAAAGACTGTGAAAAAGAATGTATATATATGTTAACTGAATCACCTTGCTGTACAGCAGAAATTAACACAACACTGTAAATCAACTACACTTCAATAAAATAGAGGAAGAAAAAAAAAAGACTGTTGTAGAAGAGAAACCTGTAAAAAAAAAGATTTTTACCTCTGTCACTTCAACAACAATTTCAACAGCATCTATCACTTCAATTATAGTTACTATTATAAAAGTTAACTATTTTCTGGCACTTCTCTTTATAATGGCTACAGAGAGTTACAGGGGCCCATCAGGAATTAGGAAAAGAACCATCATTCCTCTTTACTGTCTTACAAAACAAAGTTCTGCTGGATTAAAAAAAAAGATTATCAGATTAAAAGTCTTAACATTTAACCTTATAGTATCATACAAATTACACAAATAGATTTTATACATTTAAATATCTCTAGCTCACTCTAAGGAGGAAAAAAGCCTCAAAATACAAAGAAATACTTCTTCCTAAAGGGAAAAAAAGGATAGATTGAACTTCTTTTTAATAGACTTTATTTTTTTAGAGCAGTTTTATGTTCACAGCAAAACGGAGTGGAAAGTACTGAGGGTTCCCATAAACAGAATGAATTCTGATGTAAAGCTCTCAGAGCCTTATCTTCAATTTACACTATTTGACTTGTCTAGTCTTCAAAGTAAGTACCAGGAGGACTTACAGACGGTGTTTACGGTTATAAGCCCAGGCCTTTATCAGTCATATTAAACAAAAAGATAGAAATGGCAACTGGATGAAGGTTAACAGCTTGTAAATCAATCCTAATAATGCTACATTCACTGTGGAGAATTTAACAAGACAGGGACGGGGGGAGAGAGAGAGAGAGAGAGAGAGAGAGAGAGAGAGAGGGAGGGAGGGAGGGAGGGAGGAAAGACTTCTGCTTTATAGAAGCAATGAGACCAGCCAACTTGAGCTAAGCCACACATAAGACACTTTGCATTTTAGTTGATGATCAGTCTTGACATTTGATTTTAATAGTCTTTGAAGAGAATTACCATTAGCAGAGAAAAATACATATCTCAAAATGCACACTTTAAGTGTGTGAGAGTCCTCAAGTGATTAGGTTCAAGCTATTAAACCTTAATTTGTTTTGTAGCTTAAACTTCTCTTTTTCTCCTGGAAGTTGATAAAAAGCAAAAAGAGGGGAAATGACTTGTTAAAATACACCAGTCATTTATTTGACAGATTTAGCAATTACTGGATTAACTAAACGTAACAGAAAAATTTTGGAGACACACTATAATTTCCAGTTAATGAGAAATGTGTTGCACTTGTATTTGGAACAATTTAGTAAGTGCTTTATGTTGTGGATAGATACTTCTGAAATGACAAAGGCAAAACAATATTATAGTGTATAGTTAGTTACCTTAAGAATATAGTTCATCAGGCAGTAACAGTAATTTATATGCAATAATTATTTTAATAATGAAATAAGACAAAATAGGAAGGTTTGGGAAGTACTACTGACTCCATGACATAGGGAAAGGGAGTAAGGGAGTGAATTTTTATTTCCTGAGCAACTTACATATTTTAATCTTATGGAAACTACAAATCTATAACTGATTTTTCTTTATTTTTATATTCAAGAAAGCTCAGAGTGACATTTCCAACCCATCTCTTACAAATGACAGGATGTTTCAGCATGAATTTTATGCAATCCCCTTACTCCAGACATCAACTTCAGCTTTTTAAACCAGTGTTTTCCATTTGTGCAGCTTTCTTCATCAATTTTTCTAACGCTGTAATACCAAATGTTTCCCTCTAAGCTACCTAAAATACAATTTGGAACAAGGCAAAGTATGCATATATGTATGCATGAATAAATAAATTTATATTTACATTGCTACTATGTACCAATCACAGTGATTAGCACTTTAAATAATCTCATTTAATATATCAAACTGGAATATAAAATATTAGCTATTAATACAAATATATATTTATTAGGAAACACCAGGCTAGGTTTTGTTGACCAAATTCCTAAACCAGCTAGTTTTCTTGTGATTGCTCCTAAACTACAAAGTAAGAGTCATTACCAACTGAGGCCTTTATTATAATCAAGAAGTCTAGCAGAGAGTGGCACAACATTGTAAATCAACTATACTTCAAAAAAAAAAAAAAGCCTAAAATTGACAAAGTTTAGAAAGGTACTCTTTGCACAGAAAAACTTGTCAAGATCCTACAAAAATATATTAAAAATAGCTCCCTTCATATAAAAACCTGGAAGGAACTTGGTGACTCATTCTATTTATTAGTCTAAAACAAGCTATAGCGAATATTCCTCTTCATAGAAAGACATTTCCCTCATATTTACCTTTTCTGAAACAGAAGCAAAACCTTTGGTTGGATGCTGTGTTCTCATGTCAAAAACATGAAACTTTCCTTCCAGAGACGTAGCTACTAACTTATTCATACTTATGTCTTTTCTATCAAACTCCAAGCTACATACCTGAAAATAGAGAATATTTAGTAGTGATCATTCATTTAATAATGATTATTATTCAAGAGGTTCTTTCAAACTAAGTAAAACAACTTTAACATTATCAGCTCATGTGAAAGCATTTTAAATAATCACTTTATCTTTGAATCCATATATCAAATACTTGAAACTATAAAAATTTCTTCTTGGTTAGTAAGATCCACAAAATCATCTAGGGTACCCTGTTCTCGTGGGTACATTTGGAAAGCCATAATTTAGCTTTTTACTGTTATTATGTAATTATTTTATAAAGTTAAGTCAAGGCTGACTAGAGAAAACAGGAGGGAACCACATTCTTCATTAAAGATGTACAACCTGGGAACCAAAAACCTGAAAGTACTTGGGAGGCTATTACAAGTTCAAGCTTCCTGATATTAGCAGAAGAAGGCCTCTTACTAGGTCATTTTAATGCCACACGGATGGCCCACAGGAGTCCACAGATGGGCCACAGGCGTAGTGACTCACCTGGACATCACACCACATCTGGGTGTGTGTTCACTTTCTGAAGAGAGCATCCTTGATTTTTATCAGACCCTCCAAGGTTAAGCCCCAAAAGGTTAAAACCATGCATGCACAGAGGGGTTTTCCTGAAATGAGTTATCAGAGGAGCTTTCCTTTTGTAGTAGTTCAGGGTGGGTAAAAACACATTCAGAGAATCTGGAAAGAATCCAAATGTATGTTACCCCATTTTTTATATTTGCCTCCCACCGTAAAGACATATTTCTGAGATCGAACAGCTTGATATCTCCGTTGTCATAGCCAGCACACACTACACGTTCCTCTTGATTGTAAGCATTGCCTGGAAATCAAAACACAACACTTCAGACCTTCATAAATGCTCATATGAAGACTGCTAAAAAAAAAACTTACGAAACTACACAGATAACTTGTACCAAATCAGGTGAAGAAATCACATTAGGTAGAATCTCATTTTATTAACCCTGACAGGACATCAAGATCACTAATTTGGTATCTAATACTGTTTACAAGAAAAAGCTCATCATTGAGATTGTATACTCAAGGGATGTATGAAAGTCTTTATTGGATTTCAAATTCTCTCTATTCTCTATTTGCAAAGACTAACAGTTCAAATGGTAGTAGGATTTGGTAGAATAAATACAGCTAGGCTTCCATTGCTTTCTTTGGCAGTAACTATATTTGAATGCCAATAGAAACTACTTTAAACTTATTTGTATTTTGCAAAATGTTGTTCTGGTGTTATCTTGTCTTTGCAAGGAAACCTCAGATAAGCTGTGGTGCACTGTGATGTATTTTTAGTTGTATGGATGATTGCACCCAAAGTAAATCTATAATCTGCAGTGAAACACATCCTGCTCGGATCCAGGGATTTTTTTTTTCCATAGTACCTCTTGCTGAGGAAAATGTGTTAGGTGAGAGGGAAGCCCCTGTTAACTGTGCCAGGCTCTGTGGGCATCTTAACCCAATGCCTTTGTTCTCTGCTGCTTGCAACTCCCTTTTTCTTATAAACTCCAGCCCTGCATTTCCACTGTAGGCTCCACCGAGATGACACGACAGCATCTGAAACTCATGATGTCTAAAACTGACCTCACCATCTTCCTTTACAAACCATCATATCCGCTGTGGCACTTCTTCAATTAATAACATCATTCACCCTACATTCAGCCTCAAAATTCAGTCACCTTGGACATAATCCTTTCCCTCGTTCCTCATCTCAAAAAACCTGCCAAATTTTATTTCTTTTGCCACAATATCATCTTCTGAATCGACCTGCTCTGCCCCCTTCTTATTGCATCTAACCTACGTGTTTCCTGGAATATTGCAAAGAGCTTCCCTCTGTCACTCACCTCTCTCCCCTACATGACACCAGTTCAGTTTTCCCAAAGCTCTGATCATACCTCATCCTTGCAAAAGCCTCCAAAGGTTTACCACTACCTCCAGACCATCGAAACACCTCTGGCCATGGCCCTGTGCCATCTTTAAGGCTATTCCTACCACCATTCCTTCTCTGTACTTTCCTCCCAATGTTTGCAACCCCCTCCCAATTTCAGTGGTTCAAATGCTACATATCCTTGGTCTGAGGTTAGTATGTTCTTCCTCTCCAGTTATCACTCCCTTGGGATTCCTTCTGCATTTATCCAAGCTTCTGTGACCTTTTATCACTCCTACCTCGTACTATAACTAATGTAGATAGCATGCCCTCTTTATTAAAATTACAAGCTTCTTGAGGCAAGAATATGAGTCTGTTTCACCTTTGTATGACCACAGCTATGCACGTACTTGGCATTTACAAAAACAAACAAATAAACAAACAAAAGATGGTCAAATCAATGGATAAATGTTCTTTCTTTAAATTTAATGTCCTATATTTAAAATGGCACTTATGGGCTTCCCTGGTGGCGCAGTGGTTGAGAGTCAGCCTGCCGATGCGGGGGACACGGGTTTGTGCCCCGGTCCGGGAAGATCCCACATGCCGCAGAGCAGCTGGGCCCGTGAGCCATGGCCACTGAGCCTGCGTGTCTGGAGCCTGTGCTCCGCAACGGGAGAGGCCACAACAGTGAGAGGCCTGCGTACCACAAAAAAAAAAAAAAAAAAAAAAAAGGCACTTATGTCCCTTAGATCAATGATAAAAAGGCTTTCATGGACCCAAAGTTAATTACTTTTTAATTATTACATAAATTTTTATATGATGATTCTAAACACTAACTCTGAAATTTCTGCACAAGTGTGCATGTCTTCAGTTTATATTATTGCTTGTAATATATATATACACATAGTAATTATAATATACACACACAATGAAATCTCCTCTCAATTTCAGTGGTAATTTATTTTTAAGATCGGAAATCTAAAACTTTCCTCTGATTAAATAACAATTCAATTTAAAAATAACATAAAAAGCTAAACAGTTCACATATATCATTTAATCTCACTTTTATGTCTGTTATCTACACTGGATTATATAAGAAAAAGGGGAAAGAAAATAAAGGTTTAAAGTGAAATATGGCCCATATCCTTTCTTCCTTTTTTTTTTTTTTTTTTTTAAATCTTTGGCTGCACTGTGTGGCATGTGGGATCTTAGTTCCTGGACCAGGGGATCAAACCTGTGCCCCCTGCACTGGGAGGGCAGAGTCTTAACCACTGGACCACCAGGGAAGTCCATATCCTTTAGTAGCAAAAATGATTGTAATTTTGGTGCTCAGTAAGAGATACAAGGGCAAACATCAATGAGTCCTACAAGATCAATATTCATTTTAAGTATATTACTAGAGGAACATGGTTAACAACTTTATAAGAAATAATTCTGTAATGGCATAACTATTTCCTAGAAAATAAACATACTCTGTATATACTAAAATGTAGGATTTGTTAGGTTACCATTCGCATCTGAGGCTCTACTTAGTTTCACTAATGGCATTTGGTTCTAAACTAGGTCAATATTACCAAGTTAAACAGAAGTACATAATAATAGCAAATATTTCTGAGCACTTAATATCTAAGCACAATTCTAAGCACTTTACATGTATTAACTGAATCCTCATAACAACACTATTATTTATTACTTCCATTTTATAAATGAAGCAAGCAAAAAACAGATAACCTGCCCCAGGTCACACAACCAATAATAGCACAGTGAGGATTCAAACCTAGGCCCCAGAGGCTGCCATTAAACACCATGTCTATTTGCCTCAATAAACTGTCAGATAATCCACAAAACAGACTATAAAGAGACTATTAGGACTTTCGTGAAGCACTGGCCTTTTTACAACCTGATACTTCAAATGCAAGGGTACTTCAGTAATTTACCAAATGCCACCGTCCAACAGTCTCTCTTGTTTTCTCCTTGTACAGGTTCCATATTAGCAACAGGATCATCTTTTTGCCTTGGGTCCCACACCTTCACGGTTCCTGACATTAAAAAAAGTGAGTTGGCAAAATTCAATAGTGAATGATGACATTTCTCTCTGCATTCTCTTCATATGGCTTCCTACGGACATGGAGATATTATAGATGTTATAATATCTGAAAAATATTCACATCTTTCTGAACTTCCAATTGGGCAAGTTGCACTTAATATCAGAGATATAACCCACATGTTACTGCTTGATTTGATTTCCAATTAATACATACACACAAAAGCCAACAACTGTTCCTAAGTCATCATCAACAAGATATGATTGACAAGGCAAACACAAATGTTATGTAATTCAAATCATGCCTTACTTTCTTGGTTTAAGACTAAAACAAATGTAGTATTTATTTAGAATAAAGCCAGTGTCATTTTAATGTTTTTTCCTTACTACTCATATAATCATTGCCATTTTTCTTATGCAGATGAATAAAGTAATTTTTACATCTATGATTTCTTATCTGGAGTTTTAGAATACCATTTCATATACAGTTAAGTTTAATTTCCCCGTCCAATAAAGAAGAGAGAAGGAGTTAATAAAAGTAACAAATAATTCTTCTCAATTTAATTTCAACTCCCTCATTTTAATGCAAATTACAGGATAACTAACTAGCTAGTGTCACTAACTTTGAGAAACACAAAGATGTAATAAAATGGCTAAAAGGCCTAAGTGAGAACAGGAAAAGGGTAAAAAAATTATTAAAAAAGGGTAATAAATCCAGGAAAAGGGAAGATATTCCACTAGACTTATCATCAGGGATAAAATAAAGTTGGTCATTAAAAAGGCTGCTTCAAGGAGAAATACATTTCCTACAAATGTGACAAGAGTTACATCATTCTACAGGGTTCATACAAATTGATAACGTTTATATTAAGTCTGTAACAGTTAAATGAGAAAAGAACACAAATAGACAATTCACAAAGCAAAATTAACTAATAAACAAATATAGAAAGAAGTTAACAGAAGTCGGAATGGAATACCATTTTATCTCTAAAATTAGGGGGGAAAAACGGAAATCAATGCTGGTAGGGTAGACTGGAAATCTACCTCATCTACTGTAGCTGAAAAGATAAACAGGTACTTTGGAAAGTTTGACAATTTTTTTAAAATCATAAAGTATGATTATTCCAAAAGAGCTCTATATACATGATACTCATTTCTTCATTATTTTAAAGTCCCTCTCCCAAAACAATAAAGAAAAACTTAAAGCAAATTGAATGTTCATTAACAGGGGCATGGCTAAGGACACTGGGACACATCCATAGGATGGAACATTATGAAGTCATTAAAATGATAATTATGAAAACCACATGGAAACAGCAATATTTACATAAGGACAAAACATTAAATAAATAAAAAGGTTAAGATACAAAATCGTATTAACACTGATAATACACATAAAATTGTATCTATGACTGGAAAGGAAAACAAATCTAATAGTTATGTTGGTGTAGCAGACTGTTATTTTTCCTTCTATATTCCACACTGTTTCTATGATTGGAAAAAAAAAATACCTGATTTCTAAAACACAGCTGCTCTTGAGAAACTATTAGAAAATTAAATTCCACTTTTCTTTGAAAACAATTTCCTCATGGTCTTGAGCAGCCACTAAAAAACTAGCTGAACCAACTAAGGTACCAAATCACTTACATAACCCTTGTGAAGCAACAAAAATTCTGACTCTGTTACATTCAGGACAGCTCAGGACACCGAAAGACCTGTCCCTTGTTCGTCACTGCAGGGGGGAAAAGCAGAGTTGGCGCTCTTGGAGCTTTCTTTCTACAATGCTCAGCGGAAAGACCACAGAACTGCAGTGTTCAACCAGCTGGCAATATGACCATTTTCACAAGTACTAATTCTGCTTTTCAAAAAAAGAAAAAAGCTGCCACCCACAGTATATCATCAGCTGCCTCAAAAACCTGTAGAGACATTTTAAATCCTCAAGGTTCAGAGGAAACTATGGTTGTTAATAGTTGAACTAGCTCAAAACTAAAATAGTAAGTGCTATGCCTCTAACTTGAAATACCCCCAAAGTCTGAAACAATTGAGGGATATGCAATCAAACCTGCCTATCAAAAAAGTAGAATGTTAGATTTAGGGGATCAAGGATTGAGGAAGATTTCCACATAGACTATACTGTTGCACAGAGACTTACCTAAAAATAAAAAAATTAAAATACACAGAATATTCTGACTTACCGTCTCGGCTGCCAGTCACAATTTCAGGAGCCCCTTCCCCGATTCCGAGTCCACCTACACCATCTATAGTATTTATAATTTCTTTATGGCCCTGTACAGAATATACTGGGATCTCTGGAGCTTCCAAATTCCTAAACAACAGAACACAGCTTCTTACTTACACATGCCCCGAATGTTTAGTATACTACTCAAATTTAAGAATGCATGCCATATTGAGATTTTTGTTTAAAAATAAGGGTTTTGCACTCAAGGTAATTTACACACTTACTTCCAAATTTTCCTCTCCACTTTAGCTTCTTTCAAGGCCTCAATGAGAGTTGTCATCATTCAACTTGGAATTCTAAATCCTGAGCCCACTTTACTCAGTGGTCCTCAAAGATGATTGATCTAGGACCTCTGCACATGAATTACCACGTATGCTTGTTAATAAATGCAGATTCACGGGCTCCTCCCCAGACATAATGAATAAGTATCTCTGGGATGGGGCCCCAAATCTGCTGACTTTCTGGTACACTGAGGTCTGATAATCACTGCTTTAAATACAGAGTACATGCAAAGTGATATAGAATATTTCCAAAGTAGTCTTGGTAGCTTGATCTTGGGATCTTTTGAGAGATTAAAATATGAGCAGTGTTTACTTTGTATACCTTTCTTCCTTAATAATATATTATTTTCTCACTGAGTTCCACACTGATTTTCAACTAGTTATGTTTTTCAGTTTATCATCATGCTGGTCACAATAAATATTATAGTCAGACTGGATGAAGTTTGTCTAATTCTAGGTTAATTAAGTGAAGGGAATGCAGGAAAGCACCCACTCCTATGTGTGTCTGAAGACTACACTACAGGGCTGGGTGAGTGGCTGAAGTAGGTTATGCTAATACACCCTTCTCTTGCCTCCCAGCCCTTCCCCCCTCTTCTGCTTTTCTACTGGAGCCTCCTTCCACATTTCTTTTTAACAAGTCAGTTTTTAACAACTTATGTTTCTTCTTTTTTAATGAACGTAGCTCTTCATGACACGTAATCCCAATTTATTACTGGGCCCAGATTTATCAGTAAAATCTTGCAAATCAAAATTTGAGAAGTTCAACCTAGTTTAGAGATGATGTTTATCTTTGTGGCGTAATTGTGGAAGCATCAAGAGACTAAACAGGACTGGGGTTCTATTTAAAGAACTGTTTTACTGTTTCCACAGACTTTGAAACATCACTTCTTTTAACATGAAATTATGACTTACCAATGAAAATAAAGCAGTAATACGTGCACTATACTAGGAAGCTCTATTAGGGAGATAGTCAACCATTATATTTGTTGCATATTCTTGTGTTGTAATATATTTATTTTAAAAAATAACACTCAGACTGGTCTCTCTCCCAAGTTCTTTGAAAGTTTATGACACAGCAGGTAAAAACTAATGCATTCTAATAAATGCTAACTTAATTATTAAGTAGTTAAAGCAAGGAGAATTAAAATAGCTTCATTCTATGTTATATTATGACTCTAAGACAGATAAATATATCAATGTAATTTAATTACAAATAGCAAATTCTAAGTTAGAATCAAGAAAGGTCACAATAAAAAACATAATGTAGGGAAGACAGTTACTCTAGAACATTGCTGTATACTTTACATGATTAAGAGATATTGTTGAAAAGTAATTACAGAGGAATTTCAATTCATTCAACTCTAATTTAAATATGAGGAAATAACTCTAGGTAAAACACAAAAATTAAAAGCACTTGGGGGATTTCCCTGGTGGCGCAGTGGTTGAGAATCCACCTGCCAATGCAGGGGACACGGGTTCGAACCCTGGTCTGGGAAGATCCCACATGCCACAGAGCAACTAAGCCCAAGTGCCGCAACTACTGAGCCTGTGCACCTAGAGCCAGTGCTCCGCAACAAAAGAAGCCACTGCAATGAGAAGCCAACTTAATGAGAAGCCCGTGCACCGCAACGAAGAGCAGCCCCCGCCTGCCACAGCTAGAGAAAGCCGGCATGCAGCAACAAAGACCCAATGCAGCCAAAAATAAATAAATTTATTTAAAAAAACATTATAAAAGCATTTGGCACAATTGTGATTTTGCTCATTCGAAACAGGTTTATCTTGATTTACTCAACACATGTGTTCCTAAAAACTTGTGTTCAGCTAAAGCATTAAAAGAAAAAGAAAAACATTTAATGAACTGAGAGTTCTATGTTAAAAAATTAAAACATACAAAAATACAGTGTTTCATTCTGTAATGCCAAGTATCTTTTAAAAATGTAAAAGATACCTGATTTTTTAGTGTTATACACGAGCATTTTTATATGTTGTATCCTTCATGGTGGAGGGGAAGAGCCCTTTATTTACAAATATGGGTATTAAATGCTAGCACCAAACAGCATGTGTGGAAATAAATATTAAAAACATTATTTGAAATAGCTAAAGAAAAATATGTTAGTATTTTAAAATGGATATTGAACATGAAATCTAAAAATATATATGAGGTAACTGTCATATTCTTATAAATTTAAAATTTAACAAAAGACATTTCAAAGTTAGAACTCTTTCAGAGGAAGAGTAACACGACTATCAAAAAAATTGCTTATCTCATGTCTTAACACTGATGAAATAATCTTACCATATATGAAGGTTTCCAGCAAAATCTCCAGTAGCTAAGTACCTCTGCTGTAAAGATGTGGCACCAAATGTTCCACATTTAATGGGTTTGGCCTTTTCAATCTTGATAGAAGGGAAAGAGAGAGGATACATTATTTATGTAAGCAGCTATCCATAATCCACGATATTTATGGCTCTATTATGGGAATCAAATAAGGCACACAATAAAAAAGGCAATTAAAACGTTTTCTGATTAAAAAAATGATCATGCTTTTCCTTTAGTCATTTTTGTATAGTTTAAAAGTACAGGCAGACCTCAGAGAAATTGCAAGTTCGGTTCCAGAACACCACAATGAAGCAAATGTTGCAATAAAGCAAGTCACATGACTTTCTTAGTTTCTCAGTGCATGTAAAAGTTATGTTTATACTATACTGTAGCCGTGCAACAGCATTATGTCTAAAAAGACAATGTACATACCTTAATTAAAAACTACTTTATTGATAAAAAATGCTAACCATTTTCTTTGCTCATCCATAAGAAGCAACTCCTTATCCATTAATGTTCTCTCATAAGATTGCAGCAATTCAGTCACATCTTCAGGCTCCATTTCTAATTCTAGTTCTCTTGCTATTTCCACCACAACTGCAATTACTTCCTCCACTGAAGTCCTGAACCCCCCAAGGTCATCCATGAGGGTTGGAATCAACTTCTTTCAAACTCCTGTTCATGTTGATATTCTGACCTCCTTCCATGAATCACTAACGTTCTTAATGGCATTTAGAATGGTGAATCCTTTCCAGAAGGTTTTCAATTTACTTTGTCCAGATCCATCAGAGGAATCATTAGCTATGGCAGCTATAGCCTTACGAAATGTATTTCTTAAATAATAAGACTTGAAAGTTGGAATTACTCCTTAATTCATGGGCTGCAAAATGGATGTTGTGCTAGCAGGCATGAAAATAATGTTAACCTCATGGGTACATCTCTATCAGAGCTCTTGGGTGACCAGGTGAATTGTCAATGAGCAGTAGTATTTTGAAAGGCATTTTTTTCCCTGAGCAGTAGGTCTCAACAGTGGGCATAAAATACTCAGTAAAATATGTTGTAAACAGATGTGCTGTTATCCAGGCTTTATTGTCCCATTTATACAGCACAGCCAGAATAGATTTAGCATAATTCTTAAAGGCACTAGGATTTTCAGAA
Organism: Mesoplodon densirostris; assembly: GCF_025265405.1. Classification (NCBI taxonomy): domain Eukaryota; kingdom Metazoa; phylum Chordata; class Mammalia; order Artiodactyla; family Ziphiidae; genus Mesoplodon; species Mesoplodon densirostris. The sequence goes on from NC_082674.1 coordinate 58,057,398, forward strand.
TGGTCAATGAGCACTGGCTTAAAATTAGAGTCACCAGCTGTATTAGCCCCTAACAAGAAAGTCAGCTTGTCCTCTGAAGCCAGGCATTGACTTCTCCTTTCTAGCTATGAAAGTCCTACATGGCATCTTTTTCCAATAGAATGCTGCTTCATCTACACTGAAAATCTGTTGTTTAGTGTACCCTCTTTCATGAATTATCTCAGCTAGATCTTCTAGATAACTTGCTGTAGCTTCTACATCAGCACTAGCTGCTGCATCTTGTACTTTTATGTTATGGAGACATTCGTGTATTCACTGGAGAACTTTTAATTTCCTTCGAGGACTTTTCCTTTGCGTTCACAACTTGGCTGTTTGGTGAAAGAGGCCCAGCTTTTGGCCTATTTCGGCTTTCAACATGCCTTCCTCCCTGAGCTTAAACATGCTTAGTTTTTGATTTAAAGTGAGAGACCTATGACTCTTCCTTTCACCTGAACACTTAGAGGCCATTGAGGGGCTAATTTCAATATTGTTGTGTCTCAGGGAATAAGGAGCCCAAGGAGAGGGAGAGGGACAGGGAAAGGCCAGTCAGTGGAGCAGTCGGAACACATACAACATTTACCAATTAAGTTTGCAGTCTTGTCGGGGTGTGATTCGTGGCGCCCCAAAACAATTACAACAGTAACATCAAAGATCACTGATCACAGATCACCATAACAAATATATTGTGAGAATTACCAAAATGTGACACAGAGACACAAAGTGAGCAAGTGCTATTGGAAAAATGGCGTCGATAGACTTGGTCAACACAGGGTTACCAAAACCCCTCAATTTGTAAAAAATGCAGTATCTGCGAATGCAATAAAGAGAAGTGCGATAAAAGGAGGTATGCCTGTATGTCCAAAGAATGAGTTTTGCCTTTCCTCTCACCTCACTAATGAGACATTCAAATGCTGGCACCTCTAACAACTTCACTGGTTTGCAAATATGCAGATTTCAGCATTTAATGTGGTATTCTTCTTTAAGATCCTCAAAGAATAAGGACAAAATGAAGGTATTATTCTTTCCAAGTGACTAAAGAAACAAAAATGCTTATGTGTCTCTTATAGTTTTCCCTGCAAAACCCTATAAACAGAATGGTTATGTCCTCTGAGACCCCTTCAGTACAGAGATTTGTATACCTGTGTGCACCAAAGGCACTGTTATCAGCATGGATTAGCCAATCTTTTGAGGTTTCTTTAATTTGAAAGGCTATTGGGAATTCCCTGGCAGTCCAGGGGTTAGGACTCTGCGCTTTCAGTGCCGAGGGCCCGGGTCCAAACCCTGGAGGAGGAAGTAAGATTCTACAAGCCACACAGTGCGACCAAAAAATAAAAACAAAAACAAAAACAAAACTATTGCTCCAAGTATTATATATAACAGGTGACCCTTGAACAGCACAGGAGTTAATCCACATATAACTTATAGTCAGCCCTCTGTATCAGAGGTTCCTCTGCAACCGTGGATTCAACCAACCTTGAACTGTGTAGTACTGTAGTATTTACTCTTAAAAAATACCTGAGTATAAGTGACCCGTGCAGTTCAAACCCATGCTGTACAAGGATCAACTGTAATCACATCAGTAAAACAACCACAGGCAAACTCCACCTGCCCAAGTCACTGATGTCTCTCTTGGAGTCTACCTGTCCGGCTGCCTTGGCCCCCCAGAAACTCCAGGCAATATGGAATTGAGGGCTGCCTCACACCACACTCTAGATGTATAATAGCACCTTCCACTTACTGTCAGCCTCAACAGGGTAAAACGATTTCTCTTATTTAGTCTCTTACAATCTTTTTTTTTTAATTTTTAATTAATTTATTTTAATTTTTTTATTCCTAACGTTCACAAAAGTAATACATGTTCCCTATAAAAATTCAAACAAAACTGTGGAATCTAGAAAAATGGTACAGATGAACTGGTTTGCAAGGCAGAAATAGAGACACAGATGTAGAGAACAAACATATGGACACCAAGGGGGGAAAGCGGGCAGGGGGGGAAATGGGAGATTGGGATTGACATATATACACTACTATGTATAAAATAGATAACTGATAAGAACCTGGTGTATTAAATAAATAAATAAATAAAAATTAAAAAAAAAAATCAAACAAAACCAAAGACTGAAGGATGAAAAGAAGTTTCCCTTCGACATGCCTCAGAAGTAATCCCCATTCTTCTAGACCCTTTCCTACACATTGACAACCACATATAGATTTGTTTTAATATACAGAGGGTCATAATATATTGTTCGTTGACTTGATCTTTTTTCACTTAGCAGTATATCTGGCTGAACTTTTTTCCCCTCCACAGAGTTCCCCAGTTTCTAGGGCACCTCCTCTTGTAACCCTTCAGTTGCTGAGCCAATCTTCCCCACCCCACTAGGGCTGGCCCGATTCACATACTTTGTGAAAATAACTTCCCTGCCACTTTCAGTGTTTGATTGGGCATTTCCACATAGGATATACATAGCAATTTTCAAAGAAGAAAATAAAATTCACTTAACACAAACTATAACTGAACTTTTCTTTCATGATTCAAAAGACATCAACATATGCTCCAGGGCTTTGGAAACTCCCAGCTTGCTGAGCTTTCTCACTGTTTGGGATCTGGATAAATTAGCAGTTACTATGTAGCCTGGTCTAAAATAAAGCATTCATAGCCTCCTTGGAATTGTCCGGTAAACTTTGATTAAATTGTGTTTAATCAGTCGCCTATAATAACACGGTTGTAAAAGACAATATTGATGAGAAGCACAGAACCACAGAATGTTATTTTTCTCCTTTTTAATATAGGTGGTCCAAGAGAGCATCAGTTATTCACTACACCAGAAAACTGATATTCATTTATTTCAGCTATTTTTCCAATTTTATGAAAAACCTATCTCACAATGGGGCAGCATGGAGATCAAAATTTTATCAATTTAATAAAGCAGACAGTTTCCAACTCCAAATCACTTATGTTCTCCTCACCATCCCCTCCCCCAAATAAAATTACCTGAAATAACATATTAATAGTGATATAGCGGACTTCCCTAGTAGCGCAGTGGTTAAGAATCTGCCTGCCAATGCAGGGGACACAGGTTTGATCCCTAGTCCGGGAAGATCCCACATGCCGCAGAGCAACTAAGCCTGTGCGCCACAACTACTGAGCCTGCACTCTACAGCCCGTGAGCCACAACTACTGAGCCCACGTGCCACAACTACTGAAGCCCATGTGCCTAGAGCCCGCGCTCCGCCACAAGAGAAGCCACCGCAATGAGAAGCCCATGCACCGTGACAAAGAGTAGCCCCCGCTCGCCGCAACTAGAGAAAGCCGGCACGTAACAACAAGGAGCCAACACAGCCAAAAATAAATTAATTTTTTTTAAAAAAGGAAAGCTTTGCTTAAAAAAAAAAGTAGTGATATAGCTAATCATCCTTAATTAACTAATTAATCACTGTAGCTAATCACCTGATCACACTATTAGAACACACTTTTTTTTGGCTAAACTAATTCAGACTTCCAACTGAGGCCAACTGATAAAATAGCTACCCACCTCTTCCTCCCATTTGTCTCCCCCAGCTCCAAGTCACTGATAATGGCTCCCATGATCTAAGGCAGAGGGTGAAGACAGGCCTCTCAGGCAAGAAACAGGTGGGCCCTGATGGACAGGAATATGCTTCCAAGGATTCGGGTATTAAGAGCTGCAGGAGGGCTTGCACCATACACTGATATAACTCTCTGGGAAACTTCTTCCCCAAGTAGCCCTGGGAAGACTGGTCCCCCATTTTCTTCTCTTCTACCAGCTAGAGCATTCTGCTTCCTGTAATTCCACTGCTATCCCTGGGAGCCTCTGATGGGATCTCTATTCTTCTTAGGCCATGGAAGAGATAAAAGCTGACCCCTGCTTTTCAGTCCCTACAGTAAGCACACAGTTCTAAGAGTTTACTGCTGCTAATAAAAAATTGGGAAGCAAAAGCTTTCCTCTCTGTTACGGCTTTACCTACCTTTTGCCTTTAGGCCCTTTGGAATAGAGAAACCATGCAACTGGAACCACTGATCTTCCAGTACCAACATAAATTTTCTTTCTCTCTCTCTCTCACACACACACACAGCTAATGGATATGTTTTACTCAAATTTAAGTTTTCTTTAGTAATTTTTTAGCTTGTCTATTAGGAAATACTAGCTAATAAACACCAATAAGAAAACCTGGAAATGAGGATTAAAAATTTTATGTATGGGGCTTCCCTGGTGGCGCAGCAGTTGAGAGTCCGCCTGCCGATGCAGGGGACACGGGTTCGTGCCCCGGTCCGGGAAGATCCCACATGCCACAGAGCGGCTGGGCCCGTGAGCCATGGCCACTGAGCCTGCACATCCAGAGCCTGTGCTCCGCAACGGGAGAGGCCACAAAAGTGAGAGGCCCGTGTACCGCAAAAAAAAAATAATAATAATTTTATGTATGGTTACTTCTTGTGATCTAAAGGTAAGAGTATGTATAATATAGTCAGATTTTTCTACTGGGAAAACCCTTCCTTGTGCAGAGGTGGAACTGATTATCGCAATATTTCATGGTGTTCTAAAAACAGCAGCACAATGTCCAGATGTTCTGACACCTGAACACATCTGAGAATTCCTACCTTAGGAGAAACCAAACTGGGAACCATTCCATTACATGATGGGCCCTATACTAGTTTCACATTTGTCATTGCAGATTCTAAAAGTGGGTTTTATTGCAAATACAATGAATGAAATGAAACAACATGTATCTACTTTTAGAGGCACAGACTCACAAGAGTAGCACCAAGGCCTGTGGTATATAAAATGTACAAAGCCCTTTGAAGTCTGGCCGTGCCTGTCTCTTTGACCTCATTTCCTGCTTCTCCCCTTCCACACTCCAGCCACACCTGCGGCTTTTTGTTCTTCAGATTCACTGAAGTCATTTCTACCTCAGGGAATTTGCATTTACTGTTCCCACTGCCCGGACTGCTCTTCTCTCAGGTCATCATGTCCTCTCCCAACTCAGATTTCAGTTTAAATGTCACCACCTCTAAGAGGCCTTCCCTACCCTTCCAAATCTGAAGTGAAACCCCCAAATCACTATCACTTGCCCTCTTTAATCTTCATTTCACTTATCAACAAAATTCTTTTATTCATTCAATTATCTATCTCCTCCCTTTCTAGAAGGAGTACCAGGGGAACGGGGCCGTGCCCTACTTGTTCAACATGTAGATGGTGTTCAACATTTGTTAAATGAAAGTATAAATGAACATGGATTAATCCCTCAGTCCTAGTGCTGGGGAGAGAGAAACCACTGCCAGAGGTCATGTTCCTCTTTCTCCCACCATGTTTTCACCTGACTGTACAGTTTCCAGTGTCGTTTATAAGCAATAATGAAAATGGCATCCATACATGGAACACTAATGTATCAGACACTATTCTGGATGCTCTTCTGTACTAGACCATCCTTTCTCTTTCTAACACATGCAACTGCAAACTAAGTGTTTGAGACACCCCTTTCCAGAGGAGGAACAGGCTGGGAGGACTAAGTGACTTGCCCAAGGTCCCCAGAGCCAAGTAGATTCCAAGCTCTTCTACTAAACTAGGCTGTCTGCAGGCCTGTATGTTAATCAATTAAATAAACATTTTCTTACGTAGCCCCCATTCTGTCAACCTGAGTCATTGGAAGTACCAAAGAAATGTTCCAATCCTGAACTAGACTGGTGAAGTAAATGAGGCCTGAATTAAACCTACTTTCAGATTTGTGTCCTTTGGTCTTACCTTCATTCATGTCTTTATAAAACACAAATATATGGTATTCATGCTTCCCTGATGTTCTCTTTCATCCTTAAATCAAATCTCTTTTATCCTTGTATATTTATATCAAAGATTTTTAGGTACTAGTGGTCTGTTCTGCAAGAATCAAATTAAACTCAAAATACAGAAACCTACTGAAAAATAAACTCAAATGTATAAGCATCTTGTCATCTGCACTGCAGCGAGGGCTGCACTTTGCTCAGAAAGGCTGAGCTATGCTGGCCAGTGGACTTAAAAAAGCAGAGGTGTTTGCTCTTTCCTTAGACATTCAAGGAAATCATAATAGTAGCTAAATTAAGAGGACATTGGAATGAAGCTAATTTTTTTCTATAGTTCATAAAAGGGCCCCCTCCCTGTCCCTGTTAAATCTTTTACCTTTGGAAAAGGAAAGATGCAAAGAATTCAGCAAACACTTAAAACTTTTCTTGCTGGAAAACTGGTTAAAAGAAAATAAAGATCTATTTTGCGAAACTTGTCTCACAAAAAAATTGGTATATATTAACTTTTGCCATATGATACTGAAAATCACCACCAGTGATGAGCATATTTGACCTAGCTGTTGGTTCTCTTTGCTCTAATAAGTTAACCTGACTAAGGAAGCCCATGATCCATAATTCCCAGCAGAGCTATTTTTGTTCTGTCTGTGGGTGGGTCTAGTACAGCTTGTCAGTGTCTCCTCCACCACATCCTGGCACTACTTAATTAATGTTAAAAGGTTTAGTCACCCAAATGTTAATAAGCAGGGAACTCTGCTGCACAGGGGCTAAAAAAGCAGAACTTTATTAGCCTATTACTAACTTTTAAAGTGTAAACATCCCCAACTGTGATTCCACTTTGCAGGGCCACCCCTAGTCCTTTGGGCCAATTAGAAAAAAAGGTGCCCGCTATGGGCTGAAGGAAGTCTCACACACGCAAGGCTTGATGAGAGACAGAGATGGATTTCAGCTCTCACTTGAACCCTTGGCCAGACACCTGTGTGCACTTCAACAAACTGCTTAACTATATATGAAGGCCCTGCCTTCACTCCCTATCTATCTGCTTAGTAACAAGATAAGGAGGCACCAACAAATACCCATTTGCTTCCTTCATTTTATCTTGGACAAGGCTTGAGTTCTACAAGGATATAATCAAGTATGTTTCCTAATATTTTAACAAATAATTCATCTAGCCCAATGATAGTCAACCCTAGTACTTATTAGAATCACCTGGTGGAAGTTTAAAAAATACCGATGTCCAGGACTCACTCTAGTCTAGAGGCGAGAGTCCTGGTGCATCAGAATTTCTAGGGGTGGGACCAAGGCACGAATATTTTAAAACACACAGACACACACACACTCCACAACAGCAGCAATACACATTCGGGTGATCCTGATGCACAGTAAGAGTTGAGAATCACTGAGATTGTATTTAACCTATATTCTTTCCACTGCATCATCACAGCTAAATGCAATGTAAGCTCTCAAATTTGTTTGTGCGTTTGTTTTATCCTCTCTTTAGACAGTAGGTTCTTTAGGAGGAGGGACTCACCTTTCAAATACCTTTGGTTCTTCTTTAGCACAGTACCTTGAAATGATAGGTTCTCAATGGACCGTTTATGGTAGAAAAAGAGAAGAGCCGCAGGATACAGGCAAAAATATAAAAAGTGGTTTTACTCCTAGTGTGGAGATGGGTGACATTACTTTTCTCCTTTTTCCTATCTATATTTTTGGTATATTCTATCATGAACACACATTACTTTCATTAAAAAGCAAAGTTATTAAAAAAAAAAACCTGGTAGAATCTTCCAGAATCTCTAGAATAGACAAAGAGCACTGTTTCTCTCTACAGAACAAGTGTATTCCTGAAATGTACCCAAGTCATACAGCCTTATAAAAAGAAGTCAGGAGTCTATAGATACTCTCTGGTTAAGCTTTGACTAGTATTTGTTCCTAATAATTCACTTTTCTTTCTGCAATTCCAGTGTTTCCTATTTGTTCCAACTCCTGACCCCAAGTGATTAATGAACCAATATTTAAATGTCCCAAGTTATATCTTTTTACAGACGTAAATTTACTCATTCTTTAAATAAGTAATTTATTGAGCGGCTGCTCCTTACATAACACATTAAAGAAAGAACTACTGTCCTTACTCTCCGGGAGCTTACAATCTAATTAGAGACACATGGGACAGAATGATATATTTCTGGCACAGATAATAAGTACTATAGGAATGCAATGTAAAGAAAAGTTACTTTGTGTTGACGGGGGACTAAGTGATGAACAACATAAGGAAAGGTAGAAAAGAACACGCCATGTTTAGGAGTAGAGTGGCTAGAGAAGACAAACTGAACAAGAAAAGTGGCATTCACAGAAATTTAAAGTAGGATGAGCCTTATGTACCTTCTAATGTAATCCTTCCTATTGCAAGTGTATTCATCCTTTACCTACCAGTTTAAGCCCTAAAAGCCCTAACTCCTCCAAGCAGATTCTCTCCGTAGCTTTTGGTCCCTGGAGTTACAGACTTCCCTGCAGTCTATTAGGATTCTAAACATCTGAGTATGACTGATCTTTTCTTTTTTTCAGGCAACCCAAATAAAGGCATTTTAAAAACTGTAAACAGGTATAAAAGTGTTATTTAATATCGTTATTCTCCAATTCTTTCACTAGTAATCTTTTACAAAACTTGTAAACCTGATCGTGCCACACCCTGCTTAAAGCCCTTCAGTGATGTCCCATTTTTCTTACAAAAAAAGGCATACATCTTTTAAATGACCTACAGCTCTTGCAATGTCTGGTCCCTGCTTACTACTCTTTTTGTTTCTTAAGGAGATAAATGTGTCTCCCATCGCTGAGCTGCTTCCTCTGGAACTATCCTCTACGCCTAATTTGGCCTAGTTAACTTCTACTCAACCCAAATCTGGTTTTTTGTTTTTGTTTTTGCTTACTCTCAAAGAACCGTGTTCCTTTAGGTTAGAGAATTCATCTCGGTTTGTGTTTTATGTATCATTGGTTTGATTTTTTAACTGATTCTCTCTCCCACTAGAAAATAAAGTCCATGATATCGGGGACGTTGTCATTTACATGCCTAGGAATACCAGGCAATCAGCTGATACTTGTTGAATGAATAATTGTTGTCAGATTGCCTCCTCCAATTACATAGCAGGCAGTCCAGTGCCTGCTTTGGCTCTGCTTGTCTGAAAAAGCATTTTACTAACTTGTACCTATTAAGAGACTCTCCACAAACAACTGCGCACTGCCCAGAAGGGCCTCGAATTTAAACAGGAAGTCGTTACGTCACTTCCACGGGCTTCGCTCTAGACTGGGAGAGTGGCTCGGAGGTGGCCGGAGGAAGGGACCCGCAGCGCGCGGATGAACTAGCCCGACGAGAATTCAAGTCTCCAACCAAAGCGTTTTGCCTCCGAAGTATTCCTCAATCTCGGTCAACTTAGCTACTCCCGCGCAGCTCGAGCGGAGCTTTGGGGGGACGCTGGGCAAACTCTTTGGCCAAAAGGAATGCAGACCCCCCGACCCCCAAGATCCGCACTCTCCCCCCAATGGCAGTCCCAGATCTTGGAACTGGGCAGTCTCGAGCCGGCACCTACCTCCCGAAGCAGTTTTAGGTCCCCCTGCTGGATTTCGTACAGCTGAATGACGCCGGTGCCGCGTGCGAAGTTGCCCATGGTCACAAATTTGGCGCTGCAGGGCACCCACTTACAGTCAAACGCCGTGTAACTGAGGCCCTTCTGGATATGGGTGATGATCTGAGGCTTCTCGAAGGCCGACATGGTCCAGCCGATTGATTTCGCCTCCGCCAACAGGCACACTGCCGACAAACCCTGACAAAACACTAACCTGGAAACCAGACTCCAAACAGTCAAGGATAGTTTGTCCCTCCCGCTTGCCGTACGCGCCCCCAGACGCCCTAGCAAGTTGGTTTTAGGTGTCTCAGATAATGCCGGATGCTCTACTGAAGGCACAGAAGATTTTTCTTCACCAACAACACAGACTTGTTTATGCTTTTACTTTTACCTTTCGTACATATACAGGTTAGAGATTACAAAACGTTTTGGCTGCGAGCGGCGGGGCAGAGGGCGACCATAAGAATCAGGCATATTTTAGGACAGCCCTTCCCCCTTCCCAACAAACACAAACTCCTGCTCCAGGTCCCTTGCATGGGACTTCTTAGGAAAGGGGGCGGAGCCCTAGGGCTGGTTGGCGAAGGCTGGGTCCTGCGAGGCGCGCCTGCGCCATGCAGCCCTGCACGTGTTCGAGCCGCAAGCTTCCGCTGGCGCTGGAGTTTCTTGAGGATGCAAACCGAGATGGAGGCACAGAGTCCCTTGGCAGAGGCCGGCTTCACCCAGGTCACCCGAAAAGGTGGCCGGCAGGCGAAGAAACGGCAGGCTGAGCAGCTGTCCGCACCGGAGGAGGGCGGGGACGCATCCCGCATGGACACCGAGGAGGCCCGGCCCGCCAAGAGGCCCGTCTTCCCGCCCCTCTCCGGGGACGGGTTTCTGGTACTGGCGGGGACCGAGGGACAGGAACGGGGCAGGGGCCAGAGGCGGGTCAGGACGGTGGCCTCTGGGTGATGTTGAAGCTTTTTCTGGAGTGAAGCTCTTAGAGAGGTGACTCTCCTGATGTTTAATTCGTCCAGTTAAAGGGGGCTTTTTGATAATCAGCTGTTGTTTCATATCTCCACCCACCCACTGTTCCTCCAGACAACTCCTGAGTTGTGTTTTCTTGTATCATAGGGTGGGAAAGAAGAAACCAGAAAAATTCCAGTCCCAGCTAACAGATATACTCCCTTAAAAGAGAACTGGATGAAGATATTTACTCCTATCGTGGAGCATTTGGGACTTCAGATACGCTTTAACTTGAAATCGAGGAATATAGAAATCAGGGTGAGGATGATATTAACTATTTTCAAATATACTGCGGTTTCTCTTTTCTACGGGGATGAAAAGGCATGAATAGACTTTACTTAATGAGGCTTATTTTGTTGAATGATTTTCTTCCAGTTTTCTAATATATTTTAGTGTTTGAACCTCTCAAATGCCTTCAGAATCTGCATGCAACACAATTATTAGTTGAACTCATAAGTTCGGCCTGAAATCATACTAAAGTACTAGCTGTGTCTTAGAAGACTTTTAATAATGTTCTGTTTTAATTGAGAAAAGGCTTAGTAAAGAGGTTGTCATGTTTCAGAAGTATTTAAATAAGCAACCAAAGTACTTGCTGCAGTACAGGTGCTATATATTTTAGTGGTATTTTTTGAAAAAAAAGTATTATTTTAAGAATAAGTGTAAATTATGTATAAATGTGTTTATTTACGTATTCATTTGTTCATTCCATGATGTCAGTCTGGGAGTTAGACAAATAAAATTAGTAAACTTTGGGGTATTTTTTTATTATTTATTTATTTATTTATTTTTGGCTGTGTTGGGTCTTCGTTGCTGCGTGCAGACTTTCTCTAGTTGCAACGAGCGGGCGCTACTCTTCGTTGCAGTGCGCGGGCTTCTCACTGTGGTGGCTTCTCTTATTGGGGAGCACAGGCTCTAGGCGTGCCGGCTTCAGTAGTTGTGGCGCATGGGCTCAGTTGTTGTGGCACACGGGCTCAGTAGTTATGGCTCAGGGCTCTAGAGCGCAGGCTCAGTAGTTGTGGCGCACAGGCTTAGTTGCTGCGCGGCATGTGGGATCTTCCCAGACCAGGGCTCGAACCCGTGTCCCCTGCACTGGCAGGCAGATTCCTAACCACTGCACCATCAGGTAAGCCGGGTTTTTTTTTTTCAGGGTGCCAATTTTGTATCAAAATCAGTGACCAAAAGTAATTATATCTTCCTTTTTAACGATTCATTATCAGGAGTGGTGTAGACTCATCTCTGTTGAAGGACTAGAATAATGGAATAAAGCAAAGAGGCACTGGTCTAAATAGTTGGCAAAGTTTAAAATACAGAACTTGACAGTAGCATTCCTCTTTGTTCCCACTGGCACTTTCATTCAGGTTTTTATGGCTTTCTGCCAGAACCTCTTGTTTGCTTATAAGTGTCTAAGTGTCCTTTACCTCATTGCTTTAAACCTCCTTTCACCATCCCATCCTCTATGCCAGAGCCAGATTAATTTTCTCAGACCACACTGGTTTTATTGATATCTTGGTATCTTCAGTATTTCTGAAAGATAAAAGTTTTTGACAATTTGCCTTTCAAGTAGGAGTCTCATTCCCAAGTTCTCTCACCATCTCTTTGAACATTTTTCTGTCCATCATTATGGATGGATTTGCTCTCTGAAGGCCCTCTCCTCCCTTCTCCCTTCTTCTTCCTCAGTTTCATCATCTTTCAGGGTCTAGCTCAAGTTCTTTCTCCTTTACCATCAGTCCATTTTTCAGTCTTGTCTTCAGGGCCTAAACGTTTATTGTGCTTAACTGTCTTAAGAATTGCAGCACCATCAATTTGGATTCCACTGACATTTGTTGATACTGCTTTGTGCCAGACACATAGCAGTGGTTTGGCAGGCACTACATCATTTTGGTCTTCAGGACAGTCCTTTGAGGTAGATGACATACCCCATCTAACAGATGTGAGGAAACCTGCCAAGGAGTTTCTTGGCCAAAGTCATCAATGCTAGTAGGGACTCTTCCATTCCAACCTCCTTATTTTACAGATGAGAAAACTTAAGACCTAGAGCATGCATGGGACTTGCCTAAAGTCACATATAGAATTGCGCCTGGGATCTAGTTTTATATGTGCTATTACACAACCCTGTATGGTTTCAAATTTGTCAAATATGTGGTCTCCTCAACTCGATTGTGAGTCTGTGTGGGGGAGTAGAAATGATGGTTTTGGAATCAGATCTGTGTTCAAATCTTATTTTTTCACTTTTTGGTACTTGAGTTTCCTCAAATATAAAAGTATTTATCTTACTTAAATTTAGGTTGACATGAAGATTAGAGCTATAGTGTGTCAGGCACCTTTGTAGTACACATCATTTACAGGGATGGGCATTTTATGAATAGCACCTATATCTGTGATTACTGAATAAACTCTTTGAGGGCAGGATCCCCTGCTTTAACCATTCTTGGTAATTAGTACTAGAGTTATTGCTTTGGGAAAGAAAAATCAGCACAGGAATGATGGTTGAAGTCGGGAGATTAGATCAGGACTCCCAGGGAGACTGCATTGAAGGAGAAGAGAAGAGGACCAGCTTGGGTGGAGATGGGCTGAGGATGGAGGTCCTTCAGAATGGGAGCCATTGGAGGAATCTTGCTGGTAACTCCAGAGTCAGATCAGCCTTGGAGTACAGTAAGTCATTTGACAGTCTTTGGGGGGCACTGCCCAGTTCTGGAGTTAGCAGAGTTTTGTTTTGAAAATTAAACATGGTACTTACCTCACCAAAAACTGGGTCATAGAGAATGTATTGGGGAAGGGTGGTGGTGAAGGAAATTATAATAATTGGAAAGGTCAATCCTAGTAGTTTGTTAGAATATTATCTTTTTCATTCCGAGCTATAATTTGTGCTCCCTAGCCCCACCTTTTTTTTTTTTTTTTTTTTAACAGACTTGTAAAGAAACCAAAGATGTTAGCGCTCTGACAAAAGCAGCTGATTTTGTGAAAGCCTTTCTTCTTGGGTTTCAGGTAGAGGTGAGTGATTTCATGATATCTGAAATGGGGGCTCGGAAAATACGCTATATGACTGATTTGATGGATTTGGGCTTTTTTTTTTTTTTTAATTTGAGTGTTGTAGTTCTACAATTTATGAGAGTTAGCTTAACACTCATTCGCAGGTGCCTGAATGGAAGAGCTTCACAGTATGTATTTCTGTATTGTAGGACGCACTTGCCCTCATTAGGTTGGATGACCTCTTCCTAGAGTCTTTTGAAATTACAGATGGTGAGTGTATGGTGGTCTTTTCATATGAACTACTAGATGGCACTTTTGTATTGCTTTGTCTTGTACCTGAGTCTCAGCTTTCCAGTCACATTAGTTGAGTCGTGTTATTAGCAGCTTTTTCAAAAATGCGTGTTTTGTGTCCTTCAGTAGGGAAATTTGGCGAATGATTAAACTTCCCATGGAAGTGGGTGATGCTGGGATGGCTTCCCTCCTGAGGTCTTGCTTTTCTCATTTAGTTAAGCCCTTAAAGGGAGACCACCTGTCGAGGGCAATAGGAAGAATTGCTGGCAAAGGAGGAAAAACCAAATTCACCATCGAGAACGTGACACGGACACGGATAGTTCTGGCTGATGTGTAAGTATGTGGTCTTGAGAAAATTATTGTCATAATTTATAGTTGATCGTTTGCTGGTTTCAAGAAGTGATAAAGATTGTATTTTACATATAGCGTAGCCACTAAATCTTTGTCAGGATATGGTTCTGGGTGAATAGTTACCTACTTTGAAAACAGATTTAGTTGAGAAAATCTTAGATATTATAGCTTTTTTCTCAATTAGTAATGAAGGAAATGTTTAGAATCACTGTTAAAAGAAATTACATGACAGGTGAAGATTGAAATAGTATCTCAGGAGAATCTATTAAATCAGTAGAGGAGAGCAAGGAGTAGGTGTGTTGAATGCCATCATGAGGCTTTCCTTTAAAAAAGAGAAACATAAATGTATATACACACACATGCACGTATATATAAAGGCCTTTCATAAAAGGAAGGTGAGCATTGCACATTGTGGGAAAAACTAGAGAGCAGTTATATGTGAACATCAATAAGATGATACAGGCTTAAAATAAGGGTGCAGGAAGTCAAGCTGGGATTACCGTTCCCTGCCGGAGGTTGAAGCTGCTCTGTTGCCAGTTTGGGGTTACTGGCAGATGGCACAGAGATTATATAATGCCGTGAAGTTGGGAAACGAAGCAGTTGACTGAGAGGAGGAGGGACCTGCCTACTGCTAAATCCAGAAATAATTTTATTTAAAATCATCTCATCTTTGCTCTGAACCAAGGGGCTTACCATTATTTTCGAATCTGAATTTTAGACTTTTTTATACTGTAAATAGAAAACTATTAACACTACATTGGTGGCCCTGTTTACCTGAAGACAGGTGTGTTATAATTTTGACCTTTTATGACTTGAGCCTGGAGTTGGGACCACGGAGCCATGGGAAAAGCTCTTTTGAACTAGAAATTTCAAAAATTGAAATGTTTACCACACTTTAAAATATCATAAACAACCCTGAACGTTTTTGTTAATTTAGGAACTTTAAAATGTAACTGATTTGCTAGTCCAGTTATGGTTAACGCATCATATTAAGTTTATAATTTATAAATGTATCAGTGTATTTCTAAGGGCTAACTTAAAATTTACTCATTGAACTAATTTTTTAAACGGCTGTGTTACAGTGTGGTTTACATACAATCAAAGTCACCTGTTTTAGGTATATAATTCAATGGGTTTTTGGCAAATACTCTGCAGTCCTGTGATCCCACTGTGCTCATTTCCATCAACCCAAAAGTTCCTTGTGCATCTTTGCAGCCCCTCCCAATTCCCAGGCAATCGCTCATATCCTTTCTGTCACTATGGTTTTGCCTTTTCTCGAAATTCATATAGGTGGAAATACACACTATGTAGTCTTTGATATATGGCTTCTTTTAATTAGCGTGTTGTTTCAAGTTTCTCCATTTTGTTGGGGGTTAGTAGTAGGTTTTTTTCAGTGCCAAGTACTGGCAACGAAATGTACTGTCTTGCAGTTTTTGCTGTAAATAGGCTAATTGGAATCCACATGTTCAACAATTTATATTATTTGTGATACAGCCATAAGATGGACTGTTATGCACCCATAAATGTTATTTTTGATGAGTTGCTGAAAACCTGGCAAAGATCACAGTAGGATGTGAACAAAATATAAAACTGAAAACCATTTGTTCCAGATACATTCCGGATATCGAATGGGAAAGAATGTGACCTATGTGTCCTGAGACCTGTTTGCCATTCCACCTACTGCCCCATTGCTTTGGTTGTTTTAGCAGCAAAACTACTCACACTGTATGCATCCTTGCTTCTGTATCTCCTCATCTTTCATGCTGTACTTCACAGAATTTTGTTTTTATCGAAGTTACACATACACATACTTTAAAATAATTCCTCCTGTCTGCTTCCATTTCCCCCTCCTCTGAGGGAGGAAATTTCAAGTCTTCAAGTTCAGCTAGCTAACTTGTAAAAATTATTTTTCCTCTGTATTTCCAAATAGCTTTGTATAGCAGCTTAATTTTTTCCCCTCAGATTCACTGTTGCTTTTCTCCTGTGAAAGATGAAGATTTCTCTTTTGGACTTCCCCACCTCCGCCCGCATGCTCAACCTTTCCAGCGGTCCCGTTTGCTTGCCCCTCCCTCTACACTGTGGGTTTGGTTCGACTCAAGCTCAGTATTACCTGAGCGTGAAATCGGTGCGCAGGGTATTAACAGCTGAGCCAGGTGGTGTACTGTGGTTACTTTATCTGTCCTCTGCAACTTTGTTGTCACGTGAAGAAATAATTCTTACGTTTCTGTGTGCTTTCTCAATATTTCAGCGTACTAATTGAATAGAAAGCCATACATTGTCTGTATCTCCGCTTGGTGGACTCAGATGCATCAGACATTTTGGAAATCTCTCCTGGAGCCTTCTGTTCCAGAAGCACTGCTACCCTCTGCCTGGCACACAGCTGCCATCCCGGCTCCTTCTTTCACCATTGCCCCTTTGGTGTTTGAATCCCTCGGTTCTTGGATTCTTTGTCCTGCGTCCTCCTTGTTTTGGTGGTGTAGGTAGTCCTGGAGCTCGCTTAGCACAGGAAGGACATTTGTGAGACCTGGTTGGGAAGATGTCTTCTCTTCTGGCCGAGTATACAAATCTGTTGTGAATCATTCTCATTCAGAATTCCTTCCTGCAACTTAATCTTCTAATCCTTCTATTCAGTTTTCTTAACATCCTGTTGTTGATTCATGAGTGCCTGAAAATTGCTTTTCTAATCTCACTGGTTCTGGGGTTTGTTTTGGTTTGTTTTTCTTCTTTTCTCCCTGCACTTTCTGTTTCTGTACTGCTTTATTCCACTTGCTGGTTGTGCCTTCTACTCTTTTGCACTGGGTGCTTTCCTCGGATTCTGGTTCCTCAGTGTGGGCGTCATATGTTAAGGGTGGGGCCGTAAGGAGCAGACTAGAAACCTGGGCTCGGGATGCTTGTGGGTGGGCTAGGGGTGGGGGGCTGGTGGCCTGTAGGCTTCACTTAGGATGATTGCCAGCCTGTTTCTTTGGGGAAGCCCTGTTGTCAGTATCTTTAGTCTTTCCCAATGAGCAGGCCAGGTTCCCCAGAGAAGCATTCTCTAGTCTCTCTGCTGACAGACTTTTGGAGCCCAGTTACGGAAGACAGTTGGAAGTCTCGCTGCTCATTGTGCAGACGTTTGCTTGGCATTGCCCCTGTTGTCGTCCTGGTGCTCCTACTTCCACTGTGCCTGGTGCCCCTGGTCCAGACCCCAGGTCTTTCACCTTCTGCAGTGAGCAGCCCCACCCCTTAATTTTTACCAGAGTTACAGAGGGGTAGTAAGGTGGTTGCCTGGTCGCCCAGAGTGGGGAAGGAAACCTGGGGATCATCCTGAACAGACTTTAACTGATTCTCTTGTTTTTAGCCTCATTTTTACCCCAATTTCAGAAATGCCTGAGCCTTTGGAAGGGAGAGGGTTCTGTTTGACATCCCCCCTGAAGATTTTGGTGTCAGTTTACTAAGTTTACTGATATTTTGGAAGATGGTCTCAGAAAAGCAAAATGCTATATTGCCAGTCTAATTTGAACCATTTGGCAAGGAATGCCCATTAAAAAGGTCTGGATGATCTCCAGAGAGTAGTGAAGAAATTCAAAGAATCTTAAATCTTTTTTTTTCTTTTAATTTATTTTTATTTATTTATATTTGTCTGTGTTGGGTCTTCGTTGCTGCGTGCAGGCTTTCTCTAGTTGCAGCAAGCGGGCTTCTCATTGCGGTGGCTTCTTTTGTTGCGGAGCATGGGCTCTAGGCACGTGGGCTCAGTAGTTGTGGCGCGTGGGCTCTAGAGCGCAGGAGTTGTGGTGCACAGGCTTAGTTGCTCCACGGCATGTGGGATCCTCCCGGAGCAGGGCTCGAACCCATATTCCCTGCAGTGGCAGGTGGATTTTTAACCACTGCGCCACCAGGGAAGTCCCTAAATAATGTTTAGAAAGCTTTGCAGTTAAAATACAAATATGTTTTAACTAAGTACGGTATTACCTGCATCTGGGTACTTTAATATTCCCAGCTCTGCCAGTGCGTCATCTCGGACAGGTGTTCTGGTTTCTCACTAACTTGTTTCCTCGTATGTAAAGTGGGCATAACTTCTGCCTGATAAAGCTCATGCGAGGATTAAATGAGAACATGTATGTAAAGCCCTAGCGTGTTGGAGAGCACTCAGTGGATAGGAGCCATTGTTCACCAAGGGTCTTAAAGAACTGAATTTTGTTTTTTAATTTTTATGTCTTTCCCTCATAATTTTCTGCTGGGATATAATGCACTTATCATTCCCCTTCAGAGTGGTTTTCAGTATACTTACAGAGTTGTGCAACCATCACCACCACCTTTATTTAGGCATCTGTATCTATCGTGAGTTTCCAGAGTTTCTGGATCATGGGACTTAGTTAAGGAAATGCTTTTTGCTGCTAACCTGTCTCACTTTATCTCTTGCAGGAAAGTTCACATCCTTGGTTCTTTCCAGAACATCAAGATGGCAAGAACTGCTATTTGCAACCTCATCCTGGGTAACAGCAGTTTCTTCCTATGTTGTTTTCTCTGAAAGAAAAGAACAGGGAATTTAGGAACTCAGATCACATTTGCAGGTCACTTTAGGGTCAGGGTGATGATAAAGGTAGCAAGCAGAAACTCTTGGGGGTTGACAAATGTGGGCCCAGAGAGAAAGCAGGAATATTTTTGCTTGGATTCCATCTGCAAACCCGAGAGAAAGGGTTTATTGGATTACATTGCTTACATCATCGCTGCATCCCCTGATGAGGTGCACTAGGGAGCCCTTCCAGAATAGCAGGCAGCACTGTTTTAGGTTCAGCCAAAAGGGAGCTGCTGAGCAGCATCAGTCAGTCATCTTAATTGACTTACTTAGTCCCAGTCTCAAACCACGAAGTACAGTCACTTGCGGTCAGAGCCGTGGGTGGTAGCGCTTGCTCGGGAAATGTGTGGGACTCGCCGCAGTGCCCAGGTCAGTTGTGCCCAGGTCTGACTGGCTGCTTTTCGAAACATTTTGACAACTCGGTGTCTTTGGCTGTTAGGATTTAAAATGTTCTTTGGAGAATATTTATGTGGTTTCCTTTATGGTTCTTTTGTTGATTTAAGGTAGATCCAGCAGAAAATGTCCCTGTCCTTTGTAGAGTTGCAGACCATTTTCCATGTAGCATCTATATGTATACGTGTGGATAAGCTTTTTTATTTTCTCCTGCAGGAAATCCTCCATCAAAGGTTTATGGCAATATTCGTGCTGTGGCTAGCAGAGTGGCAGACCGATTCTGATTTCAAATCAGAGACTTTTTATCTTGTCTTTGGACTCTAGAGAAAAAGGCTTTCCCCTCTACAAGTGGTCACCAGACACCATGTGAAGAACTTTTCAGTCATGGATACCATTATTTATACGAGCACATTAAGTATAATTTATATTTTCCATTTTAAATCACATGTAGATTTGCATAGTTTATAATCCTCTCATTTGGAGGGAAACTTATTTTAAAAAACAGTTCTGTATTAGCTTCTAAGCTTTTTGTTTATAAATTTATAAAAAGTTATTTCTTCTCTGTGAGTTGTAATTAAAAGAATCATCTCAGAAAACCTCTCTTGACTTGTGACCCTTAATACTGGATGGTGTGTGAATATTTTAGACCCAGGTCATAGCAGCAGTTTGGATATACTCTGAACCAAGGAAGGCTAATATTTGTACCTATTTTTGCAGTTTGTAAAATTAAAGACTACATACATCACAAGGTTGATGTGAGGAAAGAGTTTTATTTTTTAAGTAAGTGTTTAATGAAAGCAGTCAGACCTTACCAGTGTTCGGGTATACTTCTTCTAAGTAGTAAAGGTGAAATATGATAAAAGAATATTTTGACCCCTAAGAAAACTACTATATTCTGCAAATGTTTTAACAGGTGTCTACCTAAATGTTCTGATTTATATTATGCATTTTTTAATGAAAGAAGCCTACTTCATTAAACTGTGTGATGTTATTCTCTTGTACATCTCTACAACCATTGACCAAAACTTTAAACTTTAATGATAGGAGTATTAGAAAGTACATGTAAGAACTAGAAAAAGTGCTGTTTTTAAGTATTGCTATTAAGCTTTCTATTACGTGTGCCACTGTCCCAAACTAGTCTGTACATTGCATTGGGATTAGATATACTTAATATTACAGTGGGAATCCAGTGGGAAATTGCTGGAAATGTCCCAGCAGTAACTTTTTGATCCTTTGGCAACACAACAGCATGGAGAGTGTATGTGTATGTTGATATCATTTTACTCATATCCTTTTGAAAAGGAATTTGTTGGGACTGTCTTATTCTGGAGCCTGCAAAGGCTTTAGGAGGTACTTGCCTACCCCCCACCCTTTGTCCAGGAAGTTATATGCAAAATTGTGAGTACTTAGGGTGTACTTTTGTAAGGAATGGGTCCACAGTTTTAATCAGGTTTCCAAAGCGCGTGGCTGAGATGAACCATCGCTATGTAACCATAAACATTTTGTGTTGATTCTTAAAGAGCATAATTTTGATTGGAAAAACACGGGTTTTCTATGTTAAAGTGAAGTAATCTTTTGGTATTGTTTGCATTTACTTCCTTTTGAAGATTTCTTACGTAGTTAGAACTATCGGGAATATAAGAGCAAATATATTTCTTTGGCAGTTGCTAAAATTTGGGATACTGAACTTTTACCATCTTGAGTTTTGGGCCTCTCCCTGGGCAAACATCCCCAACCCCCAGGGAATCAGCACTGCTTGGGGCTTGAAAGGGAAACAAAATGTTAGAGGAAACCCAGCTAATTTCTGGAATGGAATAATGAAGAAAAAATAGAGGTAATAAATCTGACTACATCACAGTGGTAGTTGCAGTGGGAGTTGATCTTGACCTGGATGAAATCACTTCTTCAAATTCTTCTCTAAGGCCTGGACATGAAATCTAACACCAAAAACCTTAGCGATGCTTATCCACATTTTTGTGGCACCTGTCATGCTAACCTGTGATTATTTTAGTGTCTGCCTCCCACCCTAAAGCCTCTGATCTTCAGATTCTCAGTATCTAGTACAATTTCGGACACATCATATAACAGTTTATTAACGTACTAATTGCTACTTGGCTGGGGAACAGGCATGAAAGAGGAGTATTTTCTTAGATACTCAGTGGCCGGTAAGGGAAGAGACCTTGTTGTTTCCTCCTAGTCGTTCCAGAAGATTTGGACTCTAATTCTCATCCTAGCTACAGAAGAAAGCTCATGTTCGTTAGGCATCTGGGAAAGAGACCTGATTTTCCTGATTCCAGAGCCATGGGACAGCATGCTGAATGTTAGATTATTGAGTACACGGTGACAGTGTACATAACCATCCTACAACTTGCAAAATGCTTGTATTATACAAATGTTAATTACTCATTTGGTGAAAGAAATCAGTAATCTTCAAAGACACCAGTAATCTGAAGGAGGTTTGGGAGAGCAAGGACTCGCTAATTTGATCTGGTTAGCTGATAAATTTATAATGCCCAAGGTTAGTAGAAAGTTGAAGTGGCAGTGGACTTTAGCTTAAAATGTGAGCTAATTTAATGAGCGATTTTTGAGCACGTGGGAATTTTTTTTTTTTTTTTTTTTTTTGCGGTACGCGGGCCTCTCACTGTCGTGGCCTCTTCTGTTGTGGAGCACAGGCTCCGGACGCGCAAGCTCAGCAGCGGCCACGGCTCATGGGCCCAGCCGCTCCGTGGCATGCGGGATAGCCCCGGACTGGGGCACGAACCCGTGTCCCCTGCATCGGCAGGCGGACTCTCAACCACTGTGCCACCAGGGAAGCCCGGAGCATGTGGGAATTTTTGAAGATGAGAATTGTTTGAAGGACTTCCCTGGTGGTGCAGTGGTTAAGAATCTGCCTGCCAATGCAGGGGACACCAGTTCGAGCCCTGGTCCGGGAAGAGCCCACATGCCGCGCAGCAACTAAGGCAGTGCGCCACAGCCACTGAGCCTGTGCTCTAGAGCCCGTGCGCCACAACTACTGAAGCCCGCACGCCTAGACCCGTGCTCCGCAGTAAGAGAAGCCTGTGCACCGCAACGAAGAGTAGCCCCCGCTCGCCGCAACTAGAGAAAGCCCACGTGCAGCAGCAAAGACCCAACACAGCCAAAAAAAAAAAAAAAAAATCCATTCTATGAAACAAAAATTGTTTCAAGACATATATGAGCTTGAACAGCATTTCTTTCTAAGTCCTGGAAAGTATCCAGAAAGATTTCTACCATCTTGTCTACTCTTTCTTTTAAACTGTGGTAAAATATACATGATTCACCATTCTAGCCATTTCAAACTGTACAGCTCAGTGACACTAAGTACATTCTCATGCAACCATCATCCACCATTTCCAGAACTTTTATATCTTCCCCATCTGACAGTGTACCCATTCAACACTAACTCTCTACTTCCCCCTCCTCCTGGCCCTTGGGAACCACCATTCTACTTTCTGAGTTTGACAACTCCAGGAACTTATATAAAAAATACAGTATTTGTTCTTTTGTGACTGGCTCTTTTTTCTTAGCATGTCTTCAAAGTTCATCCGTGTTACAGCATGTGTCAAAATTTCCTTTTCTGGCTAATAACATCCCATTGTATGTATATACCACATTTTGATTATCCATCTGTCATGGATGTTTTGGTTGCTTTCAAGTTTTGGCTGTTGTGAATAATGCCGCTATGAACATGGGTGTGCAAACACTTCTAGTCCCTACTGTCACTTATCTTGGGCAAGCATCCAGAAGTGGAATTGCTGGGTCATATGGTAAATCTGTGTTTAATTTGAGGAACCATTATACCATTTTTCCACAATGACTACACCATTTGATATCCACACCAACAGTGCACAAGCCTTCCAGCTGCTTCATATCCTTACCAACACTTTTATTTTGCTAATGGCAATGCTAATGGGTATGAAGTGGTATCTTGTTTTAATTTGCATCTCCACAATGACTAGTGATATTGAGCATCTTTTCATGTGGTGTTGGCCATTTGTGTACCTTTCTGGAGAAATACCTATTCACGTCCTTTTGCCCACTTTTTAATCAGGTGGTTTTTGAGTCGTAGTCTTTACATATTCTAGATAGCCATCTCTTAGCAGATACATGATGTACAAATATTTTCTCCCATTCCGTGCATTGCTGACTCACTTTGTCATCTTTTCTACTCTTAAGACCATTAGAACTAGGTAAAGAAAGGGAGACCTAGGGTTTAAAATGTTAACTATTGGTTTAGGCCTAACTAACCTATACTCCTGGTTCAAAGAGCCAAGGAATCCAGTGCATAGTATCTCATAACTAGTGCATGCCTGACAATATGGGTGTTTTGGGTATAAAACACCAAGAGTCCATAATTTACCTGGGCCAGGTACATCATTTCCCGTCACAAGAACCTCAAGTGCTTATTACAGTGCAGGCATGGTGTAGGAACCCTACAGAGTTGTTGAATGAATAAAAGTCTCAAAATTATACTAATGCTTACCTTTTATGAAGTGACAAAATGGTGGATATAATTTAACATCACAACCTGTAGAAACAAGGTGTCTCCTATTACCTAATTCACTGATTACGTATTCATTAAACACTAAGAACTAGGCAGAATCTAGATGACCAGGTCTATCAGTGAACAAGGGACAGAAATCCCTGCCCTTGGGGAGCTTTCATTCGTGTCATTTCCATAACCGGGGGAAGACAAATACAAAATGCTTAAGTGAATCATGTCAGAAGAGGTTAAATGCTATGGAAGAAAACAGAGTGGGGTAAAGGAGAATCAGGTGTATTAGTGTGTTTAAATGGTGGCCAGGAGAGTTCCTGTTGAACGAGGACACGGCTGAAACCCTTGGAAGCATTCCCTGTGGGTAGCCTGGTGGGGGAAGAGACGGTGCACAGGCCTATAGAGGAAGCACGCCCAAGGCTTGGGGAAGCACGGAGGCAAAGGAGGCTGGAAGCAGAGGAAGGGTGACACACCGGATCCTGCAGGTCATTGTGATGACTTGTGTTTTCACCCAGTGACAGAGCAGACTTACTTATGGCTCATAGTCAAAGATCAAATGTCAACTTACTAGAGTTTTTTAAAAATCTGAAAGAATGAATAAAGACTATCCAATGGCTGGGAAAGCCTGAAGACCACTGTGAATACACTCAATCAAGTTTCAAATATTTTATTTTCTTATTCATACAGTATGAAGTTTTCTAAAGATCCCACAACATGATGTTTCATGCAGAAGAAAAACTAAACATTCAACATAAACCATCCCTCCCCACCCACCCACGCACGCTAAAAAAAAAAAAGAAAAAGAAAAAACCCTCAGTCCCCAGTAAGGAAATAATGTTTGCACTGTTTTTCTGTAATGCCAGCCAAGATATGCACAAGCAAGAGAAATAGAAAGCATTTGCTAAAATATCTGTAACAAATACTTATGTACAAAAAATTCACAAAAGACTAGTTCCCCCCCTTGAAGCAGAGCACATGGCAGTTGACACTGGAACAGATCAAACCACTGGCTGGGATTAGAAGCCACGTACTGATCCAGAGGAAGAAAGTTACATGTAGTGGAGATTTTCAGTTTGAACATTAACATTTCCAAAGTTTGGCAACATTATGTTTTAAAATTATGCAAATTATGTAAACAAGAGGTACATATTTTAAATCGATCTACATGCAAAACTCCATGTCATGCAAGGACACCAAGCACCGGGATTTCTCTCACAGACAGAGCCCATGGCGTGCAGCACTCAGTTGAAGGAACAGCGATGGCAGGCGGGTGTGCCCAAATTAAGATTCTTTCCTCTTGATTCAACCTGCCTTTTCCCTCTCATGATTATAAAACCAGTTTTCTAGAAAAACTATACAGGGAAAGACTACAGTCCTACAAAGCTAACCAGAATGTCTTCTTCCAGCCAATAGTACCTTTGCAGAAAAGGGAAGGGATACTATCAAGTGGTGGAACATGGTAAACTACTTTTATATCACACAAATTTATTAAGTTACCTGTTACATATGTGGGCAAATCAAGAACACCATTATGCACTCTCTATGCCTTGTGGTAAAGAAATTTAAGAGGTATAAATTTGGATATAATTTTGCTCTTCTGTGGCATATAGATTAGTAAGGTTTCTCCCATGTAAGTCATAAATAAGTCTATGTGGGTGTATAGATACACACATGCACATTAAATATCACCAGTTTTAGATTAGCTGCAAGTCTTTTGAAACAGAGAAAGGAAATTTATGGTTTAAACGTAAGTTTAATGACAATTTACCACCCATGTAATGAAACAAACGGATACCCTAAGCAGTTACATGATTATTTCAGCAACTCTTCAATAAGTCAGGTCCGAGATAAATCAGGATTTTGCCTCAGATAGCTTCTGTCCTTTACGAATAAAATCACAACAAACTGACACTTACTCAGGGACATCTAATGAATGTAATGGCTCCTAGTTATGCAGTAACAGAATGAGGTGGCCATAAGCTCTGTGCTGTTACTATGTGAACACAAGAGCAGCAGCACTGAACTATACTTTCTGCTCAAGCAGAGATGTAGTCAAAGCTGCACAGCAATGAGACACAGTCCCTGGAAATATATCACAGGTATAAATAAAGTTACAAACTCCTTTGTTACAAAAATGTAATCAAGGTAAATAATAAGATGTTAACAAATGCTTTGTCAATCTCTCAAAAGAGAAAGAGCAGGAAAAGGAAAATAGCTGGCCTAACACCTGGCTAAAATTGTACAATCTTCAATCTATATATAAAACTGTGTGAAATAAAAGTAAGGATGTTGAATGTTCTGCTTGGCACTTTTGTACTCTATCATTTTGTTTCTGAATCAAGTATATTAAATTAAAGCCAACCTACTACACATATAGAAAGCTACATATATCTATATATAAATATTTACATATGTATATATAGATACTTTCTTGTTATAAAAGATGAAGAAAAATAAATTAAAAAGCCAACCCCTTCCCTTTCTTCACCACATTGATATGCTCTTTTCATGCTGCTGTCCTTCAGCTTTAAAGTGCTACACTGAGTTATTGAGAGAATAAGAGTTCAATAACACTTAGTTGGCTTCATGAGGCTCATGTTGGAAAATGTGGCTTCACAGAGAAAAATACTTCCATTTAAATACACAGAGAGCATTGCTGGACGTCTTGAGCAGATCTTCAGAGATGGAGAAGAAAGCAAAAGTGTTGGGTGGTACTCTTTACAGAAGAGTCACACGTCTACCACCATCTTTTTGTGAATATCGAGGCCGCCTACAACCTGCAACAGAGAGAACAAATCAAACTTGACCAGGTTCGACAGACTCCTTTGTACTAGTCTAACCACCTTACCAATAACTACAGCTTAAAAAACATACTACTTTAGCCATTTCCAGAAGCTGTTGTTTTTAAAAACCTGCATTGCCTTTTGTTAGAGCTTTCATGGCTTCTTTCTCCTGGGATCACATTTTCTTGTGTTCTAGTACTAGGGCTGGCAAAATTTTTTGTAAAGGGCTAGGCAGTAAATATTTCAAGCTCTGTAGGCCATGTACAGTTTCTCTTGAGTTTTCTTCTCCCATTTTTTCTTTTTAAACACCACTTTAAAATGAAAAAACTTTTCTAGCTCAAAAACATACAAAACAGGCCACATGCAGGATTTGGCCCACTCTTTCGTCTGACGTTTTGACATGGCCTTTAGTAGTTTAATATTAAATGATAACCAGATGTTACCATAAAAACTGTCAGAAACCAAATGCAGGCTTCACTGTCAGTCTGTTCTAGAATATATCAAAAAGTAACAAATGAATAAAATGTTCTGCACGTTACTTTCCCATGGAGTCAAATACTTGTAAAGTTGTTACAGACACCTCAGTGAATACTGACATGGCCATGTGAAGTGCAATTACCTGTATTATTATTTGGGGGATAAGTTTTATTAAGTATAACCTACATAAAGAAAGGAAACCATAAATGTTCACAGCTTGATGAATTTTCAGAGTGAACACCCAAGTAAACAGCAGCCAGGGAGGACATCACCTGGGCTCTTCCGTGGCCCCCTTCCCGCACTGGCCACCTTCCTCCTCCCAAGCCACCACCCGCCAGAGGTGGTCACTATCATGATTTAACACCATAGGTTACTCTGGTCTGATTTATACATTTTATAAATGAAATCTTTTGTGTCTGGCTTGTTTCACTCAGCGTTGTTTGTGAGATTCATCCATGTTGTTGTGCATAGCTGCATCTGTATTATTTTTAAACCTTAAAAAATTTTTTTGAAAAAGAAAGCTTAAACAGCTAGCCAGTTCTACAACTTGTTATGAAAACAGCAGTTTGCTATCCTGCCCTCAAATTTCTTTTTACTTAGAGGCAATCATTTAGAATTTTCAGCTGATTCTCAGTATTCACCTATAGGTCTCCAAATAACACCCCTACATTGCTTTTGCTTGGATTCAAAGTCTTAGGCATCATCCACTGACTTCCCACCACAGAAGATGAAGATTGTACTTTCACACACACCTCTCCCTTCTGTCTCCTACCACATATACTTCCCACCTCTCCCATGTTTCAAATAATTGTATCTTTTTTTTTGATTAGGCAGAAATTCAGCATTTTATTTATGACTATATAGAATACTACTTACAGCAGAAGAGAATTGTGTACTGTAGTTACTTTTTCTTTCCTGCACATTTGTTTTGCTACAGTTAATAACTGATCTTTTTCTTTGCCAGATGTTCTATGTATTTATCATTAATTCAACCCTAAACTTTGTTCTAAACGCACTTAAATATATTATGTAATTCTATCAATTTTACTGTCTTGAAATCACTCCCAGAGCTTTCCAACCTGCTCCAATCCAGGCCTGTCATCTACAGACCCTCCTTCACCATCATCCTAGAGACTTCCTTCTTTCATGTTGGACCTTCTGCTTCCTGGATCCCACATTGTCTTCTTTTTTTGATTTATAACCTTTTTATAGTGGGAGCACATCCTCTAGTAGTTTCCCAAAAAGGGAGGCCTTGCATACCTGAAAATGTCTTTATTTCTACCATCTAGTTTGAGTTTATTGAGAGTTCTCACTTGGAAATAACTGTCCCTCAAAATTGTGAAGGCAATGCTTCCATTGCCTTCTAGTTGCCAACTCTGCTGAGAAATTTGCCACCATTATGATTCCTGAATCTTTGTATGACACCCTTCCCCTACCCCTCCTCTTTAGCTCTTTGGAAGTTTGTAGAACCATCTGTTTGTTTTAAAATTTCAGGACAATGTGCCTAGGCCCACTTTATTTTTATATACTATGCTAGGTACTTAGTAAGTCCTTTTGGTCAAAGAAGCTCATTACTTTTGATTCTGACATATTTTCTTGATTCATTTTTGACATTTCCTTCCCTGCATTTTCTTTCTGGAACCCTAGCATCTGGGTGTTAGACCTCCTGGAATGTATTTCAAAGTTTAAATGTCTGAGAGCTCTTTTATATATTCTCCAATTTTTGTTTCAAAAATCCAATATATTATATCCCTGAGGATAACCATGACAGATTTTTGTTCTACTTTGAAAGTTGTTACTGGCCTTGCATAGCCTGCTTCTCCAAGCTTCTTTTTCAGGTGTGATCTCATCTCTATAATCCATATTAGAGGCTTTCCTTGAATGTCTGGTGATCCGTGGCTCTCTGCTCCTGTGGAAAGGGCACTAGAGCCTCCACATACAAAATGGGGCTGTTGACTGAGGGTTGCGCTTTGAGTGAGTGATCAGTTAAGACCATTTCTGGAGATCAGATTCCCCAAAGAGGGCTGTCCCACCTCTTGCCTGGAGGGTACAAGTCTAGCTGCCAGGGAATCAGGTTAGGGAACTGAGCCTTTCAGGGATTCCACCTTATAAACCAAGTTGCTTCTCAGCTTTCCAAGTTTCTAGCTTAGAATTTTTACTCCTGTCTGCTAAACCAATTAACCATTCAACTTTATAAGTTGCCAAATCTAGTTACTACCCTCTCTGCTATTCACTTGGTCCTTGGGGGTTTATAACCTTTTCTTTTTAACCCATTTAATTTCAGTGGAGTTTTGAGAGGAAGCAAAAGTAAACAGATGTGTTCAATCCACCAACTTTAATCCTGTCACTAATCATTTATAATATTTGTGCACGGTAAAGTATTCTGAAAATGTTAAAGTAGGTATGTAGTATGTGATCTTATTTAAAATAACTTCCTTGGGACTTCCCTGGTGGCTCAGTGGTTAAGAATCCGCCTGCCAATGCAGGGGACACAAGTTCAAGTCCTGGTCCGGGAAGATCCCACATGCCATGGAGCAATTAAGCCCATGCACCACAACTACTGAGCCTGCGCTCTAGAGCCCATGAGCCACAACTACTGAGCCCATGCACCACAACTACTGAAGCCCATGCACCTAGACCCCATGCTCCAAAACAAGAGAAGCCACTGCAATGAGAAGCCCGCGCACCACAACGAAGAGTAGACCCCACTCATCACAACTAGAGAAAGCCCATGGACAGCAATGAAGACCCAATGCAGCCAAACATACATACATACATACATACATAAACTGTCCTTTCTCTTTCACTGTTATAGCTTAAGAAATCAGAATAAAGAGAAATCAATGAAGCCAAAGTTAAGAGCTTGATAAATGTTCCAAAATGTTGGCTTAATAGACAAAACATTTTTCTTCATTCCTGAACTATGCCCTCCAAAAATACAAGTAAAGGCAATTTATCACAAAATGCTGAAAAACAAACTCAAAGCTTAGCTTATGTCTTCAGTGTAAATAGTATCATTTCTATACCTAGGGATGTATTTTTATTTCCTTTCACTGGTAAGTGATTTACATGCAAGTTTTAGTTTATATTTACTAAATGCAAGTAGTCTTCACTTATATACATCCCTTCCATTAACACTTCTGTCAAGAGTTTCCCTTTTTTGTTTTGTTCCCTCAAGTCTTGGAATTAATTTTTTTTCCTTCTTCCGAAAACTGGCTGCTACCTATGACGCCACTACCAGCATGGTCTCATGTCGCACACAACGCGATGTCCGTCCACGGGAGTCCTTCAGCAAGTGCTGGCAACAGTGAAGGAGGAAGGACTTCCCTGGTGGCACAGTGGTTAAGAATCCACCTGACAATGCAGGGGACATGGGTTAGAGTCCTGGTCCGGGAAGATCCCACATGCCACGGAGCAACTAAGCCCATGTGCCACAACTACTCAGCCTTCGCTCTAGAGCCCATGAGGCACAACTACTGAGCCCATAGGCCACAACTACTGAAGCCCACATGCCTAGAGCCTGCGCTCTGCAAAAAGAGAAGCCACCGCAATGAGAAGCTTGCACACCGCAACAAAGAGTAGCCCGCGCTCGCCGCACCTAGAGAAAGCCCGTGCACAGCAACAAAGACTCAACGCAGCCAAAAGTAAATTAATTAATTAACTTATAAAAAAACAGTGAGGGAGGAGACACGACGGAGGGACAGGACACAGAGCAGTACCACCTGGCATGGGTTCCAAATCTCAAGGCTCAAGCCTATCTAACCTCTTCCCAAAAAAAGACCTAGAGTGTTCTTTAAACTAGAGCACCACCCTACTTTTGGAAAGAAAATTCAAAGATAGTATTCCCTTGAGATGAAGAAAGATCCTTAAAGGATCACGTGAACTTCTACTTAAATGCTGAAGTAGATACTTAAGTCCTTATATAACACACAAACAAAGTAATTTGTTTTCCCTGGGGTCATCTAAGTAAAAAATGAGGAGAAGAGGAGGAAAATCTTTTATAGAAAGATTTCCCAGTCATGACTGAAATTTTTCAAAACTTTTTCTTTGTTATCTTTGCCTTTCCTTTGCATTGCTCAGTATCTCTAGCTTACAGTTAAAACTGCTTTTAACACATCAAAAAGTTAGTATCTTTGCTTTAGGGGCAGGAGTAAAGAAGAGAAGCAGTAAACTAGAAGCTAAGCCATTGCCCCAGTTTCCACCTAGAGCTAGTTGTCTAGGCCTTCCCACAACTGTAGCCCCTGCCTCTGTGGAGCCCCTGCCCCAGATTACAAGAACTACCCATCAGTAGCTTAGAAAAATAAAATCACCTTTTTACAATGCCTAGCTGCTGAGTTTAAGACGGACAGGGACTCCCATTTCTGTTGTCCTCGTGAAACCAAGCCTCTGGATTCCTAGCTGAAACTCATGAACTCATATTTCCCACAGAAGTATTTTCAAACAACCTAGTTATTCATTTGGGAGGCTACCAATAATAAGTAAAAGTTACTAGTACCATTCTTGTGGCATTTGATCAAACAATCACTGAGAACATTAATCACTGAGAATAAAATTAGTAACAATTACAACAAAGAACATTTCAAAACCTTGAATATGGGGCAATTAGGCAAAATCAAAAATAGGAACGTCTAGGGCAAAATAAAGGAATTCTCTATTAAGTGGTATTAAAAATGTTTTCATGAAATGTAACTAATGAATGTACTTACAGCACAGAATTCTTCAAAGGATATTCTTCCATCTCCATCCTTATCTGCATTTATTATGGTTTTGTCCACAATTTGCTGTAACTGTGTATCTTTCAGATTGTTCCCCACCATCATCTTCAGCACCTGGAAGAGTTCCCCATTGGAAATATAGCCATCTTTATCCATGTCATAGATACGGAAAGCGACTAAAAAGAGAGTAAGGAAAATCAATGGCAAAATCAAAGGCAATCACAAATGAATACTTTCAATGAGAGAGAGAACAATAAGCTGCCAAACAATTAGAATTCTACTATGAGGACAGCTCCTTCCTACACAGAGATGTCTTTAGGTGAAAATGGTTAAGAGTATATGGGCTATGGGACTTCCCTGGTGGTCCAGTGGTTAAGACTTCGCCTTCCAATGCAGGGGGTGGGTTAGATCCCTGGTCAGGGAGCTAAGATCCCACATGCCTCATGGCCAAAAAACCAAAACATAAAACAGAAGCAACAAATTCAATAAAGACTTTAAAAATGGTCCACATTGGGCTTCCCTGAATCCGCCTGCCAGTGCAGGAGACATGGGTTCAAGCCCTGGTCCTGGAAGATCCCACATGCGGCGGAGCAGCTAAACCCGTGCGCCACAACTACTGAGCCTGCGCTCTAGAGCCCGCGAGCCACAATTACTGAGCCTGTGCGTCACAACTACTGAAGCCCGCGTGCTAGAGCCTGTGCTCCGCAACTAGAGAAAGCCCACGCACAGCAACGAAGACCCAATGCAGCCAAAAATTAAAAAAAAAAAAAAAAAAAAAAAAAGGTCTACATTGAAAAAATCTTAAAAAAAAAGTGTATATGGGCTATGGAGTCAAGACTGCTTTGGCCAATTAGTGTAGCCTAGTGAATTGCATATAGCCTGCGCCTCAGAGAACTGTTATAAATACAACACCTCTCTAGTTAAGAGCTGAATGTTTTAAAAAGATATCAGATGTTCCCTATGATAGAGGCAGCCTACGTAAACCAAAACAGTGGACTTCTGGCTAAATAATTCTGAATACGAGTGT
The DNA here is from genome assembly GCF_025265405.1 of Mesoplodon densirostris. NCBI lineage: Eukaryota > Metazoa > Chordata > Mammalia > Artiodactyla > Ziphiidae > Mesoplodon > Mesoplodon densirostris. Next base: position 58,089,901 of record NC_082674.1, read on the forward strand.
AACTGAAGTTAACCTAATCATATTAGAGTATTCTCACTTTCATGCCAACATTTTATAATAACTATAAATGGAATATAATCTTTAAAATTGTGAATCACTATATTGTACACTTGTAACTTATAAAACACTGTACATCAACTATACTTCAATTTAAAAAAATCTCTTATCTAAGACATGTAATTCATATGGCTGTAGAAGGAAATTCTATTTTCCTTCTATCCAACTAAAAGCAACAATGACACATCATTAAAAAATGCAAACTGCAAATGTCCAGAAAGGATTTTCTCCAGAATGTAAAATATTTGTTATGTTTACTAAGGATCTAGAATAAAAGACATCTTTTAGAGTATTTTAAAAGGAAGTTATAATGCAGTATGGGTTAGTGGTCTAAGAGGGAGAATGAACTCAGTGAAGAGAAATACTTACACCTCAACTTCTGTTCCTTATCTCCTTTGACACTGAACTGAGAGACTCCCTCAATGAACTCTGAATAAGAAAAATGTTTACAAATCAGAAGTTTCAATTTTTTACGAAGAAAAACAACACATACCCACACACACACACACACACACACACACACAAACCCCTACATGCTCACAAAAAGATATTTTCTTGCTGCAAAAGAAAATATTACTAGCTGTGTTTAAAACTGAAAAAGCCAAATTTGAAACTTCGCAACAAATGAGGTTCTATATATATATATTTTTTTAATCTGAATCTGGAGTTCTCTAAAGTCAAATCAATTTAAACAAATATTTACTTATGCTACAGAGCATAACACTCAAAAAAAAAACACATTCTTTAAGCTATTTAACTCTTTTTTCTTAGAATATGACAAAAGGAGGCTTTAAAAAAATTTACATTGTTTGGCAGAAAAAAAAATTTTTAGATTTCTGGCTCCAAAATTCAGAATCATTTAAATAAACTGTTGGAAGTTTCATTAACAAATGGTCATTTTTCTTCACTGCCTGCTAAACACTAAATCATAACGAGTTTTAACGCCCTTTACTTATAATCCAATTCCTCAAACTAAAATAACAAAATCTGTTGATTCCCTGGTGAAATGAAATGTTTATTTAAAGTACAGAATCAAACAGTTAATATTAGCAAAAGCACTACTGTCTTTGTAAAATCTTAGATTAACTAAATTAATCCTTTCTATAATACTCATATCCTTATTACTTCAGCTTACTTTTTATTGCTGACTTAGTATTAAGTCTCATTCTTTTATAAAAGGTTTTAAAAATGTAGCTTTCTAATATTATAAGTTTCCCTAAAGTGAGACTAATTTTCTAACAACAAAAGAAATACTAAATCCCATTTTTCAGATTACCTTAAAGGGCAATTTGATCATTTATGCCCCCAAAAGTAAAAGATCTTATTAGCCCATTAAGGTTCATGTATCACAGATTTTGAGGTTTTAATGTAATCTATCTTTATAAGAAAACCAGTAATACAAGAAAAACTAAATTTTTCAGACATCTTTGTACACAGAGCTGTAAGACTATTCACAGATTATCTAACTTGTAGTTTAAAAAAAAACTACTTCCTTACCTTTAAAGTCTACTTCTCCATTCCCATCTGTGTCAAATATATCTATTACTCGCTGTACTAAGGGATTCTGTTGTAACTCAGGCAGAGACATGAACTCTTCCACACTCAAAGAACCAGAATTGTCCAAATCGAGCTTCTTAAATCTCTTTCCTAGCCTTTTAATTTCATCAGCATCAACTAAAAGCAAACAAAAAGAGGCAGCAAGATTTACCGAACGATTTTGTGATAATTATAGGAAAAAAATTCACCACTTATCCAAGAGTTTAATTTCCAATTTAAAGAGTTGCATATACAATTGACTAATTTCTTATAACAAAGAAAATATATCATAAAAATTTTTTGTTACCCTTTTGTTTGTCTGCACCTGCCATAACATACAACCAACTGTATGCTGAGTAAGATATTACAGGATTAACAATGCTAAGCTGATCATGGAAGTCAGGTGGTTCTTACCAGGCAGACTAAATCAATCTCTATGTACCAGGTACTCTAATTTTCACTTATCTTGTAAAATTTTAATTTAGTTTATTTCTAGCAGTTCATGGTTCAAAATTTGAACATGGTTTGAACACAGTTCAATATTCAAAGCCTCCCTCCAACGTTGTCAGCTTCTTGAATATTCTTCTAAAGATATTCTTTGCAAGTATGAGCAAAGAAAACCCAGCATTTTTAGATTTTAATTCTTTAATTAAATTTTTAAGAAAAAATTTTATAAAGGTTAAATTTTTAAAGGTTACTATCTGTTTACAGTTATTACCAATATCCTAAAAATCAGGCACAGATCTTTAAAACAGATCAAACCCACCTTGGCAGCACCATTAAATGCTTCAGCTCTGCACTTCATACAAGCTAAATATAAAGAATTCCAACTTTTGGCACCAACTTTCAGCAAAGATTTTTTTCTGCTACTTGGGATCATACTCCCTTAAAACAGATGAACAAGGAAAAACAAACAAACCTCACCCTTTTGACTCATCTTGTGACTCAGAGATACTGTTTTTCATATGTTTTGCCAAGCTAAAACTCATGTTATTTTTCCACTTTTTGTAAGGATACCTTTGGGAGGATTATCTTTTTTAGTAGTTGGAAGTGCCTACATATTCAATTTACATTATATTATACAAAGTATTGTAATAGTTAATCTTATAGGCATACATATATGTATGTCTCTAAAATTTAAGATATTAAAAACTTAGATATTTTAGTCTGAGTTTATAATATAGGTTTATATTATAATAATATAGGTATTACTATGGAATGTTTACATGGAAAACAGCAAATTAAATTGTTGAGACCATACCCAGACCACTGCACCCTTGAATATACTCAGGAATAAATGTGAAATCTAGATGGTTTCCTATTTTAACAAGTGATTTCAAGAATCTTATTAATATTACCACATAAAATAATTAAGAAGTTGCTTTTAGAGAGCTCATATTGCTACAGTAAATTTAAATAAATATTTCCAACTGGACATATTAACGCTAGAGAGTATATAATATTAATAGAGATAGAAAGGTTGCTTATTCAGTCATCATCTTCTCAGATGAAGAAACATTAACCACCTCTCTTTATTATACATATATATTTTATCATTTAGAAAAAAAGAATGTAAGAGATTCCCAACAGTAGCAAAGAGATGCAGGCCTCTGGCTCTTCAAGCACTGTTATTATTATACACACACACCAAGCTGCTACTCCACTGTTAGGTGATTTTGAGGTTTCTCAGAATGAAAAGGAAAATAAATAAGCAGAATGGTAGAAAAATAAACTTTCCTCAAATTTTAGCCAATTCTCCAAATTTGTAAAACAGTAGTAAGTAGCAACAAGACTACTCGTTCAGGAATTCTTTTAATAGCCACTTTATAAATAATTTATTACCTATTAGTCCACTAACAATTTAAAACAAAATAAAGCAAGTCTTATCAAATCCTCCTAGTGATAATAGTATCTTCAAAGAAACAACTAAATGCAATGTGGGACCCTGAATAGAATTCTGGAAAAGAAAAACTTTCCAGTGTCACAATTTCTTTTTTCACTAAAATACAGTTTAACAGTACTGTAAGAATGCTAATTTCTTGATTTTGATAATGATAATTGCACTTTAAGTCTGTGAGATGTTAACATCAGAGGAAGCTTGGGTGAGTGATATTTGGGAACTCTATTATTTTTGCAACATTTTTGTAATTTTTCCTTAAGCCTCCTCCTACTTGTTACAACTCTTAATTTTTTCCTTGTGTTTCATGACTTGGAAACTTCTGATCCAGTATTTTGTAAAATATCCCTCAGAGTGAGTTGCTGATGTTTTTTCATGATTAGAATGCTTTGGGGCAAGAATACCATAGAAATGCTATGTCCTTCTCAGTGCATCATTATCAAGGGGTTCATGATGTCAACATGTCTTTTCACTAGTGATGCTAATTTTGATCACTTGGCCAAGGTGGTTTCTGCCAGATTTCTCCACTATAAATCTACTATCTTTCCCTCTGTATTAAAAAATATTGGGGGGGAATACTCTGAGACTATTCAAATATCCTACTTTTTCCTCAAACTCTGATCTAATTGGAGCATCATCTAGGTAGGTCTTGTTTGCAAAATTTTATTACTGTGGTATTGCCTAATAATGATTTTCTTTTTCCCTCATTACTAACTGGACTGTTCCTGTCAAAAAACAAAACAAAACAAACCTGTCCCCTTTCCCTATTTGTTTCTTTATTCAATTATTCGTATCAGCATGGATTCATGGGTACTTATTTTATCCTATGGGTTAAAATCCAATGTCATTACCTGTTAACCAAATTATTCCAGCTTTCTTCTTTAGGTACTACCTCAAGCTGGCTCCTGTGTGACTTTTCAACAATCCCCAATTTGAGCACTTCCTTATTTTCTGGCACCATAAAATGTTCCATTCTCATCTTGACTATGTATTTCTAAGCAGATCTCGTTTGTATGGCAGGATATTTAGAACTACGCTACAGGATGAAAACTATAGATCCCTAATAAGGGATCTTAGAGGTACTGTGGAAAGAGCCCTCAGATATGATAAAATTACCTATGGAGAAACATGTGTTTTTTTTTAAAGTTATTTTTATTTCTGGCTGCGTTGGGTCTTCATTGCTGCACGTGTGGGCTTTCTCTAGTTGCGGCGAGGAGGGGCTACTCTTGTTGCGGTGAGCAGGCATCCCGTTGCGGTGGCTTCTCTTGTTGCAGAGCACAGGCTCTAGGTGCGCAGGCTTCAGCATCTGTGGTGCGCGGGCTCTAGAGCGCAAGCTCAGTAGTTGTGGCGCACGGGCTTAGCTGCTGCACGGCATGTGGGATCTTCCCGGACCAGGGCTCGAACCCGTGTCCCCTGCATTGGCAGGCGGATTCTTAACCACTGTGCCACCAGAAGCCCCAAGAAACATGTATTGAATAACCTTGTAAAGACTACCACAAGAATAAAGCCTTATAGTGTTGTCAATAGAAGCTATTGGGTAGTTTTTCAACATAAAGATTAATGTAAAAGTTTTAAAGTCTTCTGTAAAATTCATCTTCTACAAAAGTAATGACATTTCCAATGTTATCCCAAATAAGAAATCAAAACCACCAGGGGGCGCAGATAAAACTCATAAGCAGCTCCAAAAAACCGCCTCATTTTATAACAACCTTGTGATTAGACTAGCAGTCTAATATTTATATTCTACACAGAATACTTTAACAGAACAAAGCAAAGAAAGCTCCTTATTAATACTGAAAGAGAATCAAAAAGGCATATTATGAAAAATGGACATTTGTGCTGTGTCTTTTCCTTACAAATAAAAAACTTTCATCCACTTTAAAAGGTCTAGATTCTAGAGGTATATCATAATTTTCTAATGCAAGAGGCAACACATGCTTTTGGTGTTTCTAGATTAAAATTATTACATACTTAAAAATTATTAGTTATCAAATATACAAGAGCTACACATCAGCACCAACAAAAGAATTATCAAGTTGTAATCAAAACGCTAAAGAGAAATTTTAAACCAACTTTGGGAAATAACTGATATTCCAAAAACGCATCATTAAATATACAGCTCTACAGGTTTTGACAAACGTATACACCTACGTAAGCAGCACTGCAATCAAGGCAAAAGAGGCACACTTCTATCATCCCAAAATGTTTCCTCAGGTCCTTTCCAGTCAATCACAAACACACTGCACCCCCTCCCCACCACAACCCTAGGCAACCACTGTTCTGCTTTCTGTAACTAAATTCTGTCTAGAATTTCACATAAATGGGATCATAGATACGTACTCTTGTGTCCATCTTCCTTTTCTCATTAAGTTTGTGACATTAATCCAAGTTGTTTCATATGTCAGTAGTTTCTTCCTTTTTATGGCACAGTAGTATATATATAGTCCATTGTATGGATATACTACAATCAGGTTATGCATTCATCTGTTAACAGACATTCCTATTGTTTGCTGTTTGGGACTATTAGGAATAAAGATTCTAAGAATATTATACTTATACTTAAGTCTTTTTGTAAACAAATGTTTTCCTGGAATTGCTGGGTCATAGGGTAAGCATACATTTGACTTTCAGAAACTGTTAAAAAGCCTTCCAAAGTGGTGTACCATTTTACACACCCACTGGCAATACCTGAGAATTCCAGGAGCTCTACACCTCCTTGCCCACTCGTGAAATTGTGAGTCTTTCTAAGTTTAGCCACTCTGCTGGGTGGCAGCACTATGCAATTATAGTTTTAACCTGCATTCCTCTGAGGATTAATTATCTTGAGCATCTTTTTCATGTGATTATTGGCAGCTGATATATCTTCATTTAAGTGACTTCAAATATTTTATCCTTTTAAAAGGTGGGCTGTCTTTACTTAGGTCTTTTTAAGTTTCTCTCAGTGATGTTTCATAGTTCAGTGTATAGATCTTACATATATTTGGTTAAACTTACACTTGAATATCTCCATGTTTTTATTCTATTATAAATTGTATTTCTGTCAGTTTCATTTTTTTTTTCAATTGTTCACTGCTGTTATCCAGAGATTCCACTGCTTTTTGTATATTGCCCTTGTATGCTACAATCTTGCTAATAAGTTCACTTCTTATTTCTAGGAACAGGATTTACTACATACACAACCATGTCATCTGAGAATAAAGACAGCTTTACTCCTTCCTTTCCAATCTGAATGTATTACGTTTCTTCTACTGGACTTAATGTACTGGCTAGAACTTCTAGTACAGTTTTGACTACAATTTGTCAGAGTGAAAAACTACCTTTTTCCCCACGGAAAGCATTCAGTCTTTCATCATTAAATAAGTATGATGTTAGCTATAGGTTTTTGGTAGCTGCCCTTTATCAGGTTGATATAGTTCCCTTCTATTCCTAATTTGCCAAAACTATTTATCATGAATGGCTACTGAACTCTGTCAAGCAAATGCTTTGCTACAACTATTGAGAAGATGTTTCTTCTCTTTTATTATGTCAATATAGTGAATTACGTTAATTGATATTTCTAGATAAAATCATACTCCTGGGATAAACTCCACTTGACCATGCTTTATTGTCCTTTTTATATATTGCTGGATTTGACTTACAAATATTTAAGGATTTTTACACATATGTTCATGGTGAATACTGGTCTACAGTTTTCTATGATGTCTTTGGTATTGCTATCGGTATAACGCTAGCTTCTATTTTCTGAAGGATTCTTTATTTTTTTCCATTACAGGTTTGCTAGAATTTACCAGTAAAGCCATCTGGGCCCTGGAGTTTTCTTTGTGGGAAAGAATTCAATTTCATTAATAGATATAATGCTATTAAGATTTTCTATTTCCTTTTGTGTCAGTTTTAGGAACAGGCATACCTTGAAGATATCGCAGGTTTGGTTCTAGACCACTGCAAAATAGCAAGTCACATGAATTTTTTGGTTTCCCAATGCGTATAAAAGTTATGTTTACACTATACTGTAGCCTATTACGTATGCAACATCATTGTCTAAAGAAAACAATGTACATACCTTAATTTAAAGGTAAATTAAATTATGCTAAATTTAATTAATAAATTATGCTAAAAATGCTAACCTCATCTGAGCCTTCAGCAAGTCGTAACAGAAACATCAAAGATCACTGATCACAGATCACCATAACAAATATGATAATAATAGTGAAGAAGTTTGAAATATCGTGAGAATTACCAAAATGTGACAAACAGACACAAAGTGAGCAAGTGCTCCTGGAACAATGGTATCAATACACTTGCTTTATACAGGGTTGCCACAAACCTCCAGTTTGTTAAAAAAAATTTTTTAAAGCCAAAAAACAAAAAACAGTATCTGTGAAGCACGATAAAGTGAAGTACAATGAAAAGAGGTCTGCCTGTGTTCGTTTTTTCAAGGAATTTGTCTTGTTTCATCCAACGTGTAGAACTTATTGGAATAAAACTGTTTATAAAATTCCCTAGTTATTCTTTTAACATCTGTAGGATCTGTAAGTGATTTCAGTTGTTTCGTTACTAATATTGTTAACTGTGTTTTCTTTCTTTCTTCTAGAATGCTCCTTCAAAATGTGAATGCTGTGTACCACTGACTTCCTCCTACCTTATGTAAAAGATACAGTCAAAAATGATTCACCACCTCAAAACTCACAAAGACAAATGAATATTGTCCAAAGATGTCACAAAAGAAGCTACACGCTTAATCCTAAAAATACATTCGTAGAATTGTCTTCAAAGCTCACTGAGTTTCCGAAGAAAATCTGTAAGAGAAAAGCCATGTAATGTAAAAAGTTGGAAGAAACCTTGGAGATGAAAAACTCCAGATGAGGATAAAGACCCAGAGAGTTAAGTAAGTTGCTCAGTCTGTGAAGCTTGATGGCAAAAGCTGGGCAACGGGATTTCCTGAAATACTTTCCGATCTAATTTCTTTCCTTGTTAGTTATATCAGAAGAGTTAACATAGAAGGTTAGGCTAACAGATACTAAACACTGTTGTTCCTCAACCTGCACTCTTGGGCCAAATATAGAGAAAAGGGAATAATAAGAATATTTCCACTTCAGGTAGATAAAAATCAAGCAATATATTTTTAAGATGTTCTCCTACTGGTATACTACTGGTTTTCCTGCTGAAGGTGTTTGTATTGCTGTTGTTCTTCTCTTTTTGGTTTATTTACATTGTGGTTCAAATGAGACTATGCAATAAGCATATATTTATAAGATCATAAAAGCACATCTTCAAGTTTTCTCACTAAGTTATTAATAACCCTGGCTTGAAAGTCACATTCCTTTTTTCTTTTAACCGAAGTATACTGTGTAGGTCAGTAACATATCTTAATCAAAAGATGTGGCTCTCAAAGAGTTCCACTGTTTTTGTACATCAAATCCAACCCTATAACCCATTATATCACATTCTCCAAGCTTTTCTTTTATCTTTTCCTATGATATGCTGCAGTTAAACATATTGGTTGCACTTTTCTTTAGCTTTGTATCAGTCCCCACCACCAACTCCCCCCAAAATATGGTATTTTCACAAAAGCATGCATATTCAAGAGTCTTCTTTTACTTTCAGTCCCATTTGGTCAAAAGACTTATTTATGGCTGCTCGAGAGCTCAATCTGGTTTATCGCCAAGAATGTAATACTGCATCCCCAGTCTCTGCTTTTTTTCCTTACTGCCTTGCCTTTTACCTTAACATTAAGAAATTCCAGCATACAATTTATATAATGACTTTTACTTTCTTCTTGATGACATCTTTCACAGACAATTCTGGCTTCTTGCTCTGATTTGAACCACCTGCTTTCCAGGTCCCTGGCATAGTTGTTATCCCAGGATCTTCACTGGTGTCTTAAGAGATTTAGTTTCTTGGATCTTGTTTCATCTTTTTTCTCTAACATCTCCTTGATTTTTCTGGGTACATATTCAAGAACATACGAAGGGAAAATTTCCCAAGTCCTTACATTTCTGGAAATGTCTTTAATTTGGCCTCTCACCCGAGTAATCACTTGGTTGCTATCAAATTCTAGATTTAGGAACTCAGAACGAACTTTGAATTAACTGCCCTATTGCTTTCTAATATCTATTGCTGCTGCTAAGAAATCCAATGCCAGTAGACTCTTATTCTTTTTGAGGCCAACCATTTCCCTGTCTAGCAGCTTTTAGGGTTTTCTTTTTGCTCTTGGACTTTTAAAACTACAAAAGAGGTTGACACCAAATGGAGATCTTTTTTCATCTAAACTTCCCGAGTATCAGAATGCTCTTTCAATCAGAAGATACGATTTTTTAGGTGAAGAAAATTTTCTCCTACTATTTCACTGATTATTTTTGCTTTTATTTCATGTAATGTAACTTCTGAGATGTCTTTTAGACAGATGCTATTACACTCTGTATTTGTTCTCCAAGCTCCTCTTTTCTTGCGTATTTTTCCATCTCTTTTGCTCTAACATTCTGAGGGAGATCCAAGAATGTATACTTTTGCTAAATGGCTAGCTAGGCTTTCTTAAACCAGCTGAAGTAACTGTCTTCTACATACCAGCTACAAAATTACTCAATTTTGTGGTAGACTATGAAATTACTACATGCCATGGACTTCACTGCTGAAACTACCAATTTGTTAAGTGCTACCATGATGCCAAAATTTGACAGTATGGATAAAGAAAACAGAGCTAGCACTTCACTTTTCTTAAGACGACTCATCTAAAAACCTGAAATATTTAGAATATAGTAAACAACCCAGGCATTGTTTTTTAAAAAGGTACTGTGATGGCAAAACAAGGTAGCAACTTCAAGCCTAGGCATTCAAGTTCATGCACTATACTTCATTACTCAGCAATAAAGCTTTACTGAAAGAAAACAGAATAGAAGTAATTCTCAGTGGACTAGGTGAAATAAATTAGAGTTCAGGATCACTAATTACTACATAAATGATAAATCATGGCTGGTAGATTAAGAAGCATGAATTATTTGATGCATTTATGAAGATTTAAATCTAAAGTAACAAGTGTACAAGTCAATTTCAAAGTTAGTGACATAAAATTTTTATGGATATTAAAAGTTTCCTCCAAAGATTTGAGATGATAAATAAAGATTTGGGAGTAAACCAGAAATTACTATTTAGAACACACATCACTGAAAAATTAAAGTGAACTGGAGGGCGGGAGGCACTGGCGGGACGTGGGCCTGCAAAACCATGAGCGAAGCAGGTTCGAGCCCTCGACGGTGGGCGCAAGTGTCCCGCCTGCTCTCCTTTAGCACGACCCATCAGCTCCACAGGAGGCAATTATGAAGCCCCCTGATCATAAGAATCTGGATCTGGATGTGCCGTATTTTGCAGATGTCGTAAGACGACAGAAAATGTAGCTGTTTATATCTGGAAAGACCTTCAGAAATTTCTTCCTGCGGGAGTTCTCCATAAAGTAAAAGTATATGAAACTGACAATAATATTGTAGTCTATAAAGGAGAATAACTCTTAGAGGTTAGTACTATAGAATGATTTAATTTCTTTCCATATTTGAAGAAGATCTTTATCCCCTTGGACAATTAAGAAGTCATCACATAATTGTTACATCTCTGAATTGTGTTCTGGAGCACTTGATTTACTGGAATCATTGTGAGTAAGACCTGTTTTAAACTCAAATCTATCTTAAAATCAAATTGTAATGTATTCTGAGTATCATTTAAAGAGTGTTTCACCTAGAGATTAAAATCATTTCAGCAACAAAAAAAAATTAAAGTGAGTTAAGCTAGTACATATAAGAAAGAAAACAAAAGAATGCAGAAAAAAATAAATGTCAAATATTTAAAGCAAACTCAAAAAAATGCAGAAATGAAGGAGGAAATCAAATTAACTTTAGATTAACCTTTTCTGTGAAAAAGTTTTCTGTTTTCAAAACAAAGAAAAACCCTAGTCTAAGTAAAGAATATGAACATGTAAACCTCACTGAGACAACTGACTGTGAGCAGAAATTAACAGCACAAATTGAAGTCAATATCTCCTGTTTTCAAGTCACTTGTAAGTATCTAAACCAGAAACAAAGCTGAATGAATATGAGACTGTTTACTCAAAATGAGAGCAGTGTCCTAATGGCTAAAGGTGTCTTCAAGATTTCTACAGATAGTTTCATTATGCAAAGGGAAACGTTCCTTCAGAGGCTGCCAAGCTCCTCTTGGTTCACCTTCTAACGAAAGAAAATTGAGAAAGCTCTTCAGATAAAAGACTGTTTTAGTCTTTCATCTACATTCAATCTACAAAATAGTCCCTCTGTTCACCAACTTTATCAAAATTATTCAGAATTATACTGGTTTTATCAACAGTAAAAAAATATTAGTTGAATCTGACTTTCCACTCACGCTTCCCACCGTGCTCCAATCTAGCCCTCTGCTGAACTATCTAACCTAGTATCTTGCACTCAGCCACTTTTCCAAATTATCATGCCAAGTTACAACCACAGTCTCAACTTTGAGCAAATCACCCCAACAGAGTATACATTTCCTCCTCCAGACAGGTTAGCCAACAGACAGAAACAAAGTCACAATGGCCTAGAATAATATAACTCAACAAAAAGCAAACACTCAATTAAGAAACAAAAAAAAATCAGAGAATACCTAACTATGTCTTAGAAAAGTCCAGTTTTGCCTAAAATCATTCATGTAGACAAACATAACATTAATCTTGTAAGGGTTATTATAAGAGAGGCTGTACAGTATTGTGATTAAAAATATAACTCTAGAGCATGACTGCTTGAGATTAAATCATGGTTTTGTTACTCTACCTGCTGCTGTGTGATCTTAGGCCAGTAATTGATGCCTGTCTTCTCATCTATACAATGGGGAAAGTAACAATACCTCTTTCATGAGGCTACTGTGAGGATCAAGAAGGTAAAGAAATGTGTGTGAAATGCTTAGAACAGTGCCTGGCATGTGTTAATGCCATGTAAGTACTTGTTATTATTTATGAAAACAAATGGGGTGATTGGTAACTACTGGGTTTTTCTAAAGATACAGCCTTTAAAATTATCCAACTAGCTGTCTCTACAGTCCAGCTCTGAGCTCTACAGTCCAGCTCTGAGTCTAGCTTATTCAGTCAACAGATACTTAATCAGTATCTGCTCTATGCCAGGCATCGCACTTCCACTTCCACTTCCACTGTCAATACCTCAAATCTTTTACGGGTGAAAATGAACTCAACCGCCTCTTATTATTAAGGCTTGCTGTGCTGCATGCCATACCTAACTATAATTAAATAATTACTTCTCCTTGATATTACTCTTAGTTATTTCCCGCCTCCTTTTTCCACTCATTAAAAAAACAACTTTATAAAGGAAACTTTCAAACACATACAAAGGTTGAGAGACTCATATGATAAATCCCACATATCTATCACCCAGTTTCAACCACTGACACATTAGAAATCTTATTTATACACCCATTTCAATTATTTTAGAGCGAATCCCAGACGTACCATGTCCTTGTAACTGTTCAGTATTTATCATCTATCTCTAAGGTATTCTTTTAAACCACAATATCATTACAACTAAAACATTAATTATTAATAATGAATTCCTTGATATTAAATAATCAGTGCTCAAATTTTCCCAAATAGCACAAATTATTTTACAGGTCTTTCCACTCCATCAGATTTAGCAATTAGGCAATGTGTCAATAAAATGAAGGTGACCATGGGAATTCCCTGGCGGTCCAGTGGTGAGGACTCTGTGTTCTCACTGCCAAGGGCCCAGGTTCGATCCCTGGTCAGGGAACTAAGATCCCACAAACCACATGGTGTGGCCAAATAAATAAATAAATAAATAAATAAATAAAACAAAATAAATAAATACAAGGAAGGTGACCTTTATAGTAACAGTGTCAGCAAAGTAGTAGGAGATGAAAGCCAGATTTGAGTAGGCAGAAATAAGAAAATGGAGATCACTGTAGATGCTCATGCAAAGCTCAAATATAAGAAAGGAGAACTGGGAGGCATGTGCAGGATCAGGATCAAAGGGGAGTTGATTATGTTTGTAATGTGAAGAAAAATGAAGAAGTGGAGACACAGGTAAAAACAAAGAGAAACTAAAAACATAAGGTCCTAGAGATGAGAGGGGATGAGATCAAAAGCACAAGTGCCAAGGCTGACCTTGAATAAGAGAGATATAACCTAAACTCTGATATTGAAAGGAAGGAGTTATTAAGCATGAGTACGAAAATGGCAAAATTTCTGTGTGTGGCAGGCAGGGGGTGATGGGGTGAGGAGGTAAAGAGGCTAACACTTAAAAATGTTCTCAGTTTTCTTAAGCATTCAGAGATGAAAATCACTGATTAAAAGTAGGGTACTGGAAAGAATTATGCAGGGGGTTTAGATGAAATATTGAAGATCTGGATGGAATTTAAGGAAACTGAAAGGGACAAATGACCAGACAGGTGAAAGAATTAATCAGCATTCAAATCTTATGTAGATTTCAAAAAACAATTTCAAACATCACCCCTTCCATGAAGCTTTTCTTAATTTTCTTAACCAAAGGTAATTTTCCCTCCTTGGAACCTTTGCTTTTATTGCTCATAATGGTTTGTTTCCACTGTAAAAATTAATGCATTTCTTCTCTTTTTCCCAGTAGCTAGACTGTAAGCATTCTGTGGGTACTTACCTGTGTGTCACAGGGTTAAAAACAGTACTTTACAGCATACAATTTAGAATCTTACTACCTTTTTAAAAAATAGCATAATTTAAATACTAAAAGAACAAAAGAGACAGTAACTACTAAGGTGAGAGGACTACTGAAGGCCTCACAGAGAACACAGACCTGAGCTAGGTCTGGAAGGGAAGAGAAAACACAACTTGAACAGGGGAAGTGTAAAAAGTAAAGTGCCTCAAGGATTGGTTTTAACATTTTATACATGGTAACAGCTGTTTACAAATAACACTAAGCTCTCCCATTAATAAAGAAGTTTTGCAAATGAGCAAAAAAAGACTTACTACAATGTGTGGGTGGGGAAAAAAGTGGTGGTTTTAATGTGAATAAGTTCAAATTCATCCAAATCATGTATAAAATATATTCTAGTAAACCAATTAGAAAATAGAGGGAAACTACATTTTTACTGGATGACAGAAGAATTCAGACAGATTCATATCTAGTTGAACAATCACTGACAAGTACAGATCTTTAGTGACAAGGCTCAAGTTTCATCAAAGCACAGATGAAGTCCTAAGAAAGAAGACTTACTCAGTTCTGAAGATAAAACTGAAAGAGACAGCTTTTAACAGTGTATGAAATCTATTTCAAATACTTACTATTAAAAAAAAACTTGGCTTTCACCATCCTGGATGTACCCAGGGGAACATCCATCTTGCCTTTTGCCCTGGTACATTTTTCTTTGCAATCAGGTAAATGACCCTCAGTCCCAGATTTTAAAGGAGTGCAGAAAGTAAGAACCTGGGACGTCTTGCCCCCTTAGGACCTCTGTTCCCTGACCAAGAAGCAAAAACTAACCTCCTAGTACCTCATGCTTTTCAGAGCTGCACTCCCAACAGCCTACCCCAACTCTGTTTGCAGCCTGAATCCTAGCTAATTACAGGCTTCTACACCTCCTTCTTGCCCACTAGCAACGGGAGTAAAACACCACAGGCTCAAGCTGAACAGTAAGTGGCAAGGCACAATTCTGAGCAGAACTCTTTCAATTCTAAAGAAACTATACAACTGACATGTCAATTATGGCACAGACAAGAATTATAGATCTAGACAACACTCGGAGCGCTAGTCTGTAAGTACTCTATCTTGACCACATTTCAGAGGTCAAACAAAAACAGCCATAGACAATGTGAGCAAATGGGCATAGCTGTGTTCCAATAAAACTTTATTAAAAAAAACTGTCGGTAGGCAGTAGTTTATCAACCTCTGGTCTAGAGAGTCATAATTAGATTTGGTTTTTGGTCAATTCTAACAATACACTGGATACAAGATTTTATCTTCATGTTTAAAACAGAAATACACACCTACATATGATCAAAATTATATAAGAAATTCATAAAGGAAAGCCTGGGAGGAAACAGTAAAATAAAATGTAAATAGTAGTACGGATGGCCAAACTATGGGTCATTGGTCATAGAGCATCACCATAAAAAAAAAGTTTAAAAAATTGTAGAAATTACAAAATGGAAAATAAAATGGATTAATAAACAAGTAATTTAAGCTTATTGTAACTGCTCTAAAGAAACAGGGTACTGCCCATGTTAGAGAGAATCTGAAGAGAGCATAGAAAGAGAAAACATCTCCAAAGAGGGGACATTTATGCTGAGATCTGAAAGACAATGAAGTTGCTCAAGAAAAGAGATGGAAGAGCATTTATCCAGAGCTCATAAGCAAGCAAAGGTGCTGATGAGAATGAAAGAAACTGACAAGTGTTCTGGGAAAAGAAAGGAGACTAATGAAACAATAAGCAATGGGGAAATGGTTTTAATAAGACAAAAAAGAAGAGAACATCTCATTGCAAAGTAAGATGTCTCCAAACAAGGCAGGACCAGCTTCATCAAACAGGGATGGCAGAAAGGGCAAGGAAGGTTCAGAAGAGTCTGGGAATTCCGGGACCTCAGGACGGTATCTAAATTTACCAGCATCCCCATTCCAATTCTCATGATCTCCCTCTTCCCCAATCATTGTAGTTTCACACAAGAGACCTTCTGATTTTTATTTAAGCTCCCTGGTCCTCTGATCCAAGAATTTCTAAGATTGTCACTTTCTTTCTTTATGTTCTCCAGTATAGTCAGAAACAGCCAGCCCACCCACACTTCTTATACTCCTCATCCTCCCCAGAAATGTCTTGTACAGCTCCTTAGTCTATCCGTTTTGCCTTCAATAAGCACTTTATTTTACATAACCACAAGTTAAGTAAGTTAACTGTTTACTTACAGCTTTGTTAATCTGAAAAACTTCAGTTGGGTTAAGCCACTGAGATTTGAGGGTCGGTTTGTAATTACAACATAGTGCAGACACTAATAATAAAGAGGTCTATAAAAAAATCTTTCCCTATTCTGGTAACTCAGAAACACTCTAAGTCAAATTCACTGCCATTTAAAATGGTTAAGGGCTAACTTCGCTATATAAATTTATAGAGGCGTAAGATTTACATACATACATATATAGAATGTGAAAATAAAAGAAGTTCTTGATAAGAATATTTGACTTACAGTGTGAGCACATTTCCAAAGGATAACTTGCCTCATTTCCCTGGAGGAAAAAAAAAAAAAAAATTAGTCACAAAATTGGCACAAATGTCTTTAAAAGATTGAACTTAAATATTCTGAGTCACAAAACATTGGGAAATAAGCCATAAACGAAATGTGTCTAGATCTATAAATATTTTTTGATTAAAAAAATTATACAGTATGATAGAAAGAGCTCTTGCATCAAACAGGCCTGAGTTGTGGCCCTGTCACTTAAGACTTATGCAAAGATTTGATTAAAATTTATTTTAAATATTTTTAACACCCTAAACATACTGTATATCAAATTTTAACACACTACAGACTGTCAGTGCTCCAAGTTGTCTTGCTGGATGAACTCATTTTTGGGTAGAGCTCAGAATAAAGCTTCTCCTGCCATTTCTATTTAATTGAAGAGTTTACTGAGACTGCAAAGCTGTTAAGAAAACAAAAATCCTTTTATACCTGCATGGAAACAGAATGTTCTGTACACTATGCAACAAAAATAAGAAAAATATTAATAGGAAGGTAGGTCCAATGTAAGACAGCCAGCCACTTGAACTCCAAATTTTTCTTTTCATGAGAAGTCTTATCTCATGGATAAACTCCAATATAATTCACCTGAACTCCTAATTTACAAAAAATTTACTTAAGGAAAAAAGTGCTCTAGAAAAACTACAGACCTGACCCAATGCCTACATTTAAAATTCTTGACGACTGAGTCCAGGGAGGTCAAGCTGGTGAAAGATCACACCATTTGATTAGCAACGGAACCAGAAGTAGTTCTAAATCTAAAACTGTAAAAATTCCAAGTATAACAGACTCACATGAAGTAAAAATCATGAAGAAAATCTTTTTAAAAGTCTACAGAATTTAAAGTAATACAAATTGAATTTTTAAAGTTCAACAATAAATTGAGTATACCATGCATCCTATATCCCATCTATTTAATCTTGACCCTGTCTAGCAGCAAATGTACAATGGGATTAACATATAAATATTGATATTTGAATATACCTACGTAACCTGAGAACTTATTGAGTGCAGCCTGAAATAAGAAGTACCATTTTAGTGTGGCTGGCCAGCTTTTAAACTCTTAAAAGTATCTCTTATTCTGAGTAAACTTAAGGTCTGAGAAAAGTTTATCAGTAAATTAGTATCTTTAATTCTTATCTTGCTGACAATAATTAGTCTTTTCCTTGAAAATTATAGCAGATAATTTAACTGGTTAATCTAGTTTTAGGTCACTTTAAACATCAAATATATATTAAAACAGAGACAAGAGTAGCAAACATTAATAAAAATGACATTATTAATTAGCAGAGATGGAGTTCTACTTATTTTGCACCTTACTTGATTGACCTTAAGATTCTTACCATGATTCCTATCTTTTACTGTCTCACATATTCTTTCATGTCTAAATTTTTTAAATACCCTTTAAAAATATTATTCCAGTCTACCTTACAACTAAGTATCTTTCTTATGAGGCTCTCAAAAAAGTATTATGATCCCTAGATTGTCGCTGTGAGGTTCGTTTGTTTTTTAATAATGTTGTAATTGTTTCATAAGTGAGGGCAAAAGCGTTATGTGGTACTTTCAGGGAGGACTTTGAAACCAGGTCCTTGTTTCTTCAGCCCACTGACCTTTACAGTGTTATCAATTCTTTATAAATGATACCATCCATCCTCTACCTGTACCATTCCCTGCTAGCTAACATCCACAAGACCCAAGGACCAATCTGGCTAGGGCTTTAGGGCTTTTCCATCAACACTGAATGCCTCATCTCTCTCCTAAACTTATTTCAACCTTAACCTGTCTAATTTTATACCCAGAAAAGATATCTTTCAAATATTAAGGTAAAATGTTTTTCCCAGATAACCAAAAACTAAAAAAATTAGGCTGCAATACACATGCACTGTAAGAATGTCAGAAGAAAATTCTTCAGGCAGAAGAAAAATGATACTAGATGAAAATCTGGATCTATACCAAGGGATGAAGATTACCAGAAATGGTAGTAAATATGTAGGTAAATATAAAAGACATTTTCCTCATTTTAAAATATCTTTAAAATATAATTGACTATTTAACACAAACATAACAAACTGTAGGGTATATAATGTGTAGAAGTAAAAGGTTTGACAAAAACAGAACAAATGTAGACAGAAATACCGATAATTTGTCAAGATCTTACAATGTGAGGGAAACATTACAACATTATTTAAAAGTAGAGCATGATGTTGAAGATGCATATTGTAAACCCTAGAGCAATACATACTAATAAAAAAAATAAAAATGAATCATAAAAATACTCAATCCAAAGAAAGGCAGATAAATAGGAAGCAAGGATCAAAAATCAAATGAGAAAAAAAATACAAAGTAACTAGCAAGGTGGTAGATTTAAATCCAAGCATTTTGAGAATTATATTAATTACGTTCAATGTAAATGGTCTAATAACTCCAATTCAAAGAAGATACAACTATATACTATCTACACAAAGTCTACTTTACAGATAGGCTGAAACTAAAAAGACAGGAGGAGATATACCACAGAAGTAATAATCAAAAGAAAGATACAGTGGCTAAGAATACTGGACAATGTAGAATTCAGAACAAGGAATATTACCAGGGATAAAGAGGACTATTTCATAACCTTAAAAGAGTCAATTCATTAGGAAGATTAACAATCCTAAATATATTGTGATATATAATGAGAAATATCCTTGGGTCTTCATTCATTTCTAGCACAAGAGCTCCTTAGAATGTCTCAAGTGTCGAGAGCTATAAAGATTTCTTTTGTTATGTTAATGAGGTGACTATGGGAAAGGACTAAAGGTAGGGGTTGGTGGCCAGGAGAACCAATCATGTGATTAGAGGTTGACCTTCCAATCTCTAGGGAAGAGAGATAGGCTGGGGGTTAAACCATTCACCAATGATTTAAGCTGGGCTGGAGACTGAGCTCAATCACCACTGATAAGTGATTTAATCAATCATGCCTATCTAATGAAGCCTCCAGAAAAACCAAAAGGATGGGTTGGAGAGCTTCTTGGTTGGGGGGCATGTGGAGATGCAGGGAGACTGGAGCACCTGGAGAGGACATGGAAGCTCTACACCCCTTCCCATGTACCTTGCCCTAGACATCTCTTCCATCTGGCTGTTCCTGAGTTACGTCCTTTTATAATATGTCAGTGATCTAGGAAGTAAAATGTTTCTATGAGTTCTGAGTGGCACTAGCAAATTACTCAAACTCAAGGTGGGGGCTGTTGGAACCTCCAATGTATAACCGGTTGGTCAGAACTTCAGTTAACAACCTGGACTTGCAATTCGCATCTAAAGGAGGAGGGGGCAGTCTTGTAGGACTGAGCCCTTAACTGCGGAAGCTGATGCTACCTCTAGATAGTGTCAGAATTGAGTTGAATTGTAGGACACCCAGCTGCTATCTGAGAATTCTGTGGATGTGTAGGGAAAAATACATTGTAACTGGGTCCCAGAACCCTTTCATATATAGTTATCCCTCAGTATCTACAGGGGATGGGTTCCAGGACCCTGGCAGATACCCAAATCCATGGATTCACTTGGATCATGTAGTATCGATACTACAGTATTTATTGAAAAAAATCCCTGTATTAGTGGACTCACACAGTTCAAACATCTGTTGCTCAAGGGCCAACTGTATATACTTAATAATAGGGCTTCAAAATTAAATGTGTCAAATACAGAGAACTGAAAGTTAAATAGACAGTCATATTTGGAGATTTTTAACATTTCTCTCACAGTAAATAACAGAAAATAAGTAGACCAAAGGAAAAAATAAGATGTGGAAGATCAGAACAACACACTATCAACCAAGATGTCCTAAAACAACAAAATATTCTTTTCTACTGCACACGAACATTCACGAAGACAGACATTATTCTGAGCCTCAAAAAAAGTCTCAATAAACTTTAAAGGTTTGAAATCATACAGAATATATTTTTTCATTACAATGGAATTAAGCAAGAGAGGTATTCAGAAACATCCAAATATTTGAAAATGAACAACACAATTCTAAATAACACATGAGTCACAGAAGAAATGATGAGAGAAATCAGAAAATATTTTGAACAGAGTAAAAACTGAAGCTATCAGAATTTAAAGGATGGAGGTTAAGCAGTCTTTTGAGGACAGCGCTATTACAAGGGAAGTCCAAAACACAATGATCTGTTCCCACCTTAAAAAGCTAGAAAAAGAATAAATTAAACCCAAGGCAAGGGGAAAAAGAGAAAAAAAGCAGAAATTAATGAACTAGAAAATGGACAAACGGAAAGAAAAATCAGTAAAACCAAAACTCATTTTTGCAAAAGGTCAATAACTAACACCCCAGGCAAATCACTAGAGATTTTACAGACGTTAAAAGAAAAATAAACGGATATTCAAAAAAAGTATGAAAATAAATTTTATAACTTAGATGAAATGGACAAGTTTCTTGAAAAATAAAACTACCAAAACTGACTCAAGAAAAAAATTAAGTTGAACAGCTCTATTGCTATTAAAATAAACTGAATTTGAGTTAAAAAGAACACACAAAACCTTCTTAACAAAGAAAACTAAAGACTTGATGGCTTCATTGGTCAATTCTATCATACATTCAAAGTCTGAAAAACATACCAATCCTATACAAATTCATTCAGAAAGCAGAAGGGGAAGGAATAGTTCTTACCTCATTTTATGAGGCCAGCTTACTACCCTGACAGCAAAATCAGAGAGTGACATTACAAAAAAGAAAACTATACTCCAATATTTCTTCATGACCATGGATGGAAAAATCCTTAACAATATTTGATTAAATTAAATCCAGAAAAAAATTTTAAAGAATAAAAACCATGACCAACTGGGCTTCCCTGGTGGCACAGTGGTTGGGAGTCTGCCTGCCGATGCAGTGGACACGGGTTCGTGCCCCAGTCTGGGAGGATCCCGCATGCCTCAGAGCGGCTGGGCCTGTGAGCCATGGCCGCTGAGCCTGCGCGTCCGGAGCCTGTGCTCCGCAACGGGAGAGGCCACAACAGTGAGAGGCCTGCGTACCGCAAAAAAAAGAAAAAAAAAAAAATCATGACCAACTGAGGATTATCCAAGTAATGCAAGGTTGGTTTAATATTCAAAATTAACATGGTTCACTATACTAACAGAATAAAAAATACCATACCTATGGTCATCTCAACAGATAGAATAAAAGCATCTGACAAATTTAAATACCCCTTCGCAACAAAACAAGAACAGCTCAGTAAACTAAGAATCTTCCTCAGTCTATAAAGGCTATCTACAAAAAGCCTACAGCTAACATTATACTTAATATCATGAAGGAATGCCTTCTCCCCAAGATCAGGAACAACATAAAAGTTATCTGCACCAGTGCAATAAGGCAAGACAAAAGAAATAAAAGACATACAGATTGGAAAAAGGGAGTTAAACTGCCTTTACTTGCAAATGACATCATTGTACATGTAGACAAATCCTAGACAAACTACAAATAAGCTATCAGAACTAATAAATGAATGAAACAAGGTCACAGGATACAAGGTCAATATATAAAATTGAACGTATTTCTACATTCTGCAAGCAATGAAAAATGAAATTAGGATCCCGTTCACTTAGAAAATCATCAAAAATACAAAATATTTAGTAAAATATGTTCAAGGATTGTACAATGAAGACCATGAAACATAACTGAGAGAAATTCAAGATGATCTAAAAAAATAGAAAGCTATACCATGTGCATAGATCAGAAGACTCATTAAGATGGCAATTCTTCCCATACTGATTAACAGACAAAAAACAATCCCAATTAAAATCCCAGTAAAATATTTTATAGAAGTCAATACACTGATTCTAAAATGTATATGGAAATGCAAAGGATATAAACAGCAAACAATCTGAAAAAGAAGAACAATGTTGAAGGACTTCAAACTCTCTCACTTGAAGAATTATTATAAATCTAAAGTCATCAACAGAGTAACAGTGGTATAAGAGTAGACATAAAGTTCAATGGAGCAGAATAAAATGAAAAAAAAAATACATAAACACACAGAGTCGAGTGATATCTGACAAGATGTCCAGGTAATTCAATGGGGGAAAACCTCTGCAACAAATGATGCTAAAACAAATGGATAGCAGTATACAAAAGAAAAAAAAAAGAAAAAAACCCCCAAAGATCTGAATAGATATTTTACAACAAAAGATATATACATAACAAATAAGCGCATGAAAAGATGTTTCACACCATTAGATATTAGAGAAATGCAAATTTAAACTACAATGCGATACCACTACATGTGCAACTAGTGTGTGTGTGTTTGTGTGTGTGTGTGTGTGTGTGTGTGGCTAAAATTTAAAAACAGAGATACCAAATGTTACTGAAAATGTAGAACAAATGCTTGTGTGCTGCGCAGAATCCCAGGATGTCCTAAAATTTCCAGCCTCTGGTATATAAACATCTCCCAGTTATTCAAACACTAATCTAGGTACTGCTGCAAAGTGATTTTGTATATGTAATTAAGGTTCCAAAACAATTGATCTTAGGATAAGATTGTTCAGGTGGATCTGTTATAGTCATAAGAGCCTTTTAAAAAGAGAGAGGGGAAGTCAGAGATTCAAAGCCTAAGAATTCAACACCAGGGAGATGGAGTGAGTCTCTTAAGAGCTGAGTGGCCTCCAGCTGACAGTGAGCAAGGAAACCAGGATCTCAATCCTACAACGGCAAAGAACGGAATTCTGCCAATAACGTAAATAAGCTTGGAAACAGAAGCTTCCTCAAAACCCCCAGATTAGAATTCAGTCTGGATTTCAGCTCTGTGATCCCTGAAGACCCCATGCTAAATTTCTGACCTACAGAATTATGAAACAATAAATAGGTGCTGTTTTAAGCTACTAGGTTTTTGGTAATTTGTTACTCAGCAATAGAAAACTAACACCCAGACATACAGTACATGTAGCTAAAAGGAAAATGTTGACATATCAAGTGTCAACTAAAAATGAAACTCATACATTGCTGGTGGGAACTAAAATGAAAACATGGCCACACAAAGATTTGTACTCATATGTCCATAGAAGCTTTAGTGTTAGTAGCCTAAACAAGACACAACCTAAATGTCCATCAGGTGTCAAACAGATAATACTGTGGTGTATCCAAACAATGGAGTGCTACTCACTAATGAATAGGCAAAGACTACTGATACACATAACATAGATAATTCTCAAAAGTTATGTTAAAAGAACCCAGATACAAAAGGTTACATGCAGCATGATTCCATTTATAAATCCTAGAAAAGGCAAACTATAGTTACTGAAAGATCAGGGGTTGCCACGGATCGGAGGGTGAATGCAATGGGGTACCAAGTAACATTTGAGGGTAACAGAAATGTTCTACATCTTGATTGTGGTGATGCTTAAAAAACTATATACATTTATCAGGACACATTAACTGTACACATGAAATTGGTTAACTTTATTATATGGCAAGTTATACCTCAATAGAGCTGATTTTTAAAACTTAATAAGGAGTCCCAGGTATAATGGAATTGTTTCATAACACATAAATTTAAGTCTCTAGTTAAGATAAAAATCTTATCACTTCTTAGAAAATAATAATATAGTTTCCTGTCATGCTATTATTCCAAAACCATATGGGATCTTTATTTTTATAAGACACATATGCATTTCAAGATAGCAGATTATATATTTTTCAGATTATCTTATAGTATCATGAGGAACCAGAAACTATTTATTAGTAATCTTGACCCTTATAATTTTTTCCATCCGCTATTTAGTCCCTTTCTCAGATTATAAAGTCCAGGATGGCAACAATCTCTTGTTATCTTTTTATATCCCTAGCCAGATTTAACATTATCCTAAATTTATTGAAGGAAGAGTTTTACAGGTGCATGTAAAAATCTACCTAGCCTTAAGGAACTTGGTTTAAGTGGAATTTTAAGCATCCATGTGTTGAACAGTGAGCCTGTCACTTTGAGGAAAATAACTGACACATGAAACATGAAATATAGAAAACCTCAGCAAAGAAATAGAAGATATAAAAAAGAACCAAATAGGAATTTTAGAACTGAAAAACAATAATTGATATAGTAACACAGTAAGTAAACTCAACAGAATAGAGCTGACAGAGGAAAGAGTCAGTAAACTGGCAGATGGAGGGAAACAAATTACCCAGTCTGAACAACAGAAAGAAAAAAGACTGAAAAAAATAATCTACAGAGCTTCAGGGAACTGTGGGACTATAAAAAAGATTTAACACTTGTCTTATACTTCTGAGAATAAAGAATATCTGTTTTAGAAGTTACTAAGATGGTCTGATTTTATCCTAGAAAAAAACTGATTTGTGGTAAATTGGCAAACTTTGTCTTTCAGCAAATAAAGACATTTGGACTTATTCTAACTTTTTCCTCAAGTCCATATTATTCAGCATTTAAAAAATAAATGTATCATGCTTATCAATTTTGGTATACATAAAAATCAGCAAGAATATGAAAATATGTTCTAAAGAAATTTTCTGGCAAAGAAATGAAGAAAATATTTTTGGATCTCTTTTATCTCATTTTGTTTAGAGTTTCTTTGATCTTCAAGTGTCAAGATGTGAGAAAACAAAAATAAATTTTATAGATGCATACTGTAAAGTTTAGGATATTTTTAAAGGGCATGCTGTCAGAATATTTAGACATTCATCTTTATCTAGCAGACTTTAAGAAGTGACAGCATTGTCTTATTTGGTTATAGACTCTCCTTGTGAACTATAAATATTATTTCAGTAATAAGAGTAACTGCTTGCTTATCTGAAGTGCATATAAATGCTTAAAAGATAAAAGTGAGCATCAAGGAAAGTAAAAATCTCAAGTTTTTTAATAACTGAAATTTTAAGAATTTGATTCTCCCAATATACCATTAAGGATAAGGTAGGTTTTTATAAATGTTCCTTATCCAACTGAGTTAGTTCCCCCTAAGTATCTTTTTCCTAAATGTTTTTTTTTTCAAAGTATGAATGGGTCCTGAATTTTATCAAATGCTTTTTCTTCATCAACTGATACGATCATGTAATTTTTCTTCTTTAGCATGTTAATATGGTGCATTAGTTGATTTTCAAATAGTGAAGCAGCCCGACTCCATCCCTGCAATGAGCCATAAATTCTATTCGCTTATATTTTGTTAAGGACTTTTGCATCTACATTGATATAGTAATATTGACCTACAGTTTTCTTCTTGGGTTTTTTTTTTTTTTTTTTTTTTGTATCAAGGCAATAGGGCTAGTTAAACTACCTAATTCATATTGGGTGAGATGTGGTGGTCTGTATTTTTCAAGGAACTGGTCCATACATCAAAGTTGTCAAATTTATGTTTGTAGAGTTGTTCATAGTATTCCCGTTATTATCTTTTTCATACCTGCAGGGTCTATGGTGATACCTTTCTTTTTTTTAAAATTTATTTATTATTACTTTTTGGCTGCATTGGGTCTTCGTTGCTGTGCGCAGGCTTTCCCTAGCTGCAGCGAGCAGGGGCTACTCTTCACTGCAGTGCACGGGCTTCTCATGGTGGTGGCTTCTCTAGTTGCGGAGCACAGGGTCTAGGCACGTGGGTGTCAGTAGTTGTGGCTCACGGGCTCTAGAGCCCAGGCTCAGTAGTTGTGAAGGACAGGCTTAGTGCTCCACGGCATGTGGGATCTTCCCGGACCAGGGCTCAAACCCATGTCACCTGCACTGGCAGGTGGATTCTCAACCACTGCGCCACCAGGGAAGTCCAATACCTTCTATTTCATTCCTGATACTGATATTTTGTTTTTTCTTTAATTTCTCTCAGTCTTGCTAGAAGTTTGTCAATTTATTGATTTTTTTGAAGAACCAGCTCTTTCATTGATTTCCTTTACTGTTTCTCTGTTTTCAATTTCACTTTTATCTTTATTCCCTTCCTTTGGGTAGATTTTTCTTTCTTTTTGGTTCTTGAGATAGAAGCCCTCTTTCTTCCTCTCTCAGGAATCCAATGACACAAGTGTTAAATCTTTTTTATAGTCCCACAGTTCCCTGAGGCTCTGTACATTATTTTTATCAGTCTGTTTTCTTTCTGTTGTTCAGACTGGGTAACCTCTTTTCCTCTATCTGCCAGTTTACTGATTCTTTTCTCTGTCTGCTGAGTTTACACACTGCATCAGTTTATACACTGCTCTGTTCTGTTGAGTTTACACACTGCAACACTGCATTACTGTATCAATGATTGTTTTTCAGTTCTAAATTGCCATTTGGTTCTTTATATCTTCTATTTCTTTGCTGAGGTTTTCTATATTTCATGTTTCATGTGTCAGTTATTTTCCTTGAAATGACAGCCTCACTATTCATTTTTGAGAACGTGTCTGTCAAATACTCAAGTGTGAATGACCAGATTTTGTCAGTTGTTTTCAAGCAATTTTGGTATTCTATGAAAAAGATAGCTACTTCAGCTTAAAAATCACATAAGTGCTTGTTTTTCTGTAAAACAACCACCGTAAATTACATATGCAGAAATGATGATTTATACATATCATTTCATCATACAGGGTATTAAAGATACATGTACACAGTGGTTAGATTTGATAAAATTAATACTTTTTACTGCTTTACCAAGGATATTGTGAAACTGGTATTTTTTAAAACTGCAATTGCATGGCAGTGAATACAATGATTACTGGTACAGTACAGTATCACTGTTCTGATTCATGCTAAGGTATCAGCAGTTTTACAAGCCAGTGCTTTTGCACCATCAGTGCAAATGTAAACAGAGTGGATAAAACAAATATTATTTTTGTGTTATAATGAAAACATTTTGACCTCATGGACCCCCTGAAAGAGCCTTGGGGATTTCCTGGGTATACATGGACCACTCTGAAAACTACTGATCCAATCCAAAGATCATATTTAAATTTTGAGAATTGAGAGTATTAGCATTTGAAGAGAAATTCACCAGTGAAAAAGCAATCCAATACAGCAACAAAACCAGCAGACTATGGATCTATTCTCTATTTGTTCTAATACTTTATTATGGTTCCATAATAATATTCTATATTATTCTACAATACATAAATATGTCCCAATAGCATTCTTTATAGAAAAAAAAATCTCGGATCATGTATTGTATTCAATAGTCATGTCTCTCTTTAGCATACTTTAAATCGGAACAATTCTTCAGTCTGTTTATATCTTTCATGACTTTGACATTTATAAAGAATACTGGCCAGTTATTCTGTAGACTTGTCCCTCAAAGGGTTTACCTAATGCTTCCTCAGGATTTGATTCAGATTATACCCCTCTGGTAAAATACCAAAAAGGTGGTAATGTGTTCTTCCCAGATGTCAGGAAAAAGATAATGTTGGTTTTTCTCACTACTGGTAATGTTAACTTTGGTCACTTAGATAAGCTCTGCCAGATTTCTCTGTTATAAAGTTGCATTTTCCTCTTTGTATTTAATACATCTTGCGGGAAGATATTTTTAGTCTATGTAAAGATCTAAGTTACTCCTCAAACTTTCATCCACTCATTTTAAACATCCACTGATGATTCTTGTCTGAATCAATTATATTATAATGGCTGCTGGGATAGCCAGCCTCTAAGATGATTCCCACCTCCTGATATTCACAGCCTTGTATAATTCTCTTCCCTTGTGTAACTTGCCTTTAACCAATGGAGTATGACAATATCAAGGGGACATCAGTTTTGTGATTAGCTTACAAAAGACTGTGACTTCTATTTTGCCAACAAGTCTTTCTATAACTTTCTCAGCTTGCACACTTTAATGAAGCTCAAAAAGCAAGAAACGAAGGGTGATCTCCAGCCAACAGCCCACAAAGAACTGAATGCTGCCAACAACCAATGAATGAGTGTGGAAGTAGATCCTTCCCCAGTCAAGCATTCAGATGAGACCACAAACCCAAGGTTAATACCTTCATTTCAGCCTTACAAGTGACCATGAAGCAGAGAACACAGCTAAGCCCAGAGAAACTGTGAAATAATGTGTGTTGTTTTAAGCCATTGCACTTTGGGGTAATTTGTTACAAAGCAATAGGTAACTGATACAATTGCCATATGACAGTTTTCTAATTTCATCATTCCTTCAACATTTTTTTTTTTTTTTTTTTTTTTTGCGGTACACGGGCCTCTCACCGCTGCGGCCCCTCCCGCTGTGGAGCACAGGCTCCGACGCGCAGGCCCAGCAGCCATGGCTCACGGGCCCAGCCGCTACGTGGCACGTGGGATCCTACCGGACAGGGGCACGAACCCATGTCCCCCGCATTGGCAGGCGGACTCTCAACCACTGCGCCACCAGGGAAGCCCCCTTCAACATTTTTTACTTGGCTTCCTCCTGCAGGGAAAGATTCCTTTTTCCTCCCTATCTGTAAGTACTTAGGTATTTCAGTGTGGACTTAATGGATTTTATTTCAATGGGTTATAATCTTTTATCATTATCTAATTTGATGTTTAAATTGTCCCACATTTGGCCAGTGGGAACCTGCCCCTTCAGGCTGGTTCCTGTGTCCTTGTAATATATTCCCATCATTCTTTGGGCCTTCCTAACCTTCTGGCACAGGACGTTCCAAGCATACATTGTACTTTCCCTGCCCCAGTCCTGAAATCAGCTATTTCTCCAAGAGCCCAAGATTCTTTTAGTGGAGAATGGTTAGTGGTACCACTTGATGAAGAAAAGTTCTTAATTTTAATGCAGTCTAACTTATTTATCTCTTATTTTATACTATGACTAATTCATAACACACCAGATTATTCTTTTACTGAGCTGAATATAAATATAGCTTTACTATATGAATTTGTAACTTTTTATATTGCTTTATTAATATTCTGAAGTATTTTTCTGCAGGTAAAGAGCCTGCTATTTATACCCTTTAACAGAACAATTAGTGAGGAGAGGGGGAAATGCCCATCCATGTGTCTGTCATACAACATGCTAGGCATGATCAAAGTATAAACACAGCAGATTCTCAAGTCCCCCAAACATACAATTTTGAAACTGTAAAGGGGCTATGGACATCCAGGTTGATATATCCGGCAAGTACAGAACCTGGGCTCAGGGGAAAGATCATGACTAGAGATACGATTTTGGAAATTATCAGCATACAGATAATAGCCTTCACCACTAAAAGGAGAGTCCATTAAAAAAGGGAAAATGAAATAAAAAATAGAATACTAACACTTAAAAAATTATATGAGAAATTCACTAAGAATAAAGCAAATTATTAAATACAGAAAGAGAATCAGTAGAATACAGATCTATTTTAATAGTTTAATATTCCATTATGGCTTTATCATAATCTATATTATTTCATGATGTCTTCTTAGACTATAATAGAGCATATATAGTATTTGGTTTCTATTATGGATCATATTCTAATATTGTTCTAGAAAGCATACAAGAAAAAATTTTAAGAGGGAGTTAAGAGTCACAAAGGAGACAAATAACAATTATTCCCATTTTGGGGTGTAGGTTCAGACTTTATATAAGTCATACTATTAAAAGCAAGGTGTAGGACTTCCCTGGTGGCACGGTGGTTAAGAATCCGCCTGCCAATGAACCCCAGGGGACACGGGTTCAAGCCCTGGTCCGGGAAGATCCCACGTGCCACGGAACAACTAAGCCCATGTACCACAACTACTGAAGCCCACGTGCCTAGAGCCCACGTTCCGCAACGAGAAGCCACTGTCATGAAAAGCCTGCGCACCGCAACGAAGAGCAGCCCCTGCTCACTGCAACTAGAGAAAGCTCGTGCGCAGCAACGAAGACACAACACAGCCATAAATAAATAAATAAATACTTTTTATTTTTTAAAAAGGCAAGGTGTAACTTTAATTTGCTCAGTAACAACTCTTAGTTATGCAGATTGCTACACAAAGAGTAATTACCAACACTAGCCCTACAAAACTATCTCTAAAATGATCTTAATTGGTGGCTCTTTTCATCTGGTTTTATTCTAACAATGAAATTACTTTTCTTCAAATTAAGACAATTTACATGAAGTTCTAAAATCCTTCAGCTACTTTAAATGTACCAATCTAAATTTCAGTAACTACTTTAGCTCAAACTAAACATGCAATTGGGATTTTTTTTAACTTTGGTTCTTTTAAAATATTTATTTATTATTTATCTATCTATCTATCTATTTATTTATTTATTTATGGCTGCACTGGGTCTTCGTTGCTGTGCATTGGTTTTCTCTAGTTGTGGCGAGCAGGGGCTACTCTTCATTGCGGTGCACGGGCTTCTCATTGAAGTGGCTTCTCTTGTTGCGGAGCAGGGGCTCTAGGTGTGCAGGCTTCAGTAGTTGTGGCACATGGGCTCAGTAGTTGTGGCTCACAGGCTCTAGAGCGCAGGCTCAGTAGTTGTGGCGCATGGGCTTAGCTGCTCCACGGCATGTGGGACCTTCCTGGACCAGGGCTCAAACCCATGTCCCCTGAATTGGCAGGCAGATTTTTCTTTTTCCTTTAGAATTATTTTATTAAATCATAAACATACAACTGCTTCTTAACTCTACACACACACAAAGTTTTTCAAGGAATAACATTCTATCCTATTGCACTATGATCCTGGCTAATAGTGTTCCAAAACTTTGAGAAAAACTGTTAAAAATGTTTCACATGTTACAACTTACACATTTAACATTATCTAAGAAGGAATGCTCCTGTTGCAACAAAAAATAGAAATGAGGTTTTTCCTCTCCTGGTAACAAGGAAAATAAAGGGAAGAGTGAACAGGCTAGGGAAGCAGCATAAACTGGCCTGAAAGAGTTAATCAATCCTAGTTATCTTGTAACTGTTACTAGTCTGTATTATCTGTAACTAGATTTGTCCTTCACAAAGCAACCTCTAACACTCTGACTCTGTGTGAATTACATCCTGCACCTAACTGCAGGCGGATTCTTAACCACTGCACCACCAGGGAGGTCCCTGCAATTGGGATTGACATGTACACACTGCTGATAAAATGCCTTTCCATGAAAACAAACAAACAAACAAACAAACTAAACATGCAATACAATAAATATTGTTATTCTGTCGAGTTCCAATGGATTTTTTTAAAGGTAAAAACTGATGGATCTAGAAAACAATCTTTAAAAGTTAGCTTTGTGAACATAAACATGGATGGAAAAAGGAAAGTTAACATTACAGAATACAAAAAAAAAAAGAAGTATTATGTGCTGGGTACTCTGTTAGAGACTTTATATACCTTCTCATTTATCCTCTGAACAATCTTCTGGGTAAATGGGATGTCAAGGTTAAACAGTTTGCACAAGGTCACACAGTTGGTAGTAGTAGAGATCAAATTTGAACTCAAGCTAATATAATTCCCATAGTATTCTTACCAATATATCATAAAGCCACACCCTTTCTGTATTATACAAGAGAAGAAGTAAGTTAGTGAAACTGTTTTCATCGCAACTTAGAACACTTAAATTCAAGTGGCTTGTTGCTGACAACTCACACATAGCCATTTAAAAATGTGTTGTTCATGTATCTAACACAGTAGTAACAATCACAGAAACATGACAGTGAGAGGGTGTGAGATAGGTGGAGACAGCTGAGAAGAGGAGGAGTAAAGGGATGGAATACTTTACATGGAAACAAACTGTCCAACAACTTCTTGTAGAGAACAATACTCATTTGGTACTATATTTTAATTTAAAAACACACACAATCCCAAAACAGAAAACTCTATAAAGTCATAGCATTTTCAATAATTAAGAAAATAATCTCAAAACAGAGGAAATAAAGTCCTAGCTGTGGAAGAGTTCTGGATTATGGTAAGAGACCACCCTGCCTATGGCCATAGGATATAGTTTTAGTAGAGAGAAAGTACATGGGGTTATGGAGAAGGTTAATGTTGCTAAAGCAAGGGTGTACATGAAGACAAAGTGATAGTGGAACCTAGAGGGACAATATGACACAGGTACTTAAATTCTGAATGAAAAACTGTAGTATCCAGAAAGATGTTAGATGATAACAATGAGAAGAAATAAGGAAGGTTCAGTCAGAAGAAATGACTTTGCAGGAGAAATTAGAAGTAATAATCTGTTAGGTAGCCAAAGCAGACCTACCACCTCAAGTATTTTTTTAATTGAGATATAAGTAATTGACATATTATATTAGTTTCAGGTATATAACACAATGATTCGGTATTTGTATACGTTGCAAAATGATCACCACAATAAGTCTAGTTAACACCCAACACCATATACAGTTAATAATTTTTTTTCTTATATGGGAACTTTTAAGATCTACTCTCCCAGCAACTTTTAAATATGCAACACAGTATTAACTATAGTTGCCATGCTGTACATTACATCCCCATGAGTTGTTTATACCTGGAAGTTTGTACCTTTTGACACCTTTACCCATTTCCCCCACCCACCACCCCTTGCCTCTGGCAAACACCAACTGTTACCTGTTATGGGTAAGTTTGGTTTTGGGGTTTTGTTTCTGTTTCTAAGATTCCACGTATAAGTGAGATACGGTATTTGTTTTTCTCTGACTTATTTCATTTAGCAAAATGCCCTCAGGGTCTGTCCATAATGTTGCAAATGGCAAGACTTCCTTCTTTTTTTATGGCTAATATTCCATTGCATATAGAAATATATATACCACAATTTCTTCATCCATCCATCCATGGACACTTAGATTGCTTCCATGTCTTGACTACTGTAAATGCTACAATGGATGGGGATGCATATATCTTTTTGAGTTAGTTTTTTCATTTCTTTTGAGTAAATACACAGAAGTGGGATTGCTGGATCATACAGTAGTTCTGTTTTTAATTTATTAAGGAAACTCGATACTGTTTTCCATAGTGGCTGTAACAATTTACATTCCTACCAACAGTGCACAAGGGTCCCTTTTTCTCCATATCCTTGTGAACACTTGGTATCTCTTGTCTTTTTGCTAATAGTCATTCTAACAGGTGTAAGGTGATATCTCCTTATGGTTTTGATTTGCATTTCCCTAATGATTAGTGATGTTGAGCAAATTTTCATGTACCTGTTGGCTATCTGTACATCTTCTTTGGGAAAATGTCTATTTAGATTCTCTGCCCATTTTTCAATCAGACTGTTTTTATGCTATTGAGTTGTATGAGTTCTTTATATATTTTGGATATTAACTCCTTATTGGATACATAATTTGCAAATATTTTCTCCCGTTTTGTTTTCTCCCGTTTCTCCCATTTTGTTTTTTCTCTCCTTCATTTTGTTGATGGTTTCCTTTGCTGTGCAGAAGCTTTTTAGTAGTCCCACTTGTTTATTTTTGTTGTTGTTGCCTTTGCTTTTGGTGTCATATCCAAAAAAATCATGGCCAAGACTGATATCAAGGAGCTTATTGCCTATGTTTTCTTCTAGTAATTTTATGGTTTCAGGCTTTATGTTCAAGTCTTTAAACAATTTTGAGTTGATTTTTGTGTATGGTGTAAGATAGTGGTCCAGTTTTCCCAACACCATTTATTGAAGAGACTGTCCTTTCCCCCATTTTATATTCTTGGTTCCTCTGCCCTAAATTTATTGACCATGGATGCATAGGTTTATTTCTGGGCTCTCTATTCTGTTCCATTGATCTATTTGTCTGTTTTTATGCCAACACCGTACTGTTTTGATTACTACAGCTTTGTAAGGGTTTTTTTAAAATAATAGCTTTATTGAGATATAATTCATATACCATACAATTCAACCATCTAAAGTGTACAATTCAGTGGTTTTTAGTACATTGAGCTCTGCAGTCATTACCACAATTAAATTTAGAGCATTTTCATCACCCCAAAAAGAAAGTCCATATCCACTGGCAGTCACTCCCATTTCCCAGCTTCACCCCAGCCACAGACAACCACTAATCTAACCGTCTGTCTCTTCTACATATTTGCCTATTTTGGATATTACATATTAATGGAATCATACAATATGTGTTCTTTTGTAACTGGTTTCTTTTACTCAGCAGAATATTTTCAAGATTCATCCATGTTGAAGCAAAAATCAATACATTTCTTTTTACGGCCAAATAATGCTTCGTTATATGGATATACCACATTTTATTCATCGGTTAATGGACATTTGAACTGTTCCCATTTGGGGGGCTATTCTGGAACATTTGTGTACGTGTTTTTCATTTTATGTCTTATGAGTATATACTTAGGAATGGAATTACCAGGTCTTACGGCAACTCCGTGTTTAACATTTTGAGGAACTGTTTTCTAAAGCAGCTACAACCATTTACATTCCCACCAGCAATGTTATGAGGGTTCCAATTTCTCCACATCTTCAACAGTTACCTGGTCTTTTTGATTACAGCCATGCTAGCGGGGTGTTAAGTGGTATCTCACTGTGGTTTTGATTTGTATTTCCCTAATGACTAATGATGTTGCGCATCTTTTCATGTGTTTACTGGACATTTGTTTGTCTTCTCTGGAGAAATGTCTATTCAAATCCTTTACCAATTTTTTAGTTGGGCTGTCTTTATTGTTTAGTTTTAAGAATTTGTTATATATTCTGGGTAGAAGTATCTTATCAGATCTACGATTTTGGTTATGGTAAACTTGGTACAGAAAATATTTGTGCTAATGAGGCTGACAACACGGTGTGACAGCTATGTATTGGTGAGGGAAGAGGTACAGTATAACATCAGAAGCCAGATATAATTCTCACTGCCAATGTTCCCATCAAAAATCTGCCACTTTTGTTCAGAGTACCAAATAAAATATTGATGAGGCTGTTTTTAGTACTATAAGGCCTATCCTCTGGTGATATAAAGTAAGCTAGCCAGCTAATAAAAACTCAGCTGCCTGAATAAGGAATTTGGTCTTTTTTGTGGTATGCAAAAAACATGAAAAACACAATGAGATCTAAGAAAGAACTTGCTATGAGACTTGCAAGAAAGTTTTTCCACTCTAATAAAGAGAATTTGAGGAAGTGTTCCCTGCTCTTCTTCAGCCAGATGGTAGTGTCAAATTATGACAGCCCTCTCCTGACATGCAGAGCTCTAAAATACACTGGACTTATGTCTCTGATGAAACTGATGAACTGCTAAACTACCCTGTAACTGTCTGGCTCTGGGCTTCTTATTCTGTGAAATAATACATTCCTTATTATTTAGGCCACTTTTAGATGGGAGGATACTGTTACTTGTAATCCAAAACATTCTGATACATTTTCTACTTTGTCAATAAGCACATTACTGGACAGAGCTATACAGAAATTAGAATGAAGTGATTATGAAAGCTAGATCTGCCTAGAACACTACATACTAGTTTTCAGTAGTTTGATTTTTAAAAATGTAAACAGTATTTTGCACTTTATCAAACATCTTAGGTACTAACTTACCCAATACTCACCAGAACTCTAAATCAGGCAGTCTTGTGGCTATTTTACAGATATATATATATATAATCCTCCAGTATAGGTCTTCCAATTCTATATCCCATGTGTGTTCTACCACATCATAGTATGTCTCATAGTATCAAATATAATGCATTAAAAGCAATATAATCGATAAACCATAAAATGGAAAAGAATATGAAAATAGTATGTCTATATGAGTAGTATAACTGAGTCACTTTGTTGTGCAGCAGAGAGTGGCACAACACTGTAAATCAACTGCACTTCAAAAAAAAGCACCATAATCCACAACAAAGTGATTGCAGTATTCTTTCAGCACTTAAGTAACTGCCTGACATTATACAACTCTATGAGATGAGTAATGTGACTAAAATGAATAATAAAATGTCCAAAGAGCTGCTACATGTTAAGTTTAAACTGGTCAAGCAGAGTGATCAGAAGAAATCTAGCACCTTCTAATAGCTCTACTGAAGCACTTACATTGTATTAAAATTTTTCCCTCTACATGCCTGACTCAATCTATGCTGTGAAGTCTTTGGGGCTATTTATTTTTTCCTGACATCTCTGCACCTAACACTATGTTTGATATATGTAGTATGTTTGCTAAATTAAGAAATCAAAGATTTAGAGTCTCAGTCCCCCTTTACCAGCTGTTCTAGAATACATCTAGAAAATGTTAAGATAAATCACTTTAAGTGAACAAAATTAAACATTCTTTATAAATTTTGAGTGTTATTTATGAAAAAGTTTGCTTACCATTTAACAAATGAAAGTAACACTCTCACATATAACTGACACTTTACTCAGATATGTAAAAAGAATCTTAAAGCATAAAAGAGTCCTATAACTTTTAGAATCAACAGCAATTTCCTTTTTGGTAACTTTCCCATTGTGCCTAACACACCTGTGCTTTCTGTTTATTCACAGGACTTTCAAAGACCTCCCTATCCCTAGACGACAGATATAACTAATTCAGTTGCACCTCAGCTTCCCAAGCCACCAGGACAAGTGCCTACCTACCCATCCTGCATTAACATTTACATTCCATGAGAGATACTACACAGGGAACTGGCTTTACCAAGATGAATAAAAATGCATGCTCTGCCCATGGCTTGGTAGAGGAGGCAATGAAACACAATGAAATATGGGGTGTACTATAACGACAGTTACTTACAAATGGCCACTGATTGCCTGGAGGAGCTGGGAAATGCAACTGGGACAGGATCTTGATGTTTGCCAGACAGAGAAAGCAAGCGGAAGGACATTCAGGTGGGGAAAAAAAAGTACATACAAAGGCACCAATAAGTGAAAAATGATGAGGCATTTGAGAACCAAGTAGTTTGACTTGGTTATAGCATAAGCCTGGCTAGAAATAAGGATCAGAACATGAGTGCCATGAAAAGGAGTTTAAATGTTTAATTCTGAAGATATGTCACTGACTTTTAAATCAGGTAGTGACACTAGATTTCCTTTTCAGAAGAAAAATGAGTGGCAGTATGGAAGACAGAATGAAGAAGAACTTGGAGGTAAAAAGAGCAAAGCCTCAAGTAGGCTACAGAAATAGTCCAGGTGAGAAATAAATGAAACTGCAATGAGGCCAGTGGCAGCGGGGATAAAGAAGAATTTGATTCAAGAGATATTTGGGGATCTAAATGACAGGACACATTTACCATAACATGATACTTATGTTCCTGAAAAATCTCCATGTTCTTAAAACTACACATTAAAACAAACAGTCGCACATTAAAAATAACATGGCTTAAGGAAAAGAGTTGGAAGCAAGACACTCAAAACCTGTGCAACTCTGTAACCAGAGTATTAACAAAACCAACAAGAATCCTAATAAGCATATTAACATAGTTAAAGATGTGCTAAGTAACTAATAAGCCTGGCACTTTCTAAAGGCACAGCTCAAACAAAGTACAGCTGTCCCTCAGTATTCACAGGAATTGCTTCCAGGACCTGCCACAGACACCAAAGTCCGCAGATGCTCCAGCCCCATAGTCAGCCCTCAGTATCCGCAGTTCGCATCTGCAGGTTCAACCAACCCCCACGCTCACAGTACTGTAGTTATTGAAAACAATTTGCGTGTTAAGTAAGTAGACACACATAGTTCAAACCCACGTTGTTTGAGGATTAAATGTAATAGAAAAAAGTGTAAAGGGTATTTGAAGCTAAGTTACAGAAACGAAGAAAAAATGCACAAACATCTGGGGGAAATGTGCAATAAATTCTTTCAACACAGATAAATGGCCAAAATCAGTCAAGAGGAAGAATGTGGTATATGGATAGAGTATACAGAACTCTATTCTTCAGTAGCTTGCTGCTTTCAGCTGTGTTAGTGTATTTTAGATTCAGCTGCCACTGCTTACGGCAGGAAACATTAATATGCTGGGAACGTTGTTAAGTATGTTTTCCTCTTTATGGACAGTATGTGAGCCAGACTGGAATGCCTCAAAAGTCCCTCAAGTGAGTGACTAAGCCTCCCACCGCCAAACCAGGTCAGGAGGTGTTCTGTGTCATACTTTTAGTACAGACTGTAACTGATGATTGCTTTAGGTAGTGGCGAAGGGGAGTAAAACGTATACACCAGGTTTCCAGATAGGAGTAAATGGACAGATACTGTTTCCATTAAGAAAAATTAGGGAATAATGAAGCATGAATATGAAGATAATATAATGCATGTGGTTTTTGTTACGTTGAGTCTGAGGCGTCTTACAGACATCCTTATTTAGATAAATATCAAGTAAGCAGTTAGAACTCTGGACTAGAGAAGAAGAGAATGATGTGGGCTGAAAATATGAATCATCAGTACCTAGGAGATGATGAAACTTTGAGAATAAACAAAGAATTCATGCATTTACTCAATTCACTCATTCAATAAATATTTATATAATACATACGAGCCTACACTGGCAGTTAGGGGTGTATGGAAGAACAAGACAGCCATGATGCCCACTCCCACAGAACTCACATTATATCATGGGGAGACAGAAAACAGCCAAACACCTATAGGGCTAATTAATCATGTGCTACAAAGACATAAAGTTACTAAAAGAGTATAACACAGGAACATGGCCTGACCTGGCATGGGGGTGGGAGGCTCAGTCACTTACCTGAAGGACTTTTGAGGCATTCCAAACATAGTCCATGCAAAAGGTTCTGAGAGTAGAATAAACAGATGGAAGAACAAACATAGCATAAAATACTGAATAATTGTAAGGTTTAAGAGGCTATAGTATAGAGAGAAAGCAGAACATGGTGGAAGAAGCTGAAGTAAACAGCAAGTAGAACGAATGAAGTCTACAGGCTATGCTAAGGGTTTAGTCTCTACAATGTATGAGATTTTAAATGGGAAAGTGATACAATCATATTTAAGAGGGCCCTGGACCAAAGCCAGATGAGAGGCAAGCAACGAAGATCAAAAGTGGTCAGAGAGGTAGAGGAACCACTAGCAGAAAACGTTACAAAAGCCAGAAGAGGAGAGAATTTGAAGAGTTCCCTACAAGGCCCGACGTAACCAGGAAGTCAAGCAAGAAGAACGAAGAACCAAATACATTTAGTGAGTGATTTCCAGACACCCTCTACTGTCACCACTATCTCAGGTGCTGTGATTCCCATTTTACACATGTACTAAACAAGGTCTAGAGAGTTTATAGCATTTGTTCAAGGTCACTTAGCTAGAAAATGGCAGAACCAGAATCTAAAGTCAAATCTTCCCAACTCCCAACCTCATGCTGATAATTAGAAGAGGACTGCCAACATAGTAAGTTTCAGTGAAATGCAGATGCGTAATCATTCTGGACCAGCGCTGTCTAACAGACATTAATGCAATGCTGGAAATCTTCTATATCTGCGCTAATGCAGTAACTACTAGCCACAAGCAGCTACTGAGCACTTGAAACGTAGATATTGTGAAGAACTGAATTCACAATTTTATTTCATTTTAATTCATTTAAATTAAAGTTTAAATAGCCACATGTAGCTAGCAGCTACTGAACTGGACATCACAGATCTAGACTGTAGCAGACTGAAAAACAAGAAAATAAGCAAATACAGATGAGTCAAAAGTATCACGGTAAAGAAAGAATGACAGCTAGACAGGAAGGCAGAGCTGAAGTATACCTGTTCATTCATAAATTCACTATTTGAGAAAGATTACTATGAGCTAGTTTATAATTCATGAAATTCTATTTACTAAGAAAACAGTTGCAACATGAGCACACATAAAATCACAGATTTCCCTTATTTACCTATTAGCACTTGTTTTTCCTGACATTCTAATTTTCATTAAAGATTACCTTATAAGCAAATAATTAAAGATTGCCTTACAAGCTGGCATGCAATAAGCTGGATGCCAACTTACTGCATGCCTATAATAGGAGGTTGCTTGTGGCACTGCACTCAGGAGCATATGAAAGAAAACCATCCCTGACACTAGATAAAGTACAAATAAATAAAAGTGCTAACAGACAGCTCTAACAATGCCAATGGTAAAGGTTTGACTCTTTTTGTAGGTGCCTGTGCTTCACACTCTCATCCCTAGGTTTTAAACTGCATACTTAATTCTTTTTTTTAATTAATAAATGTATGTATGTATGTATGTTTGGCTGCATTGGGCCTTCACTGTTGCACGCAGGCTTTCTCTAGCTACGGCGAGCGGGGGCTACTCTTCATTGCGGTGCGCGGGCTTCTCATTGCGGTGGCTTCTCTTGTTGCGGAGCACAGGCTCTAGGTGCGCGGGCTCTAGGCGCACGGGCTTCAGTAGTTGTGGCATGCAGGCTCAGTAGTTGTGGCTTGTGGGCTCTAGAGCACAGGCTCAGTAGTTGTAGCGCACGGGCTTAGCTGCTCCGTGGCATGTGGGATCTTCCCGGACCAGGGCTTGAACCTGCGTCCCCTGCATTGGCAGGCGGATTCTTAACCACTGTGTCACCAGGGAAGTCCTGCATACCTAATTCTAACATACAAGTAAAAATGACCTCTCTGTATTGTTCACAAAAGTCCAGAGAGACCTGGCTAGAGCACAGATGAATTTAATAATGCTCCCAGAACACAAGTCAAAGTGCTATCTCACAGAAATGTTTTCTGGGATAGCAATGGGGCTACCATGTGGCCCTCCTGATGATACTGGTAAGAAAGGGCTTTAACTAACAAAACAACACTCTGAGAAACTAATCTATAAGAACCTATGACTTGCTGAATTACCTGTGCTAAACTTTAAAGGATTTCCTATAGAAATCTTCAAATGTTTTAAATATTTTTATAGTACAAGACTATAAAAACCAAAGACAAACCCAGAAACATTAATTAGTCACATTTCATTTCAAAATTTCATTCCTGCACCAGATCTATACATTAGCTATAATTACTGTCAACCCATGACCACAAAGTGGATATGGGAGTCCAAGGAAAAATCAGGAAAGGGAGAAAGTGAATATGGACTGTTGAATAAAAAATTTATTTGGAAGGGCAAAAGTGAGGAAGAAATTTTAATCTGGCAAGCTTGAAATAAAATAGATGCTTTCTCCACTACACTTCAGAGATCATTTTCTCTTTTTAATTTAAAAATTTGTTATCTATGTTGTTAATAAGGTGCTAAGTGGAAAAATAAGTACAACAAATGTTCTAGTAAAACAGTATTTTCCCTAGAGTAATTTCATAAAAATATTGACATAGTTCAGACCCTAGCTGAAGTACCAACCTCAACCATTATGAAATTGCTAACTAATTTAAAAAATTATGCTGAGTTGTTTTTGACTCAATGTTTACATTTCAAACATGGTTGAAAACCTTGGAATAAAACTGCCTGTAATTTGTAAACTAGAGCATGAC
This sequence comes from Mesoplodon densirostris, assembly GCF_025265405.1. Taxonomy (NCBI): domain Eukaryota; kingdom Metazoa; phylum Chordata; class Mammalia; order Artiodactyla; family Ziphiidae; genus Mesoplodon; species Mesoplodon densirostris. The sequence continues at coordinate 58,131,826 of NC_082674.1, forward strand.
ATCATTAAAAATCTCTTTAAGTCTGACCTTTGTAATCTTACTTAATAAAAGCTAAATTATAAAAAATTAATAAATCCACATACTGGCATAGCTTAAAAAAAAAGGATGGGGGGAACACACCAAAAAAAACTTCTTGGAAGAATATACAAGAAACTTAACAATGATCAACACAAGGAGAATGGATGGCCAGGAAAGACTTTCCATTGTATACCTTTCAGTGTGGTATTATTTTTATTATTTTTTTTTTTTGCGGTACGCGGGCCTCTCACTGTTGTGGCCTCTCCCGTTGCAGAGCACAGGCTCTGGACGCGCAGGCTCAGCGGCCATGGCTCACGGGCCCAGCCGCTCCGCGGCATGCGGGATCCTCCCGGACTGGGGCACGAACCCGTGTCCCCTGCATCGGCAGGTGGACTCTCAACCACTGCGCCACCAGGGAAGCCCCAGTGTGGTATTATTTTTTAAGCAAATGTATTGTGTGTTTAGAACTTTAAAAAAGTTTTAAGAGTATTAATCTTCAACTAGATGTTCCCCTTACCATAAAACCTGAACTCAGAAAACAGTTCCTTTTAGAACTATGTAATTTGATCAGAAATTACTAACGCAAAGACTGACAAAGTATTAAGCTCTTTTCTTGTTAAAACTCCTGTTTCCTAGATTAATTTCCTAAGTCCTGGGTCCACCTACTATTGAATAAGGTTTACTTAATACCCTGTTAACCGCCTATCAAATCTTTCAAAATCTATATTATAATCGTTTTCCACACTACTCACCCTCAGCCTCACCTCATTCACCTCAGCCTCAGTCTCAACTTCAGCAGATGATCTTGCCTCAAACTACCCCCAGTTGCTGAGGTGATTTTAGGTCACCTAGTTTGAACTCCATTATTAAAACATACCTGTCGTCATGGCCTACTCTCCTCACCTTGTTTTTTCCCCTCTTTTTTGATGTCCCTCCTTTCCTTTTACCCATCTTCTTTCTACCACTTCTAAGGCTCATTCCACTAATCATCCTCTTCCTCACAGATCCCTCTCCCTGCTTCTCTTCTAACTCTAAAGAATACTGACATTGGGACTTTCCTGGTGGCTCAGTGGTTAAGAATCCGCCTGCCAATGCAGGGGACACAGGTTTGAGCCCTGGTCCAGGAAGATCCCACATGCCACGGAGCAACAAAGTCCGTGTGCCACAAATACCGAGCCTGCGCTCTAGAGCCCGCGAGCCACAACTACTGAGCTTGCGTACCACAGCTACTGAAGCCCATGTGCCTAGAGCCCGTGCTCTGCAACAAGAGAAGCCACCGCAATGAGAAGCCCGTGCACCGCATTGAAGAGTAGCCCCCCTCGCCGCAACTAGAGAAAGCCCGTGCGCTGCAACGAAGACCCAACGCGGACAAAAAATAAAAATAAAACTACTGACATCGGGCTTCCCTGGTGGCGCAGTGGTTGAGAGTCTGCCTGCTGATGCAGGGGACACGGGTTCGTGGCCCGGTCCGGGAAGATCCCACATGCCGCGGAGCGGCTGGGCCCGTGAGCCATGGCCGCTGAGCCTGCGCGTCCGGAGCCTGTGCTCCGCAACGGGAGACGGCACAGCAGTGAGAGGCCCGCGTACCGCAAAAAAAAAAAGAAAAAAAAAAAAACCTGACATCTCCTATCCTGCAAAGAATTTACCTCAACTGTAAACCACTAGAGTTAACTTTTCTTTGTCCATTTTTCCATAAATGTCTCAAAACTGACACTCACTGCCTCCACTGTCTCATCAGCACTTACTCCTTTATTCTACTTATTTGTCCATATATTCCTTCTTCAAACGCTACTTAATTACCTATCATATATCAAGTATTTGGAATATAACAATGAAAAGACAAAGACAAGGCCTCTGCATTCTCAGTTTACATTTCTTTGCAATTTTATTTTCATTACCTAGGGCTTAATTGAAGTTGCTGTCTCAGAGATTCTGACCTCTATAATAGTTTTTATCTCCTTCTCTCCCATGTTAATGGATGAGAAAAATCTCTCCTCTTGTCTAAGGAGACTCATATACCCTCCTACCTCCCTGGGGCCCTCAAACTATTAAGAATTCCATCTTTTCTCTTTGAGTCTTCAACTGCTCCCTCCTTCCTGGCTTGTTCCCTTAACCCCCAAAATAAATTCTTCCTCAAACCTAAATTTTCTAACTTTCATCATCTCTCCTTAAGTCAAAGCATTAAAGAACAGTCTATACTCAATCTCTGGCTACCCATTTATTACTCAATTCACAGGATCCTGGCTTTCCTTGCTACCAGTACAAAATGGTGTTTTTCTGTACTATTGCCAAAGTCACCAGAACTCTTCTGATCCCTCCAAAAGACACTTTTTTTTTTTTTAAGGGAACCCTAGTACACTGTTAGTGGGAATGTAAATTGGTACAGTCACTATTTATTTATTTATTTATTTATTTATTTGGCGGCATTGGGTCTTTGTTGCTGCACATGGGCTTTCTCTAGTTGCAGAGAGCGGGGGCTACTCTTCGTTGCGGTGTGTGGGCTTCTCGCTGCCGTGTCTTCTCTTGATGCGGAGCACCGGCTCTAGATGTGCGGGCTCTGTAGTTGTGGCGCACGGGCTTAGTTGCTCCGTGGCATGTGGGATCTTCCTGGACCAGGGCTCGAATCCGTGTCCCCTGCATTGGCAGGCAGATTCTTAACCACTGTGCCACCAGGGAAGTCCCCAAAAGACACTTTTCAGTTCTTCTCTTTCCTGATCTCTGCAAAATCTAGACACTGCTGACTCCTTCAAATATGCCATCACTCAGCTAATTTTCCAACTACCTTTTTATTCTCAGACAACACTGACAGGTTCCTCATCTCCTACCTGCCTCTTAAATGCAGTGTTCTTTAGGGTTTGTCCTCTTCTCTTATCGCTTTATATTCTTTCTCTATGGGATTTCATTCAGCTTCATGGCTTCAATTACTACCTAGAACAAATACACACAACACTCAAATCTTTAAGATAAGCCCAGATTTCTCTTCCAGATCCAGATATAGCCAATTACGTGTTGGTCATATCCACCTAGGTGTCCCATAACTACTTTATTTATTTATTTTATATCAACTTTTTTATTTTTATTTTTGGCTGCGTTGGGTCTCCGTTGGTGCACGCGGGCTTTCTCCAGCTGCGGCGAGCGGGGACCACTCCTGCTGCGGAGCACGGGCTCCAGGCGCGCAGGCCTCAGCAGTCGTGGCACACGGGCCTAGCTGCTCCACCGCACGTAGGACCCTCCCGGACCAGGGCCCGAACCCGTGTCCTCCGCATTGGCAGGCGGACTCCCAATCACTGCGCAACCAGGGAAGTCCCCCCATGACTACTTTAAATTCACCATGTCCAAGGTAGAAATCATCACCACCCCTAAATCTACTTCTCCTGTATCTCCTAGACAGAGAATGTGCATTTCTAACAAGTTTCCAGATGATGCTGATGCTGCTAGTTCAGGATCCATATTCTGAGAATCACTGCTCAAACATATGCTGCCTCTTCCTACCTCCAGGCTGTCAGGTTCCTTCTGCTATCTCCTAGACCATGATATCTATGCAGCAGGCACTGTTAATATTTCACAACACTCTATCTTATTGAACTTAGACTCTTGCAACAGAGCATTCTAAGCATTAATTACCAAATGATAAGAGAAGACTAGAGATGAAACAACAGTCAACCCAGAAAGCTGGATGTTTCTTGAGGGTGGAATAGCATTCTAGTGTATCCCTCGAATCAAATCTTACCCAAGTACATAGGCTCTTGAAAAATATTTGCTGAGTGGATGGCAGTATTATCTATCCAGTCACCCAAGCCAGAAGCCACAGCAAGATTCACCCCTTCCTTCCCCATAATCCAAGTCACCAAGTCCTATCTTCTGCCTCCTAAATGTGCCTCATACATGGTCCCTCCTCTCCATCTGCACTGTTATTACGTTCTTTCAGGTCCTTATTATCTCACTTTACAGTAATAATTTTTTAATTGGTCCCCATGTCTACATTCAGCTATCCTATTTTATCCACATGACCATAAGACTGATCTCTCTAAAACAGTACATGAGATGATGTCATTCTCCTGCTTAAAAACAATAACTTCCCACAGGCTTTAAGGAAAAAAATATTAATTCCTTCATGTGATATGCAAACCCTTCTAGGATCCCGCATCAATCTACCTGACCACCCTCTCTCTCCATTCCACCCTACCCCCCTACCCTCCAGCCATGCTTAACTGGCTTATATATTCATGCCTCAGTGGCTTTAAACATAAAGCTTTCTACCTAGAGTGTCTTTCCCACTGGCTAAATATTCATCCTTTTAAGCCTCAGCTCAGGCACCATCTCTTCCATGAAGCTTTCTTTGAGTGACATTCATTCATCTCTCCATCCAATCCCCACCTCAGTTTGGATTACACCTCTCCCCTGCCATGTGCTCTTACAACACCCCATGTTTAGTTTGTTAATAGCACATATCACACTGCATAATAATTGTCTTGTTCACCTAGTTGATTAAGTTTCTTGGAAACTATAATTATGTCTTCTGTTTGTATAGTCAATGCTAGGTATATTAACAGACACTCAACTAAAATTTAAATAAATACATTCCATGCTATTCTCTAAACAGTGGCTCTCAAAATTTAGCACAGATCAGAACTACCCAGAGGTATATAAATCTAGACTGCTTGGCCCCAGCCCCGGAGTTATAGACTCAGCTGGTTCAGGGTGGGCCCTAACAGGTTCCCAGATGATGCTGATGCTGTCCAGGAATCACATTTTGAGTGTCAGTGCTCCAAATCTATGTTGTCTCTTCCTAGCTCCAGGATTTAGAGTCTTTTCCTAGCTACCTCCGACTCTGCCTACTGCAATGCTAATCTTTTTAGACCCAGCTCAATTGTCATCTCCTTCATAAAACTTCCCCTAATCCCAAAACAAACTGATTTTGCTCTTTCCTCAATTTCTGTCCAGCTTTGTGTATATTATTCATATGGTAACATGCTAACTTTCTTTCACACCCATTGGCAGTTGTCTCATGTTCTCTACTTAAATGAAGGGAGGAAACCTGCCTTCATCATTTTGATATCCTCCACAACCTGGCACAGTAACCAGTGAAATGCAGATGAAACCTACAAGTATCTGTTCATCTGAACGAATCCCTGCAGACTGCCCCGACTCTGGGCCCACGGTCTGTCTGACTCGCTTAATCCTCCTGGCCCAAGCTGACTTCTTACACTGCCTTGTACTTTTGCTTGCCTTACAACCTACGACAGATGCCTGAGCCTCCCACACTTGTCTGTCCCTCTCTCATTGCTGACTGACCCTTAGTCAGCTTCTTTACCTTGTACTCTGAACCCTTTTATTTTCTTAACCACTATGGGACATAGTAAATGGAGAAATTTTCTCTTTATGATTGACCTGAATTTTAATTCTGCTGGCCATAAGACAGGTTGCTTGGTTTTTTCTGAAGTAGCCTTTCTTGGTCAGAGAATCCAAACTAAAATATGCTGGGTACAACTCCAAGTGCAGTTATTGTAGACAGCAATAAATGTGTTTTAGGTTCTATTTACAGATGGTGGAGATAACTGTAATACAAAGTTTAAAAACACAAAAAAGGTCACTTATGAAATGTAAGGTTGGCCTAAGAAACAAAACTTAAAAGAATAGCTAATTATTTATGCACTATGTTCATATATGCATCCAAAACAAAATTTGTATTACCTATTCCAACGAAAAAGAGATACCAAAAAACCTGGTCATATTTCTGAGTTACACTAATGACACAGTAAAAACTACATCTGTTACATAAAAAGTTAACTGTTTCTAAAAATGCCCCTACAAAATTTACTCCTTCAAAAATTACTGAGAGACTGTTTTCAATCACACCCATCTAAACATTCTACTTGATTATTTTATTCTTATTTTACCTCTGTGTGTCAGTAACACTGAAGTACTCTATCTAAAACTACACATACCTACCTAGAGAAAATATTGTGATGATATATTTATTTCAATAAATAAACATCCATTTATTTATTTAATCATAGACAACTGACCATTAATGGTTCAAGAAAAATTCTTCGGAGCTCAGTACTCACATTTTTATATGCATATGCATAATTTTCAGCCCACCTGCTCAACAGTTTAATAAGACCCAAATAGAGATGAAGGGATATAACAGGAAAAAAAGAAGTAGGCTACTTTTAAGGTAGCAAGTAAAATTAATACCTGTCAAAAAAGATTCCTGATAGGCTCAATTCAATCTCTAAGCCTTTTTACTTTCCCCTTACTTGAATTAATCACTGATATTCAGAAATTAAAATCTGTTGACAAAAATGTATGTCCATAATACTCAGTAAAAGTTATAAAGATTTTCCAAAGGGAATGAAAGTTTTCAGAACTGTATGCCCAATTAACAAGATAAATGAACCAGATCACTCCAAAGTCCAATTTATTTGAATTAATCAATATTCCATATGGCAGAGTTGAGCTACAGTCCTGACACTTTCGAACCAGTGCTATATTCAGCAGACCAACATAATCCTAAAAGTTGAGGGGCCACTGTCACAGCAAATTATGTCCTGAAATGTTATTGAGAGGACTGCAGGAAAAAAAGCCAAGAGTGAATCAGAAAATAAATACTAAAAAGGAAACTGTAAAGAAGAGAGAAATAATGACCTGGAAGAAAAAAATCTCATACGGTGATTTTAAAAGTATTTTTGAAAAATAAGGAAACACTGAGTATCAGGAAGATAAATTTAAGACCTAAAAGAGAATTTTCAAAATTCAGCCTATTGTTCAAGAAAAAAAAGACTATTTGGAAAGCAGATCATTCTGCTATACACTGCATAAACAACAAGACTAGGTCACTGTTCCTCAAAACGTATCATTTATAAATAGAGGTAAAAACACTGGACAAAGATCTTCAAGATCTGCACCTTCAGGTAAAATACATGTATAAAGAAGTTGTATTAAAGCACTAAAGTTCAATTCATAACTCCAAAAGATTATGCAAAAAAAAAAAAAAAAAAGGCTGCAGTATGAATGGCTCCGCTCTAACTTGTTTTCTGTAAGTCTCGAAAAGCCTAAGTTTTGACTCTGAAGGCCAAAATCGTCTCTGAGCTGCCTCCAAAGTTGGCAGGGTAAAACTTCCTCTACATATCAAAACCACTAATCATTTATTAAGTCTGCTCCTAATCTGAATTTTAAGGACACTAATAGGTGCACTTAATCATTTGTCCTGTTTTAAATAAAAGCTGACTTACTTGACTAATGTCACTTTCTTCCCCCGCAATCACACAAATTGATCCCAAGTTGCAGTCCACAGAATTTCTCTCTTCACTCACCCACCGCTCTATTTTGAAATGCTTAAATTCTACATACAAGGTGAAATAAATGCAATTACAAGGTGCAAGACATTACGCCAAGCAATCCGTCGAAAAATCTTCGGACAACTGTTTAAAGACTTATAGAAAAAGCCTAACGACCAAATCACCTGTTCGGATATCTGATACAGATGAAAAAGCACTGCAAACTTTTTCTACTATGCATGCAATTCTTGATTACAAAGAGGAAACTGCACCGGCTAGCCGGAGCGAGAAAACCGGTAGGGTAACAGGCTAAAAGGGCGTCGTTGATTTCTTGGCTACAGTGACAGAGGCGGGAGACACACCCCTAGCGTCGGTCGGAAACACTACAGCAATGAATTCTACCTAGGGATTAATGTGAGGCTAAGGAAAGACAAATTTAAATCGCCATGATTCAAAAACAACCAGCACAAGAGAGACTTACGAAGGTAACAAAGAAAACGAAAAACCCTTGGCAGTAAGTAAGCACTAAAAAACAAGTATCTCCGTTTATCACAAACCAAGTTTAGACTTGTTTTCATGAATCTACACCTTAGACCTCTCCGGTTCGCCACTGCAGAGTAAAGCAGCAGCGAAAAACAACCAAAAAACAAAAAACCTCGTACGTTTGCAAACAGCAGTGAAATAAACACGAACTGGAGAGGGGGAAGTAAGGCAGGATTGCTTCCAAGGCTCGCTGCTTGAAAACAGAGTATGAGTGGGAGAAAGAGCAGCCCTGGAGAGAAAGTGGGTCTTATATAAAGGGCCATTTGCCACACATGATTTCCATAGGATTCCGGAATCTCCCCGAACTTGAGAGAGTGAGTCTGGGGGTGAGGGGGGGGCTCCACGTGGAAGAGGGTCCGGGGAAAGGGAAGGCAGGCCGATCTGAGGACTGTCCGGAGCGGACGGCCCAGGCAGCAGGGGGTCGAGGCAGGGGCGGAATCCCGGGGGCGCGGGGGGCGGTGGTGCGGAGGGGCGCCCCGCGGAGGCCTGGGGGCGGGCGGCGGGGCCCCGCCGTGCTGTCAATAGGCCGCCCGCCGCCCCCGGGCCGCTGGGGCTCTCTCGGGTCTCTCGAATTTTCCACCGGGGGAAGCCGCCCCGGGGCGTCCGGACTCGCCCCCGCCCCTGGAAGCGGCGGGCGGGGAGCGATGGTGCGTGGGGAAGCCAAAGGCTCACCATTTTGCTGGGCGGTCGGCGGCTCGCTCGCGCGGAGGAGTGTCGGCGCTCAGACTGGCTCCCGCAGGAAGCTGCGGCGGCGGCGGCCCAACTACGGTCGGCTGGGGCGGCTGCGGCCCTCGGGACGCCCGCGGGGGAGGGGGTGCGGGCTGGGGGAGGGGAGGCGGCGCAGCGGGGACCGCGCCGGCCGGGTGACTGGGCACGCGGGATCGGGCAGGGAGAAGAGAAATTAAGGTCGAGATTCAGAGAAGGAGAGCGCGGGAGGAGAGACGGCGAGAAGGGGGAGAGACAGAAACGGGGGGGAAAGGGGGCCAGGAGGCTCGGGGGCTGCAGCCTCGCGCTCGTGCTCGCGCCCGCGCAGGAGCCGTAACGGACTCACTGCAGTGGCTCGCGCTGACCCGCAACCTCAAGGCACGAAAAAGGGGGAGGGCGGAACAGGGAGGGGAAAGCGGAGCGCAGCGGCGCGCTGGGCGGAGGGCGGGGGCGCGCGCGGAGCCGGCAGCGGAGGCGGGGCTTCTGCGAGCGCCGCACATCCGGGAACCCGCGCGCCGGCTCGGCGGCGGCCGCCGTGGCGGCGCTCTGGCGAGCTCTGGTTGGGGAGCTCGGAGCGCGCCGACCACGTTCGCCCCTCCGCCGGTCGCCCCCTGCGTGCGGGGCGGGGGGAGCGCGGGGGCGGGGGCGCGGACGCTGGTGACGTCGTGTGGCGGAGCCCTTCCTGTCATGTGGCTGCAGGCGGGCGGGGTGGGAGGGTGAAGGGGGGAGAGGCAGGGCCGGGAGGAGAAGGAGGAAATACGAGGGTGCCCCGGGAGGGAGGAAATGCGAGGGGTGCGCGAGCACTGGGCGAAGGGAGCCCTGGACCCTGGAGTGGGAGCCTCGTCGGGGAGGAGGAGCAGATGAGCGGCCTTAAGGTCGGAACCACCCAGGATCCTCACAAAAAAAAAAAAAAAAAAAAAAAAAAAGACAATCCCGGCCCTGGGACTAGAGGGAATCAGTTTGCACTCGAAGACAGGTATCTTTGCACCAGTGTGATGGCTTGGACCCCCTACAGAATGCATGTCGCATCTAGATAGTTGTCACCCCGGCGCAGCACCCGCAGTCCCACACTCCACTATGGGTTGGCAGTCAGGAGCCGGGTTGGAAAGACAGGAGAAGAGCCAGAGTTGGCCGCAGCTTGAGGCGCGGGGAGTCACAGGACAACCGTGTAGACGGGCTGCTTCCCACTGCCGCAAAGCCCTTGTCACCCAGCTCTGGATTTTCCTGAAACCCTCCAGGCTACCTTTTGACGCGGGGAGGCAGTGTTTGTTTTGGAAAAACGCTATAAAACAGATTGACCGCTTGTCCCTTTAGTCGTGCTGTATCCACTGTGGTGGCGATTACCATTCCCGGAAAATTCAGACAGCGGTGGGAAATGGAGTCCAGAAAAGCATAAGGAGGAAAGTTATGAAAAAGCTGCCAGGAGAGGTGTGATAAAGATAATGAAGAAAACATTTTGCAACAGTTTTAACCACTTAACTCCTTTTCAAGTCTGGATAATCTCGTGCGTGTGTGTGTGTGAGTGAAAGAGAGCAAGAGATGTTTACTGAGTGGTCAGAAACTCCTTATCGAAAAATCCTTTTGAGTAGTTTTATAAAAAGCTATAGTGTTTTTAAAGGCAGTCTGTTAAAGCTCCTTACGTGAGTTTTATTCTTAGGCGCTGTGATAAGCACTCATCTTTTGTAACAGAAGCCCAGTGATGTGCGCTAGGTTTCCCCACCCCCACCCCCGTTTCTATAAGAACTACTTTGTTTCCGTGTCAGAATAAATAAGGAAAAGTAACTTTTATGACAAGCTGTATCACACAGTGAATGTATCGAGGAAAGGCCAAGAAATTGACCCTGTTTCTTCCACCGTTTAATCTAAGAGTCTTGACTTACATATATTGCTATTTAGATTCTAAAATGTATTCCAAAACAGGGGGAAATCCCTAAGGCAAATTGTCATTTACGTTTTCTAGGTATATTATTTTTAATTAGTTTTTCATCGTATAATTAAGACAGGCTCATTTTTTTAAAGTGCAATATTTTAAGCATTCCTCCCCCTCAGCTCCACCTCTCAGAGATAATATAATCACTGTAACTGTGTTTGTGTGTGTGCGTGTGTGTCCCTCAGACATATTTAGTAAAAATCAAATTTATCATTTTGACTGAGGATTAAATACGAAGAAGGAATTTGAGCTATATGGGATGCAGTAGGTTTAGAGTAACCCATAATTTTGTCATGATTTGAGCCAATTCAGAGTATAATCATTTAACATATCTATTGTGAACCTAAATCAGGAATTCAGGAGCTCAGCACTGTGAAAGGTTGGTTAGCCTCTGTGACTGATGAAAGCAAGAGACACAAGGCCAGTTCACTTGTTTCTTCCCATCCTGCAAATGTACCAGAGTTCACCACTTGCATTCTCCCAGCTTTGTGTATACTGCATAAAATACAGACACGTAGCAGGTAGCATCTCTGACACTGAAACAAATTATTCAGAATCCATTAAGAGAGGTAAATCCAAAATGCACCTTTAATATCCATGTTTTTCCCCTGAGGTCAAAAAAGAAAGTATGATAAATAATCACTCTCCTTTTTGTCATTTTCCACTAAGACAACAGGTACCAAATAGCCCTGCCAAAAATGCACATGTTTTTAAATAATTAGAAAAGTGAGGAGGCAAAGACATATCTAATAAGTGGATTGTTATTCCTAGAAAACTGAGCAACCAAAAGATGATTCTTGGGAAGTATTACGGAGGTGAGTTGGAAGGAGAGACACTTAAGATAGAGTTACCAGTTACAAGAATGGTAACAGCTAGGCATGCAGTAATGAGACGTACCAATGGTGGACAAAGGAAGGGGTCAGTAGGAAAGTCATGGAGTAAAAATGGACTGACTATGCAACTTAGCGGATGTAGGGAACAAGGAGAGGGAGAAATATAAGATGACTAGTTTTAGTTTGGATAACAGGAAATAGTGTTACCATTGAGAGAAATAGAGAAGTCAGGAGGAGTTTGATTGCTGAGTAAAAGAGATGAGATTGGATTTTAAAATGCTAAATTGGTGTTGCTGGTGAGATATCTTTGTGGAAGCACCCAAGTAGATAGAAGCTGGAGGTGCAGGGTAGAAAGGGAGAGAGATGTGAGAATCAACTGAAAAACAGAGATTGCAATTGAAATCTTCAAATGTCCCCTTACTTAGTGATAAGAAAAAGGACCCCAAGATGGTAATAAAGCTGCTAAGTAGAAAAAAATTTTTTTTAATTTTAAGGAAGAGAGAGAGTAATGTTTGCAGTCATATTTGACCACAGCAGCTTTAGGCTTCAGTACTTCCATGGTTATCTTTAAGAAGTTAGATATGTCACAGGTAATTTTATCCAGATCATTGTAATATCCAGAAATCTGCCTAATAATAAAGGTCTGATTGCTGTTATTTACTTATATATCGTATATAAGAGTGGCAGAGGAGCTAAATTACCATTTCTGTAGTTGTTTAAGACATTCCAGTGCAGTATTACCCCAAAATACCCACTTTCATTCATGATTATATTGACTAATGTCAACGAGAAACCACATTTTATTTTACACGTGTACATGGGAAGAAAATGCCAATTGAAAAAGAGACTCAATTAAAACGATTTATCAGTAATGTCTGTTCCTTTTTAGTACAAATCTGTTAACATACATTTAGAGGAAACGTCTGCCTCTCCTCCTAGATAAAATATATATGTCCCAGCTCAAGAAGCCAAGATTTAAGAATATTTTGTACCTTTCTGCCACCTAGTTTCACACACAATTCTCTTTGCTGTGGGCACCAAGGTTGCATGGGGAAGAAATCACCTTCCTTCCCAGAATCCCTTTTTATACTGAGAAGAAAGCAGGGATGCCAGCTAGCCCCCTGCTCCAAGGTGTGGTTGAGCAAAGGTTCCTTGGCACCTGAGATGGCAGGGAAGTGGCTAGTTCCCCTCTTGCTAAGCAGCAGAGGTATGAGCCAAGGATTCTGAGTTCCATCTGGGAAACTCATTTCTCCATAGAAACCATTTCACAAAGAGTTCTATAAACAATGGCCTTCTTACAAAAGCCTACTTAAATTATAATGTAGCTGAAACTCTGTATTTGCTATTAAAAACACAAGGATAGAAAACAGTGCTGTTAAAAATATATAGCTTTATGAATTAATGAGTTTAAGAGAAATGTATACCAAGTGCTGGATGGAATTTTTTTTTAATTTTAAGCATAACTACTTTTTAAATTATGGAGCGTATGCAACTTTTCTAATTCCCGTAAAGAGAATTAATAATATTGAATCTGTTCAAAATAAAATCTTCTCTATCATTTACTTTTCAGATGAAATCCAGATTAGAAATATTTCTTAATTAGGAAAAGTTTCCAAAAATTATGTGGTAAATTGGCTATATAAGTTATTCCCGTATTATATACTGTACGAAAAAGAAAAAGGGGTGAAGGAGCTTCCTGAGATTTATTCCTGAACCTCTTAAATCCACCTCTAATTCCATGTGCTGAACAAAAAATCTACAGTGTTTTTAAAGGCAATATGTTAACACGTTTTACATGATGCACTTTATTATATTTCTGATTATTTTTCTATATGATAAGTACATTACAATTGAGTAATTATCTGCATAAAGATGACAGTTGAAACCATGAGAAAGAGGACAGAAATCAGAAAGCATAGAAGCAATAGGGCCAGACCAAGGGCAGAACCAAAGATAACATCTACATTTAAGTGACTGAAAGAGAAAGAAGCGACAGAAAAGAAAATGGACTAGGCAGAAGGGCAGGAGACCCAGCAAGGATGCTCAGGAAGCCGAAGGAGAGGGGTTCAAGAGAAAGGGGTGGTCCAGCAGTGTAGTCAAAGAGGACCAAGACAGATGGAGTAGCGCAGGCAACTGGCTTACATTCATACATATCCATTGAGACGTCCTAGAGTGTGTCTTGAAATAGTTTTTCTGAATTAGAATTCTTACTTATTTCTTTGCTCTCTTACACATAAAAATGAGGACCAAGAAAAAGCCATTTATTTCGACTCATAGTATTTCCATTTTACTAGGTTACGAAGAGTATGTACCTTATAGCATTTACCTAAACAGTATTTACCTAAACATAACAGAAAATATGATTTAAATGAAAAACAGATATAACACTAGAGAAAACCTGTTTGTCATCCTTGTTAACTCTCATATATACTGGCACACTCACATTATCCCCACATGCTCCACACAAGACAATGTGTAGCACTAGAGTGAGACCCTACTTCTAATCCCACCTCTGGCTCCAGTCCACTTCTGAATGAATTATGAATTTTCCATTTATGAATTTTGGATAGTTGTTTAAATCTAAGTCTGTGTTGTGTAGTGTGGTAGCCTCCAGCCACTTGTGGCTGTTTACATTTAAGTTAATTAAAATTGAATAAAATTAAAATTCAGTTCTTCTGTCTCATTAGATACATTTCAAGTGCTTGATAGCTGTATATCTAATGGCTATCATGTTGGCCATCACAAAAAGTCCTATCGAACAGCACTCATCGAAGTCCTTTACCTGAAAATATTCATCACCAACCAGTAAATAATGTTTGTTTATTAGGAGGGTTAGCAAATTTCAAATGCAAGTTAATTGAAACTAGCTTAGGTGCCCTTGGCATTTGAACAAACATGTAATAGACACACACACACACACACACACACACACACACAAAACAGAAAAGTATATCTGAACAAATGAAAATGTACTAATCTCAGGAAAAAACCTGCAATGTGAATATATTAGAAAGAGAGAGAGAGACTGAAAAAATAAAAATTTAAAGATTATTGTCAGTACTTTTACTGACAAAAAATGCATATATTCTATATTAAAATGTTTAATGTAGCTTTTTCAACATCTAACTGTATTGCAAACAAACATAATAAAAAGTTTTAAGTTATAAAAATATTTTTAAGAACTGCATAGACTTAATAGTTAATTTACTTTGTTTTCATTAAAGACGTTTTTAAATTTTATTTATTTATTTATTTTTGGCTGAGTTGGGTCTTTGTTGCTGCGTGTGGGCTTTCTCTAGTTGTGGCAAGCAGGGGCTACACTTCATTGCGGTGCGCGGGCTTCTCATTGCGGTGGCTTCTCTTGTTGCGGATCACGGGCTCTAGGCACGTGGGCTTCAGTAGTTGTGGCACATGGGCGCAGTAGTTGTGGCTCATGAGCTCAGTAGTTGTGGCTCATGGGCTCTAGAGTGCAGGCTCAGTGGTTGTGGCGCATGAGCTTAGTTGCTCCGCGGCATGTGGGATCTTCCCGACCAGGGCTCGAACCTGTGTCTCCTGCACTGGCAGGCATATTCTTAACCACTGTGCCACCAGGGAAGCCCAAAAGAGTTTTATTTTTTACTGTAATCTGATCTCCATATTTTACCCACAGCATTAATACAGATTTCAGGTAGCAATCAGGACACTATAGAGAAGTTTTAAAATGCAAAGCGAATGTATAAGGGATAAAGTATGAAACCTGTCATCTCACAGAGATTTCTAAGAGATCTTTAGTAAATAAGGAATCAGGGTTTCAATTTTATATTCCATCTAAAAATAACATTCCTTAGTGCTGAATCAGGACTTTGAGCATACGGCATACTGAATCCTCTTCTTTCAATGATCACGGTTTTTCTCAGGACATTTTCAAGGTAGGCCTTGGCTTCCAAAGGAAAGGAAAGGAGTAAACTGGCAAAACAAGATTGCTTTGGCATAGAATATCCATTCACTGACCTAACCCAGCTGATATATGAAAAGGTAGGCACACCTTAGCATCAGGCTAAGCCCTAGAAAAGGGAACAGTGTTTTGCAGATTATAACCCATAGATACTAGGGCTTACTCATTTTAGGCAGATCTCAGAAGTGCCCCCAGACTTCTCTTGGGAGTGAGGAGGCAATGCAATGCCACTGCAGTGCCATTAAGGGAAAACCATGCCCTTACGGCATGGTAAACCATACCTGGGGCATAGCTTAGGATGGCATTTTCTAGACAGATGTGTGGAGAGTGGGGAACTCTGAAGCTCAATATGAGGCATTAGTGACCTGTCCTTTACCTCCATTGTTTCCACTAGAAGGAACTACTCTGAACGTTCCACTTTTGAGCAAGCCTGGTTCTCTCTTTTGAGTAACACTGGACCCTGGGTAATTGTTTAGTGACATAAATGGAAGAGCTTAATTCGAAAGGGCGCTTGAGGGAAAACCATTGGATCAGTAACATGGTTATTATGGAAAATGTTTTACATACAGAAAATTACAAAAAAGAAAAATCATCTGTAATCATGTTAGCAGGAGATATCATTATTTATATTTGGATGTGTATCCAATCTTTTTTCTATGTATATACACAGGAAAAAAATTATGTATATATAGTATATAAATGTATATAATATATAAGTATATATATGTTAAAAATTGGGACCTACTGTCTTATATTTTTCTACTTACTATTTTGGAAATGTTTCCCACACCTATACATATTCTTCAAGAATGTGATTTTTAATTTTTGTATATTCAATAATGTTAATGTATGCCATAATTTATTTAATGATTCCTATAACTTAATTTTGATTTTGGTTGTTTTCAGTTTTTCCTATTACAGACAACAGTATATTAAACATTTTTGTAAATCTTTGTGCACATCTCTGATTGTTTTTTTAGGATACATTCATAGTAGTGGAATTATAGAACCAAAGGGTATAAACATTTTAAAGGTTTTGTATCATATATATAGAGAGAGAGAGAGACAGAGACAGAGTCTCAGATTACTCTCAAGAGAGTTTGTACCCATTGTAGACTCCCACCAGCAGCGCACATTTCCCAACAACTGTACAAACTATGTATTGAGATTTCTTTTAAATGTAGGTTTTTAAAAAACTGGCACCTTATCATAATTTGCATTTCTTAGTTTACTGGTAATATTGAACATTTTTCTTAAGTTTTGATCTTTTAACTCAACTGCTGAGAATATATTCCTGTGACATACCTGTTCATTGCTCACTTTTCTTGGGGAAATTTGTCATTTTTAGTGATTTATAAAAACTTTTTGTATATGAAGGATATGATCCCCTTATCATGTGTTAGGATGATTTCCCCCAAGCTTGTAGTTTGAATTTTGATTCTATTTGTGGCATTTTTAAAGACTATTTTTTCCATTCTGCATATGGGGGGCGAAATAACATATGGATGACAATTAAAAAGTTCATACCTTTAATATATAAATATCCTTCTAGTTAAGTAAGAACTTTTTTCATATAATTAATCTATCTCTCCTATGCTGAACATTATAGAATATATATTCAATGGTTAAACTGGAAGGTAGACTATCTAGTAAATTACCAACCACTATTTACTTACAGAGTATGTGTTAAAAGCTGACTTGACAGTGGCTACTTACTCTGTTTTCTATTGAATAGAGAAGCCAATTCATTCAAAACTTCATTTGACCTTAAAGGGAAGCAAAACTGATCTGTCAATCATATTCTTCAGTGAAGAAGAAAGTAACATATGAAAATGTTGCATCAAAGCCACGTAATGAACCATGCAACCAAAAATTAAATCTTCAGAGACTGAAAACAGCTGAAGATACCTTCTGAAATTGTCAATGACCTAGGGTCAACTGTGTGCATTATTTTGTCATAATTTTGTAACAGTTGCACACATAGCCTATACAATGTTATGGTTATAAAAATGGTATGTGTGATACACATTACTTTACATTTTTTCTCTATCAAGTACATACACTACTCAAAAAATTACACAAAAATGTATATCATATTTTTCTTTCTCTCCATGGTATCCTAAGTAAGGTAAATTACAGAAAATTAAACCAGCCTATTATTTGTACATAAATGTAACTGCAACATAGTTCCTCTACATTTACATTCTATGAATACATGAACACAATCTGCTTCAACAAAAGAAACGTCATAACTAAATACAGTCATAAGCCCAAGATCCATTCTGGGTAGTTAATTCGCATTCTGTTTTTCTGCTGGAATGGGTTCTTCCTTGTGCAATATTTTAAATTAGAAATACCTTTTGGGGACTTCCCTAGTGCTCCAGTGGTTAAGAATCCTCCTTCCAATGCAGGGGACGTGGGTTCAATCCCTGGTCGGGGAACTAAGATCCCACATACCGGGGGGCAACTAATCTCTAAAGCCCACGCGCCACAACTAGAGAGAAGCCCACGCACCCCAACGAAAGATCCTGCGTGCCACAACTAAGACCCAATGCAGGCAAATAAATAAATAAATAAAAATTTTTAAAAAGCAATATCTTTTTTATTAAAAAAGAGTTGACTAGTTATATCAGTTTTCCTTGTAATGATTAATTTATCATAGAAATTCGTTTTTTCAGGGCAAACTGGTTGGAACAAAAATTTGAATTTTTCACTAGCATATTGTCTATAATGCTGTTCTTCCAGAAAATGTAAGAGTAACCAAAAAGGCATATTTTAAAGAAATAAAAATATACAATATAATGTTGTAAATTAAGAATATTCAGTAAATGAACCATGCCTGCATATTCAAGATGTATCGTTAAAATTGAGTATGCTTTTTAAAAAGTAATTTCCTCTTTTGAAAAGAATTTATAAATATATATGAGATACAAAGCATTTATAATACTATAAATAGAACTTGTTCCGTAAAATTGGCAAATTGCACTAGTGTTAAAATTCTCAAGGTCATAGCTTGAAATTGCAGTGTAGATATATTTTATGCATTTTGTCAGATTGGGGAAGTTGACTGTATTTCTAGGAAAGTTTTTTTTTTAAAGTAGTTATGTATTTAGTATTTTATTTATTTATTTTTGGCTGTGTTGGGTCTTCGTTTCTGTGCGAGGGCTTTCGCTAGTTGTGGCGAGCGGGGGACACTCTTCATCACGGTGCGCGGGCCTCTCACTATCGCGGCCTCTCTTGTTGTGGAGCACAGGCTCCAGACGCGCAGGCTCAGTAGTTGTGGCTCACGGGCCTAGTTGCTCCGCGGCATGTGGGATCTTCCCAGACCAGGGCTCGAACCCATGTCCCCTGCATTGGCAGGCAGATTCTCAACCACTGCGCCACCAGGGAAGCCCCCTAGCGAAGTGTTTTAATTAAAAATTTGTATATTTTTGAGTGAGGCTGAAATGTTTGGTAAATAAGTTTCGTCCAGTGATTCTGTTTTCCGTGATTTTAAAGAGCATCTTCAGGTCATCATAAAATCAGATAACATTCTCTTAACCACTCTGAGTGACAAATCAAAAAGAAGAGAGATGTTATCATACAAGCAGATCACCTTTGCCCAGAAGCAATTGAGTTTCAGGGCCCATTCCACCTTAGACACAAATTTTGTCAATGATGATTGTGTTTAGTCTCAATTAGCTTTTTGCATTTTTTTTCTTAAATAGCTGCTCATATTAGTTCCAAGACACTACTATAATCATTAATTACTTCTTCTCAGCAGACAAGACTCTCTCTTTCACTATCAAAGCATTTACAATTAGCAGGATCTTTGTCCTTTCCCAGTGTCAGCATCAGTAGCCTTAGAAGCACAGTTTGCCAAGAAACAAAAGGACTCTGCAAAAGGCAATGGGGAACAGTGAAGAGTAATAGAAGGAGGAAACAGTAGAGCCTCCGGTCCAGCATAACAACTGCATCCAGGTCCATCCAGAAATCCAGATTCTAACTGTACTCTTCCTGTTCACCACCCCTCCTTTCTCGCCCCTACACTAATCTCAAGCTCTGAGCTTTGATATCCTCACCTTACACTCTCTTCCAACCCACACTCAGTCCCTGGGTCTCCCCATTTCCTTGTTTCCTTTTATGGGATTCTATGAAACACTAAAATTAGCAATTAGAATGTATCCACCCAAGAGCCAAAGGATGGTTTTATTTGCAGAAAGCAGGTTACAGAAAGTTCTTTAAAATTGATTGCAATGTCTAAATGCTGGGGAAATACTTGGCTATGACTGAACAGAACCTGTCCGTCATGCAGCTGAATAAATTGCAAAGTAAGAGCACAATCCACCATGATATATTTTAATCTGCTATTCACTACAAAACAATCTTGATGCTATAGAAGAAAGACTTTCTTCTAACAGAGAAGTCTGAAACCTTATGGTCCTTTTAAACTGTGACTTTATCTCTCATTTTTACCTTTTCTAAGTTATGCAACAATACAGGAAACTCTTCTTAATGATATAGGATAAAGAAAGGTTTAATAAAATGAAAACTTTTTGCATAATAGTAGTCATTTTAAGTTAACTAAATATGTGCATGTTCAAGATCTGATTAGTAATGGATATTTTCAGTGTAGAATAAAACCTCATTAATCTGGATGCCAGAGATGTTGAAATTCATCATTTGCCTTTAGCAGATGCCTTGAGGAAAAGACAGGTCTTTGGAGGACGAAGACAAAGTGATCCTGGTGCTCAGAGGGTGTGTGTGTTTTTGTTTTTGTTTTTGTTTTTTTACATTGCATTTAATTGTCATGTTTCTTTAACCCTCTTTATTTTTATTTATTTATTTATTTTTAATCTATTTATTTATTCACTTATTTAACTTTTGGCTGCATTGGGTCTTCGCTGCTGCACGCGCGTTTTCTCTAGTTACTGAGAGCGGGGGCTACTCTTTGTTGCGGTGTGCAGGCTTCTCACTGCGGTGGCTTCTCTTGTTGAGGAGCACCGACTCTAGGCCCGCGGGCTTCAGTAGTTGTGGCACACGGGCTTCAGTAGTTGTGGTTCACGGGCTCTAGAGAGCAGCCTTAGTAGTTGTGGCTCACGGGCTTAGTTGCTCCATGGCATGTGGGATCTTCCCGGACCAGGGCTTGAACCCGTGTCCCCTGCTTTGGCAGGTGGATTCTTAACCACTGCGCCACCAGGGAAGCCCAAAAGGTGTGTGTTTAAGAGTAAGGACTTGGGGGGTTGAGATCAGGAAAGGGGGCTCAGCAGACTCAAATCAACTAGTGGCTGAAGTCCGCATGTTCCTGTCAGAGAGTGAATAGGCATTGGACAGACAGGGTCTGCAGGATGTTTACACAGTGGTGGGTGGAAGGATTAGGCACTATAAAGACTGAGTTTAAGAACTGTGAACCCCAAAAGAGTGCTCCAGTACCAAGTGTTGGTGAAGCAAGGAGGGATCTGAGCTTGGCTGGTTAGCAGGGTATAGAGAATCATAGGTGTTACTGGAAGGGCCTGGGAATGAGTATGAACAATTTATAAATATACAAACTTAAGCACTTTGAAACTCGTACCATTTTTTTTTTCGGTACGCGGGCCTCTCACTGTTGTGGCCTCTCCCGTTGCGGAGCACAGGCTCTGGACGCTCAGGCTCAGTGGCCATGGCTCACGGGCCCAGCTGCTCCGCGGCATGTGGGATCCTCCCAGACCAGGGCACGAACCCGTGTCCCCTGCATCGACAGGCGGACTCTCAACCACTGCGCCACCAGGGAAGCCCTCGTACCATATTTTTAATCTTTTTAGTTGACTGAAAGTAATTTTGTGGGTCTAAGAAGAGTGGAGATTAAGTTCTGGGCCTGGAAGTAGAACTCAGGTCTGTGTGACTCCAAAACTCAAGCTTTTCACCACTATGTTATACTGCTGTTTGGTGCATAACCATGGTGTATGCCTGTGTGAGTGTGTGTGTGTATGCACACATGCACCGTTTTTATGTGTTTGATTTTCCTTTTAAAATAAAATAGTAACTAGGCTTCCCTAGTGGCACAGTGGTTAAGAATCCACCTGCCAATGCAGGGGACACGGGTTTGATCCCTGGTCCGGGAAGATCCCGCATGCCGCGGAGCAACTAAGCCCGTGTGCCACAACTACTGAGCCTGTGCTCTAGAGCTCGTGAGCCATAGCTACTGAGCCCACGAGCCACAACTACTGAAGCCCGCACCCCTAGAGTCCATGCTCCGCAACAAGAGAAGCCACCGCTATGAGAAGCCCGTGCACCGCAACGAAGAGTAGCCCCCGCTCACCGCAACTAAAGAAAGCCCGTGTGGAGCAACAAAGACCCAACGCAGCCATAAATAGATAAATAAATAAATAAATAAATAAATAAAATAAAATAGGATCTAAATGCTGGAGAGGGTGTGGAGAAAAGGGAACCCTCCCACACTGTTGGTGTCAATGTAAATTGGTGCAGCCACTATGGAGAACAGTACAGAGGTTCCTTAAAAAACTAAAAATAGAAATACCATATGATCCAGCAATCCCACTCCTGGGCATATATCCGAGAAAACCGTAATCTGAAAGGATACATGCACCACAATGTTCATTGCAGGAGTGTTTACAATAGCCAAGACATGGAAGTAACCTAAATGTCCATTGACAAATGAATTGATAAAGAAGATGCAGTGTATGTATACACACACACACACACACACACACACACACACACACAATGGTCAGCCATAAAAAGAATGAAATAATGTCATTTGCAGCAACATGGATGGACCTAGAGATTATCATACTAGGTGAAGTTATTCAGACAGAGGAAAACATATCATATGATATCACTTATATGTGGAATCTAAAAAAATGGTACTAATGAACTTATTTACAAAACAGAAATAGAGTCACAGATATAGAAAGCAAAGTTATGGTTACCAGGGGGGAAAGGAGGGGAGGGATAAACTGGGAGATTAGGATTTATATTTACACACTACTTTATATAAAACAGATAACTAATAAGGACCTACTATATAGCACAGGGAACTCTACTCAATACCTGTAATGACCTATATGGGAAAAGAATCTAAAAAGAGTGGATATATGTCTATGTATAACTGAATCACTTTGCTGTACAGCAGAAACTAGCACAACATTGTAAATCAACTATACCCCAATAAAAAATTTAAAAAATAATAATCAAATAAAATAAGGTCATTCTGTCTTGTAACTCTTTTGTTCATGTAACACACTAGGCTTTGGAGAGCTCTGGTAACAATGGTTCCAGGGCCCCAGTGCTAAGCCTAAGAAGCATATTGAAACAAATGTCAATTCCCTCCATAAAGAATCATCCCAGAAGGCCATACTAAAGCTACCAATGACTTGAGCCTTTAGTCTGTCAGATAGCAAGCCCAGAAGTTGAGATGAGGGGAAAGACAATGGTCCAACTTCTCTGACTTTGTAAAAACAGCCAAATCATGGATACATTTGGGAACATTCATGACCACAGACTCACCAACTTTTTCTCATTTGGAATGTTTTTCTTATTTGGAATGGGGTATTATGTAGAAATAGCAGAAATATAATCTTCTCCTCTGTCTTCTCAACTAGTGTTTCTACCTATTTGATAACCATATGTAACAGTAAACTTTAAAAAATTACAACTTTGTTTATACAGTAAATAAATGTGTTTCCAAGATACACAGGAAGATATATGAAGAAAGTGAATTTTTAAACTATCTTTTTTTCATTTTAAACCCAGCTACGGTTTCCTTGCTTGAACATGTAGTCCTCCATAATACTGTTTTATTTTTATATTTCATGTTTGGAGTTTGTGATTATATAAAGTACATCAGAGAGTGTATTTTATTAATATGGAGGTTGGTGAATCAGATCCAGGTCCTTAAGTTTTGTCCAGAGTTTTGCTCTGCATTTGCTCGCTTTTTTCAGGGGAGCAAAATAGTCCTTCCCTCCAATTCCTCCACCATGTGGATGGAGTAATCACAACAAATTTGGGGGTCCCTGTGTGTTAGTAGGGTGTAAATATTGTTGAAATGAACCGGAATTTTTAAAATGGCTTTAGAAAAATAAAAATAGAAAACATGCCTTTCAAGACCACAAACCCTATCTGGGATGCATTTTCACATCTCTAACATGAAGGATTTAGAATAAGCGAGGACTAAGCCTCATTCCTTCCAGCTCTAAAGGTCTATGCTTCCATTGTTTCTGACAGACCTTGTGAACCTGCCAGAACAAAACCCAGCAAGCTCCAACTGCAGCCTCCGAGAGAACAAAGAGGCTCCTCTTCATTTCTTGGGCTCAGTAACTATTTCACTTCAGAATCTCATTTTAGTGGCTGCAAAACTGGGACCTGCCACTTTCATTTCAACCAGGATCACATGGATCAAAAAGTCAGAGAGAATCAGGCATTCTTATTCAGGATATACACCTGAAAATAAATTTTAAAACTAAAGCTAGGGAATATACTGATAGAAAAAAGTTCCCATGACAAAATAATTTTTTTTAAAAAATGTTTATTTATTTGGCTGCACCAAGTCTTAGTTGTGGCGTGTGGGATCTAGTTCCCTGATTAGGGATAGAAGCTGGGCCCCCTGAACTGGCAGGCAGATTCTTAACCACTGAACCACCAGGGAAGTCCCCTGGAGCTTTTTTAAAGAAGAAAGTCTACTAGTAGATTAGACTCTAATGTTCCAAGAGAATCTTTGGCGTAGAAATAATTTACAATGCCCGTACTACTAGAAGAGTAGGTGATAAATGGGAGAGAAAACAGTTTGAAAACCTTTATAAATAAAGGTCTCCTAAAATAACACACACAAAAGGAGAATTAGTTAAAATTTCATGAAATCACTTAAGGTATTTAAGGGCTCTGTTGTCTTCCTTCACTTAAGCCCGCATAAATTTCTAGATTTTTAAAAACTCAAAATACTTAATTTATTCTGTATTTATTTTATCTGTATTAAATTATTACGCAATGAAAATGTTTCCTGAAGGTTCCATCAGCGACACAGTGTGTGCATGGCACACATGCCATGGTATAAATTGTTCTTAATCGATGCTATCAAAAATAAATCGAATCCACAACCTAAGAACCAATCTGGAATCTAACTTCTCTATGGTGGAATTAGGTGTGTTTTAATTCCAGGTAATTGATTAGGTCTAATTACCAAAATAGAAAACTTCTAATTTGCCAGCAGTCAGTGTTATAACTGGGGTACACCACTGGAAGGCAGCACTGGAATTAAAGCATAGACCTGAATGTTAATTCACCCACGTTCTGCCTACTAGCCCCATTCTCCTCCTGAACTACACCCCCATGTACCTTTTGCATGCAGAGCTCTCTTTGAAGCTGTAAGAGCTTCATGCGTGGGAAATCAGGGGAATCAAAGCTGCCTTATACAAAAGCATATGCTTTGGAGTCCAGGGGATGCTGAAAATTACTACATATTAGTAGTCTCCTTCTGGGGAGCTTATCTGAGTATGAGACCCTCACATTTTGCATTCCTTGTGCCTAGGGTGTTTAAATTGGTGGCCTCAATCCTATAGCACCAGGGTTTGTTTTCACACTTACTTAGTTCCCCTGGATTTTTTTTTTTAACCTACTTTGACAAAAAAAAAAAAAAAAAAAAAGGAGCAAAATAGGAAAAGAAGGCAGGGGCGGGGAAGGAATAAATCACTACACAGCTCTCAACCTCCACAGGGAAACAGCAGTACAAACCCACAGATCCAGAATTGTCAAGCAATGGGGCTGTTTGTTTACAAGTCTTAGAATCAGTTATGTAACTAGATGAGTTAAGGAAATCAAGTGAGTGTTGGAAGGGGAGGGAAGACCAGTACTTTCTGAATTAGTCAAAAGACTTGTCTCTGAAATAGATTCATAAAGACTTTCTGTTTACTTATTTTTAGTTTCTTTATGACTTTCACTTTTGAGTTAATTGTACCAAAAATACAGTGTTTCTATACAGATAATGACCCCTCATTCTTGATCATTGATTTTGGATACTTGAAAGCACTTTCCCACCACGGGATTTGTTAAAGTGATAGCAAGCATTTATAAGGGAAATTGGAATAGCTTTTTATCCACTGACCTGGAATTCCTCTGTCTGATTTAGCAGGAGGACGTATTATATGACCAATGGATTAATTCTAATTCCTCTCCAACCCTCACCCCGTAACTTCTTTTTTAAATTGGCTATTTGTTTTATTTTTTAAGTTCTGCGACCATATAATGTTTACAAAATGAAGACCTTTAAACCTATTTCTTTTTCTTTTATTTATTTATTTTTGGCTGCATTGGGTCTTCGTTGCTGCGCGCGGGCTTTCTCTAGTTGCTGTGACCGGGGGCTACTCTTTGTTGCTTTGTTGCGGTGCAAGGGCTTCTCCTTGCGGTGGTTTCTCTCTTGTTGCGGAACACGGGCTTTAGGCGCGCGGGCTTCAGTAGTTGTGGTGCGTGGGCTCAGTAGTTGTGGCTCGCAGGCTCTAGAGCACAGGCTCAGTAATTGTGGCGCGCCGGCTTAGTTGCTCCGCGGCATGGGATCTTCCCAGACCAGGGCTCGAACCCGTGTCCCCTGAGTTGGCAGGCTGATTCTTAACAACTGCACCACCAGGGAAGTCCCAAACCTATTTCTATATAAATAAATTTGGAGGGGGGGAACTGAAACAGTGTAAAAATTTCAACTCTAAAGAGAAGTTAGAAAATCAAATGATTTAAATAAGTCAATATATTGGACTATAAATATCATAAATAAGTTACTCTCAACAAAGCTCTTAAATAAAAAAGTTTTTATGATCTTTTAAATACCTGCATTTATATTTAACACTCTTTAAAAATATGATTTTTCCCCTGAAATCTTACAGCCAGGATTTAGTGCTATGAGTATAATTAATCAACTTCTAATAGCAGGTTAAATGCAAACTACTGAGGTTTCAGTCAGTAAGTTTATAGAACATTGTTTTCTTTCTCATCTAGCTAACTTGTCCTTCAAATTGAGTTGGTTTAGTGTTATATGTTACTCCCTGGGGAAAAACCTAAGGGAATTGTTGGAGAAGAATTATGTTTTTCACCAGGCAGACAAAAGCTGAATTCAGGCCCTCCTCAGAGGATCTTCTCGGGGGGTTTTCTGCTAATGGTGCCAGAGCCCCATGACCAGAAGGGAGCTGCACAGCTGAGACGTGGTACCCCTAGGGCCGCTTAGCTGTTGTACCTGCCACAACAGACACTGAGAATAGGGATTAAGTCCAAGCCAATCTTTCAAGGTAGTATATGGGGAATGGCTACTTTGTTTTCATTTAATTTGAGACTCTTGGCATAGGGCAGGATATTTGGTGGCCTATGTCCTTCTACCTAAGTTAAAGGTAGGGTTGAGTTGATTCATTATCTAGAGAAAAGAGAAGTGCAACCAACTACAATAAAAGACCTCTGCTCATGGGTAATATTTCAATAAATATGTGTTCCCAGCCCAGGAACATCACTGAGTCTCCATAATTGGGTGTCTGATATTTACCAGCTTAGAACAGTGATGTGAGTTTGATAAAAGCTCTCCACCCATTTAATTGTGAGTGAATCTTAAACAGGAATATGAGTCAAAATGAAAGGACGAAGATGAATATCTACTAAAGACTGACTTCTCTCAATTGCTATTCAAATTCTTAGGTACTTCTGGACTTTAAGGCCATATTATTCCAATAATAGGCAATGAAGATGATTTATTCCATTTATGTGGAGGTAAATTTTGTGCATATTTATACATTGTATAGGTTGTTAATCACTGTTTAAAGATAGTGATAGTGTGCCTACAACTGTTTAATTATCTTTATCTTGTCTTGCCTGCTGTCCAAAAGACATAAGAAAATATATTATTATCATGTAAGTGATAATCACAATTATAATAATGCTTTGCCAATAATGCCTTAATATAAATAATGAGCTTAACCTTTCAAAGCACTCTTAGGTATATGAGCTAATTTATACATTATTAGAGCTCATTATTCCTTATATACATTTTTCTGAGATGTGAAATGGCATCTTGTCTTCACAAGGTGAAGATGGGATGGATTTTACACATTTCAAAAATTAAGTATACTTCATTTCTATATGTGTATTATACTTCAATACAAAGTTTAAAGACTTTGGTAATATAACATGCATTTTGATTCGGTATAAGAAATTACTAAGACTGAGTGGACTAAGTCAATTCTCAAGAAAGTATATAGGTAGCTTTTTTTTTCCTTCAATAAAAATGTATAAAAGTGTCTTTTTTAAAGTGATAAACTCTCTATCCTTCAAAATAAGTTTTACCACGTGATTTGGAGGTGCTCTTGGGCTCCCTGGGGATGGGATTGAAGTTCTGTTAGAATATATTAGTTTAATTTTTAAGTTCAGAGAGAAGATGGGGACTGACAAGAAACGCATGTCTGTACAGAGCAGGGGAACTTTTGGTATAATTTCTTGGAAGTGGCTGTTTCAGGTGGTGAAAAGAGCATGGACTGTCCAGTTGTGCGGGTTTCAATCTCTGCTCCGTTATTTAAGCTCACCGAGCCTCGGTTTCCTCATGTCTAATACGAGAATGTGGCTTTGCAGAGTAGGTGCTCAATACCATTACTGCAGGCAGGAGACATCAACCAAATGACCCCTTGGATGTCCTTTAAATGCTAGACTTAAATCACTGTAAAATAGATGAACCAATTCCCTTTCAATAGTAAGTAGTTGAAAACATCCCCAAAGATGGCAGAATAAGCTATTAAAATGGGTTTTATAAAAAAAAAAAAAAAAACCCTTCTTCCTTTGGCTTTTATCAACTATAAATGAAAGCTACTCTATTCATAGTCTAAAGCTGAGGAAATAAGGTTTTGTAACATGCTAATATTTTCACCTCAGGAAAATAATTGTTCCTAGGAAAGACAAATGTTCCTACGCTTAATCCTACTGTTTGAAGTATAAAGATTTATTATATTTTTTGCCTGAATCGAAAAACCAAGGATGGTTTTAAAAACTTTAAGCAGTGATCAAGTGCCATATAATTCTGAGTTATGAATTACCTGAGGACATTAATGGAGCACATTATAAATATTAATTAATTTTTACCAACACCCTGTGGTAACAGCTTTATTACCCCTCCTCCCCTTTTAACAGGCAGGGAAACGAAGATTCCATGAGGCCAAGCGACTTACCCTGGGGATATGTGGAAGAAGTTGCCCAGCCAGAAAAGGGAATCAGAGAAGGTTGGAATCAGAGCCCTATGTGTTTACAACTTAAGAAGAGACTCATTCTTTATATATAAAAACATTTCTGCTTCTCTTCAGATTGGTATAGTTGAGGGAAAGTGGTTTATGTGTCCTCCTGAGACTCTCAAAAATGTTAGCTATTTGTTTCCAGGACCTGCAATCACAAATCTTGTGTTGGTAGTACTAACACTTCCAACTTTGAGATCTAAATTTACTTAGTAAATTTCAAATTGTTCCTATAAATGGATTAAAATGGAATTTAATAAAAACAATAAAAATCAAAAGCAACAAAGAAAATAAAAGATTTTCTCCCTAAGCAGATAAGTGATTTACATGTTTATTGTGGTTTTACTTTTACATTTTTGTCTCAACATTGTAACTTGTAAGGTAACCCACAGATTATTTTACAATCTCCTCTTCTGAGTGTTTAAAGGGCACTCAATAAAGACTTACTGGTTGAAACACAGATACCCCTCCCAGTTATAGATCGACCAGTGACTAGTATAGAAAGTTTTAAAATTGATAACACAGTGTATACACAGCTACTTATCCAAACATTCAGTTAATAAAGCACATTTACTGGTTTAACCAAGTAAGTTGTGATTAGAAGAATGAGCCAGAATTAGCCATTATGACTTCAACTCAGTGAACTTTGATAAATAAACACCTCGTGCAATTTCTTCTTCAAAAGCTAAAACTTTGACAACAGGAGTCTGATTTATGACTTTAAAAAAACAGAAAGAGATTGAATGTGTCAAGAGTCAGAAAAACATACATTGTCCAAATTTTGTTTTCCAAAAAATCACTTATCCTAGCCAAGAGTAAATAACAGAGGGTACTTGATCATCAGTATTGGGTAGTATGAAAGATGGAAATTACCATCACTGGGTAGGTTTTTTTCCATAATAAACTGCAATATTGGTTTATGTAGCATCCATATAACTCTTTTCTGTTATACTTTTGGAGTTGCCATGTTCAAAATAACACCTGGAAATTGTTGACTATAATACAGAAAAATAGAATTGAATTTGGTCTTTTTTTTTTCTCCTCATTTATTGAATTTGGTCTTATGAGCTAGGATTCAGCATCGAGGTACTGCAGCATACTTCTGAAAATAAGCCTTGCAAATGTTTTCCACTAGAATATTTATGGATATAGTAATTTAGGCAGTCATTCCCTAGAGTAGATTATGACATGCCGGTAGCTGAAAGATGAGAATAAAACCTAAAGTGTCCAGTTGCAACTAGAGAGAGCCATAAAAAACCCACATTAAAAATATATTTAAAAAGCACCTTTTTTTTTTTTTTTTTTTTTTTAGATTGGTACTAAGTTAAAAAGATCCACACATTTGGGAAATTGTCTTTATGACTTTTTCTCACAGACCGCTTTCCTTCCTGTTTGTGGGTTAAAATAAATAACTCCTGAGATTTTAATTTTAGTTTCTCAAACAAGACAAAACCAGTTAAACTGCTTTTTATTGTCTCCTGAGCCAGGAATTGAGGTCAACCGTCATGAAAAAATAACCACAAGTTGACTTTTTGTGTTTTGTAGGTTAATACCAGAAAAGAAGGGGGTGAGTTGTTTATATCCTTAAAAATAAATTCAGAAGAAATGAAAGTCTTCAGCTCACTATTAATCGTATTATTTCCCACTTTTTTTTTCCGGTGAAGAGTTTATAAATGCCAGTAAAGGCCTTCCTTTGTAGAAGTTACTGAGTTTAAATACATGTGAAATGCCATTGCTTCGATAGATAGCTTCATAGACAACGAGCTCAAAGCTGTTAACATACATTTTAAGAGCCTTGGCCGATTGACGTTCTTATAACCATCATATTTTAGAGACCTTTCTAAACCATGAGTTACATGAAATAGAGTAAAGAACCTAAGAAAAAATTAGGCAAGATTGTTTCATCGAGCTGTCCCTTTCCCCTCTGGGGCCTATTAACTACTACACAAACAAGGCCGCCTCTTATTTCGTCTTATTTGGCGTTGGTACACACCTCTAAGTGAGTGGAGCCTGTCCTCTAGAACTGGCTGTCTCCTCTTGAACAGTTTGTTATTCATATTTCAGTCGCTTTTTTTTTTCATGCCTGTTTTTTACTTCATGACGTCAGAGTATCTGATACTGATCAAACCAATGGAGGTAGCCTAGGGTACAAGCATTTCAAAATAGGATGTTAATGCGGTACTGGGTGTATCTCACTCACTGGCACAAGCTTTTCGATGTTGGAGCAGAAAAAAAACCGTTCAGAAATGTCTCCTTGCCTCCCTTGCAGGGTTACAGTGGTTTACCAGGCCAAGAATTAAACAGAGAAGAAAGGAATCCATTTTTAAAGGCACATCCTTTAGATGACAGATGCAGAAGCCACATGTGTTGGCATT
Source organism: Mesoplodon densirostris (assembly GCF_025265405.1). Classification (NCBI taxonomy): domain Eukaryota; kingdom Metazoa; phylum Chordata; class Mammalia; order Artiodactyla; family Ziphiidae; genus Mesoplodon; species Mesoplodon densirostris. Next base: position 58,162,664 of record NC_082674.1, read on the forward strand.
TCATTACTTAGAATCTTTTTTGAGTATCAACGTTTATCTGAACACAAAGGAGAACGGAGCCAAAGATTCAAACTGTGTTTAATTTGGCCTCACGTAATTCATGCTTGGGAAAAACAGGGGTACGGAGTTTTCTGCCCATTCATGTGAAACACCCATTACCATTAATAGGGTTAACCATATTTGTTGAAAAGAAAACCTGTCCTTTAGAACTAACTTAGACCTTAGGGACAGAAAGATGTCCCCAGCTAATAGCTGATGGGAATTGTACAGTCTCAAATTTGCTCCCTGCTGACCTGGCATCACTGAATTTGGAAAAGCAGAGCCAGGTTCACCCGGGGGTAGCAGAGAAGAAAACTGTTTTGAAACAAAAACAACAACAAAAAAGAAAGGTGATTATACTTCAGGCTTTTAAATTAAGTCACAGAAGTCCCTGCCTAATTATATCATGAAAACAAGCTCCAGCTCCAAGTTCCTAGGAAAGAGAAGGTAGTGGTAGATTTATTCTTGTTTACTCCTTTCAACCAACCACACTTGAAAAGGTTTTCTTAAAATAATGAAATGAGACTCATCTGATTAGATGAAATATTTCAATTTGGAAACCAAATGACATTTCATTTTCAAGGATTCATGGTAAGGGAAAACAGATGGGAAAAATAATCTTGAGCCACAGAAAATCACAAACCTTGGGTTATATCCCATCACTAACCTTCTTGACCCCAGATGTGAACAAGAGGCCAGCCAGTCACTGAGGCAACACAGTATTAAAAAACTGTTGTGGGTGGAGCATATTGGGAGGTGCTGAGGGGGGACAAGAAGTAACGGAAAAGCATAGTTCTTACCTTTAAAAAGTGTATGACGGGGGGCTTCACGGGGGGCTTCCCGGGGGGCTTCCCTGGTGGCGCAGCGGTTGAGAGTCCGCCTGCCGATGCAGCGGACGCAGGTTCATGCCCCGGTTTGGGAAGATCCCACATGCCGCGGAGCGGGTGGGCCCGTGAGCCATGGCCGCTGAGCCTGCACGTCCGGAGCCTGTGCTCCGCAACGGGAGAGGCCACAGCAGTGAGAGGCCCACGTACTGAAAAAAAAGAAAAAAAAAAAAAGGTACATGACGAAGTCTAAATATTAGTACAAAGCATGTGGATGTTTACGTTCACTTTCTCGCCTTGACATTTTCTCTCCCCTTGGAGAGGATAATGAACTACAGGGTCAGGAGGAGGAAGACTCGGGGTTCTCAGTAGTCTCTCAAATGGGGTGTAAACAGATCTCTGAACAATCAGAGCCCTTCATGAGCTTCAGAACAGGATAAGGATTAAGAAGACAAGCTTTGAAAATAGATAAACCTGAGCCTGTCACTTGAAAGTTTCCAAGTCTCTGTTCCCATATCTGTAAAATGGAGCAATAATGCTCAACCACAGTGTGGTTGAGGAAATCAAATAAGATGAAATGTATGAAATACTTAGCACAGGGTTTGGCAAATAGCAAGAACTCGAATGAATAGTAGTCTTTACTATTATTAATGATGGATAGTGGCTAATATTCATTTAATATCTAGTGTCCTTTGCATGGAATGTTCCTGACTCTCCCCTCTGGTATTTAACTGTGGCTCAACTGGCCACACAGGGAGTGTCAAGTACAGCTCTGTAACCTTGGTGCCCTTCTTCTTGGGTTTTATCCAGAGACCAACTCAGCACAATGCCCCTGGGGGAAGGATGGGGTGGGAGTTGGGGGTAAAAAGGTGAAAAATCATGCCAGGTACAGTGGGGATTATGACCAGAAGCATGCCTTAGCCAAGCAAGAGCCACTGCAGACACCTCTTGGCATTCCACCCTTTGGGACTGAGTAGCTTCTGTGTGCCAGGCTGGCCTCATTGGTGTCCTGAAGAGAGCACGTGAGTATTTTCACTGCTTCCTGCTCGGCTATGCTATCTTGGGGATTGGGAATCTTAGGCACGTGGTTTTGGAATGAAATATTGCTTTAGAAGAAAGAACAAAACATTAGCTAGTTTAGACCAGTCCAGGATAGGAGAGGAGATAAGTCCTGCTGAAGAGCCCTGTTGAAATCACACATGCTGCGTTTTCGTGGGATGGAGAAAGAAGATAAGTGTACATTTCTGTCTCCTGCCCACATCAGTTGAGGTGATGGAAGATGTGACTGCCCAAGAGAATTAAGGGTAAGTGGATGGAAAGAAAGGGCTGGTCCTGGAATTAGGGAACCTCGGGTGAGGAGCTTGCATCACAGAGAAGAGTTCGATTCTTTTTATGCATCTGATTAAGATTTGACCTGGGAATATCATTGTAAGGTGGAGATCTTGAGATGAACTGAATGTATGTGAACCAAACTGTGTGCAACTTAGATTGATGCGGAAAGAACTTTTTTTTGCTTGAAAATATTTTTATACCAATTAAATAGAAAATCCTCTTCTCACATCTAAAGGGAATAAGAGGGAAGTCTGGGGCTTGGAGCCCTGAGCTCTAATAGTTGGTGCATTAATTTGTTTCTCTCTTTGAAGTTAGGAAGTTAGACCCATATTCAGGTGTCATGGAAGAGCCCAAGAAGCTTCAAGGTCGTCCAGTCTGTCCTGCTGCCGGTACCACCTAGTGGCAGCCAAGAACATGTGTAAGTGTCTTTTAAAAAATTGCTGTAAAAAGTTACAAAGAGCATACATCAATAGAACTCATTGTTAAGAACAGTTTAAAAATGTGTGATAATTCAGAGTAAATTGTCAAGGGTCCTTCTGTTCCCTCTCCCAACCCCACTGCTCTGCCTTATTATCCTTATTAATAGTAACCGGCCTTTGCTATGTATTTCCTCAAATCCCGACCTCTCTCTCTGTCTCTCTCTCTCTTTCTCCTTCTCTCTCTCCCAATCTGTCTGTCTCCCTGCACTTAGTTTTTTAAATCAGAAATGGAGGGGCTTCCCTGGTGGCGCAGTGGTTGGGAGTCCACCTGCCGATGCAGGGGACACGGGTTCGTGCCCCAGTCTGAGAAGATCCCACATGCCGCGGAGCGGCTGGGCCCGTGAGCCATGGCCGCTGAGCCTGCGCGTCCGGAGCCTGTGCTCTGCAACAGGAGAGGCCACAACAGTGAGAGGCCCACGTACCGCAAAAAAAAACAGAAATGGAATCAAACTAAATATTATGGGGTGATTTTTTTCCACTTCCCAGATATCTTTTTTAATTGAAGTACAGTTGATTTACAATGTTGTGTTAATTTCTGCTGTACAGCAAAGTGACTCAGTTATACATATATATATATATATATATATATATATATATATATGCACATTCTTCTTCATATTCTATTCCATTATGGCTTATCTCAGGATATTGACTATAGTTCCCTGTGCTATACAGTGGGACCTTGTTGTCTGACTTACCAGATATCTTTAAACCTATTCCCTAGCACAGCAGAAACGATCACCAAAGGGCCCGACATGACAATATGCTCACAAGCTCCAATGTCAGGTTGGCTTTCAGATTCTGAGCTGGAGGAGTTATGTGAGCATTGAAAGTACCTTCCCTTGGATGAGCTTCTAGACTCAGAATGGCCATTATCACGTACCCTGCTGGATGTGTACCAGCCTCGTTCCCTGTCCTGAGCTCCAGCCCCTCTACCTCTCCATCCTGTGGCCTGAGCTCTCTCTGTATTCTCACAGCACCTTAACTCCTCCGCAGAGACCTCTCTGCCCCCACGTGCAGTTGTCTGGGTTTGGCCTCCTCACCCCTCACCGTGGCAGATGCTTCTCTTCTCCTCTTCCTGCTCCAAACAGGGAGATCACTCTATACCACACGCACCATCTGGTCACTTTGTGCTTCAAATACTCCTCCAGCTTCCATTTTCTATAGGGCAAGGGCAAAGCCAAAGCTGCTCAGCGTCTGTGCAAAGCTCCCCGTGGTCAAGGCTCTGCCTCTTTCCTCCTCCACCATTCCCTGGGCTCCAGAATCCCTTCTTCTGGAGCGGATCATACGCCTTCACCTGCGATACCCTGTCGCACCCCCTCTATGCCCTAGATGTGCTTCCTCTCATCCTCCTGAAGAGAATCATTTGTCAAGATGCAGCTCCAATACCATCTACGAAGCCACCTTCACCTCCTGCAGGCTCCTCCTCTATCCTTTCATGTATTTTGTATCCCCTTCCAGTAGAGCGTTTACCACATTTAATTATACCTATTTGGCGATGAGCCACTGGAATATTTATTGTAGTACCCTCACCATTTCCTGTCCCACAGAGTGGATGGCACATGAATGTTTGTTGAACAAGTAAATGAACATTAAAGAGAAGGACTACAGTCAATAGACCTTAGGGCAGTGGTTTCTAAACTTTACTGCGATAAGGATCATGAAGGTGTTTGTTAAAATGCAGATGCTTTTTCTTCTTATTGAAGTATAGTTGATTTACAATGTTGGGTTAATTTCTGCTGTACAGCAAAGTGATTCAGATATATATATATATATATATATATATATATATATATATATATATATATATACATTCTTTTTTTTAATATTCTTTTCCTTTATGGTTTATCATAAGATACTGAATATAGTTCTCTGTGCTAGGACCTTGCTGTTTATCCATTGCATACATAATATCTTACATCTGCTAACGCCAATCTCCTACTCCATCCCTCCCTCGACCCCCTCCCCCTTGGTAACCACCCTGCAGATGCTTTGGAATTACTCTCAGAGAGTCCACCTAATTTGTCACGTGTGAAAATGTAGAGCTCAGGAATCTACATTTTAACAAGCATCTGAGATCACTCCGATGGCCTGTGAGAGGCCCTTTGCAGTTTATTAATGCAAAGCAAATAATCCGAAAAAAAGAAAAAAGAAAAGAAAAAGCAAAGAACCTTTGTTCCTGGAGATGGCAGACACTGGAGAATGTGCTTATGCCCATAAGGGATGCCTTGATGTGGTGGTTGTTGGTGCTCCTGAGAATAAATGAATACTAGCCTAAGCTGGAGAAGACCACGGTGCAGTGAACTCCGTGAAGACTCTCATGAAGCACGAGGCTCTATGTATACAAGGGCTGGACTCTTCCTTTTTCAGATCAATTGTCGTCAACTCCCATCTGTTTGTTTTGTTCCAAGAGTCACTATTTAGCCAGGCCCAAGCTGTTTTCATTAATATATTGCATTTCTGACAAGCCTCTCCTTGGATGTTCTCCAAGCATTTTAGCAGCTTTCAGCCTGTCTTCTCTCATTCCCTGAGGGAGGAACAAGTACAAGTTCACACCAACGCATTCGAGAGGCATTGCTCAGAGCAGCTCCTGGGGCACCAGATGCAGGAGGGAGGGAAAGAGTGGGATAGCTCCCAGCCCCCTCTCTTCTGTTCCATCTCCTTTCCCCACCCACCCTGCCAAATGCTCCCTGGTGTCTTCAGCAGGTGGCTCCCACCCCTGCCTTCAAGTCTGCTCAGGCAATTTTCCTCCTGAGATAAATGAGCTCCGAAAAGATTCACGGGCTCTAGACAGTGCGGGACTGCCAAGGACCACATGTATTTGGCCAAAGTGAAGGCTCGAAACCACTAACCAAAGGGATCTTGCAGAGACAGAGGTGGACATGGCTTAGGCTCCTGTGCAGAGGTGGGACTTTCAGGCAGCCAATGTCCACCGGGGGCAGAGCTCCAGTTCTCTGGGGTCTAGGCGCTCCAGCCTCGGCCACGTGGATCTGCCTAGACTTGCCCTGACTTCTCATTCCTGTGACTTTCCTTCTGGTAAACGCCTCTCAGCTCTACAGACTCTGATTTCCACAGATCCACTGAGGTTAACCCAGTTGAATTAACCCAGTTTCTGATTTAGGTTCTTCTCTGACCCACATTTGCTAGGTCCTGCCTTCTCAGGCATGGCCTCCTTGGCCTGCCTGGTCTTCAGTCTCATGACTCCAGCCTCGATGAAGACACACAGAGGATCAGCAGACCATCTGTGGAAAACACTGAACTCTTCTCTGATGGTTTATGAGGAACATTTGAATTGTCAGTTTTCCGGAAGGATTTATATAAATGAAGGAAAGAGGAGAGGACTGCACTGGAACCTACCCCTTGGAAGTCTGTTCAGTTGTCTGCCCTCTGGAATTTTATTCCCTGATGCTTTGTGGAGATGGCTTGACCCTGACAGCTTGATTTCTAGTCTCAGGGGCCCTTCTGCATCAGTGTCTTCAGGTTTTAAAAAAGTAAACATACAGTAAAATTAACTCTGTGTGTGTATGTGTGTGTTGCGTCCATTTCTATGAGTTTTAACACCTTTATAGATTCATGCAAATACCACCACTACCAGGATACAGAACAATTCCATCACCTAGGAAACTCTCTCATGCTGTCCCTTTGAGTATCCAAGTTTTATTTTAAGGCCTTAAATCTCATAAAGATCACTAGGGAAAGGTTAAGCTCCCTAGCAAAGTTAAAGAAGATAACCTGCGTTCAATATTTGAAGGGAATGGTCATTCAGGATCGAATTCCTTCTACAGGATGAGGACAGATTCTCACAATCCCAAGTTCTAAATGGGTTCTTAGGTTGTCTTCCCAAGCAAGTTGGCTCAGCTCTCCCTTCCTACTCAGACAAGCAAGAGCTACTTAGCTCATAGGCCATGTCTCTCTGTGGACAGCCTTTTCAGTGAGAGGGAAATGTCAGCTTCTGGGGCTGTCAGAGATCAAGCGTTCGTAGACTTCTTTTTTTTTTTTAACATCTTTATTGGGGTGTAATTGCTTTACAATGGTGTGTTAGTTTCTGCTTTATAACAAAGTGAACCAGCTATACATATACATATATCCCCATATCTCCTTGACTTCTAGTGGAGGATAAATGTATTGGAATCATTTGGGTTTTCATTCTGCCTCTTCCACTCACACTAGCTGTGTGACTTTGAGCAGGCCGCCTAACCTCTCTGAGCTTAATATCCTTATGTTAACAATGAAAATCTTATGTATATTATGGAGGTGGTTTGAAGGATGTCACAAGATCCTATACATAGACTATCTGCCACAAAACAGGTGCACAGTGAATGTGATTTTTTGCGTTTCTTTTCCCCATTTAATCCATCCCCCCAACCCGCCTCTAAACAGAACCCTATCCAAAGTAGCTCAGTCAGAGTTTATCTTATTTTTAAGCCCATAAGAGAAAAAAGATGGCTTAATCTTTCTCCTAACTCATCCCAGGATTTTTAACTTTCCCTGGCAGGAAATGATTTCTTAGAACTAACTTAAAATAATTAAAACCAACTGAAAACAATTTTTCTTTTTGGAGTAGTTCCACTATAGGGTCCTCAGCAGAAAAAGAGAGTAGCTGGCCAGGGCAACTCAGATGCTGTAGAGAAGGAAAGGTTGGATTCTGTTGTGATAATACACAACCCCCAGATCTCAGTAGTGTTTTACAATAGTGTCTCATTCTTCCCCCTCCAAAAAGAGGGATTGATGTAGCATAGAGGAATGGATGGATGGATAGATAAGTGATAAGGCAATGATAGCAAAATGTTAACTATAAAATCCAGGTCATGGGTTGTGGATTTCTGTTGTACACTTCTTTCAATTTTTCTGCCTATTTCAACATTTTTCACAATAAAAGTTTAGGGAGAAAAGTTTATTTCTCACTTATGCTCTAGGTCCAGTAAAGTTTGGCTAGGGTTCTGTTCCATGTCTTCTCACTCCAGGATGCAGGATGATGGATCATCTTGAAAGCAGACGGTTGCCATGGCAAAGGGAAAGAGAGCTCTCCTGGGTATTGCACAGACGGTTGGCTGTTTCAGCCTGGAAGCAACACTCATCGTTTCTGCTCACAACTCATTGGCCTGAGCTCCTCTCACATGGCCCTACCCCAGTCATGAGAGTGCAGTCCTGTCATGTGCCTAGGCAGGGGAGGGCTGGAAACATTTTATGGGCAGCACAAAATGACGACCCTGACATAAATAGACTCCTTCAAAGCACTGCACACCTCAACCCCATCATCATTAATAATACTAACATGAAAAGGCATATTCACTTCAAGAAACATCAGAGAGAAAACTCAGATGCTTTTTCTTACTCATCTACCTGCCTTCTTTCAGTCTCCTTTAAAGGGAGCAGAACTAACCCATTAAAGGCTAATATACTCCAAACTCCTTGCTGGCTTTTTTTTTTCCCAGACAGTCAGCCAGCCAGCTAGCTCTTTCTAGAATCTCATCACTTTTTTTTATTGAGTCAGCTCATTCTCACTGAGTCAGTCAGAAAACGTGGAAGCCATCCAGAGAACTTCAGAGAGGCAGAAGTTCGATGGAAGCTGGTGAAGCTTTTCAGAAACGGGGTCATCAAAGAAAATATTTGAATAAACACGATTTCAAAATTATTCTTGACTCGACATTTTAGAGGAGTCAGGAAAGACTTCATAGCTGAGGTGACATTTAAGTCGGCACTTGAAGGCATCTGCTAGGAAGAAAATGGAGCAGGGCATTCCAAGCAGAGGGTACAGGCTGTGCAGTGTCAAGGAGACTGTCCCAGCTCTGAATACCTGAAGGAGAATCAGAAACCCACCATGGCCAGAGGCTAGAGTGCCTGTCAGGATTACTATTCTAGCACGAGAGTGGGGCCAAAAATATTGTCATATTTTTCATTGGTCAGTAAATGGGGAATACCATACTTGCTATGAAAAAAAACAGAATTAGTCTTATCTAGTGCTCTAACAGTAGTTCCTATGACTTCAAAGAGTCAAGGTCCTCTTCAAGTAATTTGCTGTGCAGAGAGCTATAGGTTTCTAATTGAATATGGAGTTTCTAGAAATGGATACTTTTATTTATTGACAATAATTTAGAGTCATCTATAAAGGCTTAATCAATTCACAGTAATTTTTTGGGGGGAAAGGCATTGATCTACTAGACTGCAAATAAAGGAAGGCAAAACCACCAGTTAAAAAAACAAACACGGCAGGAGTGTGGGCCCAGGATGAAGTCGTTTTAATTAAAATGCATCAGAAGGAGGGTGATGAGGAGAAGAGAAGGAAGGTGTTTTGTTTGTGACATATTATTTAATCCTAACACACACTGAAGTGGATAGTATTGTCACCATTTCACAAACGAGAAAACTGAGGATCAAATAAAGTCGTTTCTTGTAAAATCAGCTGTTTAAACTTGAGCCTTATTTTTCAAAATCTGAGACATTTTTCTCCTGTAAAACAGACATATGACATGCGCTGCCTACCTCACAGAGTTGTTGGGAGGATTAAAAGAAATAAAAAATAGGGACTTCCCTGGTGGCGCAGTGGTTAAGAATCTGCCTGACAATGCAGTGAACACAGTTCGATCCCTGGTCCCACAGGCTGCGGAGCAACTAAGCCCATGCGCCACAACTACTGAGCCTGTGCTCTACAGCCTACGAGCCACAGCTACGGAGCCCGCGCACCTAGAGCCCATGCTCCACAAGAGGAATCACCACAACGAGAAGCCCATGCACCACAATGAAGAGTAGCCCCCGCTCGCTGCAACTAGAAAAAGCCGGTGTGCACCAACGAAGACCCAACACAGCCAAAAATAAATAAATCTATTTAAATAAAAAAAGAAGAAATAACAAATAGAACTTTTGACATCACTCTTGACATTTATCAGATTTTAAGTTCTATGATTCTGTCTGGATGTTTGCATATTATTAAGAACTGGGTCTTTGTAAAAGAGACCCTATGGGCTTCCCTGGTGGTGCAGTGGTTGACAGTCCGCCTGCCGATGCAGGGGACGCGGGTTCGTACCCCGGTCCGGGAGGATCCCACATGCCGTGGAGCGGCTGGGCCCGTGAGCCATGGCCGCTGAGCCTGCACGTCCGGAGCCTGTGCTCCACAACGGGAGAGGCCACAACAGTGAGAGGCCCGCGTACCACAAAAAAAAAAAAAAAAAAAAAAGTGAGAGACTCTATGAAGCCTGTTTGTGGAGAAAGTCTTTCCCTAACATACCTTAAAATACATTACTTCGAACTATTTATTTTTAAATAATTAAAAATATTGTCTCTACATACATTCCCCTTCTCCTTCTTCTCCTCCTCTTCCTCCCCCTCCTCTCTTCCCTTCTTCTTTTCCTTCTCCTCTCCTTCCTTCCCCTCCTCCCCCTCATCTTCCTCTTCCTCCTTCTCCTTCATCATCATCTTCTTCTTCTTCATTTTTTGTATAAGACCAGAGCACAAGCTTTGGCCATTACCCATGCATGGAATATTCTTCTAAACGCCTTCAGTTTTCCTCTTTGCATTTTTAATACTTTTGTTTAAAAATGTATTTTGTCCTCTCTGACTTTTTAAACAAAATGTACCAAGTAATAATGTTATGTGCCAGTCACAGTTAATTTTATATACATTAACGCATTTAATCCTCACAACCACTCTTTAAAGTAAATATTTTTATTATCTCCATTTTCCAAATGGAAAACTTTAAACACAGGACTTCCCTGGTGGTGCAGTGGTTAAGAATCCACCCGACAATGCAGGGGACACGGGTTCGATCCCTGGTCTGGGAAGATTCCCACATGCCACGGAGCAACAAAGCCCGTGTGCCATGACTACTGAGCCTGCGCTCTAGAACCCGTGAGCGCCAACTACCGAAGCCCATGTGCCACAACTACTGAAGCTCGTGTGCCTAGAGCCCGTGGTCCGCAACAAGAGAAGCCACTGCAATGAGAAGCCCACGCACCGCAGCGAAGAGTAGCCCCCTCTCTCCGCAGCTAGAGAAAGCCCGGGCACAGCAACAAAGACCCAACTCAGCCAAAAATAATTAATTAATTTTAAAAAATGTAAGCGCAGAGATATTAAGTGACTTGTCTAAGGTCACACAGTTAATAAGGACTTGAATTGAGGCATCTTGGCTCCAGAACCTGAACTCTTATTAAACACTGGGTCATGATGAAACATTTGTGAAAATAATGGATAATCTTCCTAAATAAGTCATGATTATGTATATCAATTTTTATTTGATATCCACAGAAACTATTGTGGTTTAATTCAGGATTATGTCCCTATCTATTATAGTTTTTGACTTATTTTATCTTCTTTCAACATTTTTTCTTGGTCCTCCCTCTGTGAAAAAAATTTATTTTCAGTATATCTGTCTCTACAAATTGCCTTCTTTCCTCTAATTATTCTGCTTCCAATTTCCTAAGAGCCAGAAACTAGATCACCTTATAAGTTAGAACCGTCTTTAAAATATGAGTCATGAGGCTTTGAGAGAAGACCCAAGCCTTTAGTGGATGGACTTGGTGACATCTGTGACAGAGATCTTTACTTTTTGGCATGTTTTCTGTTCTCAGCTGGGATCTGGATGGCTTAGATGGTTGGATAAGTGTCTTCTCAATAAGCAAGGTGTCACAAAATAGAAATTCAAGGCATTTCTACTCTCTCACCTGTTCCAAAGTGTTTCAGTCATCATAATAATTAGAAGGATGGCCTAGTTCCTCAAGCTTCTGGGTAGCCACCCGATGCTTAGAAGTAGAGAGACATGGCTACAACTTGTATAAAAATAGCCTTCCAGATGGCTGAGGGGCAAAGTTACAACTCAGCAGCTTGATATAGCTGAGCACTCGAATCTGCAAGGAGGAGAGCTATGCTGAGAAGTAGCCAGAGAGACTGGGCTTGAGTCCAATCATAAGTAGAACAGTAGATGCCAGGAGAGATCACTTAAGGTGGCAGATTAGCTGTTAAGATTTCCTGTTTACTTCATCTCCATCCCCTCCCCACCTCCCTTGATTCAACCTTACCTCTTAGCCTCAAGGGAAACATACACACATGCGTGCACACACGCATTTAAACAAAATAAGGAGAATAAAGTAGAGGTACAAACCATAAATCTTAATGTGCTTTAGAAGTCTACTAGCCGAACTCATCTTAGCCACAAGCAGAATGATGGTGAGCACTTGAACTCACCCAGTGTGTCTTTGGGACTTCTATGCTCCAGCTTCTGGGCTGGGGCTCTTTGGTGGGAAGGTGTGTCCAGTGACATGGGCCATGTTTCCCCCAGCCTTGCCTTAAGTCATTCCCAACTCAAAAATGGAAATGGGCAAAAGCCGCAATATTGCTTCCACCCCTCAAAGCAAATACTAAGGCTCTGATGGATGAGTCACTAGCTTGAGAGCAAATACTAAGGCTCTGATGGATGAGTCACTAGCTTGAGAGTTCTTGTTTCCCAAATGAAAATATTTACTCATCAAATGTTTCAATAGGCTAAGATATGTAGTTTTCACATTTTCCCACCTTCTAATAACTGCATTTCCACTGGACATTCTGGAATAAAACTTAAGCCTCTGTCTGTGGTAAACCCATTGCTTTAAATATCTCAGTGTTTGAAGAGTGTTGGCTTTTAAAATACAGTAATTAGGAATGGATTAGTGCTTATATTTAGCAGCAGTTAATAGACACCATCATTTTTGAAAAACAAGCGAATTGAGAAGCATACTCCTCTCTTTTAACACCGCTCGTGATTAGCCCAAATCCAAGGCATTACTGTGCCCTGCTGGCAGCATAGCCTCATTGCAGGTAAGTAACACAGGTGCAGAGGGTTTGGGGCCAGCCTTCCAAATTCATTTCCACAAGAAATTGATGCTTTGCAATAGTCCCATCAACCTTGCATATTCGTACATGGAATGTTCACAGGCGGCAAAAAAACAAATCCCCAACTTTTTCCAACCCAATAGGATTTGTGCTTCCCAAGTGTACATTACAATATTGTTACCTTTCAAGAGAATGTTTCTTTGCTTCGTAGGGAATTCACCCTCAATCTACATGGAGTACAGGCTTTGTGCCAGGTACCTTGCAGTGCCTGGGAGCAGGCAAGGAGGTCTCCATCCAGATGCACATGCACTGTTACAGCACCACATCCTAAAGCTGCTCAGCTACACAGCTGGCTGACAGGGGTGTGGTCACCCTGGAAGGAGGAATGGAGAGAGGATAGGGACAAGCGTTTTTTGATTGTCCACCAAGAGCCCAAGCCTGTGCTAGCTTTGTAGCAGCCAGTAGAGTATTCCCTGTTTAATGGTCAGAATTGATCTATGAGTTAAGTGTGCTAATTCTACTCTGGGTATATCCCCCTCACCCTGCAACATAGATGGTGGTCTTGTAACAGAGAAGAACAAACCTGACTCCATATTGGATCTATTCCTTTAGCTCTAATCCTTGTGCTCTCTTGCCTGTGCTTTGTCATGCTGGTTCTGCACCTTTGGTAAAAGAATGTTGCCTATAGTCTGAAATATACAGGATAGCCATTCTCAAGGTTCTGACCTTTAAAAGTGGAACACTTTCCCAACCATAGCGAGATTAAAAAGTTGCAGAAGACAAAAAAACATTTGTTTTGTTGGAGGTTTACAGGAACATCGTGATCTGACCTACATGGACAGCTACAAGAACAAAGGATTCCGGCACCAAGAAGTTTGCAACAAACAGCCACACCGCCTCCCCTTTTAATATAAAAGATGCCTGAATTCTAATCTTTGGGACAGTAGTCCACCATCTTCCTGGTATGCTGGCTTTCCGAATAAAGTCGTTATTCTGTGCCCCTCCACCTCATCTCTTGATTTACTGGCCTGTCGTGTGGTGAGCAGTACCAGCCTGGATTCAGTAGCAATCTTAGTAGAGCTGGCCTGGAGGAGAGGTCCACCTGCTAGACAGATATTGCCCAAATTAAGAAGGCAAGTCAGGGATGATTTTCAATGCCTTTATTAAGAAATATCAAAAGTTGATTATAGTTCCATACACAGTTTTACAAAGTTCAAGTGAAGGGGAATGTAGGGAGGCCATCAGCATGCCTGTTTGGACACCACAGTCACTTGCCAAAGAGTTAACCCTGTCCCTTTGGTCACCTTGTTTAACAGTGGTCCACACAAGGCTCTTTCCCACTTCCACTAGGCCACAGCACAATACCTTACATTATTTGAGTTGTAATACGTTATAAACACTTCTTAAATATTTGTCCTTTTCTTTCGTCATTATTCTTCCCTGCAATAGCCGAGCTGTTTATAGAAAGCACAACACTGGAGTCCCATTGACTGCTGTTTGCATCACATTTTCACAAAGCCTACTTTGACACAGCTGGAAAACATCCCAAGTTACATGTTACCCTTGCACACTTGGGATGGAACCCAAGCACATTGTTATTTTTTATTTAACATTTAACAAAAAAGAAGGAAGCACTCAACTTGGAAACAAAACAGCACAGTCATTCGGTAGAAAAGTTAAGTGTGGGACACAGCCTGCGGATTCCACGGAGCTCCTCCAAGTGGCCACCAGCATGACCAAGAACTGGAGGCAGGAACACCAACACAGAATACAGAAAGGGAGTCTCTCGGGCAGGGTACATCATGATCTTTTATGTCAGGGACATTGCATCAGAGGGGAATTACACTTTTCAGAATAATCAGGACTTGTAGATAATTGGCACCCAATGGGAGACAGCAACGGAGTAGTGTGCCTTGGTGAAGGCTTGTGCTGGGTTATCTAAAAGTGGATCTCTGAAGAGACTGTCCAACAGCATCAGAAAGCGCCATCTTCAGAGGAAGGACTCCTTGTTCACCCACATGAGACTGCGGGTCTCATTGGGCTTGCATTCGTACTCGATGACGGAGAAGGGGCTTCCCCACTGGCAGTGATCTCGCTTGTGGTAATTGTAAAACTTGACCTGCCATACCGTCTCGAAGGTCCCAATGTCAGTGAACTGAGGGAAGAGAAACACGCCCCATCAAAACCTCATTCTGCCATGAGCAAACACAAGAGTTGATGTTCGTGAAAGAGATATAATAGGGAAGAACAAATCTGACTCCATATTAGATTTGTTTCTTTTACTTCAACCTTTGTATTCTATTGCTTTGGCTTCCAGTTAAGAATGTTGCCTATAGCCTGCAATATACAGGACAGCCCATTCTCAAGCCTCTGACCTTTAAGAGTACAACACTTTCCCATTCATATAAAAATAAAAAGTTGTAGAACAGAGAATAACATTTGTCTTGTTGGAAGTTTACAGGAATATCGTGACCTGACCTACGTGGACAGCTGCAAGAACAAAGGATTCCTGCACCAAGAAGTTTATACCAACCAACTCCCCCCTTCACCCCTGCCCCTCACCTTTTAGTATAAACGAAGCCTGGATTCTGACTGGGGTAAGATGTTTCTCTAGGACATTAGTCGGCCACCTTCTCAGTCTGCTGGCTTTCCAAATAAAGTTCCCCCAATAACTTGTCTCCTGACTTACTGCCTGTCATGCAGTGAGCAGAATGACTTTAGACTTAGTAACAGATGTACCATGTAATGAGGTGTAATCTGTGTAATCACTCCAGGCTCTTGTGGTCTGAAAGCTTAGGCCCTTACTCTAATGAACAATCTTCCTTTATTATGAGAGAGATTTTCCTGAAAAGCTGTCTGTAAACCATTTATTTCTCTATAAAATCTTATTCCCATCCCACTCATGGCATTTGTTATCATATTGCCTTTAATACAAATAACTCCCCAAATGTATCTGTTTCCCATATTTAGGTTCTGGAAACTTCTCTTAGAATCTCAGAATTTCAGAGGTTGCCACAGAAGGCAGATTGGGAAGAGAAGAGAGGGAATGGTGTTTAATGATTGTCTTTGGTTTCTTTTTTGAAAAATAGCTGTACAAAATAACATGTGCACAACAACATGAAACAAAAGCTACAACTGCCCTCCCATCGCTAATTTCAATTCCAGGGAAAACTATGTTATCGGAAGCATTTGTTTGTTGCAGACCCTACTTTAACCTTCAAATACTATTGAGTGTTTATAAGCCATGCCCATGTCTCAGGTTCTGATTTTACATTACCCAAAACCCTATGTGAGTACCTACTGTGTGCCTCGTACATAGAAAAATTTGTATAAGGTGTGATCCTTTGCTCTCGAGAAGTTTGCATTCTACTTCCAGAAGGTAGGCCCTGCAAACACTGCATGGAATTCTAGGGAGTCATGAGCACACAATTCTCATGTAGCTGAGAAGAGGGCACAGAATACCCTAGAGGCCATTGGGCAGGGGCTCAAGTGGCCTGTAGGGTAGCCTGACCCTGCCACTGCCTCCTGGAGCTATTTAGGGGATGTGGCAGTAAACAGCATGATGCCTGTCGTTATTTTCTCCTCTGACCCACCCCCCGTCATGGGAGGAGGCCAGGCCTGACTTAGCAGGGTTCTTAGCCTTGTCAGGAGCCAGAAGACATTGTGGGGGAGGGCTGTGAGCAACAGGAGCCTTATGCTTGCGGTTGCTACAGGAGGAGGGTGATCAGGTGCTCCCCAGATAGCCTTCCAAGATGCTCTCAAAATCATATCCTGCCCCATTGCCTCATCCTGCTAATCGGACCCTAAGACAAGGTATGGCTTGCCTTTGAGAAATCTGCTTGACCTGAAACAGTGGGTGATATACCTAGAGTCCACAAATCTTCTCCCAGGTAAGAAAATGAAGGATTTCTTTTTCAGAGTCATAGCTTAAAGACCTGTGCATACATATGCAGCTTTATTCACAAAAGCCCCAGCGTGGAATCAACCCAAATGTTTCATCCTTCACCTGGTGATAGATACATTTTGGTATATCAGTAAAATGGCTTTTTACTCAATAATAGAACATACTGATTCAGGCAGCAACAGTGATGGATCTCAAAGACATGCTGAGCAAAAGAATCTAGACCCCAAAGAATACATGTACTATATGATTCCATTTATATATATATATATATATATATATATATATATATATATATATATATATATATCCATATAATTTATAGTGATAGAATATAATCTATGCTGACAGGAAACATCTGTGGTTACCCAAGTTACCTGGGGTAGGAGGAGGGAATTGACGATTGATGAAAATGTGCAAGAGGGAACTTTTTGGGGTAATGGAAACATTTTACATCTTGATTGGGGTGGTGGTTACAAGAGTATATGTATGTGTTTGTTAAAACTCATTGATCAGTATACTTAAAATGGGTACATTTATTATATGAAAACTATACAACAAAGTTGATTAAAAATTAGAACTATGGATTTTTAGTGAGCAACAAGGAAACAGGTATTCTGAATACTGCCAATGGGAACTGAATTACATAGACTTTCAGAAGGGTAATTTGTATCAAGTAAAGGTGTGAACATACTTGGGTCCAGTAATTTCACTTATAATTTATCTTAAGAATACCACAGGGTTTCGAGTAGTGAAAAATTGAACACTAAATTTCCATCCTTAATTAATTATGGCATATGTGTATAGTGGAATACTATGTAACAATTCTAAATGTAAATATTTAATAAAATTTTTCTAGTATTCTATATTGTCACCTGAACTAAGCAGAGTACCAACAAGACTGTCTAGTGTTAATTCCATTAAAATTACACATGTTAATGCTGATGGAATAAGTTTTATTTTCTTCTATGTACTTATTTGTACTTAAAAAATTTAATGATTGAATTTTACTTTTATAATCAGAAAAAATGTTAAGCCAAATTGTAAGTATTTACAAGTATTACCAAATAGCTAATATCCTTAATATAAAATATTATATGAATTAACTAGTAAGAACTACTAAGAACATTTGGATAAAACTGGACAGTTCATTAAAAAATTGGCTAACATCTGAAAAATATTCAAATGTAATATTATTAGTAATTAAAGAAATACATACTTTACAGAGATATTATTCACCTATCAACTTAGCAAACATTTCCAAATACTGGAAGCAATTTAAGCATCCAACTTTAGGAAATTATTATGAAAATGGTGAAATATCTGTACTATGAATTTATACAATCACTAAACAGGAATTTAGTTTTAATGATGAGAGAAAATGATTACAATGTTAACAGAAAAAAGATTAAAACACTTTATATACATTATGAATTCAAATACACAAAATAAGATGTATAGAGAAAAGAAAATGAAAAAATATTAACAATAGCTCTCTAAGAAATTGTTTTTATATCTTTTCTACTTAGATTTTCTGCAATAAATAGTTACTTTTATAATCAGAAAGAATATTTTAAGTGGTGAAATGGATCTATCACCCCTGAAAAATTAACAAATATATCCCTTGAACCCTAGGGATTTAATACATTCTATTAAGGATACATATATGCTAATGAAAATATTACAACTTTGTTTACAATACGGTAATGGTGGTAATAATAAACTGATATCTCATTTTACAAATCACCAAGATGACTTATTATTATTTTTGACCAGCATAGGACACTGTACATTTTAAGTGCAACTGAATTAAGTTATAAAAATATTTTACAAACACCAGCTAAACTTTTGAGGGAGCAGCTTGATATCAGGCTAGGTAAGTGGAAAAGACAATACCTTTTCTGAAACAGATATAAATAAAAGTTGGTCACAAGAACAAACAAAGATGATCACGACCACAGGCAAAAAACAAAAACAAAAAGCCTTAAGGCACTACACTTAAACCTGAATGACCTTAAAATTAATAAAGTCTCAATCTAAGAGTTCTCAGTAACACAAGAGACCAAAATAGAAGTCTGTTGACAGCAAGTCACAGCTAAAGATATGGGATGCTTAGGTGCTTCTACTTTGTTTCTCTGTTATTAATGTTGGACCCAAGGTCTTATTCAAGTAAACTTAACTGCTGCTAAATAGGCATATGTCTTCCTCTCTCCCACACCTTAGTTGTTTTAACGTCCCATTAGCCTTCTTCCTATTCTTCCTTCTAGAGTTCTATTTCCTGGGCATCTCTCTACCTAACTCAGGATTTCTTCTCTTCTGGCTAAGAACAGATGTGCTATCCAAAGCTGATATTCCTCTTGAAGAACAGAGGAAGCAACTACAAGCTCTCCATTCCCTCCCAACCCATCTGTGCCTTCCAAGGAAAATTTACCCAGGCAGGCTCCCAGGTAATGCAATTATACATGGTGTAATTCTGTGCATTTAATAGCTCTTTTTAAAAATACAATTACTTTCACATATGTCATTCCACATTGGTGTTGTGACTGGTTTTAACATCTCATTCTAAGGATGAAAGAACTAATATTCAGAGAGGTTAAGTGAGTTGGCCTAGGTCTACATTGTGCAGCCAGCTAATGCTAGAAGCAGGTCAAGAAGCTAGGTTTCCTAATTCCTATCTAGAAACTATAATCAATGGACCAAATTATTTATATAAGCAAATGAGCTAAAAGGTACTGAACGGTTTTTCTTTTTTCTCCCTGAGTGAGAAGAACATCTATGAACTGTCGTGTGTAGAGCGCTTTAGGACACTACTATGGACTGAATGTTTGTAGCTCCCCAAAATTCATATGTTGAAGCCTTAATCCCCAATGTGATGGTATCTGGAAGTGGGGCCTTCCAGAAGTAATTAGGGTGTGAAGATGGAGCCCTCATGAATCGGATTAGTGTCCCTATAAAAATAGACACAAGAGGGATGATCTCTCTCTTTCTCTGCTTTCCTTCATGTGAGAACACAGCAAGAAAGCAGCTGTCTGTGAATCAGAAAGATTGTTCTCACCAGATACCAGGTCTGCTGATGCCTTGATCTTGGACTTCCAGCCTCCAGAACTGTGAAAAATAAATATTTGCTGTTTAAGCCACCCAGTCTATTTATTCTGAAACTGACACTCTACTACATACCTGGACATTTTATTTGCCTTAGTGTTCTTACAAGTTGCAAGGCTTGGTACACTTTTATTTCACAACCAATGTGAAAGAGAAACCATCAGCTTCCAAAGAGAGGAGACTCGTTTGTAGTGCTCAGTAACAAATGAGGAATCTGAAGAACTTGTTTTAAACAATTTCCATGGTGGTCTTACAACCAGATGCCCTAGAATCCCCAGAGTACTTCTCTCTACTCACCATTCCACCAAAATCCACTGGAGACATGTGAAATTCACCAAGAATAGAGTCACTTAGAAATCCACTGCCTTGGGAGCACAGAATGAGATTACATTGATAGAGACATGATGTTATTTCCTTAGTAAATAAAATCAGTATAAATAAGCATCTTGGGGCTTCCCTGGTGGCTCAGTGGTTGAGAGTCTGCCTGCTAATGCAGGGGACGCGGGTTTGAGCCCTGGTCTGGGAGGATCCCACATACCGCGGAGAAACCAGGCCTGTGAGCCACAACTACTGAGCCTGCGCGTCTGGAGCCTGTGCTCCGCAACAAGAGAGGCCGCGATAGTGAGAGGCCCGTGCACTGCGATGAAGAGTGGCCCCCGCTTGCCGCAACTAGAGAAAGCCCTCGCACACAGAAATGAAGACGCCACACAGCAAAAATAAGTAAATAAATTAATAAACTCCTAAAAAAAAAAAAGCATCTATGACTTTTACTGTGATGTGACCTTCCAATTCCTACTGGATTCCAAGCCTCTTTATTCCTGTACTGTTTGAAGTTTTAGTAGTAAATACATATTTTCCACTTCTCTTAGCTGAATAGATAGGACTAAAAGTTCTGGGTCTTATAAGTATGCTTAACTTTATAAGAAACTGTCAAACTTTTCTAAAGTGATTGAGCCGTTTTACATCCCTACCGGTAATATGAGAGTTTCAGTTGTTTTACAGACTCTGCAAAAGTTGACATTGCCGGTCCTTTTAACTGTAGCCCATCTATTGGTAAGAAAAAGAAAGGCAATAAACAGCAGAAACCCATGAAACAGAAAAAGGAAAACCAGTAAAGGAAAATTGATGAAACTAAAATCTGTTTGTTTGGTTTTTTTTGAAAATGTCTTCAAAATTGATAAACCCCCGCAAAACTGAGCAGGAAAAAGAAAGCAAGTTACCAATATTAGGAATGAAAGAGATGCTATCACAATTGATCCTATATTAGGAACAATGTGGGATCCTTAGATTAGGAACAAACTTATACTAATACATTGTTTAAAATGTACAAATTCTTTGAAAGACACAAGCTATCACTAAATCTCTAACTACTTAAGAAATTGAATTTGTAGTTTAAAATCTTCCCAGAAAGAAAATTTCAGGTCCAAATGCCTTCATTGATAAATTCATACATTTAAGGGAAAAATACCAGTTCTACGTAACAGAGGAAGGAACACTTCTCAATTCATTCTGTGAAGCCACTGTTACCCTGATACCACAACCTCACAAAGATATTATTACGAGTAAAGGAAAACTGCAGACAAAAATTCCTCATGGTTTTATGCATAAAATTTGCTTATAATTTTTATTTTTTGAAATATTAGTAAATAAAATCCAGCAAACACAATAAGGATATTACACTGGGACCAAGAGAGATGTATCCTTAGAACTCAAGGATGGTTAAATATTTGAAAATCTATGTAATTCACCATATTAACAAAATAAAGGAGAAACACCATGTAATCATATTAATAGATGCAGAAATCTATTTGGCAATTCTGTTTGGCATATTAATAGATGCAGAAATCTGTTTGGCAATTCAACATCCATTCATAATAAAAACTCGCAGCAAACTAGGAACAGAAGGAAAGTTCTTCAATCTGATTAAGGGGCACCAATAAAAAACCTATAGCTAACATCACCCTCAATGGTAAGAGACCGAGTCCTTCCTCTATAAGATGCAAATAAGGTAGCAAGAGCAGTTCTTACTATTCCTGTACAGCACTGTGTTAGCAGTCTTAAGCTAGTACCTTAAGGCTAGATGGAAGGAAAAAAAAAGGGGAAGTAATACTTTCTATTCACAGATAAACAACTGTTTGCAGAAAATACTATGCAATTAATAAGTGAATTCAGCAAGCTTGCAGGATCCAAAAATCAATTTAGAAAAATTATTATATTTCAGAAATACACTAGCACTGAACAATTAGTATTACTTTTAAATATTTGACTAATTTTGTAGGTGAAAACTGGCATTGCAATATTTGTATTTTTTTTTACCAATAGTGAAATTAAACTATTTTTATGTATTTACTGATCATCTGTATCTCTTCTGTGAATTGCCTCTTCATGTTTTTTGCTTATTTTTCAATTTTCCATGTCCTGTGGTTCTTTTCCTTACTGGTTTCTAAGAATTCTTTATATATTAAGCTACAGATTTTGCCAAAATACTAGAAAGAGCTGACATGAGGAACACCTTTTACTCTTGGGAATGCATGTGTAAGGCCACCGTACTGCGCAAACACAGCCTCACAAGAAGCTCATGTACCTCCCTGCCTTATTCCTCTAAACTCCCCCCAGTCGCCTACTAAAGAGACTATCATGAAGGCTACCATGATGCAGACAGAATCTCCACTTGGGCTCTCTCCTTGGAGGGACTGAGTGGAGAATTAGACACATTAAAATACAAGTCAGCACTGCTCTTTGAAGTGTGGGTGGAGAGCTTTTAGAGCTGGGTATCCTTAACTCCCTGTACCAGGGCCTCTGGAATCATGTGAATAGAGAGATCACTGCCACTAATCTAAGTCAGATGGCACTTGACTACTTCTTGAGTTCAGCTTCAGGGCTGCAGCACTGTCTGCATGGGCAGTGGCAAATCGAGGCAACACAGCTTAACCATCCATGTTACAAATAAGTTTTTCACCAACCATCGTTTGCCTTTTAATTTAAATTGCCTTTTAAGGAAAATTTAACTTTGTTTACAATGTTTAACAGGAATTTTACATTTATGTAATCAAGGTTTTCCATTTTCACCTTTGGATTTCTTCCATTTCTTTAAGGTTTAGATTAATTCTTTTCATTTTGATTTTTTACAAAGTTGACTTTTTACAGATAACCCTGGGATCCATCTGAAATATCTTTTTGAAGTATGGCATCCAGAAAGAACAGCAGTGATGTTTCCTCCAAATAGCCAATTATCCTAGCATCACTTAGTCAATGATTTATAAAAATCTGACAAACTACTCTGAGGTAACCTTAGACTCATAAGAAGTTGCTTTGGTGTACCTTTAATTCAGCTTCCCTTGCTGGATTCACCTACTTGATTAACTGCATTTACTTGGGGATCTCAAGACTTCCTTATTACCTGTGAAAGTGGTTGTGTCTGTAATTTACAATACTTAAGTCTGACAAAGGTCATAAAATAGTGTTAAAGCATATGTAAGGCTTTCATCACTAGAATGAAATTTTCACTTAACATTATAGCTGCTGACTTGATCAGGAAACCTTTTCTAATTTCAATTAATAATAATTCTAGGACTTCCCTGGTGGCGCAGTGGTTAAGAATCCACCTGCCAATGCAGGGGACACAGGTTCGAGCCCTGGTCTGGGAAGGTCCCACATGCTGCAGAGCAACTAAGCCCATGCGCCACAACTACTGAGCCTGTACTCTAGATCCTGTGAGCCACAACTACTGAGCCCGCACACCACAACTACTGAAGCCCATGCACCTGGAGCCCGTGCTCCACAACAAGAGAAGCCACCACAATCAGAAGCCCACGCACCACAACAAAGACCCAATGCAGCCAAAAAATGAATAAAAATTTAAAAAAATAATTCTAATTTCAATTGTAATAGAATCACATATTACAGATAAAATACAAATGCATGGCCAATGCTCAAACCAAAAGCTGTGCGATCACTGTTGGAACAATCATTCACCTGATTCTTCTAGAGTGGAAATTATATTTAAGAACTTAGGCTTTACTGCTGGGACTCATAAAATGCTAAATACCAGCTTAAATCTTTTGGAAAGTGATGTATAGTATAAACATATAAATCAAGTTTGAATATGAGGAAAGTTAAATCTCATAAAATCCAAAACTATGGGAAAACCAAAAGAGATGGTCAACTCTATGGAAAAAATAACCGTCTTCATTTTAAAAGAAGAAATCATAACAGAAAATGAAAAATTTTAATGTAATTATATTTCTACACAATGGAAAATAAAAATAAAGCGATAGTGAGAGAAATATGACAGATACAACAGATTGTTTATCTTTATTAGGAGTCTGTGATTTAAAAAAAAAATTTCCAACAGAAATATTGACGAAACATGAAAGAATAATATACACAAGAAGAAACAAAATTAAATTAACATGTAGAAATGTTCATTCTTGTGATAGTGAAAAGTAAATTAGAAAATCTATTTTTTTAAAGTAATTCTCAATGATGTCATAATTTTAACAAAGCCAGTAGACTTTATTGCTAGTAACATTGTAAAATAGTATGTACAACTTAAAAAAAAAAAAAAATACCCGAAAAGGCCATATGTGGGAAAAGCCATAAAGATTCAGTTCTTTTTTTTTTTTTTTTTTTTTTTGCGGTACGCGGGCCTCTCACTTTGTGGCCTCTCCTGTTGCGGAGCACAGGCTCCGGATGCACAGGCTCAGCGGCCATGGCTCACGGGCCCAGCCGCTCCGCGGTATGTGGGATCCTCCCAGACCGGGGCACAAACCCGCGTCCCCTGCATCGGCAGGCGGACTCTCAACCACTGCGCCACCAGGGAAGCCCAGATTCAGTTCTTTTGACCAAGTATTTTTACTCAGATTGAGGTAACTATATGCACAAAACTTTACATTATAGCACTTTTTATGATGGGACAATCAATATATCTAATATCTGGGTAAGAGTGTAATCATTATGATATATTGTGATAGAGTCTTATGTTACCCTTAAAATTATAAAAATGAATATGTAGAAAGTTGTACAAAATATGTATTAAAAACTCTTGCAACTACAGGATGTATATATGTGGAAGGTAATCTGAAAATGAGCCAAATCAAAATGTAGGGATTCCTGGTGTTTTAAAAGTTTATGCACATTTCTGTACCTTGTCATGATATTTTACAATATTTTAAGAAAATCATGCAAAGCCCTTGAAATGCTGGGATGCATCCCCACACTTCTCTGTGTGCCTGTGCCCAACCAGAAAGGAATCCTACATAAATTTGTAGGACTTCAGTCCTATTTGGTGTGATCCTAAATGACAGTATTTGAGAATCTGACTTTCTTCAGCAAATAATTAGTACCACACCCCTAAAGGTAAGTTTGTAATTTTCACACCATGTTAGGGCTGACGGTGGTCTTACTGATCAGATAGAGGAATCCACCTATTTGCATTGAGGAAACAGGCCCATTGAATTAAGGTTTGCCCGGGATCACAGTTAATTACAGAAGTAGATGGCATCCCAATACCTTCATAACTTCCAGTTATAATTCTGACATTCTAGACGTTTCCTCAGGCACCCATACCACTGATGTTTCCCTTGGTGAAGAATGTAAATTTAATAATCCACGAACTTGCTACTTAATTGATTGCATTTACCTGGATATTTCAATGTTTTGGTGTTGTCTGTGAGAGTGTGGTATGTTCATACTTTTTAAAACTTAAGTTTGAAATATTGGTAACTTAAAACATCGTAGGATAATGAGGAAGGCTAGCTGAAAGCTTCACCACTAGAATGAACATTTGAATTTAACATAAGAGCTGCTGACATGATCAGGAAACCTCTAATTTCAATTGTTTTCCTTAGAATCAGCCTATTACAAATAAGATACAAATGCATGGCCAATGCTCAAACCAAACGCTGTGTGATCATTGTTGGAACAATCAACTATCAATCACCTGCTTCTTCTAGAGTGGAAATTATATGGAAGAATCTAGGCTTTACTGTTGGGACTCAGGATTCATTAGTTACAGCGTAGAGACCCTTGTCACTACAACATCCTCCCAAAGCATCTAAAGGCTCTCCAACCTTTTAGCAGGTGCTGGACAGGCAATCCAGACTTATGGTGAATAAGAAAATCTTTCGTTTCATGACTCAGTCTAAATCATTCTCACATTAAAAAAATACCTTTGTTTCATTCTCATTCAAAATAATGTAGAAGTTCTCACTTTAGAGATCCAATTAATAAGTGTTTAATTGAGTTCTTTCTAAAATAAGTTAATCTTCCTCCCTAGGGTTCTGTTTACACCTATAGCAAAAGAAGTATGACTCCACCCTTCTAAAACCAGAGGAACTTATACCTCTGGTCCCCTCAGCCCATACTGGCTCCAGGGAGAAGGTGGGGAGGTCTGCTCTCCTGATCTGTGACCACCTGGAAGATGGGGTACAGTCTCATATATGGTGACCACCTCTGCACTTGACCCAGTGCTCAGTACCAGTTCAGTGAAAGTATTAACAACTTAAAGTTAGCTCATTGGCCCTTGGGCTCTCATTAAAATTCTGACAGATGGCCAATAGGCACATGAAAAGATGCTCAACGTCACTAACTATTAGAGAAACGCAAATCAAAACTACAATGAGGACCACTTCATACAGTCAGAATAGCCATCATTAAAAAGTCTACAAATAACAAATGCTGGAGAGGGTGTGGAGAAAAGGGAACCTCTGTACAGTTGGTGAGAATGTAATTGGTGCAGCCACTATGGAAAACGGTATGGAGGTTCCTCAAAAAACTGAAAATAGAACTACCATATGATCCAGCAATCCCACTCCTGGGCACATACCCAGACAAAACTATAATTTGAAAAGATACATGCACCCCTATGTTCATAGCAGCACTATTTACAATAGCCAAGACATGAAAGCAACCTAAATGTCCATCGACAGATGAATGGATAAAGAAGATGTGATATATATATATACATTCATACATACATACACACAATAGAATATTACTCAGCCATCAAAAAGAATGAAATAATGCCATTTGCAGCAACATGATGGACCTAGAGATTATCATACTAAGTGAAATAAGTCAGAAAGAGAAAGACAAATACCATAAGATGTCACTTATATGTGGAGTCTAAAGTACTATACAAATCAACATACCTATGAAACTGCAGACTCACAGATATAGAGAACAGACTTGTGGTTGCCAAGCAGGAGGGAGAGTAGGGGAGGAAAGGAATGGGGGTTTGGGATTAGCAGAGGCAAACTATTATATACAGGATGGAAGAACAACAAGGTCCTACTGTAGAGCATGGGGAACTATATTCAATATTTTATGACAAACCATAATGGAAAAGAATATGAAAAAGAATATATATATCTATATATATGTATAACTGAGTCACTTAGCTGTACAGAAGAAATCAACACAACATTGTAAATCAACTATACTTCAACAAAATTTAAAAAAATAAATAAAATTCTAATAACTTTATTTTTTTATTAATTAATTTATTTATTTTTGCTGTGTTGGGTCTTCGTTTCTGTGCGAGGGCTTTCTCTAGTTGTGGCAAGCGGGGGCCACTCTTCATCGCGGTGCGCGGGCCTCTCACTATCGCAGCCTCTCTTGTTGCAGAGCACGGGCTCCAGACGCGCAGGCTCAGTAGTTGTGGCCACAGGCCTAGTTGCTCCGCGGCATGTGGGATTCTCCCAGACCAGGGCTCGAACCCGTGTCCCCTGCATTAGCAGGCAGATTCTCAACCACTGTGTCAACAGGGAAGCCCTCTAATAACTTTAGTATTTGCAGTTCTGCTTCGAGTTAATAATTCCTTTCAACTCTAATTACATATGCTATTGTCAATACACTACAGTAGAAGGATACTTACTTGATTTAAGAGATTTATTTTGATCCACTAGCCCTTTGTTGGATGTGTGATTTTCAAATATTTTCCTAGAAGTCTAAAAATACCTTTTAAAATGTGTTTCTGTACAAATGGATGATTTCCTCAGAAAAACAACTAAAATTGACTCAATAAAATCTTCAAAGCCCCCCAAAGGCAAACATTATGGACTAAGTTGAAAGTTAGGGATATTCCTTCCAAATACCATTATTTTGGATCCTGACTTTTATGGGGAAATTCTGTCAGACTTTCAAGTAACAGCTAAATCCTATGCTATGTAAATTGTTTCAGAGCACAAACTATGAAAATGCGCCCAATTCATTTTATTAAGTTATTAACCCTAACACCACATCTTAAACGGTGAAGAACCTTCTAATTGTCCTTTGCCTATCTCCCCTTCCAATCTACATATTGCTACTAGACCAATTTTAACAACATGCAAATCTTGTCACATTACCAGGAACTGGAAGTCCTACATTGAAATGTTTTTAAAAATGGGGAATTGGTGGGTGAAACTTACATAGAGAATTATAAAATCCGACAAAATATAAACAAAAACTATTTGAAGGCTTTAAAAAGCAACTAAAATCAAGACAGAAACCAGAGTTACCCTTGAAAGATCTCAACTATAACAGTTAAGAATTGTCCGTGTGGCTTTTTGCTTGAGGGTACTCCCCAATCCCCCGGCAGTTCTGGCCCAAGTAAATGGCAGCTTTATCTGCGAGAAGTGGCAGAAGAGAGTGTTCAGGGCTGGCAGAGCAGCTGGAAATTTAGGGAGAAAATCCTGGAAACAAGAGAGCTATGGAAGAGGTGAGACCCAAAATCTGACTATAACTCTGCCATAACTCTTCCCTAACTGCTTGTATGGGGTGGTGGGAGGGGACTTTTTCTGCTTGACTCTTTTTTTTTTTTTCTTTTCCAAACAACAGAAGTTTATTGTCTCACAGTTTGAAAGGTTAGATGTCCCAGATCAAGGTGTCAGCAGGGTTGGTTTCGTCTAAGAGAAGAATTTATTCTTGAAAGAGAAAATTATGCTGAATAAGATTTGTAAGTTCACTGTTTTTTTTGTGGTTTTTTGTTTTGTTTTTTTAATTGAATGCATTCCCAAACCTGAGAAGTTGGAGCCTTACTGGTTTGAAAGTGTCAAAGCAAAGGGCTCAGGACTGGCAGAGCAGCTGGAAATTTAGAGGAACCTCAGGGTGGATGGATCCCAAAATCTTAGTATAAACTGTCCAATTCCTTGGCTGACTGCTAAACTCCACTGGAACAAGGGAACCAGGCTAGAAAAGCAGCAACTGGAAGTTGAAAAAAATTAAGCAGAGATATCAGCTGCTACCCTGCTGAGAAGACAGAATTTGTAGTTTGAGTTCAGCAATGTTACTGCGTGCTAGAATTTAAAAAGAGACTAATCCTCAGAAGAATAAAAGAAACTAGAATCAATAATATATTATCTACAATGTTTAGTTTCTAATCAAGTATTATCAAACATGTAACAAAACAGGAAAGCATGACCCACATTCAGGAAAAAAAAGTCATTCCTACTCTAAATGGGGCCAGATACTGGATCTACCAAACAAGTATTTCAAACCAGCAATTATAAATATGCTGAAAGGAGTAAAGGGGCACATGGTCTCAATGAGCAAACACAGGGAATCTTGAGCGATGGAAACTATAGAAAATACAAATAAAAAACTCTAGAGCTGAAAAATACAATGACAGAAAAAATTTCAGAAAGTAAGCACAAGAGTAGCCTGGGAATGGCAGAAGAAAAAAATCACTGAGCTTGAGTATACATCAATAGAAATTATCTAATTTGAAGAACCAATTTTCTTTTCTTTTAGAAAATTGGACAGGACTGTAAAGATCTGTGGGATAATACCAAGCTGTCCAATGTGTAACTGAGGAACTACAAGAAAAGAATAAAGTTGAAAAGAAATTTGAAACAAAATAACAGTTAAAAAGACCAAAATTTGGAAGAACACTAACTTACAGATTCAAGAAATTCAGTGAGCCCCAAGAAGAAAAGATTCAAAGAAATGCACACTTAGGTGCATATAGTCCAACTATGGAAAACCGAACTGTACAATATACAAAGAGATCATTTTACTCTGTGTGTATATGTGTGTGTGTGTGTGCATAGCCTCAATTAAAATACCTTAATGCAAACAAAAGAAGGAAATAAATAATTAAGATAGGATCAGGGGACTTCCCTGATGGTCCAGTGGTTAAGACTCCAGGTTCCCAATGCAGGGGAGCTGGGTTCGATCCCTGGTCGGGGAACTAAGATCCCACATACCACAACTAAGCCCATGCGTTGCAACAAAGACACAGCACAGCCATAAATAAACAAACATACAAATAAAAACTAACTTTAAAAAAAGGATAGGATCAGAAATCAATGAAACAGAAAAATGGGCCAGTGGAGCATATGAAAACAAAGCTGGGTTTTTGAAAAAGCCAATAAAATTGATAAATCTCTAGCTAGACTGGTTGGTGGGGGAGAAATGGCAAATTATTAATATCAAGAATGAAAGAGTGGACATCATTAGAGATCCTAAGACATCAAAAAATGGTGGAGGATTATTACCAACAACTTTGTGCCAACAAATTTGACAATTTAATTGAAATAAATGAATGATATCAAAGACCAATTACAAAAATTAACTCAAGGGACTTCCCTGGTGGCACAGTGGTTAAGAATCCGCCTG
This sequence comes from Mesoplodon densirostris, assembly GCF_025265405.1. Lineage (NCBI taxonomy): Eukaryota > Metazoa > Chordata > Mammalia > Artiodactyla > Ziphiidae > Mesoplodon > Mesoplodon densirostris. The sequence continues at coordinate 58,192,741 of NC_082674.1, forward strand.
CCAATGCAGGGGACATGGGCTCGAGCCCTGGTCCAGGAAGATTCCATATGCCACAGAGCAACTAAGCCCGTGCGCCACAACTACTGAGCCTGCACTCTAGAGCCCACGAGCCACAACTACTGAGCCTGTGTGCCACAACTACTGAAGCCCGCACGCCTAGAGTCCATGCTCTGCAACAAGAGAAGCCACCGCTATGAGAAGGCTGTGCACCGCAACGAAGAGTAGCCCCCGCTCACTGCAACTGAGAAAGCCCGCGTGCAGCAACGAAGACCCAATGCAACCCCAAATAAATAAATTTATTAAAAAAGTTAACTCAAGAAATAAAACCTGAATAGCCCAATATCAATTCAGGAAATTGAATTTGTAACTAAAAACCTTTAGACAAAGTGAAATGCATGCTTTTATTGGTGAATTCTATCCAACATTAAATAAGAATAATATTAATTCTATACAAACTCTTCCAGAAAACGGTAGAGTGAACAACTTTCCAAATAATTTTATGCAGCTAGTATTATTACTCTGATACCAAAAACCAGATAATGACAAGAAAAGAAAACCATAGACCAATATTCCTCAGGAACACAGATATAAAATCCTCAATAAAATGTTAATGAGGGACTTCCCTGGTGGTCCAGTGGTTAAGAATCTGCTTTCCAATGCAGGGGACGCAGGTTTGATCTCTGGTCGGGGAACTAAGATCTCACATGCCATGGGGCAACTAAGTCCGTGCGCCACAACTACAGAGCCCAGCCGCAACGAAGAGCCCATGTGCCACAACTAAGACCCAATGAAGCCAAAAATAAATAAATAAATATTTTTTAAAAAAAGAAAAAAAATGTATCATACATAGGAAAGCTTAGGGATGCTACAAAAAAGACCCCGAACAACTATTAGGACTAATAAGTGAAATTAGCAAGGCCTCAGGATTCTAGATGAATATAGAAAAAATCAATTTTACTTCTATATACTAATAACCACTATTTATAGTAGCATTTAAATATGAAATACTTAATGATAAATTTAACAAAGTATGTATAACATCTGTACAGGGAACACTGTAATACATTATAGAGAGAAATTAAAGAAAACCTAAATAGGCAGATATATTCATGTATCAGAAGGCTCAATAGTAATGTGTCAAATCTTTCCAAACTGGCATATAGATTTAATGCAAACCCAATTAATACCCCAATTTTTGGAGAAATTGACAAGCTCATTCTAAAATCTATATAACAATGCAAAGGGCCTAGAATAGTCAAAATAACTTTGAGTAAACAAAGAAGGAAGATTTAGGCTATCTGATTTAAAGACTACATTATAGACCATGAAACAAAATTGTTTTGGCTCTTCTAGGTCTTTTGCAATTCCAAATTTAAAAGACTGATATATAATTAAGTATGTAAAGTAACTGGAATTCTCATGCATTGCTGGTTGAAATATGAAATGGTACAGCAGTCTGGATATTTCTTATATGGTTAAACATGTACTTACCATGTGACTCATCAAATCTCCTCTTAGGTATTTACTCAACAGAAGTGAAAACATCCTCACTCTAAAACTCATACTCAAATATTCATAGCAACTTTATTCATAACCTCAAAAGCTGAAAACACCCCAGCTGTTCATTTATTGGTGAAGGGACAAATAAACTGTACTATATCCTTCCCATGGAATACTACTCAGTGATAAAAGGAACCAACTATTTATATGACAACATTATGCTACAACATTATACATTATACAAGAACATTATGCTAAGTGAAAGAAGTCAGGCACATTGCTACGATTCTATTTACATGAAATTCTAGAACTGTTAAAACTAAGTTATTGAGACAAAAAGGTCAGAGAGGGCTAAGCCTGGGGGCATTGATTACAGATGGGCATGGAGGAATTTTTGGGGATGACAGAAATGTTCTATATTTTTGTTGGGGTGGTGATTATACAGTAGTTAAAATCTATGTAACTGAATACTTTAAATTGGTGTATTAATGTATTTACATACAATTTATATGTAAATTGCTTATCAAAGTTGACTTACAAACCTTCAATGAGTTCCCACAGGCATTAAGATAAATTCAATAAGGAAAGAAGGTCCTGTAACATCTAAACTCTACTTTCTTCTCCAGCTTAATCTTTATTTTTTTTAATTTTAAAAATTTTTATTGGAGTATAGTTGATTTACAATGTTGTGTTAATTCCATCTTAATCTTGAGTCAGTCTCTGCCTCACTGTCTGCTCCAGCTATATAGGGCTTCTACTCATTCATTGAAACACATTCTGCTCTCCCCCAGCTCTTGATCATTGTACCTCCTTTTTCCTCAAGTGCTCCCTATTCCCTCAACTCTTACATATCTTTAGTTCTTTCTCAAGAAAGCCATCCCCTAAATCTTGAGCTAGACTAAGACCCCTGGTATATATCCCAAGGGTACCACTACTGTTTCAGTACGTTTTGTATAATAACAATTATCTACTTTATTATTGATAATCATGTATAAAGTATGTTTTCCTCCTCTAGATAAGAAGCCCCATGAAGCCAGGGATATCTATTTTGTTCACCACTCTTCTTCCAGTGCCTGATATATATAGGAAATCCTTATATATTTGCTGATAAATCAACCAAACAAAATTTAAAAACCCTAAATGAAATACTAGCATATTGAATGTAGTAATATATTACAAATAATAAATGACATTAAGTAGGGTTTATTTTAAGAAATAAAGGGAAGTTTAGTATTTCAAAGTATATTTTATATTTATTCCATTAATTTATCAAAGGAGAAAAACTATCTCCGTAGATGGGAAAAGGAATTAGAAGAAATTCAACACACCTCCCAATTAAAAAAAATACCTCTTAGTGAACTAGAAACAGGATGCTTTAACATAATAAATATTTGAAACTAACATTGTGTCTAACAGTGAAACCCTGGAGATAAGGATTACCACTATTTGTAGGCAACATTATTCTAGAAACATTAGCCAATGCAGGAAGGCCAGAAAAAAAAAATCAAAAAATGACACAATTATATGTAGATTATGACTGTCTACCTGAAAAACCCAAGATCATCGAATGAAGAATTTTAGTAAACAAATTCAGTAAGGTGACCAACTACAAAATACACAAACACATACTGTAAAAGCAATGTCTTTAAAACAATGCAGCTTTGGTGTAAGTGTAGACAGAACAATGGAACAGATTACAAAAATGTAGGGAGAGACTTAAATTTTTGCCACATAAGAAATTACTATGAAACTGATCACTGGAGAAGCATGGATCATTTAATTAATTGTACTTGGACATTATGAACAAATATATTCGAATATGAAACCATGAATTGAAATAATGTTTCATATTTTCTTTTCCATGGTTTCCACTTGCCCTGGCACCACACTCCAACAATCCCAAGTAGGCCTTACCGGCATGGTGATCTGGATGGGCTGCCGTTCTCCACTCTTGGTTGGGGCCACACCTTCTGTGTCATATGTTCCTGTATATACGATTCTGTCCCCATCAGGCTCTTTAGACTTCAGTTCCAGTGGGACAAGCACACCACCAATGGAAATGTTCCTGCAATGGACTTGAGTTGACCACATATGGTAGGAATTAGCTTAGGCACCCTGTCCTGGTCTGAACCACAACTCCAGGCAGAAACCCCATAGGGTGTGGCTAACGGAGACACTGTGGTGTGGCAGAAAGTTCTGAGAGTTTAGGGGGCTTGACTTCCCCAGCTAACCAGTCATGTGACGCCAGGTCAACTACTTAATCTCTCTGGATTGACATCAGTATTCTCATCCAAAGTACTTGCACAAGGCTGAGTTAGGCTCTGTCAGTGGTCTTCCTCTTTAGTTTCTCATCTGTGGAGCTATTAAAAACCTACCTATACCCACCCCATCTCAAACTGCAGAGAATAGGATTCAATTGGTCTGGGGTGTGGTTTGGGCACTAGAAAATTTATTTTAAGGTTGCATAGGTGATTCTAATGCACAGGTAGGATTGAGAACCACTGAATTAATTCTCTAATGGTTTTTTCTTCTGTTCCAACAGTCAGGGGTCCCATAATTTGGGGTACTCTTCCTCAAGCCAGCCACACACCAAAAATTCTCACTGGCATCATTTCTTCATGTTAGGGTAATGGTTCTCAAAGTGTCATCCCTGGACTAGCAGTATCAGTATCACCTGCCAACTATTAGAAAGCAAATCCTTAAGCTCCGCTCTAGATGTAGTAAACTAGAGTTTACTACATCTAGGATGGGGCTCAGCCATATGTGTTTTATTGAGCCCTCCAGGTGATTCCGATGTAGACTCAAGTTTGAGAATCACTGGGTTAGGGCACTGAAAAACTTTGATAAAATTAAAGTGTAACAAAAAAAATAGTTTTATCATTAACACAAATTTGTTTTTAGATTAACTTGAAAAATAGAGAACTATCCTGAAGGAAACAGAACAGATAACTTGGTAGAAGGGGTTGCCAGGAAAAAAGGGAAAGAAAAAGTCTGGATTATAACCAGATGCACAGAACACTGGGGAATGTGAGGATAATGGGTGCTTGGAGCTGTCAGTGATGAGGACAAGTAAATGGACCAAGAGCATTAGACACAACTCAGGTCTGACTCTAGGTCGTTCAGTTGGAGCCTGGCACCTAGAAGGCCAATACAAGTTTGTTGAATTAACAACTACTGGAGGACACGTAAGCTATAAAAGGTGTCAGGTGGATTCAAAGCCCTCTCCACCCCACCTCCCAAGCTCAGCAAATGGTAGATACAGTATAGGATGGTTTATTTCCTCTTTCCACACTAGACTTCACACCATGCTTACGTGGAAGCTGAGAGGTAAAGGATTCCAGCCCTGGACACTTCCCCATAAGCTACTGCACCCTCCTACACTGACTTTCCAGCCAGAGCCTACTGGATGCATCAACCTCTGGTAGCAGAGAAGAGATAAACCCTGCCACGAATAAATAAGTATAAAAAAAAAAACCCATCCTTTTGTTGTCAGGATGTTGCTAATCACCGGCTGAACAGACAATTCGGGAGAAAAAGAAAAACACCAGGCAAGGAAAACCGGGAAACTAGGCCTAAGCAGAGGAGGCTGCCTTCCGTCTTGCTCTTCCAGCCCCGGGGTCCCAGGCTCATAAGGGTTGATGGAGGAGTGGGGAGCATCCCTCAGGGAGCCCCAATAATCACCCGCCCCCGACTTTCCACCTCATTCCTCAGCCTTTCTCCTTCCTTCAGCCTCACAGAACGGGGCAGAGGAGGACCGGGATTGCGGTAAGTGAACCCCGCGGCGAGCTTCTCCCCTCTGCCCCACCCCGGCCGCCTGAGGGTCCGCGCCGATGGCTGCACAGGAGGGATGAAAATTTTACAAGGAAAGAAAAAGCCCCCAAACCCCTGGCTTCCTGTCGCTGTTTTAAACATCCCACCCCGCGAGGCGTGGAGGGAAGCGAGAACAGCAGAGAGAGTAGTGTAAGGCAGGGGACGGGACCTAGGGTGCAGGGAGCTGACCTTATACACCCCCCTCCCCCCCGCCAACCTCCTGGGACCGCTGGGCGCGGTGCGAGGCAAGAGGTGCCCAGGAGAGGCTCCGGCTGTCCCGGGGGCCTCGGTCCACCCCGCGTACCCCAAGTGGGGCCGGTCAGCCGCTGCGCGCGCCCGCACTCACTCGACCTGCAGCGTGGTGGGCTTAATCTTCACCTCCACCTTGTAGGAGGAGCCCGTGAGCAGTTTGATGGTGCGGTTCTGGCCGAAGCGCTGCCCGTCCACCTTGTAGAAGACCGGGCCGTCGTTAGGCTGGATGCGCAGCGCGATGGAGAGGCGCACGAGGCCCGGCAGGTCCCCCATGGCTGGGCGCGGGCGGGCGAGCGGGCGCGGCGGCTCCGAGGGGCGGAGGACTGCGCTGGCTGCGACCCGGCGGCTAGAGCGCGGTGGGCGGAGAGGAAGCGCGCGGAGGGAGAGGGAGGTGGTGGAGAGAGGCTGCGGCTAGGAGCCCGAGCTGTCGCGGCCGTCAGCCCCGGCTTCCGAGGAGCAGCTCCCGAGGCTGTGACCCCCTGCCCGCCTTGGCGAGGAAGCGCGCCCCAGGGACAGCTCCGATGTCCCGAGCTCCACCATCCCCCGCTTCCCGTGCCTCGCCCTCCGCGCACCAGGGGGCTCGCTCCGGCCCGCAGGCCGCGGGCTGCTCAGCGCAGCTGGGTGGGAGAGAGTTAATCCTGTTTACGCACTACAATCCCCTCCAGATGGGGAAGAGGACATTTTGACTCCTCCTAGAGCGGCGCGGGGCGGGGGGAGGAGAGGATTGGGAGGGAGGGGTAGGTCCTAGGTTTAAGTGACACTACACCAAAGGGCGAGACCTCGGAATCTGGACACCCCCTCGGTCAGCGAAGGACTGCGGATACCATTGCTCGCAGATCGAGCTCCAACCAGGCAGGAGGAGGCTGAGAGGAGAAAGGGAGACGGGAAGCGGGGCAGGAAACCGTTAGCCAGTGACTTTAATCTCAGGAAACATGTCTTTCCAAAGCTTAGGGGACATGGCTGAGGGAAGGCGCAATTCCATCTAATGTGGACTGCACGCCATGATGAACTAGGAATGTGTGCAAGAAAAAGAAAATAACTAATATATATTCAAGGGGCTACATCTTCTCATGGGTGTTTATTTCCATTATGCATATCCTTGTCTCAAGAATGACACCGTGTAATGAATCACATATATTTACACAGATCTTGTAGGATGAGCTATTAACCCTGTCACAGGTAACTGGCATGGCTCTAAGGCATACATAGGTGGTGACAGTGGCCAAGGGGAGGGATCGGTCAAAAGATTAATGGCAGGGCACCCGGTGCGACACCCGCAGAGTTTAGGTTTGCATATTAAGCATGAAGTCAGTTGACAGCTGGCGATTTTGGAGACAAGGGGAAACCAAGGGTGTTATGGCTCCACTGGGAATGACTTCAGATAGTGGAGCGTGATCACCTGCTTCAGCACCACCTGGTGGATAGTACCAGGGCCGGTGAGCTCACCTGGGGAATGGAGAAACGGGTTAGTGAGGACGAATGGGTAGGGATGCGTCTATGTGATGGTTTTTGTTTACTCAAGGTAGTACTACTTTTCTTTAGAAATAGCATCATCTCGAAGGTGTGATTTGTCTCTTGGAAATGTTTTTCTCATCTGTAAAATGGAGGGGGGGAAGCAGATGCTATCTTTTTTGGTAGGGTTGTGAGAATCAAATGAGAGAATACACATTCCAGTGCCTGACTCTAATATTTGCAATTATTAATAGGTGGAAATGCAAATGGTCGATAAGCATATGTAAGGATGCTCACCATCGCTAGCAGAAGAGCCACAGGAATGCAAATTGAATCAGTAATATCAAACTATTTGGCCTATCAGCTTGGCAAAATTTTAAAAGACTTAAAATTCAATGTTGGTAAAGATGTAGGGAAATCAGCCCTCTTACAAGTAATCTGATGAATTTATTAAAATTAAATTAAACCATATATATGTGTATATATCTATATCTGTCTATCTATATATCTTGAGTCAGAAATCCTACTTTAAAAACCCTGCCCTTCTGGGCTTCCCTGGTGGCGCAGTGGTTGAGAGTCCGCCTGCCGATGCAGGGGACATGGGTTTGTGCCCCGGTCCAGGAGGATCCCACATGCCGCGGAGCGGCTGGGCCCATGAGCCATGGCCGCTGAGCCTGCGCGTCCGGAGCCTGTGCTCCGCAATGGGAGAGGCCGCAGCAGTGAGAGGCCCGTATACCACACACACACACACAAAAAAACCCCAAAAAACCCCCTGCCCTTCAAAAGAAATAAAGGCATCATTACATTGTATATAATTGGATATATGTAATTGTAATATGGGTGTTTATTGCAGCATTGATTGTGAAAATCAAAACCAAGCATAAACTGAATGCTAACCAATGAATAAATGGCTAGAAAAGTTCTCATATACACATACTATAGGATTTATGCCACTGTTAAAAATAAATTGTATGTTCTATTGGCAAACATGTATATTTAAAGCTATTAATGATAAAATTGGGGCAGCTACACAGTGGCAAACTGTGGAAGCCTGAGGGCAGGCATTTTTGCCTGTGTCATTCATTGCTGTATCCCTAGAATACACAGAATAGTGCCTGGCACATAGTAGGTGCTCTGCAAATATTTGTTGAATTGAATTTCTGTCCTTGTTTTAAACATGTCCTTATGTGTTTTTTTCCCTATCTTGAAAAGTAATTATGTCCATATGATTTATCTGGAATAATGTAAAGAGAAAAAAATCTAATTGCAAATAATATCTGTAGTATGATGGTATTTTTTTTTTTTTTTTTTTTTTTTTTGCGGTACGCGGGCCTCTCACTGTTGTGGCCTCTCCCGTTGCGGAGCACAGGCTCCAGATGCGCAGGCCCAGCGGCCATGGCTCACGGGCCCAGCCGCTCCGCGGCATATGGGATCCTCCCAGACGGGGGCACGAACCCGTATCCCCTGCATCGGCAGGCGGACTCTCAACCACTGCGCCACCAGGGAGGCCCATGATGGTATTTTAAAACACTAAAAAATTTAAACCATATAAATTTGTATATGTTTTCTTAGCACTTTAAAAAGAATTAGAGGGTATACAGCAAACTTAACCTCAATTACTCTGGTGGTTGGGGACTAGAAAGAGGATGATACCCTTTTGGAATTGTTTTAAAGTCTTTTTGAAATTTCACTTTTTTATTAACTTTTTGTTCAACAATCCCACAGTCTCTGGTCAGCTTCCACCTGTGTATTGAAGAGAGTGTTGAACATGGAGTAAGAGGACTTCAGTTTGAATCCTGGCTCAGCCACTAACTGGTTTCTTTATGCAAGGCACTGGAATTTTTACATTTCGATTTTTATTTTTTAAAACACTTCCTTCCCAATGTCGTGAGACTTAAATGAGAAAATGGAAAGCATTTGAAAAAATAAGTTACTTTTCAAATATGAGGTGTTACAAATGCTGGGCAACTTACATTAGGAATAACATTTTCAGAAGATAAAATGCAACTTAAAATGGAATTAATAAATATCAAATTAACAGGAAAATTTCTCATCATTGATACAAATGTGCAAAGAATATGGGTATGGAGTCTAATGGATGTGTTTGTATTCCAGTTCTGCTAATTACAAGCTGGCTGACCTTGAACAAACGGAGGTACTTAGCCTCTCAGAGCCCTGTTTTTTTTTCTGTTTGTTTTGTTTTTTTTATTCAATGATAGAATCAAATGAGATCATATAAAACACACAAGAGTATCCGTCACATATAGACACGATAAATTATAGCTATTTTTGTTTATCTGAAAATATATTACTATAGTTTTAAGGTGTCTGGCTTTACTACCTCAAATTGATGACCTTAAACATTGTCTATCAACAAGGCAACCATTATTACCATTCTTCTGGAAACTGGTGAATAAAGCCCAAGTAGATGGTGGGCTTGGCAGAGGAATTGGGCTAACAACATTTCATGTTTACTGTCCCAGTATCTGTGCTGAATTCATATTATAGACTTCAAAAGCAATCAGCATTACAACATTGGACATAGTTCTGTGTGTGTGTGTGTGTGTGTGTGTACATACACATAAATATAAAATTCAGTCCCAGCACACTTAACTACTGTCTTTTTCATGCCATCTATCTTAAGGTACAGTTTAACATCTGCTGGAGCTATTCCTTTCTTTTATTTAAAAATCTGTTTTAATGTGCCAGATTCCTTCCCTTCTCCTGCCTTAGGATGCCTCAGCATCAGAGATCTCAAGCAGATCACTGTACATTTATACTAAGACTTCCTCTCCTAGCTTCATCTGTTAGACTTGAAGACAAAGCCATCCTCCGGGACCAATTCTGAAGAATCCAGGTCCTGCCTTAGGCCCAGGAGATTTTGTAGCCTTGGTGATGAGCAATAAGACTCCTGTTTGTCTGCTAGACTCTTGGGGGAATATGGTTATGTACTCACATAGTCACAGGGCAGACTCCGGTGGTGGTGATCGTAATCCCGATTCTTGCTTGCATTTGTTCTGGACCAATTTAGCATAGAAATTTACATCCAAGTAAAACTCTCGCGCTTTCCTGCCATAGATGTTATCTGTGAACAATCGGGATAACAGTACTCACTTTTTCTCCACAAATGTAAATAAATATTCCATTACAACTAGATTTCTTCGAGATGGCTTTCTACTTTTTCTGATAATTTTGTTAAATAAAATCTTTCTAAAAAATTGTGACTAAAATATGCATAACCTAAAACTGACCATTTAACCTTTTTTATTTTTTTATTTTTATTTTTCTTGTGGTACGCGGGCCTCTCACTGTTGTGGCCTCTTCCATTGCGGAACACAGGCTCCGGACGCGCAGGCTCAGCTGCCATGGCTCACGGGCCCAGCTGCTCTGCGGCATGTGGGATCTTCCCAGGCCAGGGCACGAACCCGGGTCCCCTGCATCGGCAGGTGGACTCTCAACCACTGCGCTACCAGGGAAGCCCCATTTAACCATTTTAAAGTGTACAGTTCTGTGGCATTAAGCACATTCATTGTTGTGCAACCATCACCAACATCCATCTCCAGAATGTTTTCATCTTCCCCAGTTCAAACTTTCTTTCTTACTCAGTGAATGCACAGAACAGTGGCAGAATGTCTGGCTGTAACACAGTATTATAGGTTGTATCTGATTGGTGAGGTGTTTAATACTAGGCACATGATAATAACTAACAGATGCCTTTTAACATGCAGGTGTTACGGCAATTTTAATAATTTTTTTCACAAATGCAATACTGTTTTTTAAATGCACTTTAGCTGAAAACCACATAATGCACCACCAGATAATTGATTACTATAATAATTATATTTGCATACTCTCTTACATAATTCTGTACTTTTTCTCTTTTTAGTATGCCTTATGTTTCCTCTTCTTTTACTTACACCACAATACAACACCTGAATTAGATGGGATTCATTTGCAAGTGGTTGCAAGTAAAGTAACTCAATTCTAACCAGTTTAGGGAAAGACTGAGTATATTATGTAACAAAAGGCAGAGTGGATGAAGCAATATATAGCAGAGAGAAAGGGTCAACTGGACCTCAGGAATAACTGGAACTAGTATTTTTAGAACCAAATGTTTGGAAAAAGAGAATCATTTCCCAAAATAAGGGGTGCTGTTTCCCAAAGAAGGCCCAGTGAAGGTGCTGGGCAAGCAAAAGAAAAAAAATACAAGAACAAAAATAAATGACGGAGGAGTATTTGAGCTGAGAGGGTCTAAGTCTGGTGCCCGAACTCTGAGCCTAGTGCCTGGCAACCCTGTCATCACGGATAGCCCTTGTCAAGTTAGTCAGATTCAGCTCCCTTGATCCTGCCTAACTTTGTAGAAAATATGACTATGGAGTTCAAAGACCAAATGGGAATTTTTGATGATCTCTTGGAGTTTATTCTGCATTTAGAGTTCTCTGATTAATTAAGAAACAAATTGAATAAGGGAAGTTAGAACAACTGGGTATTTCCCGCTTCCCACCCCTCATCTCTCTTCTCCTCCTGCACACATGTGCCCACATGCTCAGGTGACTGAAACTCCTTCACACTGAAACAGAATGCACAGTCCCAGTCACTTTCTAAATGTATAGGACGTGTTTGTGGATATAAAGAAGTTCCAGTGGCCTGAAACCACAGAATACAATGCGATGATTTCCTGCTAATGACTGGCCTGGCTCCAAGCTTCTGTTAGGATCATATGATTGACTTGGCAGAGTGATGATTATTTTTGTGCTTTTCCTGCCTTATGTTTTTCAAAATGTCATCTTGAACAATCACAGGACCTTTAATACTGACAAGTAAGAAGCAATAAACAGTGGGATAGATTGTGCATTGTCACTTAAAGCACCATATACTGTCTGCAAAGATACTGAAAAGGGTGATTGAGGAGAGCTGGAGAGTTACACAGCAGGTTAAGAAGCAGTGAATAAACTTTTTTTTCTTGAGAGGGAAAGATGCTTTAAACCACAAAATTCAGAAAACATGACCAGTGTTTTATGGAAAATAATGTGCAAGAAAAAATTCCCCCTCTTCTTTTACTAGTTCCATATGTGACACACAGACATTCCAAAGGCTGGAGTTAAGTCTTGGTTTCAGGGAGTGTCTTAGTACCGCAGGATTCGTAGGCTGGGCACCCAGACAAGGGGTTGGGTTTTGAGTCAGAGCAGAGGGGTCTTGAGAGCAGCAATATGTGAAGGGATAGTGTTAGGAGCCCAACAGATCTTGGTCTAACATAGGTGCTGTATTAATTAATATGCATGCATAAAAAATTACCCCCAAACTTAGCAGCTAAAAACAATACATACTGATTATTTTACAATTTCTATGGGGTTAGGATTCTAGGGTGATTTTATTGCAGAGTCTCCTCTCCCATAAGGTTGTATGAGAGCTGTTAGCTGAGGCTGCAGTCATCTGAAGGCTCGACTGGAAGAGGAAAATCTGCTTCCAAGTTCACTCACATGGGTGTTGTCAGGAGGCCTCAGTTCCTCTCTGATGTTGGCTGGAGGCTTCAGTTCCTTGCCATATGGGCCTCACCACACAGCATGGCAGAGATCTGAGAGAGAGAGCATGCATCCGAGACAGAAATTTATAGTCTTTATAAACTCATCTTAGAAATGACATAACATCACTTCTCCCACATGCTATTGTGATATGGGAAGGGACTACATGTGGCCCATGAACTAAGAATGATTTTACATTTTCAAATGGTTGGGGAAAAAATTAAAAGAATAATTATATTTAATGACACGTGAAAAGGACATGATTCAAATTTTAGTGTCCATAAATACACTTTCCTGGAACACAGCTATACTCACTTGTTTAGGTATTGTCTACGGCTGCTCTCACTCTGAAATAGCAGAGTTGAGTAATTGCAACCAAGACTGTATGGCCTGCAAATTCTAAAAGATTTACCATCTGGCTCTTTACATAAAAAGTTTGCCAATCCCTGATTTAAAAGAACATTTAAAATAATGTCCTTGTTACTCATATTGGCAAAAGAATATGAAGAACTTTTAAAATTGATAGTAGAGTATATCTTAGGGATTAATATTTGTGTAATGACATAGGAATAGTATACTAACTCTTATAGACCCTCTGATATTTCTGCGTTCATTCGGCATATATCCAATTCAGATACTTAATGGACAATGTGCTATACTTCAATAGATAATGGGAGGCATTATTAAACACTTCTGGTGTTTGATGAGAACAAATTCTCCTCATCTGTTGTATTTAACATCTATTTAATCTTTATTTTTTAAAAAATAATCTTTAAATTGTCATCTATTTTGTATAAGTTGTTGACTTTTTAAATATATGTATTACAGAAAAATCAGAGTATAATATCAAAATCAGAATATAATGAAAAGCAAAACAAAGAAAAAATGTCTACAGTTTCACTTACCCTGTGGAATATAATCACTGTATATGTTAGTGTATATATTTATATATTAGAGAGACAGGACAGAAATTGTAACATTTCCTCGAGCCTTTAGTTTGATACAGTACATTTTGCATATCCAAAAATATAATATAGTATGCAGTGTTTCCCAAATGTAGTTTGACTGCCAAAACTCTTTCCTTAAAATTAATATTAATATCACCGAGTGCACTAGGGTTCTATAAATGAGTGTTCCCATAAGTATTGAGAAGTACTGTGTTAGATACACATCTGGGGATGTTCCCTTTTAAATGTCATTTGTTGAGGGTCTAGGATAGACTCACATCATCTACTAGGAAGTTTTTTTTGTTTTTTTTTTTAAGCAGTACGCGGGTCTCTCACTGTTGTGGCCTCTCCCACTGCAGAGCACAGGCTCTGGACGCGCAGGCTCAGTGGCCATGGCTCATGGGCCCAGCCGCTCCGCGGCATGTGGGATCTTCCTGGACCGGGGCACGAACCTGTGTCCCCTGCATCGGCAGGCGGACTCTCAACCACTGCGCCACCAGGGAAGCCCTACTAGTAAGTTTTAAAATAAATAGAATCAACCTCTATTTTGCTTTAATTATGTGTAATGTACTTAGGGGGACTGTGGCCTCCTGTCCAGTGTGGACTCCCTCTTCTCTCCTCTGGGTCACCCAGCTATCTTTGGTGGGATGAGAGGCAGGAAGGGCATGGAGGCAGCAGAAGACCACAGTCCTCAGCCACTGATGCCCAATCAGGAAATGCACCAGAATGAGAGTCAGCCCAGGGTTTCTTTCTCACAGCCGTGGCGATAGGTGTGGGGCAACATAAATTCATGAACATTTGGCTGTGACCACACAAAGGAGGACAAACAGGTGGCCCAGTGGTTTGAAACACTCCTTTTTATCTGCTTTGCTTTGACTGTAACAGAACCACCGCATACTCATTTGCATGGGCTCTCAGGCCCTGCCTGATTCCCTGCAGTCTTAGTGGGATTGCCAAATACAGTGCTCCGTGCTGGCCGACATGCAGGGAAGAAAAGCAGTTTGGAGATGAGTCCTAGGGAGATTGTGATTTTCACTGCTGTGGGCTGAGGGCCACCAAGGTTCCCGTGCATTCTGAGGCCTGAGCTTTCTACTTGAACTATGGGAACTTACTAGTGTCCTCCTAATAAATACTTTTTATTATTTAAATGACTGAAGAGTAGCAGGATTTGCCGCCCCCAAATACGGCACTTTGGCATAACGATTAACTTGAGCCGAAGGCATCTGAGAAGAACTGATACAAGAAAAGCTCTCTGCTCTCCCCTATTTGCCTAAAAGTAGGACATAAGTTTATAAAGATATACCCCACTCCTCTCTCTATCAGGAAGGTCAGAAGTTAACCACCGAGACTATTCTAGACCCTTATCAACCCAGAGAAGGCACCAGAAGAATCTACATAACGAACCTAGCTGAAATTAGCCCTTATCCACTATTGACTTCCCCATATGTTTGCCTTCCCATAATCTGCTGCCTGCCCCTAGAAACTCAAAGTCTTTTTCTTTAATCTTGTCACTTCACCAGAAAATTATTGTTCTTTGCTAAGATGCTATATTAGCTCTCTGTGTATTCCCAGGTACAAGTGTGATACACCTGTCAATAAGCCTCTGTTTGTTTTTCCCATGCTAACCTATCTTTGTCTGTCTAATTTGCAGGGTCCCAGTCAATGAACCTAAGATGGGTAGAAGAAAAAGAAAATTTCCTCCCCTGCATAGGTCATAGTCAGTTTTTCTTCCTGGCAACCAAATAATAATAATAAAGTTGGGATGGGTGTGGGGATGGTGTAACCAGGGAATGTACACTGATGTTTCAAAAGTAACAGTTGCTATTTTTCTTCATTTTTTGTGTCTATATTTCCCACAATGAATAATGAATATGTATTGCTTTTATGCTACAATATGAAAAGATAATCAAACTACTTTTACAATTGGGATCAGAGACAGAGATGGGGCCGGGCACCTGGGATGCACTGGTTACCACAAGTGATTTTAGTTTAGATCTGACCTTTTTGGGAGTTAAGGAAAGAAGTTGAGACAGGAAACACATGGGTTATTTAGTCTGATAAAAAGAAGGACACATATTTTTCTAAGAAGACAAGGTTTTTCCTGGCACTGAACTTGAGGATGAATTTTGTATGTGTGGGTTCTTGTTTAAGGTACACTGAGTAATCTAATAGATATCTTAAGATGTGTTTTTGCAAAAGACAGAATGTTCTTTAGATGAATTTTTTATATTAGCATGCTGTAAAAACTATGAGACTTAACATTATATCTTAATATGGTGGAAACATTTCTGCTAGAGACCAAAATAATAAGACTGAAGTAAGTTTCATTCTCCAGATATTACCCAATACAAGTAATAGGCCCTGGCTCCCACTCTCACTTACCTCAGAGCCAAATTCAGAATTTCATTGCTTCTTCCAAAGTAGATCCAAATTCACATTATTATAAAAAATGGACATATTTGTGGTTGGTTTGTGATTCACATCCCTCACCAAACAGCAAAAACTTAATCAAACTCATCCAGTAGAGTTTGTTCCTCTTTCCAGTTACTCCATTTTGTCCTTTCTCTTCCCCAAATTACTACAAATACTCTCTGTGTTCCAGGTTTAGCTTTTGTCCTCAGCTGAAGACAATCCAGCTCTTGTCTGTCTTGTTCAATAAAACAAAAGCCTAGTTTGGTTAGTGGAATAATTTCCATTTATTGTTCCCAAGCAAGACTCTAATGCCTTACCAACCTTCCAAGAAATGAGATCTGAAAGTCTTCTGCTTTTGGCATGATGGTGGACCAGATATCTCCTCTTACAAAAAAAACCAGAACTTACATAAAACACAATTTTTATTATATTGCTTCTATCACAGCAAACAGAGAACTTTCCAAAGGAAAAAACAAAACCTCAGTGAATCTCATGCCTCTGAGAAGACAGAGTTGAACAGGAGGGAAATGAAATTACAATATCAGCCCTGCAATCCAGAAACTAAGCTGTTAGGTCAATGGCAAGATGGAGGAGGGAGAGGAAGGGAGGGATGAGCCCAGGACTCCTGATGCTCCAAATATGGGTTAAAAGTGGTTACAGATTCACAGCAATCCCAAGCTCCTGGAAGATGTGAATAAAAATCATATCTGGAGGAAGCATCCTCAACTTGGGCCACAGATTTTAAACAGATGAATATCAACCAAATGTCAGCTTACAATCAAAGATCACCAAGGCCATATAGATAAAAGAAAAGACTGAGATTCCATACAAACAATAAACAACAAATTTAGACTACCAAGGACTCCAGATATTAGAATATCAGACAGCAACTATAAAATAGCTATGGATGAAATGTCTAAAGAAACAAAAGATGGAATCATGATGATGTTGTAGGTCAAAAGAGACTATAAAATAGACTCAGGTGGCTATGAAAAAGAAGTTTAAAGTCAATGAGACCAAGTAGCAACAATCCCTTTCCAAAAACATATTTGGAGATAGAATCAAATATTCACCAGCAGTAGAATGGATAGATTTTGGACAATAGAATACCATACTTCAATAAAAACTAGAGCTATATGCAATAATATAAATACATCTCTCAATGCCAAACAAAAGAAACAAGATCCTCAAGAATACAAATAATAGGATTCCATATAGTTCTAAAACAAGCAAAATTAAGCTACAGTAATCAAAACCATGTGGTACTGGCATAAAGACAGACATATAGATGATGGAATAGAATAGAGAGCCCAGAAATAAACCCTTGCATATATGCTCAAATGATTTTCAGTTGGACAAAGTATAGTCTTTTCAACAAACGGTGTTGGGAAAACTGAATATCCACGTGCAATAGAATGAAGTTGAACTCTTAACTAACGCCATAAAAAATTAACTAAAAATGAATCAAAGCCTTAAATGTAAGACCTAAAACTGTAGAACTCTTAGAACAAAACATAGGGGGAAATCTCTGTGACATTGGATTTGGCAATGATTTCTTGAATATAATACCAACAGCTCAGGAAATAAAAGTAAAAATATATTAATTTGACTACATCAAAATTAAAAACTTCTCAGTGTCAAAGGACACAATCAACAAAGTGAAAAGGCAACCCATAGAATTGGAGTAAATATTTGTAAATCATATATCTGATAAAGGTTAATATTTCAGAATATATAAAGAATTTCTACAACTCAACAACAAAAACTCAAATAACTATTTAAAAATGGGCAAATGACGTGAATAGACATTTCTTTAAAGAAGATATAAAAATGGCCAATAAGGTGCAGCCACTGTGGAAAACAGTATGCAAGTTCCTCAGAAAACTGAAAATAGAACCACCATATGATCCAGCGATCCCACTCTTGGGCATAAACACGGACAAAACTATAATTAAAAAAGATACATGCACTCTTAGGTTCATAGCAGCACTATTCACAATAGCCAAGCCATGGAAACAACCTAAATGTCCATCAACAGATAAATGGATAAAGAAGATGTGGTACATATATACAATGGAATACTACTCAGCCATAAAAAGGAACGAAATAATGCCATTTGCAGCAACATGGATGCAACTAGAGATTATCATATTAAGTGAAGAAAGTCAGAAGAGAAAGACAAATACCATATGATATCACTTATATATGAAATCTAAAATATGACACAAATCACTTATATGTGAAATCTAAAATATGACACAAATAAACCTATCTAGGAAACAGAAACAGAATCACAGACATAGAGAACAGACTGGTGGTTATCAAGGGGGAGGGGGTTGAGGGAGGGATGGAGTGGGAGGTTGAGGTTAGAAGACGTAAGCTTTTATATATAGAATGAATAAACAACAAGGTCCTACTGTATAGCCCAGAGAACTATATTCAATATCCTAAGATAAACCATAATGGAAAAGAATATATATATATAAATGACTATATATATATGTGTGTGTATAACTGAATCACTTTGCTGTACAGCAGTAATTAACACAACATTGTAAATCAACTATACTTCAATAAAAAATAATTAAAAAAAACCTTCTCAATAAGATTAAATTGAGTCATATCCTGAGACTGCAAGGCAAAGTGACTTTTTAAGTCTATTGCCACATGTACTAACTTTTTAATGTGAATGTTAGTGCTATCAGTCCTTGTATAAGCAAAATAAAGAATTCAACTCATACTGAAATTGAAAAAAAATGACCAACAAGCATATGAAAAGATGCTCAACATCACTAACCATTAGGGAAATGCAAATCAAAAGCACAACATCACCTCACACCCAATATGAGGGCTGCTATAAAAAAACAAAAAGAAAAAGAAAAAAACAAAAAAAAATAACAAGTTTTGACAAGGATGTGGAGAAATTGGAACCCTGTGCACTGTTTGTGGGAATATACAATGGTGCAGCTGCTATGGAAAACAGTATGGTGTTTCCTCAAAAACTTAAAATGGAATTACCATATAGCCCCGTAATACCACTTATGGATATATATCCAAAGGAATTGAAAGCAGGATATTGAAGAGATGATTGTACAACTATGTTCACTGTAGCATTACTCATGATAACCAAAGGCAAAAGCAATCCAAATACCCTGTTGATAGATAATTAGATAAATAAATGTGATATATATGTACAATAGAATGGAGGGGAATGGGAGCTGTAGTTTAACAGGTATAAAGTTTCAGTTTTGCAAGATGAAAAATTCAGGAGCTCTTTGCACAACAGTATACACTTAGAAATGGTTAAGATGGAAATTTTTATGTTACATATATTTTACCACAATTAAAAATTTTAGAAGACAAGCAAAATTACTATAGTGGTTAGAGATACACTTCTATGTGTGCATTTACATGTGCATATAAATTACAAAGGAAAACACAATTATTATCAAACAGTCAAGATAATGGTGATCTCCAGGAAGAGGGAGAAGTATATGCTATGGAAGGGTGTATGTGGTTTCTAGGCTGCTGAGAATATCCTATTTCTTGACTTGGGTGATGGTTACACACACATTCACTTCGTGATTTTTCTTTAAATTGTTCCTATGTTTTGTTCATATATATAAAAGTTTTAATGTTTTTCTTTAAGAAGTGTGTATACATATATATGTGTATATATCACGGTAGTGAATAAAACATAGAAACAGTTTAAAGAAAAATTACAAAGTGAATGTGTGTGTATATATGTATATGCATGTATATATGTATATGCATGTACCTATGTATATGCATATGTATATATACATATCTATGTATACATATGAGTTTATTTCTTTTTCCTTCTGTAACAAATTACAATGAAGTTAGTGGCTTAAAACAACATAAATTTATCTTACAGTTTGGAGCTCAAAATGTCTCTTCTGATGGCTCTGGGCGACCCCTTTCCCTGCCTTTTCTAGCTTCTAGAGGCCACTTGCACTCTTGGCTCATGGCTCTATCATCTATCTTCCAAACCAGCAGCGTAGCATCTTCCAATGTCTCTCTCTGATTCTGTCATCACATCACCTTTTCCTGATTCTGACCCTCATGCCTCCCTCTTACAAGGACCCTTGTGGTTACACTGGGCCCAACTGAATAATCAGGATAATCTCCCTTTCAAGATCCTTAATTTAATCACACTTGCAGGGGTTCTCTTGCCATGTAAGGTAATAGTATCATATTCACAAATTCCAGGAATTAGGATGTGGACATCTTTGGGAAGCCATTGTTCAGCTTACTGCAAAGTGTTTAATTTTTGTTGGTCAATTTTTGTATTTTTTATTAAGTTTTGAGATTTCTTCATCTGTTTTAGTCTTAATACAGAAGTGATCTGCAAATGTTTTCTCCCAATATATGCCTTGTCTTTTTATTTTCTTAGTGGTGCCTTTTGAGGACCACAGTTGTTAATTTTGAAGAATTCCAATTTGTTTTTCTTCTGGATCATAATTTGCTGTCATATCTAAGAAATCTTTGCCTCATCTAAGATCTCAACAAAATTTTTTCCTATTTTTCTTCTGCAAGTTTTTTTTTTTAATTAATTAATTTATTTCTTTTTGGCTGCCTTGGGTCTTAGTTGCTGTGCACGGCTTTCTCTAGTTGCGGCGAGCAGGAGTTACTCTTCATTGCGGTGCGCAGGCTTCTCATTGTGGTGGCTTCTCTTGTAGAGCACGGGCTCTAGGCACACGGGCTTCAGTAGTTGTGGCTCGCGGGCTCTAGAGTGCAGGCTCAGTAGTTGTGGCACATGGGCTTAGTTGCTCCGTGGCATGTGGGATCTTCCTGGACCAGGGCTTGAACCTGTGTCCCCTGCATTGGCAGGCAGATTCTTAACCACTGTACCACCAAGGAAGCCCCACAAGTTTTTTAGTTTTAAGCTTTACATTTAGAGCTATTATCTGTTTTAAGTTAATTTTTATATAAGGTGTGAGGCATAGGTCTTAAAAATTCTAAGGTTTAACCATATGATATCATTTATATGTGGAATCTAAAATATGACACATATCACCTTATCTACGAAACAGAAACAGACTCACAGACATAGAGAACAGACTTGTGGTTGCCAAGGGGAAAGGTAGGGGTGGGGGAGGGATGGATTGGGAGCTTGGGGTTAGCAGATGCAAACTATTATATATAGAATGCATAAACAACAAGGTCCTACTGTATAGCACAGGGAACCATATTCAATATCCTGTGCTAAGTCATAATGGAAAAGAATATGAAAAAGAATATATATGTATAACTGAATCACTTTGCTGTACAGCAGTAAGTAATGCAACATTGTAAATCAACAATACTTCAATAAAATACATTTTTAAAATAAAAATTTTCAGGATTTAAATCTTGAATGAATGATGCAAAGAATAAAATATAATGAGAATTTATCAGCTGCAGGGGTGGTTAGTATTGGATGTTCTATACTAGCAGCCTCTTGGCCATAGTATTCTTTCCAGAACACCTAGGTTTCTGTCTTCAAGTATGACAACTATACTGAAGATAAAAATTATATTTGTGTTCAACAAAACATAAAAAATCCCTAAACAATGTCCCAAAATAACAACAAAAACACCTTCCTTAGAAACCAGTTTGTGATGATAAATATTCTTTTCTCTACCACATTTTAAAATGTTTAAATAAAGGATTTATTACAGACACTGAACAAGAATAAGACTAACTTACATTGTACTCTTTGTTTGAGGAGTTATCTAAGGAGACCTGAACTGAACAGTATAATTTTTTTTATCCCGGTGATATTTAAATTGATGTCTTAGAATATTGCTTGTTTGGCTGATCCCTTAATGCATCTCTTTGTTTATGTGTCTCTTCTCATGTTTCCATGATGGAAAGAAATTTCCCCCTTATTCTAATATTCTAATATTTTGTTCTTATTTGGTTGAAATTTGGGAGAGAAGGGAAATGAAATATGAGTTCTCAAAACACTCTGGACCTTTAAATGCTTACAAATTTTTATGTCTATGTCTGCCTTTTTGATGTTGTCCACTGTGTTTGCTTTATACAAATAGTATAAAGCAAATACAGATAATTTCTAAATGAGCACTCTCAAATGCTAAATGCTACAGGATCAGAGATGGGAGAACATGGGTCCTGGCACTAGGTAGGGCTTCAATCCCAGCTTTGGTGCTTATCAGACTTTAGAGAGTTTCTTAGTTTTGCTGAGCCTCAGATTTCCCTTCTGCAAAATGGAGATAATTATACCTTCCTTGGATGCACAGACTAGGTGCTTTATAAACCTATTTATTTGGAGGAGGCCATGGGGCTTGAGAGGAGGCAGAATTCGGGGCTGGATCTTGAGGGATGGATGGGATGCTTTCTCTGACTTTTGCTTTTCACCAGCTTCTTTGTCTCTGTGACAAAGTAGCATCCCTCCTCCACTGCCTGCCTTTGCTGTTACCATGGTGATCCAGGTTCTATTTAGCCAGAGTTTGTGACAGGACAGATTGGTTTTGCGATTTGTGAAATCTCACTCTCTAAAATAAGGACCAGGCAGTCACGGCAGCAGTAACAACATGGTGTTGGGTAGAGCATCTGCAACCTCTCAGTCACACAGTAAGTGGAGAAGCTATTGTCAGCCTGGGTTGGTGCTGTCTTCTTTTTTTTTTAATATATATTTTTTAATTTTTTTGGCTGCGTTGGGTCTTTGTTGCTGCGCGTGGGATTTTCTCTAGCTGCAGCGAGCGGGGGCTACTCTTCGTTGTGGTGCATGGGCTTCTCATGCGGTGGCTTCTCTTGTGGAGCACAGGCTCTAGGCGCACAGGCTTCAGTAGTTGTGGTGCTCGGGCTTAGTTGCTCCGCGGCATGTGGGACCTTCCCGTACCAGGGCTCGAACCCGTGTCCCCTGCATTGGCAGGTGGATTCTTATCCACTGTGCCACCAGGGAAGTCCCAGTGCTGTCTTCTTATTTTTTAAAAAATTTTTATTGGAGTATAGTTGATGTACAATGTTGTGTTAGTTTCAGGTGTACAGCAAAGTGAATCAGTTATACATTTACATATATCCACTCTTTTTTAGATTCTTTTCCCATATAGGCCATTACAGAGTATTGAGTAGAGTTCCCTGTGCTATACAGTAGGTCTTTATTAGTTATCTACTTTATATGTAGTAGTGTGTATACGTCAATCCCAATCTCCCAATTTATCCCTCCCCCACCCTTATCCCCTGGTAACCATAAGTTTGTTTTCTACATCTATAACTCTATTTCTGTTTTGTAGATAAGTTCATTTGTACCCTTTCTAGTAGGGGCTGTCTTCTGAACTGATAAGATATAGCAGTTGAAGATTGCCGTTAGGTTTTGTTTCGCTTTCCTTCAGTTTCTTTTTTACATCACATGCCTTTGTGTTCCGCCTTTTCTACCATCAAAGACCTGCTCTTAGCTCATTCGTTCTTACTCAGCTGACATAGTAGAAGTCATGTAGTGGGCCTTAAACTTAGAGGTTTCTTAGAATTGGTTTCAGAAAACTTTTTATTATGGAAAATTTCAAACATTAAAAAGTAGACATTACTCATCACCCAACCTCAGTAATTATCAATTCTTGGCCAATGTTTACCTCTTTGCAATTTCACCCTCACCCATATTTTTGAAGCAAATCCCAGAAATTGTATCACTTAGTCCATAAATAATTCAATAGAATCCCTAAAAGATAAGAATCGGTGTGTGTGTGTGTGTGTGTGTGTGTGTGTGTGTGTGTAAAACAGGACCACAATACCATTTACAATGACATTGGAGATACCCTTCATCACTCTTGGAGAAATTATGAAGAATAAGATTATTGACTTGTGTTTCTGCTCATGAAGGTTTAACTGCAACAAGAATTTCTTTCATGTAATAAAAAGCTAGAAAATTAAACAAAGTATATGTGACAACTATTGCTAGACAGTGAATGACAGGAAGCATAGGACTGTGAAATACACAAGGGGAGCCCTATGGTAGTCCCACTTGCCATCTGCGGCCACTTCCAGGCTGTGGTGCAGGAAGGAGAATGGAAACAGAGCCTAGTGGACACACTGGATTGAGGAGCAGAGATCAGAATTATTGGTGACTGGCTAGAATTTTCAGGGCAGAATATCAGTGAGGGGGGGATTGGCAGGGGGACGGGGTGTGGGGAGAGAGAGAGAGAATGAGGATGCTCTGGATATCTGCAGGGCAGTCGTTGAGAATCTTTGGCTAACTGATCGTGTGGAGTGAAATTCCATGAGATGAGGAAAGAACCACCAGAAAGCACTAGGTTGAATAATTCCTGGCACTCACACAAGGCTGGGAATGGTTTGCATTCCTAGCAACCAGAGTGGAAAGACTTTGTAATATTTGCAGCTCCTTTGTTGTACATTACCTTTGATTTGGTGAAAATAACCAGTTAATGGGCCAAAGTCTATAAAAAAAAAAAACTTGTGTAGATAAGTATTGTCTGAATTAGAGCCCTGATACAGAGCCCACCCTATGATAACCGGTTAGCAGGAACTGTCTTCTATTAAATCACATGATCATTCTGAGTGATATAAAGATAGACAATGCTGTAACCCTATCTTTTAAGTTTATTTCTCAATGAATTTTAACAATTTTTGGATCAGCTGTAAGCTTCTCCTCATCTGTCCCATTTGTTGTATAGGAAATAGAAAAAAATGTGTCTTTCTCTGCTTCAATATATGTACTTTTAGCTGTTATCTAACTATGATCAGAAAGCTTAATACAAACACCTTAAAAGCCGTTATTTTTTATCAGCATCCCGCCCCTCAAAATTATTGATTGGTATTCAACAACTTCATAGGGAAGACCAATATGACTAATTACTTTTGGTATATTACTTTTCAATCTTCTGTCTTAGTGGGATCACTCTGATTCTGTGTTGTTTAACATCGGCCTATCTGCCTATCTACTGCATCCCACTCCCAGCTTTGTTCAGGGCCTTTTTTTTCTTAGTGTGGCATGTTCATGTCCCTAAGAGCATCTAGAACACTATACTTCGGGAAGCAGATAATAGAGCTATCCTAGTAATGTCTGTTTTTGTACTCTTCTAGTTCAAAATCACTATTGCCTATGATATACAACCTTGATTAATCATTCACATATTTATATATATGGTAGAGTGGACCACCAACTGTTTTCCAAGAAGAATCTCTGTCCTGGCATAAAAAAAAACCTGCAACCACCAAATGCAGAAGGGGTATATTCATCTGGAAGGTGTGAATTATGTGTGCATTTGACTGGAGTTAGCCTGTGAAGATGGAAACAATATTAATCTTTTTACACAAAGGATAATATGCAGTGTCATAGTTGTGTACCCTGCTCCTTTCCACTTAGCAATATGCTCATTCATCCATTCATTTATCATTTAAATATTATTTATAGAGTTCTTAATATGTGCCAGGTCCTGTTCTAGATGCTGGGTATGCAGCCTGACTTTTGGTGCTTTGTCTTGCCACCAAGAGTAGTTCCAGTTTCAGACTGGTAATCCAACTGCCAGGACTCAATGGGACTGAGTCTAGCAGTAAGGTTACTCTGTAGATGGAAACAGGTCATGGAAAGCAGCACACAAACTTCTTTGGGCTCATCAGTGATCCAGCAGGGAGTGCAAACACAGTTTCCATGAACAAGGTCAGGGTACGTGTGATTCATCTTGAAAAAGAGACTTTTCTGCCCTGGTTCCCCTCCTGTCTCTTTATATGATTCCAGTTATGTCAGCCCAAGGCTTGAGTGCCCATTTGCTGCTCTCTCAGCAAACAAGACAGATAACAAAAATGTAGTACGTAGTGGTCCACATTTATGCAAGGAAGTAGAGCTGTGAGAAAGCAAACCCAGGATCAGCTCCCCAAGCAAGTCTGCTGCTCACCCTTTACTTACACACATGCACTCGAGGGGGAGACAGACAAAACAAATTAATATATCGGTAGGTGCTATGATGACCGAGAAGGAGAAAGAAATAGAGGATGATGCAAGGTGCTACTTTATACTTTGAGGAGGGGAGTCCTTGTATACTTGTTATTTGCACACAGGTAAGTATATCCATAGGATTTTTGCTCAAAAGCAGATCTGCTGGGTCAAAGAGTGTGAGCTTTTTGGAATTCTGATATAGCCAAATTTCCTTCGGTAGAGTTTACTCTGCTTTATACTCCTACCAGCCACGTGCCTATTTCCCTACATCTTCATCAACACAGGATGCCATCTGACTTTTGACTCTGAGCCATCTGATATGTAAAGAATTGCATCTCATCTTTTTTTGGGTTCACACATTTTTCATAAGTTTAAGACTCATTTGAACTTCCTTTCCCATGACCTGTTCATGTTCTCTAACCATTTTCTATTGTCTTTACCTTATTTCTTTGTGTGAATTTTTAGTACATCAAGGAAATAAGTCTTTTGCTTGGGATATGTAATAAAATATTTTTTTCGATTTGGCACATTTTTTGCTTTGTATGTGATGGTTTTTCATACATAGTTTTTTTTAAACTTTTATGTTAATTTAATCTATCAACCTCTTATGGCATCACCACTCTGGGATTATAAAAGTAATTTTATCTCATGTTTTCTGATAGGAATTTCCAGATATCATTTTTAGTATTTACATTTTGATCCATCTCTGGAATTTATTTTGACATAAGGTGTGAAATGTAGAATATATATATATATCTGTAGAATATATATATCTGCTTTTTCTATATGTCTATCATCACTCTGATTTATTAAATAACAACTTGATATTATTTCAGAACATATACATCTGCTCTTAATTGGCCACCTAGAATATACACACTTTAGGCCTTTGCCAAAGATTATAACCTCAAATTTTTACTGCTAAACTTTTATCTTAAGCACTTTGATGAAAGATGATTTACACGGAAGATTGTTTAAAGGATATTCCTCTGAGATTTTATATAGGTGTGTGTGTTTTCAAGTTTTATTTCTGGATTAAGACAGAGAGTTTTATATATAACTCCTATTGTTTTAACACCTTTTTTGAAGGTGAGCATTTATTTCCTTACCTCAGATTTGTTGAGAGATTTTAAGAAATTGCTATACAAAATCCAAGATTACATTTATCGTAGGGATATTTTATTCAGTGACTTTTGTATAAAAAAACACAGTAAGCATTTTTTTTAAATGAAGAGTCAATGAGGCTTTGTCTCTTCTTTTGAAATGGTGACTCTTTTTGGGGTGGGGTTGATGTGAATTTAATGATTGATTTCTCTTGGCTGCCAAGCACCTGAGCTTAAAGGGACGGTATGCCAGGTACTGTGTGGAGCTTGTAGGTTCTGGAATGAGACAGATCTGGATCAAATCCCATCCAATTGTCCTTATGAGCTGAGCTGCCTTGGGCAAGCCATTTATTTATTTGTTTGTTTATTTATTTATTTATTATCCAAGCGTTCTCATTTATTTTTATGAATAATGTTTGTCCTTTAAATAATTTTTAATTGAACTATAGTTGATTCACAATGTTTCAGGTGTACAGCAAAGTGATTCAGTTATACATATATATAGATTTTTTTCCATTATAGGTTATTACTAGACATTGAATATAGTTCCCTGTGCTATACAGTAGGTCCTTGTTATTTATCTATTTTATGTATAATACTGTGTATCTGTTAATCCTGAATTCCTAATGTATAGCTCTTCCTCCTTTCCCCTTTGGTAACTATAAGTTTGTTTTCTGTGTCTGAGTCTGTTTTGTAAATAAATTCATTTGTATTATTTTTTAGATTCCACATTTAAGTGCTATCATATTATATTTGTCTTCCTCTGTCTGACTGACTATCATATCATTAATATGATAATCTCTAGGTCCTTAGGCAAGTCACGTAACTTCTCTGTGCTCACTGCCTCACCCGCAAGCCAGGTATAATAACAGTTGCCTCGTTAGGTTGGGAGGATTAGATGAGGTTAAAATAAATGAAGGGTGAGCACAACACGTTCAATAAATCTTAGCTTATAATAATAATAATTATTATTATTATTATTTTGCGGTACGCAGGCCTCTCACTGCTGTGGCCTCTCCCGTTGCGGAGCACAGGCTCCGGATGCGCAGGCTCAGTGGCCATGGCTCACGGGCCCAGCTGCTCCGCGGCATGTGGGATCCTCCCGGAACGAGGCACGAACCCGTGTCCCCTGCATCAGCAGGTGGACTCTCAACTACTGCGCCACCAGGGAAGCCCTATTATTATTATTGATCCATGTTGATCAAAGTGTTAAGAAGTATGCCATTTTAAAAATGGTTTATAGCATTCGGAAGATTAACATAAGTCTTAGATGCACTGCTATCTGTCCTTCCCAGGAGGAGCTGAATTATTTCTCTTTCGCTATTGTCCTTAACATCCTAGAAACCAGGGGCTTGAAAAAGATCAAACTGTCAAAAAACAAACAAACAAGGGGCTTCCCTGGTGGCGCAGTGGTTGAGAGTCCGCCTGCTGATGCAGGGGACACGGGTTCGTGCTCCGGTCCGGGAAGATCCCACATGCCGCGGAGCAGCTGGGCCCGTGAGCCATGGCCGCTGAGCCTGTGCGTCCGGAGCCTCTGCTTCGCAGCGGGAGAGGCCACAACGGTGAGAGGCCCGCGTACCGCAAAACAAACAAACAAACAAAGCAAATGTGAGTGAATCCTGTTCATTTCATAGAATCTAGGTGTCAGAAAGGAATTTAGATGTTATTTGCTCCAGGTTCCCTTCCCAGAGTTATTTGCTAAATATTTAAATAAACCTCAATTTTAACTTTTTTCCCCTATAAATGAGACTAAGGTGTCTTTTAAAAGAAATGGGAAGTCAGTTTGAATCGGAACGAAATGTATATTATTTCTAATTTGTCAAATATTTTCAGAACTAAATCAGGATCTGATATTTCACTTGGTTTAATTCTTTTGGGAAACAATTTCCTCCATCTTTCATGGGAGGTTAGCTGCTAGAGGGCGGGAGATCTCACAGTGCTCCTGGCACCCACTCAGATCTGGTACCCGCTGTGGTCCTGCGCAGTCAGGCAGTAATCAGCAACCACTGCCGCTGCTGCAGAGAGGACGTTGTGCTGACCCGGGAATAACAGCTCTGAGTTGATGATGTCAGTAACTTTTAAAATAGCTTATTTAAAAATCTCTTCCGTGACCTCAGCTACATTTAATGCCACTTAGCTCATCTAGACATGGGCAGGAAATGTAAGAAGGATAGGTGACAACTGGAACTCCAAGCAGCTATATCTTCAGAAGCCCGTTTTAGGAAAGAACTTGTCTGAACGAGTTGAAGATTGAAGATACACTTTGTATCAAGTGACCGTGATGTAGATATAGAACTTGTGTATCCCCAGCCCTGCAAGTCTGGGGAAAATCTAGCTATACAACAACAGTTGTACATGGTATTTCTCAAGCTCTGCACATAACTTCTGTGAGGGGAGCTCTGGCTCCCTTCTCTGGTCCCCTGTGTATTTTGGAAATTCTGCAGGAAATGATTCATGAGGACTCATGGACAGCTCTATCAGTTACCGTGTGTTTCCCCCGTTGGCCCTTCTTAACATTCTCTCCTGCAGCTCAGGCTGCCACCGCAGCAGGCGATGCCTCCCTAGGTCTGCTGCATCCAGGCTGGGGATTCGTAATGCCAAAGATGCTGATGTCTGCACTGAGAGCACGGCCCCCACTTGCACAGCCACTTGCAAAAGGTGCCACTGCCAGTCCCTGAAAAGCTGTGCTTAGTCTTCTGGAGCCTTCAGTGTAGCTGAAGCAACACCAAACCAGAGGGCATTTTGGCATTTGTTATGCTATTTATCTGTTCATTGGACACCAAAGCTGTACCCCCAAATCTCCAGCAATCTATGTCTGTTAGTATTAAAATTTTTATAGATCATTATTAAACATGCTCTTATTAAAAATTTGACAGTTGATTCCACAGCACCTAGATCATCCCAGAACTCAACAACTTTTCAGCCTAATAAAAATTCCAAGTTGGGGGTTTCCCTGGTGGCACAGTGGTTAAGAATCCTCTTGCCAATTCAGAGGACACGGGTTCAAGCCCTGGTCCGGGAAGATCCCACATACTGGGGAGCAACTAAGCCCGTGCGCACAACTACTGAGCCCACATGCCTAGAACCCATGCTCTGCAACAAGAGAAGCCACTGCAATGAGAAGTTCACGCACCACAATGAAGAGTAGCGCCCTGCTCGCTGCAACTAAAGAAAGCCCACACAGCAACGAAGACCCAACGCAGACAAAAATAAATAAATAAATAAATAAAAATAAAGTTCCCTTTAAAAAAAATTCCAAGTTTATTCTGCGAAAATTAGCACATATAGTTTTGAACTGGTTCACGTCCTGTTTTTTTTCCCACTTATTTCTATTGAATGCCTTTATTTCAGTCTATACATGCTTTGTAATTCATTTAACCAACATTTTATTCTGTACATTTAGATTCCCCCTAACTTCTCATTACAGTGGTCCCTTGGTACCCGTGGGGAATTGGTTCCAGGGACCCCTCTCAGATACCAAAAATTGGCAGACGTTCAAATCCCTTATATAAAATGGCACAGTATTTGCACGTAACTTATGCACATCTTCCTCTATACTTTTTTTTAAAAAACAAATTTATTTATTTATTTTTGGCTGCGTTAGGTCTTTGTTGCTGTGTGCAGGCTTTCTTTTTAGTTGCAGTGAGCAGGGGCTACTCTTGGTTGTGGTGCGCAGGCCTCTCATTAGGGTAGCTTCTCTTGTTGCAGAGCACGGGCTCTAGGTGCGCGGGTTTCAGTAGTTGTGGCACATGGGCTCAGCAGTTGTGCCTCATGGGCTCTAGAGCAAAGGCTCAGTAGTTGTGGTGCACGGGCTTAGTTGCCCCGCAGCATGTGGGATCTTCCCGGACCAGGGCGCAAACCGGTGTCCCCTGCATTGGCAGGCGGATTCTTAACCACTGCGCCACCAGGGAAGCCCTTCATGTATACTTTAAATTATCTCTAGATTACTTATAATGCCTAATACAAAGTAAATGTTATGTAAATATTTGCTGATGCTTAGAAAATTCAAGTTTTACTTTTTGGAACTTTCTGGATTTTTTTTTCCTGAGTATTTTCTATCTGCAGTTGGTTGAATCCTTGGATTTGGAACCTGTGGATATGGAGGGCCATATTATAAACCACACTGCACATAACATCTTCATGGCTATATTTCCCCCTCACAGCTATAATTATTTCCTTAAAGGGGAAAATTCCTGATTGCTGAGTCAAAGGAGTTGTATTTTTTTAAGGCTTTTGCTATACATGATCTAGTTGCCCTCTGCAATGGTGGGACTGATTTACACTCCTACCATGCTCTTGACAACTCTGAGTAAATCATTAAAATAAATGCTTACTTTATTTATATGTAATTGCTGCAAGAATACATGCACACTGTAACAAGTTCAAATGATAAGTGATTAAAGTGGCAGGTGAAAACCTTCTGACTTCCTAAAACATTTGGGGTTATGTTAACAGTTTTTGTTTGTTTGGTTGGTTGGTTTTTTAGTTTTTAGTTTTTTGCAGTGAAAGCACAGGGTCCTAACAACTGGACCACCTGGGAATTCCCAAGGTTAACAGTTTTGTGTGTTTCCTTCCACTTTCCTGAGCAGTGCACCTAGAAGAAGGCAGTTCTGAGACTTTGGCATTTACCTGCTCTGATGTGATGAAAACGACCCTGTTGAATTATAAAATCACTGCTTTTAATGGAAAACACTTAAAACATCAATTCACCCTCTTTCATTTCCATATTTATTTCATTCCTTTCTGTACTGTTTAAAATGTTTACTGGTTTGTACTATTTTGATAATCCAAAAAAATCCATGAGTATATTTACAAATATGTTAGAATTGAGATGACCTCTAAGGGATGTCGCCTGTTCCCCAAAACCATAAAAAAGAAATTTGTTATATTTATTATAATGTATGCATATTACAGAGTGCTGAGAAAACTGTTAGAAATTTAGTTGAGGGGTTTTCTGTTGCTGTCTAGAGTTAAGGACAAAGGATCATACTGTAGCCTGTTCCCCTAACCTGCAAAAAGCAGGAGTTCCCTCCCTCAGATTAGGAGTGGACAAAATGGCAGGCACATGGGCTAAACTGAGCTTGCCACCTGCTTTTATTTTATTTTATTTTTTTTGTGGTATGCGGGCCTCTCACTGTTGTGGTCTCTCCAGTTGTGGAGCACAGGCTCTGGACGCGCAGGCCCAGCGGCCTTGGTCCACGGGCCCAGCCGCTCCGCGGCATGTGGGATCTTCCCAGACCGGGGCACAAACCCGTGTCCCCTGCATCGGCAGGTGGACTCCCAACCACTGCGCCACCAGGGAAGCCCCTACCACCTGCTTTTAAATGGCCTGCAAGCTAAGACATTTTTAATAGAAAAATCAAAAGAAGATTAATATTTAGTAATACATGAACATGATCTGAAACTCAATTTCAGAGTTCACACAGAAAATTTTACTGGCACATAGCTACACTCATTCATTCATTCATATATTGTCAGTGGTGACTTTTGTGCATTTAAATTTTGAGAGGTACCAACCACATTGTTCCCCAAAGAGATCTTTACTAATTTATATTTTCACTAACAGTATATGGAAGTGCACTCATGCTCTCACCATTATAAAAAAAAAATTTAAGTCTGATGGGCAAAAAATGGCACATCCTAATTGTTTGAAATTCATTTTATTTTTTAATTGAAGTATAGTTCATTTACAGTATTGTGTTAGTTTCAGGTGTACAGCAAAGTGATTCGGTTATACATATATATGTATATATCTATATTCTTTTATTTTTCTGATTCTTTTCAATTATAGTTTCAAAAGATATTGCATATAGTTCCCTGTGTTATACAGTAAAACCTTGCTGTTTCTTGAGTTGCATTTTTAAAATTACTACTGAAGTGGCAATTTTTTCATCTTTATTGGTCATTTATACTTATTTTGTGAAATGCTTTTTCATATCTTTTGACCCTTTTTTTTCTCTTCGGTTTTTTCCTACTAGATTGGTAAGAGTCCTTCCTGTATTATGAAGAGTAACTTTTTGTATTTCACACTTATTTCAAATATTTTTCCAGGCTGTCATTTATGCTTTCACTTAAAAAATTAAAAAACCTAGTATTTACTAAGCACTTACTATTCAATACATACCAGATACTCACCTAAGAGCTGTGCATACATTACCTCATTTACTTCCCATAGCATGTTTATGAGGTGGAGACTATTATTTTATTTATTTTTTTTAAGAAATTAATTTTATTGAAGTATAGTTGATTTACAATGTTGTGTTAATTTCTGTTGTACAGCAAAACGATCCATTTATACATACATATACATTCTTTTTCATATTCTTTTCCATTATGGTTTATCACAGGATATTGACTATAGTTCCCTGTGCTATGTAGCAGTACCTTGTTGTTTGTCTCTCTATATATAATAGTTGGCATCTTCTAACTGAGTCAGGGACTATTATTACCCTAGTGTTAAAAACAAGGAAACAGTCATAGACCACATGGCTAGGAAGTAGTCAAGCTGGGATTAGAACCCAGACAGCTGGATCTGGTGCCAGAATCTTCGCCACTCTTCCATACGGCCTTCTTTGCAGGCATCACCCAACATCTCCTGTCATCTTCACAACAGTCCTAGAGGTGGGTGCCGTCGCTATCTGCATTTTACAGATGAGGAAATGGAGGCTCAGAGAGGTCAGGCCATTTGCCCAAGGTGAGAGGTAGAGCTGGAATTTGAATGTGAATCTGTCTCCAAAGTCTGTGTTCTTACAGTTTCCCAGCATCTCCCACTTTGAGGACCTCTCCCAAATGGAGGAGCTCTCAGCAGAGTTGGCTGAGCTCAGAAGGGCTTGGGAAGACCTTGCTAGGAACTGCAGGAGTCACAGGGCTTTGTGTTCAGGCATCCTGAGCTCCTTTAAGCCCCGCCCAGTTTTCTGACCTTGATTATTTAGAAAACTCCCTTCCTCCGTCCTAAACTTGCCCCTGAATCACAGCGGGATATGGCATTTATGGGCTGGTCAGTCTCTAATGGGACCCTTGAGTCTGTAGGACATTTGTATCTCACAATGCCCCTTTCTCCTTGTTCTGGACCACACCCTGCTTCCTACCTACTCTTGTTTTTGGAAACAAAAATTAATGTGAGTGCGGGTGGGTGGTGCTTGAATACACCATCTGTGTGAAAGGAGATTTCAGGGTCTGTGGGCAGCCTTCAAAAACATTCACCTTATGGTGGGAGCTGGAGCAGGCATGTTAGGCCATGGGATGGAAATCATGTGTCAAGGAGGTAGGACACCCAGATCAAAGGGGTCTGGATCCCAAACCCCCAGAGCTATATTGCGACACTGGATTGTTTAGGTTCAGCTTGTCGTATGAGAGAGGAATAAATGTATCTTGTTTAAGCCTCTGTTTTATTTGCTTTATTAATTATTATTATTATTATTTTTGCGGTACGCGGGCCTCTCACTGTTGTGGCCTCTCCTGTTGCGGAGCACAGGCTCCGGACGTGCAAGCTCAGCGGCCATGGCTCACGGGCCCAGCCGTTCCCCGGCATGTGGGATCTTCCCAGACCAGGGCACGAACCCGTGTACCCTGCATCCGCAGGCGGACTCCCAACCACTGCGCCACCAGGGAAGCCCTTTGCTTTATTTTTAAAGTAGCTACCTTTATGCTAAGGCAGCTAATGAACATATGAAAATAATTTCAATTTGTAAGGCCAACTGGCCCGAGGCAGGGGAACGCAATCAGATTCACAGGTTGCATCAGATCGAAACTCTCCGGACCACCCAGTTCCAGGAACTGACCTGGGGACCTTCCACCCGGCCCAACCTTCCCGCCTTTCGAGGGGCGGGACTGATGTAACCAAGACTGATGTAACCGGCACCAGATGTTGCCACGATACCCGAAGAGACCACCAGATAAGGAATACCCTGCGCCCTCCCAGATTCACCACACCCCTTTCCCTTCTTCCCCTATAAAATCTTGCCCAACCCTCGCCCGGGTGCGACTTCTCTGGCCCCTTTCTCTCGGACCAGTGAACCTCGCCCGGGAGCGCCCCCTAATAAAGCTCACTTGAAGCTTTCCTCTGTTTCGCGGTGCCGTTTGTTAAGATCCGACCTTACACAATTGTACTGGTGGTCAGAGAAAATACAAATTAAAACCACAAGATGCTGTTTAATATCAACCAGACTGGCAAAAATTTTAAAGTCTGATACTACTGATTGTAGACAAAAATGTGGAAAACCCAGAAATTTGTAAACTTTGTTAATTTGGTAAAGCTATGTGAAACAATTTGGTGTTACTGTGTAAAATATGATCCAGTAGTCCCAATCCTTGGTGTATCCCCAACGTAAATGAGTGCACTTGGGTACCTAGGAGACAAGTACCCAGCGTTCATTGGATCATTGTTTGTAGAAATAACAAACTGGAACTAACTCAAATGTCTACTAACAGGGGAAATATAAATAAGTTCAAGTCTATTTGCAAAATAGAATGCTATATAAAGGTGTAAATTAATGAATACATATATATGTGCATTATTAGGAATATAATATTGAGCAATAAAGTAAGTTACAGGAGAATCAATATGACACTTCTGGTTTTTATGCAATATATTCTTTTAACTCTCTATAATTTATTAATTATAATAAATCTTTTTTCTTTACCTCATTGCACTATTTCTGTTTTCACACAGTTGTTTGGTTGTCTTGTTTATTTTCATCTCTGGTTTCAACTTAACATTTTTCTTCCTGTATCCGGTTATCTTTTGATGCTTTTCAGATTCAAAAATAAGGTACTAGAAATCTGCTTGTGCTTGGGTGGAACTTGTTGACTTACGTAGTGCCCTGGGGCTGAGTGGGCAGAGACCTGGCTGTTTGGCTGGGGATCTCCTCAGTGTCCATATGTGATGGTCATTTCCCCAGGGAGGAATCCCCCGATTATCTTCTTGATGGAGATCTGCCTGCCTGCCAAGACGGTTGGCCCAAGCAGAGGCACTGCGCCTGAGATCTTGCTGGTTGGCAAGCAAACTTCATCTCTCTGTTTTCAGCATGTGCTTTATCTCCATTCTCAGCTGTGACGGTGGTCTCAGAGAATACTTTCTTGTCTTTCTTGTTCAGTAATTCTCAAATGAGTAGTTCTAATAGTGTGATTCCCAGATCCCTGAGACTTTCCATTGTCAGCCAGGTTAAAACTGTTTTCATAGTAATACTAAATGTTATTTGCCTTTTTTACCATGTCGACATTTGCAGTGATGAGGCGAAAGCAATGATGAGTGTAATTGCCTAACACAGTCAGGGCAGTGGCACCAAACTGTAGTTGTGTGTTTTTTGCTGTGACACAGCTGCAGATTAAAAACACCAAAAACCAAAAACAAGTTTTACTTAGGAAGGTCCTTCATGAAGCAGTAAAATTTATTAATGTTATTAAATCTTTACCCTTGAGTACAAGTGTCTTTAATATTCTGTTTGACAAAATAAGTGTGCATAAAGCACTTCTATCTTATAGCAAAGTATGATGACATCTCAAGGAAGGGGACTTGTGTGATTCTTGGGGCTGTGAGCTGAACTAGCCCCTTTGTTTTTGCAGAAACGCAATTTTTCCTTGAAATAATGACTGACTAGCTGGTTATTCAGACTTGGGTATTTGCCAGACATTCTCTTGAAAATGAATAAAGCGAGCTTGTCAATTTAGAGACAATGGTATTCGTTGCCAATGATATAATTCAAAAGCCCAAATGAAAATTAGAAATTTGGAAAATCTGTATCTGCTACCATGATCTTGACAGCTTTCCAATATTTTAAAACTATTTTGATGAGGTTGGTGATGATAGTTTTTAAAATGTGATTTTATTTATTTATTTAAACTTTTTATTGGAGTACAGTTGATTTACAATGTGTTAGTTTCAGGTGTACAGCAAAGTGAATCAGTTATATTAAATGTAATTTTCAATATTATGGTAAAATAAACTGTCAGCATCTGGAAGGGTGAACCAATACTTTTCAAATGATCAATGAGTCATGCTACAAAACTGTCCAGGGGCTAAAAATATCCATTCAAAGTGCCAGGTAAACTAATAATTTTAATAGAACAGAGTACCAAAAGTCCATTCATATGGATTCAAATTCTATGTTGGAACTAACCTTTAAGAAACTTCTCGAGTTTTGGTGTAGTTTGTAAGAAGAATATCTAAAATTACCTAGAAGGGCTACTAAAATATACTCCTTTTCAAAAGAATATTAAAAAAAAACGTGTATATATATATATATCTGAATCACTTTGCTGTACAGCAGAAATTAACACAACGCTGAAAATCAACTTTACTCCAATAAAAAAATACTCCTTTTTCCAACTACATATCTGTGTGATGTCATATTTTCTTCATTTACTTCAACTGAGACAGCATGTCACAAGAGTTCAGACACAGAAGCAGTGCTGAGAATCCAGTTGAAAAAATGTAAACTAATGTCACTCATCACTTATTTATTTTATTTTAAAATTATCTTTATTTTATTTCATCACAATATGTTACTTGTGTTAACATGCAGTGGGGTTATTGTTACTTTAAAGTGAATTAGTGAATACTTTTAAAATTTCTCATTTTTTCACTTGTTTTAAGGATAATTTTATTTATTTACTTATTTATTTATTATTACATTTAAAAAATTGAAGTATAGTTGATTTACAATGCTCCAGGTGTACGGCAAGGTGATTCAGTTATATGTATATAACTTTTTAAGATTCTTTTCCGTTATAAGTTATTACAAGATACTGAATATGATTCTCTGTGCTATACAGTTGATCCTTGTTGTTTATTTTATATATAGTAGTGTGTATCTGTTGGTCCCAAATTCCTAACTTATCCCTTTAAACTGAAGCTCTTTGAGGTCTTCAATAATTTATTTGAAGAGTATAAAGGGTCCTGAGACTAAAGTGTTTGAGAACTATTGCTCTGCAAAGTAAACCTTTTTTCTTCTATGGAGCAGAAGTGGGCCAGTCTTTGGGGTGTGCTGGCTGGGTAGGGATGCAGCCTTTCCATAAATAGACTTCCAAATATATTTTTTGTCACAGCCCTTGTCTGGGCTTCAAGAAATAAGCTGATGTCCTTTCCTGTAAATAGTTAGGGTTGTTTTCATTACTTTTATACTTGGGCCCTATACTTCGTCAAGTCATTTATTTCTTTCTTTTTCCGAAAAAGTATATAAGTATATCTTTTCCAAGTCCTTAAACATATGAAATATCTTACTGAGCCTTTGAACATACATGACAGATTTGTTGTGAGTCTAAGACAATTTTTGTAGCTAGTTTTCTGATTCATCAATTCATTTTTCTGTAGCTCCCATTTGCAGTTCCTTTGAACTGTTTAACTTGTAACTACATGTTAAACCAGATCTTGAAGTTTAGCCAGAAAGGAGCTAACTGGTGTTAAATACC
Source organism: Mesoplodon densirostris (assembly GCF_025265405.1). Taxonomy (NCBI): domain Eukaryota; kingdom Metazoa; phylum Chordata; class Mammalia; order Artiodactyla; family Ziphiidae; genus Mesoplodon; species Mesoplodon densirostris. Next base: position 58,231,067 of record NC_082674.1, read on the forward strand.
TTTACATTCTGAGTGAAGCTATAGACCAGGGGGTTGGCATACATTTTCTGTCAGAGGCAATAGAGTAAATATTTTAGGTATTGTGGGTCACATGATCTCTGTCACAACTGCCCAACTCTATCTTTTAATGTAAAAGTGGCTGTAAACAAGACAGAGATGAATAAGTTACTCTGTTCCAGTAAAACCTATTTATGACCCTGAAATGTGAATTTCATAAAATTTTCATGTGTCACAAAATCTTCCTTTTTTTTTTTAACCATTAAAAAATGGAAAACCATTCTCAGCTGATAAGCCCTACAAAAAACAAGTAGCGAGGGGGCTATGGCCTACAGGCTGTAGTCTGCTGACCCCTGTGCTAGACTATTCACAGAGCACTTGTAAAAGAGGCATACAAGCTCCACTCCCATCAGTGATCGCCCGGCTCCTGCCTGAGTATTGAGATTGGAAAGGTTGGGGAGATTTCCTTGGAGAGTCGTCCGTGTGCTGTACTCCCATCCCACTTCCCCATCCCCCATTTGGAAAGGGAGGACATGCTCCCTTCACCTTGGACCAAGTGGAGAGGATTCAGGGGTACTTTCGGAGTGCTCCAAACCGGAAGTGTTTAAAGAAGGGAGCCCATGGGTGGAGTACTTCTCACTGGGAGGCAGAGATGAAAGAAATGCACTGGAGCAAAACTGCAGTCTCTCTGCCTGGAGGCCCAGGAGCTTGGATTCTGGGGCCAGATGCAGACCCCTTGAGGGGAAGCCTGCCTGGGGTAGCTTAAGAAGGATCCTTTCCACAGAGACCAACAGGAGGGATGAAGGGACCCTTTAAGGACAGCTTATCTGGTGAAACTCACTCCAGAGGCTGCGGGGTAATGGCAGGGAACATCCAGGAGGGAGACCTTGTCCACATCGAGGGGATTGTTGCCATCATCAGCAATGGCGGAATCAGGATGTACATCTTGGGAGAGAAGGAGCCAGCCACAGTGCACCTGCCAAGTGCCAGTGCCAGCTGGTAGCTGTGCCAGTCAGGCAAGACCTAGTCCAGGGCTGACACAAATGGGCTCAGCCCAACTGAATGAGCAGGGCTGCTCAAGGTGAGTGAGTCCACTGGAAAGGAAGCTGCACTGTAGGGCATCTTTCATGCCCTTTAGGTTATCATGAAAAGCAGAGTTTTTCAAATAGTGTGTTTTTTTTTTTTTTTTTTTTTTTTGTGGTACGCGGGCCTCTCACTGCTGTGGCCTCTCTCGTTGCGGAGCACAGGCTCCGGACGTGCAGGCTCAGCGGCCATGGCTTACGGGTGCAGCTGCTCCACAGCATGTGGGATCCTCCCGGACCGGGGCACGAACCCGTGTCCCCTGCATCGGCAGGCGGACTCTCAACCACTGCGCCACCAGGGAAGCCCTTCAAATAGTTTTAATGATGTAAAAAAATGAGGAATTAAGGCACAGTGCCTAATAGTCTCTCCCCTCCCCCTAAGCCCAGGAGCTAAGGCAGCTGTCCCAGATGTTTGACCCAGGGATAGGCCTGATGATGTACCTTTCGTCATATCCACCTCCCCCTTAGATCCCGGAGAGTCCAGAAAACCTGACCTAACAAATAAGATTGGAGAAGATAGGGCGAAGAAGCTGATCAGAAACTTCCCTCTTCACTCCAGGGTTCAAACTGGGGCTGAGGAAACTCTGTAAGTTAAACAAACATGTTAGGAGTGTTTAATATTAGACTGGACTATAGTTAATACGATTGTTAGGCTGATTTGGGTTGTTTGTTTTTAAGGCTAAGAGTTCTTGGGAAATACGTGGAAACTGCCCAAGATTTCACCCAAGGGGCCGAGAAGGAACTAACTGATTGTCAGAGTGGAGCACTGAGAAAAAGAATAGGTACCGTGTGCTTGTACCCTACTGGGTCTAGCTCCTTCAGGAGCATGTTACAGTTGGCACTATCAGATCTTTTCAAATGTGCTGATTGTTTTGTTTGCTTGTTGTTCTTTAAGAGAGAGCTCTATATCTTTCAGTGTCAGAGTTGAAATGAACTCTATCCCTGTTCATATCTTTCAAGCCCATTTCAAGGAAGTAGAAAAAATGTTAGATTTACTAGTGTTTTGTTTTATTTTTTTAATTTTTTAATTTTTTTAAATTTGAGGGTGCCTAATACTAGTATTTTTTTATTAGTTTCTGCTGTATAACAAAGTGAATCAGTTATACATATACATCTGTTCCCATATCCCTTCCCTCTTGCGTCTCCCTCCCTCCCACCCTCCCAATCCCACCCCTCCAGGCGGTCACAAAGCACCAAGCTGATCTCCCTGTGCTATGCGGCTGCTTCCCACTAGCTATCTACCTTACGTTTTAGTGTTTTGTTTTAAAAGACCAGAAGCCTACTTGCTTGGGGTAGCGGCAAGGAAATGGAAGCGAGGAGCTTCTCCAAGGTTCTGTTTGAGTTGCCGCTTGGCAGTTGTTTGGGGAACTCCTTTGGGCTGCAGCTAGCCTGTGAAGGGTCTATTGTTCATGGCAAAAGGCACCCCCTCTGGGCCGAGCAACCTCAGGATCACTATGCTTAATTGGAGGAGGGTACTACTGCATACAAGAAAAAGGCATCCCTTCCCCAGGGCAGCAATGCCGGAGGTCTCGTCAGACACCTTGAATCTCAGCCTCCGATTGCCACCGTGGCAAACTGCGCGCGTGTTCTATGAGCCTGCAGCTTCCGCTCGCCCACCCTTTCATCCAACAGTTGCCCCTGTCTACAGGCAGCAGTAGCATTGCCCATTCTCCTCCTTCAGATCCACTGTCTGTACAAGGAGTGGGCTGACAGTGAGTGCCCAGCAGCGCTGTTCCACGGTGCTTGGTTTGCTGCACTTCTCCAAATGTGCTGGCAGGACTGGGATTTGGTTGGCATCGACCTTCAGCAGTCCATACTTCCAATAGCTAGTCCCCTCAGCTTGGCTGTATTAGTGGGATTCTTCTGCGGACCCATCCACTTAGTTTTTGGTTGTCATAGTTGGTGTAAGACGTTTATTTAATAATATCTCTAAAAATCTGAAATTTGAGTGCTTTCCATCTTTAGACAACTAGAGACTTACACACTGCATCAAAATCTTAAGATAACAAAGGTACACTCTTTTAAAAAACAGTGTTCTATATACCTCCATAATCTTTACAGGGAGAGGAAGAACTGACAAAACGAAGTTTCCACTGCAAAACAGTCCTGAATGAATTTAAAGCCTTTCTGAACAAATGGGATGTAAACATAACAATCTGGAAAATTTTCCATCAGAATCTCCATCTGAATTGGATAAAAATTAAGAAGGTGAAGATAAATCGGAAATGCTTTCTTTTTATCACGGTATTGAATACATTTTAGAATAGTTAGATATTTACAGAAAAATTTAGATAGTATAGAGAGTTCCTATGTGCCCTCTACCCAGTTTCCTCTATTATTAACATTTACATTAATATGGCATATTTGTTACTATTAATTAACTGATATTGATACATTATTATTAACTAAAGTTGATGCTTTCTTTAGATTTACTTGGTTTTCCCTTAATGTCCTTTCTCTGTCTCGGATCCCATCCCACGTTACATTTAGACCTCATGTCTCCATAAGCTCCTCTTAGCTGTGATAATTTCTCAGAACTTCCTTGTTTTTTGATGATCTTGACAGTTTTGAGGAATACTGGTCAAGCATTTTGCAGAATGTTCCTCAATTGAGGCTTGCCTAATATTTCTCTCATGATCAGATATCAAGAGTGCATACTTTCAACCTGACTTATCACCGTTGATGTTGACCTTGATCACCAGGCTGAGGTTGTGTTTGTCAGTTTTCTCCACGATAAACTTACTCTTTTTTTCCTCTTTCCATGCTGTACTCTTTGAAAGGAAGTTATTATAAGCGGCCCATGATTAAGGAGTGGGGATTTATGCTCCATCTTCTTGAGGGTGGAGTATTTACACAAATTAGTTGGAATTCTTGGAATAGATTTGCCTTTTCTCCCTCATTTATTTATCTGTTCAATCATTTATTTATCTATTTTATTCTTTGGGCTATAGTCCAAGAGTGCTTTATCTATTTTGTTGTTTGAATTGTTCCAGCTTTGGCCATTGGGATGTCTTTCCGTTGGCTCCGGTGTCCCTTTGACATGACCCATCATTGTGGTTTTATTTATTTATTTAAAAAACTTCTAGCACTTCCTTGCTTTCTGACACTACAAGATGCTCCAGGCTCATCTTGTATATTTCCTGTCCCAGTCCTAGAATCATCTGTTTCTCCAAGGACCCCTAGTTCCTTTCATTGGAGATAGTGTATCAAGATCTGGGCACTAGTGTCTCGGTCAGTTTAGGCTGCTGTGACAAACTACTGCAGACTGAGTGTCTGATAAACAACAGAGATTTATTTCTCACAGTTCTGGAGGCTAGACATCCAAGATCAAGTTGTCATTGTAGTTGGGTTATGATGAGGGCCTCCTCCCATGTTGCAGACTGCTGTCTCCTCATTTTACCCCCACATGGCAGAAGATCAGAGAGAGAGAAAGCAAGCTCTCTTGTGTCTTTTTATTAGGTCACTAATCCCATTCATGAGTACTCTACCTTCTTGGAGTAATTACCTCCCAACGGCCCCATCTCCTACTACCATCACATTGGGGATGAGAATTTTGACATTTTGGAGGCATATAAACACTTAGTCCATAGCACTGTGAATGCTGCTACCAGGGTGTTGTGGCTTCTAGGCTCTCAGTTGACAGAGCAAGGAAATATATGTGAAGCAAATGGGTCTATGCATATATATACTTTTATATTTCTTTTATCATTTCCCCATGAATTCTGTGTCTGTTGGGAAGAATTGCTTAATATGTGCTCTCAGTTATGCATTTTGAGCTGGAGGCCCATTGGGCAGCAACTAGATATTCTCTAATGGGTTTAAAGAAATTAACAACTTAAGGCTTTCCTTTCATTGGGAGATAATTCTCCATGGATCTCTTGTTCTTCTTTACAATTGGCAAGGAGAGGCACTATCTTTTCACAGATGTTTTTTTGTACAGTGAACAATAACCTTGGGAGATGGAGATAGGGTCTCTCTGCAGAGCAAGGGCAGATTTGTTTACTGCCCAGTATAATAAGGATAATGTCTCCTTCTGAGGCAAAGTTTGGGCAGGTTTGCTTGCAGCCCATGGTCAAAGATTTGGGTTCAATAAGCTCCTGTATGTGCAGCATCCATCTAGGCTGCTCCATCTTTTCTCACAGCAACTGGGGACAAGAGGAACAACACAAACATGAAGCCTATCTTGCCTACTGTGTTGTGAGTAACAAAGTCCTTTGTCAAATTGTAAGGTCTGGAAGTCTGGTGTCTTCTAGCAGCTTCCACAAAACTGTGCAGACTAACTTGTAAGCTTGCACGTAGGTAAACCTCAGACTCTTCTCTGGTTCTGACACCTTCATTTAGGTTGAGTAGTAACAGTATTCTGATATTTCTCAGCTAGACATAAGCCTTTTTTGGAGTTACCAATGCTGAAGAATAAGTTTTTAAAATTTTAAATTAAAAACATTTAAAACATTTCAAAATAAAATCATGACTCACACATAATAAGAGGAAAATTTTATTTAGCTCATGAATTAAAGTGGGAACCAGCCAGCTGTCACAACTGGTTCAAAGGAGAAGTCAAAGACAAATTGATATAGAGTGAAGGAATGGTAAAATCAATTTACAAATGGACAAAAAACTGGCTCTTTCCATGGGGAGTAGGGTGGGCTTGAACCTCCACCAGACAGAATTTATTTGCATGTCCATAGACAAGAATTATTTGCATTGTTATCAGGTATCCACAATTTATAGAGTTGTAAAATAATTCAAATACATGGAAAGCACAAACTCCATAGAATCAGATAACCTGGAAAGGTGTGCTGTAAATGATGCCTAGTTTTCCGCTGGAGACATGCAGTAATCTTTTTTGCTTATTCCAAAGTCTTAAATATTCTTTACACCAATAAAATGTACTGTAAGAATTGTTTCCAAGGTATTGATCCAATGTGAGAGAATTAAAAAGAGGACAGAAAGAGATTATTAAAAGTAAGCCTAGACACATACACATAAAAAAGATATTGAAAGAGGTTCTAATTATCAGATGTGGGAATAGGATCCACCAGAGCAGAAGAGCATTTGCTCAGACTCCGTCCAGTAAGAGAAGGAAGTCCTAACATGGCATTGATTCAGACAGTTCCCCGTACTGACCACTAGGGGTCGCTAAGCAGGCATTTTGACCCCTGACCGGAGAGGCAGGGGTGGCAGCATCTAATCCAGCCATGGTAATGCTCACCTGATTAACACATTTGGGAAGCTCATTGGTGGCAAGACATTTTTACCTAGTCCAGGGACTGGCACATAGTAAGCATTCAATACCTATTTCTTGAAAAGAATTATTCAGAATGCAGGGGGTGCTTTTACACTGTAGGCATCTAAGAGATATGATATTTCAGAGTAAGGATTTGTTAAGACTTCTGGTCATATTAGGACAAAAGGAGGAAACATTATAAATTAGAAGTCACTAGGTTAATTAAACAAAAAGATACATTTAACCATGAAATTAGACTTGGTAAATCTGTGAACAGTTTCCGTTGCCTGTACAAACAACAACGTAGCAAAGTACTTGTTTCAAAGCAGACCAGGCAGTCCTCCTTTTCTTTGTTTCTGTTTTGCTCAGGTGCCATCAAATGTTGATTCTTCCACTCCTATCCCCCAAAACTTTCTAATTTCTTACTAATTTAGGGGTAATGAGAAACTGATGGCAAGTCATCTATAATTTTAAGGAATCGATTAGGATAAGATGAAAAGTGAAAAATAGAGGGGCAATGACTATGGGTTAGATCCACAGCTGGAAGGAAGGAGGAGAGCGAATCAGGAGGCTCTTAGAAAACCCCAAGAACAGATCTTCTCCCTGCCCTTGACTTTCCTGGCTCCTGACGTGCCTTCTGTGGACATCTGTTGTTTTTGCCTGCCTAGGGGCCCTTCCCTCTTCTACTGTTAATAGTGCCTTGATTTTACCCTGGGGGGACAAGCCCCTCCCCGACTGGGCACGGTCCTGATGGGGCTGTTCGTTCACGTGCTCCCCCCATCAGATGGCTGAGGGGTAAGCACTAAGCCAAGCTAGGCCAACCAAAGGTCCGGTCACTGGAAACTCTTGTAGAGCCTGAAAACCACTGGACTTCTTTCAACTTGGTGTCTCAAAGAGACCGTCCATTACTTCTTGCTTTGTAGAATCCCACAGCTGTGCTGTTTTCCATCCTTTCAAAGACCTGAGTCTTTATTTTTTCCTTCAAGTCCATGAGCCACCCCACATTCATCTAGTAAATTCCTATTTGCCTATATAAGCCAGAGTTGGTTTCTTTGTGACTGCAGCCAAAGAATGCTGACTGATGTAATGGGAAAAGGGAAGGAGTCAAAAACCTAGTCCTATGTTACTTCTATAATCTCAGTTGAACTTATCATTGAAAAGGACTAGCCGTAAGGCAATGGAGACTCCTTGAAAATGAGGCATTACTAACATTTATGAGCGCATTATGTTCTAGACACTTTTCTAAACATTTACAAGTATTCTTATTTAAGAATACTTCCCTAAGAATAAGCCCATTGAATAAATGTTATTTTTTCCCATTTTACAGATGAGAAAACTGAGGCACAGATGATTAAATAACCTGCCCATTTTCACATGGCCAGGTTAACATTCTGAAAGTTTATTCTGTAGAATACAAGTTTTTCAGACGTGTATTAGTTTCCTAGTGCTGCTATAACAAAGCACCACAAACAGGGTGACTTAAAACAATAGAAATGTATTGTCTCACAGTTCTGAAGGCTAGAAGTCTGAAATCAACTGGCAGGGCCATGTTCTCTATGACTGCTTTAGAGGAAAATCCCGGCCTGCCTCTTCTAGCTTCTGGTATTTGCCGGCAATCCTTGGCATTCCTTGGCAGGTAGAGGTATTCCTCCCATCTATGCCTCTGTTTCTCTCTGTGTGTCTCACTCCTTTTCTCCTAAGGACACTAGTCATATTGGATTAAGGGCCCACGTACTCCAGTATGACCACATCCTAACTGATTACATCTGCAATACATTATTCCCAAATAAGGTCACATTCTAAGGTACTGGGGGTTAGGACTTATTTTGGGGGTCAGTCATTTTTAGATATTCATGTTAAATATGTTTTTGAGGGTTTTTTTTTTCCACTTTAACTCGTCACAAGAATGTTGATAGCAATTGCTCAAAAAAGCATTATGTGGTCAAATAAATTTGAAAAACACAAGATTAACCACCATTACGGTAGGATTCTCAGCTGTAGTGCTTTGGGAGGGTCTTTAATTTGTTAACTGAAAGGGAGCCAGCAAACTGGGACTGTAATGTACAAGTTCTCAAACATGTTTGGGTATGAACTTCTTCCTGCTGTGGGATTAGTGGTCTGTGTGACACAGACCACAGGCCCGATGCGAGGTAACTGCAACCTGTTAAGGACCCTCCCTACTTTTCTGGGTTTGCCTCTTTCCTGCTACGTGTCCTTAAGACAACTGCTTTCTTCTCTGAGCATGAGTTTCCTTATGTCTAAGATAGAGGCAAAAATATCTTTTCCCCTGTGGGTTTCTTATAAGAACTATGCTAAGTGAGGTAGGTTGAAACACACCTAGGAGAACACCTGGGACAGAAATAGACATTCACTTAATAGTAGTTGCCTTTGTTATGCTAACCAGACAGTTCTGAATTTCTTGGCATTTTGATTCAGCCTTTCTAGACTCTCGGGTATAATTCCTAAGCCAGGAAAATTTCCACCAGTAGGGTTTTCCTGTTCATTTTCCTTTTCCTTTCACTATTTTTTTCTCTTTAGGAGAATTATTTCCTTTATGATAATAAAAATTGACCTTAGGTAAATATTCGACCCAACTGTACTTTTGATAAATCTCCAATGTTAGCAAAGAATGGGTTGTTTCACTCTGCAGTTCCTTATTCTGATCTTCCACCCCGTTGAGGGGAAGAGGATGTGATCACGCGATTGCCAGCAGAGGGGAAACTGTGAAAGGGGACTCGCTCTAGAAAAGCAGCCCACAACGGCCCCAGCTCTCAGAGGAGGGCGAGCTTCTGACGCGACTTCTGCGGGGGGACTCGGCCAACTCTTTGTCCGTCCGACATGGAACCAAAGCGGATCAGGGAGGGCTACCTTGTGAAGAGGGTAAGCAAAGTGCCACCTGCAAGGGTGTCCCTGGAGATAGGGTGAGGGAGGATTGGAGTCCAGCTTTGCACTCTCTATCTGCTGAACCTATTGGGCTGAAATGGGAGAGCATTGCAGCCTGTAGAAGGTTGGAGTGGTGAGGAGAAGCCAGTACGTGTTCCATTGCCTTCTGGTTCTTAAAAGTGAATTAATCCAGCTCAGGCGTCAGCACAGCTTGATTTTGTGGGGCTGAGAATTCCAGACGACAGGGTCTGGAAATCCTTCAGGATTTAAAGCATCCTTTTCAAGAGTCACACATATGTGTTATGCTAGAAGACTGAAACTCTTCTTCTATAGAGGTTACTAGGAGAAACCATTTGTTATTTAAATTCTTCTTCCCCTCTTTTTTTTTGGAAAAGAGGAAGAAGAAAATGATTAAAGATGAGCAGATATAATGATACAGTAATGGTAACTTATTCATCCTTTTTATTGGACTGAAATCTCTTCACTCACAGTTCTTAGTGAATTTGTATAACGTGCTGTTAAGGTGGTAGGTAGATGCACCATTTTAAAGATTAGAAAACAGAGACACAAGTTTACTCAAAAATGCTTGGTTTCACTGGTGTGGCATCAGGAAATTGAATTTCGTTAGCACTGCTGGTTTTTCTCCTGATGGTGGGTGTATGCTGTGTCACTGTGATACTCCCCAAGAGGGTGAGTTCACACATAGGGCTTGTTGGCATCCTGTGGACAACACCTATATGAACATGTAACTCACACTGACCCAAGTGAGTTCAGGGCGTTAGAAGTGAACTGAATTCAGTACATTCCTTTAAAGGCCCAGTTTTTAATTGAATGAGAGCATAATGGGACTCTGTTTTAGGCCATTCATTGTTTAACATTTTAGCCTGAAAGTTCTACTAAGAGGAAGTTAAACTGCTCACATTACTGCCTGATTCTGTTTTGATTTAAATCTGGAAGGGGCCTTAGACCGTCTGACCTCATTCCCTCATTTCCACAAGAGTAAGCTGAGACCCAGAAGCTGGGTGACTGCTCCAAATCACATGGCTGTGACAGATTTGGGACCAGAAACCCACCCCCTGACTCCTGGCGCTGAGTTCTGTCAAGTACACAGGGATTTTCATTGAGTAAATTCAATCTAAGTTAGGGTTTGTAATGTGTCTATGGTCGTGAGAGTTACGAGTAGATGCCAGAGAATAAATGAGCCCTCAGCTGGTATTCTTTCTAGCTAGCCATATTTTGAAACATCCTTCAGAAAAGACACATGTATATACACAGAGGTGTATGTAGACTCCTTGCAATAGGCACTAATACTCTCTTGAGAGCCAACAATAATTAATGTTGACATTTCTTTCCTGGTCACTTAGGCTAGTATCCTGAGAAGAGCAGGTGAATGGAAACATTTTCTGCAAAGGTTTTTTGTTTGTTTTTTTAAAAAAACAATTTAAGCATTTTGTAATTAAAATTTCTGTTATATTGTATACTTACATTTTAAACTCTATAAATTACAAAGGATTAAAAGACTCAGTCTCTAATAAGTGAATCTGCCCCACTAGAATATGATGATGAAAGAGTTAGGGTTGTCAAGCACATGGACTTAAATTAATAAATTTTTAAATCAGTGAGACTAATTCTCTCAGATCATGGCTTGTAAAAGTCAGTCTAGAAAAAGTACTTAGAGAAAAACATGGTGAAATTTCATATTGATTTTTCCAATTTATATCTCCCATAATTTTCATGTGTACAATTTACATCTTCATAATTTTTGCATTTTTCTCTGGGGCCTTTTGAACACTCTCTGTTATCATGTGTTAGGATTCTCTAATTTGTTATTTTAAAGAAATGCTTGGTTCAGAGATTCCCTTTGTCAGCTGCAGAACTGAAGTCAGAATTTCCCAGTAAGGTGTTAAACTTCTTAACTTCTTTAGACGTCATTTTTTTTTCTTCCAGATACTTCATATACATGGGTGAAAAAGTATATGTCAGGAACCTAGCACACAGTAGATGGTACCTAAGTCACAATGATTATTAATATCGGTATTGCTATACACTTCAGTAGATAGGCAGTCCTCTCCTAGATGCTATTGGTCATATGCCCTGCTTCCTGGATTGGTTGCCAAGTTAATAGTGAAGAAAGAAGCATGAAGATCTTTCTCTGACAAGGCTGGGAGATGCCTTGGCTATAGTCATTGATGTTAAAGCATGACAGGCGATAATATATGTCTCCCTCGGTTCACCTTTTTTTCTTACACAGTTTAAGATATCTGGGTGGTAATAGAGAATATATTTCTCCTTATTCTTGTTTTATGACATAATTTTATCGGATATGAAGATGTTTTGGGTGGAAAAAATATAACATTAGAATATGCTAGTACAAGGATTTTGTCAAGCCAGTAATCCTGGGGTCGGTAGTCAATGGCATCGACTATATAATGTTTCTGCTTTTCTTCTGTGCAAGATAACAGTCCACATTTCACAGTTCAGGTTTCCTCCTTTGCCTCCCTCCTGAGATCTTTAAATAGAGTTGATGGTTAAGAGCGGAGGGAAAATACATGATTCTGTCATTTTGCAGCTTTTTCATTCTAAAGCAGACCCAGATTTTCTTGCCTCAAAGTCTTACCACTTTGACTTCAAAAAAAAAAAAAAAAAGGAGCACTTAGAGCCTGTCATGTAGCAGCTAGCCACTGTACGAACTCCATCTCATTCAATCCTATCCACCCTATGTAACAGTACCCTTATCCCCATCTTACAGATGAGAAACTGAGGCTCAGAGAGAATAAGTGTCTTGCCGGTAAGAGGACAACCTGAGTTTCAAACCCAGGCTTGCCCAACCACAAAGCCCACCATCTCGTTGATCCCAGGCAGCCTTCTGAAAAGCAGGCTTCTCAAGCCAGCAAAAGGGAGGTGAGATGAACTTTGCAGAGCCAGAGTGGGGCCTGGACAAACTGTACTGTGGGCAGGAGTGTGTGTAGTGACCTCAGCCTCCCTTTTCCTCTGATTAGGGGGTTACTTCCAGCTAATAAACATATTTTGGAGGTCCTTGAAAATATACTACTGATTTGGGTATGTTTATAATCATAGCTTAAAAAAAGAGAGAGGAGCAGGTTACATGCAACCAATAACCTAGACTCCACCAAGTCACGTCACCAACCAGCCTCATTCCTAGAGGTTTATACAGCTAACTGTTGTTTCTATGACAACAGCCAGCATGGTGAGTGGCAGGACTGCCCCAATGAGTGTATTAGGAATTTAGGTGGCCTGTGAGGCTGGGGGAAAGTACAGGAATCGGGGTGGTGAGAAAGAGAAGGACAAGAGGCTTGGTCAGGAAAGAAAAGGGCTGAAAAAAAAGCTGATGTACTGATAGAAGGAGGAAAGCCTGGGGCAAAACAGAGAGCAGGACTCAGAGGTCTTTGCCCAGCAAGTCTTTCGAACGGCTACCTTGTCTTCCAGACACCATGAAATAATCCCTCTTGATTTGCACACATTGATTCATTGTCATCAGAGTAACCAACATACGTAGAGCTTACCCTGCAGCAGGGACAGATCTAAGCATTTAATGCATTAATGCAATATATATATAGTGGGTACAACTATTACCCTTACTTTACAGAGGAGGAAAGTACGGTACAGAGAGGCAAAGGGCCTTGCCTAAGGTCACACAGCTATTAAGTGGCCGAGATTGACTGGAACCCAGCAGTGTGGTCCCAGTGTCACAGAGAGCTGTGCCTAACCGTGTTATACGTGGCCCTCATGGGCTCAGATTGCAGTGATTTTCTTTTCCAAAGCACTGTTGTGATGCGTGGTGCCCGGGAGAACCTTAGGCCAGAATGACTTCATAGTATTGCCTACAAAACTGTGTCATCTTATCTGCCTATATGGTTACCGTTTTTTGAGCACCTACTACAAGCTAGGCATAGTGATCAGCTCTTTGAGTGTATTATCTTATTTAATCTTTATAACAATGGGAAATTGGTAGTATTATTATTTTCATTTTATAAGTGAGGAGACTAGGTTTTGGAAAAATGAAGTAACTTGACTAAGGTCACACAGCTTAGAAGAGGCAAAGTTGAAATTTGAACCGAAATCCCTAAGACTCCAGACGCTTTGTGTCATTTTTCTATTGCTAACCTAATATGTTTTTATTGAGAAATTGTCCAACCTGGAAGAGTTTTTTTATGTAAAAAAAATTCTACTGAACAGATTTGTTTCCTTGCCTTCAAAGTATTTAAATTGGCACAAAATGACCATTGATCTGGGATGTTATACAAGTGATGTCATAGATCAGGCTGGACAACTAGATGAAGCAATTTATGATGTAGCAGAAATAAGGACTTCACAGAAGCAGCACCAACTTAAAATAACATGTCCCATGAGTGTGGGAGAACAGATGATACTAACTCATAGTTCTGCTTTAGTTCAATATGTTGTTTTGACCATCATATAGTTTTCCTTTAAATTCTAGCTGTATGTCAACATAGGAAAAGAGAAGTTTGAAGAAAAGGAGAAGTGAAAGGAGGTGTCTTCACTTGGTGGGAGATGTCTGGGAGGGGCTCGGCACCACAAGCAAGCTGTCCCCTCCCTCGGCGATGAGTCATGGCTTCTTTCTGTGAAGCCACACATGCGCAGGAAGGCCTGTCTCAGTTTGTGCATTCATCACACCGACCTGGAGTTGCAGGTCAAGGTCACTCTCTCCCCTGTTAGATTGTGAACATCTTGAGAGCAAAGATGGCGTCTTGTTCATGTTTATACCCTAACACCCAGGCCAGTGTCTGAAGCGTGGGAGCTGCTTTATCTATCATTATTTGTAGAGAAACCAAAAATATCTCGGGGGTTCAAATTATAGTAACTTAAAAAAAATTTCTAATGGGGTCATTTTTAGATATTCATGTTAAATATGTTTTTGAGGGTTTTTTTTTTTTTTGCAGTTTTGTTTTGTTTTTGCTTGCAGATGAAGCCCAAGTGTTCAGATGAAGGCAAGGCCATCTGGAATTAGAAGACTAAAGGCATAATAGTAATAACACGTGTTTAGAACAGATGTGTAGAATCTGAGGATTGAAAGGAATGTAACATATTTTGATAAGCCTTTAATTGAACTTCTCATCTGTGGCCTGAATTTCTTTTACTACTCTATTCACAAGCGTGCTAGAAGACCTCTTGTGCCAGGGAACTCACTAATTTAACTTTCTCCCTTAAGTTATGCAGCAAACTGTTTTTTTCTGAAACTTGCACCTACTGAGACTTCAAAACAATCGAAATGTTTCACACCCTTGAAGACAGTCCTTATCCACTCTGCCTGTCCCTTTTTGGGCTAAAACCTACCAGTTCCAACAATTTCCCCAAGAGAGATGCCATCCTGTCACTCCCTTTTGAACAGGCTTCATTTTATCTGTAGCTTTGAGGTTTCCTGAGCTCAAGTTCATTCTCCAGGTGCAACCATAAGTATAGAATTACAGGGACTAGATAGTATTTACTGGGTGCTCCCTTTGTTCTGGATATTGCCCTAAGCAATTTACGTGGATTATTTTATTTAATCTCTCAATCATCCTAAGAAATAGGTGGTAGCATTATCCTCATTTGCCAGATGTAGAAAATGAGGTTTGAAAACTTCCTTAAGGTCACATTGCTAGAATGGGGCGGAGCTGGGATTTGAGCCTGGGCCACCCAGCTCCATGGTCACCTACTGGTGATGCTCCATTTAAAGTTAGAACATTACTTTCCTATGCTTCTATTTATATAGCCTACAAATCACTTTAGTTTTCTTGATAGCCCACATCAAACTGCTGACCAATAGAGCTCCATTTTTTTTCCCCACACGCCCATTTTCCCAAATCTTCACCAATACATTTTATAAATCTTTAAAAAAAAGTATTGAAGAATAAGTTTATATTTTGTTTAATTTGCATTTGTTTAATTGCTGTTGAAGCAGTACATTTTTATGTTTATTAGACCCAAGCATTTCTTCTTTTGAGAATTGGCTGTTTCTATTGTTTGTCCATTTAAAAAAAAATTGAGAGGGTTTGTATATTTCTTATTGATTCTAAAGGGTCAAAAAATATATTAAGGATATTAATATTTAATTATATGATACTATATTATAAATATTCATACCTTTTAATTTGCTTTTCAGTTGTTCAGGGTTTTTTTGTTGTTGTTTGTTCATTTGTTTTTTTACTGTATGGAAATTCAATTTTTTTAAGTGGTCAGATATCTTGAGCTTTAAGATTTCTTCTTTTGGTATCATGCAATGTCAGACTCTTACACACTAAACTAACCACTTCCATGATGATGTATAGTGACTCACTTGGAAACTTTAAATTTGACTCAACATTTAAAACCTGCCCATTCTGACATGTAATTGTATAGGTTTTGGTCTATAATGGGAGAAAACAGGCATATGCCACATATATATTTACTTACATATATAAACCTTATATATTTATAGTATCATAAAACATATTATTATATAGGATCATATTATGATGTGATTTACAATTTAGATATGTTTTATGATTTTATGTACACACATACACACATATATGAGGTCATATATATATATAGCTGGCTAAGCGGCCTAAAAATTGATTTAGATTCCAGAATGACTCAGTGAGAACCAAAATGAAGATGGCATCTAAGGGGAAGTGGAAAGAACATAAAATTAGGCATCAGGAGACCTGGGTTCTAATCTCAGTCCCACATTAACTGGTCAGGTATACTAGGCCCAGTCCTTTAAAGTGGCCTCAGCTTTCTTACGTGTATGATGAGGGTGTTGGTAGATGATCCTAAATGCCTTTCTAGCATGGGCAGTCCATGATCACACTTCTCGGTTTGCTCTTGGGTGGGCACAAAGAAGGTTAAGGACAGAGAAGGGTAAATATAGCGGTCATGGACAGGAGGTGCTGTCAGGTTATCCAGGGAGAAGCCAGAGGAGAGAGATGACCCAGAATTCCATCATCCTAACCTAATGAACCACTACCAAGCCTGGAAGAAAGTCCCACTTTATAAGCTGTCCGATTTCCCTTGTTTTACCAAGTATCAGCCTCCTCAATGGGCGTACTGCCCCTGAATCCGAAAGGACACATCCTCCACCCAGTGAGCTGTCAGACCCTGAGGCTACATTTGAATTAGTAAAGCACAAACTCATTTTGAATAGTTGGCCCCGGAGTAGTTTTATTTTAATGGTCTACGGAAGGAATGTAGTGCTGGCTGACGTCTCCTAATTTTATCCCGGTTCCAAGGTCAAAAGCCCTGAGTGACTCTGGCAGTTATAAATCTTTGATAGGTCTGAAGTGGAATATAAAATTGGAGACTTGAAAGGCATTTCAGCAGTCATCTAGTCCAACTTCTTACTCCTAGCTCTGTGAATGGATCTTTTATTAATTTCATTAAAATTTTTTAGACTTGTCTATACATTTCCCTAAAAGCACATCCCAAATTTTAGTATGTAGTAGTATCATGTGTTGTTCATTTATTTATTAATTTTTCCCAATTATTTTGAACATTTTCAAACCCACAGAGAAGTGAAGAAAATAGTATGACTACCTATATACTCTTTCCCTAGATTTATGAATTGTTAACACATGGCTACATTTGTCTTATCTCTGTATTTCTATAGAAATATACACACATATTTTTATGCTGAGATATTTGAGAATAAGTCAGCTTATCATGCTCCCTCATGCCTAAATATGTCAAAATATATCTTCTAAGAATTAGAACGTTCTCCACAGTTTTCCAAATTGGATGTACCATTTTGCACTCCTGCCAGCCATGTATGGGAGTTCCAGTTACTGTCCTTGCCAAGTCTTGCTCTTCTCAAGCTTTCAAAATTTTAGATGCTCTAGTGGGTGTGCAGAGGTATTTCATTGTGGTTTTAATCTGCATTTCCCTGATGGATAATGATGTTAAACACTTTTTCAGAGGTTTTTTTTTAATGTAATGCCTCTTCCAGTCTTTTGCCCATTAAAAAAAATAGATTATTTGTATTTTTTCTTATTGATTTGCAGGAACTCTTTATATTCTGAGTTTCTCTCTGATAGATGTAAAACAGAAGGACATTTGATTGAAATTATTTCATGAGTTGGCATAATGTCTGACCTTGCCCATTTTTTCAAAAAGGGAAATAATTCAGTGTTAGCATGAATAATTATTCTGCATGTTCAGAAAAGAGATAGTTTGTATTAATTTAAAACTTTTTTTTCAGTAACTAAAACAAAGGAAACACTTGGACAAGCAAAATAATAGTCCCACAAGTATTTATCTTCTTTGCATAAATAGTCTTCCTTTTGGGAAACTGGACCTTTATATAGAGGCTCTTGGTATTTTAAGATAAGCAGCAGGATCTTCTGGGAACTTGATGATAATCCCATTTTGTGGTAGTCATGACAGGGTGACATCGTGGGTTCAAAGATAAGAGGCATAGAACCCTGTTCTCTTCCTTTTCCAAAACCCTCCCAAGATATAGATAAAAAAGAGAGACTTCCTTGATGTAGTCAGAATGGTTATCTGTTGATAAAGGGGCAGTTGGCATTAAACCAAACTGAAAACTTTTTAAGTAAGGATATTCCTAAAGGCCACACTGACATGACAGCATCATGCTGGCATTAGAGATGGTTCTGCAGGTGATTTTCATACCTCTTAGCCATGCCTGTACACAAGGCTGTGCTCTGAGTTTCTTCTTGATGTTCACATCCAGATAAAATCTGATTAGACCAAAGGATGGAAGTAACTGCAGCTAGCATGCCACCATTTATGGCACATGCTGTTGATGGTGGCACTTTTCCAGTGAGTCCAGCTTCAGGCATCCTCTACTCTTCAGTCTGAATTGGCACTTGAGGTAGAATCTATTTGCCATCCCTAAGTTGAATGGAACACAATGGGCAAGGTTGGGAGAAAATAAGCCAAAGATAGTCAACCTGAAATGTACAAAAAGGAGAGTTGAGATTCACACCCTATTCCCTTGGTAATGGCCCAGGAGAGGCTTATGGTCTAATTCTAGATGTGTATATATTTTATCTTAAAACTTTTAAAAAATGTTCCAGCAGAATGGTATTCCCCTTCTCCCCTGAAGGCTGCTTTCCTAGCAGCCTGGTCACACAAATGTGGGTCGCCTGTGTCCACACTGGCCAAAGCTAGGATATTTATCAAGCCCTTTGCCACCTATAGAAGAGTTTTAGAAAACATCATTACCCAGCTCTTTCTGTTGTCATTACAGGGGAGCATGTTCAACACCTGGAAACCCATGTGGGTTGTATTGTTAGAAGATGGAATTGAATTCTATAAGAAGAAAAGTGATAACAGCCCCAAAGGAATGATTCCCCTGAAAGGAAGCACTCTGACTAGCCCTTGCCAGGACTTTGGCAAAAGGATGGTGAGTTGATGTTGTTAACCACAATGAATACCTTGTCAGGCGCTGACCTTTGAGCCCATGCATAGCCTGCAATGTGAATGGAGCTTCCTGGGCCAGTCCCTCTCCCCACCACCCACCCTCTACCCTGGGCATTTGGGTCTCTCTTGGCCAAGCACTTCCAGAACAGGGTTGGCTCAACTGCTGTGCTTCATAAGAGACCTCAGCCCCTTGAAAGGAGTCATTCCTAATGGGATGTGTTTTGATTTCAGTTTGTGTTTAAGATCACTACGACCAAACAGCAGGACCACTTCTTCCAGGCAGCCTTCCTGGAGGAGAGAGATGCCTGGGTTCGGGACATCAATAAGGCCATTAAATGCATTGAAAGAGGGCAGAAGTTTGCCAGGAAATCTACCAGGAGGTCCATCCGACTGCCAGAAACCATTGACTTAGGGTGATTTTCTTTTATTTTTAATTATTTTTAAGTTTTTAAAACATCTTTACTGGAGTATAATTGCTTTACAATGGTGTGTTAATTTCTGCTGTATAACAAAGTGAATCAGTTATACATATACATATATCCCCATATCCCAGCCTACTTGCATCTCTCTCCCACCCTCCCTATCCCACCCCTCTAGGTGGTCACAAAGCACCGAGGTGATCTCCCTGTGCTATGCAGCTGCTTCCCACTAGCTATCTATTTTACATTTGGTAGTGTGTATATGTCCATGCCACTCTCTCACTTTGTTCCATAGGGTGATTTTCTATGTTTCCTTCCCTTCACTCTCCCCTCTTCCCGCCCTGCTTCTTGAGGAAATCTCACAACAAATCCTGCTCCAAGGCCTGCTTTGGTCACCTCTGAAGGCTGTATCCACCCTTCCAGGTCCTTAGTACTGGCACTTGGTGTACTAAGATGTTTACCTGGGTCTGAAGGAGTGATTGTGGCTTCTCTAAGGTCTAGCAGCTGAGGAGAGGAGGCCGTGGAATTTAAATTCCCTCATTTTAGGTAATCTTGGCAGAGAGAGAGAGACAGGGGATGGAGAGAGAGAGAAAGAGAGAGAGAGAGAGAGAGAGAGAGAGAGAGAGAGAGATGCATCATTGTATTTATGAAGTATCTATAATAAGTTACTCTTAAAAGAAAGCTTCAGGATCTACAGGTAGGCAGGAAAAGGCACGGGCTGTGTGTCCTAGTAGGTAAGGTTTCAAGTTCAAGTTCACACATTCAGCAAGGGTGAACACCTCTCCTAGCAGGAAGCCATTTGTGCCTTGGCCTAGTTTAATGACCTCTGATGTAGACTGGCCTGGAATTGCAGGTGACGGTTGTTGCCTGAAGGTTGATATCACATGAGCCCCTTCCTCTAGGAGTCTCTTTACTTTTTGCTGGTTTTTGCTTTTATGTGGAACATATCCTGTAACAGGAGCCCTGCCAGGAAGAATTCCATATTGGCTACTTAAAGCATCCAACCAGGATTCTGTTTACAAAATGGGTGGGGGGTGTCCTTAGGAGGGGACTGAAAAAAGCCCTCTGCATGCCTCATGCAGGACATGGCAGGTCACAGGAGTCTGATGAAATTTGTGCATTGAGCTTAGAGAGAATGAGCACTTTCTCTCACCAAGAAAGCTTTTTGGTAAAGACCCAAGAGGAGTTGCCTAGTCTAGCTGTAGCTGTTGGGTGGGGTGGTCAAGTGACCACATTTCTAGCCACAGCTGTCAGAGCTAAGTACGTTGCTTGCAATTTCTCTGATAAGGCTATCTTTAGTTTATTACTTCAAAGACAAAAATAAGAATGTCTCACTGTTTTGCTTTATCTCCTAATTTTTAGGATAAAGGGATAAGCTTAGTCAAGACATTCACTTTCTGGGAGGCAAATGTCTATACCAGATGGTCTCTTGAAGGACACAAAGAAATGGGACATGAGGATTGAGCCCCAAGAACCTTTAATCTTTGACACCTAACTGGGGACAACTCTCCGTCTCAGACACTAAAAATTAAACCAGGAGAGTTTAGTGAATTTAAGAGACATTAAGTACCTTCCCAGTACATTTTGCTGAATGTTGCTCAGGCCACAAAGTTATGCAATTATGAACTCTGCCCTCTAATGATCTACTTATGATCTACTGGAAAGATTAGGCTCAGGGCTCACCTGGGGAGGGGGAAGCTTGTACTCAGGAGCAGCCCCTTCGAGGTGGCAAATCCCAGAGAGGACTTGGCCATTCTGAAATGCTCTTGCTCATCCATGTGTTTTCTTCCATGCAGTGCCTTGTATTTGTCCATGAAAGACACTGAAAAAGGAGTAAAAGAACTGAACATAGAGAAGGACAAGAAGATTTTCAATCACTGCTTCACAGGTAAAAGGCCTTGTGAGTCTGAAGTAGGGCTTCCGGGGCAGGCAGTATGGAGGCCTCGCTCAGCCTCACATGTGGGTGATGGATGTAGAGCATGGGGGCGGGGAGTGGGGTCATGGAATGCAAGCTGGTGGACGTGATCATTGAACTTCCCCAGCGTGGAAGGAGAAAGAAGGGTGAAACAAAACTTTGTCGTTCAAGATAAAAATCTCAGAAGTTCCAGCTATATCAATCAAAGGGTCATATTTTGTTTTCCAATAAATGGCAGGATGTTGAAATAGACACAGAGTTGAATAAGGTGATAAACAGGAATCAAGATACCCAATGTAAGGTCTAGGTGGCAATATTCGGGATGTCTGAGGCTGCACAGGGTGAGGCATTATGTATTATGGGTTTAGGGAGGTGGTGTAGTGGTTTAAAACATGTTCTTTGGAGCCAGACTTCCTTGGTTCAAATTCTAGCTCTTCAGCGTACTAGCTGTAAAACCTTAGGCCAACAATTTAGCCTCTCTGTGCTTCACTTTCCTTGTCTATCAAATAGGGATAATCGTAGTGCACCTACATTAAGGCTTGCTGTAATTATAATGTGTTTAGAACACACACTAAGTACTATATGGTGCAAGCTCTCAATGCAGTTATTATGATTAAGAAGTCACATGTCTGCACAATCAATTCTGTGTGTTCAGAAAAGAGAAAGAACTCAGGGGTAGTTGGGATGAATAGAAGGTGGTGCCTAAATTCTACTCTGAAAGATGGGTAGAATTTCTTTAAGTATTTGTGGGAAGGAATTCTGATAAGGATAGTTAGGCTGAGCAGATGGTGAGGACAAAGTTATGGGGCTGGGATTTCCAGAATATTCATCAGGGAAAGAAAATGACCAGCCTGGTAGGACTGATGTTTCCTTAGGGAAAAAAAATGAGAAGTACAGTTTGGGACTAGGTTGTCAGATGTCAGACATGGCTGACTTATGGTGACAATAGAGGTCAAGAGAGGACAACACTGAGAAGATACAACAGATGGAATCCGAAGGGCTGTCCAATCAATAGATAATTCACAAAAATGGTAGAGGTCAAGGTTAGGAAGGTGGAGGATAAAGGGTGTGATCTGGGGTAATGGGGGGAGGGTGGGTGGGTGGGTGGTATCCCAGGGGAATTCAGCCTCAGAGAATCAAGGCAGTAGTCCATTAGCATCAGAAAAGCCAGGGTTGAGATTTGGAGTCAAGATACCAAAAATAAGGCAGGGCCCTAACTCAAGTAGGACTGAGGTCACTAAGACAAAGCCTCTGGAAAAAGAAACCAAGGGGAGGTTCTGACATAGATCTGGGCACAAGGTCCAGGTTAGACTTATTTCCAGTGAAATGTCTTACTGAGTCCAAGAGTACTGGGCTTGAACTACTTAAGTTCTCTCCATTGAAGGTCAGACCGGGTTCTAGAAATTCAGGTGGCTTGAGCCTTCATGTGGGACTCGGGTGGTCTCAGCAGAGAGACAAGTCTGTGGCAGAGACTGGGACTCAGGTACTGATGACATGTGATGGAGGACCTTGAATGTCAGGTGATGGGGAGACTAGACTGAAATTGTCTTTCGAGCTGCAGCATGCCTAGCTGAACACATATGGAATCTAGGATTAGAACACTTAAGTGAAGGCCCATTGCAGGTGTAACTCAGGCCTAAGGTCACTTAAACCCTCTGAGTCTTAATTTTCTCATTCTTAAAAGAGGTCTGTAATTACCACCCTACCTCTTTTACAGGGTCACTACAAGGATTAAAGTCATAAGTGCAGTATTAATTAGTTTATCCTTCTAGAGAAAGAAAAGTGGGCAAAGCATTTTGTATATGAAATTCATGGAAGGTACACTAATCAACTGCTTTTACTCTTGTTTCAAGGATGGCATACCCTACTGCTCTTGCTTTGATGAGCTGGGACCTGTTATGTTGGCTCCCTGGTTGGCTACATTTGTACAGAATACATATGTGTGTGTGTAAATATATATATATATATATATATATATATATATATATATATATATAGTGTTTGAAAGAAATATGTTTTATTTATTTACTTATTTTTATTGAAATATAGTTGATTTACAATATTGTGTTAGTTTCAGGTGTACAGCGCAGTGATTCAGTTATACATACATATATATATATTCTTTTTCAGATTCTTTTCCCTTATAGGTCATTACAAAATATTGGGTATAGTGCCCTGTGCTATATGGTAGGACCTTGTTGGTTGTACAGAATATTTTTCATATAAAGTTTCATTATAACCTGCTAACAATCCAGTGGATGGCTCCTTGCAATCCTCTCTTGAGGCAGAAGGCTGTTTGAATGGCCTCTCAAGGTCTCTGCTAGACCCTTGTCTAAGGCGCGACATTCGGTGCAAGGGACATCATCAAATTCGAATTTAGGACATACACGTACTGTCATGGTGTTTTCTGCTTAAAAACTTGCAATAGCTGTTCACTGCCAAGTATCCTAATGTGCCGTCAAAGCTCCCCCACTCACACTGGGCCTTCCTCTCGCTCTCTTGTCTTCGTTTGCCTTCTTTCCACCAACTCCTCCCCCCACCCACCAGCGGGGCTGCTTCCTGCCTGTGTGAGTCTGTTCACACTGCAGCTCCCTCAGCCCCTGCTGGTTCCTCTCGACCCCTGCCTGAGTAGATGTTTGGCAAGCATCCAGTCAGTGTCACTTTCTCTGTGAAACTTTTCCTGATGGCTCACACACGGTAGCCCTTCCCCCACCCACCCCTCCACACCTTCCTGCAGATTTGACCCAGCGGCTCCCTGTATCCATCCACAGCAAAGCACTTGTCACAACACTTATCACGCAGATCTCCTTTTTAGGTTCCCTGAGGAAGCCTCCCCAGCACCCATCACAGAACTTAGCTCCTAGCAGAAGTTCTAGGTCATTAAGGGAATAAATGAGTGGGTTAGTAAAAACTATTTCCTTATGCATGCCTTGCTGCTTAAGGAGCGTGTAGATGTTTTTCGAAACATTTTACATGGTTCCTTTTGTACCCAGATATCTGTCCCTCGGATTTCATTCTTCCTTCTTGGAGTAACAGGGAAGATGAGACAAGTCCAACACCTGGGTCATCCGGAGCTCTCCAGGGGCAACTGTCAGTGGCTTGTTCTTTGGTAAAGAGAGCTAACAGTCCCTCTGATGGTCCCATCCAGGTAACTGTGTCATCGACTGGCTGGTTTCCAATAAATCTGTTCGGAATCGCCAGGAGGGCCTCGTGATAGCCTCCTCCTTGCTCAACGAAGGGTACCTGCAGCCTGCTGGAGACCTCTCCAAAACCTCAGTGGACGGAACTGCTGAGAACCCTTTCCTCGACAACCCCGACGCCTTCTACTACTTTGTGAGTGAGAGAGCCCCCCATCTACTCCTCCTGGCTTGGGGGCTGCTCCGGGTGGGTTCTGGGTTGGTCTCAGTTCATATCCACCGTGAAAGAAAGAGCCCAGCCCTACAGCATTGATCCATGTCCCTGACTTGACAACTGTCCTCCAGGCCACCATGCCTGTCACATCCAGTGAGATTGTTTAAAGGAAAATATTGTTCACTTGAATAGTTTTCTTTATTCACTTAAAAAAATTTGCTATATCTATTCTTATTCTAAGCAAGAATTCTTTTATAAAAACTTATGAGGCCCAGGGGCTTCCCTGGTGGCACAGTGGTTGAGAGTCTGCCTGCCAATGCTAGGGGACACGGGCTCGTGCCCCGGTCCGGGAAGATCCCACATGCCGTGGAGCGGCTGGGCCCGTGAGCCATGGCCGCTGAGCCTGCGCGTCCGGAGCCTGTGCTCTGCAAGGGGAGAGGCCACAGCAGTGAGAGGCCCGCGTACCGCAAAAAAAAAAAAAAAAACTTATTAGGCCCAAGTACATGACAGGCACCCACCTAGACAAAGGAGATACAGTAGTGGAAAGAAAAATAACAGGCTAAAATTATGGCCCTCTGGGAGCTTCCTTTCTAGAGGGAGATGTGTAAAATCACAACGGGCCAGTTTTATATTTCCAAATAAACATTAAAATATGTGACTCAATACAAAATGTGTTCACCCAGGTTCCTTCCCCCTGCACCATGAGTATCCCCGGTGGCATGCTTACCACAGATTGGGAAACACTGTATTGTACAATATGGACTTAATCTTGGGTTACATGAGAAATCTGGCAAAGTGGATTTCTAGGGGGATTTTGGCAATTCTGTTTCTATTTGGGGTCAGAGCACAAAAGTAAGGAAGCTGCTTATAAAAATGAAGTGAATGTCACAGAGAGAGTTTCATTTCACTTTGGGGAAGTTCCCCTGTCAGAATTTTTTTTTTTTTCAGAATTTTGATCTGGTTGTTTATAGCCATTTAAATGTGGGACTCTAAAAATATCCAGCATAGTGGCTCCTCTTCCTCTGTGTGATTCATTGCTCTCTTATAGCTGAGCAAGGCCCAATTCCCTCCTGACCTCAGAGGATGTGGCTGGACACGTGTTCTTGGTCTTCTCAAAGCGGATGAGCTGAGTGGCAGAGGACATTATGGAGATTGTGTTGTGTGCACAGTGTCTTATAAACTAGCCAACTCTGCTTTCAGGGATTTGGCCATAAGGTCCCAAGAGAAGAAAGGCTTTGAAAAAAGATGTGCTGAGCTAGACTTCCAATATAGCTTGGGGAACCCAAGAAAATGAAAGGATATTGATAAAACCACACTTGAGCGGAGACAAGAGAGCATCTAGCAACAAGAAATAAGCATCTAGATGGGACTTTCCTGGCAGTCCAGTGGTTAAGACTCCGAGCTTCCACTGCAGGGGCGCGGGTTCAATCCCTGATCAGGGAACTAAGATCCCACATGCCACGCTGCAAGGCCAACCCCCACCCCCCAAAAAAAACCCCAGAAACTTTAAGGTTGGAATAAACCAATAAATCACAGGCGGGAGGAGCAGCTGGAGGGGAGAGGGAGATGGAGATGGAGATGGTATAAGTAACAATATGCCTAAGATTGGGAAAATAAACTTGCTCTTTGGTTCCCCAATAGCCAGACAGTGGGTTCTTCTGTGAAGAGAATTCCAGTGATGATGATGTGATTCTGAAAGAAGAATTCAGAGGGGTCATTATCAAGCAGGGATGTTTACTGAAGCAGGTGAGTGGTCACTATTATTCCATCCTAATCTTTCTCCCTTACCAAGTCCTTTGTATTCTAAATCACCAAATGGTATTTTGTTTGTTTGGTCAATAGTCAATTAGAAAATGACACCCACCTGGTGAAAGATAGACAGATAGTTAAGTAGATGATCAAAGTGGCATTAGGTCAGGAGGACTGAGGCAGGCAGGGCAGAAACACCTTAAAATAGGGAAATTCGGGATGCCCCTGGCAGTCCAGTGGTTAAGAATCCACGCTTCCACTGCAGGGGGTGTGGGTTTGATCCCTGGTTGGGGAACTAAGATCGCACATGCTGTGCGGTGCAGCCAAAAAAATTAAAAATAAATAAATAAAATAGGGAAATTCTTCTTCTATCCATGTTTCAAGAAAATGTTGACACTTTCATTAGCTGGAGGATATCAGCTGGCTAAGAGATGCCTTCAAAAGACAGGGATGGGGCTTCCCTGGTGGTGCAGTGGTTGAGAGTCCACCTGCTAATGCAGGGGACGCGAGTTTGTGCCCCGGTCCAGGAGGATCCCACATGCCGCAGAGCAGCTGGGCCCGTGGGCCATAGCCGCTGAGCCTGCACGTCCGGAGCCTGTGCTCCATGGTGGGAGAGGCCGCAGCAGTGAGAGGCCCGCGTACTGTAAAAAAAAAAAAAAAGACAGGGATGTTTCATAGTGAAAGTACTTCCATTGGCCTATCCCTCCTTCCTGCTAAGTAACCAGGAAATAGGAACAGGCCATACCCAGAAGAGGAGCATCATAAACCACTGAGAGCAAGGAAGTACCATTTCAGACTGTGGGTAGGTCATGGTGAGACCAAATCCAGACCAGCTCTGCAAGAGCAGCAGCAGACAAAGCTCAAATCTGCTCAGAGGGCATAGACTCAGTAATTACCCAGTGTCCACCAGTACTGGCCACTGTCAGTCTGGAAGACAGGGGCTGGGGTGAGCTAAAGAGCTCTGGTTAGTTACCAGGCTCCAAGGCACGGGATGCCAAGAGGTAAGAGAACACAAGGGCTGGAGCTGAGTGAGGAAGTCAGGGCCAGCACCTCTACAGGAAAATATGCGAATATTCAGGGTGAAACAACTGAGGCTAGCGTATGTTGTTGAGAAGCCAAAGCTGCTTTTTAAGGCCAAGGCCTTGCCCTCGTGGCTGTGCCGTGAGCTGTCTTAAAGGCACTTCTCAGTACGTAACAGAGAGAATCTGGTTGCCGTAAGGAGATTTCCATGCATTGTCTACAGGTCCCATGGGACTGAGAGATTTGACTTATAATAGGACCCTGAACTTCCAGGGTGAAGAGAGAAGAAGCAAAGTTGAGCGTATATTTATACTTAAAAAGGAGAACGTTGATATGGATTTTGAGTTTCACCAGGGGAAGTAGGGCATTAGTGTGCAAAACTTACCTTCACATCAGGCTTTGAGAGAACGAGGTCCTAAGGAATAATACAGCCACGGTTTAGAAAGGATTCTAGACTATTCTAATAACTTTTATGACAGGGTGCTCACTGACTAGATTAAAGGACGAGCATAGGAGCAGGGCCAGCCTTATACAGGGAAGGATCTGGCAGTTGCCCATAGGCAGAGCTTGTCCATCACCTGCTTTCTCATTTGTTCTGACAAACGTTCCTATGTTATCTGGCTCTTTCATTACAGGTGCTGAAAGGTGCCTGTTAAAGCAGGAATCACTTGGGGGGGAATTTCATTGTTTCCTTTTTGTTGATGTCTTCTATAATTCTATATTGTTATCAGCCATGAAGGACTTTTCTTGAGTTAGTTGATCTGATAAGCCTTAATTTAGAGTGGAGCCCTGAGGAAACTGAACATGAAGGTTGAAAAGGGGTAGACAAAGTCCCAGCTGGACTGGAGTCATGTCCAGGCAAAGGGCCCAATGGAGATGCCAGATGGCCAAAAGTCAGCTGAGGGTAATGGTGCGAGTGTGTGTTGAAGGTAATAGTACTGGAAGTAGGCATACTTCCCTGTTTTCCCTCGCCTTCTTTACATGGCCTTTGGTAGGTGCATGTTAGCCTTTAGATTGCCCAGTTGGTGCACATTTGAATCCTCCAGGGATCTGTTAAAATTGCACCCCAGGCCAATTAAATCAGAGTCTCTAGATGTTATAGGTCCCCAAGAGATTGTGGCCAATGTTAAGGACCGCCTTTTTCTTAAAAGTTAATTTATCCTATTATCAAAGTACCACTGTTTAAATAGTCAGAAGCCTCCTTTTAACATGAAGGAAACAAATCTTTGTGCATTCAGGAATTGTGTTCTTTTTCAATATTTTCCCCTCTAATTTTGGGGGGAGGTAGAGGGAAGAAAAACCTCTTCTACTTGAATTGACAGCCCTCTTTTTTTTTTTTTTTTTTAGATTTTATTTATTTATTTATTTATGGCTGTGTTGGGTCTTTGTTTCTGTGCGAGGGCTTTCTCTAGTTGCGGCGAGTGGGGGTCACTCCTCATCACGGTGCGCAGGCCTCTCACTATCACGGCCTTTCTTGTTGCGGAGCACAGGCTCCAGACGCGCAGGCTCAGTAATTGTGGCTCACGGGCCTAGTTGCTCCACGGCATGTGGGATCTTCCCAGGCCAGGGCTTGAACCCGTGTCCCCTGCATTGGCAGGCAGATTCTCAATCACTGCACCACCAGGGAAGCCCGACAGCCCTCTTTAATGTTTCCAATCTCTCGTCTTGGTGGTTTACAACCCTGCTTCATAGCAGAATCACGTGAAAATTTTTTGAAAATCTTCTCTTTAAGTACCACAAAACTAAACCACCCTGTGTCTACTGTTGGAAGTTAGCCAGGGTTACCTGTGTAGAAGGCTTATCTTGAAAAAGGACACCTGTGCTCCATACTTCACAGGTGGGAAGTAGCTGCATCCAGCTGCTGGTCAGTCCCCTTCCCACCCATTTCCCCCCTCCTTCTCTCATCCCAGAGGAAGTAATTCTACCTGGGGGACTGAGCAAGTTTGAGGATGAATGATTTTGGATTACATTCAATATAATCCTTTTCATATAATTCATTCTGTGACGACAGCGAATAAAATATCTAGTTTCTCAACCACGTGTAGATTCTTTGATGAGGAGATTCTTTCTGTTATATGTTTTTCTTGTATCTGCTACAGAGTTCAGCATCCTTCTTGGTCTGTAATAGGCAACAAATATTTTTAGAGTTAATTAAATCGAATATAAGCACAGCCGTTCCTCAGTATCCGCAGGGGATGGGTTTCAGGACTGCCACGGATACCAAAATCTGTGGATGCTCAAGTCCTTTGTATAAAATGACACAGCGCATAGATGACGCTGACAGAGCAGCAACAATTCTTGGAAACCCCAGGCATGCATGCATTCCTTAAAATACCCCAGGAAATACTCAGTCAATGAAAGATAACTCTTCAGTGCATCACATTGTGATGCCAGTGAGGGCTTAAAGATAATGTGGTGGTTGGCCAGGGTTGGCTGATTTCACATCCTCTTGTACCTTGCTCTTCCACTGACTTGAACTTGATATTCACCCAGTAATTGCATAAGAGAACGTGACTTGTGTATCCATGGATCTGGAGGAAATGGCGTGGGGCAGAAGCCTTAGTATCCTCAGCCTATGGGCAGCATCAACTAAGGCAAAGAGCAGGCACTCATAACAAGAATTCTAGAAACTGACGCTTTACAAAAGCCATTCTGTATGTGATACTGCAGATAGAAATATTCTCTGTTCTCCCATATGACTCTGCAGCATTCCTGGCTCCATGCTTCAGGCAAGTAAAAGGTTCTTTGGAGCTGAGCTCCTTGACCAGACGACCTGCCAAATAACTTAGACCCATTCTTGAAAGCTCTCTTTAAACTCTTCTGACCTGGCATTATGAAGGAGACACAGTTTGCTAAAATCACAAACGCTTCATTGCTTTCTATACAAGCGCAGTGAAAAATTTTGGAAAATTTGTATGTGTGCCTCTTAGCATGTGGTGCTTCAGAAATAGCAGACAATATTCTTCATATTGGCAAGATAGAAACTATATATTTTCTAATCTAATTTTTTTAGCTTCTGGAGTTGTCATTTGAATTTACTGTGGGAAATCATAGAATCAGGTTTAACATAACATTTTAAACAACTGCTATCAGCTAATTGAAATAACTGGGTAATTCAAGGCAATTACAAACAGATATGAAGGGGCTCCCGTGTGCCAGGCACGGTGCTGGGCATGGGAGAAGCAAAGATAAACAGACACAAATCCTGCCTCAGAACCCACAGTCTAGACACTGTCAATGTTTAATTCTATGGGGAAGGGCCAAGTCCTATTCTTCTTCATCATGTCTGTCACAACCACTATTGCTTCCAGTTTCCATTGCTGCTACCCACTGTTAGTCCCTAATAATTTTATGCCAGGATTATTGCAATCATTTCTTGATAATCTTCTTATTACCATATTATCTTACCCCTGGCTTATATTTAAGCTAGCCAGCTGGCCCATCCTGTATGTTGTCACCATATTAATCTTCCTAAAATGTCACTGTTATCTTTTCACTTCCAACTCAAAAGCCACCAATGACAATACCCCCATGTTTCATTTTTTACTGTTTGCTTCCACTTTTCCAAACTTGCCTCTGCTGCTTCTCATGAGCCTTGCCTTCTAGCCTGACTGGTCTTACTCATCAGGGACTGAATATGCCTTGGACATTCCCACCGCTACTTTTTTTGTTGTCAGTGGCCTTCCCACCCACCTCTTTCTCACCTACATAACTCCTGTGTGTCCCACATGGTTAAATGTAGGTTTTTATGAGGCTCTCTTTGACATCCCAAACCCACAATTACATACCCTTCATTTAAATCCTTTGGAACCAGGACCTACTGTAGAGCACAGGGAACTATGTTCAATATCTTGTGATAACCTATAATGGAAAAGAATCCAAAAAAGAATATATACACATGTGTGTATATAACTGAATCAATTTGCTGTATACCTGAAACAAACACAACATTGTAAATCAACTGTATTTCAGTAAAAATTTAAAAAAACCAAAAAGCCAAAAAAACCCAAGTTAAGTTTCCAAATAATAAACAATAAATATTTTTAAAATCCTTTGAAACTCATTACCTATACATGTTATTTGATTTGGACATTTGCTATTTTATATTTCCACATAGGTTATAAACTCTTTAAAGAACAGGGTCATGTCTTAAATCTCTTGATAGCCCCCCATTATCTAACACAGTACGTTGTACATAGTACTGTCTTATATAATGCTAAAGCTGTAAGACAATCTTAGAAATAACTTAATCCACGATTTAATAACATCTATCTACTGCTATCTCTCTGACAAAGGTCTGGGTTGTGGCCTGGTTTCTCCTGGAGTTAGGATTTCATCTTTATTTTTTTCTTATTTCAACTCAACAAGACATCACGTAGGTACTAGGTGTACTGAATGATGCGAAGAACTCATCCTTTCTTTTTCTGTGTTGATCTTGGATACAGGGGCATAGGCGGAAGAACTGGAAAGTGAGGAAGTTCATTCTGAGAGAAGACCCTGCGTATCTGCACTACTATGACCCTGCTGGGGTGAGAGGCTGTGCTCGATAAACCCATCCCACTAGAAGCCTCTGCTGCTTCTATTCACTGGGCTTCCCAGGCCCCTTTCCGCTCTGTTGAAGCCCCTTTCCTCTTCGCGATCCTCTCTTCTCTTTCCTCACCCTCCTCTACCTTTTCCTACCCCTTCTTATTGCAGAGCTCTGAGATCTTAGGCTTTGAGGCCAGCAGAATCACAGGGATGGGAGAAAATATCACTATCTGGTCATTTATTTGGTCAACTCAACATAATTTTCTTTGTTTGCCCCAATCTGATATTTTCAGAGGAACTCAACCAAGCCAACATTGTGTTCTTGGCTTCATATGCAAAAAAGTGATAATTCCTCTTCTAGGCCTACTTCAGTGAGAACATTGTTGGAGTCCAGCCATTTGGGCTGTTGATTATTCAGAAGAGGGCTTTTTCCTCAATAAAATGAGCCATGTCCATCTGGGTTGGGTCCTCAGCCTCGCTTGCAGTGCAGGGCTCTTCGGTTCCCTCCTGTGTAGGTTATACTACTATGTCTGTTGCCTGGGGCCAAAGGGCTCTGGAAACGTGTGGTCCTTCTCTCATGGGATGTGATGATTCAGCCTCACTGCCTGCTCTGCCTGCCACTTTCCTCCAGATGTGAAGCTCAGATTGACTTGTGTCTCCTCTTCGAGCTTCCACACCTCCCCACTGTGTGAAGTGAGGGATGGAGGATCCAGAAAGGGGTTCTCTTTCATCTCTTTCTGCTCTTATCTACACCACAGCGAGTCTGTGTGGCTTTTGCACCAACAGGATAAAGTATACCCATACATTTTACTTTGGAAACATACTGAAGGACTCCTCTCTCCTTTAGGGGGAAGATCCCTTGGGAGTGATTCGCCTGAGAGGCTGTGTGGTGACCTCCGTGGAGAGCAACCCAGATGGTAAGAATGAAGTTTTGTGGGAGAGAGGTGTGTCTACCCAGGCTCCCTTCCTACACCTGGGCGCCCTGAGTCAACAGCACTGACTCCTTCACTCCCTCACTCAGGCATGAATGAATTTACTGTCTGAAAACTTTAGAGAGACCCAAAGCTATTCTCTCCCAACTGCTGCCCTGGCTCTCTGGGCTTCGGGGACTGGGAGTGGTTTTGTGAATGTCTTGAATGAATCCTAGTGCAATGCTGAGAAAAATCCATCATCTCAGAACCGGCTTAGGTGGAGACACTTGTTACCTCCTGATGCCTGAGCCTGAGCCATGACATTCCTTAAAGGGGACCTTTTACAGACCAGGAAATATCCCACAAGAAAAGGAACATGTGTGCTGTGAGGCAGTGTGGAGAGCAGGAACTGCTCCTGGGTTATAGTTAGGTCTAGGCTAGTTAGTGCGTGGCACAACTGTGCGTGAGTTGCCTAACTAATCTGAGCTCTCCCGTCTCCTCCGAGAATGATGGAGTTGCACCAGATGACCCTTGGGTCCTGATCACAAGTCTATGATTTGGTGATGAAATGACCGTGTCTCTTCAGGTGTAGGGATGAGTGGTGTCAGTGGGAAGATGCGGTTCAGACATCCAGACCCTGGCTTCTCCTTGTCATTTTGGGTTTATGAGGATATGGAGGCTGACAGGAAAACACTGCAACTGCAAAAGCTGAGATTTTTACTATTCCTGGATCTGCTCACCCGCCTCTTCCCCTAGAGTCTTCCTTAGTGTTGGGGTGGAGAGCGTGCTGCTTTGTGATCTGAGATGGATGTGTTTTAAGTCTTGTCACAGTCCTGGAAGGTTTGCTGCCTTCCAATCTTTCAGCAAAGAGTCTCACTTAGCCCTTGATAAAAACCAGTTCAGGCTATACTGATGGCACTGGTGGTGAATCTGGGTTTTTTTCGATGTTTTAAAAAAATATATGGAGGTCAGCTCTTGGTTTATATTGTGAGTGGAGGAAAGATACTCACTGGACACTATTACAGGGTTACTCGTTAAACACTATTTGTGTGCAAAAGTGAGAAATTTAGTTTGCTTATAAACTATAAAATGTTTCTCCTTGAGTGTTTTATTTCTTAAACACACATACACACACACGCACACAATCATACTACATACCTGTATATATAAGCACCATATATATAATCATATAATAAATATGTCTGATCATACAGTGATGGTAAGTTTGAAAATCACATACTTAATTTTCTTGGAACGCTTGAAAAATGAGGATTTCATTGCTTGCAGAAGGAGGGTGAACTAGGTGGCCTTTCTGGTGCCCATGCCCACTGTCACTTTCTCTCTCACCAGGCAAGAAGAGTGAAGAAGAGAACCTCTTTGAGATCATCACGGCTGATGAAGTTCACTATTTCTTGCAAGCGGCCACCCCCAAGGAGCGTATCGAGTGGATCAAAGCCATCCAGGCGGCCTTCCGGACGGGGAAGTGAGGACACCGGCGGCCTGCACCACCCCGCTTCCCGAGGGAACCTCACGGATCAGCTCGGTCCAGGACCTGGCCACTTCTGCGACAGATCAATGAGAAAGGGCCCAGGGGTGGGACATCGTCGTCTTCAGGGGTCCTGAATGTAACCAACCACGTGCTGCGTGATGTTTGCCTACACCGACCGCATTGCTCACTGAACCCTCTCTGCCACTCTCTGTGTCCCCCAGGCAGATATGACAAGCCGTGTGGCCTGGGGACATTGCTTACCCTCTCCAGGACTCAGGTTCCTCCTCTGGAAAATGAAGGAGCTGAACTAGGAGAACCCTGAGGTCCTCCCTAGCTTCAAAAGCCCCTCGATTCTAATACCCATGGCAGTGCAGCCGGAGTCCCTCTGTGACCAAGTCTTGGCCTTCAGAACCTGAAACAACTCTTCCCTTTAAAACTGTTTCCCATCTGTACTAAAAGCACTAGGTACAAACCTCTTTTTTTCCCTTTTGCTGCCTTCTCTTGCTCTTGGCCACAAGATCATACATCACGGTCAAGGAGAACCCTCTTCCTTCCTTGCCCTACCCAGAAACTTCCTGAGAGCCAGCGCCGCAGTGGTGGCTTTTAGCTTGAAGCCTTGTGACGACAGCCTGGAAAGTTATGACTTCTGAGAAAAAGACCCGAGGAAACCAGGAGTAGCCCAGGGTCCTCTCCACATCCGGAAGCTGCCCAAAGCAGGCGTGTTCCACTCGCACTGGAGATTGATCTGACTCAGGGCTATCTTTGTCCCTTTCCAGAGCATTTCTCTACCATTTTTTTCTAATTAGGAGCAGGAACTCCAAATCTGCAAGATTCTGTTTCATTTGAGTGTTTACAGAAAAAAGTGGCCAGAGGGGTTTTCTCTATAGGGTCTCTCCATGGGTGAAGGAGCTGGACAGCTGCCCGCCTGAAGTGTCCCCCCACCCCAGCTCCAGAGGGTGGAGGGGCTGGATCACAGGCCAGCTGATTGGATGATGAGTTTATACAAAGACAGCTCTGAAAGGACTTACATCTAGACAGCACGTGGAGGGGGCCGTCACATTGTGCCGTGCCTTCAATTCTTGAGTTAAAGATACTATGGTTGTGCCTTAAAGCATATGCTTTAAGGACAAGCTGTCCGGTCTCCTGCTTGGCCTCTGAGGGGCCTCATGGACCCATCATCAGCCAGCGGGATCTGACCTAGATTCAAATTGGGTACCTGTTTCCAATTTTTGACCCCGTCCACCAACTAGTGATTCTAAACCAAAATTGAGAAGGAAATCTGGTATGTTGTGCAGGTGTATTTTCCAACTTCAGATTTTTAATTTTAAGGCCCTAGTAAGGAAAGTAGAGTAGAAAATTCTTCCTGGTTTTATCAACTCCTCTCTTTCCCTCCCTCAATTCTACACAATATCCTTGAAGCTATTCCTGCCTCCAGATTGTTTTCTCAATGGCCGAGAGATGAAAGACTACCTTTTCTCTGATTCTTTAGTAAACTGTATTAGAACATGCATAGTAGTTTTTCTAGATTCAGTGTTAAAAGTATTTATTAATATGGAATCAGTTTTGAGTTTTGAAATAAATGTTACCATGTTTAGTGTCTTCTTGGGACCATGACTCTGATGTTTTGCCTGACATTAGTGACTCTTCTTTTTTACCACCTACTTTCCCTTACTGAGGATAACACCATCTGTCATCTCTCAAGTTATCCCAATGACTTTGCAATTTTTTTAAAAACAAAGTTAGTGTATTCTAGGGAGCAAGATTATAGGGAAAATAAAATATGGGGAAAATAAAGATAAGGCTTAGGGAAAAGGAAGATATACAGACAGTATATCTTCCTATTTCCTAAGCCTTTATCAGTAATTTTTAATTTATGAGACCTTGATTATAATGTTTAGGCAAGCAAGAGAGTCTATAAGTGGCCATTATTTTTAAGAATGCAGAAAATGATTTACATTAGAGGAAAAGAAGTTTCCCACTGAAATGTTACTAAGTATGGTTGTGCAGGGTGTGCACTGCTTAACTCCAGGGAGCATTAGTCACACTGTAGTCTAGGTGATTGTCACCTCTTGGGATTTGCATTGTACAATCTGCACATTTGTATATTGTGGTCTGCAGAGAATTCAAAGCATCATTATGGCTTCCTAACAGGGGCAACTGGAATGAAGGTGTCACTTGCCAAAGTAAATACTTAGAGTACAAGTATAGATATTATGTCTGAACCTCTTTGGCTTAGAAGTCATACTCAGGCCCCTTCAGCACAGAAATAAGCAAACCCACACAGGGCTGAGCCCCAGAGTGACAGAGATTGCCCTCGGTGATATGGGTCAAGGAAAGTACTACCTGTCAATTCCATTTGAAGAACATTAGAAACTGGAAAAAGGGCTGCTCAGCATTTACCCAGGATTCCAATTTAGAGTGGGGAGAAAAACAAATTGGAAGAGAATCATTTATGGGAGAATTAGGAAAGAATATATAAAGGGGGGAAATGGCTTCTTGCATCACGTGACTGATAGCAAGTCAGAAAAATAAAGCATTAAATCTGATAAATCTAACACCCTTTTGGGAAAAAAAAATAGAAGGAGACCTTGAAAGGTGAGAATCTTCCACTTAGGTGGAGAACAGAGTACTAATTTAAGGAAAGACGTTAAGTGTCTCATAGACACACATGACTAAAATCCTACCAAAGGGAGACGGCTTTCGAAAGCAGAATGAGGAACTTGCTTAGCTGAAAATGACAACCAGTGTCCCAGTGCTTGTTTGTAGACGCTCGAGAAAGCTAAACAGCGCATCCACATCATTTCCTGTGGATTTCAAGTGAAGCCTCCTATGGACAAACCCTCTTCCACCGCCGGCTGCCACCGCATGTCACCCTTAGGGTAAAAAGGGAACCAACCATAAAAGGAATTATTTAAGATTGCATGTTGTGTTCTGCTATGAATGAGGAGTTTCAGAACTGCATAGGGTGCTGCGCCCATGTTTACTGCAGCATTATTTACAATAACCAAGATATGGAAGCAACCTAAGTGCCCATTGATGGATGAATAAAGATATGGTGTATGTATATGTATGTGTATATATATATATATATATATATATATATATATATATATATATATATATAGTGAAATACTACTCAGACATAAAAAGGAATGAAATCTTGTCATTTGTGACAACATGGATAGACACTGAAGATATTATGCTGATTGAAATAAGTCAGAGAAAGACAAATACTGTCTGATCTCACTCATATGTAGAACCAAAAAAAAAATGAACAAGCAAAATAAAACAAAACAAACTCTCACATACAGAGATCTGACTAGCGGTTACCAGAGGGGAAGGGGGTTATGAGATGGGCAAAATGGGAGAAGAGGGTCAACTGTGTGGTGATGGATGGTAACTAGACTCATGGTGATTACTCTGTAGGGTATACAGAAAAGGGAATCCAGTTGTTGTGGGCTGAAAAAATCCAGAGAATATAAATTACTACTTGTGAAGAGACTGATACTTTCTTTTTATTTTAATATATCGTAGGAAAACATTAAAGAGCAGATGCATGGCCATTTACCTTTGATGTTCTCCAGAGTTTTACTTTACACTGTAATGCTGTACACCTGAAACTTATAAAAGAAAACAAAACTGCACAGGGTGAATTAGGAGATACCACAGAGGAAAGGGTGGAGGAAAAATAAAGTTCGAAGAAGCTCGGTTACAAGAATAAACTCCACTTGAAAGGATGGCCCTCAGTGATTTTGGCTCAGCTTCAGGGCAAAGGGAAGGTAAATTCAGATTTCACTGGAGGAGAGAAATGAGGATGGGAGAAGAGTGCTTATGACGCCACATTTTCTACTGGACTTTGTTTGACCTGCTCTAAGTTTCAGGAGAAAGATGCACACGGGTGTTTCTGGGGCAATCAGGTGATACAGTGGGAAGTACAGTCATCTGGGAGCCTGGGACCTGGGTTTGAAAGCCCTGTCTGTGGCTTACTGTGTTGGCAACACATCCAACTATTGGCTTCTTTATCCCTAAAATGAGAATCATAACGTCCCCCTAATAGGACGGTTGTTAGGACTCAGTGAAAGAATACCTGTCAGTCCCCTGGCACGTGTGGCCACTCAGCAAATCCTAGCTTCCTTCCTTCTGACCTTTCTGCCATAGAAACTGTTCGTGGTAATCCAGGTTTTCAAGGCTCTGTAGCAACGGCTTTCAACTTTCGAATAATGTCAGAACAGCCTGTGGAATTCTTTCTCTGAGCCTCTGTGTCAGGGATTCTGATTTCCTAAGTGTGCAGTGGGATCTATAAATCTGCACTTCTACTTTTTAACAAAAACGAGACGTGTCATTTTAATCAGCATTAAAGTTAAAAACTACCAATAAAGTCCTTCAATCCCCACTGCTCTAGTGTAGACATTGAAGCAATAGCCTAGCTTTAAAGACTTTTCAAGAACTGGCCTCCACCAACCTTTCCTAACTGATTGCTCCTTTGCCCCCTAATCTCCACCTGCCCTCTCTCCGGTCCTTGGGAGACCAGCACCCCCAAGGGCACCCCTGAGGCATAGAGCATTCTGCTCCCTGTCTCTTTGGCGCTCTCATTTTCTTTTTGCGGTACGCGGGCCTCTCAC
Organism: Mesoplodon densirostris; assembly: GCF_025265405.1. Classification (NCBI taxonomy): domain Eukaryota; kingdom Metazoa; phylum Chordata; class Mammalia; order Artiodactyla; family Ziphiidae; genus Mesoplodon; species Mesoplodon densirostris. The sequence continues at coordinate 58,269,640 of NC_082674.1, forward strand.
TGCTGTGGCCTCTCCCGTTGCGAAGCACAGGTTTCGGACGCGCAGGCCCAGCAGCCATGGCTCACAGGCCCAGCCGCTCCGTGGGATTCTCCCAGACCGGGGCCCGAACCCACGTCCCCTGCATCGGCAGGCAGACTCTCAACCACTGCGCCACCAGGGAAGCCCGGCTCTCTCATTCTTATTCCTCCCTCAAGATCCAGCTCGATGCCATGCCTTAGCTCCCCACCCCTCTCCCTTGTCCTTCTCTCCAAGTCCTTGGTAGACCTTTCACCTCTGAAATTCTCCATCATCTTTTGCATCAAGCATTTAGGAACAGTTGCATACCGTGTTTCTTGAAGTTACCAACCACGCTTCCTGATTTAGGGTTTGTGTTCTTTGGGGTAAGAAACGTACCTGTGTCTTACAACTCTTTCACTCCCTCCTAACACCTAGTTGAGTGGTTTGCATAGCAGGCGCACTATAAATAGCTGTTGGTTAAGTAATGTGAATGAAGTAATCACTAGTCACAGTCAGGAGGCTCCTGATACATCGCCTTGAGCTTAGGGAGATCACTGCAGCTGTAACAGCAAACAACTCCTGTCTGCTACCACCATTCTAAGGACTTTGCAGACATGAACGCAGTTAATGTTCATAATAACTCTAGGACATTTATCCTGTATTATTCCCATTTTACGGATGAGAAAATTGTGGCCCAGAGAGGCGAAGGGACTTGTCCAAGGACACACAGCTAGGAATTGTCAGAGCTGAAGTTCTAGCCAGCTCTGGTTGACCCCAGAGTTCATGCTTTTAACCCCTACTTTAGACTTCCCCTTCATAAGAGCTGAAGTTTAATTAGTGCTGACTATGAGTGCTAGGAACTTGGCTACATACCACACAAGTTTTTCACTTAATTTGTACAACAATCAATTTTTTTTAAAAAAAACTGGGAGATATATTTGAGTCCAGGTTCTGATTTTAACTTGCATCATTTCACTGTAGTTAGTAGCAGTTTATGGTAGAATGACTCCACTTAGAATTAACCCAACCATGTTGTGATTCCATATCTGCCTTTGTCTAGATGAATGCTAGTTTGCGTCACCTTTTCCAAATTAACCTGCTAAGCTCTTGATAAATATTAGCTTCCTTATACTTAATCTACAGGTAATGGAGGGCATTATTTTGATTGGAAAGCAGGGCGGCAGGCAAAGAGAGAAGTTGCACGCTATAGAAGTGACGCCGTTGGCAGAGTGGAGGAGCAATTGGAAATGGGGTAGACATTTGTTGGGCGATGAAGGAAATGAGGTTAATCATATTGCTCAAGGGCCCCAAGCTGGTCGCCCAATGAGATTCAAGCACAGGTCAGCCTGGCTTCAGAGTCCTGGTGCTTAAGTGTTCTGCTCTGTCGTGGATATATCTGGCTCTTACCACCTTTTGACTCTCTATCTTGTTGCCATGGGAACACCCAGCTTACTACACCCACCACGCATGCTCTGTCAGCTGCAGCAACACTTCCTGTTAGGCCAGGGCCACCCTCTAGGCTTTTCTTTATCTAAAGGGAAACCTCTGTGGTTAGATAGAGCTATGCAAATAGCTCTGCCCTCTTGATATTGGTTTTGAGGCTTCTGAGGAGTTTATCCTCTAACGTTACATGTGGCAAAACATTTTCCTGAGTTGATTACTGTGTATGTGTCTATATATGTGTGTGTATAGACACACACATATATACTTGTGCGCTTATTTGTGTATTTAAACTCTTTTAACCTAACTCTACTGATATCACTGGGTGTATCACAGGAAAAACTGCTATGTGGTCAAAAGCCATGTTTTGTCAATAATAAGAAAACAAAAGATAATAAAAAGGGGGACATTTTACTGAAGGCATGTGGTTGGCAGATAAGCACATGGAAAGGTGCTCAATAGCATTAGTCATGAGGGAAATGCAAATTAAAACTGCAATGAGATGCCAAGGCATGCCTAGTAGAATGTCCAGAATTACAAAGGCTGACCACTCTGGGTGTTGGCAAAAGTGCAGAGGAACTGAAACTCTCGTATGTTGCTGGTGGGAGAGTAAAATAGTTGCAACCACTTTGGAGAACAGTTTGAGAGTTTCTAAAAAACTTAAACATACGCCAGCCATTCCACTCCTGGATATGTTTCAAGAGAAATGAAAGCATATGACTATGTAAAATTTATACATGAATGTTCATAGCAACTTTACCTGTAATAATCAAAAACTGAAAACAACCCAAATACACAATAAAAGGTTAATAAAGAGACAAATTATGTATATTTATACAAGGGAATATTACTCAGCAAAAAAAATATTACTCAGCAAAAAAGAAATGTATATTTATACAAGGGAATATTACTCAGCAATAAAAAAAATGAAAAAAAAATATTACTCAGCAATAAAAAAAATGACTGAGCAATATTATTTAGCAACATGGATGAATCTCAAAATAAGTGTGGTGAGTGAAAAAAGCCAGACAAAAAAGAGTCCTACTGTATTGATATAAAGTTCTACAAAATGCAAATGAATCTACAGTGACAGAGAACAGTGGTGGCCTGGGATTGCAGAAGAGAGCAGAGAGGAGTGGAGGTGGATAAGAATTTCAAAGGGAAAAGGACATTTTTGAGAGCGATGGATGTGTCCTTTTATCTTGATTGTGGTGATGGTTTCGCAGACACATACATAGGTCAAAACTTACCAAGCTGTATACTTCAAATGTATGCAGCTTTTTGTATGTCAGTTTTATCTCAATAAAGCCATGCTTTGCACATGAGAGGCTTTATATTTGGGGTTTGGCAGACACAAGTGTCCTGTAGCATGAGTAGCTGCTCATGACTTTTTTAGCTGGACCCCCCTGCTCTCAGCACTCCTGAGGGGCTAGTCCAGAAGTCAGCAGAATTTAAAGCACCTCCCCTTGTTTTCTTCCCTAGTGGGATGAGGAGCAGCTGAGAGTACAATCTGGATACCCAGAATGCTTTGGGAGTGTTCCGGCTAATGCAGATTTCTTGCTCTTTGCATATTAAGCAGGCAGCTTCCTAATATCAAGTGTTTAACTTGATAACCTTCCTAAAGCTGTAAGGCCAGGCTCCTGCCTTCCTAAGAAGTGCAGTGAAGCTGCCTGAGATTCTCTTTGCTGACTCAGGAGCTTGCCTTACTGGAGGTGGGCCTTCTGGGCTTCAGCTACCATTGCCGGGGGTGGGGCAGGAGAAGGGAATGGGCAAATGTGGAAGGAAGTGGTTGCATCCGGACGGAGTCAGGGCACCACTAGGAAGCTTTCTCTGAAACACCCCATGCCCCCTCTCCGCCCCCACTCTCTCACATTGACCTGCTGTCTTGTGACTTGCCTCTTTATTTTAAACTGTAATATAGAAGAAAGTTCCTGTTATTTTGGAGTTCTGATCAGTTGGGTCTTGTCCAGTCAAGTGTTTCCTATAGTTTCCATAATCAAATTTCCCTTTGAATGGCAGCTATGAGGAAATAGATTGTCTGATGTGTGCAAATCTGTGAAGCTGAACACACTTCCAAGAAAGGCCAGAATGACAGAAAAAATGATGGGTTAGCTGATGAGCTCACATTAAAATTGAAGTGTGGTTGGCTTCATGTTCAGACAAGGAAGACTGTAGTTCCTTTTAACCGGGCAATTTTAACAGAAGATCAACCCACGGAAGTCAAATATTTTTAAATGAGTGTGAATTTTTCTACCCCTACTGCAAAAGGGAGTTTTATCTCCCAGTCAGTAGGCAGATCAAATGCCAGACCTCCTTCACAAGTTCCTAACTAACCTCTTTGAGCCTTGCATATGCATCTGTAATACAGGGAGGCTGGCACCAACGTTGCACCATTGACCTGAGGATTAAATGAGATCATGGAAGTAAAATGACTTAGGCGGGCATGGATGGTCAACATACAATAGTTTAGCAAGATGTTAAAATGGGATCCTTTTTTTTTTTCTATTTGGCTGATGCCCTTAAAAAGCCCAGGTACTCCCACATCAAAACAACATGGGGGGCTTCCCTGGTGGTGCAGTGGTTGAGAGTCCACTTGCCGATGCAGGGGACACGGGTTCGTGACCCGGTCCAGGAGGATCCCACATGCCACGGAGCTGCTGGGCCCGTGAGCCATGGCTGCTGGGCCTGCGCGTCCAGAGCCTGTGCTCCGCAGCGGGAGAGGCCACAACAGCGAGAGGCCCGCATACCGCAAAAAAGAAAAAAAACAAAAAACAAAAAACAAAACAACATGGAACTTGCAAAGGAAGGATAAAAGCCAGATGTACGGCACTTTGCTCATCTCCCATCTTGAAGATCTAAACGAGAAGAATTTGGAGAGATCAGTTGGAAATCAGGGAGACTGTTTCTTTGGGGAAAGCACTTGCAATGCAATGGAATTTTCCTTTTGACTCCATGGGGATGGCGTGAGGGTATTTCCCTTCAGCCTAAGTAGACCGTGAAAGGCTTCAAGAAGTCTCTGACTTTGACCTGTATCCGATGGAATCCATGTAGCCCAGAGGCTAGTGGCAGATCATGCCTGGAAACAGCCTAAGTCCTGAGGCTGTGACTGGTGTGCCCTGGTGGCAGAGGCAAGGAACAGAGGCTACCCTGGAATCAGCCTCTACTCCTGGATTGTTGGAGCAAAGCCTGTTTGAATGAGTGCATCCCAGTGTGGGCCACAGGCAAGAGAGGGCCACGTGAGGCTTTAAAAAATTCTGCCAGAGAGGACTGCCTGAACAGGAGGGATATGACCTCAACAAATGGAATGGACCACCAGATTCTCAGGGGCTGAAGGAGAAAATGTAGGCAGCCAGCCATGGGAACACACATGGCCAGCCTCATGAGAAGTGCATCTTAATGCTGCTTGAGGTAGATGGGGGGCAGTGTCTTTGGGAACCCACCAAAACCTCCCTGAAGAGGCAGCTTTGAACTTGCACAAGTTGAGAGGAGAGTAACACAAGGTAAGGTTGGTAACAGGAAATTAGAACCTTTCCTGTCCCTTGTCTTCCTCGCCAGCCCTCTCCCAGCCCTTTTTACTTCTGGAGGAGCTGGAAGAAGCAGGGGCAGGGGTACAAGGCAGAGAAATGGAGCGGAACTTGCCATACTGTCACCCTTTCTCAGCAGAGTTCTCAAGCTCCCCAGGCCTGGGCCATAGCATCTGTATATAAAGCTTAATATGCGTGAACTGTATAGATGATCCCTGTGACGAGATTATACTTGCATTTAATACCATAAAAAGTACGAAAGTGGAATGGTTGAGAAAAGTCTAGAAAACCCGCTTGAGGCTCTGTTTATACTGAATGAATAACTAAAGAATTTGAGTTTTCCCTTTTTCTTTGGAGGCAATGGGGAGCCATTTGTTCAAGGGGGCCTGGATTATAGGTAGCTTGAGGGCAGGTGACTCAGGGGCTAGGAAATCAGTTAGTGGACTCTTGTCCTTTATCTGTATGGCAGGTATTAGAGTGTAGGCAGTAGAAATAAGGATGAACACAACCATTTCAAAGGAAGAATCCACAGATGGTAGTGACTGAATAAGATGGTGAGAGTTGAGAGGTACTCAGAGAGGACTGTAGTATTTTGATCCTCTGAGAAGAGCAGTTCTTTAGCAGAAAAAAGAAAATCATAACATGAGGGTGGGCTTGGGACATGAGTTTGTTGTAAGGAGAGAGACTGGAGATGTAGGGGTCTGCTTAGAGTCATGAGCAAAGAAGGCTTGCAGTCCTAGGACATGGGTTCGCCAAAGGAGAACATGTAGAATTAAGATGAACACAGCTTTATGTCAGGCAACTGGGAAAAGCCATGGATGGAGATCAGAAGCAGGAAGAGGGGCCAGCAAAGGGGTTGATCAAGATGTGGTCAGGAGAAGAAGACTGTCAGAAGCCTAGGGAGAAGCATGATTCCGTAAGAAGGCATGTGTGACATGCCTTCAACAGCGTCAAAACACGGTGGGTGAGAAGGCCAAGGCCTCCAGAACGCAGTTGGGTGTGGTCATGAAAGCACATGGTGACCTTCAAGGGAGAAGTTTCAGAAGGATGGTGTGGGGAAAAGTCGCAACACAGAGAAAATGGGGTGGGTAGTTAAAAGGGGAAGCAGTGGTTGCAGATGATTGATTCATTCTAGAAGTTCATTACAGTGCATTATAGGGTAGAGGATTGGACTGTAGCTTCCAGAAGTATAGTAACTCATTCATTTATTTGTTCAACAGGCTCATATTAATTAGAGTCCACTAGTGCTTGTTCACTGTTAGGTAAATAAGGCAGGCAAGATCCTCACGATCAGGGAGCTTGCATTCTAGTGTGGAGGGAGAGTCCATAAACAATCAAGACAACTTCAGATACTGAAAGTGCTATCGATGAAAATAAAACAAGGCAAGAAATAAGTACATTCCAGTCTGTGGAAAGAGAAAGTGTATAGATCCTGAGGCAGGATTGAGCGCTGCATGATCAAGGAACAAAAAGAAGGCCAGTGTGTCTGATGCTTGATAAACTAGGGGGGAAGTGATAGGAGACATCAGAGAGACAGGGAAAGAACTTGGGTTTTATTCTAAGTGCAAGAGGACATCACTGATGGATTTTACAGAAGTGACATGATCAGATTGACAACTTTCAAGTTCTCTTTGGCTTCATCAAGAATGGACTACAGAAGGCAAGAATTAAAGCTTGCAAACATGGGAAGCTGCTGACTAATTCAGGCAAGAGGTAAGGTTAGTTTAGACCAGACTGGTAGCACTGAAAATAGAGAGAAAGGGTCAGATTTGAGATATGTTTTGGTGGTAGGATGATCAATTAAGATTTGCTAAATGATGTTAGGATAAGGGGAAAAGACAAATGAAGGATGACTCCTAGGTTTTTGACCTGAGTGACTGGACAAATGGCAGAGCCATTTGCTGATATGGGGAGACTGGGGGAAGTGCAGATGTGGGGTGTGGTAGGCTGGTAGCATCAGGGGTTTCATTTTGCTCACATGTGGCATGCTCTGAGTCATCCAAGTAGAGGTGAGGTCCAAAGGACTGGTTAAAACCAAGTGAAATATTTTTTTCTTAGCGGAACACTGAATATTTGTAAATCGTAGACTGGGAGTAGGAATATGCTGGAGAGGAGAAGAAAGGAAGAAATGAGGAAGAAAGAGGGTAGAGCTTATGCTGACTGCCCTTGACATCTCTCTAAAGCAAGAGAGGAAGTCACCTGCAGAGGGGGATTTGAGTGAGAGGAATTGATGGGAGCTTGAGGAGAGAGGTTTGGAATAGATATTTTGGAGACTCAGCTGAGAGTAAAGATCATCAATCTCTAGATAGTGCAAGGAGGGAGAAAAACAACTGACATCTTTCAGAAGTCCTTAGTGATCCTAAACAAGAATAAGGAATCCAATGGAAATGACCTGGGCACACAGGTTGGGATAGAGACGCTAGAAGGAAGTCAAGGGTGTGTTGATAGACTAGGTTAAGGACATGTGTGGGATCCGGGGAGGGGATCTGGAGTAGCCAGAAGAGCCTTAGTGTGCTGAGTGGGGCTGAGGAGTTAGGTTCCTGATGTAGGCAAATGCTGGGTGAATCCTCTGTGGGATAGAGATGTGAAAGTGTGGCTACAAGTGTGGGCCACGGACTGGCAGCATCAGTACCCCTGGAAGCCTGTTAGAAATGCAGAAGCTAGAGTTCCAACTCAAATCTCTGCATCAGAACATGAGTTTTAACTAGACTCATCAGGTAATGTCCTATGCATATTACAATCTGTAATGAACTGCTCTAGGGAATGAGCTTTCAAAGGTTAAACATTTTTTAAAAAAAGATCTGTGTATTTCTGCTGAAGATCAGAGGATCTTTCTTATAGGTTAATATATTTTACTTTAAAAAATATCTATGTTTTTCTGATTTTAAAAAAGAAGGTATACTTGTTTTAGAAGTGGAAAATATGGATATGTGTGAAGAAAACCATAATTCGAAAAGATACACGCACCCCAATGTTCATTGCAGCACTATTTACAATAGTCAAGACATGGAAACAACCTAAATGTCCACTGACAGATGAATGGATAAAGAGGATGTGGTACACACACACACACAAACACACACACACACACACACACACACACACCCCGGAATATTACTCAGCCACAAAAAAGAATGAAATAATGCCATTTGCAACAACATGGGTAGACCTAGAGATGATCATACTAAGCAAAGTAAGTCAGACAGAGAAAGACAAATATTATATGATATCACTTCTAGGTGGAATATAAAAAATAGTACATATGAATTTGTTTACAAATTAGAAACAGACTCACAGATGGAGAAAACAAACTTATGGTTACCAAAAGGGGAAAGGTGGGCGGGGGGGATAAATTAGGAGGTTGGGATTAACAAACACACACAACTATATATAAAACAGGTAATCAACAAGGACGTACTGTATAGCACAGGGAACCCTACTCAATACTCTATAATAACCTATATGGGAAAAGAATCTGAAAAAGAATAGATATGTGTATATGTATAACTGAATCACTTTGCTGTACACCTGAAACTAACACAACATTGTAAATCAACTATACTCCAATATAAAATAAAAATTTTTTAAAAAAGAACATACTCTTGTTTTAGAAGTGGGAGATATGGATATGTGTGAAGAGGCGGATGCTCAGCCACATTCTTAGGGCCTGTTCCAATAGTAGAATGAACAGAATAATAACTGGGAGGGTCTCTCAGATGTTCTGTCTCCCCCAAGAAGTATCCCTGGAAGGTGGTATAGCCGCAGAGCAGCTACTTCCTGGTAGGTGACCTTCTGTCAGTTACTTATCCTAGCCTCTGTTTCTTTATCAGCAAAATGGGTATGCAAATAATAGCACATAGGATAAATGTAAGAATTCCATTAAAAATTCATGTAAATGCCTTAGGACAGTTCCCAGCACATAATACAAAAAAAAAAGTTATCATTATATAATAGTACTGTACCAGGATGAGAAATCACTAAGCAAAGCAAATTTTTAGCACAAACAGATGCTCCTGCTTGGAGGTCTTTGGGCCACTTCAGGTACAGACTATTGCCTTGAAGGTCCTCACCGGCCATGCCAGTTCAGGAGAACCCTGGAACCCTGGAGGACTGAGGAGACAAGATACACCCCTGATCTGAAGGAGCTGGTCAGGAAACGAAAACCAAGGTCTATTCAAAGGCGAGCAAGATGTGGAAATTTTGATGTGGAGAATTAGAAGCAACAGAGGGAAAGCCCAGGTCCTGGGATGGAATGCAAGGTTCTCCTGGGGCCTCTTCCACTTTTTACTTGTTATATCTTTTCTTTTTGTTACATAAGCCCATAGCAGCAATGCAATCGCTTTTGTAGTAACCCAGTTACAAATGAAAACCAGGAAAACCAGGAAATAAGGGGATGAGCTGCCCTCCACTGCCCCTGACTAGAGGGTAAGCAATTTGGAAATCTCCCATTTTCTGATGGTGGCGTGTCCATACATTTAAATGAGCACTGATGAAACACTATGTTACGTGTTCAACGTAATGATGTGTGAGGCTACATGAAATGTTTAATTTGCCATGTGACACATGTAGGGTAGAAAGAATGCATACCTTCTAAGACATTTAGTGAATATGTCCTTCTTTTTAAATTTCCTCCGATTATAGGTTCTGCCTGAGCTATAGCGATACTGTGTATATACGTGAGAGAATAACGAAGAATCCTGGTCTTGCTTCTTTAACGTCCTTTGTCTTTCTTGGGGGACGAATGATGGCTTGAAGTTATTTTGTGGACTGGAAGATTTGTTTGCAAGGGCAAAGGTGGTACAATTTTGGTGGGCACTATATTAAGCACATGCTTGCAGTTCTTCTGGGGGAAAATGCACGCTATCATTTTTTTCCTTGAGGTGTGACACATGTGATACTGGAGTTTCCTAGGATTTAATAAAATAACAGCCATTTACAGAATATGTAGCCTGGGTCAGGAACTCTGCTAAGGACTTTGCAAACATTGTTTTATTTCAAACTCCCTCTAAACCTCTGAGGTAGCTCCTCCTATGATGTGCATTTTACAGATGAGGACACTGAGGCACAGAAGGGTGAAGTAAGGTTACACGATTAGACTAGCAGAAATGGGATTCAAACCCCGATTGTGCACTTTTCATTTTGTTATGTTTTCTCTTTTTTTTACCCCTCACACTCTTCCTGGGCATGTCACTCAAATCCATCGCTTTACTTAGCATCCACTGTAGCAGGAATTCTCTAGCCTCTACGGTTACACTTTCTTTTTTTTTTTTTTTTTTTTGCGGTACGTGGGTCTCTCACTGCTGTGGCCTCTCCCGTTGCAGAGCACAGGCTCTGGACGCGCAGGCTCAGCGGCCATGGCTCACGGGCCCAGCCGCTCCATGGCATGTGGGATCCTTCCAGACTGGGGCACGAACCCATGTCCCCTGCATCGGCAGGCGGACTCTCAATCACTGCGCCACCAGGGAAGCCCATAGGGTTACCCTTAGCAGCCAAATAAAATGACTTAACCCTGTATAACTTTCTTTAGCAACCTCACCAACTTTTCCAAAAATTCTCAAGAGTAGGGGAGAAGACTGACATTCTTTCATCCCTTCTCATTCTGAGTTCTTCTCCTGTCTTAGTTCTCATCACCTGCTCCCTAAAATACAGCAGTTATTATTCACTCTCTACATACAGCCTCACCCTACAGGTGCGCACAGTTCCTCCTCCTCCATTCCCTCACACACCCCGCTGCCAAAGGCCTAACACATCAGCTGGGTTCTCTGGAAAGCAGATAACTGAGACAGAATCAGGAATGGAGGAGGTTTACTGGGGAGGAGGGGGCGGAATCTCATGAAAGATAAAAGAAGAAGAAAGCAGAGCTGGGTAAGGAAAGCCTTCAGACTGCAATGCAAATCTGACTAGGGTGGCCTTGAAAGACGTGGTAGAGGGTAGTCTTCCCAATGGACAGATCTTTGAGCTTCATGTGGAAGAAGAAACGGCCCAAGGTGATAATACATATGGGTTTGTGAACAGTGGTAAATGGCCTGTACAGGTAGTCAGGGTCCTGCAAGGAAAAAGACTGGAAGATCAGAGACAAGAAGTTCTGGGGTAGTGGTGTATGGTCATATGGGAGTGGCCTGAAGTGGGAAGATTTCTGTATGTATGTCAACTCCCCAAGAGCATCCACCCTAAAATTAGTTGGCCAGTTGATGTTTACCTGTCCTTGTCTAAAGTCACTACAGAACTGGCACATGAATAGAGTGATCACGGTGGCAGAGATGGTGGCCATGGTGGCAGAGATGGTGGCTATGCATAGTGTCAAAAGTATTGACTTCCATTTTCCAAGGCTGATCTAGCTAATGCCACCTCTGAATGCCCAACCTGTCAGCAACAGAGAACAATGCTGTGTGCCCAGTATGACACTATTCTTCAAGGACACCAACCAGCCACTGGGCAAGTTGACTAATTGGACACCTTCTATCTTGGAAGGACCAATGATTTAGTCTCATACAAATAGGCATTGATTCTGGGTGTGGGTTTCCCTTTTCCGACCCTAGAGTCCTCAACCAGCATCACTATCCAAGTGTTTACAGAGTACCTGATCAGAGGCATGGGGTCCTATACAACATAGCATCCAACCAGTAGACCCACTTTACAATGGGGGAAGTGAGGAAATGGGCCCATGACCATGGGCTCCATTAGTCATATAACATGCTGTACTATCCAGAAGTTGCTAGAGTGGTAGAACATTGGAATGGCCTGCTAAAACATAGCTGAAATGACAGTTCAGAGGTAATGCTCTGCAAATATGGGGTCCATAAAAAGGATACCAAATATCAACTGAATCAGAGACCTCTATATGATGCTGTGTCTGAGAACCAAGGGGTGGAAGAGGAGTAACCTCACTCCTCACTCAGGTGCCCTACTGGTAGAACTTGCTGGAAATCCACCCTCCAGGATGCTGGGGAAAGCTGTTCACAGGGAGGTCTCAGAGGAGGGATTCTGCTAGGATATGCCCTGCGGGTGGTTCTAGGGCAAGATGCTGGCCAAAGGGTACCACTGATCATCCTGCATGTAGGTGCCTGGTGCTGGAGATAGGGTGCATTTGGCAGGAACCTGCAGAGAGAACACACTGGAAACCTAAGTGTCCACTCCCTTCTGCTGATAAAGTTTAGTATCACACCAGCTGGCAAAGAAAATCATTTAAAGGGACCATTCCATTTTCACGGAGCAGGCAATGAAGGGTGAATCTGGGGCTAAGAGTGAACAAATTGATAACTGACACATCCCCCAACCCCTTTTGTCCTTCTTGAGCCTATCCTAGTCCAACTATTGCCAAGTCCTTAATGTATGTTGAAGCCACCCTCTTTTCTCCATCTTCACAATTCTGTCATTAGCTTACCTGGATTTTGTCAAGAGCCTCCTAACTGGTTTTGCTGTCTTATTATTGGCTCCCTTCAACATATTTTCTGTACCTACAGAGTCAATTATTTTAACTCTAAACTCCTCCACTTAGGATGAAGGACTCTTGAAAATTTAATCCCACCCGTTTCCCAAGTCTCAGCCTCATCTCTAACCATTCCCTTGCTTAAACTCTGTGATGAACACTAGTGAACTATGGGGAGTCCTCGTTAGTCAAGCACTGCTTATTTCAATCACCAAATCCAGAAGGTTCTATTGGATACAAAACCAATACAACACAAAAATTTAACTAGAAAGCAGACCGTTTTTAAAATTATGCCCCTCTCAAACATCCTTCTCACTAATATTAATGTCCATGGCCTCACATCACATGAGTGTATTGTTGGTCAGCCAGGATGTTGGCTGGGATAAATATGTGGTAATAGAGTGAAAAAAAAAATTTCAGGAATCCCAAAGGATGCAGGGTTCTAGGAGACCGATAAAAGCATTTCAACAGTGGCTCAAAGACTGTGAAAGCTAGCAATAAAGAACCTAGGGGCAAGACGGGAATAAAGTTGCAGACCTACTAGAGAATGGACTTGAGGACACGGGGAGGGGGAAGGGTAAGCTGGGACAAAGTGACAGAGTGGCATGGACATATATACACTACCAAACATAAACTAGATAGCTAGTGGGAAGCAGCCTCATAGCACAAGGAGATCAGCTCGGTGCTTTGTGACCACCTAGAGGGGTGGGATAGGGAGGGTGGGAGGGAGAGAGATGCAAGAGGGAAGAGATATGGGGACATACGTATATGTATAACCGATTCACTTTGTTATAAAGCAGAAACTGACACACCATTGTAAAGCAATTATACTCTAATTAAGATGTTAAAAAAAAGATTATATTGGAAGAAGCAAAATTCAGTGGTGTTTATGCGAGATAGACACTTCAAAAGAGAATGATTTTTTTTTATTAGTTTCTGCTTTATAACAAAGTGAATCAGTCATACATATACATCTGTTCCCACATCCCTTCCCTCATGCATCTCCCTCCCTCCCACCCTCCCCATCCCACCCCTCCAGGTGGTCACAAAGCACTGAGCTGATCTCCCTGTGCTCTGCGGCTGCTTCCCACTATCTATCTACCTTACGTTTGGTACTGAAACCATTTCCACTAAGATCAGGAACAAGACAAGGCTGCCCACTCTCACCACTCTTATTCAACTTAGTTTTGGAAGTTTTAGCCACAGCAATCAGAGAAGAAAAGGAAATAAAAGGAATCCAAATTGGAAAAGAAGAAGTAAAGCTGTCACTGTTTGCAGATGACATGATACGATACATAGAGAATCCTAAAGATGCTACCAGAAAACTACTAGAGCTAATCAATGAATTTGGTAAAGTAGCAGGATACAAAATTAATGCACAGAAATCTCTGGCATTCCTGTACACTAATGATGAAAAATCTGAAAATGAAATCAAGAAAACACTCCCATTTACCATTGCAACAAAAAGAATAAAATATCTAGGAATAAACCTACCTAAGGAGACAAAAGACCTGTATGCAGAAAATTATAAGGCACTGATGAACGAAATTAAAGATGATACAAATAGATGGAGAGATATACCATGCTCCTGGATTGGAAGAATCAATATTGTGAAAATGACTCTACTACCCAAAGCAATCTACAGATTCAATGCAATCCCTATCAAACTACCACTGGCATTTTTCACAGAACTAGAACAAAAAATTTCAAAATTTGTTTGGAAAAACAAAAGACCCCGAATAGCCAAAGCAATCTTGAGAACAAAAAATGGAGCTGGAGGAATCAGGCTCCCTGACTTCAAAAGAGAATGATTTGAAGATCAAAATGTTGAGGCCACAAAGATTTCTACAGAACATCTTAAGTTCATGCTGAAAAAGTAAACTGAAAAGAAGGATCTTGTGTTATGCAATCATACTCTTTAGTCACAAAAATTAGGTCCTTAAAAAAGAATCATCCCTGGATTCTCTTTTCATTTGCTCTAAATATTCAAGGTTCAGATTCAGGGCTGTTTTCCTGCCTCTCCCTAAGGTGATATCTGCCTGTGTGAGGGCTGTGGTGTCTATGCACCATCACAGCAGTTGGGGAAAGGTATTTGGTCTATATGGATTTTTAAAAAAGCATTTCAGAAAATGTCCTTCTATATCTTACCCTGAGATTTCCCTTGTGTCTAGTTAACTTTTAAATGAACTGCATCTCATCTTGCAGCTTTGACTCAATTGAACATAAAATTCCTTTCTTCTCCCAATAAAACCAAGCACTTGCTAATGAAAACATTGGCTTTCGTAACTATTATCTTGAAAATGGGTATCGAAAGCCTAGTTTGGAACTAAAAGCTGAACACTGTTTCCCTTTTCTGTAGCTGGGTTCTGCTCACCCCTCTGAAGAGCCTAAGGGAGTAATAAAAATTGCCAGGAATAAAATGTGCTCTGACAATATTTCAAATTATTACCCTGCATGGATTAACCTCATAGATATTATGTTGCATGAAAGAAACTGGCCCCCAAAGAATATATACTGTATGATTCTCTTTATGTGAAGTCTAAGATCAGGCAAAATTAATGTTCATGAAAATCAGAATATTGTTTACTTTTAGGGGTGTAGTATATAATCTGGGAAATTGCAGGACGGAATCTTATAGGATGCTGGAACGTTCTATAACTGGGAGTTGTGTATTAATATGTGGAAGACAAAATTTTGATCTGCACACTTAAGATTAATGTGCTTTTTGAATTTAATTGTATGTTGTCTTTCAATAAAAATTTAGTATATTAGTTTCCTGTTGCTATTGTAATAAATTACCACAAATTTAATGGTTTAAAATAGCACAAATTTATTATCTTATAATTCTGGAGGTTAGAAGCCCCAGATGAGCCTCACTGGGCTAAAATCAAGGTGTTGGCAGGGCAGCGTTTCTTTCTGGAGGCTTTAGCGGGAGAAGCTGTGTTTTATTTTGCCTTTTTGAATTTCTAGAGGCTTCTCACATTCTTTGGCTCAGAATCCCTTTCCATTTTCAAAGCCAAAAATGGCCACCTGATGCCATCTGCCTGCTTCTGACTCTTCTGTCTTCTGCTTCCCCATTTAAGTACCCTTGTGATTGCATTGGGCCCACCTGAATAATCCAGTGGTCTCTCTATTTCAAAGTCTCACCAAGTAGCCTAATATATTCACAGGTTCCAGGGAATAGGATATGAATGTCTTTGAAAGGGCTCTTATCCTGCCTACCACAATTATTATTCTACGATAGTTTCTTACTTTATAATTAAAGTTATCAAGGTAAAGTCCCAATCAAAAAAATTTCTTAACTATTCACTATCAAATTTGATCCCATTTTCAAGTGGCATCTTCTTAAATGGACTTTTCCTAGTACCGATTATTCTTGGATAAAAGGGTCCTCTTACTTAGTGCTCACATGTTGATAACATGCCTCATGACGATCCAACCTCCTTGTCCTGGCCATTCTTTGAAATATAATAGAGAAAATTCAGCTATAAAGAATAAGGAACATAGGTTTCTATGGGGAAAAGAATGGCAAAATGCACATCAAGAAAGAAAAATCGGTTGTGACTTCCATTTCAAGAAACACCAAGTTCAACTCAACCCTCAAATAGTTTTATTTTCCTTTTGATGGAGAAGGACCTTTCCAGAAGCATCACAAATATGCAGCGACCTCCTTGACTAACCCAGAAGGCTGGCTCTGTCCTTGGTGTGGACTGGGCCTTTGTTTTCTGGGACTTCTGCCCTTTGCCTGTTATGCCATTCTCCTGGTGAGACAGTCCAGCAAAAGTTCTTCAATGGTAATGATTCAGTATATATGGGGCATTTTCCAAATTTTTAGAAAACATTTATAAAAAACATATTTTCTGGGTAAGATAAGGCACACAATTAAGGTTGTTTATGCTGCATTTAATTTCAAGCAAGGTTGACTGGTCCTTGCTCTCTTAGATCTCTAATGTTCCATTGGTGAAGCACCGCTATTATGATGGTAATTTTGTAATCCTGTGTAATTTAGAAGTAGAAACATGCAGTTTGATCACAAATAAGGCAATGGGATGAAGGCTGAAAAACTCCTAAATTTGGATTTGACTTAAACTTCTGTTTTTAAAAGAGCTTACGGTATAAAAATGGAAGCTTTTAAATCAAGGGTGTAGTATTGATTTTTCCAGGCCCATCATTGTGAAATTTAAGAATATCAGAGGAAAAAAGAAATAAAAGTAGGGCACACAGAAGGAACTGGGAATAAGAATGCTATTGGACTCTTCAACGGCAGCATTAAAACTATAAGACAGTGGATCAATGCCTTCAAAGTTCTGAGTAAGGGCTTCTCTGGTGGCACAGTCGTTGAGAATCTGCCTGCTAATGCAGGGGACACGGGTTCGAGCCCTGGTCTGGGAGGATCCCACATGTCGCAGAGCAACTAGGCCTGTGAGCCACAACTACTGAGCCTGCGTGTCTGGAGCCTGTGCTCTGCAACAAGAGAGGCCACGACAGTGAGAGGCCCGCACACCGCGATGAAGAGTGGCCCCCACTTGCCACAACTAGAGAAAGCCCTCGTACAGAAACGAAGACCCAACACAGCAAAAATAAATAAATAAATAAATAAATAAATAAATAAATAAATAAACTCCTACCCCCAACATTTAAAAAAAAAAATTTAATTCTTAAAAAAAGAAAAATTCTGAGTAAAATTTATTTTTGACTTGGAATTATGTATCTGTCTTCCTTAAGGCATTGTGCCTTCAATTTCTGAGCCCTTCTGTGTTTCCACCATGCTCTTCCCTCACATTCTTTTTGGTATCTCTCCCTGCAGGCAATGAAGATTCCTTTTCCTCCTTCTCTACCAAACCTTTTCCCATCCCTCCATGTATTTTCTGTTTTCATACTGTGATTCAGTCTTAACGAAGATGCAATTTGTATTGCTGTTTCTTTTTCTTCGTGTTGTTTTGGGTTAATCTGCAAGTAAGAGCGTAAAAGCCTTCACCCTGCTCCCTTAAAATGGAAAGTTCCTTTTTCTTTGTTTTACTTACTCATTCATTCAGTCTTTCAACAGATACTTATTGATTTGCTGCTCTCAGCAAGGCTGAGAAAATAAAACAACGGTAAACCCCTAATGGCCTTTATTACAACCTATTGGCAATTCTAATTCCCTATTCTTCCCATGCAGGTAGATGACTAGGTCAGGTTTTCATTCTCAGGAAGGCAAAAGAGTAAGACACGTTCAAGTTGTTAACTCTATCATGTTACTTGTACATTTTCACACATTTGTGTGGCTATTATTACTCATCCACGCATCTGTTCTAAGTGTTCTCTCTATATATGAAGGATGATCTTTCAGGTCCACTCTCTTATCAGAAATTGGAAAATACCTTCACAGTCGATCCCCCCACCCCATCCCACATTCTCTCCACCTTCACTCTTCATTTGCATTTACCTATGAATTTCTTGCCTTGGTCAAATAAGTCAGCAAAGATGCAGATGTCCCCTTATTTGACTTGTTTCAATGTGACACTGAAGCAAGGGTGCCAGGGATGCTGTTCTAAAGTCCACGTTGTCTGTACATATGGCGCCCACATGCAAAGTGTCTATTTATCTTTTCTACTCTATCTGGACACCCGGATGTTGGCTAAAAATGCTAATTGGTTGAATGCTTTGTGTACTTTCTCTTACAAAGTTTGAAAGTTTTTTAAAGCTGAAATTTCTAAAATCAGTAAAAGTGAAGTAAAAAGTTAAAGTGAAGCTATTATAGTGAAGCCTCGAAATAAAATATTGGATGTATAGTTTATTAAAGAGTTAACTTAGGCAAATTACCATTTAAAAAGAAAGAAAATTGAAAGGAATATATAGGCATTATTATTATATAATTCCTCTATTAATCAGTGTTTAAACAAAAGCTAATATAGTATATATTTTCTTATTCATTCTAAATGGAATCAAAAACTTCAGAAACAGTTGTTACTGCATGGTATTCAGAAAATGGGAAAGAATTCACACTAGAGCTTTGAAGAGAATGCTCTCAGGCAGCCATTTACATCTTGATAGATAAAAGTGTGTGTGGGGGGATGTTTGCAAGACATTTGCCTTGTAGATTCTAAAAATATGCCCCTTAACCAAAGTTGGTGTTTTCACCGTTCTTGGCAGATGAATAATTATGCTGTATCTAGTTACTGTGAAAATATCCTGGCCAGTTATTTTTCATTCATTTCATTTATTTAATTAATGTTCATTCAAAATATTTATTGAATAACCACTGTGTCAGGCACTGTTTTGGCTTCTGATCTCATTGAGTTTATATTCTTGATAAATAGATAAATTATAATATGGCAATAATTGTTACATAAAAAGTTAGTTAGTAGGAATAAACGGTTGGGGGGTCAGTGGCTAGGTGTACTCTTTTAGTGAAAGGAGTCAGGGAAATCCTCTTCAATAAGATGGCATTGGAGCAGAAACATAAAGGAAGAAATTGAGCCATGGTGATATCTGGAGGAAAAGCATTCTAGATAGAGGGAACAGCAAGTGCAAAGGCCATGAGGTGGGAGTATGCTTGAGGAACATCAAGGTTGACAGTACAGTAAAGGCAAATATGAGTGGGAGGTGGGGGAGAAAAAGGTCCTGAAGGTAAGATCAGAGCATCAGTGGAGTCCAGGTCATATGGGACCATTTTAGGAAATACCACAAATAAGTGAAAATTTCCATGCAATGTGTCCTATAAGTTCTCAGGCATTTTCTCAACTCTTGAGCAACAATATTTCCAATTAGATTTATAAATGCAATAAATTACACCTATCAGTTTCTTAGACACATAAGTGACCTCCACATTGTTCAAACCAATGGTCCCAGTGGTCCTATTATTTGACGTATCAGTGACACCTGACGTCATTGATTCCACCTACCTCCTTAAAGTATTTCACTTTACTTCCTAGTTTTCCTTCTACTTCACTTCTCAGTCTCCTTTGCTGTCTCCTCTTCATCCTCTTCATTTCTGAATCATGGGGTGTCTCAGGGCTCAATCCTTGGACCTTATCTACTTAAGCCTGTGTTGTGAAAATGTTTTAATGTAATTAATGTGTAATTAATGTTTTAATGTGAATTAAATGTTTCAATGTAAGCTGATCAAAATGATTATGCTCCTGCGAAGGTTGGTGTTAACGCTGGACTTATTACAAAACTTAAATTCAGAGACAAAATATTTTGCATGGATCTGATGCATTCAGATGTCCGTTACAGAGTCATCAAGAATACTCTGTCTTTAAAATAAAATATGGAAAACACTATGAAAGCATCACTATGAACTAACATGGCCCCATTGCTTAATACCCAAATAATTCTATACTCTGCTTAATAAATTAGCTGCACAATGTGACAGCAGCAATTGAATGATTTAGTTCTGCAAAATGTTGAAGAGACTGTTTAAAATGTAAAACAAAACAAAGCAAACAAACCAACTTGTTTTATGCCATTGAAAAAGAATCTCTACCTTAAATAACCAGCAAGATTGGATCAGAGGCTTGGTCATTTAGTTGACATTTCAACTCATCACACTGAATATTATCCTGCCTGGGCATCCTTAGGTGGTGACATAAACATATTATGTAATCTACTTATTCCTGGAGAAGTCTTTCTTGAGGAAACTCAACTGGCGCATAATAATCTGACCCACTTTGCTACACTGAAGTCAGTCTCCAAAAATAGAAATCATCATATGAAGTATAATTGTGAAACCAAGAACTAAATTTCAAAAAGTTCTCTGATTTAAAACTTTATGAAAATGAGCTAAAACTGTTCCTTTTACCATCTAACTGAATATTGATAGTGTGGAAAATTGCTACAAAGGGAAGTTACTAAATTGCAGTTAAACAAAATCATAAAGAAGAAATAAAGGGATTTCAGAAGAACAGAATTTTACAGATATCTTGAGTGGTTAGTCTAGATATAAAAACCATGGTGCAAAAATTATATCCATATTTGGAAATACCTATTTTTGTGGTCGGCAGATTTCATTATGAATAAAAATGAGTATCTCCCTTACTTAAAGGATTTAAGGCTAAATTTTGCATTGCAAACTGTAACAAGAAATACAAACCTGACAGTGATGTCTTAGTGAGGAAGGAAATGCGTGAGATTTTAGTTCCAAATTAAAGGAGTAACGTATTTTTAAAAAAATGTAATTTAACAGAGGTGACATTTAGAGAAAAGCATTATTGTGCCTTTTCTAGTATATGATCATTTCCCTAGTTAACCGTGATCTGTTACAGAAGCAGTGTGAGAGTAAGAATAAGGTAATATTCCTTTTATGACATTCTTTGAAACTTACAGCAAGAGAGTAGGCTTAAAATCCAGTTAAAGGTGAGAGAGAAAGGGTTTAAGTTTTTTAAGGTCTGAACACTGAGATCATTACTGTAAAGAAGACACTGCTGGGATGGCAAGGTGGTGAAACTAGAGCACAGAAAGCACTGGTGGTCATGGAAACCTGCCCATTCTAGTTCTGGGATTGTGGGGAAAGGCAGAGAGAAAGAATCAGGAGGGATAGAGGGAGTGTGTTGTGATTGCCCATCTTTGGGTCTTGGTGTGGACAGTGGCAAGACTCAGATAAATTGAAGGGAGAGTGGCTTTTCCTGATCCTAGTTTGAGGTTCTGGAGGAGACTCCTGTGTAGAGGCTCCATGCCAATATGGGTGAACCAACACATCCAAGAGAGCTGCTAGGCATGGCCAAGAAGAGAGTAGCTCTAGTTTAGACACCAAGTCTCTCTTGGTTCCATGCTGAGAGCCAGGGGGCTTGTCATCATGCCTGCCATTGGTAGGAGCAGGTTGCCCCACAGCAGATATTGAGGGTGGGGGACCAACTGGCTATGAGACTGTGTGGAAGACCTGGAGGAGACTCTCAGGTCTACAGCCAAGCAATAGCCAAAGGTAGACCTGAGCAGCATGAGACTGCAGAGAAAAGACCATGTATGCAGTAGATGTATGTCAGTAGCAGGTGCCAGTAGAAAGCCCTTGGACAGTCCTAGTCAACTATGTATGCTTCAGCATCCATAAGACCAGATGACAGGAGAACAGATGTCACATGACTTCTTCTGGTGCAAAATCACGTGAATCCCTTTGTCCCCAGGAATTCGTTACCATTTTGAATGACAGTAGGGTAGTAAGCAATGGAAATACAAGGTAATGAGTATTTTTCTCAAAAGTCTGAAATTTAATAATACTTTCTGTTATTGGATTGGTCTAAGGTTTAAACAATGGGTTGGATAGTAAATCTTTCCCCTTCTGAAACTCAGAGGTAGGGGCTTGCAAGGAACACAGTTATATCAGTCAAATCAGCGGTCCCCAACCCCTGGGCCACAGATCGGTACTGGTCCGCAGACTGTTAGGAACCAGACTGCACAACAGGAGGTGAGCAGTGGGTGAGCGAGCGAAGCTTTATCTGCCGCTCCCCATCGCTCCCCATCGCCCCCATCGCTCCCCATCGCCCCCCATTGCCCCCATCGCCCCCCATCATCCCCATCGCTCCCCATTGCCCCCATCGCTCCCCATCGCCCCCATCGCCCCCCATCGCCCCCCATAGCCCCCCATTGCTCCCCATCGCCCCCCATCACCCCCATCGCTCCCCATCGCTCCCCATCGTCTCCATCACCCCCCATTGCCCCCATCGCTCCCCATCGCTCCCCATCACTCCCCATCACTCCCCATCGCTCCCCATCACCCCCATCACTCCCCATCGCTCCCCATCACCCCCATCACTCCCCATCGCTCCCCTTCACCCCCATCTCTCCCCATCGCTCCCCATCGCTCCCCATCGCTCCCCATCGCCCCCATTGCTCAGATTACCCCCTGATCCATCACTCGCATTATCATCTGAACCATTCTCCCCATCGAAAAAGGTTGGGGACCACTGAGCTAAATAAAGGAAAAACACCATTCTAGGTGTATATAAGTTGTGTAAAACCTGTGACAGTATTCAGGATAATTATATTTCTATTTTTCATTGTTTGGGTTGGATTTCCATTTCATTTTTCAAATAAAATTTCCAATATTTTACAAATGTGTACGAGATTGTGTGCTTAAGCCACAGCTGAATAAAAACAAAATATGTTTGAGTATGTGTTTCCTCGGTTGACTTTTCTTACGTTCAGCCTGCTTCATTCCTGTATATTGCCGGCTTGGCTCATGAAGGCATTTGGGGTTTATAAATTCTGTATATAAAGAAATCAAATGACTCTTCAGGAGCTCCTTGACTCTGAAAGGAATTCAAAGGGCGGAGAGTGGAGAAAACCCACACACTAAATTCAGACAGTGAAAGGTTCTTTTAGTAATTCCCTAAAAAATGGACACAAATCTAATTAAAATACACAGAAGTAGGCTTGTGAAGAATGGGTTTGCCTCGTTCCATAGGGCTTTGGGGGAAGGTTAAACATTATATGGTTCCTTACAAAAGTAAGCCTGAGTGTTAAGTTAAGGGGTCCTCCCTCTTCTTTCCTTTCATCCTTCCTTTTTCCGTTCTTTCATTCAACAAATGTGTGCCTGGCCAGTGCTGGGCACTGGAGATATTATGGGGAGTAAGACAGGCATGTTGGTACCCCATGATACTTAGACATTTGGGAATGAGACAAAGAGGAAGCAAATAGAGACGTACATAAAGTAAGTGCAAAGTATATGTAGTATGTCCTCCTCGTGAAGGAAACAGTACGTTGAAATGAGAACTAATGGGCGGTTGGGTGGGAACCAGCTGAGGACATCATGGGCCTGGAAAGCTTTGTTAAGGAATGATACTTGAGCTGAGACTTGAAAATAAGTGATCAATTTGACGGACACAGTTTCTTCAGGACTTTCTTGGTTTTAAAGCTAAAAGTCCTGCATCCCTGGAATCCCTTTAGACCTGGGAAACCAGGATGGTTGCTCACCCTGCTTGAAGGATGAGAAAGAGCCAGCTTTACAAAGAGTAGGAAACAAGCACTCCAGGAAGAAGGAATCACAAGTACAAAGGCTCTGCTGTGGGAAAGAGCTTGGCATAGTCAGGGAAGAGTCAGTGCAGGGAGGAAGCTCAGAGAACAAGGTGAGGAGGAAGAGACAGACAGGGACCGGATCACCAAGTGGAGGCTCTCGTAAAGAGTACTGATTTATTTGAGGTACAATGGGAAAATAGATATTGACAGGTTTTACTCAGGGAGTGATATGATTTGATACATTAATAAATCACTTTGGCTGCTATATGAATAGAAGGGGTCAAATTTAGAAGCAAAGTTGGGATGATATGACAGTAGCCCAGGTGAGCAGTGAAGTTGAAGAGAAGGGGACAAATGTGGGATGTATGGAGGCAGAATGGATATAATTTGCTGCAGGATGTCTCACAGGGTTCTGGCTTGAGCATCTGGTACCTGATTTGCTGCTAAAGGGAAAATTGGAGGAAGAAGAGGTACTTTCGGCCTAAATCTCTACCCCATATATTGAATAGCTATATATGTCATAGACTATAGATTTTAGAACATGTAACTCCTTATAAAGGGCCCTCATTCCAGCATTTCAAATATGCTTTTTACATAAGTAGGAAGTTTAGAGGCACGTGAAGGAGTTCTTGTTCCTGAGTTTCTGATATAACCCAGTTAACATTTGTTTTTGGAGAAAAACACTGACTAAGACAGATGATCTGCTGAGCAGAGCCAGAGAGGTAAGCATAGAGAAAGCTAGAAGGAAAAGAGTATTCAACGTTTCTGTTTGTGGTGTGGACCTCGCCACAGCTATGTTACTCCTAGACCCATAAATCCTGCCCACCATTATAGCTTGAGAGTTAAAAAAAAGAACAAAAGATTTAAAAATTACTGTGGACACAAGAGAAAACATTTAAAAAGAAAAACATGTGAGCAGAAATTTAAGTTAAAAGAATTTAAAAAAAGAACTATAAATAAGAGGTCTGAGCCCAGAATGAATCAGAAAATTAAAGTAATATATTTGGCTGAAATTTTTAAAAAATAAAAAGGAAAGATGAAATTGGACATAACTAAAAGTGAAGCACAAATTAAGGATAAAAATTAGGGCTAAATAAAAAAGAATATAAACAGGATAAAATATACACTATAAAGTAAGAAATAGACATGGTAAAAGGTAAAAATTCTAGATCCCAAGATTTAGAAGGGTAAAATCATGACAAAGCTAAAATAAGCTAAAGGATAAATACAGAGACCAAAAATAGAGAGGTGACAAAAGACCAAAGGAAGACATATACAGTATAAAATCGAAATGTTAAAACCTGTTAAAATCTAACTCCAAGTCCCCAAGTATTTGTGGAATGAAGGTCTGGAAAAGTAAGTTCCCGTTACTTAAAAAAAAAAAAAAAAAAAAAAGCTGACAAGTGACATGAGTTACTCAGAGTGACCGACCTCTGGGCTGAAGTTAACTCCCATGGGTTGGGGTCTCCAGCAGAGCATCTAGAAGGTCAAGATGGCCTGAATTGCCAGGGTCTGTGATTCCTCCAGTGCCTCTTTAATGCCAGCAGCTATTGGTCAACAGCAAGTAATCAGCCTGAAGTGTCACTACTAACTAGTGTTAGTAATATTTGTATTGCCCTAACTCTGCTCCTATTTATTACTGCACAGAAGTGTGTAATATAGAAAATACCAGAAGGACAATATTCCTTGAGTATCAGTGAATTGTTAATGACTTTGCAACTTCAGCTACAAAAGAGATATACTTGAGGTTGAGATTGGCGGGAAAGAGCTCAATCACTTGGAAGTTTTTTTTGTTTTATTTTTGGGGGGACAGTTTTTCTCTCTCCTCTTTATGAAACACTCAGCCAGCTAAGGTGAAGTTAAAAAAACAAAAAACAAAAACAAAATAGCCTCCTGGGACCCAGAATAGTCAAAACAATCTTTAAAAAGAACAAAGTTGGAGGACTCACACTTCCTGATTTCAATGCTTAGTACAAAGTTACAGTAATCAAGATAAGGCATAAGGGGCTTCCCTGGTGGTGCAGTGGTTGAGAATCTGCCTGCCAGTGCAGGGGACACGGGTTTGAGCCCTGGTCTGGGAGAATCCCACATGCCGCGGAGCGGCTGGGCCCGTGAGCCACAACTACTGAGCCTGCGCATCTGGAGCCTGTGCTCCGCAACAAGAGAGGCCACGACAGTGAGAGGCCCGCGCACCGCGATGAAGAGTGGCCCCCGCTCGCCACAACTAGAGAAAGCCCAAGCACAGAAACGAAGACCCAACACAGCAAAAATAAATTAATTAATTAAAAAAAAGGTGTTGGATGTTAAAAAAAAAAAAAGATAAGACATAAGGATAGATAGATCAGTGGAGAAGAATTGAAAGTCCAGAAATGAACCCATTCTTTTATGGTCATCTGATTTTCAACAAGGATGCCAAGACCACTCAATGGAGAAGAAACAGTTTTTTAACAAATGGTGCCCAGACAACCAGAGAGTGAGGTGCAAAAGAATGAAGTCCCCTAATTCATACTATACAGTTGCCTTGAACAACAAAGGGGTTAGGGGTGCCCCCTCTCCGCACAGCCCAAAATCCACACAAAACTTTATAGTCTGCCCTCTGTATTCCACATCCATGGATTTGACCAACTGTGGATCATGCAGTTCTATAGTGCATATTTAGTAAAAAAAATTCGAGTATAAGTGGAGCCTTGCAGTTCAAGCCCATGTTGTTCAAGGGTCAACTGTATCAAGAAATTAACTCAAAATGAAATGTCCAGAATAGGCAAAGCTATAGAGACAGAAAGTAGCTTAGTAGTGGTTGAGCCAGAGCAGGAAGTTTGAGGAGATGGGACATGACTGCTAACACTCAGAGCAGCTCCAGGAGGTGGATACTTGTGTAATTTTCATTTTATAGATGAAAATCAGAAGTATACACAACTTGCCCACATAGTTAATAAGGGACAGTCTCAGGAATGAAAAACCTTCAAGGGTTGTTGGGAGGATACCTTCTCCATAGTAAGCACAGACTTTAGGGTAGCTATAAATATCTATGCATTAAATTTGAGTGGTGATTTTTGTATCACAAATACACTGTGCTTTAAGCAAGGTCAGGAAAGTAGTCATATTGAGTCAAAACTAAGTCATATTGAGATGAAATTCTACATCATACTTGGGCACATTTTGCTTTCCCTTTTGAGATGTGGATATTGTATACATAATAAAGTGTGTAATTCAGGAGATGAATTTCAGAACTTTCATGTGATAGGTGTGTTTTCAAATGAAATGGGCTCTTGCATGTGAATTTTGATTGCCTTGCTCAGCCCCTCAAGGTCCCTGGCTCACTCTATCTGCCCAAGTAAGTTTCAAAGGGAAAGAATAAAACATGATTCTAGAAGTGTTTTGACCTCTGGGTGAATTCCTTTTATAGTCTTTTCATATATGGGAGCGGAATTTATTCACAATGTTAGTAGAATGGTGAGAAATTTCTTTACACCTAAAGACTGTTAAACCATGAATGTTTAATTCTAAGCTCTTAGAGCCAACAACCTCAGAGCTTGCATTCATTACTTCAGTATAATATACTCACTACTACAGCTCAACCTCAAAGAGCTACAGAATCAGTGGAGGCACTGAACTGGAGATTTGGAGAACAAACCCATGGAAAATGAAATAATACCCCTATGGAAAAACATCTACACGGAATAATGACTTGGACTTTTTTTTTTTTTGACCAAAAAAAAAAAAAAAGTTGGATTCAAATGTTCTTAATTGTGCCTTTCTAGATTAAGGTAGAAACCCTTTGGATGGTCAGGCCAGGAGTGGAGGATGGTCTAGGATGAAAATTCTCTTCATTGGAGTATTATGTTTCCTGACATCTTAACTTTCTAGCTGTAGAATCTGTTTGTCATTTTTGGATCGGCAAATGTTCTCTTCCAGGAAAGACTCCACTCCACTCTCAGTCCATCCCTCTCATCCCTGGGATGGGCAGGACTAGTTTCAATTTTGTCATTTGCAACTAAAAGCACTTGGACAAACTCTGATGTCTGAAATTTTCCAATCAGCAAACAGGGCTGAAATGAGCTCTTTGCTCTCTGACTCAAGTTCTTTGTCTGTCTAGGTTTCAATAGAAACATTGCTCCCTCTGCTGGCAGCCGGTTAGCATTGACCAGCTCTCAAGGATTGTGTGGCAGAAACAGTTTGAGTCAGACATAGGGTCAGGGTGTCTCTCCTCCATGTAAAAGCTGTTTGATACTATTCAAGTTACTTTGCTTTTATGAGCCTTGATTTTTGCATCTTTAAAATAGTCATGTTGAAAAGACTACCTTTCAAGACTGTTTTATGGGTAAATGGCCACATAAAAGGTACTTAATAAATAAAAGGTATTATTAAGACAGTTTTGGAGAAGAAAGCCAGCTTGTTCAGCAAGTTTTTCAAAGTTGTAATATATGATCTTCAATACTGTTGGTTTTCTGGATCTGAGAAAACATACATGTGTTATGTCAATCTAAGAAGCTATTCTTAGAGTGTATAGGATATTAATATAACATGTGTAAAGTTCTTAAAAATTCTCAAGTGAGAAATGCATAACTTAAATTATAGATGCCCCAAAGTCCTTTAATAAAATACAGTATGAATTCCTAATGAGAGTATTAGATGAAATAGAAATTAATGGATATTCCCCCAACATGATTATACATATTATATATGTATGACATATATATATATATATATATACATATATATATATATGATAGAGAGAGGGAATGTTAAGATGGAGAAATGCTGGAAGCATTCCTACTAAGGTAAGGAACAAGGCAGAGATGTTCACTGTTTAACAACATACTGGATGCATTAGTCAGTGTACTCCTTAAAGGGAAAAAAATATATAAATATCAGAAAAAAAGGAAAATTCCATTTGCAAGTGATATGATAATACATCAGGAAAACCCAATACTAATATGAACAAAAGAATTCAGTAAGTTAGCAGGCTACAAAACTAACGTACAAAAATTAATAGTGTGTGTGCGTTTGTGTGTGTGTGTGTGTTTGTAATGGTAACCAATTAGAAGATAAAATAAGAGAAAATCCCATTTACAATAACAGCATAGAAGATAAAAATACTTGAAAAATAAACTTAAAAAGAAATGTCTAGGAAAAATGTAAAACATTCCTGAAAGACGAATTCCTTGGTCTTGGATAAGATAACTTGACATCAAAAAGATGTAACTTACCCCTAATTTAACACTACTTCCATAAAATTTCAACAAGTGTTTTTCTAGAAACTAGACAAATTGATTCTAAATTTGCATGGAAAAATGAACACACATATATAGGAAAATCTGTGGGAAAAAAGGGTCAGTGAGGAGAGAGAACCCTGTTAAATACAAATACACTATAAATCCTCTATAACTAAAACAATATGGCATGAATAGATGGATAGATCAGGAACATAACTGAAAATTCAGAAATAGAACCAAGTAAACTTTATTAATGAGTAAAGTGGCATCTCAAATCACTGGGTTAAAGACAGACTTGATAAAAATGCTGTTAGGACAACCGCACAGATATTTCAAAAAAAAATTTGGGATCCATAACATACTTCGTATTTCATACTTCAAATGAAAAAATAAGCCAAATATGCACTAGGAAAAAACCCCAAGTTAATTTATTCATAGTCTTGCTGTGGGGGGAAACTTTTAAAATACACTCATCATCCAGATGCAATAGCAGAAAACATCAACAAAATTGACTATGTTAATAAAAAGAAGTTTTATGGAAAAAGCACTATAAGCAAAATCAAAAGACAAGTGACAAACTGGGAGAAATATAGCTGCAACATATACCACAGATAAAGAGCTAACTTTCCCTATTTACAAAGCACTCAGAAGCCGAGAAAAGCAAAGATTCAGACACACCAAAAATATAAGCACCTTTAAACATATGAACTTTTTTTTGACAAGAGAAATGCAAATCAAATCTACAGTGAGAAAGTTCTTTCAACTTTACTGTATGTTTGAAAAAGTTCATAATAAATCATTGCAAAAAGCTACATGAAGATATCATTTCTTACTAACAGACTGACGAGCATTCAAAAGCTTGAAATCATACTTTTCTGTGATCAACTGAGTGAAATTTGGATCTGAGCTGGGGGTATTAGATGATATATTATTGTATGAAAGTTAAACTTCTTGGGTGTGATTATGGGGCTGTGGTTTTGTAGGAGTGTGTATGTGTGTGTTCTGAGGAAAAACATACTGTAGTATTTATGGGTAAAATATGAGGCCTGAAAACCTACTTTCAGCTCAACGGAAGTGGTATGTATTTTTATCATAGACCAGTTCTATATCAGGGACATTTGGCAACATTTGGAGACAGTTTTGTGTCACTACTTGGGAAGGGGTACTCTAGGCATCTAATGAGTAGAGGCCAGGGATGCTGTTAAACATCATACAAAGTACAGGACAGCCCCCTAAAGAACCCATAATGTCAATAGTGCCAAGGTTTTGAAACCTGGTATAGATAAACAGATGTAGCTAAAGTTAACGACTGGATAATCTAGGTGATTGTACCATTA
Source organism: Mesoplodon densirostris (assembly GCF_025265405.1). NCBI lineage: Eukaryota > Metazoa > Chordata > Mammalia > Artiodactyla > Ziphiidae > Mesoplodon > Mesoplodon densirostris. The sequence continues at coordinate 58,299,518 of NC_082674.1, forward strand.
TCTTATTCTTTCAACTCTCTGTATGTTTGAATTTTTTCAACAAAACATTTAGGGAAAAGATGAATTTAATAAATATATAATAAAAGAAGTCTAGGAGAGAAAAAAGAAGCTGAACTGATTAAAACAATTGGCCACACGTGGAAAAACAATGGTAAAAATTCTTTTATTATTATTATTCTTATGAGAATAAAGAAAAGACAGAAAATTCTGCCTAATCTACTTATTGGCAACAAAAACCACAAGACACCACATTAAGTTGAGAAAATTTCACATGTGATTTTTAGAAAACTTCTTTTATGAGTTTATGTAAATATTTTCTCCCAGGCTTTCACTGATGATCAAACAGATAATTTTGTCCTATTAAAACTAAATCAAAACAAGCAGATTGGGAAACCAGCAGTCGGTTCTTCTCTACATGGTTCAGAAGACCCATAGCTGAAAAACAGGCCTTAGAAAATGGATATTAAAAAAATTTTCCGTGACAAGTTAATGTTTATGGTAACACAGCATAATTGGTGTGGTTTGCAAACCTCTGGTTTTATCTTATTTTACCATCCATTCTGCCTGACTGTCAGGGACTAGGGAGGTGTTGGAAAATGCGAAATGGGTTTATTTAAAAAGTGGGTTTATTTATAGTAGGGCTGAATACAAAAATGCTGAGCTTTAATCAGACCTGACTTGCATCCTTCGTTTGTACTATGACCTTCTTTGGTCTCATTTCAGTCTCTGTTGTTCTTAATCTTTCTTCCTTTTCCCGAATTGTTTTATTGTGTAGAGTAATAATAGAATGAGTTGATTTTTTGGTAACACTTTGCACTGTACTATCCACTCCCAGTGAGTCCTTTTTCTCTGCTGCTCTCCACCTGTGAAGACAGGCCTCCAGAGCTTTGTGGGGAGACTGGATTTGGCTAAGAACAAAGGAGTCAGAGCTGCTCTGAATTTCAAAAGACTAAAAGAAAAAAGAAAAAAAAGCACAGAGGAAACAAAGGTTTTCATAGTCTGGCTTTCAATGCAAAGACCCAGGCACTTGAGAAGGGTGCTCTGAATTCCAAAAGATTCACTTTAAATAAATCTAGAACAGCGTTTACTCAATGAACTACCGTAAAATAGGAAGGATGCAAGATACAACTGAAGTTCAGCATTCCCACTCAAAAAGCGATTGAGATATTTGCAGGAAGAAAATTGGAGAAGACTACAGGATGTCTATATGGGGCGCCTCTGAGAGTCCGGCTCCTACATTCCCTGAGAGTGGAACCCCCAACCCCAGACATGTTTGAGGGGTTTCACGGCAGAACATTCTATATTCCTCCAAAAACCTGGGAGAACGCCTGTGTCCTATAACAGCATGAGGCCGCAGCGGGGGAGTGGAAAGGGGCATGCTGCGGGTGCTTAGGCAGAGTGGGCCTGAGAAGAGGCTGGGTTACCTTACAGCGTCATGGCTTCGTCAGCAACCATTTTGTGTTCATGGAGGGGTGTGGAGTTGGGAGGGGGGCTGGGACACGCTGTGAGACCTAACCCTGCCTATTAAACGTTCTCCAGTCATTACCAGGTTAACTCAGGCTCAGCACCTTACTCCGTCTTTCAGGGTTAGGGTTGCCAGGGAAAAAACAGATGCCTAGTTAAATTTGGATTTCAGATTAAAAAAATGAACAATTTATGTTTTAGTGTAAGTATATCCTATTCAATATAGTAAAATGATTTGTTGTTTATCTAAAATAAAAATTTAACTGGGCACCTTGTGTTTTTATTTGCTAAATCTGGCAATCCTATTTGGAGTTCCTCTTTCCTTTTTCCTTTCTCCTTCCCCTTTCCTGGCATCCAGGCAGAGCAGGAAGTTTGAGTAACAGCGTCAAGGGCAAAGTCTGTGGTTGCCCTGAAACCTACGTGAGGCTTTCACTTCTAACAGCCTCCTGAAAGGCCTCTTTCCTTGTGAGCAGTAGCTTTTCCTCACACTGTATCCTTTCTCCCTGTAATTTGCAGTCTCTTCTCTGGGAGCGATCAGGGCTCAGGGCATGGGTGTCCTCCCACTGCTGCCTCTGGCCCACTGCAAATCTTACTGCGCTGATGGTGCTGTAAGAACTCTGTGGCATTCTCTATTTGGCTCCTGGTTTTGGTTGTCAATCCCAGGGTTCTACTTTGGGGTCCTTTTGCCTTATTTTTCAGGTACTTCTATAGCCTTCTCATGGAGCATGGGATCCTTTTCAATGGTCTCCTGCATGTCCCACTGACCTGAGGAAACTTGAGGGTTACTTCTCTCTCTCCATTGCTTCTGGAAGTCCAATTATAAATATACTAAAGTTTTGTATTCTGACTCATAATCTCTAAATTCTTTTTTTTTTTGCGGTACGCGGGCCTCTCACTGTTGTGGCCTCTCCCGTTGTGGAGCACAGGCTTCGGATGCGCAGGCTCAGCGGCCATGGCTCACGGGCCTAGCTGCTCCGCGGCATGTGGGATCTTCCCGGACCGGGGCACGAACCCGTGTCCCCTGCATTGACAGGCAGACTCTCAACCACTGCGCCACCAGGGAAGCCCCTCTAAATCCTTTTTTTAAAAATAATTTTTCTCTCTGTGCTTTGGCTCAAAACATTTTTCTAATGTTCTATTTCTCAGTTCACAAATGTCTTTTTTCTGCAGTGTTCTAATCTGCCATTAAACCAACATATTGAGTTTTCCTTTCTGCTGTTGTACTTTTTAGTTCTAGAATTTCCATTTAGTTCTTTTTTATTCTAGAATTTTCTGGTAAAAATTTTCATTGTTATCTCTTTTCTTCCATTTACTTGGACTTATTAAACATAGTTATTGTGAAGTCCTTGTTGGCAAACTCCACTAATTCCCTTTGACTTGGGTCCTTTCTCTTGACTTTCCATCATTTAATTCTGTCTTTTAGTATGCCTGGTAATTTTTTTATTGTATGTAGACATTGTATATTATAACCTATAGAGGCTCCAAGTGATGTTATCTTCCTCTAAAGAGGAAGTGTCTTCTGCTAGGCCCAGGGGTTTGCTCATTTTAATCAAATTAGAGATTTAGCTGAATTGAGGCTGGAGACTTTTTTGTGGAGCCCTCCAGGGGTTTAAACTGAGAACCTGGATGTTCACCTGGGCCCCTCTGTCAGGTGGACCCCAACTCTAATTAGTTTTCCTGGCAGTGTGAGACCGTGTGAAAACTCTGCTCTGTTTCTCAGAGGCTCTCTGCTTAGCTTCTTAACCTCCAATTCTGCAGAGCTTCAGTTTGGCAAATGTCTTAAGACTTAGCTCTCTGCCTCTCCCTTCTGGTTGAGCCTTCAAGTCTCCAATTTTGTCTCTTCAGTCCTCTTGAAACCACCCATAGCTCTGCTAGATTCCCTGCCTCCCCTGCCAAGGTCCTCTATCTTAACAAAAGCCAGATTCTCAGTTTTTTTGCATCACACCTGGAATTGCCAAATGTTTTCAGGGAAAAGAAAACTGTAAAATATCAACTTACCTCTCCAGGTCCATCCTTCTCCAGAATCTTGGTCCCTCTGGCTCTGGTTGCTTTGGCAGTTCTCCATTGCCTTTCTGTTGATGTTTTCTGTTTTATGTCTTTTCTACTTATTTGAGGCAGTACCATTGCTCTTATATATCATTATTATATTTTTTGTGCTTTTTCTATCAACTGCTGACAGAGGTGTGATAAAATGTCCTACTGTGATTATGGATTCTTCTACTTGTTCTTGTAGTTAATTTTTATTTCTATATTTTCATGCTGTATTATTAAATTCATACAAATAGAAAAGACTTAATCTTCATGGTGAATTGTGTTTTTTATAATTGTATAGTTTTGTAAAAAATACTCCAGTTATATATTTTTCCTTAAAGTTTAATTTGTCTGATATTAGATACATCTTTTTTCTTTTGTCAGTGTTTGCATAGCATATAGTTTTCCATCCTTCTACTTAACACTTTTTTATATCCTTAAGTTTTGATGTGTCTCTTGTAAAATGCATATAGTTGAAAACAAGTCCCCCTAAAACTGAGTTCCTCTGCTAAGTTTATGATTAACCTCTCTATACAAAACTTTACTCTCTTTCTTGTCCCACACCTGTTCCCCTCAAGATTGAGGAGTACCAAAGAAAAGGGGAATGGAACTGAGCAGGACACTTTGGGGCCCTCCTGGGTACAAAAGCCCCTCTGTGTCCCCTGTTTCTTGTTTGTAGAAAAAAACTTTAGTCTCCTAGGCCTTCCCTGAGTTCCAAAGAGCAGGCACAGGCAGTTACTAATTAGGGAAGTGAGGGAATGCAGAAACAAAGGAAAAGCAGTTAAACAAGAAAAGCAATGACAATAATTCAGCAATAAAACAGAGTCCTAGTTCCTTCTCAAAGGATATGATAGATATCATAATCTATCAGATATCATAATCTATCAGATATTGTAGATATCTAGATACCTACAAAATCTGATAGACATGGATATCTTTAAGTTGTTCTTCAGGAACTAAGGCTCCCCTCCCTCACTCAGGTGGAGGATGGTACTCCAGAGTGGTTGGAACCAGAAAGTTGATGATTAAGATTTCTGAAAACCACCCTGTTACCCCACCACAAACGAAGCAGAAGAAATTCAAGCATCCTGAAACCCTCAACCCCAAATGTTGCCTTTAAAAATGCTTCCCAGAAAGCCATCAGGGAGTTTGGGTCTTTTGAGCATGAGCTGCCTGTACTCCTTGCTTGGCACCTGAAATAAATGCTGTATTTTCTTTCACCACAACCTGGTGTCAGTAAATTGGCTTTGCTGTGCATCAGGCAAGCAGACCCAAGTTCAGTTTGGTAACACAGTTAAAAAAAAAAATCCAGTCTAATATCTTTGTCTTTCCATTGCAGATTTTATTATTACCTTATACTTGGCATTCATTGAGATTTGTCCACATATTTACCACTTTTCTTGCTTTCTATTCGTTCCTGTATTCCAACCAGATTAAATCTGGGAACATATTCCTTTTACCTTTTCAATATATACTTTAGTTCAAGTCCATTCATGAAGAACTCTCCCAGTTTTTGTTTTCCTGAGCATGTCTTTGCTTCACTTTTCTTCTTGTAAAGTATTTCCTCTGGGTACGGAATTCTCAGTTGGTACTTTTCTTCTTTGGAAAGCTTTTTGAAGATAACAACCTTTTGTTCTTGTTAAGAAGAAATCATTCAATTATTGTTCATCCAATGGTAGTTTGTCCTTTTTCCTTGAGTGCTTTCATTTTTCTCTTTGTCTTTACTTTTCAGCATATTTAGCTTAAGAGGGGGTATATATTTTATTTAGCATGTTTGCAGACTGTATGGCTTCTTGAATCTGTGACTTAAGGTCTTTCAAAAATTTGGGGAAGTTCTTAGCTGTCATTTCTTCAAAATTGCTTCTACCTCATTCTATCTCTCCTTGCCTTTTTGAACTCTAATTACACATGTATAGAGCTTCTCACTTCATTATAAATGTTTTTCCACTATTCTCTTTTCTGTATTTTTCATCCTTTTTTTTCTCTTTGCCTCATTCTGGATATTTTCTTTGTACTTATCTTCAGATTCATGAACACTTTCTCCTCTCTTAGCTGTGCTTAATCTGCTGTTAAATCCACCTATTGCTTTGTTAGCATGTCATTTTACTTTTTACTTGTATAATTCCCATTTGGCTCTTTTTATTATTTTTATTTCTCTGATGAAATTCTCAACTTGCTTTTTATGTCATTGGTTACCTCAAGCTTTGTTATTTTGGAGACTGCATCTGATAATTCCAACTGTGGGTCTTTTCCATTGGGTTTTTCTCTTTGATTTTATTCATTATAATGTCTCCTCGTGTGTGTGTGTGTGTGTGTGTGTGTGTGTGTGTGTGTGTGTGTATGCACATCAGACACTGATTTTTTTAAATGCTTGTAGAGATAATATAAAGCCTAAAATGTTGATATGTTTCTCCAGGGAGGACTTTTTTTTTTTTTTTTGCTTCTGCCAGATGTCTAGGGCATTATTCTTCTGGGATCCTCTCATTCCAGTTTCAGAGGTTGAGATGTTTTGAAGGTGCATGGTTTTCCTGTGAGGTATTATGTACTTCCAGGTCACTTCCATTCCTAGGATGCTGTACTTCTGGGTCCCAAACCACAAGAAGGTAGATTACTAAGGAGAGGGGTTACTGGTTCCCTTTCTCTTAGTGAATCCTAGATTTTGCTCATTGTCCTTGTAGCCTTGCAGGCTTTCAAAATCTATTTAATCTCTCAGCTGCTCCTGCAGAAATTGGCAAATGCTTCATGGCAAGATTAACCTCAATTATTGACTTACCTCTTTGGTTCTCTTTCTTTCCCCAGAAACTGGTCCAATATTTCTTTTCTATCTTATTAGCTCTGGGATGCCTTCAAATAGATTAATTTCCCCCCCAGGTTTTCAAGTTGTCCTGAGTAGGATATCTTGTCAGAATTATCTGTTCTGCCATTAGTAGAAATGCAAGTTCTATGTATTTAATATTAATTTCCCTTAGATTCTCTTTATACTTGTAATGGGAGATGTTTCATGTTAGTCTTAGTCTGTCATGTTGTCTCAACATAAGAACAAAGTGCTGAATTTATAAAAGCCACTTTACTCTAGTGGTTAAAAGCTTGGTCTCTGAAATAAAAGAGATTTGTGTTTAAATAGGTTTTCATTTTCTTTTTATATTTATGTTTTAGATTACCTGGCAAAGAACTTGGTGATGATTTCCTATGCTCTTTAAAAATCTAAAAATTAATTGTGAAGATGAAATTATAAAGTATTTAGCATAGGGCAGCCATGGGGGAATAATCTAGAAACACGTTGTTGAAAAAATAAATCTTAGCTCCAGGGAAAAAATAACCCTTTAAATAGAGAGATTTGGTGATTATCACCTCAAGCAAATGATCAGATTACCCTCTCACATTGTAAAGTGATCGGACATTTTGTGCTTCTTAATGTAGTACAATAAGAAGTACTAAGAAGTATATTACATCACCTATGTAGTCTAATTGCTGAATGTGTTTTACCTGAATCAGATCATAAAGGGACAATAAGACAAATCAATTACAGAACATTCTATAAGATAACCAGACTGAATTATTAAAAAAAAAAACAAGTCAGTATCCTGACAAAACAAAATCAAAGGGCAGGGAGATGCTGCTGGTTAAAAGAGATTAAAGGAACATAAAAAATGATATGCATATGTAAACCTTGTCTGGATCTTGAATTGGGGAAAAAAATCTATAAAAGATATTTGTGGAACCATTGGGTAAATTTAAATAGGAATTGCAAATTAGATGATATTATTGAATTAATATTAAAAAAAATAGATGTGCTGGGCTTCCCTGGTGGTGCAGTGGTTGAGAGTCTGCCTGCCGATGCAGGGGACACGGGTTTGTGTCCCGGTCTGGGAGGATCCCACATGCCGTGGAGCGGGTGGGCCCAGGAGCCATGGCCACTGAGCCTGCGCATCCGGAGCCTGTGCTCCACAACGGGAGAGGCCACAGTAGTGAGAGGCCCGCGTACTGCAAAAAAAAAATAGATGTGCTAATGAAATTGTACTTAGGAGACTGTACTTATTCTTAGGAGATGCATGCTGAAGTATTTAGGAGTGAAGTATCATGTCTGCAACTTATTTTCAAATGTTTCAGCAAAAATAAATAATAAAATTGATGTGGAAACGTTAACAACTGGTATATCTAGGTGAAGATATACATGTAAGAGTTGTTTTGTTTTGTTTTTTTTTTTTGCGGTATGTGGGCCTCTCACTGTTGTGGCCTCTCCCATTGCGGAGCACAGGCTCCGGATGCGCAGGCTCAGCGGCCATGGCTCACGGGCCCAGCCGCTCCGCGGCATGTGGGATCCTCCCAGACGGGGGCATGAACCCGCGTCCCCCGCATTGGCAGGCGGACTCCCAACCACTGCACCACCAGGGAAGCCCACATGTAAGAGTTTTTTGATGTATCTGTGGGGAGGAAGGTGATCTCTTCGTCTTACTCTTCCACCGTCTTGAAGCTCCTCCCATGTAAGAGTTTTTTGTCATGTATTATTACTTTTCTGTGGGTCTGAAATTTTTCAAAATAAAAAGTTGAAGGAACATTCTTGGCTCTTTCATTTGAGTTACTTGTTCTCAGATTAGTTTTTATTTGTTCAAAATAAAAATTTAATGAGCACCTACTATGTATTACTCTTATAGGTGCTGAGGAGTGGGGTTGAACTAGACAGATAAGATCATTCTCTAATTTTCAGTTCCCTCATGCATAAAATGGATATAGAGTTAGAGTACCCCCCACATAAGCACAATGCTTGGGGCAGAGTAGGCATTCAATAAATGTTGGCTATTGTAATTAATCAACTTTGTCCACTGTTGACCTAATTTCATCCATTTGATGGTTTTTTCTTTCAACTCTACTTTAAATAAAAATGTGTGATCTTCCATCTTATATATACTTCCCAAGCCATTTCCTAGTGTTACTACTCATCTTATTTTTGTTAATATTATTAGGGCACTGGAAGTTTTAGAAGATATCATGTAAAGTCAAAGCAAAGATGAAATTAAAGTGGTTAGGGGTATATTTTTCAAATTAGGCTTCTATACATGACTACTGTAAGGTCTAAAGTTTATATTCCCATAGATTTTATTAATGATTATCCTGGTTTAAGACTGGGTTATAAACTAGAAGCAACTAAGGAAAGGTTTCTAAAAACAAACAAATGAACAAAGAAACTAGGTCTTGAGCTGATCAAACATTATACAACATTGGAAATTCTTTAATCCTCTATCCCCAATAACCTTGCCTCTTTTTACAAACTGTGTATATGTAACATGTTATTTATCTGTGAGTGAAAGCACTCCTTCCTTTCATTCTACTCCACACACACATGTCCTCAGATGCTAGTGGCTTGGTCTGATAAATGTACAATTCATTCTAAGCCCATTCTGTAAATTTGTCATTAAGTTCCAAAACTTTCCTTTCAGTGTAGACTGTGATCATAGTTTATAACTTATTATATACAGAGAATTATTTTAGTGGTATAATACTAAAACAAAAACCAAACTAAAGAGTATTCATATAACAAAATAATACTTAAGACTGATTGGGGTGACCCAATAATTAAAAATAGGTGAAACTTTTGGGTGAAGTTTATTTGCAAATGTTTATTCAAAGAATTTAAAAAAATATTTCAACTTTTCCTATTTTTCTCTTACAGCTTTTCAGAAAACAAGAATAATTCTTCATATATTAGCATTAATATTAAGCATCCCATATATCTTATGGGTTGTACATTGCATTTCAATACAATCTTATCCACTATCAATATGTTAAATTATTCTTATTTTACATTTTGGGTAGGATTAAAATAAATAATATAGAAATAATTTAACAAATCTTTATGGAACTATGTTCCAGGTTTGGGAACACAAAAATAAATAAATGGACCTTGCTATTAAGAAGCTTACAGCCTAAAAGGGGAGATAGACAAATAAAACAGACAATTTAATGTAGTATGCAGCTTTGAGAACGGTATGGGCAAAGAACTATGGGAACCTTAAGAGGGTCACTTAATCCAGAATGGTAGAAGTTTGAGATGGTTTCCAGGTCAGGATGATATATCTTATGAAAGAATTTGCCAAGAAAAGAATTAATGGTGGGTGGAAGAAGAACATTCCTATAGCAGGGATGACTGAATAGTCCTAGGGACTGGACTGCCTGATCTTCAAGGCCCCTTCCAACCCCAAGAAGACAGTAGGAGACAATCAATCATCATCTACTTGATCCAACAAAGGGAATTTGTACAGAGTGGGGCATCTTCCTGATATTTGCCTATTCGTGGAATACTGATTTCCTGGACTCATTTTTTTCATGCTATAGAGCACCATTTAAGAAGAAAATCCCATGCTAACTAAAAGGTTTTGTAGACACTTTACCTATGGTGCTGATCACAGATTCAGAATGAAGAATCTGGAATAGTGAATATTATATCATCTACTTTTAAGAAAAAGAGAATAAAAGTTAAAGACTCCTATAAAGCTCTAAACTTCAACAAAGTATACCGGTTTCTCGAAAATAATATTTTTCTTTCTCTTCAATGTGGAGAAAACAGAAAGGAGCTGGTCCTTTGTCTTGGTTATCTACAAGGAGTACACTAGATGGTGCTATAAGGCTGTCAGAAAGAAGGTAAGTTTCACCAAGAAAAATAGTGCGGAGGTTGTGATGGCCGTTACGTGTGCTGAAAACTTTCCATATATTTTCAGTTCCTGAGAGCAATTCTAGGTTTGTAGGCAAGTAATAGGAATCTTTTTTTTTTTTTTTTTTTCTTCTTTTTGCGGTATGTGGGCCTCTCACTGTTGTGGCCTCTCCCGTTGCGGAGCACAGGCTCCGGATGCGCAGGCCCAGCGGCCATGGCTCACGGGCCCAGCCGCTCCGCGGCATATGGGATCCTCCCAGACCGGGGCACGAACCCGTATCCCCTGCATCGGCAGGCGGACTCTTAACCACTTGCGCCACCAGGGAGGCCGTAATAGGAATCTTAATCTCACAAGTTTTAGCCCTCTGGTCAGATTCATTTAAAATTAAACCACAAGTTTAACACAAAATGGTTTCAGTGTTTGACAATTCAATCTGATTCCACTGAAATGGAAATTTTAAAGTTATTGAAATACAAATTTATTATACATTTAAACATATTGCTATTAATTTCATTTAGGGAGTCTCCCCATGAGCCTAGTTATGTCTACTAATTAATAAATCTCTAAGTCAGGTTCTTCAAATGGTTTCCTGAATTTTCAAATTATCATTAAGCAGAAAATACCAATCAAACTCTCTTATCATTAAGCTACTGCAACAGACTAACACAAATACATGAAACAATACATTTTGAAATCACTCTATCAGTATAGTATTTTTACATAAATAGCATTTCATGATTTTTCCATATTACAATAAAACCAGAAATGTATTTTTAACTAAAGTGCAAAATAAAATCAAAGCTTTATTTTTATAATATTTTCTACTTAGATTTCTTTTAAATGTTAAATAGTAAAAAGGCAAACAAAAAAATGGACGGCTAAAGGTATACCTTTTATAAACTAAGAGTCATTTTAGTTTTAAACTCTCAAAGTTAGGAGATCTGTGTGTGATTTTTCTGCTTATCTTTCCAGTTCTGCTTCTAGAATTTCCCCCCACGTGTCTGCATCCATTGGGTACATGATTTTTTCTGGTAGGCTGATAGGAGAACATATGTTGCTATATCTGCCACTTAGCCATTCATGTTTCACTTTACTCTTCTGGTAATTCCTCAGTAGTATTACCTGAAAGAGGTAAACCACCATGGTTAAAGAAGGTAGTCAGTGGTTGGTGAGTGAGTTTGTTTGAAACTAGAGAAGCTGATTGAGAGGGCTGAAAAGATTATTTACATCGATATACACATATACTAATAAGTGTGTGTGTGTGTGTGTGTGTGTACAGAACAGAGTGACTCACAGAGTCTCCCGGGGGTTTTGGATAAGATAGAGTGAAATGAAGGAGCTACTGTGGTTAACAGAGGTAAATGCCCCCAAAATGTAAAAGGATGGATGGGAGATAGTGTGGTTTTCAGGAAAAGAATAATAAAATTCAACTTACACTCCCAAAGCCAACACACTCTGTATGTCATTCTGTATATGAAATCCTCCCTCTTCCAAGCAGAAGGTAGGCTTGGGCTCAAACTGACCACCATATTGACAAGAACCCTGCAGAATCCATAGGTTAAACTTACCCTCCAGGGGTAACCACTCTCTAGATCATCATCTATCTCTCTTTGGCATACAGCTCTCACAGTCAGGCAATGAGGTTTCCACAAGGCATCGCTGTGTCTTATTGTGTGATTCCAGCTCCTGCACGTCAGTGAAGCCCTGCACAAACTCCAGATGTCCAGCTGACTGAAAATTTTAAAAGTAACTTCTGGAGGCAGCAGTTCAACAAAGTTATTTTGACGCTCTTGTTTTTCCTTCTCAGCATCTGGAGAGTTCAATTTTAGGTCAGAAACCCTTGAACTGTGGTTCCTCTTGGAGTTTTTCTTCATAGCTTGTTTAGATGTTTTAGTGAATTATCCTCATAAGTAAGCTAAAAGGCAAAAGTTAAAAATACTCACTCCCTTTAGATCAGACTATAGATCCTACTCTGAGACAGATACTTTCTGGGTATGATTGAATGAACTTTAACTTTCTTGACTTGAGCTTCTCAGTCTGTAAAATGGGGCCAATGATGCTTCTCTGGGGTGTGTTCTTGCAAGCACGAACAGGGATAATGTGTAAAACATCTAGCCCCACATCTGAATTGCATGTGGGAGGCACCCAACACATGTTACTTCCTTTCTTCTTTTTAGATATTTTTGGTGAATGGGTTTGTTTCTAAATATTTGGGGTTTTTTTTTACTCCCAAAGAACATTATCTTAAAAAAGAGAAGTGATTCTTCACAGTCATCAGACTATAATTTATTTTTAGCAGTAGAAACGAATATTGTGAGAACACATTCGATTCCAGGTATTGATTGAAAATACTTTTGAAAAGTATTCGATTCTATTGAACTCATTAATATTTGTCTGTGGGAACCAATGCCTTGTCATTAAATTCTTCATCTACGGTTTGTGACTTAATCATAAACCTGATCAACTTTTAGTAGTTTATATAAGAATTGTTTATCTCCTTACATCTAATGGGTAGGTGCTCACATTTGACACAAATACTACCTGAAATAGACAAGAAGTTGAGGTCTGGGTTATACTGACAAAATTTCAAATATTCAATAAGAGTAGTGTTTTAGAAATGGCTTTTATTTATTTATGGCTGTGTTGGGTCTTCGTTTCTGTGCGAGGGCTTTTTCTAGTTGCAGCGAGCGGGGGCCACTCTTCATCGCCGTGAGTGGGCCTCTCACTGTCGCTGCCTCTCTTGTTGCGGAGCACAGGCTCCAGATGCGCAGGCTCAGTAGTTGTGGCTCACGGGCCCAGTTGCTCCGCGGCATGTGGGATCTTCCCAGGCCAGGGCTCGAACCCGTGTCCCCTGCACTGGCAGGCAGATTCGCAACCACTGCGCCACCAGGGAAGCCCCTAGAAATGGCTTTTTGAAGCTGCACTAAATGCATAGTCAATTATGAATTAAGATAACAGTCACCGAGACCATCAAGCAATAGTGACTAACAACTATAAACAATGTTTATAACTCATCGAGGTATAGCACGTGACTAAAAATTTAAAGTCCAGTTTCAGCTAATTTACCTAAGGTGCATGGTGCAGGCTTCTGAAATCAGTTGAAAGCATGAAGTTATTTTGGCATATAAAGACAGTTCATATTTACCTAAAATCAGTTTATTCCATTTTGCACTTCCTTTTATAATGAGGGGTGGCATCACAGGAGGGGTTTCAGATACAGCTAAATACTTCTTCTAGCTCAGCTAATGACAAACTCCCCTTTCCAGATGTGCTACTCACCTATATGTTTCTGTACTTGCCAAGACCACAGATGCTCCCATTCATTTGGTGGTTTATGATCCAAATTAGCTCTGGTGGTTAGGATTTTAATGTCTGAGTTCAGCAGAGGACTTCCTCTTGAGAGTTTGGGTAAGTAAGAAAGCAAACTGGTAAAAACAAGTTCATGAGTCAAGTTTTTGTCAGCCCACCCTCCTGCCCCATTAATATAAACCAAAGCCAAACTACTCTATCTCATATTAGGAAAAAGTTACTGTGCGTTTAAATGCACATTTGTTACTTCTCCCAAGATTTCACTGGGGATAAAATGCGTCCTGCCTTTACAGTTATACCACAGGGGGCAGATGAAACTTTTGAATTTAACAGATGGGGGTGCCTTGGTGAGGTTCCTAAAATCCCACTAGGCATTTTTCTTCTTTTAAGTCCAGTTTTGCCTGGATACCTAGAAACCTATCCTCTTCTGCCCCTTCTTCTTTCTGAACCAAACTTTGCTGAATTACCTCTCTAGTAGGTGAGAGATCGCCCCTCTTTCGGGTGTTACACGGAGGGAGGGATCGGAAGGCAGCTCAGACGCCCGGCTCTCGGGGAGCCCTCACCCGCTGCGGACCCCGCAGGTCGGAAGAAATGACCCCACGTCCTTTCTGAGCCACCCTCCTGGCGTGTCCCGCCCAGACTGCATTTGCCGGAGTCCAAACCACACGGGGCACTGACAAATAAGCAACAATAACAACCGTCAGCACCAAATGTCACCGCAGCTCCGGCCGGCTAAGAGGACGCTTGTGCTAGCGCCAGGGCCGCGCCCCCGAGCACGCCAGCCCAAAGTCACCTGGAAGCGAAGACCCTCCTACCTACTGGTCCGTAGCGACCTCTCCTTCAATGATTTAAATCTTCCGGATTTCGAATCCTTCCCCTTCAAGTCCCTCACGTCCAGCCCACTCTAGCCCCGCCTTGCTGGCTAGTATTCGCACAGGCGCAGAGAGGAGCGCGCATTACCTCTTGGGATTGGTAGTTTTTCCAGGGCGTCTCAGCTCGGCAAGCGAAGAGAAGTGGAGGCGCCACGGACTACAAAGACCGGTGTCCTCCGAGACAGGTGGGCGGTGAGAAGGGCTGGGGGTGTTTAACCGGGGCTTTTAAACAATAGTTTGGAGGCGGCGTGAAGGGGGAAATCCCTGAGTCAGTCACTGGTCTGAGTGGAGGGGCGGGACTCCGTACCCGCGCTGGGGCCCCAGCTCCGCGCGGCCTGGTCACACTCAGGGGCAGTCTTTGCTCCACCTCCCCCTGTGTTTTCCGGGGGCCTGCGTAGGCCCCGCGCCTGTCCATGGAAGGCGGAAACGGCTGCGGGGTCCGGCTCCTCGCGAAGGGGTCTAGTCCTCGCGGCCATGTCCCGGGCCTTCGAGCTGCAGCCGCAGGACGGCGGCCCCCGGGTGGCCCTGGCGCCGGGGGAGACGGTGATCGGCCGCGGGCCGCTGCTGGGAGTAAGTGAGACGGAGGCTCGGCGGCCCCGGAGAGCCGCGATATCTTGGCTGGCTCTTGAGGCCCTACTCGGGGTCCTGCCCCGATTCCCCACCGCGCCGGCCAGGCCTGTCTGGATTTTAGAAGTTTGGGGGCAGCACGTTCTTCAGTGAACTTGACTTGGGTTATCATCATTATAATCTTACCCGGGGGTCGGCAAACTGTGGCTCTGGCTCCAAATCCAGCCTCCTTTTGTTTGGACCCACATACCAAGAATGGTTCTCAAATTTTAAAATGTAAAACGTAAACAAAAAATCCATATTAAGCGTTTCAGGGAGAATAATTGCTCTAAGGGTTGGTGATATTGCCTCTTGGCTTGATAAGCCACAGTGTTTACAGTAGTTTCAGGCCCTTTACAGAAAAAGTTTGCCAACCTCTGATCTTAGTTTTTCTAGAATAATTTCTTTTAAGCTTTGGCTCCTTTGGTGGTACTGTGTCGGCTTTACTTTTATTGCAGTAGCCTTTTTCAGCAACAGTGGCTCACCCTTCTGTAGTGTGTAGTATTCCAGGCATTGATCTCAGGACTTTACCTATACCAACTTCTTAATCCTTTCCAAACCCTATGAGTTAGGTGCTCTTATTATCTTCATTGTTCAGATGAGAAAATTGAGCTATGGATTGGTTATTTAAAGGGCACACACAAGCTTTTGGACGCAGAGTGCCATTGGGCTGTGTATTCTTCCTCTGGGATGTTTAAGAGTTAGAAAACTTGCCTGTACCATTCTGGAATTTTGTAGATCTCTCCCTAAATACATATATATAGTTTTCTCAACATTCAGCCTGTCTTGTTTAGTGCCTGCTTTGCGCAGCATGTCGTGCAGACCCTAGCACTGCGGGGCACACAGGGATGAATGGGTCCTTGCCCTCCAGTTTTCTCTTGGACTGTCCCGACACACCTGTATCAGTGAGCCAATACCAGGGAGTAAGGAGTGTGGTCTGTTACCCTGGTTAACCTCCCGTGTCTAAATGGAACCATAGGTATTAGCCTTAGGACTCCTCTCCAAGCAGGAAAAGGAGTGGTGGTTCAAGGTGGTGGTGGGGAAGTCAGTTCTAAAGGGGTGTGAGTGTATGTGTGCGTACATATGTGTGTATGTGGTAAGATTATTGAGAAAGTTCCAAGTTCACTTGCTGGTTTGTTTGTGGGTTTTTTTGTTTTGTTTTGTTTTTACTTAAATGTTTGTTATTTTTCTTCATAGTTTATTAACCTATACAAACGTTTGGTGGAACTGTCTGGAGGTTTCCTCCCTCCCTCCCTCCCTTCCTCCTGTCCTTCCTTTCTTCCTTCCTTCCCCTTCTCCTCCCTCCTCCCCTCCCTCCCCCTATTTCTCTCTCTCTCTCACTTTATCTCAGTTAGAAACAGAGTATGTGCTTCATCTAGAAATGTTATGTCTGATTACTAATGAGTTTTAATTTCCTTAACGTACTGTATCACTAACACAGAGTGCTGAGGATGCGGTTAAATGATGGATGAATTTTAGGCCTCTGTTTTATAAACTTGGCATCGGGTCACAGACCGATCCACTATTTGTAGCTTGATCTTTCAGTTAATAGGCTTGCTAATGCGAGAGGAGCCTATTTGGTTTCTCTCTCTTTTTTTTTTTTTTTTTTTTTTTGCGGTACGCGGGCTTCTCACTGTTGTGGCCTCTCCCATTGCGGAGCACAGGCTCCGGATGCACAGGCCCAGCGGCCATGGCTCACGGGCCCAGCCGCTCCGCGGCATGTGGGATCTTCCCGGACCGGGGCACGAACCCGTGTCCCCTGCATCGGCAGGCGGACTCTCAACTCCTGCGCCACCAGGGATGCCCGGTTTCTCTTTTTAAAAATAGTAAGGAATAGAAAGTCAATTATCTGGTCAGGATTTAGCTTTTTCTTTTTGAATAGTCATTCAGTGATGAGATTCAAGTTGCCAAGGTAGGTTATTAGAAGTGGTTACGAACGATACTAGATGTGTGGAAGGAAAACCTTGAAAAACAAATTACCTTGTGGTTCTAAAGATTTTGGAGCTGACAGACAGGTGTTTCTTCTTGGCAGTGGTTTAAACTCCACCTAAGGGCTGCTGTTTCAAACAACAGCAATTCCAGTGAGTTGGTTGGTTTTGTTTTGTTTTGTTTGTAGTGTGTGAGAGAGCAGACTTAGTAAATTCAGGGAGTTTATTGTAAATTCATATCTATCTGAAGTGATTAATAATAATCAGGATGATTTTTGAACTCTCTTAACTAGCCATGTCTTTTGGAGACAAGTTTCACGAACCTTCATGGACACAACCTTTAGGTTTATAATTCCAATGTGTAAAGCATT
Source organism: Mesoplodon densirostris (assembly GCF_025265405.1). Classification (NCBI taxonomy): domain Eukaryota; kingdom Metazoa; phylum Chordata; class Mammalia; order Artiodactyla; family Ziphiidae; genus Mesoplodon; species Mesoplodon densirostris. The sequence goes on from NC_082674.1 coordinate 58,316,749, forward strand.
CTTTGTGGTAAAACAATTTGACCATGGGAATGCCTTCATGTCTTTACAGTGGCAGGAAAACCCTTATAGAGAACACTTGTAGACAACAGAGCACAGTGAAATTTCATTTTCTTGTTCCCTTTGCTTTAGTGTAAGTCATCAGGGAACCCAAGGTCTTTATTTTACTAAGTTGTAATTCTGTTTCCTGATCACCATTTAAAAGGTTTTACAGCAGGATGCATCTCCAGGGAGTTATCCTAGGTGAAAACAAACAATTCCAAAGGTCACATATTGTGTGATTTAATTTACATACTGTTATTGAAATGACAAAATTATAAAGATGGGGACCAACTTAGTGGTTGCTAGGGCTCAACGAAGAGGTGAAGGGAGCAGGAGGGAATTGGGTATGCCTGTAAAACAACAACGAGGGATTTGTTTTGTGTCTTGACTGTGTCAATATCAATATCTGGTTGTGATACTGTACTGTAGTTTTGCAAGATGTTACTGCTGGGGAAAACAGTAAACAGTACAAGAGATCTTTCTGTAATGTATCTTTTCACCATGAATCTACAACTATCTTAAGTAAAAAAATTAGTTTAAAAAAATTTTACAGCATCTCAAACAACAGAATACCATTAGGCCCAATTATTTGCTTTATGGTTTTTCTTTAATTAAATCCGATTTTGCTCTTAAATGAAAACTACTCTTTCTGATTTCAAATTTTCCTTATTCTGTTTTGATAGCAGGGATTATAGGACCCATTCCTTATTTTCCTCCAAGGAAATAGGACAGCACCAGGTATCTAGTGGGATTTCCTAAAGGCAGATGTGATTGAAGCTACTGCTCTAATTAAAAAGAGAAAGGGCCCCCAGGTGGGGATGGGGATAGTCCTGGGCTCTAGTGCAGACTCTTCACCAGGCGTCAGTTCACCACTTCTAAGACTGTTGTAAGTGTCCCACAAAGTTTACACAAAGTAAGCACTCCCAGGCCTGGCAACTCTGCACTGTTCCTACTTGTTGCCAGACTTCACCTGCTGCAGCTGTCTGGTCTGACAAGGTTTGTCCCTAGGGACGTGCCAAGCACTCCTAGCTTTGCCCTGCCCTCAGTTATTAAGCCTAGTACAATTCCTGATGCATCGTAGGCCTTCACCACATGATCTTTTCCTTTTCTGCATCTCAGCCTCACTCTTCCAACCCTCATAAAGAGCCTACTTGCAACTTGGGTGTAAAAAGGAGAGCGTAGAGTTTTGAAGTGAATATAAATATAGTAACGAGGCAGTGCTACCAACTGCTAAAGCTTGAGGAGCAACATTCATGGTGGATTGTGGTAGCATTTTTTCTATTTTATTGACTAATTAGTAAATTCAGAAAATAGCTAATGAATATATACTATAGTTAGATGGGAGGAATGAAGAAGAGATAAGTCCTTGCTCTCAGGAAACTTATAGTTAGTAGGTATGAGAGACATAGAAGCAAGTAACTAGAAAGGGGAGCTAGGCAGCCACCTCCAGTGAGTGAAGTGGGAGAGAGTAAGAAAAATAACACAGGGACACACTGATAGATGACAGCGGTGTCGTAAATGACAACTGCCTCAGTGCTGAGGCCACAAGGAGAGGACTGTGTAATGCAGTTTCTGCTACTCACCTCCATTCCCGCCTAGTAAGTGTCATATCATTTTTCTCAAAAGTAGTAAGAAATCTAGATTTTTAGATATAACCTCTGATTTTTAAAAGTTCACATTAAAAGTTTTGTTTCAATACCTTGAGCCAAACAGAAGGATGTGACGTGATACAGAGAGGTGTAGGAAGGAACCCACAATTAAGATGGGGGCTCAGAGAAGGCTTCGTGAACACACTGACATATTGAGCTGACTTTAAAGTGTTAGAACAGTTAGAATATTGATAGGTCGAGAGTAGATAGGAAGGGAAGGGCCCTTAAGGCTAACTGAATGATTTAAGGCTCTAAGGTTGGAAAGGGTAAAGGGTAAGGCACATTGGATAATTGGATAAGCGTTGAGTAGACTTGTGGGATGATCACATTACATCAGTGATTCTGTTTAACTTTTACAGACATTGCTTTTACAACAGGTACTAGTTTTCTTTCTTTTTTAAAAATAGGCTAACCTCCTCTATCAACATCCCCGACCACAGTGGTATATTTGATGAACCTGTATTGGCATGTCATTATCACCCAAAGCCCACAGTTTACACTAGGGTTCACTCTTGGTGTACATTCTATAGGTTTTGACAACTGTGTAATGACATGTATCCACCATTGTAGTGTTACAGAATTCTGCCCTAAAAATCTCAATGTTCTGTCTGTTCATCTTCCCTCTCCCCTGCAAGCCCTAGCAACTACTGAACTTTTTAACCATCTGCATAGTTTCACCTTTTCCAGAGTATCGTATAGTTGGAATCATACAGTATGTATATGTAGACTTTTTTTCAGATTGGCTTCTTTTCATTCAGTAGGATGTATTTAAGGTTCTTCCATGTCTTTTCCTGTTTTTTTAGTGATGAGTGATATTCCACAGTCTGGATGTTCCACAGTTTATCCATTTGTCTACTGAAGGATATCTAGGTTACTTGCACATTTTGGCAATTATGAATAAAGCTGTTGTAAACATCCACGTGCAGGTTTTTGTGTGAACATAAGTTTTCAGTTCTTTTGGGTAAATAATAAGGAGTACAGTTGCTGGATAGTATGGCAAGAGTGTGTTCAGTGTTGTAAGAAACTGCCAACTGTCTTCCAAAGTGGCTGTACCATTTTTCATTCCCACTGTCAGTGGATAAGAGTTCCTGTTCTTCCACATCCTTGTCAGCATTTGATGTTGTCAGTGTTTTAGATTTTGGCCATTCTAATAGGTGTGTAGTAAGTTGCTTTTCATATGTATTTTCCAATTTAATTCTTTAAATTGTCATCTCCCGGGTGCCACTCAATGTGAATACGAGAAACCAGATTTGAAAACCACTTTTAGACACACTAAGTGGAATGCTTGGCACAGAATAGGTCTTTAAGAAATGTCTGCTGACCTGAACTAAATGTATTTAGAAAGCTTCATTTACCAAAGTCCCAAGTGGGGATTTAGACCCAGTTTTATCTTACTAAGCTGTGCTTATATTTTTACTCACTATGTTGCCTCTGTCATAATATATTAAAGTTGAGGATGAAGTTCTCACATTTGTATAGCATTCACTGTGCAAGCAGAATTGCAAGCCAAACGGATTGAGTGAGTTGAAATTTCAATGGCAGTGAGTCAGCACAATTTCATCATATTGGCTAACAATTTGGCAACCTTGAAGTAGGAGCTCAGAAAGTATTGGATTTTACTTTTAAAAGTCTGAATGATCCATATTTCATTAGTATTGTGGATTACATGGGTGTTTGTGAGGTAGTCTGATAACCTACCTCTTATTTACATCATTACTCATGTGAGAAAGTATATTCACAAGTTTCAAAGACCACATCCAGTATATTAATAACCTTATAAAGAGAGATCATGCATAAGTTGGAGTCTGCCTAGAGAGCCTCTGGCCAAAATCAAGTCCATTTCCTCAAACTTGTCTTAGTGTCAGAAATTGCACTTTGATACATTCCACATGGAATGATATTAAACAGCTTGTGTCAACTAGCTTTTGCTCTGTTGAGAAATAAGGTCTACTTATCATCTAATATCATGGCAGCCTTAGTGTTGATGTCTGAGCTCTGGACTGTGGGCTGGACCCAATACTGGGGATCACTCTAGGTAAGAAAAGTTTATGGTTTGTCAACTGGTTTACAGTAACCAGTCTTTCTTCAATTCATGTCTTAATTTTATTTTTATCTTTTTTTATTTTTATTTTTTTACCATCTTTATTAGAGTATAATTGCTTTACAGTGGTGTGTCAGTTTCTGCTTTGTAACAAAGTGAATCAGTTATATATATACACATGTCCCCATATCTCTTCCCTCTTGCATCTCCCTCCCTCCCACCCTCCCTATCCCACCCCTCTAGGTGGTCACAAAGCACCAAGCTGATCTCCCTGTGCTATGAGGCTGCTTCCCACTAGCTATCTGTTTTACGTTTGGTAGTGTATATATGTCCATGCCACTCTCTCACTTTGTCACAGCTTACCCTTCCCCCTCCCTGTATCCTCAAGTCCATTCTCTAGTAGGTCTGCATCTTTATTCCCGTCTTGCCCCTAGGTTCTTCTGACCATTTTCTTTTCTTTTTTCTTTTTTTTTAGATTCCATATATATATGTGTTAGCATACGGTATTTGTTTTTCTCTTTCTGACTTACTTCACTCTGTATGACAGACTCTAGGTCCATCCACCTCACTACAAATAACTCAGTTTCGTTCCTTTTTTGGCTGAGTAATATTCCATTGTATATATGTGCCACATCTTTTTCCATTCATCTGTTGATGGACACTTAGGTTGCTTCCATGTCCTGGCTATTGTAAATAGAGCTGCAATGAACATTGTGGTACATGACTCTTTTAGAATTATGGTTTTCTCAGGGTATATGCCCAGGAGTGGGATTGCTGGGTCATATGGTAGTTCTATTTTTAGTTTTTTAAGGAAGGTCCATACTATTCTCCATAGTGGCTGTATCAATTTACATTCCCACCAACAGTGCAAGAGTGTTCCCTTTTCTCCACACCCTCTCCAGCATTTATTGTTTGTAGATTTTTTGATGATGGCCATTCTGACCAGTGTGAGATGATATCTCATTGTAGTTTTGATTTGCATTTCTCTAACGATTAATGATGTTGAGCATTCTTTCATGTGTTTGTTGGCAGTCTGTATATCTTCTTTGGAGAAATGTCTGTTTAGGTCTTCTGCCCATTTTTGGATTGGGTTGTTTGTTTTTTTAATATTGAGCTGTGTGAGTTGCTTGTATGTTTTGGAGTTTAATCCTTTGTCAGTTGCTTCATTTGCAAATATTTTCTCCCATTCTGAGGGTTGTCTTTTGGTCTTGTTTATGGTTTCCTTTGCTGTGCAAAAGCTTTTAAGTTTCATTAAGTTTCATTTTGTTTATTTTTGCTTTTATTTCCATTTCTCTAGGAGGTGGGTCAAAAAGGATCTTGCTGTGATTTTCAGGTCTTAATTTTAGATTTTGCTTACTTGCCACACAATATAAGTTTGGGGAAAGAATTTTATGGAAATTATGCCTAAAATAGATCCCGTGCTTCTTTAGATTTAGGCATTTTCTCATAATACAGGCTTAAATCCCATAGCAGATGATTTTCTGTTTTTCTCTACTGTGAAAGTTTGAATTTGTCTGTTGTTGATAGAGCAAACCAGATAATCTTATGTGAAAGCACTGTAAATTATAAAGTATTGTACAAGAAAATTGTTCTTATCTTAGCCTGTGGTTTGTTATGTAGCTTATTCTGAAAAAAACAAATTTTTCCTCTTCTCTGTTTTTCCATTTATAGAAACCAGGCTAAATGGGAACACTGAATTCATGAGATATATTATTCCTGTCTGTGATATTCAGAAATTTCTCTTAGGAAAACATTGTCAGAAAAATTAACTGATGTTGGTTTTTCAGTAAATATTATATATGGACAAAAATGAAATGATATAAAGCAGAAACTAATAAAAAAAATGAAATGAAAGGTCTGGTAGCTTTTCTACTTTTACTTTATTCAGGTTTGTTTTTTACTTTTAGGGTTTTGGACATAATAAACAAATAGGTTAGAGACCTTGGTTCAAAATATCTAAACATTTCTGCTGATAGCATAAGAAAATCTTCATTTTGTTTGACTTCAGTAAATGCCAAAAATAAATATTCGGCAAACAAATCACAAACAGTTCTTTTATGTTTTCATGTCTTTTCTTCTACCACAAACTCCATGCCTTAAAAATGGAGAAAACTTGTACATGTGTCATAATACATGAAATATCCAATTCAAAGCCAGAAAATCAAAGATAAGGGATCCACATTGTATTAATACAAAAGTCATATAAAAACAGAGATCCCTGTCCCCATTCAAGACACGGTCTGAAGAATTCAAGTAAAAAGGGTTTGTTCTATAGTATCTGAAGAAAACTTACTGTCATTTTAGCTGTTGCTAACAAGAGATAGGAGTGATTTCAGCGTAATTCTTCAGCCTGTGTATCCTTCAGAATTTCTTTTCTAAGCTCCTGCTGTATGCTGTGCAGTTCTTTTAGTATTAAATGTTCTTGTATTTGAATGCTTAATTTAGTTAGCTTTTCTGTTTTCTAATACTCCTTCTCTCACTGACTGAGCATAAACGAATTTGCTATTAGTGTCCAGTATCAATAATAACAGTTGTTAGAGTCGTGTGTGTTAATCATAATTGCTTTGGCTGCAAGTAACAGACATGTGACAAACAGCAACTTAATCAAATTAATTTTTCTTCTGTAACAGAATCTTGGACAGTCGGTCCAGGGCTGGTGCAGCTGCTCAAGGAACAGGCTTTTCTGTGGTTCTCCGTGGTCATCCTTTGCATATGGCTTTTGCATCTGTACTCATAAGATGGCTGCTGTACCTTGAGGTGTTACACATAAGCAGGAAGAAAAAGAGAAAGGCGGAGGGAAAAAGGTGCAGGCCAGTTGAGCCCGTTCCTTTTTATCAGGAAGACACTAATCTTCCCAGAAGCTCCACTATATTTTGAAATATAGTCTTATTGTTTTGTTAGGTATGGTGAGGCCAACGGACCAGGAGATGATTATTGTTGAAAAACTAATTACTCATAGTTCCGGAGAGAAGTAAGGACACACCATGCCACACAGGGCCACACAAGGTTGGTGGAAGGCAAAGAGAGCTAGGGGAACTGCAGGAAAGCCTTTACTGTGGTTCTCTTTGGAGTGAATGGGCAAGGCAGTGTAAACAGAGGATGATCTAGTTTGAATAATTTTATGGGGCTCTGGGCTTTAGGGGCCACCCCTAGTTGTCTGATACCTAGTCCTAGGGTGGTTAGGGCCGTGTAAGAACTAGGTAAAGCCATCATTGGGGGTGTGGCTTTGGATGGGTTCATTTGCATATGAAAGGTGCACTTGCAGGTGCACTTGAGTCATTTACTGTTTCTTAGAATCAGTAACCCTGGGAGGGGTAGCCTTTCCCTAGTCAGCAAAGTCTTAGCTATCAAAGCATCAGATACAGAAACTAGAAAACATGGTTAATACACACTCTTTTTTTTTTTTTTTACATCTTTATTGGAGTATAATTGCTTTACAATGGTGTGTTAGTTTCTGCTTTATAACAAAGTGAATCAGTTATACATATACATATGTTCCCATAACTCTTCCCTCTTGCATCTCCCTCCCTCCCACCCTCCCTATCCCACCCCTCTAGGTGGTCACAAAGCACCGAGCTGATCTCCCTGTGCTATGAGGCTGCTTCCCACTAGCTATCTATTTTACGTTTGGTAGTGTATATATGTCCATGCCACTCTCTCACTTTGGCACATGGGCGTAGTTGCTCCACGGCATGTGGGATCTTCCCCCACAAGGGCTCGAACCCGTGTCCCCTGCATTGAGAGATGGATTCTTTACCACTGCGTCATCAGGGAAAGCCCTTCTTTTTAGTTTTGATCTGAAGCTTATGTTGGCCTTATAAATATTTTGAGCAATATATACTTTTCTGTTTCCTGGAAGATTTTTATGTAAGATTACCAATATTTCTTCCCTAAATATTTGGAAGAATTCACTTGGAAACCCACTTATCCCTGGAAATCATTTTCTGTAAAGGTACACTTAACTATACAAACAACTTTTTGAGTAGATACAGGTTTTTTAGATATTTTTTTCTTTCTTGGGTTAATCTTGTTAGGTTGCATTTTTTAAGAATGTGTAATTTTGGCTGAATTTTCAAATTTATAAATATAAAATTATCATAATTTTAACAGCTTTATTGGGATGTAATTTTCATACCATAGTTTCAACCCTTTAATGTATACAATTCAGTGGTTCTTAGTGTAACCACTAAAAGACTTGTGTAACCATTACAACAATCCAATTGTAGATTTTTGTCCCCCCACAAAAAACCCATTACACATTAACAATGTTTTTTCATTCTCCTCAACCCTCTCAGCCCTAGGCAACCACTAATCTACTTCCTGTCTCTACAGATCTGCTATTCTGGGCATTTCATATAAATGGGACCATACAATATGTGATCTTTTGTGAGTGGCTGCTTTCACTTTACATAATGCTTTCATGGTTCATCCATGTTGTAACATGGATCAATATTTATTCTTTTTTATAGCTGAATGCTATTCTATTGTACGGATATTCCACATTTTGTTTATTCATTTATCAAATCAACATTTGAATTATTTCCACCTTTTGTTTTTAGAAATATGCTTCTCTGAACATTCACGTACAAGCTTTTGTGCAGACATACGTTTTTATTTCTCTTAGGTATATATTTAGTAATGGAACTGCTGGGTCATAGGGTAACTCGATGTTTAACACTTGCAGGAACTCTCAAGCTGTTTTGTAAAATGGCCGCACCATTTTACATTCCCACCAGCAATGTATGTGGCTTTCAATCTCTTGTCTTATAGCCTAGCATGTCATCTGTGCTGGAAAACGTTTCACATGTAGTTGAGCAGGATGAGTAATACACACTCTTTCTTATGTGCTTGGCTAGAATTGTGTCTCGGCCATCCACAGCTATGAGGAATTCTGGGCATTTGGATGTTTTTAACTGGGTACATTGTTACCCTAAACAAAATTGAAGTAATAGTAGTATGAAAGAAGAAACGAATAGATATTGATTAAGCAACTAGTAGCATCTGGTACACAGTGTCATGTGTGAAGAATTAGCATCTAAGAAGTATAGGTGTAGTTTAAACCATGAGTTACAAATTCACATGCCTGCAGAGGCCAGGTATGCAATAAAGAGTGAAGCGGGCTAAGTGGAAGATTATAGGGAGTGCTGGGCACGCTGCGGAAGTGGAGGGTACATACACTCTTCAAAGTAAAAATTAAAAAAGATACTGTCTGAGTGATTTGTCGTGTGTTGGCTACCAGTTTGTGGTGCTTAGTCTAAATCAAAGAAATATTTTAAAGCAGCATATAGAAATGTAGAAAATAGAAAGAGCATATAGAAAATAGAGGGTTAGTAATTTCACTGGAACAAGTGTAAATTAAATCACACTTCAATTATCATGTTATTTAGCAATCGTGTACACTACATTTTCCATTACCTGATGATAACCCTTTTAGTACCAACCAAAAATGTACCAACATTTTTGAAATTTTAACTATTTTTGCCTCAACTTTTCATTTCGAAAGATTGCAGACCTGCAGAAAAGTTGAAAGACTAGTACAACTAACACCTATGTATCCTTAACTTAGGTTAGTTATTGGTTAACATTTTGTCCCATTTACTTTTTCTTTATCTCTCATGTGTATAAATATATGTATATATATATATATATATTTTTTTTTCCTCTTTCTCCTGAACTCATTTGAAAGTACATTGCATGCGTTATGGCACTTCATCCCTAAATATGCCAACATGTATCACCTAAAAACAAGGACATTTCTATATACATTATATATGTAAGTAATATAAATTATACTCGAGAAATTTGTAATTGTGCAGTAAATTTTAATATTCCATATTCAGTTTTACCCAACTTTCAAATAGTGCTCTTTTCAGCATTAAAAAAATTTAGGATCCAATCAAATATATATTATCTTCTTTAATCTAGAGCTGTCTTTCATGGCATTAATGCTTTTAGCAGTCCAGGCCAGTTGTTTCATAGAATGCCCAGAATTTTGATTTGTCTGATTGTTTCCGCATAATTAGATTCAGGTTAAACACTTTGGGCAAGAACATTCCATCGGTGATATGAACTCAGAGCAGCATGTCAGGAGGCCCAGGTCTCTCTCTCTTTGTCCTGTTGTTGGTGGTTATAAATGTGATCACTTGCAGAAGGTGGTGTCTATCAGACTTCTCCAGAGAAGATGCTATTCTTTTTGTGAGTCATCTGTGAGTGATGCTTTGAGACTTCAGGAGTATTCTGCTTCCCATCAAGCTTTCACCTGAAAATTATCAGGTGAAATGATAATGGTGATAAAAAAGTATCACCATTGATACTTTACTGAGTCAGTTAATGTTAGTAGTTACAAAATTGTGATTTCCTCATTCCATCATTTCTTCTGTGTTAGCTGTCATTCTTTTATAAAGAAAGGCTTTTTCTCCCAGCCCTGACCCCAGCCGCTTTCTTGAGTTCAGTATGAACTCATGGATTATTTTGTATTGAGTGTGTTGTATTCCATTATTGTTATTATTCATATTGATGCCCAAATTACTTTCAATTTTGCTGGATCTCTGAACTCTTGGATGTGGGATGCATTTTCAGCCTTTCCCACTCAAGGGGTGACTTTTTTGTGGTTCTCGCTCCCTGTCTTCTCTCTTCCTCCGAATTGCCACTTAAATTCTGTTCCAGCATAGATCCTGACGCTTCATCCACATTTGGCATTTCTTTCCCCTCTTACATGTAAATTAAAGTTAGTGGTAATCTGTCTCCTAGTTGTGCTTTAGATGTGGAAAATAGGTGGTTTTATTTGCTGTATCTGTTGATCTCTGATTTTTTGGAGGATGTGTGGTGTGATTAGAAGTGAGGTGGCTACAATTACTTGGTAGGACACTGGAATTCCTCTATTTTAACTACTTCTATGGTTTTCTAAGATGCGAAATATCTGACTTTCAAATGAAGTTTTTGTTTAAACCTGGTGACTCTTGATAATCAGTAAGTTAACTCAGATAAGCCTTTAGTACCTTGCGAAGGATGTTATGCCATTCGTCCTACTCCCAGCAGTCTCTAGCTAGTGTACTCCTTTGAGCCTTTATGTTTCTTTGTTTTTCTACAGCCTTTTTCTTTCCACCTGCAGACCAACATCATTGTTAATGCACTGACTACTAAACCCTATGCACTTTATTATCTGCTGTGAATAGACAGCTGGGAATTCAGATAACTCATCTCATTAGACTTGGGTGTGATCTTAGAATAAACAGGACCACGTGAAAGCCTGAAGGCCTCTTGGAGCTTTATTTAGGGCTTGAGTTTTCTTAGAATTTGCTATTTGCTTAATAAATAGCCATTCTTCCTTATTTCCAGTTTTTTAGTATGTTTTAGTTTAGACAGTCAGGCTGATGTTAAATCATCTAAAAATAATATTTTACATAATGATAATGAGGGAAGCAGTACAGTACCAAGAGCAAAGATGTCTTTAGAATCACAAATCCTGGTCCTGCTGCTTATTGGCTGTGTAACTTTAAGTAGTTTAAGTAGTTGCTTAACTTCTCTGTACTTCCATTTCTCACCTGAAAAATAAAGAAAGTAGTATCTTCCACAGGTTTTGTGAAGATGAAAAAAGATATATGTGATAAATATAGAACAGTGCCTTGGTCTTGATAAATAATTGCCATTACAGTTAGTATGTTAATAAGAATGTATGAATATTTACTCTGCACAAGGAGCAGTGATTGCTGTTACATAGAGCAGGTCATCAGATCTTTAGGATCTGTTTGTAACCTTACCCACTTCTCACCATCCACATCCTGAAATTCAAATAAGCTTTAATGATAATTTGTTAAATCTCTAAACTTTCCATTGAAAAAGCATAAATTATTATTTTGTAACTTATTTATTATTTAGAGGTGTGGTTTAAAAGGGACAGGTATAGCTAAATGCCTGAATGATGTTAATTTCAAAGACTCTTTAAAACACTTTTGTGGGTGCTATAGAAATGCACAGCTTGTGATGAAATTACATTGTTGAGGAAACATGTGTCCACTAGAGGTCACATTATACTTTTATATTATTGCTTCCTGCAAAAATATGGTTTGAAAAAGAAAGAAACCCAAGCCGGACTATTACAGGAACCATCCTTATATGTCATGGTTTTATATTGGACAGTTTCTTACTCTGTTGGTTAGAAAATCAATTTGTATTATTGAAGTTAACAATGAGATATTACTCTCCAAGTTATAAATAGAAACTTCTTACTCCTCACCACAGAATAATTTGCAGTTCTTGAAACTACTTCTGAATGATTACGTGTAGGCGTAGAGTAATATATGACTGTTTTTCTCAGGTATTTATTTTTGTTAATAAGTATGGATTTGGAGTCCTACCTGCTTGAAGAGTGACCTACACAAGCAACTTAAATTCTCTGGACTTTCAGCTTCCAAATATGTAAAATGTGAATAATAGCTATGACAGTATTAGGGTGAAGCTCAATATTTAAGTGAAAGTTCTATGCAAATGATAAAATCTGTGCAAATGGTAAAGTGGATTATTAGATAACTGCTGTTTGGGGCCCACTAAGGCACATTATGGGAAGAATATAGGAACCTCCAAATTTCTATCCTCTCTTTTCTGATTGAATAGGCTACTAGTTTATATTTAATTTTCTGAAATAGCCATTGTGGCTAATAGTGGATATATTTTAAATAGGCTGCCTTTAAGATATTTTATTTTAGAAAATGTTCTAAAAATCAACTGTAGCTGTGCGGAATATTCACTATGTGGAACCTATTCCACTGTGATGCTTGATGTTACTGTTTTTATATAGTCACAGCCTTAAGTGTGGAATTAGTCGTTGGCTAAAAAAATGAGTACTGATTCCTGGAAGTTTCATATATTTGCAAGTTTTTGTAGAACTTAATGGGTTTACTTGAATTTAGGCTTTGCTACAGTCTGCTTTTTCTGATAATTTTGGTCCTGGTGTGGATAAGGTCAGAGATGAAGTGATAGATACTAAGGTAATGAAGAGGTAGGCTGGATAATTATGGTGCTAAGTAAAATTGGTGATTAAAATGTTTTCATTACATAAAGTCACAAATTACAAAGGTAATCTTAACTGTTCTGTTAATAGCCATGCAAGGAAGCCTTGATTGGCAATTTCAACATTGAAAGTGCAAACGATTTTTTTTTTTAATTGTGGAGAGGGGAGGTAGAAAGTGCAGAAGTGAAGGTTGCAATTTATTTTTATTATTATTATTATTATTATTTATTTTTTTTATTTATTTATTTTTTTTTTTCTGTACGCGGGCCTCTCACTGTTGTGGCCTCTCCTGTTGCGGAGCACAGGCTCCGGACGCGCAGGCTCAGCGGCCATGGCTCACGGGCCTAGCTGCTCTGCGGCATGTGGGATCTTCCCGGACCGGGGCACGAACCTGCATCCCCTGCATCGGCAGGCGGACTCTCAACCACTGCGCCACCAGGGAAGCCCAATTTTTTAAAATATTTATTTATGGGCTTCCCTGGTGGCGCAGTGGTTGAGAGTCCGCCTGCCGATGCAGGGGACATGGGTTCGTGCCCTGGTCTGGGAAGAACCCACATGCCGCGGAGCGGCTATGCCCGTGAGCCATGGCCACTCGGCCTGCGTGTCCGGAGCCTGTGCTCTGCAATGGGAGAGGCCACAACAGTGAGAGGCCCGCATACTGCAAAAAAATAATAATAATAATAATTTATTTATTTGGTTGCACCAGGTCTTAGTTGCGGCAGGCAGGCTCCTTGGTTGTGGCATGTGAACTCTTAGTTGCGGCATGTATATGGGATCTAGTTCCCTGACCAGGGATTGAACCCAGGCCCCCTGCATTAGGAGCGTGGAGTCTTATCCACTGCGCCACCAGGGAAGTCCCCAATTTTTAAACTTTGGTGTGCGGAAGTGATTGTGGGGGTAAGTAGAACAGTGTTGGCTCAAAACAGGAAGAAAATATATAATTAAAAATTTTTTCTTCACTGTAAATACTTGGTTTTCACTGCTCCCTCTCCTACCTTCCTGTTCTCTTAACTACTGCTAATGGCCCTGAGCTCAAACGCAGGTCTGCCTGACCTGCGTCTGCTTGACCCCAAAGCTTGTAGTCTTACCTTTTACATTTACCAGACTACTGGTTTTTGAGACCTTCTGTCATTATAACATAACTTATCTTATCTGTATTAGGAATGCTTCCTGATAAGTACATATTATATAGATTTTTTTCTCATTTTATGAATTTTATTGATAAGAATCCCCACTAAATGTCTGTCTTGAATGGAAACCATCATGAAAGGTTTTGGGATCTGTTAGTTTCCAACCTTGAGTCTCTGCTTCACTGTTTATTTTTCTGTGACTTTGGGCAGGTCCCTTAATCTCTGAGTTGTTTCGTTATTTGTTCAGTAAGGACAGTCATTTCAATATACAGTTGTTGAATGAATAATAGATTTCATATCGAGCCTAATGATTTCAGAAACATTGCTGTGGGGTTTGTTGTTGTTGTTATTGTTTTTTAGGCAGGTGTCTGTGTTTGAAATTTTAATTTTTTTTCTCCTGTAGATAACAGATAAGAGAGTGTCCAGAAGACATGCCATTCTTGAAGTGGTGGGTGGTCAGCTTCGAATCAAACCGGTAAATATGTTGTTAGTGATTTATTTTAACATTTTCTCTCTCACGTGTTTCCAGCTCCTGATTGGAGGGGCTTATTTTTAAGGTTATGAAAATAGGGAATTAATGTCGAAATATGTTTTTCTTATTGCCAGAAGATAATTGGGAGATAAAGATCTAAACTATTTAAGCTACTTTTTTTTCCCATAGGCAGTGCTACATTTATGTAGTTAGAATCTTAATGAAAGGTGACTACCAGTTCATGTGTACATTATGATTTTGTTCATGAGTAAGTATTACAAATAAGATTCTATAAGAAAGTCCATAACTGTGTAATGGTTGGCTTTTGGGGGATGGGTTAGCAGCCAAAGTCACTTAAGTGTTATAGGCTTGTTTCAATAGATTTCTGTACCTAGAGTATTTTCCAAATTGGCTTAATAGAGATGCTTAATTGGAGTCATGTCTATACTTGGATGAAAAGTATTCAGGTGTATTTTGAACTTCTGTGACTATTTAAAAGAGTATCGATAATATAAAATAAACATACTTAAAGGTGATTTTATTAATGGAAAATTCTTTCTTCAGGTTAAACTTTATCCCTTATGAAGTGGGTCAGATTTCTGTATGGGTGTTTAACAATGTTCAAACAAAGAAGACACCTTTTAGAAAACATTCTTTACCTTGCTTGGTCTTTAATTAGATTGTGTTGATATAAGTCAACAAGTGTCTTTTGAGCACCAAACTGTGGTAGATACAAAATTAGAAGTTAGAGCAAAAATTCCACATTAGATTATAGACTTTTAAAACTAACATTTGGGATGGTAACATTTTATTTAAACTATACCTTTGTTTATATTTATCTTTTAAATATTGTTTAGTATAATTTTATGAACTTTTAGTAAGTGACCTTATACACATGGGAAAAAGGTAAGTGTTTTTACCCTTTTCTTGGTACTATTATTTTTGACAACTTAGAATGTCTAATTCTACGTAGTCAGCAAGTTGTTAAATGAGAATTAGAACTCAGGTTCTTTGAACCCTCTGCAGTATATATTTTTTTTCATCACATTTTCCAAGTCAGGATTCTTTTGCCATGTTCTCTTCTTCAAAAAAAATTCTTGAAGTTAAAACTAATTGTTTCAACTTATCTTCACAAAACGTTTTAGTGCCTTCAGTTGAGTAGAACTTTAGAACTGAAAGCAATCTTAGATTCAGGCTTTTGTATGTGGGAATTTGATTTGGGCCAGAGCTGGCATTGCCTATAAATGGAGAAGAGAAGTTTTTATCAGTAAATGGTACTGGGACGGTTTGTTGTTTGTTTGGGCAAAAAAATAAAAAAAAATAATTAGACCTCTACCTCAAACCATACACAAAAATCAATTCCAGATAGATTAATGTGAAAGTCGAAACTGTAAAACTGTTAGAAGATAACGTAGGATAAAACCTTTATGACCTTAGAGTAGGGAAAGGTTTTTAAATAAGATATAAAAAGCAGAAACTGTAAAAGAAAGATTGAAAAAAAGCCAGTTACATTAAAATTAAGAACCTTTGCTGATCAAAAGACACTATAATGAAAATGAAAAATACAACAGGGAGAAGATACGTAAAACACATATAATTGACAAAGGAATGATATCCAAAATTTATAGCAAATGCTTTCAGTCAATGAGAAGAAGATAATCCAATAGAAAAATGGGCTGAAGATTTGAGTGGCACATTGCAGAAGTGGAAACCTGACTGGCTAGTAAACATGAAAAGCAGGTGCTCAGCCTTCTTATTAGATGGAGAAATAAATGAGACCACAATGAGATATGATTCCACGCCCAACAGATTGGCAAAAATGAAAAGTCTAACAATTTCAAGTGTTGGGGGAGCAGTAGAACAAGTGGAATAGTTATGAGCAGTGGCTGGGAGCTTAGATGGTGCAGCCACTTTGGAAAATAGCTTGACACTATTTCCTAAAGATGAAGGCTTGTATTCCCTGCAAGCAGACCTCATGCACACACAGGTACCAATAGATATGTACAAGAGCCTGAAGAGCAAAATTGTTTATATGATAGCAAAACACTAGAAGCAACATAAATTTCCACCAACAGTAAAATCAATAAATATATTGTGATATATTCATTTAATGAAATGTAGTACAACAGTGAAGATACATTACTGTGAAAGCTGAAAAAGCATGGATTAAAATCAGGAACATAATAATGATGGAAGCAAGCATTGGAAGAATATTTACAGCATGGCTTCATTTATGTAAGATTAAAAATCCTACGAAGTAAACAATATATTCAGGGTCATAAACATAGGTGGTGAAACCATAAAAAAAATCAAGGAAGTGATAAACACAAAAATCAGGATAATTACATCTGAGGAAACTGAGAAGAGAGTGGTTAGGTAAAGACTCACTGGTAACATCAAAGGTAATGGTAATATTCTTAAACTGGGTGGTGGGTCCACACATAATATCTTACGTGTATTATGTCTCTAAAAAATTATTATGGAATATTTATAACATGAAAAAAGGGTAAAGAATAGTACAGTATATTGCAGTTATTTCTGTAATGCCGAACTACCAAACATTGGAAGACATAAAAAATGTTTTTTTAAGGAAATGTGCAGTTCTAGTACTAGAATTTGATTGCTCTTTTAGAAAAATATTTAATTGGGTTTTGAATTTTATTCCAAGAATTATGAAATTCACATTATATTAGTTGAAGGAAAGCTGCTTGGACTTAGTGATATACGTATGGGTTCTTTGCTTTATGTAATGCTTGATTTCTTGTTTATATTAATATAGTTTCAATAAAATACCCATCCCCCTGAAATAGATTTATTTATTTAATCAGCATCTTATTGTAGCTGCACCTTCAAGGTGCAATTTAGAGAAGTTTAGAGGAATTCTAACACTGACTTTGTTAATGGAAGCTTAAGATTAGAAATAATGAGTATGAGATGGACAAATAACTTCCAGTTTATTCATTTTATCATAATGTGTGCTAAATATCACTTATTCTCTGTTCTAGTCAATCACAAATTATTTGATCTGCTAAAGCAAATTATATATACAACTGTAATAAAGTGTTGAGAGAGAAGTTTTAGTTTAAAAAACTTTGTAAAATTATATAAATAAATATAGCAGATATTTTGTTTTGATGATCCCTTCTGTATGCTGTATACTCCACTTTAAGCAATTAAATCTTTTTTTCCTTTCCCTCAAATTAGAAATCTAAGTAAATAAAAAAGTAGCTTTGACAATGATAGATGAATGCAATTAGGGCAGTAACTAATTTGGACTTTTAAATTGGATGAATTTGTCTTTTTTTCCTGCTCTAATACTTCCCTTTAGAAAAGGCTCTAGCTCTTAGCAATTCTTGGAAATAGTGCATGAAGAGATAATATTAGCTCGTGGGGAGATGATGTTAGCTTTTTTGTGTGTCGTTTAAATTTGATGTACAGTCTGGTATCAGCAGGGAGAAAATGCATTCTAAAGGCAAAATGATGATGTTCTTTGTAAATGACTGTATCACCAGTGGTTACTTATGTCATCAGGGTGAATTCATAGCTGTCAATGCTTTTATTTCATTTTAATAAAAACTTACTCTTTGGTTCTTGGATGATTGAGAGAGTAGTTCTGAACTGTGTATAAATTGTAAAAGATACGTATTTTTTGCTATTGATTCTCAAAATATGCGGCTTTGGGTGATTGTATCTTTTCTATTGCACAATGAAATTTCTGAGTTGTGATTGTTTTGCTTCCCATGAAATTATGGGTACACTTGTAAAATAGCTATAAAATACTAAAATAGCTTTTCCACAACTCATTTTGTTTAAAAAAAAATGCTTTCCAAATTAAAAAAACACAAAATATGAGGAGCTCTTTTTTTCAGTATACATCAATCTTTGTTTAATATTTAATGATAATTCCAATAGAAAGCTATAGAAAATTTATTTGTATTTTAGTTCTAGTCCTTCAGGGATAATGCATCCTTTGCACCATTTCTTTTTTTTTTTTAACATCTTTATTGGAGTATAATTGCTTTACAATGGTGTGTTAGTTTCTGCTATATAACAAAGTGAATCAGTTATACATATTCATATATCCCCATATCTCTTCCCTCTTGCATCTCCCTCCCTCCCACCCTCCCTATCTCACCCCTCTAGGTGGTCACAAAGCACCGAGCTGATCTCCCTGTGCTATGAGGCTGCTTCCCACTAGCTATCGGTTTTACGTTTGGTAGTGTATATATGTCCATGCCACACTCTCACTTTGTCCTAGCTTACCCTTCCCCCTTCCTGTATCCTCAAGTCCATTCTCTAGTAGGTCTGCATCTTTATTCCGGTCTTGCCCCTAGGTTCTTCTGACCATTTTTTTTTCTTTTTTTCTTTCCCTTTTTTTTTTTTTTTTTAGATTCCATATATATTTGTTACCATACGGTATTTGTTTTTCTCTTTCTGACTTACTTCACTCTGTATGACAGACTCTAGGTCCATCCATCTCACTACAGATAACTCAGTTTTGTTCCTTTTTATGGCTGAGTAATATTCCATTGTATATATGTGCCACATCTTCTTTATCCATTCATCTGTTGATGGACATTTAGGTTGCTTCCATGTGCTGGCTATTGTAAATAGAGCTGTAATGAACATTGTGGTACATAGCTTTTTTTGAATTATGGTTTTCTCAGGGTATATGCCCAGTAGTGGGATTGCTGGGTCACATGGTAGTTCTATTTTTAGTTTTTTTTTTTTTTTTTTTTTGCGGTATGCAGGCCTCTCACTGTTGTGGCCTCCCCCGTTGCGGAGCACAGGCTCCGGATGCGCAGGCTCCGGACGCACAGGCTCAGCGGCCATGGCTCACGGGCCCAGCCGCTCCGCGGCATATGGGATCCTCCCAGACCGGGGCACGAACCCGTATCCCCTGCATCGGCAGGCGGACTCTCAACCACTTGCGCCACCAGGGAGGCCCTATTTTTAGTTTTTTAAGGAACCTTCATACTGTTCTCCATAGTGGCTATATCAATTTACGTTCCCACCAACAGTGCAAGTGTGTTCCATTTTCTCCACACCCTCTCCAGCATTTATTGTTTCTAGATTTTTTGATGATGGCCATTCTGACTGGTGTGTGGTGATACCTCATTGTAGTTTTGATTTGCATTTCTTTAATGGTTAGTGTTGTTGAGCATCCTTTCATGTGTTTTTGGCAGTCTGTGTATCTTCTTTGGAGAAATGTCTCTTTAGGTCTTCTGCTCATTTTTGGATTGGGTTGTTTGTTTTTTTGATATTGAGCTTCATGAGCTGATTGTAAATTATGGAGATTAATCCTTTGTCAGTGCTTCACTTGCAAATATTTTCTCCCATTCTGAGGGTTGTCTTTTGGTCTTGTTTATGGTTTCCTTTGCTGTGCAAAAGCTTTTAAGTTTCATTAGGTCCCATTTGTTTATTTTTGTTTTTATTTCCATTTCTCTAGGAGGTGGGTCAAAAAGGATCTTGCTGTGAATTATGTCATAGAGTGTTCTGCCTATGTTTTCCTTTAAGAGTTTGATGGTGTCTGGCCTTACATTTAGGTCTTTAATCCATTTTGAGTTTATTTTTGTGCATGGTGTTAGGGAGTGTTGTAATTTCATTCTTTTACATATAGCTGTCCAGTTTTCCCAGCACCATTTACTGAAGAGGCTCTCTTTTCTCCATTATATATTCTTGCCTCCTTTATCAAAAATAAGGTGACCATATGTGCGTGGGTTTATCTCTGGGCTTTCTATCCGGTTCCATTGATCTATCTTTCTGTTTTTGTGCCAGTACCATACTGTCTTGATTATTGTAGCTTTGTAGTATAGTCTGAAGTCAGGAAGCCTGATTCCTCCAGCTCCGTTTTTCTTTCACAAGATTGCTTTGGCTATTTGGGGTCTTTTGTGTTTCCATACAAATTGTGAAATTTTTTGTTCTAGTTCTGTGAAAAATGCCAGTGGTAGTTTGATAGGGATTGCATTGAATCTGTAGATTGCTTTGGGTAGTATAGTCATTTTCACAATGTTGATTCTTCTAATCCAAGAACATGGTATATCTCTCCATCTGTTTATATCATCTTTAATTTCTTTTATCAGTGTCTTATAATTTTCTGCATACAGGTCTTTTGTCTCCTTATGTAGGTTTATTCCTAGGTATTTTATTCTTTTGTTGCAGTCGTAAATGGGAGTGTTTCCTTACTTTCTCTTTCAGATTTTTCATCATTAGTGTATAGGAATGCAAGAAATTTCTTGCATTAATTTGTATCCTGCGACTTTACCAAATTCATTGATTAGCTCTAGTAGTTTTCTGGTAGCATCTTTAGGATTCTCTATGTATAGTATCATGTCATCTGTAAACAGTGACACCTTTACTTCTTCTTTTCCAATTTGGATTCCTTTTATTTCTCTTTCTTCTCTGATTGCTGTGGCTAAAACCTCCAAAACTATGTTGAATAATAGTGGTGATAGTGGACAACCTTGTCTTTTTCCTGATCTTGGGGGAAATGGTTTCAGTTTGTCACCATTGAAAATGATGTTGGCTGTGAGTTTGTCATATATGGCCTTTATTATGTTGAGGTAAGTTCCCTCTATGCCTACTTTCTGGAGGGTTTTTATCATAAATGGGTGTTGAATTTTGTCAAAAGCTTTTCCTGCATCTATTGAGATGATCATATCGTTTTTCCTCCTTCAATTCATTAATATGGTTATCACATTGACTGATTTGTGTATATTGAAGAATCCTTGAATTCCTGGGATAAACTCCACTTGATCATGGTGTATGATCCTTTTAATGTCCTGTTGGATTCTGTTTGCTAGTATTTTGTTGAGGGTTTTTTCATCGATGTTCGTCAGTGATATTGGCCTGTAATTTTCTTTCTTTGTGATATCTTTGTCTAGTTTTGGTGTTAGGGTGATGGTGGCCTTGTAGAATGAGTTTGGTAGTGTTCCCCCCTCTGCTATATTTTGGAAGAGTTTGCGAAGGGTAGGTGTTAGCTCTTCTCTAAATGTTTGATAGAATTTGCCTGTGAAGCTATCTGGTCCTCAGCTTTTGTTTGTTGGAAGATTTTTTAATTACAGTTTCAATTTCAGTGCTTGTGATTGGTCTGTTTATATTTTCTATTTCTTCCTGGTTCAGTCTCAGAAAGTTGTGCTTTTCTAAGAATTTGTCGATTTTTTCCAGTTGTCCATTTTAGGCTTATAGTTGGTTGAAGTAATGTCTCATGATCCTTTGTATATCTGCAGTGTCAGTTGTTACTTCTCCTTTTTCATTTCTAATTCTATTGATTTGAGTCTTCTCCCTTTTTTTCTTGATGAGTCTGGCTAATGGTTTATCAATTTGGTTTATCTTCTCAAAGAACGAGCTTTTAGTTTTATTGATCTTTGCAGTTGTTTCCTTCATTTCTTTTTCCTTTATTTCTGATCTGATTGTTAAGATTTCTTTCCTTCTGCTACCTTTGGGGTTTTTTTTGTTGTTGTTGTTCCTCTTTCTCTAATTGCTTTAGGTGTAAGGTTAGGTTGTTTATTGGAGATGTTTCTTGAGGTAGGATTGTGTTGCTATGAATGTCCCTCTTAAAACTGCTTTTGCTGCATCCCATAGGTTTTGGGTCTTCGTGTTTTCATTGTCATTTGTCTCTAGGTATGTTTTGATTTCCTCTTTGATTTCTTCAGTGTTCTCTTGGTTATTTAGTAGTGTATTGTTTAGCTTCCACGTGTTTGTATTTTATACAGATTTTTTCCTGTAATTGATATCTAGTCTTATAGCATTGCGGTCAGAAAAGATACTTGATATGATTTCAATTTTCTTTAATTTACCAAGGCATGATTTGTGACCCAAGATATGATCTATCCTGGAGAATGTTCCATGAGCACTTGAGAAGAAAGTGTATTTTGTTGTTTTTGGATGGAATGTCCTATAAATATCAATTAAGTCCATCTTGTTTAATGTATCATTTAAAGCTTGTGTTTCCTTATTTATTTTCATTTTAGATGATCTGTCCATTGGTGAAAGTGGGGTGTTAAAGTCCCGTACTATGATTGTGTTATTGTCGATTTCCCCTTTTATGGCTGTTAGTATTTGCCTTATGTATTGAGGTGCTCCTATGTTGGGTGCATAAATATTTAGAATTGTTATATTGTCATCTTGGATTGATCACTTGATCATTATGCAGTGTCCCTCTTTGTCTCTTGTAATAACCTTTATTTTAAAGTCTATTTTGTCTGATATGAGAATTGCTACTCCAGCTTTCTTTTGATTTCCATTTGCATGGAGTATCTTTTTCCATCCTCTCACTTTCAGTCTCTATGTGTCCCTCTTCTGAATTGGGTCTCTTGTAGACAGCATCTATACGGGTCTTGTTTTTGTATCCATTCAGCCAGTCTTTTGGTTGGAGCATTTAATCCATTTACATTTAAGGTAGTTATCAATATGTGTGTTCCTGTTACCATTTTCTTAATTGTTTTGGGTTTGTTTTTGTAGGTCTTTTCCTTCTCTTGTGTTTCCTGCCTGGAGAAGTTCTTTTAGCATTTTTTGTAAAGCTGGTTTGGTGGTGTGGAATTCTCTTGGCTTTTGCTTTTCTATAAAGGTTTTAATTCCTCTGTTGAATCTGAATGAGATCCTTGCTGGGTAGAGTAATCTTAGCTGTAGGTTTTTCACTTTCATCACTTTCCATATGTCCTGCCACTCCTTTTTGGCTTGCAGAGTTTCTGCTGAAAGATCAGCTGTTAACCTTATGGGGATTCCCTTGTATGTTATTTGTTGTTTTTCCCTTACTGCTTTTAATATTTTTTCTTTGTATTTAATTTTTGATAGTTTGATTAATATGTGTCTTTGCATGTTTCTCCTTGGATTTGTCCTCTATGGGAGTCTCTGTGCTTCATGGACTTGTTAACTATTTCCTTTCCCATATTAGGGAAGTTTCAACTATAATCTCTTCAAATATTTTCTCAGTCCCTTTCTTTTTCTCTTCTTCTTCTGGGACCCCTATAATTCAAATGTTGGTGCATTTAGTGTTGTCCCAGAGGTCTCTGAGGCTGTCCTCAATTCTTTTCATTCTTTTTTCTTTATTCTGCTCTGTGGTAGTTATTTCCACTGTTTTATCTTCCAGGTCACTTACCGTTTTTCTGCCTCAGTTATTCTGCTATTGATTCCTTCTAGAGAATTTTTAAATAAATTTAAATAAATTTCATTTATTGTGTTGTTCATCATTGTTTTTTGCTCTGTAGTTCTTCTAGGTCTTTGTTAAACGTTTTTTGTATTTTCTCCATTGTATTTCCAAGATTTTGGATAATTTTTACTATCATTACTCTGAATACTTTTTCAGGTAGACTGCCTATTTCCTCTTCATTTGTTTGGTCTGGTGGGTTTTTACCTTGCTCCTTGACCTGCTGTGTATTTCTCTGTCTTCTCATTTTGCTTACCTTACTGTGTTTATGGTCTCCTTTTCACAGCCTGCAGGTTCGTAGTTCCTCTTGTTTTTGGTGTCTGCCCATAGTGGCTAAGGTTGGTTCAGTGGCTTGTGTAGGCTTCCTGGTGGAAGGGACTAGTGCCTGTGTTCTGGTGGGTGAGGCTGGATCTTGTCTCTCTGGTGGGCAGGACCGCGTCCAGTGGTGTGTTTTGGGGTATCTGTACCTTATTATGATTTTAGACAGCCTCTCTGCTAATGGGTGGGTTGTGTTCCTGTCTTGCTAGTTGTTTGGCATAGGGTGTCCAGCAATGCAGCTTGCTGGTCGTTGAGTGGAGCTGGGTTTTAGTGTTGAGATGGAGATCTCTGAGAGAGGTTTTGCTGTTTGATATTACGTGGGGCTGGGAGGTCTCTGGTCGACCAATGTGCTGAACTTGGCTCTGCCACCTCAGAGGCCCAGGCCTGACACCTGGCCGGAGCACAGGAAGGAAGGAAGGAAGGAAGGGAGGGAGGGAGCGAGTGAGGGAGGAAGGAAGGAATAAAATAAAGATATTAAAATAAGACATTTTTTCATTATTAAAAATAAAAATTTTAAAGTAATAAAAAAAAGAAAGAAGAGTGCAAGCAAACCAAAAAGCAAATCCACCAATGATAACAAGTGCTTAAAACTATACAAAAAACAAAACAAAACAAAAACAGAGAAAACCCTAGGACAAATGGTACAAGCAAAGCTATACAGACAAAATCACACTAAGGAGCATATACATACACACTTACAAAAAGAAAAAAAGGAAAAACATATGTATATTAAAAAAGGAAGAGAGCAACCAAGTCAATAAACACATCTACCAATGATAATAAACTCTGAATACAAAACTAATGTGAACATAAAACCAGAAACAAATTAGATGCAGAAAGCAAACCCCACATCTACAGTTGCTCCCAAAGTCCACCTCCTCAATTTGGGATGATTTGTTGTCTATTCAGGTATTCCACAGATGCAGGGTGCATCAAGTTGATTGTCGAGATTTAATCCACTGCTCCTCAGGCTGCTGGGAGAGATTTCCCTTTCTCTTCTTTGTTCCCACAGCTCCTGGGATTCAGCTTTGGATTTGGTCCCGCTTCTGCATGTAGGTCGCCTGAGGGTGTCTGTTCCCCACCCAGGCAGGACGGGGTTAAAGGAGTAGCTGATTAGGGGGCTCTGGCTCACTCAGGCCGGGGGGAGGGAGGGGTATGGAATGTGGGGCGAGCCTGTGGCAGCAGAAGCAGGTATGACATTGCACCAGCCTGAGGCGCGCCATGTGTTCTCCCGGGGAGTTGTCCTTGGATCATGGGACCCTGGCAGTGGTGGGCTGCACAGGCTTCCAGGAGAGGAGTTGTGGAGAGTGACCTGTGCTTGCACACAGGCTTTTTGGTGGCTGCAGCAGCAGCCTTAGCGTCTCTTGCCCTTCTCTGATGTCCATGCTGATAGCCGCGGCTCGTGCCCGTCTCTGGAGCTCATTTAGGCGGTGATCTGAATGCCCTCTCCTCGCGCATCCTGAAACAATGGTCTTTTGCCCCTGTGGCAGGTCCAGACTTTTTCCCGGACTCCCTCCCGGCTAGCTGTGGTGCACTGGCCTCCTTCAGGCTGTGTTCACGCAGCCAACCCCGGTCCTCTCCCTGGGATCTGACCTCCGAAGCCCAAGCCTCAGCTCCCAGCCCCCGCCCGTCCTGGCAGGTGAGCAGACAAGCCTCTCAGGCTGGTGAGTGCTGGTCGGCAGCAATCCTCTGTGTGGGAATCTCTCCGCTTTGCCCTCTGCACGCCTGTTGCTGCGTTCTCCTCCATGGCTCCAGAGCTTCTCCCCTGCCACCCCACCCCCCACCCCCCGTCTCCGCCCACGAAGGCCTTCCTAGTGTGTGGAAACTTTTCCTCCTTCACAGCTCCCTCCCAGAGGTGCAGGTCCCATCCCTATTCTTTTGTCTCTGTTTGTTTTTTCTTTTGCCCTACCCATGTATGTGGGGAGTTTCTTGCCTTTTGGGAGGTCTGAGGTCTTCTGCCAGAGTTCACTAGGTGTTCTGTAGGAGTTGTTCCACATTTAGATGTTTTTCTGATGTAATTGTGGGGAGGAAGGTGGTCTCCACGTCTTACTCCTCCTCCATCTTGAAGGCCTCTTCTCAGTAAAAACCTTGTAAATCAAGCTTTTCCTCTGTGACAGAAATACTTGGTTTCTTGCTCCCTGAATCCATTAATGCATTTTGAGTATCACCTGGTCACATACTGCTGGGAACCAGGTTGCCTCCCCTGTGGGGCAGGCTGAGACTTCTACATAAAGGAACTCTCAGAGTTCTTGATGTTTCTCTTCTGGTGACATGGAATAACAGGGCTGCTTTTTCCGATTCTCTTTTTAAAAGTCAGTTTCTTTAAGACAGTTGTCAGTTTGGGCCATGTTTACACATATATTAGAATAAAGTATTTATAGTATTCTATTGTTTTTCAAAAGTTTTATGTGTACTTATATCATTGTTTTCATTCCAAATGTTGTGTCTGTCTTCTCCTTTTTTATAAATATTGGTAAATTTTAGTCTATTTTATAACTTTCAAGAAACAACCTTTTGGACTTCTTGTATGTGTAGCTTTTTAGTTGGAGTGTATATAGTTTGACATAGATTTTTTTAAAAGCTTACTCAATGAGTAATATTTATTTAGATGTGAGTTTTAGGAGCTAACATCATATTTCTTGGGATGTCATTTTTGCTCTTAGTTCTGGGATCTCCTATATGAACATTTTTAGGAAAAGAAAAAGATGATCACGGACCACACAGAGTGGTCCACTTTCTTTGTGGATGACTTGCTAAATGCCTAATATTTAACCACCTATCATTTAAATATTAAGTGCTTTCAGCTGAGGAAAAAATACTCAAACTGACTGTTTTCTTGACTTTGGGTTTGTGATGTGTTTTTAAAGAAATGTAATCATTTTCCTTTCTTAAGTATTTTACCGTTTCTTCTCTTACAATTTTATGCCTTTGTATTTAACATCTTAGCTTTTATAAACTTAGGACTATATCATTATTTAATATTGTTTAGAGATTCATTTGAATCTTTAAAATACTCATGAATAAGAACATGGTCTTCTCTTAGCTTGTAAGAAGGAAACCTCATTTAGAGAATATTCAGGGTTCAGGCAGAAGATATGTATATTCCTGTTTTGACTCTTGTCCTTCCTGCTACCCACCATTCCTCACTGGTGACCATGGCATATACCCGAGGAAGGGGAGGCTTCCCTTTAAAGGCTGAGGAGTAACAGGGAACATTTCCAAGCCCAGCAACATGCAAAAACACTCAAAAGCTCTAGCCATATGCCAGAGAGCCACACTGAGAGATAAGTTAGGGGTGGCTGATAACATAATGAAAGGTTTATAAACATTACATTTCAATTATAACTTTAAAAAAAATCAAACATTCACAGCTCTTTTTAGGAATATGATGTTGAATAAATTACATTGCATCTCCATTGTTATGCTATCTTGTTTATAAAACTTTATATTAATATAGTTTATAGAATGACTGACCAATGAAATAATTGCCTACCAAATTTATATAGCCTCTGATTTTAATTTCTACTTCTACCCTTTCTCTCCAAATTTTATTTTACTGCTTTCTTTTAACACAGACTTAAAGGAAATAGAAATGTTTCCAATTGCAGAAACACCCAGGAAGGAGTTAAGGCCAGATCCTCATGAATTTTAATTGCCAGAACTAGATAGATTATATTCATTGCAGCTTTCAGAATTGTCTTTTTTTTCTTTTTCTTTAATTTGAGCATGTAGGTAACAATGCTTATTTTCCTGGCAGCTTTTGCTTTAACATTCCCTATTCTGTATTAGTCTCACAGGCCTGCCCCAGGCCTTGGTTAAATGTACTGTTTGGATGGTTTAGCTTCTAAACTGTAGTCATTTTCTTTCCTAATTTAGCTAAGTAGTTTTTGGTTCCTTTCCCCAAATTCCATGATTCTGTGGTTAATTTAAAAGTATATTATGGTATGTTCTTGGATTAGAAGAATCAATATTGTGAAAATGACTATACTACCCAAAGCAATCTACAGATTCAATGCAATTCCTATCAAATTACCAATGGCATTTTTTATGGAACTAGAACAAAAAATCTTAAAATTTGTATGGAGACACAAAAGACCCTGAATAGCCAAAGCGGTCTTGAGGGAAAAACATGGAGCTGGAGGAATCAGACTCCCTGACTTCAGACTATACTATAAAGCTACAGTAATCAAGACAATATGGTACTGGCACAAAAACAGAAACAAAGATCAATGGAACAAGGTAGAAAGCCCAGAGATAAACCCACACACGTATGGTCAACTAATCTATGACAAAGGAGGCAAGGACATACAATGGAGGAAAGACAGTCTCTTCAGTAAGTGGTGCTGGGAAAACTGGACAGCTACATATAAAAGAATGAAATTAGAACACTCCCTAACACCATACACAAAAATAAACTCAAAATGGATTAAAGACCTAAATGTAAGACCAGACACTATAAAACTCTTGAGGAAAACATAGGAAGAACACTCTTTGACATAAATCACAGCAAGATCTTTTTTGATCCACCTCCTAGAGTAATGGAAATAAAAACAAAAATAAACAAATGGGACCTAATGAAACTTAAAAGCTTTTGTACAGCAAAGGAAATCATAAACAAGATGAAAAGACAACCCTCAGAATGGGAGAAAATATTTGCAAATAAATCAACGGACAAAGGATTAATCTCCAAAATATATAAACAGCTCATGGAGCTCAATATTAAAAAAACAAACAACCCAATCCAAAAATGAGCAGAAGACCTAAATAGACATTTCTCCAAAGAAGACATACAGATGGTCAAGAAGCACATGAAAAGCTGCTCAACATCACTAATTATTAGAGAAATGCAAATCAAAACAACAATGAGGTATCACCTCACAGCAGTTAGAATGGGCATTATCAGAAAATCTACAAACAGCAAATGCTGGAGAGGGTGTGGAGAAAAGGGAACACTCTTGCACTGTTGGTGGGAATGTGAATTGGTACAGCCACTATGGAGAAGAGTATGGAGGGTCCTTAAAAAACTAAAAATAGAATTACTATATGACCCAGCAATCCCACTACTGGGCATATACCCAGAGAAAACCATAATTCAAAAAGACACATGCACCCCAATATTCATTGCAGCACTATTTACAATAGCCAGTTCATGGAAGCAACCTAAATGCCCATCGATAGATGAATGGATAATGAAGATGTGGTACATATATACAATGGCATATTACTCAGCCATAAAAAGGAACGAAATTGGGTCATTTGTTGAGACATGGATGGATCTAGAGACTGTCATACAGAGTGAAGTAAGTCAGAAAGAGAAAAACAAATATCGTATATTAATGCACATATGTGGAACCTAGAAAAATGGTACAGATGAACTGGTTTGCAGGGCAGAAATTGAGACACAGATGTAGAGAACAAACGTATGGACACCAAGGGGGGAAAGCGGTGGGTGGTGGGGGTGTGGGTGTGATGAATTGGGCGATTGGGATTGACATGTGTACACTGATGTGCATAAAATGGGTGACTATAAGAGCCTTCTGTATAAAAGATACATATATATTATTCAAGTCATCCAATGAAAATAAATAAATATTTTTTTTAAAAAAGTATATTATGGTATTTGATCAGAAGAAGTCATGTGAAGTGACAACTAAAGTTACTTTTGTGATTTTCTTGGTATTTTGAAAGCCAGTAAGCTCATGTGCTGAGCTGCCTGCTACCAGGAGCTTCTTAGCAGATGAAAGTGGATTCTGTTTAAAATTTAGTTTACCTAATTGTACCGATTATAGTTTTTAAAAATCATTTAATATGATATCTTATAGACAATGCAATTAAACAGTTTTAGGGGTGACTCGATTTAAGTGACTCAACAGGTAGCATTTTTATTAAGTACATTAGACTTCAAGCCTCACTTCTTATAGTACACTATTTGGAACCGTTCCTGAGATTATTCAGTAATGACTGACAGTTGAAATATCATAGATTCTTCCTGCTGCTAGAGACTTCTGTAGTCATTTTAATCATAGACTGTTAGAACTGTGTTAGGTAGTTATCTGCACCCATGGACCTTGGAGTCTAGTGGTGATTTATCAGATGACTATCTTTGAACTGATAGGTACTGGTTCCAATAGTTCAAGCAGAAAGGTGGGGTGGGATAAGACATTACTGAGGCTGTAGTAAACAAAAGAGCATTTTTGAGTGGGTCTCAATGATTGGATCAAAGGTTGTATGTATAGGGTGAAGATTTTGGTGTATGAAGGTGAGAGATGAGGTTGCAAACCACTGTAGATTTATGAAGAGCGTTCACTGCTATGCTTTGCTTATATTGGAGAAGCATCAGAGGCCTTATGTAGGGAAATGTAAAAAAATAACTTAGGAAGCAGTGAGGTAAAGGAAATCAGGGAGACTTGATGTGATGTTAGCACAAGCAAGAAATGCAAGCAGTGGGTAAGAGCTTGAACTAGGGCAGTGACTGCAAATGCTAAAGAGAGATGGACTCGGGATACTTCAGAGGTAAATGATCTGGGGCTTGACATTTGAATGGAATGAAAGAATGTTGTAGATGATCAGTAAAAGTTTGTGGATATTTTGGTGTGTTTTAATATATAATTGAAACTAAATCAGAATATCTTGTATTTATGCTTGACATACCCTATTTTTCCATAGAAATAGGCATTTTAAGAAATAAAAACAAATGAAAAATAAATTATAACGCAAAATAATCTACGTAACTTAACAACATTATTTGCTTCATGTTTTATAACAATATTCTAGACCTGTTTATATCTTACTTAGTTTATATTCTGTAAATGATTGAGATTTTTAAAATATGAAAGTAACTATATTTAATAAAAATTTTAACCAAGTTTTCCAATGAAAAGAAAATTTTTGAGGGGTAAAAAAAAATACTGATGCATTTCTAGAATTTCAAAATACATTAAAAAGAGGACTATTATAAGCTTCCTTAGTTTTTCCATAATGAATACTTTTTACAGTAGGAACAGAAGTTTTTACCTACTGAATTTATACTCATTTCTAGTCTGTTCAAACTCAGGGTGAATAAAACATATCTTAACCCCTATAGATATTAAATGGTTGGGATCAGAAAAGGTTTTGATGTGTGAAAATTTAGTTGTATCTCAAGATACTTTAATGAAGTATAAATAGAAGAACTGAGAATGTTTGGCATATGTCCAATCTCAGGGGGACATTTACCTTACTATAAATGGAAAGATGGTTGATGTCTCTAGAAAAAAAATGCCATTTAAACTGATGAAGTAGACAGATGAATGGGTGGTAGGGGGAGTTGCTCTATGTAAAATTCTTTTAAAAGATCTGCATTAATGTGGATTGCTTTGGTATATGCTAAAGCTTATTAAAAGACCCAGTGGTTTAGATGACAAGAAGGCTATTCTGGAGATGGCTAAACTCAGCTTGATTTTAGTTAGAATTTTTAAGATGCCTTTCAATAGGTATTAATTATGGAGGCAACTCTCATTATCTTTGCTAACATGAGGTAATCAGTGGAAACATAATTCAAAATAGGGGATATTGTAATAGTTGTGACATTGAGATATATTTGTCTCTTGCAATTTGAATATGGATGATGATCTTCAGAGGGGAATTTCATTTAAACAAGAAGATTCCTCTGTGAGGAGTAAAGAAAAAAGGTATGTTGTTTGCCTGAGAAATTTGATCAAGAATTTCCTTCCCGGGCTTCCCTGGTGGCGCAGTGTTTGAGGGTCCGCCTGCCGATGCAGGGGACACGGGTTCATGCCCCAGTCTGCAAAGATGCCACGTGCGGCAGAGCGACTGGGCCTGTGAGCCATGGCCGCTGAGCCTGCGCGTCCGGAGCCTGTGCTCCGCAACGGGAGAGGCCACAGCAGTGAGAGGCCCGCGTATTGCAAAAAAAAACACACAAAAAAACAAAGAATTTCCTTCCCATAGTTTCTCATTTTTTAATCATAGTAAGAAATTATTAGGGGAAAATAAGCAGAAGAGAATTTTCAAGGGAGTAGTGAATTTTGGATATCAAAATTGGGGGACTCAGTTTCCATACTGATAATTATTTTTCATGTTTCTCTTTCTAATGTCCAGTCATCTCTCAAACAAAATAGAAGTATCTTTTAAACAGTTAATTGATAACTTTGCTTTTTTCTTTGATTCCTAGAGAAATGGGAGGTATATTACAACTATTTTTTTGTGTTTAGATAATAATTATGATACTTAGAAGTGCCAGATTTATTAGACTTTTAGGTGTAAATTTATACTTAGAATTGTTTTGACACAAATTTTGAATCAGTTCATATTTAGTTGTATTTTTGTCATGATTTTGAGTTACTACATCACTGTATTCTTTTTCTTTAATTTGTTAGATACATACAAATCCATGCTTTTATCAGTCTTCTGAGAAGAGCCAGCTCTTACCATTGAAGACAAATCTGTGGCACTGGTTGAGTCCTGGAGATAGTTTCTCTTTATTAGTTGACAAACACATTTTCCGTGTTTTGTCTACACATTCTGAAATGGAAGTGGAATGTACTTTAAGGTAAGATTGCCTGATGAAATGCAATTAAGTAAAGGTATTTGTAGTCTAATTCTTCAGTCATCCACAAAAGCTTCAGTAGAAACCAGTCTAGAATTCAACTATATTGGCGATAGGTCTTACATGGTGAGTGTGTGTGTGTGTGTGTGTGTGTGTTTTTCTAGAAAACATTTGATTTTGGAAACTTATGCCTCAGTAGTGATTGCTTCCATATGTTGTATCTTTTACCATTGTGTTTAGAATATATTTCGCATCTAACAATAACCAGGATAGTTAATTTGAAACTGACTACATTTTCTTAATCTTTCTTTTTAGTTTTTAAAATTTTCTTAAGGTATTAACCTCTGTTTTAGATTATACTTGTATAACTCTTATTTCTTATAAGAATAACAGAAAATATAGAATAGGGAAACGGATGAAATGAGATTACAATAAATAGCTGATGTAAAATTGAAATTAATGCACTAGTTTTGATGAGGCAATCATTAGCAGATTATTCGCCTTTGTTTTAGCTTTTAAATTATAGAATACTTAAACTGGACCTATAGAAGTAGATGGACAAAATTATATAGAGTGTGTTCTTTGATTGCACTGGTATTAAATTTAAAAATCAATAAAAATACAATATCTAGGAAAATCTTCAAGTGTTTTGAAATTAAACAACACATACCTAGGTAACCTCTCGATCCAAGAGAAATCACAAGGGCAATTAGAAAACATTTTGAACAGAATAATACTGAAAACATAACAAAAACATTTGTGAAATATATCTAAAGCAGTCCTTTGAGGGAAATTTATATTAAATGCCTATATTAGAAGAGAAGAAAGAGGTAAAACTGATGCCCTTTGCTTCTATTTTAAGAAGATAGACAAACAGGAGTAAACTAATCCGAAAATAGACAGAAAAAAGTAAACAATAAGAAGAATAGGACTAGAAATCAACAAAATAGAACATAGACAAATAACAAAGAAGATCAACAAAGCCTAAAGTTAGTTTTCTGAAAAGACTAATAAAATTGATAAAATTGACAAGGCTTACCAAGAAAAAAAAGCTGGAAAACAGAAATTATCAATATCAGGAATGGAAGAGGCAATATCACTACTGATGCTGCAGACGTTAAAAGAATAATAAAGAAATAATTATTTAAAACTTTATGCCAGTAAAACTGATAGCCTAAATGAATGGATGCATTCCTTGAAAAACACAATTTACCAAAACTGATACAGGAAGAAATAGAAAATCTGATGAATCCTATGTCCACTAAAGAAATTGAGTTCCCAATTTAAGAATTTCCTGCAAGGAACTTCACTAGTGATTTCTCTTAAACTTACAAGGTACAAATAATACCAATATTATACTTTTTTCTCCAAAATAGAAGATAGTACACTTCCCCACTCATTTTATGAAGCTTCCATAATCCTGATACCAAAATCAGACAAGAACATTACAAGAAAAGTAAATACAAACCCATATTCCTTATAACAAAATATTTAGAAGTCAAAACCAACAATGTGTGAAATAGATTTTAATACACTATGACAAAGTGAAATTTGAGAAATGCAAGGTGAATTTATCATATATATATAAAAAAAATCAGTGAAATTCACTATAACAGATTAAAGGACTGTCATTCCAGTAGATGCCTAAAAACAATTGTGACAAAAATTTAATACCTGTTAAAAATCCTTAGAGAAAACTAGGAAAAGAAGGAAATTTCCTTCCCATAAAAAATACTTAAAAGTGAGGTATTGAAAAGTTCTCTCCCTACAGTTGGGAACAAAACAAAGATCCATTTGCACAACTTCTATTCCATGTTTTTTTTTTTTTTTTTTTTTTTTTTTTTTTTGCGGTACGCGGGCCTCTCACTGTTGTGGCCTCTCCCGTTGTGGAGCACAGGCTCTGGATGTGCAGGCTCAGCAGCCATGGCTCACAGGCCCAGCTCCTCCACGCCATGTGGGATCTTCCCAGACCGGGGCACGAACCCGTGTCCCCTGCATCGGCAGGCGGACTCTCAACCACTGCGCCACCAGGGAAGCCCTCTACTCCATGTTGACTGGAGGTCCTAGCCAGTCCAGTAAAGCAAGAAAAAGAAATAAAGTGCATCATACTGGAAAGAAAGAAGCAAAATTGTCTTTATTTGCAGATGACATGATTGTCTATTTAGAAAATCCTGAGGAAGCAAGGCACAAGACGATACCTACTGTATACTTACGTTTATATTACATTCTATTATAAGAAAACTAATTTATACTGACAGGGGGCCAAAATCCATCAATGTTTATTTCTGGTGGATTGACTAGGAAGGGGGGCCACAAGGGAACTTTTTGGGGGTGATGGATATGTTCTCTGTCATTTTAAAAATTATAGTTGATTTATAATATTATATTAGTTTCAGGTGTACAGCATAGTGATTCAGTATTTTTATAGATTAAAGTTATTACTGAGAGATGGCTATAATTCCCTATGCTGTACAATATATCCTTTCACTTAGCCATTTTATTCACAGTAGTTTTTATCTCTTAATCCCGTAACACTATCTTGCCCATCCTCCCTTCCCTCTCCCTAGTGGTATACACTAGTTTGTTTTCTATATCTGTGAGTCTCTTTCTGTTTTGCTATATACATTCATTTGTTGTATATTTTAGATTCCACATATAAGTGATAACGTACAGTATTTGTCTTTCCCTGTCTGACTTATTTCACTAATGTAAAACTCTCTAGGTCCCTGTGTATTGTTGCAAATGGCAGAATTTTATTCTGTTTTATGGATAATATTCCATTGTGTGTGTGTGTGTGTATATATATATATATGTATCTTTGTATAACAACAAGCCATTCATCTGTTGATGGACACTTGGGCTGCTTCCATATCTTGGCTGTTGTAAATAGTGCTGCTGTGAACATCGGGGTGCATGTATCTTTTCGAATTAGTGTTTTTGTTTTTCTTGGTTACGTAGCCAGGAGTGGAATTGCTGGATCATATGGTAGTTCTATTTTTAGTTTTTTGAGGAACCTCTGTAGTGTTTTCCATAGTGGCTGCACCAATTTATAGTCTTAAACAGTGCACAAGGGTTCCCTTTTCTCCACATCCTCACCAACACTTGTTATTTGTATACTTTTTGGTGATAGCCATTCTGACATGTGTGAAGTGATATCTCATGGTGTTTTCTTTTTTTTTTTTTTTTTTTTTTTTGCGGTATGCGGGCCTCTCACTGTTGTGGCCTCCCCCGTTGCGGAGCACAGGCTCCAGACGCGCAGGCTCCGGACGCGCAGGCTCAGCGGCCATGGCTCACGGGCCCAGCCGCTCCGCGGCATATGGGATCCTCCCAGACCGGGGCACGAACCCGTATCCCCTGCATCGGCAGGCAGACTCTCAACACTTGCGCCACCAGGGAGGCCCTCTCATGGTGTTTTGATTTGCATTTCTCTAATAATTAGTGATGTTAAGCAACTTTTCATGTTCCTGTTAGTAATCTGTATGTTTTCTTTGGAAAAATGCCTATTTAGGTCTTCTGCCTACGTTTTGATTGGGTTGTTTGGCACATGGCTACCCGGAGTTGCAAGGAAAGCTGGGCAATGTAATCTCCAGCTGGGTGGATAGCCATTGTTAAAGGTGCTTATAGATCAGTGCCATTACAACTTTGCTGTCTGTTATGCAGATAATGACCACTTAGCTTCTGATGGTTAAATGCTAACCACCTGGCCTCTACAATTCTAGAATGCTGTCATCTCCATTGATGCTAAAGAGCCTTGTTCTTGGCAGCCTCTCCTACCATCAACACTGACCTATAGAGGCAGCTACCATTGAGCTCTTCAGCACTGCCTCACTTGTGTGTACCTTATAGCTTAGTGTTCTGGGCCCTTCTGGGGAACATGGTCAGGTGGGGGATTCTCTAGTCTCATGTAATAAGTCCATTTTAGCATGCCCACCTTTTAGAGCCTATTGACTCCCTTTTCAGTATCATGCCAGGGCATTCTCTATTTCTACCCTATTTACTGTAAACATATTCTTTTTCCAAGCATGAACAAGCCATTTCAGCTGTATGTTAGGACTGGCTTTAGGTGTCCTTGCCAGTACCTTAAATCCTAGGTTTCAGGACATTGTTTTTTATCCAGTTTTACTCTGCATCCCCTGTTTTAGCATCTTCAAGATCTATTCTTGGGCATGCTCTTCTGGTTTCTGTCAGTACATATTAGCCAGGTCCTGTAGCTCTTTAGTAAATATTTGCTTTCCTGTTGAAGTAGAGACAGTACTTTTCTAGTCAGGTAATGATGAGCTGACCTTGGTTATTGGAATAGAAGCCACGGTGGGTGGGAGGGCAGGTCTTGAGGAAGGCATGTGTCATCATGACAGGTATACCATTAGGAGGCAGCTGCCTGGTCTCCAGACAAAGAAAGGCTACTGTCCTCTAGCAAGGGGGAGTGAACCATGTCTTAGACTGTGGAAGTATTGAAATATATTTTAGACATTTTTTGATACCATTGGGATTCTCATATATTTTAGAACTAGCTCCATTTTGCAGTGTCTACCTCATAAAAACACCATTGTACTGTTGTGTAAGGTTTACATGTATGAACTTTTTAATCTTCACAACCATCTTTATAAGGAATAGGTACTGTTAAAATCCCTATATTACAGATTAGGAAACTGAGACACAGAAGGTTTGAGACTTGCCCAAGGTCTCATAGCTAATATGTGGCAGAGAATTCAAACACAAGCTGACTAGGACTGTAGCTCTTACTGACTTCCCTGACTGTACAAGAAAGCTTACTATAGCAGTCATTCTAATAGTGCAGACACTTGGAGAGTGGCTAAATAAATTTGGTGTAGTTTTAAAATGGAGTGAAAGTGAATGAACTAGAGAGAGCTCCAGGTTAAAATGTGGGTAAATCTCCACAATGTAATGTTGAGGAAAAAAACAAAAAGGTTACAAATATATAAAGCATACACCATTTGTATATAGATATATATTACATATTATACCTGTGTATTATGGGTTATTTGGATTACTTCATGAATAATACATATATTATGTGTATATATATATACACAAGTAATGGATATATACATACAGTAGTAAAAGTATAAGGACATGCATGTGAATAATAAAATCAGAATAATTTTCCTTCAGAGAAGGGATGAGAGGGAGAGGAACAAGATTGAGGCTGGACACAGAGGAAGCTTTGATTGTATTTATAATTAATCTGGAGCAAATATGACAAAATGTTTCTATTTGGGTGGTGGATACAGAAGTATTTATATTAATAGATAGGTAGATAGAATACATACATTATATTCTCTCTATATTTCTACATGTTGAAATATTTTTAAATTTGAATAAGAACAGAAAAGAAAACCTATGTGCTTTGTGTCAGTTATAAGGACCCCTGATATCATTGTAAATTTTTTCTTCCAACCAGTTATGAATTTAAGAAAGAGATTTGAACAACAAAACAACAGTACAAAAGCTTGTCATTTCTTTAGGTTCTCACTTCACTCATGTCAACATGCTTTTCATGTAGTGTTTAGATTCTGTATAATAAATCCCATTCATAATGAACTCAATGAGAGCACATGGGTCTATACACATCAGCTCTAGTGTGTTCATTTTTCACTCTTTTCTGTATATGTTTCTATGAAATTATTCTGTGAGAAGTACTAAAATCCATACTTTTTTGAGAAGTCAAAGTAAGAGAAAGCCAAAAAAAAGTTTTAGATTTTAGCTAATTAAATTTTGATGTATTTCATATAGAAGGACCAACATTAATTTTGCATTCCTATTGCTTCCCCAGTAGTGGGTGCTTAGCAGGCATTGGTTTCTTGAATACATGAATGAAATATTGTATAACATTTTCTTTATCTGAATTTCATTGCTGATAAGGAAGTATAACATTCTCTCTCTAGAGGGATTATTTTCTTTAAAACACTGTTGAGGAAAGTAAAGTAAATCTTTTGTACCAAATTACATTTTTCTTTCAAATTTTAAAGTTCTTAATACTTAGATTCCATATAAATAGCTAATTTTAATCACTTTAATTTTGGACAGGACAAAACAATAAAATGTTGATGAAAATGCCATTGTAATATGAAAGCGTGCATGTTTACAATTCATTTATAATTATTTTAAAACTTACTTTTAGATCCAGCTCATACTTATTAGCAGTACATTTTGTATTAAAGACAAAATATATAACTTATATTTAAATATAACTTGGAATATATTTTTAAGAGTTAAGAATAACTTAATTTCCAAAACAATCTTTAAAAAGAAGAAAAGAGTTGGAAGATTCACACTTCGTAATTTCAAAACCTGCTACAAAGCTACAGTAATCAAGACAGTGTAGTACTGGTGTGAAGAAAGACATACAGGTCAGTGGAATACAGTTGAGGGTCCAGATATAAACCCATACACTATGGCCAATTAATTTTCGACAAGAGTGCCAAAACATTTAAATGGAGAAAAGAGTAGTCTTCTCAATAAGTGGTGCTGGGACAAATGCAAAAGAATGAAGTTAGACTTCTACCTCACAACATAGAAAAAATAAACTTAAAATGGACCAGAGACCTGATATAAGAGCTAAAACTATGAAATGCTTAGAAAAGAACAAAAGTATAAATTTTTGTGACCTTGGATTAGGCAATGATTTCTTAGATATAAGAGCAAAAGCACAAGCAAACAAAATAGATAAATTGGACTTCATCACAGTTAAAAACTTCTGTGCTTCTAAAGATACCATCAAGGAAGTGAAAAGACAACCCACAGAAGGAGAGAAAACATTTGCAAGTCATATATCTGATAGGGGACTTCTATCTAGAATATGTAAAGAACTTTTACAGCACAGTAATAAAAAGACAACCCAATTTCAAAATGCATACTAAATTTGAGTAGACATTTCTTCAGGGAAAATACCCGACTGGCCAATAAGCACATGAAAAGATGCTCAACATGAAATGCAAATCAGAGCCACAATGAGGTACCATTTCACGTACAGTAGGGTAGCTATGGTAAAAAAGACATAATAACAAGTGTTGGTGAGGTTGTGGAGAGATTGGAACTCCTATGCTTTGGTAGTGGGTTGTAAAGTGTTACTGCCTCTTTGGAGCACATTCTGGCAGTTCCTCAAAATTTTAAACGTAGAATTACATGTGACACAGCAATTCCACTCCTAGGGATGTACCCAAAAGAATTGAAAACATCTGTATACAAACAACTTGTATGATTCCATCTATATGAAGTGTCAGAAAATGTAAATCTCTAGAGACAGAAAGTAGATTAGCAGTTGCCGGGGCTGGAGAAGAGAATGGGAAGTGACTGCTGATGCATATGGGATTTCTTTTTGAGGTGATGAATATGTTCCAAAATTAGATATTGGTGATCTTTGTACAACTTTGGAATATACTAAAACTACTGAATTTTATACTTTAACAGCATGAATTTCATGATTATGTGAATTATGTCTTGATAGCTATTACCAAAGGGTAACTCATTTACCTTTGTTATATTGTATTTAGATTAAATTCCAAGTTTTTATTTTTATTTTTTAACAAATTCTGGTTACACTGTATTATAAATCTGTGATAGCTGATTGCTTGAGGAAGTATTTGAAGATAATACAAGAATATGTCCATATCACAGTGACAATATTTATATTTAAATAAAAGTATAATAGAATAATTTGCACTTTGACCTATTTGAAACTAAATGTTGGAATTTTGTTCTGGGATAGGATTTTTTGTTGTTGTTATATTCTTGGTAAATATTAATAAAAATTCCCTATGGCTATAGGATGTGTGTGTATTAGTCTTGAATTTATGCCAGAATAGAAAAACTAGAAATGGAATGGATGATATTACTTAATTTGTAACACTGTAAGTTGTAAAGAGCCATTGCATTTCTCTGGAGTGTTTCTTAATATTTTTCAAATTAAATATTAAGAAAATTTGAGGAAAAAAATCAGAATTTGGAAGCACACCTGTGTGTTGTGAGTGAAATGGATTTGAATATTGTGATGGGAGTGCAATTTCATGCAATCATACATTTTCAACTCTGAGTCCCCAGTGCCTGGCACAGTGTCTGACACGCCCTAGGTATTTTAAAAATATTTATTGAATGAACAAAATCAGTGGTGTTGCAGGGAAATTTAGCCTAAGTAAGTTGTTCTCTTTTGACTGATTCCTGCCATGAATTCGACTCTGCCTTTGAAGGAGGTTATTCCTGTAAGATACACTAAAACAAAACAAGCTATTAATTATTCTTTTCTCAGCTAGACAAATTTTTTAACGTTAGTGTTTACTGAGGAACATTTTACCAATAGTAAAATTCACCCCTTTTAAATGTTTAATTCAATGCACTTTGACAAATTTGTGTAGTCATGTAAGTACCACCACAGTGAGATATAGAACATTTTCATTTCCCCAGAAGATGCCCTCCTGCCTCTTTGTGGTCATTCCCCTCCCCCACCCACTGTTTCTGGCGACTTCTGATCTGATTTCTGTCCTTGTAGCTTTACCTCTTCAGAATGACATATGCATGGATTCATACGAAATGTACTTTTTGTGTCTGGCTTCTTTCACTTAGCAAACTGCCTTTGAGATTCATCCAAGTTGATGTACATATCATACTTTTTTCCTTTTTATTTCTGAGTGGTATTTCCATCTATATTTTCAAATTTTCAAAAAGATAAGTCTGTTGGATCATCTCTATGCATACATAAAGAATAATGATCCAGAACTTTGGATGATCTTACCATACTTTGCAGCAAATAGGAGGTAATTGGTTCTGCTAGTATGTCCCACATGTGACCGTGGATGCTCCTGTGTTGGACTACAAGTTTGGGGAGATTTCACAAGTGGCTGCACTGGCCAGGACCCCAGTAGCAGCTGTGTGTGAACTTGACCTCAGGATTTTATTTCTTTTTTCTTCAAGATCCTAACTAGCTTAGCTGATGCTCTTACAGTTTGCATTTTCCTTTTGGATACTTGGAGGCGATCTTTTATGGACAATCTGAACAAATTATATAGTAAGTAAATAACTCTTAAGCCTTCATAGAGATGGCCACTGCCGATCTTATAAATAGCTGTGGTTTCTAGGCCCATGTTTTGGAAAGATTAATGTACTTTATGGTGATAGAGTGGGCAGAGGATGAAGAACATTCTAGTCTATATATTTTATTTTAGCATACTATAATCTGCTTTTTTGTCTTCCTAAGTCTGAGAAAAGTAGCATAACCCATTAGTTAGATGTACTTGGGAGAATCACATAATGGCATGGTAGGCAATAGAAATGTTTTAAATTTAAGTGATTAATAAATGAATTTCAATTATATTTCATAGAAATAGTCAAATACTTGATGAAGATGATATATTGAATGAAACACCAAAATCTTCCTCGACTGATTTGCCTGATGAGACACCTGATGCCCCACAGCTGGAAAGAAGCACAGAAATAGGAAAGACCCAGACCACTGCAAATAGTGTGGTAAGAAATTTAAGACCTCTTCCATTTATAACATGTTCCTTAAGGAAAGAAAAGACAAGCGGTATTAGACATATCATGACAAAATTTCTAGCATTGATCTGCTTTTGCTGTTTTTAAGTTAAGCTCCAGAGAATATCACACTAGACCAACACTTCAACTAATAGAGATATTGATTTGAGCAACTCAGTCCACAGTTGCAGATGGATTTTTTTAATGGTAGTTTTCTGCAAAGTAAATAATTTTTATGGTTTTATTAAGGATGCAGGATTATTTTTAGCAATTAATATATAGGTGCCTTTTTAGTCTTTCCTAGATGAAAGTAGAGACGTGAGTAAGCAACAGCCAAACCCCTCCCAGAGGAAAAGAATCCTTCCAGCGTGGATGTTAACAGAAAATCTAAGTGATCAGAACCTTTCAGCACCAGTCATCAGTGGAGGTAGGTTTTGTTTCAAGAAAATATTTAACAGAATTTGAAAGTTTTTCTGAACAAATGAAGACAGAATAGCAGTTATGTAAGTGTATAACTTAGCCTAACATTTCTTTAGATGTGTTCATGAAGTCTAATTTTAAACATAAACTATTATTTTATGCCATTTATCAAACACCATTCTGCTAATTATTATGATAATGATTATTTTTTAGTGGCTTAAAACAGTACCCATTTATTAGCTTACAGTTTTTTTTCAAATAAATTTGTTTGTTTGTTTATTTATTTATTTATGGCTGCATTGGGTCCTTGTTGCGGTGCATGGGCTTCTCATTGCGGTGACTTCTCTTGTTGCAGAGTATGGGCTCTAGGCATGAGGGCTTCAGTAGTTGTGGCTCGT
This sequence comes from Mesoplodon densirostris, assembly GCF_025265405.1. Taxonomy (NCBI): domain Eukaryota; kingdom Metazoa; phylum Chordata; class Mammalia; order Artiodactyla; family Ziphiidae; genus Mesoplodon; species Mesoplodon densirostris. Next base: position 58,359,408 of record NC_082674.1, read on the forward strand.
GGGCTCTTGAGCGCAGGCTCAGTAGTTGTGGCACAGTGGCTTAGGTGCTCGGTGGCATGTGGGATCTTCCCAGACCAAGGCTCGAACCCGTGTCCCCTGCATTGGCAGGAGGATTCTTAACCACTGCGCCACCAGGGAAGCCCTAGCTCACAGGTTTTTTTTGTTATGTTTTGTTTTGTTTTGCGGTACGCGGGCCTCTCACTGTTGCGGCCTCTCCCGTTGTGGAGCACAGGCTCCGGACGCACAGGCTCCTGACGCACAGGCTCAGCGGCCACGGCTCACGGGCCCAGCCGCTCCGCGTCATGTGGGATCTTCCCGGACCGGGTCACGAACCCGTGTCCCCTGCATCGGCAGGCGGACTCTCAACCACTGCGCCAGCAGGGAAGCCCTGGGTCAGTTTTAAATGTAGATTTTGGTTCTTGGCTCTCTAAGCCTTTCTTCCTTCTGGAATTTTGTCTTTAACTTTCTACCTACTCTGTTAGCCTCAAACTCAGCCCTCTGACCACTTAAGCCAGTAAGGCTGCAGCTTTCTGTCACCTGCGAATTGGGGGATGCCCTCAGGAAAAAAGCCACAAATTGATAAACCTCACAGACTGTAGTTAATTTTTCAAGGTCAGACTCTTCATTTCTGCCTTTTTGGTTACTCTCTAGTGCCTTCAAATAGTTGGGTTTTTAAAAAAAAATACTTTGTCTAAAATTTGTAATGGTTTTGTTTGGGATGATCAGTTCAGTCAATCTGCCTTTTTACCTTGAACATTGTCTTTTATAAATTAACAGCACAATTGACAGCACAATTAAGAGCACAATATATGTTAGTTGAATGTTCCGACTCTTACTATTTCTCATGTTCAGCATAGTGGTCATAGAAGTCTTCTAAAGTTTTTGATCAAATATGTTGTGTACAGAATATTCCTTATTTAATGCTAATTTAGATTGTAGTAGGATCAGAGTGATCTTGTGGCAAAAATAGCTTATATATCATGTGGTGAGGGAGATGTGATTTAATCTAGAGAATTTTCGTATTTAAATCTAAGATTTCCTGCTAAGTGTTTTATTCCAGGACAGTGGTTTTCAATCCCCCACCCCGCATCATTACATGTATAATATATTTTTATCAGTAATATTTCTCATTAAGTGTGGTTCTTCTCAGTTTGTAGGAAGGGAATGGGGGATGGTAGTGGAGAGGGGGCAGCACTTTCCCTCAGTAGAACCTTTTCTCTAATATAGAAAGAATATTATTTGACCAAAAATTGAACCAGTGTGAACTGCCTCCTTGCCAACAAGTTCTTTTCTTTCAGAGTTATTTTGTACTGTATCTGCTTCTGTACTACCATTATTACATGACTTATGATCATCTAAAATATATTTGCTTCAAATTATAAATTTGAAGCAAATATCCATTAATTTTTACTTGATAAATGCACCATATAAAATAAGAAGCACTTCTGGGCACCTCACCTTGAAAATACAAATGAGAGTAATTTGACATTAATTTGGACAGGAATATTATATAGTACATAATATACTTAAAATGCTAAAGCTTCAAAATAAGATAAAAAATTCTTTGCATTCAGGCATGTCTTATAAATTCAGACTTTGGGGGAATACTTAAAAAAGCAAAGTTAGGTTACTTAACTCCTTTAAAGACAGAAAGATTTAGAAGTAAAGGACAGTTTCGTACTTGAATCCAGCTAATTAAAGGTTGGAATAATTTGACTTTTTCTGCTGTGTAGTTTTTAATTATTGTTATTGTTCTGTTTGTTTAAGTAGTATATCACCCAGGTCAATAGACCAATGCTAATGATTTTGAAAAATCAATTTCCAAGATGCATTTTAGGCTCATTTAGATGTAGGATACTTTCTTACGTCTTCTGCAGCTTTAGTACTCTGTTGTGTTCATTGATCTTTATTTAGACTATCTGAAACCGTCTTGATATTTTGGAACCATCTGTGACATTAATTACAGGACAAATAATAACGTTAATTGATGTTAACTAACTTGTCTAAGATCATAATAAATGCTAGAGCTATAACTGAGGCCTAGTTCTGTCTGACTGTAAAGCCCATGCTCTGAACCATATCACTATACCTGGATGGCCACCTAAATTTACCCTCTGTATGCTTTGGGGGTTTGGTTTGGTTTGGTTTTTGCTTTTTATTTTATTAATATGCCCTTGCATTCTCTCCTAGATCTTTTCTCAGTTTAACTGTTAGTTTAACTCTTATATGTACGTGAATGTTTGCTGTGATCACGCTATCCTTTTTGTCTTTCAACCAGTATACTTCTAATTTATTTACTTTTCTGGGTCCCCAGGTACTAACCCTTAGATGTTATCATGAGCTTCTCAGGCCTGGGCTAAAATTTTTCCATGTCCCTTAGTGATTGGTAAGTGAATATAAATATTTGGGCAAAGGGTATCAGAGCCTCCCCTCTCTTTGCTTCCATTTGCTTCCTCAGCCTTCTAGACCCCAGGACAAGTTAGAACTCCTAGGGTATGACACTCTTGCTAGATTGAAAAGGGACCTTTTATATTTTCACTGGTTATCATGCTACCCTTTAGTATTCTTCTTTCCCCATCTTCTAATCCTCCAACATGGAGTTATGAAAAGTGTCACATGCTGATAAAGGTTGAAGTAGTAAGTAGTCCCCAAACCATTTAGTTTACACTTAATTTTGTACTCTAAATATTTTCTGTATGACAACTCAATACAGATTATAAATATTTAACTGACATTGTTTAATTTGATTATGGTTCAGTTTACTTAAAGCTCTAGTTATTCTTTACATTTACTTTATTTTAAGCATCCTTGTTAAATGATCTAGTTAATTCTAATCGTTTTTTAGCCTCTTGGATTTTCTAGCTGTATAGTCATATCTACAGAATTATGATAATTTTGGCTCTTCTGATCTATTTACTGCTTTTAAAAACATTTCTTATTTCATAAGTTAGATCCTATAAATTTTGAATAAAAATGGATAAAATTGGCATCTGTATTCCTGATTTTAACAGTAATTCTGTTAGTGTTTCAGCATTTAATATGATGGGTATTTGATTCTGATACTCATCATGTTTAGGGTGATTGATTCCTTCAGGAATTCTTTGAAAAAAATTTTTGTTATAGAAACAGTCCTGCATTTTCATATGATAATGTAATTAATGATGTTGGTAGATTTCCTAATGTTGTACCATGCTTGTGTTCCTGGAATAAGTTAATTTTATTGTGGTGACTTATTATTTTCATGCTGTGCTAGATTTGCTGATATTTTAGGATGTTTGTATCTATATTCATAAGTGTAGTTAGTATTTTTCTCCATTTGTGCCATCCATGTCAGATTTTGACATTAGAGCTATGTCAGCATTGTATAAAGTGCATTAGGAGATTTTTTATGCTCTCAAGGACAGTTTGAATAACAGAAATATCCATTTCTTTATAGAACTTTCCTTTATCACAATCTGGGCTGGTGCCTACTTTTAGTAGTTGATAGTTCTGGCATAGGAATAGGTAAGTTAGACCAGTAAAAAAGAATGAAACACCCCAAAGCAGATTAGAATGACACACATTTAATGTATAAGAAATTATCAGTTAAATTGATGGGGAAAGGATGCATCATTATTAAACATGATGTTGGGAGAATTAGCTTTCCATTTGGAAGAAATAATACTAGAGCACTCACTGCTCATGCCATATCCATAAATAAACTTCTACTGAATTAATAACCAATGTAAAAATTGAAACTATTAAGGCATTTGAAGAAAATACGGGGAAATATTTTTTATTACTTCTGGGAGACTTTCTTAAGATGATGGGGAGCCTAGAACCATAAGGGAAAATTTGGCAGGTCTATTTAGATTAAAGGTAAAAAAAATTTTTAATGCAAAAGACACTGTAAACAGAGAGGCAAATAGCAGACTGACAAACAATATACTGGGAGATATTATCTGTCACAGTTATAAAATAGATAGAAGGTTTGTAATAACTGTCTACTTAGTAACAGAAAAGAAAGAACTTGGTAGAAATTTGGGGCATTTTATATGCTGTACTACAGAAGAATAAATACAAACAGCCAATAAATATATATGACTACTATCAGATAGGGAGATGTAAACTAAAACAACCAGGTACCAGTTTCTGTTTATTAAGCTCATCAAAATCTAAGCAATTGATAATATTCAGTACTGACCAAAATGGGTATCAGCAAACATGGTTGGTGGAAGTATAAGTTGGTATAGCCTTTTAAAGTTATTTAGAGACATTAAATAGAGATATTTGCCAATATCTCTTAAATCTTTAAATGTATAACACATTTTGGTCCAGAAATTCCAATTCTAGGTATTTATCCCAGAGAAATAATAGCATGTATACTTTTAGCCCTGTATATATTTATGTATTTGTAAATATATTTGCTTATACTTAGGAAAAAGTTGACAAGGATACGCATCAAATTGTTACTATAACTGTTAGGAGTGGTTTTTTTGGAGGATAAAATTGGATGGTTGTGATTTTAATGACATATATGCATATAGTTGAGCTAGTATTCATATAGTATTAGTGTAACTGCTCATGTAAGTAAATGTAGTTAGTAATTGTTTAAAATAAACTGATTTGTTCTAATAGCTAATTTCTTTTATATTTCTATCATTTAAGTATACCTATTCTGAATTTAGAAAAATATTTTATATGCCAGATATAAAGACTGTTATGGGCCAATTAACTTATATATTTTATATACACTTTGTGAAGAACATTTTAACAATATCAAAATGACTTCTTCCTATGCAAAAAAAAAAAAAAAAAAAAAAAAATGAGCTCTGGTTCCTAGAAGGGAATTTGTAGTATATCATTTGGAATTTTAAAGAATTGAATATTTTAAATATACACATATTTAATTTTAGAATTTTATATACATCTGTGACACTTGGAATGTGGTGACCTGTCATTTGTGGAAAAGCTGTGCCTTATTTAATATACAGTTTCTTAGTTCCTAGCATAGTAAACAGTATCATAGTTGATTATTTCCCTTGGTTTCACTAATTCATAACTGCTGTAATATTTGGTCATTTGCTTCACCAAACTGTATAGTCAGTTCTATTTAGTCCTATTTCTGCCAGTTTCTAAAATGATGTGAAATGTTCCCTAATTTAGATTCAAAACGAAGATTTAAATAATTGAGGCTGAGTTTAGTTATTAGATAGTTTTTTCATAAGTTTCCTTTGATAAGTACATTACTTTTATATTGGTTCAGTGATTTTCCTGTTCAATAATATGGACAGTATTCTATTAGTATTTCTTTTCTGAATTTAATGAGGGTGTGTTATTTCAGGGCATTTGAATATCCTTTAGAACAGCTCTGAGCAAACTACAGCCCATGAGCCAAATTCAGCCCACTGCCTGTTTCTGTAAAGAAAGTTTTATTGGAACATAGCCATACTCATCCATGTATGTATTGTCTATGGCTGGTTTCACACTACAAGGCAGAGTTGGGTAGTTGTGACAAATATTATATGGCTCACAGTGCTTAAAATATTTATTCGCTGGCTTTTTACAGAAGTTTGCTAACCTTTGCTTTAGAACATTAAAATAGTGACTACAGATTGCCTTACATACCTGTATCCAGTCTCTCAAAGGATCTTTGGACAATTGCTGTTTATGCTAACAATTCAGTTACTCAAACATATTCATTGAGTATCAGTTTTGTGTTAGGCATAGGTCTAGATACTAGAGACACAAAATGGGGAACAATGAACAAGGCACAGAAAGTCTCTGCCCTCATGAAGTAGAGGAGAAAGACAACTAACCATGAAGATTTTCCTCTTAAAATAAGTAGATCTTTTTTCTTTTCTGATTAGACAATTCATGAATTTGTTAACACAATGTGATGCTGATTTAAGTTTCCCCACTACACTGAACCTTGAATAAGTATTATGGCAATGCAATGTCCATTGTTATTGAGATTTGTTTTCTTTATCAGTGAAGTTTGTAGAGGTTGCTCTTCCTTTTCAGTTATTTTAGGTACTTAATCTGTGTTTAAGGTAACTTAAGTTGTATTACTCACTGTGGATGATAGAGGCTCAGTAAGTATATGTAAAATTCATTGGATAGCTATATGTCAGATTTTCTGTTAGAGAAATTCAATGCCAAAATTTAAAAAAATGTATATGATAACTAACATACATGTGGTACTCTGAGAGTTTATATATCTTACCTCATTTACTCCTCCTAATAACTCCATCAGTTATTATTATAACTCCCTTTTTCTAGATGATGAAACCAAAGTTGAGAGAGGTGAGGTGAAACAGTTAAAGGATGGAGCCTGCCCATATTAGCATCTTGGCCAGGATGACTTCAGGGCTGGAGCTCCTGGCCATGGTGCTGCTTAATACTTTGTGAGATTTGCAAATATGCATTTTCAGATTGGAGATTGGCCTTAGTATAAATAGAACTTTAAATTTACTTGCTCTTTTATCCTTTTTCTTTTTTCTTCTTCTTCTTTTTTTGGTATGGATTATTGACATTTGAAGGTACAGGAGATAATTTTCTTCTTCTTTTTCTTTGTGTTTATGTACTTGTGTGTGATTAAGATAATAATGTAATCCAGGAAAGTGGAAAAGAAGGAATCTGCAAAGACAAAACCCAAGTAAACATCACACAACAAGGAAGAAAGCGATTAATTTCATCAGGAAGTACAGAAAGTATATCAGCAGAGCAAGACACAGGAAAAAAGTGCAAAAGTGCTGACCAGGAAGAGTCTATCATTTCATCCAAGGTGATTTTTTAAAAATTCATAATTTGATTGCTTATTTTCTTCATCAGGTGTTCTAGTTAGGAATAGTTTTATGCTGTATATATCAAGGAAAAACCAAAAATGCTTTTTATATTGAGTTTATCAAGATAAAAACTAGCCCCAGTTTTTCTTTTGTTTGTTTTTGGTTTTTGGCTTACTGAAACTAATCTTTAATACAGCACTTGCAATGTAGAAAACAAAGCTATTTAATTTAGAAATTTTCAGACTGAAAAAAAGGTGGAGACCACTTGACTTTGGTCATAATTTGGTACCTCCATTTTGAAAATCTGGTTTCTTCTATTCTATTGGTCATTCTCAGACTGCCTGTAACTACCTTTTTCTTGATAAGTATGAAGAGAGGAACAACAAATGGGTAGTTCTTAACAGCCTGTTGCAGGATTACTTCTGGACTAACTTGCAGTATTTATAAACCTTTTCTTTCCTCTTTCAGTTTTTGCTAAGTCACTAGAATGGTTTGGCTGACTGAAGCATTCTTTGGTACTGGATACTCTAAGAAAATGAGGCCTATTTATTGGATGAATTTAAAAAGAGAGAGAGAGAAGGGAAAAAAAAGAGAGAGAGAGATGGCCCTAGGACAAAAAGATGAGGTGTTCTTCCTTTCAGGAGTAGGGTGGCTTTAGATGACAGTTTTCATGATCCTTGTAGACCTATGGCTAAGCTTTGTGGGTCCCCATCTATTTAGTCTCATTGAGAGCCGTAGGAGTAGGATTGGTTTTAGAATAGCATGCACTGGATTGATGGAAATTCCAGCAGCTATCCCAGAGAGTCAGACCTTTTATAGTTCTCCCCTCACTCTTGCCTCCTCTCCCATTAGAGAAGATCCTGCTTCTCACTGGATCCTTTCCTCAAGCTAGAGAAGTGGGGTGTAATCACTATAGGCTCAACTCCTTTGCTTACTTATGGAGTCAAGTTTAATAAATGAAAACAAAATGTGTTCTGACTCATATATTGGCTATAAAGACTTATTAAGATCATCAGTGCAGTTTGGGGTCTGCAGCCATGGATGAGCGACGTGCAAGTTCCTGCACAGCAAGGGAAGGAGAATGCTTTTAGAGAGGGGAAAAGGAAGTTGGGAGGGCTATAGTAAACAGAGTCCATGGTTTTTCATTGGCTGAGTCCTTGCCAGGAAGGAAGAGGAGTCTTTCTATTTCATGTTGTGCTCTGCTATCATCACAGGGCATGAGAGCTCTGCCTTCTGGTCTCCCAACTCTATTTAATGGAAGTTTCTGTTTATTAATTTTTTACATTTTACCCCTTTTGATCAAGATCTTTCTCTGAAAGCACTACTGATCAGGAATCAGGTTTTCTGGTTTCAGTGGCTTTTTGTCCCATAATGCCAGGAGGGGCCTTTGCTGGTTGTGGTGTCTCACACTGGAGAGAAAGTACAGATTGGAAACCTATTGAAGTCACATTCAAGTATCAAGGAGAGGTAGGAGGAAGAACTTTCAGGCACTTTTAATCTAAAGTCTCTATGTTATCAAGATCATAGAGCTTGGAGAGCATCTGAAGTGTTATATCATCATCAAAGGTTTGGCAGACAAGGTTCCAACAGGCCTGGTCTGGATATCTTGGGAAAGCTGTCTCATCAGATGCGGCTTCAATTATGGGAAATCTTTACCTTCAGGTCATCAGATGACGTGCAGGGCCAGTCAGGGTTCGGTGCAGTTTTTAGGTGTGTCACATGAATCCCAGAGTCCACTCCTTGGAGTTTGGCAGCACAAGGGCTGGTTTGCAGTACCTGATAGGGGCCTTTCCAGTGAGGTTGAAGAGAGTTCTTGGAGTTTGGCAGCGCAAGGGCTGGTTTGCAGTACCTGATAGGGGCCTTTCCAGTGAGGTTGAAGAGAGTTCTTCTGGAGGTGTTTCTTTCCAATAGACGAAATATCCAGGTTGCCAGGTGATGTTTAAGGTCATCGTCTCCCACAAGTACACTATGAAAAGATTGCTCTACCAAAACATGGTTATTTTTAATAGAAGAAATTAGGCCTTTGCAATATTGGAGGATCTCTCCTCTTATCAGTTGTGAGTCAAAAGAAGCAAGAGCCAAGTGCATTGAGCATCCTGTGGCTGTCTTAAAGGGTGAGGGCTTTATGAGTTCCAAAAGGGGTGGATCTGAGATTTAGAAGGACTAATGGCGAGGCATCTGGAGAGCCTTTACAAATTTTGCCAATTGAGTCATAATAATGCCATTAGTGCTTTCACCTAAACGAGAATTGAGAGTGGTCAGCACAGTGAAAGTGTTGTAAAACTGGCTAAATAGCAGACTTGTTGAAGCGCCTGATCAGTAAAATGTGTTCCTCGATCACCATGAAATTTGAGAGGAATTCCCCAGGTAGGGATACTCTTTTCTCAAAGGACCTTAACCACAGAAGAAGCAGTAGCCTGTCTGCAAGGGAGGCCTGTCTGTATGTGAAAACACATAGACCATGACTAAAACATATTTATATCCATGAGCCAGAGCAAGTTGTCAGACCTTGAGTGGCCCATTGGACAGTTTAAATGGTTTAGGAGCAGTACAGACAGACTTCTTCGAGTTGTATTTCAGGCCAGTAGGACAAGTGAGGTAGATACTTTTGGTGGATTTGTCAGCGTTTCCCCATCAGCACTGATTCATGAATGCTGTCATTTTGTCAGTAGACCAATGGTTTAATGCATGTACAGGGGTGATGAGTGGGGATTTTAGAGTCTCCAGTAGGACTGGGTTATTAGTTAGTCTAAACCAGAGCTTTCTCTTTTTATCAAACCAACAATTTTTGAATTTCTAATCTTGTTTTTCCTTTTCTGAGGCCAGTTGTTGGGCTTCTTTAGCCAGTTTTTCTAAGTTATCATTTGGGGAAATGTTCCTTTGGACCAACAGAATGCTGTTAACCCCTTTCAGGGCAGCATTCCCTGCAGAAATGTCAGCAAAGTGATTTCCCTTAGCTTCCAGAGAGTAAAGTTTAGAATGCCCTGGAATATTAGTAATAGCTAAAGTGGCAGATAAAAATATTGCATTCCTGAACATAAGAGCCACTTAAAATTTTATTTCCGCTGGAAGTAAGGAAACCACGTTGCTTCCACAGTATTCCAAAATCATGAGCTACTCTTCAAGTGTGTGCCATCAGTATAAATATTGGCAGTTTTGCCCTTAGCTAAAGTACAAGCCCATTTGAGAGTGTATAATTCAGCCCGTTGGGCCAAAGTAACCATTGGTAAAGATGCTGCCTCAGCAACATCAAAAGGAGTTGCAAAGCATACCCAGCATAATATTTGCCATCGTTACCTTTTAAATAAGAACATCAGCGAACCAGGAGAAGTCAATGTTACTGAGAGATCTTTCCTGTAAATCATCATGAGGAGTCAGGAGGTGATCAGTCAGTGTTAAGCAGTCAAGAGAGACTTCTTTCGTGACAGAGGGGGGAAGAGTAGCAGGGTTAAGGTTATTATAGCATAGAAGAGTTATGCGAGGAGCAGTTAACAAAAGGACTTACTTCATAGGAGGTGAGGCAGCTGGCTGAGAAATATTGAGGGTGATGAGCATTCAGGAGGGCTTCTACTGCATGAGGTACAAAAATAGTTAGAGGGGATCCCACAGTTTTCTTGGTGGCCTTAACCCAAAGGGCAGTGACCATGATGGCTTTAAGGCAAGCAGGGTATCCCTGTGCCACAGGGTCCAGTTACTGGCGATAATGCAGTGTGGGTTGATGGTGGACCGCGTGGTTTTGGGTGAGTACCCCTCGGGCATTCTCTTCCTTTTCATATACAAAAAGGAAAAGAGGGAATTTGATAATTGGGATTCTCAAGGGCAGGAGGGTTCATCAGACTCAACTTTAAGGCCTTAAAGGCTATGTTGTTTGGTTCTTCCCATAAGTTTGAGTCATGGTTGTTATTGTTTAATAAAGCATACAGAGGTTTGGCCATAAGAGAGAAATTTGGAATTCAATTTTGGCAATAACCAACTACCCTGAGAAAACTTTGCAGTTGGCGGGTTAATTTGGAGTTGGGGAAAACTTAGGACATCATGGAGTGTATCTGGATCTACATGTAGCTTTTGTTCTGATATCAGATGCCCTAAATATCGAACCTGGGTTTGGGCAAACTGCAATTTTTCTTTGACGACCTTATGTCCCTTTCAGGCTAAAAACTTTGGCAAGTGAATACTGTCTTCCTGTGAGGATGATTGAAAAGGAGAGAAAGAAGCAAATCATCCACATATTGCAACAAAGTAGAACCTCTAGGGAACTTTATATAATCCAGATCAGCCTTTAGGATTTGTGAGAAATAAGAAGGACCCTCAGCAAAACCCTGGGACATTACTGTCTAGGAGAATTGTTTTTCTTCCCAAGTGAGAGCAAAAAGGTATTGGCCAGCTTCATCAACTGGAATATTAAACAATGAACTACATAAATCAGTAACAGTAAAGAATTTACTTCCAGGGCCTCCCTGGTGGCGCAGTGGTTAAGAGTCCGCCTGCCAATGCAGGGGATACGGGTTCGTGCCCCGGTCTGGGAGGATCCCATATGCCGCGGAGCGGCTGGGCCCGTGAGCCATGGCCGCTGGGCCTGCGCATCCGGAGCCTGTGCTCCGCAACGGGAGAGGCCACAACAGTGAGAGGCCCACATACCGCAAAAAGAAAAAAAAAAAAAAAAAAAAGAATTTACTTCCAGTAAGAATGGATGTTAGTAATGTACGGGGATTAGGAACAACGGGGTGTCAAGGGATAACAATGTTGTTTACTGCTCAGAGTTTCTGGATGAACCTCCACCCTCAGCCCTTAGGTTTTCTTACCAGGCTGGTGTAAGGGATAATGAGACCTTGAGCCTTGTAATGTTCTGTTATGGCTTTATGCCTTTAAAGGGCTTCTTTTCTTATGGAATATTAATTCTGGAAGTGGTTTTGAGGGCTCTATTTGAATCTTGATGGGAGGTGCGCTGTGAATTTTGCCAGTATCAATTGGAGTTTTTGCCCATAAAGAGGGTGGCAGCTGATTCACTAGGGACAAATGATCCAGTGTTTCCAGAATTAGCTCTAGTGCCATCAGAGGCAAAACAAATAAAAGATGTCAAAGGATCATTTAATTCACCTGATTGGTTACTTTGATGACTATTGTCAAATTCTAGAATTATTTTCCCCTTTGGGGAGGAAGAAATTCCAGCATGATACTTCTTTAAGAAGTCTCAGCCTAATAAATGAATAGGGGCAGAGGAACTAAGGAGCAAAGGGTGTGTGTCTCTCAAAGGGCCTAAACAAAAGGGAATAGGCTCAGGGAGAGGAAACTCTTGAGGCTCGTTAGAAATCCCACTATTTGAGCTGTTTTAGGGACTGCTTTATAGTAGCGGGGTTGAGCATTGAGAGTATGGCTCCAGGGTCAGTTAAGACTAGAAGAGATTCACCCCCAATCTGGAGAAATGTTTCTCCAAGTCGATTGACAGGGAGGATTGGGAAGAGCCCCTGTAGTTTATCAGAGTCCTGTCACTGAGAATTGGGCAGATGTTGGAAAGGCTGGTTAGAGGGCTGAAGGCCTGAAGCACTTACACTTGTTAACAGTCTCTTTCCAATGTCCTGGCTCTTCGCAATAATAGCAGAAACTAGGAGGGTTTCGGTTTTGTTTAGGAGTCTTTTAGTTGCTGGATTTGAAGATTAAGAATCTTAGTAGTCTTTTTTTTGGGGGGGGGGCAGGGTCACCCACCTAGAGTTTGAGTGAGCTGGTTTGCCAGGTTAGCTAAATCTGGAGTGGACATCGTTTTCCATTCTATCCTGTTCCTTTTTACTAGAAAGGAAAGGACCCAGTTCAGCCCAGTAATAAACATAGAGTTAACAGATACCCAGGTGGAATCTACATCTGAAAGAAGACCAGAATTTTCTTTTAAAACAATCTGAAGTTGATTGTAATAGTCATAAACAGGATTATCAGATTTTTGTGTGCAAGCCTGAATTTTGTTCCAATCAACAGGCTTCGGAAAAGCCGTAGGAATTACCTGATGAAGTCGCCTCATGATTGCTTAAGTATGATCATATAATAAGTAACTGGGCTGGTCTCCCACTTGTAATGCTAGAGACCTTTCAAGATTTTCCCAATTAGCAGTTTTTATCTAATGCTAGACCTGGCCTTCACTGACAGATATATGAACTAGGTGATGTAAGTCAGAGAAACCAGGTTGTCAAGTTTGAATGACTATATTAAATTCCTCAGCAAATCTGTGAGGATCTTCTGTTACTTTGGGGAAATCTTTGACTATTGCTCACAGTTCAGCTTTAGTCCAGGGAATATAAGAAATTAAGGGTTTAGCCTCTGGCTCCTCAGAAGGCTTAATTTTAAAGCAACAGGTTCTGGCAATTTCAAAGGAAGAGGGAGTAGGGAGAGTTTCAGAGAAAAGGGGAAGTTTAGCAAGAAAATTAGTATGGGGGCACTGAGGGTACAGAGGAGGTGTAGACAGTATAAAAGGAAGGAGGAAGTTTGTGCCAGAGGCAGAGTCTGACCATAGGAGCTGAGGGAGAAAGACAAGATGGCACCTGAGGTGGAGCCTGAGATGAAGGAGCTAAGGAAGAAGAGCCTGAAGCTTCAGAAGCTGTTCTGTTTTTCTTTAATCATTTGCCTCAGTTAATCTTAAAATCTTATTTTGCAGAGAGGCAATTTTAGACTTCTGATAACATTGGGGAGCCTCAAAATTTCAAATCAAAATAGTCATTCCATTCAGTTCTGGAAGTTTTTGAGCTATTGTAATCCAGCTTGGTTTTAAGAAAATTAATTTGGGGATTTCAAAAGTCTCCAATAATGGCCATTGATATTCTAAATTGCCTTTGGTCAGGTTGGTCCATTTAGTTGGAAATGCCCGTGAGGAAGGACTGTGGTTTTTAAACATAAAATCAGCTGAAGTACCTGTTGTGGGGGTGGGTTGCCCTCAAAATATTTAGATAACTGGGATCCCAATTCTCAGAGGTTTTTCTCTATAATAAAAGAACAATTTTCAAACAGCTTAAACAACTTACAGCTTAAACAGCTCAATTCAAACAGCTCGCAACTCAAACAGCTCACAAGTCTAATACCAGCCAGTTTTAAGGAAGCAGTTTGGTCCTGGAGAAGCCAGGCCAGAGGCTTCTCAGCCAGCTTCAGTTAAAACAATCTGATCTCAAAGTCACACCAAAGTGCCAAATGAGTACCCTCATGCAGAACAAGGCCTTAACCTGGAAGACAGAACCTTAAAATATATTCCAGATAAAGTCTGGAGAGCTTCAAATGCAAAGAGGATATGAGCTTGGATCCTGGAGAAACATGTACCTTCAAACTGCAGGGTCTGCGAGAAAAATCAGTGAGCACAGTGGACTCATTTGTGGGGACTGCACCTGTTGGCTCACGAGCGCTGGAGCTATTGGGGGTCTTTTCTGATCCCCATACAGGCCACCAAAATGTTGACCTAAAACAAATGGACTTCCAGATATTTCTTCAGCAGAAATGGTTTTATTTGTGATCAGCCATTCGAGGTCTATAACCATGGCAAGCCATGTGCTGCACGTTCTCGCTTTACAAGGGAAGGAGAACTCTCTTATATAGAGAGGAAAAGGAGGTTGGCGGACTATAGTAAACTAAAAGTCCATGGCTTTTTATTGGCTGAATCATTGCCAGGAAAGAAGAGGAGTCTTCTTTCTGTTGGGCTTTGCTCTCATCACAGGGCATGAGAGCTCCATCTTCTGGTACCCTGACTCTATTTAGTTGAGATTTCTTTTTATTGATTTTTTACAATATCAATATAACTGCCCTTTATTTTTCCAAGAAGAGATATTTTTTTTCAGAGGAAAATCTGTAGTATACACGTTTTCCTATGTTTATACCACCCCATAAAGTTTGATAATCACAAGTGAACCTTTAAGAAAGGTCAAACCTTTCTGCCAACTGTAAGGACTGCAATCAAGGTTATTCAGAAAGAAAACATTTTAAGTTATCAGGAATATCAAAAGATCTAGATGTTCAATAAAATCTTTGAAACATTACCAAAAATAGGTTGTTTATTTCTGAAAGCTGGTAGGGAGGTGATATTTTAAGAGTATCTTCATTTGTCTTGAGTACACTAGATTCTTGGCTTGGCTGACCAAAATAACAGGAGAGGTGAAGAGTGTAACTCTTATTTACATAGCTATCTCTTAAGTAAGACTGTATCCCCCAGAGCTCCTTAGTGTTTGTTTACTGCATCAAAGAATCCTATATCCTTTGCTCCTGATTGGCCATTTAGGTTGTACCATTTATAGCATGTCTCTGATCAGTCCCACAGAAACACCTTTTCATTCATTCAATCATTCATTCATTTAACAAACGTTCATTAAGCAAACAGTAGTAATATGGTGGCATTAATAATGCTATTAACAACAACAACTGAAAAAACACCCACAGTCATTTATTGAGCCCTTTTTATTGGCTAGACCCAGTACTAAGATATACTTAGTTCATTTAATTTTTAGAAAATCCTGTATAGTTGGTTGATAATATCCCTGGTTTACAGACCAGGGGAGTCTGAAAGTTTAAATCAACTTGTTCAAGGTCAAAGGTTAGGAAATAGCAAAGCTGATATTCAAAATCTGATTCTTTTATTTCAGAGACCATTCTAATAATCATTACACTAAAGCACTCTTTCTGTTATATGCAAGGCAGTATGCTAGAATATGGAATTAAATGAATAAAGATGAATAAGATATAGTTGATAAGAAGCAAATAGTCTTATGGGGGACATGATTCAAATCCTAAAATAAAGTGACAACACATTAATTTTTATGGGAGCCTTGAGGAGGACTACATAAGCCAGCTCTTCAGAGGAGAGATTGGAAGAGAATAAGATAAAAATGGGGGAATAAGGGCATTGACAGTGTCATGAAATGAAGAGAATCTGACCCAAGGCATTGACATTAAGGATGATGCAAAGGCATTGGATTAGAGAAATATTTAAGAAACAAACTGCAGCACTTGTTGCTTAGATCTGGGGAAAGTGAAAGAAAGAAGAAATGAAAGATAGACTTCCAAGGTTCTGGCTAGAACGAATAGATAAATTATGTTGGCCAAAACTATGGCCAGAATACAGAATACAGAGGGAGGATTTCAATTTTGACATTTTGAGTTTGAGGTGCATAGGATATTGAGGAAGAAATGTCTAGCTAATGGTTGAATATATGAGTTTGAAGCTCAAGAGTGAGGCTGGGGCTGGAGTTTAGGATTTTTTAGTCCTTAGCATGTGGGTGCTAATGGGATTGATGCAGGACTTTTAAGGCAATTTATTAGCACAGACATTCTTTCCAAGGGCAGCTTGGAAACAACAACAAATTACTTCGTTGAACTTGTACCGGGGAAAGTTCTTTATCCTGTCCCTTGTAGTGTATTAAAACTTCAGATGGGGAATTCCCTGGCAGTCCAGTGGTTAAGACTCTGTGCTTTCATTGCCATGGGCACTGGTTCAGTCCCTGGTTGGGGAGCTAAGATCCTACAGGCTGCATGGCGGGGCCAAAAAATAAAAAACAACTTCAGATGGTTGAGGGACGAGGGAGGGCTTATTGAGCAAGTTAACGGCCTACTTTAATAGCCTTAATCTGGTACATTTTAGCCACCTTCAAGCACCAGGGTCACCTTCCGTTAGCTCCATGCTCCCCGATCCCTGAGGTCTCTAGCATGTAGTTTTACAAAGTGTAGGAGATCTGGCTCTTCTGTCATGAATCTCTAGCCTCCCACACTTCATTCTTCACATTTTCATCTCATCTAGGACATAAGCCATGTGGGAGCCATAAAATGTGGAGCTCTCTGCCTTCTCCTACTTCTTCCAAGTACGGAGCACCCTCCATCTTTCCTCTTCTCTCATTTGCCAGTTCAGTGACCTGCTCTGGCTCATGAGTTTTATAATTGGCACAGTACGAATTTATGTCTCAGCAAGCTTACAAATTACTGCATGTAATACATTTTTGAGACCGTTTATGAATAATTGAAACCATGAATGTTAAATTCTTGAATGCCAAAGGCCTACTGAATATCAATATTTCATGGAGTTCCATAAAGAACATTATGAATTCCAGTTTTTATGCCTCTTAAAATATTTGAGAACCCCTGATCCATAGTATTGATATCTGTGACTTTATTACTCCTTTCTCTTTTGGAATAAATTAACATGTTCAACATGTTCCTTGTGAAGATATTTAAAAAACAAATCCTTCTTTATATTTCATGGAAGTAGAGGGAGTTGAAATATGATGCTTTACATTTCATATCTTTTACTTCATTTCTTTGGTTTGCTTTTCATTTTTTAAGTGGTAATATAGTAGATGCTTATGGTCAAAAATTAGACTATTCAGACGCATGTGAAGGAAAATGAAAATCTTGATTTGCCTCATCCTTCAGTCTTATTGCCTACTGGTATTTTGGTTTGCATCCTTCTAAATCTTTTCATGTGGATTTACATAAGTAAGTACTCACATAGATATATAGGGAATTTTTTTTTAAAAGCTAGATGGAATCATAGTATATATATATATATTGTTTAATTTTAAAAATCCTTAGATATATGTAGATCTACCTCATTCTTCTCAACCTCTGCAGTGTTTCATGGTAAGAATGTATTCTACTTTATTTAACCATTTCCCTAGTCGTGTTGTTTTTTTTCCCCTATACTAAATGTGACAGGACGTTGAATGGGATATTTTTCCCTATTGTCAACAAAACTGTTGCTGAGACCCAACACTGAGGACAGAAGTACTGTTAGGTATCTCATGTTTGAAAGGAGCACCCCAGCAGTGAGAGCTAGACTTTCCCTGTGGGGCTTATTGACAGGGGTGAGAAGTTTTCACTGTCCCACCCCCAGGCTGTATACAAAGAGAACTGAGAGACAAGGAGGTTTTAAGATCTGGGAGAGGGCTGGGTTTGGGGGAAGAAGTTATTTTCTCCCTTTCTAAAATCAAGAGAAGAGATGTGCTCTAAGAGAATTTATTGTGGCATTTCGATATGCCAACAGGAACAAGAGACTGACATTTTATTGGACCTGCTTAGCCAGTGGATTTGCTGACTTACCCCATTACTGTCTGAACAGAAAAAAAGAAAATTGGTGAGAGTTGACCCAGTCGGGGGACTGCCAAGTGGGGAGGTGGATCAGAATTGCTCTGTTACCCCATCCCCCCACCCAGGTCCAGATCCTGGCATGTGTTAGTTGGTCCTGTAGCAGAGGGAGATGAGATTGGGGTGTACTTGAGCAGCTTTGGAGGAAAGAGTGTATATGTTAGCGGGATGTGGCATGAATGCCACCAGCTGAGGGCCAGCTCCAAGAGGTAGTCACATGATTGTTTATCGATTACCTACTATACGAGAGCCATGATTAGATCTAGGTTCTTTTTGCAAGGTCTTTAGCCAGTTTGGATAACATTTTAAAGTTGGCATACTGTGTTTCTTAGAAAAGAAAAAACTATCAAAACACCTAAGTAATTAGTCTAAAAAAAAGTCATGCTGATACCTTCTCAAGAAATTTGATCTGTTGGATATCACATAACATTAAAACCAGCTTTTTCCAGAAGACAGCCAGCATACATGAGTTCTTAGTTATACATGGGAGTGAACATTCACGTGTATCTAGTACGTGGTCATCACATCCTTACCAGGAGGACTGGGGTTTATCTGAGCAATGTTTTCACTCCACAGGAAGTATAAGTAATTAAGAGGTCATTTTTAATAGGATAAGACTAGGCTTACTGTTTGTACTCACTGGTGGTAGGTACACATTAAAAAAGGTTCTGTAGTGCAAATGAGAATATTTACTTGATTCAAGATGCCTTTAATTGGTTAAACTGAAACTGTTATTCCTATCACTTCAAAGGAATCATTTATTTTCTAACTTGCTCATAACTTAATGCAAATTTTTCTGTGAAGGAGGAGCAATTTCATCATACAGCTGTAGGAAAAAAAATCATGATTATATTTAGAGGGTAGAAATAAAGTATTACAGTAACTTATAAGAAATTATAAGAACAGGGCATAAGAGTGTGACACATTCTTGAACAGGAAATTTAAGAGCCTAGTAGGTTTTTTGGGAAAGATTATATTCAAATGAAAGCAACTGTTGTGTTCTCTTTTTTTTTTTTTACTTTGAATTAATCATTTAATACCATTAAATCCATCATGTACTTTTATTATTTTTTTTTTGTTGTTGTGTTCTCTTATGTTTCATTTGTATTTTTCTGGTTATTTGTCACTGAATGTTTGACACGATTGTAAAGGTTTGATACAGCTATAAGTTCCTTTTCTAATAACGGTAGACTATTTCAGAGTTATTAAATTAGAGACAGAGATAACAGTATTTTTAATAACTTTAAAATGTGAATCTTAATGTTTTAAAATATACATATTGCATGAATCTTGTAGTTTCACGCTTTTATGCTTAAATTTACATATTTCTTTTGAAACATGCTTTATTATTTATTATTTACTTTCTGATTTGTGTTATAGGAAATGTCACAGTCATTTTCTGCAGTCACGTTAGATAACACAGAGGTAAATAACATGAAGACTAATGCACAGAGAAGTGAAATCCCAGTAGAGGAACTTGGTAAGGTTCCTGAACATAAAATCACCACTAAGGGAGCACCAAATAAAGACAGCAAGGCGAGGAGTTGTTCTGAGAGTTGTTTGAGTGCTCAAGGCAAGTCCTTCCATGACGAGCCTGAAAGATCTCATCCTGAGTCTGGCTCTGATCCCTCCAGTCCTGAAACTTTGCATGCAAAGGCAGCTGATTCAGTTCCACAGGGTTCTGAAGAAAACAAGGTCAAGAGGACATCCTGCATGTATGGGGCAAAGTGCTACAGGTATGAAGTGAAATTACAGCTAGCATATAATTCCATTATTTCAACAGCATAATAGCTATGTAGATACATGCTATAGTGTGTTAAAAGCCTAATAAAACCCATTGGCCTAAAGGTTAGGAGCTTTATCATGTTTCTCCTGGTTTGCACTTTCTCATTATGCATTCTAGCAAATCCTGCTAGAGGTTTTTAAAATATTGTGGGGGATTAAATGTTTCATTGTAGATATGCTGATTAATACAGGGATCTGAACTGGGGAATCCAGACTTGAAAACAGAATCACTCAGATCGAAATACCTGCTTATGTAATGTCTTATTTAGATGTTGGAAAGATGCCTTCATAAATAGTTGCTGTATACAGTATAACTCTCAAGATAATTCTAAGTTGTGTTTAAGCATCTTATATTTGTGCATTTTCCTTTGTATTTTTCTAATGGTGCTTTTGAGTCACCGTGATGCCTTCTAAAACAACTGAATATATATTTTCTGGATTGATTGGTTACTCCTATACTTACTTCATTTGATAACACTGTACCATATTTTCTAATTTCATGCTTTGTGAATTAGTTTTAGACTATAGTTTCTCTCTGTTTATTCTAGCATGTTTATAATTACCTAGCCCTATTTCAGAAGTATTTCTTTGCCATTCCAACATATCAAACCAAGTATCTTATCAGTACATTCTAGTACAGTTTGTCTTCTATTCGGTAGCATATTTATATCACATATTCTGTTAATTTCTCATTCATTGTATCTCTCTTTAAAATGCAGTGCCATTATAACACCTGAATAATTATATTTTTCAGTTTCAACAATTATAATTTATGTGTTTATTCACAATTTTGTCTATTTACAATGGCCTTAGTCCTGCATATGGAACTTAATTTATAAACTTGTGAAATGGAAGTATATAAACCTTCTATTATTTTGGATTTTTGAAAAATCCTGTTTGGTATCTGTATCAGTTCACTAGAGCTGCTATAACAAAATGCCACAGATTGGGTGGTTTAAACAGCAGAAGTTTATTATCTCACAGTTCTGGAGGCTGAAAGCCTGTATGATCAAGGTGTTGGCAGGTTGGGTTTCTCCTGCAGGCTCTCTCCTTGGCTTGCAGACAGTGCCTTCTCATTGCGTCCTCACATGGCCTTTTCTCTGTGCATGCACATCTCTGGAGTCTTCCTCATCTTATAAGGACATCAGTCATTTTGGATTAAAGCCCTACCCTCATGACCTTATTTAAATTGAATTATCTCTTTAAAGGCTCTGTCTCCAAATATAGTCACATTAGGGATTAGGTCTTGAACATATAAATTTGGGGGTAGGGAACACAATTCAGTCCATAATGGTGTTTGGCTGGTACTTGTCTTTGTTAAATGTGATTGAATGTTTTATCAAGATCATGATGAATTCATACATATTTGATGATAATACACATTAGTTTTAACCAGTCATAGCTTATGAATAATTTTTTTACTTCTTCACTAATTTTAATATACATAATTAATACCTGAGAAATATTTGCCACTGAAATCTTGAAAACAAAATGTTTATATTTGTAACAAAGGGGGAAAAATAACCTATATTGAGTTCTTGTTATATACATGCATCTTAACAATCAGTTAAATGTATCTTTTCTCCAGCCTCAATGCTACTGCTATAGCTCATGCCATGATCTCTCTGGGACAAGTGAATAATCTAAGTCTCCAAACTTTCTGTCAGGTTCATATTCCTTCCTCATTGTTGCCTGAATGATCTGGCTAAGAAAATAAAAACAAAGGTTAAAAAGAAAAGAGAGAGAAAAAAATCTGACAATATTACTCTCTTTTACAGAATCCATCAGTGGCTAAAGGCCAGATTTCTTAGCATAGTCTAGAAGACCCTGAACTCCCAGTAATTCTTTGGATGCACCATGCTGTCATGCTGTTGTTAGGTCCTTTGGATGTGCTGTTCCCTTTTCCTCTCTCCTGTCCTGCTTAAAGACACATTCAGTTCCTCTCTTAGTCCTTTTCTAACATGTTCATTCTTCCCTAAATTGCTCATCTTCTATTCTACACAACATTTCCTCATACACTTTCTAATATTTGATATTAGATCTGATATTTACTATCTAATCATTGATTTCTAATTATTTATTTACATGTTCTGTCTTAATAGAAAATTATTGCTCAGGGTTAGTCTTATTCACTCCCTTCATGTTATGGTATTAACTCCCAAGTCTGTATTTCCAACACAGATTTCTGTACTAAATTTTAGATCCAGATAATCACCACTAAAATCACAGGCACTTCAAATTCAACCTGTCTAAAGCAGTCACATCTTATTTCAATCCTTTGTGAAACAAAAAAACAACAAAATAGCATTTAACTTTATAGAAACTGTTGCTTCCAAAAAATTCTTTTTGAAAATTTTGTTCTTTTGGGGCCATATAGTTTTTCTGTTTAATAGCATATGGTTCCATTAGTAAACTGCTTTTAAAAATTGGACAGAAATTGAAATGTCTTTTATTAACTTGTAAGAAATTTATACCTTAATTAGAACTTGTAGATTTTATCTCCATAAGGTCATATAAATTATGAGTTAATAGTCTATAAAATAAGGGTTTTATCTCTAATAAAGGTGATGTGTCTTACTGAGGACCAAAGCTCCCACTGAAAACAACTAGCAAAGTGGAATACTCATGCTTGAGAACATTAGAGGCAGTCAGGACCTTGAGGCTTCTTTTTCTCTTGTGACATTTGCCTATTTTTTAGTGTTTCAGACTGAGGGCTAAGAGGACAGGCAGAGTTTGGGGCAGTCTCATGGAACTTTTACATTTCTTGCCTTTGCATTTGGCAAGAAATCTTTGACAAATCCAATGTCATGAAGCTTTCCCCCTATTTTCTTCTAGAAGTTTTATATTTTGGGTCTTACTTTTATGTCTTGGATACATTTTGAGTTAATTATGTATATGGTGTAAGGGAAGGGTCCAACTTCATTTTTTTGCATGTGAATATCCTCTTTTTTCCAGCACCATTTGATGAAAAGAATATTCTTTCCTTTTGGAATGGTCTTGGCAACTTTGTTGAAAAATCATTTGACCAGGGCTTCCCTGGTGGCGCAGTGGTTGAGAGTCCACCTGCCGATGCAGGGGATGCGGATTCGTGCCCCGGTCTGGGAGGATCCCACGTGCCACAGAGCAGCTGGGCCCGTGGGCCATGGCCGCTGGGCCTGCGCGTCTGGAGCCTGTGCTCTGCAGCGGGAGAGGCCACAGCAGTGAGAGGCCCACGTACCGAAAAAAAAAAAAAATCATTTGACCATATAAGCAAGAGTTTATCTGTTCTTTTCCATGTGTCTATATGCCTGTCTTTATGTTAGTACCACACTGTTTTGATAACTGTAGTTTTGTAATAAGTTTTGAAATCAGGAAGTGTGAAACCTTCAACTTTTTCAGGATTCTTTTGTCCATTTAAGGTCCCTTGAGATTTCACATGAATTTTAGGATGGATTTTTCTATTTCTGCAAAAACATGTCATTGGGATTTTAATAGGGATTGCTTTAAATCTGTAGATTGCTTTGGGTAGTATTTACATCTTAACAATATTAAGTCTTCCATTCCAGGAACATGGGATGTCTTTCCATTTATTTGTGTCTTCTGTAATAGAAATTAAACCTGTGTATGTCTTTCACCTCCTTAAGTTTATTTCCTAACTATTTTATTTTTAAATGTTATTGTAAATTGAATTGTTAATTTCCTTTTGGGATTGTTCATTACAAGTATATAGGAACACAGCTGGTTTTTGGGTGTTGATTTTTGTATCCTCCAACTTTGCTGAATTAGTTTATTACTTCTAACAGTACGCCAAAAGTAGAATGTTCACGGCAGTATTATTTATAAAAGCCAATAACTAGAATGAATCCAAAAGTCTATTAATAGTAGAATGGACAAATAAATTATAGCACTTTCATACAGTGGAATGTTACACAGTAATAAAAGTATACTACTGTTACATGCAATAATGTGGAGTAATCATACAAACATAAAAAGTCATTCTCAAAGAAGTACATACTATATATTTCCATTTTAATTCAAATACAGGAAAAACTAATACGTTGTTTGTAACATTGCTTCTGAAAGTATGTTCCAGAGGCCCTTGCAGGTCCTGGTCCCCAAGATGCTTTTAGGAAACCTGTTGGGCCAAAACCATTTTCATAATAATACTTTGTGTGTGTGTGCCATTTTCACTCTGATTCTCTCACTCACAAGTGTACAGTATTCCCAGAGGCTACATGATTTGTGTTAAGATTGAATGCAGAAGCAGATAGGAGGAGAATTCAGATGCCCTCTTTTAAGCCAGACGTTAAAGAAATTTCCAAAGTATAAAACAATGTCTCCACGAATTTTTTTGGAAGATAGGTATTTACATTAAGATGTGCTATTTATGATAATATGTAAAGGGTTTATTACTATTATAAAGTAAATTTATTTTTAAAAATTTCTTATTTTTAATTTCTAATAGGTTAAATAACCCACATAAATAAAAGTTCTCTGGAGTTTTCATAGATCTTTTCCTGAGACTGAAAAGTTTGAGAAACACTGTTGCAGATGACAGGATAGTGGTTACCTTTGGGTAGTAAAATGGGTTTAATGATTAGAAGGGGACATGCAGGGGTTCTAGAATGTTGGTAATATTGTTTTTTATCTTAGCAAAGGGAGTGTAGATGTGTTCACTTTATTAAAAGTCTTTAAAGGCTATGTATGCTTATACTATTTATATTATGCTGTATATTCTGTTGTATATAGCCTATATAAAGTACTGTTTGCAGATTGTCCGTTGACATTCATGGTCTTCCCCATGTCACCAGAAATTTATTTTGCTACCATGAGAGTTCCACACTGACTAAATGTCATGTAGCATGTTGGTTCACGTTCTAGAATAATCAGATGTGTATTGTTTGGTTTCCTGCTATATCCTATTAATTATTTTTTTCTAGTTTATCTAGAAGTCTGCTATATCCTATTAATTATTTTTTCTGACATTATGTTTATCACTCTCATAGGAAGAATCCTGTCCATTTTCAACACTTCAGTCACCCTGGTGATAGTGATTATGGAGGTGTACACATCACGTGTCAAGGTGAGGCTGATGACCGGCCCGAATGTCCCTATGGAGCATCTTGTTATAGGTACGTAAACCTGAAGTGTTTGGTTATACTCCTTTTCTGCTTAATCTCTGTTACTTATTCAGGAGAAACTGCAGGCAAGCTTCTCATCTCAAGCCTTTAACTTTTAGTTTTTAAACTTCCATAGGTAATAGGTTTTCATTTTGTTAATAGGTAGGATTGTAATGTTTCTTTTAGATAATTCTAAACTGTTGAAGTTATTAATATTATAAATGCCTAAAATTTTTCCTCATTTCTAACTTTCTAAAGTGTAAATCAGATAATTTAAAAGCTGTCAGTGCTACCCCATTATACTTTCTATCCAGACTCCTTAGTTTGACATAAATCAATTCAGGATGTTATCTCTGCCTCCCTCAACGCCTACCAGTCCACCATTCTTGCCAGCACATGAAACTCAATCCTAAAACGAAACAGTACCTCCCCTCTCTCCTTCCATAGCATCTTGTACTCGTCTGTATCATGCACAGTAGAATTTATCTCATGAGATTGTGTTTAGTTCTTTCCTGAATTGGCTTCTCCTCCAGACAGTAAGTTCCTTGACAGTAAGGACTTTTTTTTTTTTAAGCATCTTTATTTCTTTTTTAATTTATTTCCTTTTTATTTATTTATTTTCTTTATTTTTTTGGCTGCATTGGGTTTTAATTGCGGCATTGGGGTATTTGTTTAAGCGTACGGGATCTTTTGTTGCAGTGTAGGCTCTTCGTTGTGGCGCGCAGGCTTCTCTAGTTGTAGAGTATGGGTTTTCTCTTTCTAGTTGTGGTGCTCAGGCTCCAGGGTGTGTGGGCTCTGTAGTTGTGGCACACAGGGTACAGAGCGCATGGGCTCTGTAGTTTGCAGCACGTGGGCTCTCTCATTGAGGAGCGCAAGCTCAGTAGTTACGGCATGTGGGCTTAGTTGCCCCGCGGCATGTAGGATCTTAGTTCCCTGACCAGGGGTTGAACCCGCGTCCCCTGCATTGGAAGGCAAATTTTTTACCACTGGACCACCAGGGAAGTCCCTCCAGTAAGGACTTTTTTATCTGCAACTTTGTTGAATGAATGAATGAACTTGAAATAAATCAAACTACCAAAGAAAGAAGTAGGATTCCATTCTTAGAGTGCTTTAATTCTAGACAACTGTCTTTCTTAGATAATTTTGAAATATAGGTTACTGAACCTACTGCCGTTTTTGAAATTGTTGCTATTTCTATGATTTGGTTTTCAATAAGAAGGCAGGGTATATGCCCAGTAGTGGGATTGCTGGGTCATATGGTAGCTCTATTTTTAGTTTTTTAAGGAACCTCTATACTCCATACTGTTCTCCATAGTGGCTGAATTTACATTCCCACCAACAGTGCAGAAGGGTTCCCTTTTCTCCACACCCTCTCCAGCATTTACTGTTTGTAGATATTTTGATGACGGCCATTCTGACTGGTGTGAGGTGATACCTCATTGTAGTTTTGCTTTGCATTTCTCTAATAATTAGTGATGTTGAGCATCTTTTCATGTGCCTCTTGGCCATCTGTATGTCTTCTTTGCTGAAATGCCTATTTAGATCTTCTGCCCATTTTTTGATTGGGTTGTTTGTTTTTTTGATATTGAGCTCCATTGTATATTCTTGCCTCCTTTATCAAAGATAAGGTGACCATATGTCACCTTATTCGGGTTCCACGTAAGTTAAGCAAAAAAATCCTCCTTGACCATATTTCCACGTGCAATTCTCTACTTAAATGTAACAAAAACATTTTGTTTTTAAAACAAATTGTGACGGGCAACAAAAAGTGTACACTGTACACATTTTTTGTACAGTGGATACTGTACAACAGTGTGGGATGGAAGAGATCGTGGATCAAGTGAAATGAACCACCACCAACCAAACCAAAGGCTGGTCTTCATCCAAAGAAGGTGATGTTTTGTATATGGTGAGAGTCCTCTATTATGAGCACCTTCCAGAAAACCAAATGATTAATTCCAACAAGTACTGCTCCCAATTAGACCAACTGAAAACAGCACTCGACAAAAAACATCCAGAACTAGTCAACAGAAAACACATAATCTTCCTTCAGGATAATGCATGACTGCACATTTCTTTGATGACCAGGCAAGAACTGTTAGAGCTTGGCTTGGAAGTTCTGATTCATCCACCATATTCACCAGACATTGCACTTTCAGATTTCCATTTATTTCGGTCTTTACAAAATTCTCTTAATGGAAAAAATTTCAGTTCCCTGGAAGACTGTAAAAGGCACCTGGAACAGTTCTTTGCTCAAAAAGATAAAAAGTTTTGAGAAGATAGAATTCTGAAGTTGCCTGGAAAATGGCAGATGGTAGTGGAACAAAACGGTGAATATGTTGTTCAGTAAGGTTCTTGGTGAAAATGAAAAATACGTCTTTTATTTTTACTTTAAACACCGAAGGAGCTTTTTGGCCAACCCAATACTATGATAGCATTATTAAATAAATCTTTAATATCTCAATATTCTGTCAGGTATCCCAGTTCCCTTACAGTCTCATAATATTTTTTTTTCCTTTTGTGTCTTTGCATCCAGATCCAGTTAAGGTCCATGTATGACAAAAAGTGGCCATGTTTCTTAAGTTATTTAATCACTAGGTTTCTCTTTGTTTTTTCCCTTGCAATATATTTGTGTAAGAAAGCTGACCATTTGTACTGAGGAGTAACCCTTAGTCTGGGTTTTGCTGATTGCATTACCAAATGGTCATTCATTATGTTCCCTTGTACTTCCTCATAATTGATGGTTAGAAGCTAGTTATGTGTTTGTTACAGATCTCTTACTTTAGTAGTACTTTGTCTCTGAAACACTACCTGAGTTAGAGATTTCACTCTGCCTTTTTGAAGATTCAGATTCAGAACTTAAGCCTCTCAGACCTCCCAGGAACTCAGCAAATATTTCTTGGGAAAAATCAGCCTTGTGTTTGGGGTTCCTTTAGTTTCTAGACTGTTGAGACAACACCATGAGATCATGATAAGCTGTACTAATTTCTCTTTCCTAAAATAGTGTGCCTCCACTTGGTCCAAATCTCTTATCCTTAGCCCACACTAAGAATTGTCAAAGGCTTCTACGGAAGAAAGGAGCCAGTTATTGTCAGCTCACCTAAGAAGGACTTCTTCCTCTTTGGAATTTTAGATAATATAAAATTCTCGTTGCTCCCACAATTCACTCATAAATATATTTTTAACCATTTATCAAGGGTTTTTTTTCTAGTTGTTAAAACAAGAGTATTGGTCTACGGTGATGTCCTGCACCCTTTTCAGAAGCAAAATACAAATATGCCTATTTGAGGAGAATAAAAGCAAAATGCAAAGCCTTGCTAAGAATAATAATGATGGCAAAAATTGCTGCCTTTATTTCATCAATCTCTTTAAATGGGGGCAGAGTAGGGAGTAGTCAAGAGAAATTACTCAAAGGCCAGTGACTCACATGTACTAGTAGAAACTTTCATATCTATATCTAAATATATTTGTATGTATGTATATTGTATTTTTCTTTTTCATCTGTTGAGCTGCTTCGTGTCCTTGTTTCCACTTGAAGATAAAATCTTAAGATTTTTTTCTCCCTCATTAATTTTAATTATAGTTTAGAGAGACTCTTGGAGAATGTTAGATATGATTGCTTACTCTGACCACTGTTTTACAAATAAGGGAATGGAAACAAAGAAAGATTGAGTTGCCTAAGACTCCAAAGCTAGTGAGCTCAAAACCAAGTCTCTTCCCTCCTCCAGTCCAGCACTTCTCTGTGTTGTGGCCTGATTCCACCATTGTTAGCGCTTCTAAAGTATTGATAGTGCTTGCCTTTTTAGCCACATGGCAAAATAATATTTTGGAGTTAGAAAAAAAAACAAAACCCAGATAAAGTACTTTGAAGAAATCGTGAATTTTTCAAATCAACAAGATACAAGAAACTAGATTGTAGAAGCATGCTATATATTTATATATCCTTTCTTGTCACATTATCATTTTTAGTTAGGCAAAAAACACATGTAGTAAATTTATGTTGTATCATTTCTATAACTAAATTGATATAATGTTATGAGCTATTTTTTCTTTTAACAATATTGATTTGCAAGAATAAATTATTTTTTTAGCCATATACTGTTTAGTGCTGTTAAAAAATGATTTAAAGAAGACAGTTTGGGTGATACAAATTAACTTTAACACTTTATGAAACAGACGGTCTCCATTTGGAGAAGTGCAACATGGGGCAGAAGACAGGAAGTTTTTATAGGATGAAGAATAAAGAACAAGGAAGAGAAAAATAGAAAATGTCTGATTGGCTGGGGCCCCATAGTCAACCTTGTTTGGGGTGAGAAGGGACAAAGAAATAAGTATAGAGCCCAGAGTTGGTTTGGCCTGTGGGGATTGGCTGACTGGATACACGGTGTCTCTGGTCAAGCAGAGCACTTACAGGGACCTGAAAGTTATCTTAAGTTTCAGTTTGCTGACATGGCACCCTAGGCAGGAGTGGCTCCATCTTGGTCCTAGATGTTTGTTTCAGTAGTGCTAGAATATAAGCCTACTGTATCAGAATGATAAAATGTTCTAAATTAGCTTGCTTAAAAGCAAGTTTTTAGGTAAATGCATGCCAGGTTTTTCCTGTAGCCATAGAAGAAAAATATTGAAGCCTCACTGATCATAAAATAACCCACAAAATCAGCCAGAAATTAATATATTTAGAAAAGTAAAGATATATATGTTCTAAAAGTAAAGTTGTGATAAGCCTGTATTCCATGATGGTTGACACATTTGGAAGAGAGATGAAATTCATGAGCTAAAACATCTTTGTTTGCTTTTTATCTTTAAAAATTTGCCTTCAGGGCTTCCCTGGTGGCGCAGTGGTTGGGAGTCCGCCTGCCGATGCAGGGGACACGGGTTCGTGCCCCGGTCTGGGAGGATCCCACATGCCACGGAGCGGCTGGGCCCGTGAGCCATGGCCGCTGAGCCTGCGCGTCCGGAGCTTGTGCTCTGCAACGGGAGAGGCCACAACAGTGAGAGGCCCGTGTACCACAAAAAAAAAAAAAAAAAAAAAAAAAAAAAAAATTTGCCTTCACAAAACAGGATAAGAATTATTCTCAAGTAAAAACAAGTATTCTCTCAGGTGAAATACTAGGTTGGCTTTTAATTTGTTTGCTTCCCAATCTTACCTTCTAATCCCTTGAACGTGTCCAAGTCAGTTTCTCGTTTTGATAAATCTAGGTGATCTCAAATGTTGTATAATACATTAAATAATCTTAATCTTATACTGTATCAGCTACCTAAATTTATATGGTATCCTTTGGTAGTTACAAGTATTGTCATCTGTGGTCAAAGTTTTTATCACTAGAGAGCAAATATGCAAACATAAAACTGTACATACATGGGTATACTTAATTTTCAGACATTTCATCCAATGAGTAAAACATGAGTAAAATAGAAAAACAGATATGGCTCACATATTAATAAATGTATTCTATAATGAAAATAAAGATTCCTATAGCCCATATAATATAGGAGATTGATGTTGAAAAAAGTATCTTTAATTATTAAATTTTATTTTTTCTAAAACTACAGGCATTATTAATATTTTCTCTGACATTATACTTTTAAAAATCTAACAAAATTAAATCAACTTGAAAAATGATAATTTGAAAGAACTAGTTGTTATCATTTTCAGTATCTCACACATTTAACCAGTTTTTTTCCCTTTGCGCTGTACACTGCAGCCTGTCAGAAGACTCGTTCTGTTTAATGCCTTTGATTAGCTTAAGGTACTTGTCTAAATTAGAACATTAGATACTTAATGTCCAGGATAATCCAGTGATTGCTGTGCTTGCCTCTGACCCACTTCCTCTGGTGCATAATAGGATTTTATTCAGTGCATTACTCCTGTTCTTATTTGTTAAGTTAAGCACTAAACTTAGAATATATATACACTAAAATGAACAGAATCCATCTTCAACCAGCTTAGTGTAAAAATGTAAAGTCAAACACGTATATTGTCCTAGATTTACAAAACCTTAGGCAGGCATGTATAATACAAATGAAAGTGTTATTGCCTTCATGTTTTCCAGAAGCCAATGCCCCATTTTTTTTATATTAATTATAATACTTTCTAAGAGGGATCACATAAGGAAGTGTATCAGTCATCAACTATAAGTGCTCTCATTGTAGTAAATCTGCAATATGATCTGTATAGTGTGAAAAAGCATAAGTGTTTTTGCCACAAGCATAATTCATTGATATTAAAATTGCTATCTTAAAAATAAATAAATAAATAAAATGAAATTGCTATCTTTTTTTATTTGTTGATCCAGATTTATAGCTATGATCTAGTCTTTTCCTATTTTCTCTTTTATTTTCAAAGTGTTCCAAGTTATTGCAGTATTATCTTAATTGATCCTGTATGCAAATGTACACCTTAAACTACAAGATACTGATTTTTAGAAGCTGCTTAATTAAAAAAATAGGAATGTGTGTGTTTAGTGTAAATTCATATTATATTATTTGAGGCAAAATAAATAGGTTTTAATAGGGAAACTCTAATTGCCTCCTAGTTGAGATTCCCAGAATCAGTCATGTGAGGCTGTCAATTATTTTATTTGTAGTTAAGAATAATCAAAGTTGATCGCATTTTTTTTTTTTTTTTTTTTTTGCGGTACGCAGGCCTCTCACTGTTGTGGCCTCTCCCGTTGCAGAGCACAGGCTCCAGACGCGCAGGCTCAGTGGCCATGGCTCATGGGCCCAGCCGCTCCGTGGCATGTGGGATCTTCCCGGACCGGGGCATGAACTCGTGTCCCCTGCATCAGCAGGCGGACTCTCAACCACTGTGCCACCAGGGAAGCCCTGATCGCATTTTTATAGGGTTTGCATATATAGGAAGTAACCTGTCATCACTTGCCACGCTTACGGTTCTTTAATCATATGTAAGAATACAATCTTAGAAGAAAGTATCTTACAGTAAATGTTAATCACTGGCTGCACAGTTTTACCTGAGACTTGACTATAAATTTTTGTTTAACTTCATTTAGAAATAGCAGTAACAGCAACAAAAAAGAAGTAGCAGTAACAACATTGCTACTTGACATGTAATGTGTCATATAACCTTGACAAAATGTGCTGGAGTGTCTTCTGTGGTTTTGTTTTTCTTTCTCCTTTATTTGAATATACATTCCCTTTCATATTAACGTTTGTTTTTCTTTGTTATATTTAGTGTTAATTGCACATGTATACAGATTTTCTGAGCTCTCTTGGCAGAGATAGTAAATTGTAATGATTTTCAATTAGCAGATTGAATACTTTCTCTTATTTTATGCTGGCTTACTCTTTCAGTATTTAATAAAGACCATATTTGTTAATTTTCCTTTTTCTCCTAAATTTGAGACTTAGATATTTGAAAACATAGGATTCATGTTTTTGCTTTAGGTTTTAAAGTAAGTGTTGAATTTCAGAAGTGCAAGATAAATTATTTTGGAATGAAAAACATATAGTATCATCATTTATTCATTGAGTGAATATTGAGCATCTGATGTACTAGTCAGTTTTATAGAAGTTGATGTAAAACAGTACTTTAGGCTCATTTTAAAATTTTGAGTGGTGGGTTTGGTATTAAGTTATCAAATTTTTGGAAGTAAACAAAAATAAGAATTATTATTCTGTTCTTGTCACTGCCTAGTTAATTTTTAGGTAGCTCTTTATGATGGAGAGATAATGGGTTTTTAGATCAGCAGACTTAGGTTCTAGTTATGGTTATGCCAATTCTGTAGCAAAACTTTGAATGTCGTTTGATTTTCCTAGGCTTCAGTTCCTCATGAAAACAAGAAGGTTGGATCATTTGTGCTCTGGGGGCCTCCATTCAATAGTGGGGAAATCTAGGACAGAGAGAAATATAGTCATATTCATAAAGTCAGATCAGTTACATTCATGGCTACTCTTCCTTAGCCTTCTTTGCTGTCTCCTTTTTCCCACCTGTAATTATTGCTGAGCCCCAGGGTTCAGTTCTTTGATCCTTTCCCTTCTCTGTTCTGTTCTTATTCCCTAGGTGAGCTAATTCAGGGCTTCAGACTCAAATGTTTAAATGCCTGCACTTCGTTGTAAAATAAGGCAAACTTATGTCAGAAACAGACCTCTTGATTTTTGTCATGAAAACAGCTCTTTACCAAGTGTTCTCCACCTTTGTAAATGACTTCACCATTCACATAGTGTTTAGGCCCCAAACCAAGACGTGCCCTTGATTCTTCTCTTTTCTTCACATCACGCATTCAATCCATCAGCAGTTCTTGCCATTTCAACCTTTAAATACATTAAGAACCTGACTATTTCCTATTTCCTCTACTTCAGTCGTCTTAGTCATAACCACCGTCACCTCTGACCTGGTGTACGGCAATAGCTTCTTAACTGATATCCTTGTTTCTTTTCTTGCCCCTTAATAGTTCATTTTCCACACAGCAACCAGAGCAATTCTCTAAAAATAAGTCATATCATGTTGATTTCTTGCTCAGAATCATCCGATAGCCTCCCACAAAACTCTTTACCATGGCTTACAAGTTCTTCTCTGACTTCATTGCCTACTCTTTTCCTTCTCCCTCATTCTCCTTGAGCTATACAAATCTTTGTTTTTCCAAATACCCTAGGGCCATGGCAAATTTGAAGACATTTTTTATTTTCTCTTACTGAGTGTTCTTCCTTCAGATATGTATTTGTTATTCATGTGTCTATATCATTAACACCAGAAATGCTTTGGAAAATGTATATTTTAAAATATAACAGCTCGGGCCTCCCTGGTGGCGCAGTGGTTAAGAGTCCGCCTGCCGATGCAGGGGATACGGGTTCGTGCCCCGGTCTGGGAGGATCCCATGTGCCGCGGAGCGGCTGGGCCCGTGAGCCATGGCCGCTGGGCCTGCGCATCCGGAGCCTGTGCTCCGCAACGGGAGAGGCCACAACAGTGAGAGGCCCGCATACCGCAAAAAGAAAAAAATATATATATATATAACAGCTCATAAAAACCTGGTGTAGTTATGAGTGTATACATCTATCTTTAGAACCCAAAGATTTAAAAAAAAGTCAAAAAACAGGATTTTGAGGCCTGCTGAGTTACAGAAAATGTTATTTGTGGAAAAGGTTGATATAAATCTTTTATGAATGAATTCTAAGTATTTCCATTCATTATTAGGAATAAGTCCTGGGTGGAATTTTGCATTGTCCTTGAAAGTTATTTCAGATGTTCATATGTCCCCAAAGAGCTGTACAGTATTGCCACTTAGCCTTAACCCAGGGTTATATGAAAAAGACTTTCTGCTTTATTATTAATAACTGATTTTTAAAAATAGGATATGCATGGGCAAATGTTATAAAATATTCTATAAATATGTGAAATGAAATTGGGGAAATATTCAACAATAATAATTATATGCATTATTGAAGGAAAAATTCAGCTTTCTAGTATTAGTTGACAATTACTTTTACTGGCATATAGAATTTTTAGACATTGTTGGCTATCTTTTTTTAATTTTATTTATTTATTTATTTTTGGCTGTGTTGGGTCTTCATTTCTGTGCGTGGGCTTTCTCTAGTTGCGGTGAGCGGGGGCCACTCTTTATCGCGGTGCGCGGGCCTCTCACTGTCGCGGCCTCTCTTGTTGTGGAGCACAAGCTCCAGACGCACAGGCTCAGTAGTTGTGGCTCACGGCCCTAGTTGCTCCGCAGCATGTGGGATCTTCCCAGACCAGGGCTCGAACCCGTGTCCCCTGCATCGGCAGGCAGATTCTCAACCACTGCGCCACCAGGGAAGCCCTGCTGGCTATCTTAAAGTAAAATTGATTTCTGTTTCTATAAATAGTTGACACCTGTAAAATGCTTAATGGCCTACAAATGTTTATGCACATCACTTCATTTAATGCTTCAAACAACCCTGTGTGAGGAAAGCAGTATTTTCCCTGCTTTACAGATGAGGAAGTGGAGACTTGGTCACAGGACTTGCCCTGAATCACATAACCAGTAAACTGTAGTTTGAATTCAGACTCGGTTCTTCTGATCTCGAAACCTGAACCCCTTCCACAACATAATGCTGGTGATCTAAAGTTTAACAAGCCAGATGAGAACTGGTCCAAGTCACAGTGGCATCTGTCTCTTAAGCGTTGGTGAAGGACACTCTGTGTTCCTGTTAACCGGAGTGATTGATTGACTAGAGCTAAGTGTCCTATGATGCTGAGCAGTCAGTATCTCAGGAACCTGATTGCAGTGGAGTCTCCTTAATATGGTTATCAGATTTTCATTGTTTCCTGGGGAAGTAATATGAATTGTTAATGGCAGGAAGTTCTAACATATTTTAGTCCTAGGTTTGTGTAAAAAGCTTCTGTGAGTACTTTGATTATTAACTTTGTAGGTGTGAATGCAGAGCAATTTCAGCACATTGACATTCTTTTCAGCCTAATGAGAATAGGCATTCTTTGGCTTATATCCAAGAGAAAAACTGCCTTTCAAAGGATAGACTTCTAAAAACATCACGATCCATGGATTACAATTTCCAAAAATAAAAAAAAAATAACATTAATGTAAGAAAACTCATCAGTCTAGAAGTTATTAGAAATCATGTTTTGTACCAACCAATGAGAATTTTATTGCAAATGTTTTTTTTTTTAAAGATTGACATTTTTATTTTATTTTATTTATTTATTTGACTCCGTTGGGTCTTCTTTGCTGTGTGCGGGCTTTCTCTAGTTGCGGGGAGTGGGGACTACTACTCTTTGTTGCGGTGCACGGGCTTCTCATTGCGGCAGCTTCTCTTGTTGTGGAGCACGGGCTCTAGAGCGCAGGCTCAGTAGTTGTGGCACATGGGTTCTAGAGTGCAGGCTCAGTAGTTATGGTACACGGGCCTAGTTGCTCTGCGGCATGTGGGATCTTCCCGGACCAGGGATCGAACCCGTGTCCCCTGCATTGACAGGTGGATTCTTAACCACTGCGCCACCAAGGAAGTCCCACAAATGATTCTTTCAAGCTCTTTTCAACAATCATTTTCTTAAGAAATAATAGTATAGATAGCAAAAACAAGTGTCTTTTTTCCTCTTAAATAGGAAAATAGAAAATATATCATCATTTTGGAAACTCATGTAAAAGCTTAATTAAAAAAAAAACTCTTTTTGAAGGAAAAGAGTTGATTATATTGTAGTAGGTAGATAATTTATGAAAAATGTAGTTGAATGCCACCTTGTAAAAGGTACGCTTGTAAGTGCTATAAAAGATATTTAAAATTGTAAGAAAAACCCATGACCTCCAGCAGCTCATTTGACAGATGATGAGATAATACACACACACACACACACACACACAAACATTTGTGTTGAAAATTTAGATGACAGTATAAGAAATTATGTGGTAAGTATCAAACGGTGGATATGGACAAGATGTTCTGGAGATATTTCCCAGTAATTATCTGAGTTGTTTTCCCGCGCAACGTACTTAGACAGGCAGTGTAGAGTTAGAAGAATATTCTTGGCAAAAAGGCTGTGAGCAGTATGGAGATTCCTTAAAAAAAACTAAAAATAGAACTACTGTATGACCCAGCAGTCCCACTACTGGGCATATACCCTGAGAAAACCATAATTCAAAAAGAGTCATGTACCACAATGTTCATTGCAGCTCTATTTACAATAGCCAGCACATGGAAGCAACCTAAGTGTCCATCGACAGATGAATGGATAAAGAAGATGTGGCACATATATACAATGGAATATTACTCAGCCATAAAAAGAAACGAAATTGAGTTATTTGTAGAGAGGTGGATGGGCCTAGAGTCTGTCATGCTGAGTGAAGTAAGTCAGAAAGAGGAAAACAAATACCATATGCTAACACATATATATATGGAACCTAAAAAAAAAAAAAAAAAAGGCCATGAAGAACTTAGGGGCAAGATGGGAATAAAGACACAGACCTACTAGAGAATGGACTTGAGGACATGGGGAGGGGGAAGGGTAAGCTGGCTGGGACAAAGTGAGAGAGTGGCATGGACATATATACACTACCAAATGTAAAACAGATAGCTAGTGGGAAGCAGCCACATAGCACAGGGAGATCAGCTCAGTGCTTTGTGACCACCTAGAGGGGTGGGATAGGGAGGGTGGGAGGGAGGGAGATGCAAGAGGGAAGAGATATGGGGATATATGTATATGTATAGCTGATTCACTTTGTTATAAAGCAGAAACTAACACACCATTGTAAAGCAATTATACTCCAATAAGATGTTGAAAAAGAAAAAAGGCTGTGAGCAAGTGCCTATCAATGGCAAAAAATTAAAAACTTTTTTCCCGAAGTAGAAATGAAGGATTGGGCTGCAAATAAAGGTGGAGGGACCTTGAAGGAGAGGATAATTTAACATTCAGAATACTTAACTTCTTTACATTTAAATTGCTATGTAAACAAAACATGCCTAAAATTTGTTTTTGAGTATGTGCTTTTGCACATAAATGTGATGATACATTTTTGTTTCTGCTTTGGCTCATTTTCATATTGAAGTCTATCTATTCTGTGAGTTATAGCATCAAGAAAGAATAAAGTATTTTTGAAAATACCCCAAAACAGGAAACTTTTGAACCTGTCCCAGAGGATATTTTTTCTTCATTTTCAATGAATTAACTAGCAGAATCTCTATTGATATTAATTAATTAATACTTTTGTTTTAAATGGGAAGTTTGATCCCTAAGTTAAATGTGGAAAAGTACCAACTCAGCTAGTGTCTTCTGGTCTACATTGCAGTCTTAACATCTGCCTTTTAATGAAAATAGCAAGTTCTCCTAGGAAAGGATGGAAACTATTAGCAGAACCTCAGAGAAACAGCTTTTTCCCCTCTAAGGCAGATGAGAATCTGCACATGGAGCTGAAATTTTCTGAGCACAAAATTTCATAACACATATTTCTGCTCTTCCTTTTTGCAATATACCAGTGTAAACTTTTTTCCCTATTCGTTTATTCTGAAATGGCTTGCCTTTTCCTAGGTAGTGTGTGAGGTTAGATTATGTAAATGGAGTATGTGAGTGCAACTGTGAATGTGTTCCAAGATGATGGGGAACCACCTTGTGCAACTTTTGGGTTGAACCATTACCTCCATCCCCACCGTGGTTTCTTTCTTTTTTTTTTTTTAAATTGGGGTATAGTTGTTTTACAATGTTGTGTTAGTTTCTACTGTACAGTGAAGTAGAGTTCCCTGTGCTATACAGCATGTTCTCAATGGTTATCTATTTTATACATATTAATATATATATGTCAGTCCTGATACTGTGTCTTCATTTGGCCTTTTAAAACGTTACTCTTCCTTTCAGTCTTGCTAGCCTGACAGTGGATGTCTACAGTCTTTTAACTGGTATTTGGTACACAAACTGTACTTGTCTCCATTAACTCACTTGGTTTCATTTCTATACTTGTTTTTTTTTTTTTTTGCGATACGCGGGCCTCTCACTGTTGTGGCCTCTCCCGTTGTGGAGCACAGGCTCCGGACGCACAGGCCCAATGGCCATGGCTCACGGGCCCAGCCGCTCCGCGGCATGTGGGATCTTTCCAGACCGGGGCACGAACCTGTGTCCCCTGCATTGGCAGGCGAACTCTCAACCACTGCGCCACCAGGGAAGCCCTCTATACTTGTTTTTAAAGTCTGACATTTAGTTACTTGAGAGTTTCGAAAGCAGCTTTTGAAGGAGGCTCCAGTAGCAAACAACTAAGACCATACTGAACTTTTCAATAATCCTGCTCTGTTAAGGGCAAAGCAGGAAAAGGTTAGAACTTCTTGGTACCTGAAGCAAACATGTATTAAAAGGAAGGAGAAAAAGCCTTTAAATCTCAAATGACTGTAGATAGATAATAATAATAATGAGGCATCTGTGTAGAATGTTAGCACTTGAAGAATCTTGATGAAGATATATGGAATATCTGTGTACTAATCTTGCCACTTTTCAGTAGTTTGACATTTTTTCAAAATAAAAAGTTACTAGTATATTTTACCACAGTAATAAAAAAAAGATTTTAGGGCTTCCCTGGTGGCGTAGTGGTTGGGGGTCCACCTGCCGATGCAGGGGACGCAGGTTCGTGCCCCGGACCGGGAGGATCCCACATGCCGCGGAGCAGGCGGGCCCATGGACCATGGCTGCTGGGCCTGCACGTCCAGAGCCTGTGCTCCGTGGCGGGAGAGGCCACAACGGTGAGAGGCCTGCATACCACAAAAAAAAAAAAAAAAAAAAAAAAAAAAAAAAAACCACAAGATTTTAAAAAGGTTACCAAAAACAATCTCAAAGGATCAGCAATTTTTTCCAGATTATTGATGAAAAATACCTTTGGTATTAATGTCCCCCATTTTTCTGTTTTACCTCCCCTGATGTCCAACATTAATTGTACTTTAATAAAGACTGAATTAAACAAGTTAATGACCTGTGCCAGCATGTTCAGTAAGGAAAGATCTTCCCATGAAGCATCATGGCAGCTTTCTTCATTTGTAGCTCTCTTCATCACGTTTAAGTTATCCAATTAATTTCTTTCAACTTTGAAGTTTCTTTTCCATCAAAAGGTAAAATTTGTGTTAATTACCCCAAACACACAATCTTTGGTGAATCAGTTTTCCACTTTTCAAAACTATTGAGTTATGACCCCAGTTAATTGTGTGGTTGCACTCTCATACTGTGTTTAATGCTCATATTTTAGGAAAAGTTACCCCAAAAGAAGAGATATTAGCAATAAGAAAAGTCGCTGACACCTGACACAGAGCCTGGCATGTAATAAGTGGCCCATGCCTATTTCTTGGACCACTGATGAATGAATCAATGGCTAACATTAATTACTTACCGCCTACTATGCCCTTAAACTGAGGACTTATTGTATATTACTCCTGAATCCTCACAACAGCTTCATCTGAACTGTATACCTCAGCACATGTCTACTGTCAGCGCTCCCCAGCTTTCCTTTGTCAGTCCCCTAAGAGAAAAGTACCCACCAAATGGATCATGATCAACCAGTTGCTGCTTTGGGGTTTTGCTGCCTGGGTAGTTTTGTACTTTGTGGAGAATGTGTTGTATACGCAGTGTACCCAAACGTTTGTTTAATAAAATGATAGAAGCGATCATCAATATATATAATCAAAAGTAGATATTCAAACAGTAGTTTCTGTTTGACTTTGGGATATGTTATTATAAATTTCTGGATGCAAACTGACTTTCTTGTTTTCTCATAACAGTTGATTGGTGTTCTTTGGAGAGACATGACTTACATGCTTTTGTCTTTGGATTCTAGAAGAGCCTTAGAAGTATCCTTTTAGATATTACACACACACACACAATTTGATATTTTGTGTTATATACTTTATATACTAATTTACCTCATATCTTTATATATGTGATATATGGCATTGACATTTTAGAAATACAGTATATTGTATTATATTTTATTTGTCTCATACTGCCTTTCTGTAGAATGTCAGTCATTAGGGCAGAGCTTTATCTGGTTCATCACTCTGTCTTTGCATCTAGAAGTATGCCTGGCATGGAGTAGGCACTCAGTAAATGTAATTAGAAAGAAAAATGCTTTGTACAGCATGGTGACTAGAGTTAACAGCAACAACAATAACAAAGCAAATGCTTTTCAGTAAGAGGTTTACTGCTAATTTTATTCATAGGTTAGTGAGTGCTCTAGTTTAATTTAAATAGTCCTATTCCTTTCCAGTGATTGTCAAACTAGACCTTATATTTGCTTTCTTTCTCCCCCCCCCCTTTTTTTTTTAAAGGAAGAATCCCCAGCACAAGATAGAATATAGACATAGTACATTTCCAGGTAAGTAATTTTACTACAGGAAACTCCAAATGAAACCTTCAAATGGATTCTCCTGTTAAACCTAGATACAGTTTCCAGTTACTGTGAATTTTTTAAATCTCTGCTTCTGTGAATTTGTTGAATTGCTGATTTTAATAATTTTCTTAGATTTAATAACTGATGAGTTTTTTTAAAGATTAATTAATTTATTTATTTTTGGCTGCGCTGGGTCTTTGTTTCTGTGCGAGGGCTTTCTCTAGTCACAGCGAGCGGGGG
Organism: Mesoplodon densirostris; assembly: GCF_025265405.1. Taxonomy (NCBI): domain Eukaryota; kingdom Metazoa; phylum Chordata; class Mammalia; order Artiodactyla; family Ziphiidae; genus Mesoplodon; species Mesoplodon densirostris. Next base: position 58,400,190 of record NC_082674.1, read on the forward strand.
CCACTCTTCATCGCAGTGCGTGGGCCTCTCACTATCGCGGCCTCTCTTGTTGCGGAGCACAGACTCCAGACGCACAGGCTCAGTAGTTGTGGCGCACGGGCTCTAGTTGCTCTGCAGCATGTGGGATCGTCCCAGACCAGGGCTCGAACCCATGTCTCCTGCATTGGCGGGCGGATTCTCAACCACTGCGCCACCAGGGAAGCCCAACTGATGAGTTTTTATATAGCAGATGTTTTCTACAATCATTGTCCAACAATATATATTTGCCTTGGTATCTGTTATGATTCTTTTGTTTGCAGGTACCTTAAAACAAAATCTCAAACTGGCCTAAATGATAAAGAGATCATATTGGCTTCTATAACTGAAAAGTCCAGAAGCAAGGCTAGATTAGACAAGATTTGTTGCTTTGGCTCATTAATAATGTCAATAATGTCACCAACAACCCAATTTCCTTCCATCATCCTGTCTTTAGAGGGTGATTTTTATCCTAAGACTGGCTCCTCTCCCCACCAAGGAACTATATGCATCCTTATTCAACTGGCTAAACTCCATTTAACATGGTAAACTCCCCATGTTTACATGTAAGGAGAGAGAGAGACTCTCGCTATTCCTAGGAAAAATCATAAAATTAACTTTTTTTAAACTGGCTTAGGTTATATTCTTATTCTTGAATTAATCACTGTGACCACTGATTAGTTTGTTCCACCCTTGGAACCAAGGCAGAGTCCCTTTCTTCAGAACCACAGAGATCCCCAGTAGAAACTAGTTTTGGGGAAGGAGAAGGGGAGATAGACACCAGAGATGCAACTATCGAATGACTGTCAGTCCTGTTTACATCAGTCTGTTTTACCTTCTGTTTCCCCTGCTTCTGAACTCTAATATTTTTTCCCATTAACAAATTCTGGCTTCTTCGTATCATTTAATAATGCAGAGGCCAATTCAGCATCCAGTATTTCTGCCCACAGAGTGAGAGAATAAAGTGTACTATCCAGGCTATGCCCACTTGCCTTTGTATATGTATAAACACAGCCAACTTGTAACCAAGTGATAAAAATAATTAATTTCACCACAAGGGAATTCTATTTGCTATTTCTTATTGAAACACACTTCAGTGCTTTAATACTCCAGATACAGATTTAATCACTTTATCTGAACTAATATGGTACAGAGTTTATATGTTATGCTTTTCTTTATTGGGGCTGTATCTAAAGCTATAGCATTTATGGTTGTTAAATTAACTTTCCTTTGAACACTAATGTAATAATATTTGATTAAAACTCTGTTTTATTGACAGATTTCAGCACTGCCCCATGAAAGAGCATTTGACACATTTGTATATCTTTACAGAACTAGGAACCATTTTCCTAAAACCGACAATATGCATCATATGGCATAGTTAAAAGTATCTGAATTTTCTTTGAAAAATCTCTTTGAATTATCACTGAAGTGTCTTCTGAATGAACGTATTTTTAGAACAATTAACTTTTCTTAAGAAAAACTGTTTATTTTGTTGGAAAGACAGTTTTTTTTTTAAGTATGATATTTTAATGTAACAGTTTAGCCTTATATATTTAATGTACTTTCAAGAGTTGTTATGTGGCAATATAGTCAGAATATCTCTTCCTACTCTAAAAACCTATAAATTAAGGTGTCCGGGGGTATTTAAAATATTAAATGTTGAGGTCTCATATTTCTTAATTTAGAGATATCTAAAATAAAATGCTAACATACTTGTTTTTCTTATTTCCCAAATCTTTAAAGTTTAACATTACCCAAGATCTTAATCTGATTTATGTAACAATTCATTTACTCATTCACTCATTTATTCATTTATTATGTGTCTTCCAAGTGAGCAAAGTTACAGAGATACATGAGAACCAGCTCTGGCTCTACATGCTTGGGGTGAGATGCTCTAAAATCTTGGAGGAAAGGGATGGAGCACTTTTTGCCAGGGTTTATCAGGGTAGACTTGATAAGGGAATTTTAAGTTGGTCTTTAAGATGGTAGGATTTCAATTATCTTTGTTTCTTAGCTTTGTGTGGGTGGGCATAGGACATCCCAGACAAAGTGAATAATAGATGAGTCAAGGACATTGAGTAGAAAATGGAAAGTTGTGTTTGGAGTTAGAAGGTGGATCAGTTTAACTGACAGGGAGAGTCTCTGTAGTTATTGTGAATGATACTAAAGGGATGTATTGAAGTCAGATAATAGAAGCTCTTGAAAGCTAGACCAAAGAGGTATGTGCACTGACAAACAATGGTAAGCCAGTATTTTACCCCTGATGATGAGCAGTCTGAATTAGAGTAGGGGAAGCCCTCTGGAGATTAGTTAGGTAGTTGAATAAAGGACCAGAACTAGGCTACCATGAGAGTAGGAAGATAGGATTGGATACAAGTGAGATTTTGAAGGAAGAGTCAATAGGATTTGCCAGCTGATTGGTTGTGGTGTGGGGGGGTAGGATGAGGTAAAGGAAATAGGAATGACTGAAAATTAAAGTACAGATTATCAGGAGGATGGAGATGATAATAGAGATCACGAGGAAGAACTAGGTAGTTTGTGGGGTTTTTTTTTAACACATGTTAAATTTGAGGTGGGGGTATCATAAATACATAATAAAACAGTAAAAGTTAATATAGACCCATATTCTATATACCAAATACTATAGAATTTTATAATACAGAATAACTACATGAAATTCTTATTATTTAATTTCCGATTTGTAGCACTCCTAAAACACTTCAGTTTGTAAAGTTCTTCCACACATGTAACAGTTTATGCAGTGTATTCCAATTTTTGTAGGTTTGACTGCTATCATCTGTTAAGCTTCTTGTATATCTAATTGGTTTAAAATTTCACTAACTTTCCACACGTTTTCATAATGCTGCAGTTTTAGCACAACATATTGAATACAAGAGTAATCAATGCCAGGAAAATTTTATTTTAAACTTTCTTAGCTACCTTACTTGTTGATAGCATTTGAAAGAAATTATCATCAGCATTTTATTACCTGATTATTGGAGTCATTCTTTCTGGCTTTGATTATTATGTGGTAGTCATGATTCTAGGTCATCAGTACCATTCATGGCTCAAAATTTAGAATGTCCTACTGATAGCTATTTTCATATTTCTCTAGTTCTGCAGTTGTATGCACACATGTGCTTATGTAGACTTTTTTCTTTTCAGAAGTAGAAATTAAAAGATCTAGAAAGAAAGCTATTAAGGAAGGTTGGTGAAACTTAAATGAGATTCTGTAAACTGCTGCTTACTGTGGGGAAACCTGAGAGATTTTGGAACATATAAAAGGCTAATGCAATGGTGTTTTTAAAAAAGAAATAAACTTAATGTATAGTAAAGTGGATCAGACCTGCACAAACTGCTTTCCCGAAGTTAAAATATGAATACCCAACTAGTAGCTTGGTCTTTAGTAGTAAAATGAGGCATTTAAAAATGTTTATTCTTTTTTTTTTTTTTTTTTTTTTTTGCGGTATGTGGGCCTCTCACTGTTGTGGCCTCTCCCATTGCGGAGCACAGGCTCCGGAAGCGCAGGCTCAGTGGCCATGGCTCACGGGCCCAGCCACTCCGCGGCATGTGGGATCTTCCCGGACCGGGGCACGAACCCGTGTCCCCTGCATCCGCAGGCGGACTCTCCACCACTGCGCCACCAGGGAAGCCTTAAAAATGTTTATTCTTATAGTATGTAGTAAGCTTTCATCTTTAGAGATGCTGGGCTAAAGTATTTTTTCACTTAAATGAAAATTAATATCCTAACTAGTCCTAAGATATACTGGAAAAGAAAGGAAAATAAAACCTGAAGAATTATTGATGTTAAGCTGTAATGAGACATCTGTCTTATTATTGCCTATTACCAGAAAACTATTTGGAGAAAATCAGCAATTTGGAAAGATTTTTTTCTCCATGTAAAAATCTTCCAGCATGTATGTGACACAGTATACTCTTCAGTAGCTCTGCAGACTTGGTTCTTGGGATAAGACTTTGATGGTGAAATTTTAAATTGTACAGGAAATATTGGATACAAACTTCAGAGTTGTCATTCTGTTATTATAAATTCCTCTGCATAAATAGAAAAGTCAGAAATTACCATATCCTAATACCAAATAGTTAATAGCATGTTGTTTCAAATATGCTAAAGAGTTTGTTACTTTTTCTAGAGGTTGTTATTTTTCATTATTATGGTAGAAGAGTGTTACCCATCCGTTTTTTTAAAAAGTGACAGCTTATTTCTCTTGTGCTGCTTTCAAATACTCAAGCTGTCAGCCTGTCTCTGCATTTCATATTTCTGTAGAGAAAATGAAAATTCCTGCTTTGTCCTTAAAATTAGAACTTTGGAGTTGGAAAGGATCTTTGAGGTCATTTAATCAACATCCTTTGATTCACAGATAAAAAGATAAATTCCATTAAATCCCTTGTTCATTGTCATGGGCTTCATGATGCAGATCTTTATACTTCTACACTCCTAGTCTATCTCTTTTTCTTAAACCATGCTATTTTTTAAAGAGACTTCTTGTTGGTTGAGGGGAATGGAACACCACATAAAAACAGCAAAAACTAGTAGCTAGAAACTTAAAAGTGACTTATGTGAAGATAGAGGAAAAATTATTCCTTCCAAGTTCACCTTGATTTGGAAGAAACAAGCTCACTTCTGATTTCTTAGACATGTTCAACAATTATATTTCAAATAAGATAGCTGCAGTGTAAGAAAATGCTAAATGTAGGCTCTTATTTTTTCAAAAACGGTATTACGCTATTTAATTCTGTGGAAATCTATTGGAAGTCACAACTACCAAAAATAAAACTATAAAAATTATTTTTTGCTATTGATTAAAAATATTAAACAGCTACTACTCCCTCTCCTGTTATTTTTGTACTTCAATAAGCTTTTCACTAACCATGGTGTTCTGTGTACAGTTTTGGGGTCTTGGCTTGGGATCTTCTGTGATGTGACTCCCATGACTGAGTTGTCTGATTTTCTAACCAACAAGCTTCCTTGTCTGAGAGACTTTCTTTGAAATTTTTGTGTAGCAAACAGGAGGGTTTATATGAACTTTACTGGCTTCATCACTTTAAATCCGGATATTCAGATACCATGCTTCAGCTTGCTCAGAAAATGCTTGCATATGTGTTTTTTCTTGCTTTCTCTGAATTCCCTTTGCATAAAAACTTATTAATTGTTATGGTAAAAACAGATATTTGATTCCTAGGTTAGGTGCTAGTCATATTTATTTCAGAACCATGCCTCCTGAGATTAATCCCACAATTCAAGAAATCATGAAATAATTCAGATCAACAGGTGCGCGGATTCAGAGCATTTTCCAAGTAAGGAAAGTTTCGTTATCTCTATGGCCCAGTTACACTGAAAGGCAGAAATTTATTTCTCTAAAAATACCTTTAGCACTTAAAAAAAAAAAAAACCCTCCCATCTAGATGGCATTTGTATTGTGGAATATTTAAAGTCACTACTACAGAATTTGCTACAAGAGGGCCCATTTAATTGATTCCACGAAGATACCAGCATTCAAAATCCTGAAATGTCGACCTGGGACCACTAACAAAGGACACAGAGCTGAGTTCCGGCACTGACTTGCCCTTATCGTGACTTTGGCTCTTCAGGTTGCAGCGGTTCACCCTGACAAGGCTGAGCAGAGTACCACACGGGGCATAGATGCTGGTCACAGTGCCTCCAGAGATTTTTTTTTTTTTTTTTTTTTTTTTTTGCGGTACGCGGGCCTCTCACTGTTGTGGCCTCTCCCGTTGCGGAGCCCAGGCTCCGGACGTGCAGGCTCAGTGGCCATGGCTCACGGGCCCAGCCGCTCCGCGGCATGTGGGATCTTCCTGGACCGGGGCACGAATCTGTGTCCCCTGCATCAGCAGGCAGACTCTCAACCACTGTGCCACCAGGGAAGCCCCCTACCTGTTTCTTAAATGCTCCACATCATCCTAGAGTCTCTCACTGCCTTATTTTAAACCAACTCTGTTGCTCACTGTGGAAAGAAAAGAAAACAGAGTGGGATGAGAGAAGAAATGAGTTTTGAGACAGAAGAATTCTAGAATTGTAATTCTACTATTATAATGTTATTTAGAAATCTGTAAATTCTAATGGCTGTTACCATAGTAATCCTAGTCTTATTGAAGCATGAGCTAAATTTTCCAAAGTATGTAAGCTTATATTTCCTCATTTGTCACAACCCTGGTGTGTCAATGAGATTGTGCTAGGTTTGCAGCGATAACAAACAGTCCTCAAATTTTAGTGCCTTACAACGATAAATAGATGTATTTCTCCTTCATGTTACATGCATGTAGCTGCATGTTGGCTGTGGCTCTGTCTCACGTGTGTTCTCATCCTAAGTCCAGGCTGAAGGATCGGCCTCTATCTGGGACACACTGTTCTTCTAGCAGAGGGGAAATGGCAATAGCAGAACCACAGAAAGGCCCTTAAAGCTTCTCCATGGAAGCTATTACTTCCACTCACTTTTCTTTGGCCACGTCTGATGTCAGTGGGGGTGGGTAAATAGGATCACATCACAGGGAGCGACAGTGAATTACTGGGACAAAAATACATTCTACCACAGTGGAAGGTAGGGTAGCATGAATATGATTATGATATTATTAAGGAACCATTATGATGAATCTTAGAGGACATTTTAGTCTTGGGAGCCTCATGGTAGGAAAAGTTAGAATTAAGCAAATGTTAAAAAAAAGTTAGAATTATAACAAATGAGAGCTTTATCCCCCGTTCTAGAAATTCGTAGTAGTTAGCTTTGTATTAAGTAAAATTAATTCTTCTTGGCAGAAAAGGATATTTTACAGTTAGATGTTTCTAATCCCAGGTTGAGTGGCAACTAATGTGTTAGGTACTAAACTGTTTTTCAGTGAGAAACATTTCAGATGAAGATGACACTGTTGGCCAACCCCCTGAGTACAACCTGAATGACAGCATTACAGACGATGAGGAAGAAGAATATGAGCCAACAGATGAAGATTCCGACTGGGAGCCAGGAAAGGAAGACCTAGAAAAGGAAGATATGGAAGGGCTTTTGAAAGAAGCGAAAAAGTTTATGAAAAGAAAAAAGTAACTCTCCTCTGCAGTAATATATGGCTCATATTTGCCATTTCTTTGTGGAAAAATAATTCAGGAACTAAGGAAGCACTTAAGTGATAATTGTTTTCCTTCTTTTTATAGTTATGACTTTACTATTGACTCTTTACAAGTGAAACACTGAAATGTCACCCTTCAGTGTAGTGGATGGAATTTGTTTTGTTGCTTTGCTTTTTCTATACTATTTAAAGCATCTGGAAATAATAAGCAGACAGAGTTAAAAAGAAATAATTGATATTTTTCATGTACTTTGTGTGTTTATAATAAAAGTAAAAGCCATAGGTTGCACAAAACACTGGTCTCTTTTCTTTTTTCCAGAGATTCTGTCTTTATATAGAATACTTATGCCAGTATAACCAGGCAGATTACATAATTGGTGGGAAAGCATGCTTCTTTCATTCCTATTAAAGTAATTCTTCAAGCAGAATGATGCTTTAAAAAATAGCAGCCATCATATAATGGCTGTTATTTTTTCTAGAACCCTAGATGTGAGGTTTGCAATTTCATTTACCACTTTTATTCTTTGAAACGGGGAAATCAGTACCAAATGGATACTGCAAATAGAGTCAACTAGACTGTAGAAGAGAAATGTCCACCATGTTGGGGATGTTATTTTGTGTCCCAACTCTGTAATTTACTGTATGTCTGAGTTTAAAAGTATTTAGGAAAACTCAAAGAATTGACCATTTCTTTTTCAAACTGAAGTCCTGCCTGATTATTTTAGCTCTCAATGTGCTGTCCTTACATTAAGAATAAAGAAATTATTTTTAACCATAATTTTCTCAAATGATATTAGTTCTTTTATCCTCAGATGAAAGTAGCAAGTTGTCTGCCAGCATTCAAGATGCTGGCCTTTTATTTCAAGAAGAAACTCCTTCTTCTCCAATTTTATGTAGTGTATCCCTGTTCTTTTTTGTTTTTAATTAATTTATCTTGGCTGCGTTAGATGTGGCGAGCGGGGGCTACTCTGTTGCGGTGCACAGGCTTCTTATTGAGGTGACTTGTTGCAGAGCACAGGCTCTAGGTGTGCAGGCTTCAGTAGTTGTGGCACGCGGGCTCTAGAGCGCAGGCTTAGTAGTTGTGGCGCACGGACCCAGTTGCTCCGTGGCATGTGGGATCTTCCCAGACCAGGGATCAAACCCACATCCCCCGCACTGGCAGAAGGATTCCTAACCACTGTGCCACCAGGGAAGTCCCTGTATCTCTGTTCTTAAACTACTTTAGGCTCTGTAATACTCTTCATTTTAGATGACTTAGAATCTTTGAAATATAGTTTAGAATCTTTAATTTGGGTATGTACACAACACAGTAGATACAGTATTGAAATCATAAATCAAAAGTTTCCTTGTTAAACAATAATATTTTCTATTCTAAAAGAACCTAAAAATGTATATCTAGAAAGAGCAAGACAGATTTATAATTGTTTTCTTAGTGTCTTTAAATTTGTTTTCAAGAAGTTGTATAATATTAAAATTTACTTAAATTACAGCAAGGAAAAGGTAAGTATTTCTCTATTGTCTATTATTCTGATTTTCTCTCTGTTGTTATTTAGGAACTAATGTTTTTTCCTAATGTCCCTTTAGTCTTGGGAGCTTGAAAAACCTGTGAAAAAAATTCTTTGAACTTATTCTCATTTTGCACTAACTTAATCCTTAAAGTGTTTCTTGATCCACTCATAGATCTATCCCAAAGGAATTAAAAACGTGTCCACGTAAAAACTTGTACACAATGTCCTTAGACGCATTATTCGTAACAGTCAAAAAGTGGAGACACCTAAATATCCATTAGCTGATGAATGGATAAACAAAATGTGGTCTTTCTCTACAACCAAGTATTTTTTGGCCATAAAAAAGAACTGAAGGATTGAAACATGCTACAGCATGGATAAACCTTGGAAACCTTATGGTAAGTGAAAGAAGACAGACACAAAGGGCCACAAATTGTATAAACTCTTTTATATGAAATATCCGAAATAGGCAAATCCATAGAGACAGAAAGTAGATTGGTGGTTGCAAGGGTCTAGAGGAGGGAGGGGGGTAGGGCGTGACTCCTAATGCATAGAAGACTTCATGAATTGATAAAAATGTCCTAAAATTAGTGGTGATGATGCAAAATTCTGTAAATTTACTAAAACCCACTGAATTATACACTTTCTAAGGGGGAACTTTATGGCATCTGAATTATATATCTCAATAAGGGTATTATAAAAAAAGAATGCAAAAGGTGACACTCGTCTTTTAGAAAGAAAAAAAAGCATTCAATATCAGAATATATTCTTCCTGGAAGTAGCGTTATATGATAACTCATGGTAGCTGTTTTTTAAGGATAGTTTGATATGCCTTTCATAATCATCCTGAAGACACTTTGGAGTATAACAAAGGTATAAATGTGTAACTCAATTGACTAAAGTGTAAGAAAAATTTGCCACTTGTAATTGGACTATATTTAAGTCTATGACTCTCAAAATAGAGGGAAAACTGATGACATTTGTGGGCTCAAAAGCAATATTAACAAAAACTTGATTCTTTAATTAATTGCTGTCCTGAACGTGGAAAAGAGCCAACTCTCCCTATCGTGGTGTTCATGGAATTTAAACTATATCCCAGCCTCCTCCTTCAAACTAAAAATGATCACATATACATTTCTCACCTACATGTTTAATTCTAAAAGCAGATATTTTTTGTTGACTTCTTGAAGGGAGGTGGGTTTTCTGGGACCTTGGGAAGCTGGAGACATGAAGATTTTTCAGTGACACATGGGCGCTGATTCTGCTTTTCTCCCAGGTTGAGGATGGCTTTGTTGATACTGTTGGTTTCTAGAACTAGACGATCCTAGTGGTTGTAAACATTCATTGTAATGAAAGCAAATAGATTGTGAGCATAATTTTTCCAGAATGGTGATATAAACCTGACAATAAATGGATAGTGACTTTCTTCTGATTTATCTATGCAGAGTTCAGTGTCACCAACACACCCCATGGAGGCGGAAACCACACACCAACATGCTCTATCCAACCCTGCTCTGTGTGACCACCTTGTTCCAGTTAATTTCTCTTTCGTGTGTGTGTATGTGTGTTTGGTTTCTTCCTGCCAATCTGCAAACCTAACTTATGAAGCTGCTCCTCTACAGTAGGTATTGAAAGAAAAATGATAAAGAGTAATTATTGCTGAGATCGTTACCGGCCATCTTGATATAATATACATAATAAACTTGATTATCATAAACAACCACAGTTGTACTCTGTTGTGCCCAAGACCCTGTCTTGGGTGCTGGTGATTCAAAGAAGAATAACACAGAGTTTCTGTTTTCAATGTCCTTACAGTCTGTTTGGGAAGATAGGATATTTATTCATTCAGTAACAGTGACTACCGAACACTGTGGAGAATACAAGGAAGAAAAGGACATGGGGTCTACAGTCAGAGAGCTCACAAAGGCAGTGAGGCAAGTATGCAAATAGCATAATGGGTAGAAATGAAATAGTCCAAGAAAGGAATGCTGGAGTATAATTTAAATGTCCTGTCTTGCTGCATGTTGAAATACAGTCTCATTCTTGAGGAAGAGCCTTTGTCTTATTAAGTTACAATCTGAACTAGCAGATTTTTTTCATGGAACACAATTTTTATCTTCAAGAGTGACTGGCAGACATACTGTGGTTATTCACATTTGAGTATATGGCAGACAATTCCTCAGAAATGAACTTCGCCTATTTTTTTAAGGAGAGCAACCAACAGTATATGTTGTAATTGTAAAAACAGAGCTTTCAAAGAAAAAATTAGAATTTTAGAAAACTTGTGTATGTCGCTGTGAGCTTGATAGCTTCCCAAAACTTTTAAAACTCTTCTGATGATATTGATAGTGATATAATACAATGAAATGTGTCCACATTTAGGAGATCTATAAAACTGAGCAAGCCATTATTTTCCAAATGACCAATGTATGTTATAAAATCAGGCATGGGTAAAAGATCCATTCAAGGCATAAGATAGACTAATGAAACTTAGTGTAACAGAGTCTGTAAAGTTCATTAATATGATTTCAGGTTACACATTGCACCTAACATCTCAGAAGCTGCTCTGTCTATTTTGGGTGACATTTTGAAAATAATATTCACAGTTATCTGAAAAGCCTATTAAAATACTTCCTTTTCTAACTATATATCTGTATAAGGCCTAATTTTCTCCATATACTGTGAGCAAAACAACATACGAGAGCAAACATGAGAATCTGTCTTTTATTAAGACAGGCATTAAAGAGATTTACAAAATGAGAGATTACAAAAATGTGAAACAATGCCACTCATTTCACTAAATTAAAATATTTTCCATAAAATATATTAGTTGTGTTTATGTATAATGGATTTATTATTTTTAAAAGCAGTAGCAAATAAGTATTTTAAATTTCTCAATTATAATTTCAAAACAGGTAAGTATAGATATGACCCTCATAAACAGAAGCTCTTTAGGGTCCTCAATAATTTTTACGAGTTAAAGGAGTCTTAAGCCTCAAAGTTTTGAGAACCACTCAATTAGATCACTGTACCGTTCAACTAGGCTAGTTATGGTGGGATAACCCCCAAATCACAGTGCCTGAACACAAGGAAAGTTTTCATAAGCCAAGATTTTTTGTGTTGGGTGACTCTCCAGGCCAGTGTCTTTCATGTGGCAACTCATCATTCCAGGCTTTCAGAACCTCTATCATCTTGTAGTTGCACCACTGGAACATGAAAACTTATCAGTCATGACTGCAAGGGGAACAAAGAAAGTGGAGGGTTGTACCCTGTTAATTAAATGCTTCATGCTGGAAGTGTCACTTATGCTCACAGCCCATGGGCCAGAAGTAGTCACATTGCCTTGCCCACTGAAAGGGGCCTGGAAAGTACAGTTTGGGTGCCCAGAAAAGACAAGAACCAGATGGAGTGAACACTAGTAATGTCTACAGTCACTGAAGGGGTGAGTGATAAATAGGGAAAAGAGGGCTTCCCTGGTGGCGCAGGGGTTGAGAGTCCGCCTGCCGATGCAGGGGACACGGGTTCGTGCCCTGGTCCGGGAAGATCCCACATGCCACGGAGCGGCTGGGCCCGTGAGCCATGGCCGCTGGGCCTGCGCGTCCGGAGCCTGTGCTCCGCAACGGGAGAGGCCACAACAGTGAGAGGCCCGTGTACCGCAAAAAAAAAAAAAAAATAGGGAAAAGAGAGTTGAAGACAAGATCTTGTGTGTCAGCATTTAAGGAGTAGGAAGATAAAGAAGACTTCAAAGGAATTGGAGAAGAGAGATGTCAGGAACTTTCTGTGTTGCAGAAGCTAAAAGTTGAGGGACTGTTAAAAGAGAAAGTAGTGAACGATGTCAGTTGCTACAGAATGGATACAAGCCTAAGTACTGAGATTAGATTGACTTCCTACTTCATGGAGATAACTGAAGCCATTAGATGAGAACTTACAGACTCTCACCTGTATCTACCTATCTCCCAGCTATTCCCATATTCTCTGTTGTCTTTCCTGATATTACAGTTGAATTGTCTGTGTCCCTATTTAAAGCCAATCCCCATATTCAGTCACCTCTTTCATGCTCGTGGATATCACACTGGTAATTCCTCCCTTTTGCTCTCATCAGTTTTTGCCGATATACTGAACCATTCCCATCATCATATGCAGAATGTTTCTTCCATCCTGAAAACAAGTGAAAATCTTCCTCTGACTTCACTTTTCCCCACAGCTTTACTACTACATTTCTCTTCTCCCCTTAACAGAAATATTCCCCAAGAGTGTTGTCTATACTTGTCACCAATGCCTCTACTCCTTTGAAACTCAAGCTTTCCTTATCACCTCTCCATTGCAACTGCTTTGGTCAAGAGCATCAATGATCACTCTTCTAAATCCTATGATCAATTCTCAGCCCTCATTCTTCTTGAACTTTCTGCAACATTTGAGACAATAAGTCACTCCTACCTCCTTGAGACACTTCCTTGATTTGACTTCTAGGAAATTAGAGTATCTTGAGATTTTCCTGCCTTACTCCCAGTGTCCATTGCTGGGTATTTAGTTTTTCCATGAGCTCTTAATGCTGAGTACCCTGCAGCAGAGTCCTTGGTCTTCGTTTTCCTATTTACATTCATTTGCTTGGTGATTTCATGCAATCTTCTGTTTTGTTTTGTTTTGTTTTGTTTTTTCTATGTATGGATAACTCCTAAATTTGTGTCTCAAGACCTGACCTCTTCCCTAACTAAATTCCAGACTTACATACCCAATTGTCTACTCAACACCTCCACTTGAATGTATGATAGACATCTCAAACTTTACATGCTCAATACTGAATTCTAACTGCCCCCCTCGCTACCCCCCAAACCTTCCTTTCCTGATCAGGCTAAACAACTTGATATTATTCTTGACCTTCCATTTTCTCCCACACTGCAGAATCTTGATGGTTCTACTTTCAGAATATATCCAGAATCTGACTCTCTCTCTGAACTTCCACTGCTATCAGCTTGGGCAAGGTAGACTGTGGAAGACTGTTCATTATCATTTGAGACAATGATGGGATTGCTTCCTCTGTTATGACCCTGTGTATAAAGAACCATCAAAAAATACAGAACATTTATCAGTAGCGAGGCAGTAACTTAATCTTAAGGAAATATTAATAATATTGATGTGTAAAAATCAAATAATATGTAAATTAAGAGATGTTAAGTGAATCCTCCAAAGTTACAGAGGAAAAATTAGTAGCAGGGTTGGTTCTAGGAGGGGATGGCAGATGATTTAGGCCTTTTTCTCATTCACTGTACATCAATAGTTCAAGTACTCCCTTCCAGCCTACTGGGTCCTTTCTACCTTCTGAAGCTGCCTCTAGTTAGTAGTGGTGGGCTCAGGGATAAAACTGGTTCACCTGGTGCCTGAACCAACTCTCTCACACCTAATCTTATAACAACACAAAATGCCAGGAGGTCAGATTTTTATCTCATGCTTTGATCTTGCTTCAGGGCGCTGCTTTGAATGTGGACAATCAATGACAGATTAATATGATTATCAGCCCTTCTGAAATCCATCCTTTTAGTGAACTAAGGTCTTGCTAGATTTGCTACTTAAAAAATGAGATAAAGCTATAAGGGAATATAGTAGATGCCAACTTGGCATCATTCTTTCAGCGATAAAGTATTTCTAAAAGAGGAGTTTCTGACTAAAGATGCAAGGACGCTGTCATGCTAATTTCAGCCAGTTTCCTGCCTCAATATGTCTTCCTGTCTGTCACTGCCAGTGACTGACAGCTGGCTTAATAATTGAATTCAAGCAGTGTTTGCTTTTCTTGATCTTTACTGAGAAATGAATTTTCAAGCTCTGGACATGAATAGAGTGCTTTAATTTGGGGAGAATAATGTGTTTGCATCATCCCCAGCAACCCGTGGATCTGGTTACCCGTGCTATTTCTACATTCCACTTCACAGCAGACTTCCAGAGGATGGTTGGTATTCTAGCCACTCTGTAATTAATTCTGAGCTCTGGCTCTCTGCACACTCATCACCCAAAAGAGGGCATGTTTGTTTCTGATTGGATGAATAAAGGCTCTAGATGACCACTGCTCTCAAGAGCCTTCAAAACCTATAAATTTTGAACCTCTAGATTCCCCTGCATCAGCAGGCGGACTCTCAACCACTGTGCCACCAGGGAAGCCCCAGATTTTTCATAGTTTGCTAAGGTCTTTGTTCATGCTGGTTTATGTGAACGAATAGTTTTCTCAAGTTGTAGCCTTGATTTTCTTGCCTGTCTTCATCTTCTGTTCTTTCCTTTCTTTGTTTCCCTATTGCTCTCCATTCCCCTCTACTGGGGAAGACCTGGTGGTGCAGCAGTAAAGAGCCCTCAGGCTTGAGTGAGCTTTAGGATTTCAACAGTAAAATGGATCTAATACCCATCTCATAGGTGTGTTGAAATCATGAGGCATGACCATGTATGTAATGTGCCCACATGCCGTGGCATGTGCTTGATACATGTAACTGCTATTTTCTTACATATCCAAAGTCTTCTTTATGATCTTTAGTTCTCCAGCTGTGTGGGCTTTACAGGTTGCCCCCCTTCCTTTTTTTTTTTTCTGTTCACTTTTCTCAAATCCTTCAAAGAGAATCAATTTCTTGAGAGAAAATCCCCCCTACCCCCTTTATCAGCATTGGTTTGGCTATTCCAGAACATCCTGGGATTCTTTCTTTGTCTGGTAAGTACCTACCCTGGAATTTTTCCAGTCCTCTCCTGACAGTGGAAGATGCCACCTCCAAGAACTAAGCTAGCTCTAGGAGGCAACCTCATCTGTAAATGAGAGGGTGGACTCCATCTCTAAGAACTCATCCAAACTGAGTCTAAGGACAAGTAAAGACAAAGCCATAAACTTCAGAGGCCTGTAGTGGGGTAGCAGGATGTCCGGACATGTTATGTAAAGCCAAAGTGACCACATAATATACCACCCAACTGGGACATTTTTTAAAGTGAAAGGGGACACTAAAATTGTTAGAATTAAGTGATTTTTAAGATATTTATTTAACAAAATATTGGTTTTATTGGTTTTATTGTATTGGCAGACCTGCAAAAGAATTTATTCAAAACTGTTTTTCAAAACTAAAAATCTTTTAAAAAACTTGAATACATAAGTGATAATAGATCAAAATTTAAAATTCCCTTATAGGTTTTCTTTAATATTAAAAAATAGCATAAGCAGTATATTTATTTTGGATAAATATTCTTGAACTTTAATCAATTTCAGGGCCATATCTTTGTCTTATTATGTGACACTAGTATTTTGCTGAAGAATGTAGTTTTTTCAATACAGCCTTATTTTTACTTTTTTTTTTAAAATAAAATCTGTAATTTTCTTCAAAATTGCTGTTACGGTTAATCAATTTGAAATTGTTTATACTTTTATCTGTCTCTTCTCCATAGAATATAATATTGTTAATGGAGAAAATATTCTATCTATACATGCTGAGGTACCCAGTAAACTTAGAGCCAATTATGCTAAATGGAGGCTATTTCCAAATCTGTTTTGTTTTGTATTGAACTGGAACAATATGTCAATCAAAATATGTTCAGAGGTACTTTTACTGTTATTCAGAGTATCTTTCTTTTTTTGTTATTATTATTTAATTTATTTTTGAACCTCTTAACTATTATCAGCTATATATTTTTTTTATCTTATATATTTATCTGCTCTCTTCCCTATTTTCTTTTTTTTTAACATCTTTATTGGAGTATAATTGCTTTACAATGGTATGTTAGTTTCTGCTTTATAACAAAGTGAATCAGCTATACATATACATATATCCCCATATGTCTTCCCTCTTGCGTCTCCCTCCCTCCCACTATACTACAAAGCTACTGTAATCAAGACAGTGTGGTACTGGCACGAAAACAGAAATATAGATAAATGGAACAGAATAGAAAGCCCAGAGATAAACCCACACATATATGGTCACCTTAGGAAGAATAGTGAACATTTATCACCAACTTCCCTTAAAAAATGATTATTAGTACTCTCCTTTCTATAAGTTCATTGCTACCAAGAGGTTTTTATTGCAAAATAAATTTTAGAAAGCACTACCAAACTATATTGTAAAATTTTTAAACTTCATATTTTTCTGATTCCTGAACATCCCCATAAATAGGCTGTGAGCACCCTGCCCAGGTGACCAAGTGCACCAGTGTGATAAGGCTGGTCCCCACTGCAAGTTCCCCTTCTTGCCCTCCCTCTGGCCTAGTGGCATTTAATCACACCAATGAAATCCCCTCACACTTTTTGCTTATGTGCTTTACTCTGACCCCCAATATAGACACTTGTCCACAGGTCCTCATTCTCTCTTGGCTCCCCACCTGCTTGGTTGAGTCTACTCCCTTGGCCCTCCTCCCATGCTGTCCCCTGCATGTAGTGCTGGGTTCACCTCTTCTGGGACCTGTGAGTATAGTAAATCTCTTTCACTTTCATGTGCCTCTCTATGGTGTTATTCTGTGTCTGTACCAGGCTGATCAACCAAAAAAAACCATTTTAAGTAATAGAAGTATTCCTTAAAACCCACAAACACTAAAATAAATATATAGATCTAGATTTACACTGTACCAAAAATGATGAAACTGCTGTAGCACAAGCACTGACTACTCTATAAACTCCAAGGCAGGACAACTCAGGCTCTGTTCCCACACACCTGTCCTATCATTTCCCATGTTTGCCAGGGACCCTTACAGCTGGTGGCAGGGAAGCTTGGAGCATCTTGCAGGCCACAGCACATGGGCCATGGCACAACTGGCTGGTTTCCCAAGGAGCCAGCAGGAACAGAATTGGTGAAGACCTGAAAGAGTTAGATGACCCTCAAACCTGGCTTTACCTGTCCCTAGAGGCTTCAACTACTTACATTGCCTTCTGAGCAGACATTTGAGTTTGTACCCCCTGATTCTAAAATGTTTTTGCCATTCAGCCTTGTTAAGGTATATTTTTGTTTATAATCCTTGGATTTCTCTAGATGATTTTTTGTTTGCTTTCTTTTTTTGTGGCAATATGTTATCTAGTGATTTTTATTTCTTTAATTTAGTTTTTATTATTGAAATATATTTGACTTGGGTCACATGTTAATTGGATACATTTACATACTGTGATATGATTGCCATTGTAGTGAAAATGAGCAACTTTATCACATTACATAATTTTCTTTTTTGGAGTTGGAATAATTAAGTTATAGTCTCTTAGCAAGTTTGGTAATTATAATGCAATATGTTACACAATATTGTTCATTGTATTTCTAAGGCTTATTTATTATTTGTTGTATATAGATGGTCTCAAATACCTCTACTATGCATCTACTTACTGTCTCAAGAACTTCTGACAGAAGCAAACTGCTGCTCCCTTTCCTGCAGTCGAACTAGAAAGTACAGGTGATAAATGGCAGCGCAGGAACTTGGACCTTGATTTATCTGATATCAAGGCCCATGTTCTGTCCAAGACTCCATGCTGCCCCTCTTGTACCTAAGCACTGGTGAGAACACAGGAGATGGATGACCATAATAACCCCTTTTTTGTTGAGAGCTGCCAGGTCCTGCAGTAAGCATTTCAGGTTCTGAAGCACTTCAAAGTTTCAAAGTGGTTGTTTTAAGCTGCTCGGTTTCGGTAATTTTTATGTAGCAATCGATAATTAATATAATTAATGTTTAATTTGATTCCTTTAACCAACTTCCTGACCTTATTCATCTTCCATTGCTGCCTAAGAAACTTACCCAGAGAGAAGAGATGATTCATAGAGAACAGTGTATTCAGGATCCCATGTGAGTTAGAATTTTCTTTTTAAATTTGTAAATGGAAACGATTTTATTCTTCACTCTCACGTGCTTGACTAATACGAGTTCACTCTTAAGGGATGAATCAGACATTGTTTGGCCACAGAATCAGATTGTTGAGCCCACGAGGTTGAGGACCATAGCTGAGTGGTTGTGAACATAGGAAGTAAAAGATTGCCCTGGGAAGGGAGAGATATACCATGTTCTTGGATTGGAAGAATCAACATTGTGAAAATGACTACACTACCCAAAGCACTCTACAGATTCAATGCAATCCCTATCAAACTACCACTGACATTTTTCACAGAACTAGAACAAAAAATTTCACAATTTGTATGGAAACACAAAAGACCCTGAAGAGCCAAAGCAATCTTGAGAACGAAAAACGGAGCTGGAGGAATCAGGCCCTCAGACTTCAGACTATACTACAAAGCTACAGTAATCAAGACAGTATGGTACTGGCACAAAAACAGAAATATCAATGGAACAGGACAGAAAGCCCAGAGATAAACCCACATATATATGGTCACCTTATCTTTGATAAAGGAGGCAAGAATATACAGTGGAGAAAAGACAGCCTCTTCAATAAGTGGTGCTGGGAAAACTGGACAGCTACATGTAAAAGAATGAAATTAGAACACTCCCTAACACCATACACAAAAATAAACTCAAAATGGATTAAAGACCTAAATGTAAGGCCAGACACTATGAAACTCTTAGAGGAAAACATAGGCAGAACACTATGACATAAATCACAGCAAGATCCTTTTTGACCCACCTCCTAGAGGAATGGAAATAAAAACAAACAAATGGGACCTAATGAAACTTAAAAGCTTTTGCACAGCAAAGGAAACCATAAACAAGACGAAAAGACAACCCTCAGAACGGGAGAAAATATTTGCAAATGAAGCAACTGACAAAGGATTAATCTCCAAAATTTACAAGCAGCTCATGCAGCTCAATATCAAAAAAACAAGCAACCCAATCCAAAAATGGGCAGAAGACCTAAATAAACATTTCTCCAGAGAAGGTATACAGATTGCCAACAAACACATGAAAGAACACTCCACATCATTAATCATTAGAGAAATGCAAATCAAAACTACAATGCAATATCATCTCACACCAGTCAGAATGGCCATCATTAAAAAATCTAGAAACAAGAAATGCTGGAGAAGGTGTGGAGAAAATGGAACACCCTTGCACTGTTGGTGGGAATGTAAATTGATACAGCCACTATGGAGAACACTATGGAGGTTCCTTAAAAATCTAAAACTAGAACTACCATAAGACTCAGCAATCCCACTACTGGGCATATACCCTGAGAAAGCCATAATTCAAAAAGAGTCATGCACCACAATGTTCATTGCAGCTCTATTTACAATAGCCAGGACATAGAAGCAACCTAAGTGTCCATCAACAGATGAATGGATAAAGAAGATGTGGCACATATATACAATGGAATATTACTCAGCCATAAAAAGAAATGAAATTGAGCTATTTGTAATGAGGTGGATGGACCTAGAGTCTGTCATACAGAGTGAAGTAAGTCAGAAAGAGAAAGACAAATACTGTATGCTGACACATATATATGGAATTTAAGAAAAAAAAATGTCATCAAGAACCTAGGAGTAAGACAGGAATAAAGACACAGACCTACTAGAGCATGGACTTGAGGATATGGGGAGGGGGAAGGGTAAGCTGTGACAAAGTGAAAGAGCGGCATGGACATATATACACTACCAAACGTAAGGTAGATAGCTAGTGGGAAGCAGCCGCATAGCACAGGGAGATCAGCTCGGTTCTTTGTGACTGCCTGGAGGGGAGGGATGGGGAGGGTGGGAGGGAGGGAGATGCATGAGGGAGGGGATGTGGGAACAGATGTATATGTATGACTGATTCACTTTGTTATAAAGCAGAAACTAATAAAAAAAATAGAAAAAAAAAGATGTGGCACATATATGCAATGGAATATTACTCAGCCATAAAAAGAAATGAAATTGAGTTATTTGTAGTGAGGTGGGTGGATCTATAGTCTGTCATACAGAGTGAAGTAAGTCAGAAAGAGAAAAACAAATACCATATGCTAATACATATATATGGAATCTAAAAAATAAAAAAAATGGTCATGAAGAACCTAGGGGCAAGACAGGAATAAAGACGCAGACCTACTTAAAGAATGGACTTGAGGATATGGGGAGTGGGAACGGTAAGATGTGACAAAGTGAGAGAGTGGCATGGACATATATACACTACCAAATGTAAAATAGATAGCTAGTGGGAAGGAGCTGCATAGCACAGGAAGATCAGCTCAGTGCTTTGTGACCACCTAGAGGGGTGGGATAGGGAGGGTAGGAGGGAGGGAGACGCAAGAGGGAAGAGATATGGGGATATAGTATATGTATAACTGATTCACTTTGATATAAAGCAGAACCTAACACACCATTGTAAAGCAATTATACTCCAATAAAGATGTTAAAAAATAAATAAAAATAAATTCATTGCAGTTTCTAAAAAAAAGATTGCCCTGGGAAGGTATGACAGACTGCAGGCCATTCCTTTGGTGAGTGCACCTGCTTTTCCACACAAAACTCCTCAACATGGGAGTAAGATTAAGAGTTCTAAGGAACCTAACTCTCATGGGACCCTGAATCTGCAGAGCTCCGTGACTCATCTGTTCTCTGTTTTAAGTTTTAATGGAAGCTGAATGAGATTCAGGCAGTTGTGGTTAAAGGAATTGAATATTTATGGGTGTGTTAATTATTGATTATTGTATTAAAATTACCCAAAACAACAAACACTTATTATCTCTCCATTTCTATGGGTCAGAAATCTGGGCATGGCTTAGCTATGAGCCTCCGGCGTAGGATCTCTCACAAGACTGCAATCAAGGTGACAGATGGGTCTGTGTTTATCTCAAAGCTCAACTGGGAGAATCCACTTCTAAACTCACTCATGTGGGGTGGCAGGCCTTAGGTCCTCACTGGCTTATTGGCCAGAGACATCAGTTCCTTGCCCCACGAGTGTCTACCCCAAAGGGCAGCTCACAACATGGCAGCTTCCTGGCTCTAGATCAAATGAGAGAGCAACAGAATGTGCCTAATATGGAACCACAGCCTTTTTTAACCTAATCTCAGAAGTGACCTCAGCACTTTTGCCATGTTATATTTATTAGACGTGAGACATTAGAACTAGCCCATGCTCAAGCAGAAGGGATTACATATGTCATGAATATTAGGAAGTAAGTGTCATTGGGGGTCACTTTAGAAGCTGCCTACCACAACCCTCCTTGTTCTTTTTGAAAACTGTCATGGCTATTCTTGCAGATGAACTTTAGAATCAGTTTGTCAAATTCAAAAAGAAATTCTATTCTGATTTTTAATGGGAATGCACAAAATCTATAATTTAATTGGAGGGTATATATTTAGAAAATTCAATCTCATCCAGGAATATACCAGCCCCTCCATCTATTCGGTTCTTCTTCTATATCTTTAGTATTATAGTCTTTAAAATAATGCCTTGCATATTTCTTGCCACTTTTATTTCTAAGTACTTCATAATTATTTTTGCCTTTCTGAATGGAGTATAAATTTCCTTTGCATTTTCTAATTGGTTACGGCTATTGCTATGAATAAGAAAACAACCCAAGTTTCCTGTGCTGATCTTTTATCAGACCAATTTAATGAACAGTCTTAATAGTTTTAGTATTTATTATAACATTCTGAGATATTTTCTAGTTAGACAATGATACTATCTGCAAACTATGGTAGCTTTGTTTATTCTTTTCCAGTGTTTGCACTTCACTTATTTTTCTTGTTCCATTAAGTGTTGAATAATGGGAACTTATAGCCAGATTCCTTACCTTCTTCCTGATTTTAATGGGATTGCTTCTAAGGTTTTACCATGAGGATGGGACTTGCTGCCATTATAGATAAAAAAGATCATAGAGTTAGAATTTTACAAGCAAACCTTTTGTTCTCTGTCTAAATAATTGTCTAGAGGAAGAAATGAGGGAAACAAACATAATAATTCAGTCTTTTTCACATAAAAATAATCACAGGGTCTTTTTTTTTTTTTATAACCTAAGCATAACCTAACAGCTCTTCAAGAATTGCCTTATGGTAAGCAAGGAAGAAAGGGGTCTCATGACATCAAGTGGGGGACATAAGACCCAAGATACTCAAAAAGGCAGATGAAAGCGGCACTTGTGTCGTAATTTAGAAACTTCAAGGTCCGTATAAAGAAAACATTGATAACACACATAGTAATTATCCAGGAGAGTATTTAGGAAGGTACCATGGCATCTTTTCCAGGAGAGTAAAACACTGAAGACCTATAAAAAGATCACAAAAAGTTGGTGCAGAGAAGTCAAATATTAAGTTAATTCTTTGCTGAGAGGTTAACATTTGGAATATGTGACATGTAGTTTTATTGATAGTGGGTCTGTTTTGGGGGGTTTTCTTCTCGCACAATAGGTTTCTAGTTAAGTTTACTTTTATTCATAGCTTATAAAGAATTTTTAAAAGAAAAAATTATTTTGAATTTATTAAATTCTTTAGCCTCTGGTAAGTATATTTCTTCATTCACCTTTTCATGTAATAAATTACATAATAGATATTTAATATTGAACCATGCTTGTATTCATGGAATAAATCCTGGTCATGATTCTTCTGCTGTATCCAGTTTTGCTAATATTTACTAAAAGTTTTTGATCTGTATTCATAAGGGTGATGGGTAAATATTTGGGTTGGCCAAAATGTTTGTTTGGGTTTTTGGCCAACCCAATATTTGGGGGAGATTTCCATCATTTGTTCCTCACAGTTCAGTAGACTTTTTGCATAAATCTGGCTTTGTTATCTTTTATAGGAGGAGACTTTAACTACTTTTTCATCTATCTATAATTACTGTGATCTACCTCTCGAGTCAATTTCTGTAATTTCCCAAAAATGAGTCATTTCATCAAGTTTATAAAACGTTACTTTCATATTTTAAAAAATCCTGTACAACCATATTTACTTCCTTTTTTGATTGCTAAAGCTATCCTCTACCACTGATCTCTTTATTTTCTTCAGAGATTTCATGCCTTTGAAACTTTGTCTTGGTAATGGTAAATGAGGTTTAGAGGTGATTTGAATGTATGTGATTGTTGTTTTTTGCTTTCCTGTGAATTTCTTTATTTTGTTTACTTTAGCTGCCTCCCTGAATCGCTGACCACTAAAAAGGCAGAATAGAATAGGAAAGATGTTCTAATATCCAGACACCTGGATTCTCAGCCTGGTTCCGGAACTTACAAGCCTTGTAAGCCTAAGGCTCAAACACATACCATGTCATCAACAACCCACTCCTCTCAAAGTGAGAATTATTACAATAAGGGCCAGTGACCCAAGGTGGGGGAGTGTAAGCAATAATGACGTTTGGTCTCTGGTCTTCTCCTGGTTTAAGGAACGTAAGTATAAAAAAGCACTGTTATGAATTGAAATGTGCCCGCCCCCACTTCCCCCATTCATATGTTGACTACCACAGAATTGGAAATAGGGTCATTGCAAATGTAATTAGTTAAGATGAAATTATACTGCAGTAGAGTGGGTGTCCTTATTAAAATATGACTGGTGTCCTTATTAAAAGATTTCATGCTTATAAAAACATTTGGGCACAGAGAGAATGCATGTGAGGATGAAGAGAAAAAGTGGGGTGATGCTTCTACAATGTCACAGATTGCCAGCAAACCACTAGAAGTAGAGAGAGACACAGAACAGAATCTTCCTCACAGCTCTCAGCAGGGACCAATTTTAACTACACCTTGATCTCAGACCTTGAGCTTCCAAAACTGCAAGACAATCAATTTCTGTTTTTTAAGCCACTCAGTTCATGGTGCTTTGTTACAGGAGTCGTAGAAAACGAATACTAGATGGGCTCTAGGAGAGTATCTCTAGAACATTTCATGCTGCTCGTCTTTGTAAACCATTACAGGCTGTATTGGTCAGCCTTTGCAGCAATAATGGTGCATTACTAAGTACCTCGAAGCTTAGTAGCTTAAATTCCAAACATTTATTTTTCACTTGTGGGTCTGTGGTTGTGGAGCTGCTCGATGCTGCTGGGGTGTGCTGGACTTGAGAACATGTGGGAAAGATCCAGGTCTCTCTGTCTTCTCGTTTTGGGGCCAAGACTGAAGGAGCAGCCACTGTTGTTTGCAGGTGGACAGTACGAGTTCAGAACGTTGAGTCAAAACATGCGAGTGGGACTTCCCTGGTGGCACAGTGGTTGAGAGTCCGCCTGCCAATGCAGGGGATGCGGGTTCGTGCCCTGGTCTGGGAGGATCCCACATGCTGCAGAGCGGCTGGACCCGTAAGCCATGGCCGCTGAGCCTGCGTGTCCGGAGCCTGTGCTCCGCAACGGGAGAGGCCACGGCGGTGAGAGGCCCACGTACCGCCAAAACAAACAAACAAACAAACAAAAACATGCAAGTGGGCATACTGAGTATGTTCACTCACATGCCATTGGCCAAAGCAAGTCCTAAGACCAAGCCCAAAGTCAGCTGAGGAGGGGTGGGGCTATTAGCTAGTGGAGTCAGCAAAGTACTCTACCTAGACAAGTATGAACAAATAATTACTAACAAATAATACAGTCTACTGCACAGTCCCTAAGGCCTAGAAGAAGTGTGTTTGTTTTATAAGATATATATAGACATATTTGTATTAATTAAAATCTGCAGAAGTTCTCTGAACCAGCACTTTGTTCGATTTTCCTGAAATGCCCTCCCGACCTCTGTCTCCCCTTTTCTCCTTTCTTTCAAGACCTGCATTGCCTGGCATGGAGCTTTGCATACATCAAGCAGTCAATAAATGCTTGTTAAATTTATGGTTGAATTTAACCTTTTCTTCCTAATGTGACTTGTAAAAAAGTAGCCTTTCAAAGGACAGGCATTCAAAAAAAAAATGACTGAATTGAATTGAGGACAGGAAAAAGAACAGCTCTTTGAATATAGCTGTTGATGGACACCCAGACAACCTTGTCTGATTCAAGGATTACAAACAAGAAAACCAGAATGCCATCCTACTGCAATTTTCTGATGTTTTTAAGAGCTAATAACTTAACCCCAGTTAATTAAAATCTCTTTTTTATTTGATACATTTCCTTTAAGCTTCATTCATTCTCTTACTATTTTTATTTGGTATCGTTTCTAAAAATTGCAAGAAAATCTAAACACATTTTATTCTCTTGCTAACCAGGTCTTCCAGTGTGTGAATTCCAGGCATGTGTATAGTGAAAATGCTCCTCTAGTGATTCTGATGCACAACAGATATCAAAAATCATGTTTAATAAGGTAACAGAATGAAACTTCAGGAAGCCTCTTAATGCCCCCCACCCCAAAACCTGAGAGTTGGGAGGCCATGTTCAGTGCTGCTCTTCTCTAAATCAGTACTTCATTTGCCTCACAAGAATGGAAAGGACATAAATTTCAAGTTCTGGAGACATGAGTTTGAACTCTGGGTCTGCCATTTACTGCCTGTGTGACTTTAGGGCATTGGCCTCTTTTTTTTTTTTTTTTTTCAGTATGAAAAGGAACTAATGATAGGACCTACCTCATAGAGTTGTTGTGAGGATTAAGTGAGTAGTGTATATACAATGTTGGCACATAATAGGTGCTCAATGAACACTTGCTCCCTTGGCAAAGCATGGCATCTGGCCCCAAAGGGTGACCAGGTCATGAGGGAAGAGAAGAATGCTGTAGAAAAACCTGGATTCTCCCCTTGGGAGTTAGTCTCCTCCATTTGCAGAAATGCACCTCAGGCGAAGACACTGTGCATAGGTAAAATATTGACTGTGAATGCTGTTGTGTTTTGGTTTGTTTTGGTTTATTTTTATTTTTTAATCTGAAAAGTCTACTGGGTAGGGAGTATGAAACTGAATGAATAAAAGACTATAGGGGTTAAAAGAAAATCTGCTAACTACTTTTGCTGAAGCTTTTGCCTGCTGATTACTCAAATTACTGACTTTCGAACTGGGTCTCAGTCCTTCTTGCAAAGGTTCCTCAGAGCAGGCCTTTGTGCCCCATGAAAATGCTGGTCTACTGGCCATTCCCTGTGACAGACCCTTACCCTGGGCTCAGTTCAGGACTTGGCATGTGTGATAGAACCTAAATGTTCATTTTCCTAGCAGTAAGGCTACAGAAAATAGAATAACCAATGGTTTAATGTTTTGTTAATTTCTGCTTTAGCTGGGGAGAGAGGTACTTTAAACACTTGAACTGAATTGAATGGAATTTGGCCCATAGCCAGAGGACCTTAGTACAGTCATATCCTATCTTCTCTGAGGCAGTTACTAGAATAGGAATTAAAATATAGCTAAAGATGGAAACCCTTCTTTTTCACAGGAGCAACAGGAGTCTACAGACCTATGAAGATGGTGGGTATAGTGCTGGGGGCAGCAACAATACAGTGTTGCACAGCAGTTGTACAACCACCCGTTGTAATAAGTTCTAAAACATTTTCAGCATCTCAAAAGAAACTCTTGTAACCATTAAGCAGTCACTCCCCATTTCCCACTACCATTCTTCTTTCTGTCCCTGTAGATACCTCTTTTGGATATTTCATAAAAATGGAATATGTGGTCTTTTGTGTCTGGCTTCTTTCACTCAACATAATGTTTTTAAGATGTCCCATGTTGCAGCATGTATTTCTCTTTCAGCAAGAGAAATTACTTCATTTCCTTTTATGGCTGAATAATACTCCATTGTAAGGATATGCCACATCGTTTGTTATACTTTCATCAGTTAATGAAAATTTGGATGTTTTTGGTTACTGTGAATAATGCTGCTATGAACATTCGTGTACAAGTTAATGAATGAACATATATTTTCATTTCTCTTGGGTATATGTTGTCTTAGTTAGCCTTTGCTACAATAATGGTGCATTATTAAAATAAGACATTTGGAATTTGACAGGGATTGCATTGAATCTGTAGACCTTTGGGGAGTATTGCCATCTTAATAATGTCTTCCAATCTATTAACATGGGACAGCTTTCCACTTATTTAGGTCTTCTTTAATTTCTTTCAACAATGTTTTGTAGTTTTCAACGTGTTAGTATTTCACTATCTTGATTAAATTTACTCCTAAGGACTTTATCTTTCTGATGCTATTGTAAATACAGTTGTTCTCTTAATTTTATTTTGGATTTTTTTTTCTTTCTTTTTTTTTTTTTTTCTTTCCTAATTGCCCTGGCTAAAACTTCTGGTACAATGTTGAATAGAAGTGTGAGAATAGACATCTCTGTCTTGTTCCTTATCTTAGAGTGAAAGCTTTAGTCTTTTACCATTAAGTGTGATGTTAGTTTTTCATAGATGTCCTTTATAAGGTGGAGGAAGTTGCCTCTATTCCTAGTTTGTTGAACAGTTTTATGTTGAAAGAGCGTTGGATTTTGTCAGATTTTTCTCTGTATCAGTTGAGATTATCATGTGGTTTTTGCCTTTTATTCTATTAATATGGTCTATTTTATTTGTTGGTTTTCATATACTGAGTCAGCATTCCAGGGATAAATTCCACTGGGTCATGGTGTGTAATCCTTTTTATATGTTGCTGGATTTGGCTTGCTTGTATTTTTTTGAGGATTTTCATGTCTATATTCATAAGGGATATTGATCTATGATTTTCCTTTCTTAAGATACCTTTGGTTTCTATATCAGGGTAATACTGTTCTTATAGAATGAGTTAGGAAGTTTTCACTACTCTTCTATTTTTTATAAGAGTCTGAGAAGCATTTGTGTTCATTCTTCTTTAAACGTCTGATAGAATTCACAGGTGAAGCCATCTGGTTCTGGTCTTTTCATTGTTGTAACTTATTGATGAATAAATCAATCTCTATACTTCTTTTAGGTCTATTCAGATTTTCTATTTCTTCTTGGGTCAGTTTTGGTAATAGTGGTTTTTAGTACTTTACATTCCTGCTTTTACTAATTTTAGTCATTTCATTCATGATTTTAGTACTTTTCTCTCTTTTTTCTTGGTCAGGGTAGCTAAAGTTTTCTTTATTTTGTTGATCTTTTGAAATAACCAACTTTTCATTTCATTGATTCTCTGTATTTTTCTATTCTCTATTTTGTGTATTTCTGTTATAATATCATTTCCTTTTTCTTGCTGTGAGTTTAGTTTGCTCTTATTTTCCCAAGTCTCTTAACTTGAAAGATTAGGATATTGATTTTATTACTTTTTTTTTTTTTTTTTTTTTTTTTGCTGTACGCGGGCCTCTCACTGCTGTGGCCTCTCCCGTTGCGGAGCACAGGCTCCGGACACACAGGCTCCGCGGCCATGGCTTGCGGGCCCAGCCGCTCCGCGGCATGTGGGATCTTCCGGGATCGGGGCACGAACCCGTGTCCCCTGCATCGGCAGGCGGACTCTCAACCACTGCGCCACCAGGGAAGCCCTACTTTTTTAAAAATATTTTTTAATTTTTTTTTCACTTTTTTAAATTTCATTACTTTTGAAGTAGGTATTTATAGCTATAAATTTCCCTCTCTACAGTACTTTCACTGCATCCCGTAAGTCTGGATATGTTGTATTAATTTTTGTTCATTTTTTTCTTTCAGCACTTTGGATATGATATCCATACATATTTTCTGTTGGTAAATCAGCTGTTAATATTATTGATTATTCCTTGTACATGGGTCACTTCTCTGTTATGGTTTTCAAGATTGTCTCTTTGACTTTCAACTGTTTGATTGAAATGCAACTCTGTGTGAATCTCTTTGAATTGATTCCACTTGGAGTTTCTTGAGCTTCTTGAATGTGTAGATTAATTTTTTTTAATTTTGAAAAAAATCAAATTCAGGAAGATTTTTACCATTATTTCTTTAAATGTTCTTCCATTCCCTTTCTCTCACTCCTGTCCTCTGGGAGTCCCATTTGTACATATGTTGATATACTCAATGGTGTTTCACAAGTCTCTTAGGCTCTGTTCATTTTTTTCCCTCTTTTTTTCTCAAACTGGATAACTTCAATCAACTTTCTTCAAGTCTGATGATTCTTTTCATGCCTGCTTGAATCTGCTGCTGAGCTACTCTACTGAATTTTTCATTTCAGTTATTGTACTTTTCAAATCTGGACTATTCTCTATTTGATGAGACACTCTCTTAGTTTCTTTAGTTCTTTCTCTATGGTTTCCTTTGAACATATTTTTAAACAGCTGATTTAATATCTTTGTCTAGTAAGTCCAACATCTGAACTTCCTCAGGTATATTTTCTATTGATTGCTTTTATATTTCACTGTGTATTGTTTCTTCATATCCTTTGTAATATTTTGTTGAAAACTGCACTTTTTGAATATTATGTGGGCAACTCTGGAAATCAGATTCTCCTCCCTCCCTAGGATTTGTTGTTGTTGCTGCTTGCTGTACTTTTGGTCTTTGTTTTTTAGTGGCTTTTCTGAACTAATTCTGTAAAGTCTGTATTCTTTGCCATGTATGGCTACTGATGTTTCTGGTCTGTTCATTTATTGGTTACCTAATGATTTGGACAGAGATTTCCTTAAACACCTGGAACCAAAAATTCTTAGAGCTTTTGCCAACAGGCTCTCTGTGAGTGTTGAGGCATACATTTAGCATCTAGTCTGGAAGTTTACAGCTCTCTCCTAAGCTTCATGTTATGCTTGTGCAGAGTCTCAAGGTCTGCCAGTAATGAGAGTGTAGGGCTTCTTGGGTCTTTCTTGAGCAGGTACACAGCTCTGGGCATGTAAGTAGCCTTCTATACTCCCGGAAATATTTAGGAGCTCTTCAAAGTTCTTCATTCCTTACTCTTTCTTTTCAAGCTTCCAGGTTAGTCTGTTGTTTGCCCAGCTGTTATCCATTGCCTCAGGCAGCCGTGGCTAAAATATTTCCTTGTAATTGTTTTTGACAAATGTTCCTGGGTAGTGGCTTTAGTACTAATTGAGTTTTGAGTCAAGTGAGATGAAGATAGCCTTTCAAGCAGTCTTCCAAAGAGTCACTAGTAGGTCAAATAAGGACAATTTTTTTGTGAATGGGGTTTGTTCTGTTCTCTCTGGTATTGAGAATGTGGACCATTATTTTCAAGGCTGTTACTGAGCTGGGGCGTGGGTGGTTGGACTAGGGTAAGTTAAAACACCACAAAGCTAACCATTCTAACATAGATTTAGCTGTTTTTCTTGAATAAGTGCTCCCTGTGTTATTGCAAGCCTTTGGTTAATTTCCAGATTCTTGTCAAAACTGATTCTTACAGTTTTTGACATTTTTTTCATTGCTTTCATGGAGGGACATACTTTCTGGAGTTCCTTACTCTACCATTTTGCTGAAGTCCTATCTGATCTTGAATAACTGTACCAATACTGGACATTTGAAGACGTTATGCAGTATTTCAAGCAATTTCATATCCATTTTCTCATTTCATTCTTATATAACAAAATGTGAAGACAAGAAGTAAACATGCCTTTTATAGATGAGGAATTTGAGGTGCCCTGCATGAAGCTACTCTGTCTTCCCAGCTCATCTGTCATATTATAATTGTGATTAATCGGTTTTCATAGGTAGACCATGAACTGCAAGACAGAATAGATAATGCTATTTGTACTATTAGCATAATTCTTAGAACAAAGGACAATTTTTGGAATTAAAAAAAAAGAATAATGAATAAAGTTTAACACATGAGACCTCTTTCCTGATGAATGGATTCATGAAATCCTACAGCATTAGACCTGGAAGTGTCCTCATGGGCTACATCGGGAGGGAAACGATGGTGTAGGCTTAGTTCCTTCCCTAATGTTTCAACAAAACTAACTCCACATTAGTTTTTTCTCCCCATGTTCTTTTAACAAGTATTAATTGAGCTCCTACTCTGCCCCAGGCCTTGTACTAGTAGCTAAGAACTTAGAAATTAATAAGACAAACTCCTTGTCATGAAATTTACATTTGTGAGACAAAGAATGGGTATATAATTTCTAGAATTAAATGTAAAAAATCCCCAGAAAAACAAAGAAAAGCAAAACAAGGCAGGGTAAGGTAGGAAGGGCACTGGAAGACACCGAATTATTTTAGATAGTTTTAACAGAGATGTCTTTTCTCAGGTGATATTTAGGCAAAGATATGAAGGAAACGAAGGATCAGGCCATCTGAGAATGTAGGGGCAGTGTTACAAGCAGAGGAGCAGCAAATGCCAAGACCCTGAGGTGGGAGAGAGTTTAGCATGATCCAGAAGGAATGAGAAGGCAGGCATGGGCTGAGCAAGGGCAGAGTGCCATGTGTGAGAGAGGTGGAGATCAACCAGGTCAGCTCATGGGCTGCCTTTGTAGATTTTCTTTGAGTAAATAGTTCTATGGATACAGAAAAAGCTGAAAAATACTCAGTTTTATATTATAATTTGTGATTATTTACTTGCTCCCTTTTTTGACCTTTAAAAAAAACTGAAGTATAGTTAATTTACAATGTTGTGTTAGTTTCAGGTACACAACAATAATATATATATATATAATATATATATAATATTTATTCTTTTTCAGATTCTTTACCATTATAGGTTATCACAAGATATACAGTACAGGATATCTTGTGATATACAGTAGGTCCTTGATGTTTATCTATTTTATATATAGTAGTGTGTATATGTTAGTCCCAAACTCCTAATTTATCTCTCCACCCTGCACCCCATCCTCTCTTCCATCTTTTCCTCTTTTTCTTCATTCCTTCCTTTTCTTATCTTTCTTACTTTTCTTTCTTTCTTTCTTTCTTTGTGTTACCCACCAACAAAGGGATCTGGACCATGTTCTCTTTACCTGTGATAAACACAGCACCTGGCACATAAGGATACTCAAATGATATTTTTGAATGAGTGAGGAAATTGAGACCTGAAAGGTAAAATAGCATTTTCAAGGCCACACAGCTTGTTAGTGGCAGAGCCAGAGCTGGACCTATATTTAGTTCAGTTTCCGCTACTTTACCACATCCCTTGCATGGAATCAAAAACAGATCCAAAGAATTTTGCAATTAGCATAGCTTGTCTTTTCCTGCTACTGCCTCCAAGTATAGTCTAGTCACCCAATCACGCAGCTAAGTCATTAGCAAAAGAGTACTTGTTGTTTCATTGAGTCAGGTGAAAGCTTTCATGTGACAGTCAGCATCAAAGATACGTGTTGTAAAGAACCAAAAGGTATGTTTTGGGAGGCAGGGTGGAGGGGCTGGACCATTGGTACAGTGTCCCAGGTCAGGGAAGGGTGACTTAGCTGCAAACCTTCCTTAATGAGGGAAGAGAGAGAAAGGAAAAATAGCATCAAGAAATTGTCAAAGTAGAAAATGCCACATTTACTACTTTGCAGATGCAGAGGCCAGAAAGCAGACAGAATCAGAACACACATTGTTAAAATGACCCATAATGCTTTGGAGAACAATAATGTGATTGGCCAAGGCTTGAAGCATCTCTTTCAACACCAGCACAGGAGGTCATCCGTGTCTCCACACGATGTGCAGCAAATTCAGGTAGACCTGAGCCTGAAATGGATCTGGAAAGCAAAAACGCATGTGCTAAGACTGATGGTGTCTCCACCCACCCCACATCTCTGAATGAGTCCTACAGCAGATCCAACTGCCATCCAAGATAAAGGAAGAGATGAATTTTCATAGTAGGTGGGGTAAGCCAGAGACCTGTCACCTTTGGTGATGCAAGGGGAAGTCACCAAATCAATAGGAATAGGAAATCTGGCCAGAAGATAGCAGTTGTTATAGTCAGTCCAGCCCAAATCTCTAGCTATGACTGATGCTTCTAGCAGCTTAACTGTGACAGAAGTAGCTTGTGTTGTTGCTGCATTTCAACCAAGAATGAATGGAGTAGTCGGAAGTAAGTTGCCTTGCCCAGACTTCCACTCGCATTGCTGGCAGCATCCAACGGATTCCATGGATGGAATACGAGGTGCTCAGAGCACAAAGGCTGCTATCGCTCACCTGCACCAGAAGACCCTGAAGTTTACATAACAGATCAAGTTGTACAAACATCCCAGAGGACAACGCTGATGAGTAGTTGAAACTTGCCAGCAGTGCAGACAAGCAGCAGGCCACCCACATCAAGCAGGTCTTTGAAGAACTGGAAACCTACTCAAATCTTCCAGCTACAAAAGAAGCTTAAGTGCTACCACTGGAAGTTTTGGGAGATGGAGTGGGATGGGATCTCATGGCAACCACAAGACATCTTCAGGGACATGCACCAGGGTCTGAAGGATGTGGAAGTGAAGGTGGCTGGCTTCAGTGAGAGTGTGGTCGGCTTAACAAAGGTCCGCTTTCCAGCTTCTCCCAGCAGCCACTCAGGGGTGGGGGCCATGATCTCAAAGCCCAAGGAGGTCATCTGACTAGTTGGAGCAAATTTGACAGTGTAGGAATCTCTCAAACTTGATGCCCAAAGGAATCATGTAATTTTAGAGCTTGAAGGGATCTTAGAGATTCTTAGAGATTATGGCAAAGCCGAATCCCAGAGAAGGTAGGCAAGCTGTACACCACCACACAGACAACAGCAGGGTAGAAATTTGAGCCCAGCACGTTAGCCTTCCAGCCTAGTCCTGGAGCCTCTTTACCCAACAGAATGTAGAATGGAGGAATACAAAGTTGGATGCAAATGATCAACTGGCATGCTGAATTGATAAATGAAGACTTTTGAGGAGCAAGTGTTGAACCAGTAGACAGACTCTGGGCCACTGCTAACATTTCATTTGTCTAAAGGCACCCCTTCCTCTGGGTGGACGCAGGCCACAGGAAGGCCATCAGCTTGGCACGAGGTGTGTGGGCAGGGCTTCGGCCTCTGCATGCCTTCTTGTCTGTGTAGTTTGTGTAGGATACACCCTGGACAGTCTCATCCAGCAGCCTGGCAAATTGGGGGAAAGTTACAGGGAAACCCTTGATGAAGGAGGATAGTGCAGGGAGTCAGGGAGCTTTGGATACTCTTCGGTATCCATAGCCCAGTTCTGTGTGCTCTTGTTCAGCTAATGGGGTCAGAACTCAGGTGTGCCCCCTTGAGGCTGGAGGACTTCACACTGTTACCTGACCTGGTTCCACCAGAGTGTGTAGCTGAGTTCTGTGACTGTCATGGCTTAAACCACAAAACTGAGAGACTGTAACCAGAAGCCTCTCTTCCCTGCTGTTGCCTCCAATACCAGAATGCATCTCTCCCCTCTATTGGGTGCTCAGGGCCAGTTCTAGTTGCTTTCCTGGCTAGAGGTGGCACTGAGGCCCGCTGCCTAGAACCTGGGGCTCCAACACACTGCCAAGCCTTTGCTCACAGCTGTCCCCATTGTCAATCAGAAAAGTAGAAACAGGGTCTGGCCGCACAACCATCTTGTCTCTCTAAGACCAGGGCAGTTCACTTCTACCACTGGACCTTCCATATGGCCTCTCCGCACCTCCTGCCACCTACTCCAAGGAGTTCCATCCTCTTGCAGGGCAAGGCTCACCTATTTCCTGCCTGAGCATGACTGAGATGCAGAGTAGCTGCATTATTGTCTTTTCCTTGGAATTCTACCAAAACACAGACTATTCTGCCTGGTTTCTTTAATACATATACAGAGAGTCTTCTAAAGAACCACATCCACCAGTAGACTGTTACACCAGTAACAGGCTCTGGTCCTGAGGTGGGTATTTTGAACATTTGTGACTTTATAGTCGATTGTCTCTATTTGTATATTTAAAGTATACATTGACATATGCTAGTATCACATTAATAAATTTTATATAAGGTTATTTTAAGATACTCTGTTTTTAGGAAAATATCCACACCAAACTGCTAATAATGGGATTAGGGATAAAGGTAAGTGTGAGAATTTTCATTTTCTATGCTTAGTATGGTTTGAGGGTTTTTTTTTTTAACAACACATGTTACTTTTGTGATCACAGACAAAACTTAAAAACATGGAAAATATATACTTCACATACTATGCCTAATTAAACACTACACACACACACACACACACACACACACCTATGTATTCTTTATTCTTGAGAATAGTATTTGATGTGGGGAGAGAGAGAGAGCACGGGCAGGTACAGGTGAGCATAGAGTCTGGAGACACCTGAACATGGATGAGGTGACATCGTCAACAGGTAAAAAGCTGATGAGGAGGTTAAGTGCTACCATACAAAGTGGCATTTCTGTCTGGGCAGCTTTAACTCTTCTCAGACCCTTCCTTCCAAGTGATGGCTTCTGCTCTACTTTACCTAAATTACAGGAAGTCCTAGTCCTTTGTCTCAATATTCACTCCTTTCAGCCCTCCCCTGCCTTTTGGTTAATTAACATTAAGAGCAGTTTCATTAGATGAGCTATATCACTATAGTCTGGCTTTTGGCAGTGATAAAAGTGCTTCCAGGGGTTTGCCATGCATATCACTTGTCTTCCACCACCCACCATGCCCCTGCACAACCATCTACACACACACACACACAACTTGAAAATGGCCTGAATGTTAAGACAGTTTTGTAACTTATTCAATAAACCATGCAAAAGATGAATTACACATTTTTACATGTAATTTGAGTTCAACCTTCTCCTGTGCCTTTCTCTACACATACAAGGAGCACAGAAATCTGACACTTGATTTTCTGTAGAATGACATCATCTTCTTGGCCCTGTGCCTGTGGCTGTTCTCCTGGCTGAAATTCAAGCAAATGTCAGGCAGGTCAAAAATCAGAAGGGGGAAATACGGTTGTGTGAAATCAACTGAATCAACTCACATTTATTATAAAGCAACTCTGGGCAGAATGTAGTAAAGGCTGAAGAATCAGAGAAAACTTAAGATATTCCCAAAGTGAGAGTGTTGATTTGAATTCTTAAATTAAGCTACTGATCTAATTTCCATTTTTACATTTTGTGATCTTGGCTAATTTGATAGGCAAAATTTTATCCCATTGTTTTTAGATGAAATTTCTTTGATTACTGGTGAGAGTAAGCACTTTAATATACATTTTATTGTTATTTGCATTTCTTTTTGTGAATTGCCTATTTGTATATTTTGCCCATTATTCTTTTGAGGTACCAGCTTTTTCCTTATTACAAAGTAACAGTACTTCATATACTAAGGATCTTGACCTTTTGTTTGCAATATTTGCCATAAATATTTTTCCTAGTTTGACATTTATCTTTTAGTTTTGTTTATGGTTTTTCTGACTTTCAAATGTTTTAATGTAGAAAAATCTATCCATTGCCTTTGGGGTTCATCTATTACCTTTTTGTTTTTTGCTTACTAAAGGCTTTACCACTCTGAGATCTCATGAATCTCATAAATTTTTATCAGTGTTTTCTTTCAGTTTTTAATTCTTTGAATTCAACTCTTTAATCCTTCCTTATTGCATTTTGGAATATAGTGTGAAATAAAGATCTAAATTAATGATTTCCCCTAATAGGTGAATCACCTATTTGTTGTAATCAATTCACCGTTTTCTCATTTATGAAATTTAAAGGATTATACAAATGATATAGCTGCAATAAAAAATCAGAAAATACAAATAGTGGAAATGAGGGGGAAAACACTTGGATTTTCTTTCCACTCTGAGTTGAGTGTTAGCAATTTCCTCTGCCCTTCCAGACATTTTCTTTTCTAGATGATGCATATATTTCCCCTCCAAATGGAATCATATTGCAATATGGTTTTGTAACCTGATGTTTTTCCATTCAGTAATGTATCATGACTATCTTTCCATGTCAGTCAGTATACTTTTACAGCACTACGTCCTAATTAACTTTTCATTGAAATATATTGTACATTCAGAAACATGTACATTTCATAAGTGTACAGCTGGATGAATTTTTACCAACTGAACACATCCGTGTAACCAGCTACTAGATCAAGAAGAAGAATATTACTAATACCCCCAAAACCCTCCCAATGGCTCTTGCCTGTGATCTCTCTTCCCCAAGGGTAACCACTATCCTTCTGTCCTGACTTCTAACAGCATAGATTGATTTCATAGTCCTGTTTTTGATAGCTACGTTGTATTCCATCACACATAAATGTATCACAGTATACTTGCTATGGGTTAAATTGTGTCCTCCCCAAAGATATGTTGAAATCCTAACTTCTAGTACCTGCAAATGTAACCTTATTTGGAAATAGGGTCTTTGCAGATATAATCAAGTTAAGATGAAGTCATCAGGGTGAGTCCTAATCCAATATGACTAGTGTCTGTATAAGAGGAAAATGCCATATAAAGACAGAGACACACAGAGAGGAAGGCTATGTGACCATGGAGGCGGAGATGGGAGTGATGCAGCTGTAAGCCAAGGAGCACCAAGGATTGACAGCCACCACCAGAAGCTAGGAAGAGGCAAGGAAGGATTCTACTTAGAGACTCAAAGGGACCGTGGCCCTGCCAACACCTTGATTTCAGACTTAACTTCCAGAACTATGAGAGAATAAATATCTGTTGCTTTAAGCCACCTAGTCTGTGGTACTCTGTCATGGCAGCCCTAGGAAACTGATAACCCAGTTTTGATGACTTTGGGGTTTTTCTTACATTTATGAATATTTATTTTTTTCCTTAGAAGAAACTGTAAGAATGAACTATCTGAATCAAAGAATACTAGTAGACAATGTGAGTACAAAGTACTTAGTAAGACAATGGCTATGATTCACCAACTCTAAGTGTTATACTTGGTGATAGAGGTGATGTGGGCTCCTTTCTTTGTAATGAATTCCTCTGTAACTCCAGTCTCACCAGGATTCCCTAGCCTGTGGGTACAGTGGGCCCACATAAAGATATAACTTCTGCCACCACCTCCATAATCAGAGCATTCCAGCCCCTTATCTCTAGGAGTCTCTGGGGTGGGGCATGAGGCAGTGGTGGTTATCATTCCAGTTCTTGAACAAGCCTCACACCTTCTTCTCCTTCTTCTCAACATCCCAACACATCCTCCATAAAGACTTTTGGGGGCCTGACTGTGCTATTCCCTCTGAGAGTGCATTAAGTCAGTGGAAGGACCCATCTCATCTTCAGAAGCTGAGCTGCAAGGTGCCAGGGCACTGTGGCATTCCATGTGATCCTCATTGCATTAGAACTAGGCAATGTTTCTTTTTTTTTTTTTTTGCGGTACACGGGCCTCTCATTGTTGTGGCCTCTCCCATTGCGGAGCACAGGCTCCGGATGCGCAGGCTCAGCGGCCATGGCTCACGGGACCAGCCGCTCCGCGGCATGTGGGATTTTCCCGGACCGGGGCACGAACCCATGTCTCCTGCATCGGCAGGTGGACTCTCAACCACTGAGCCACCAGGGAAGCCCCAGGCAATGTTTCTTAAACAAGGAGAGAAGGCCTTTCTTAGCCACTCTGTACCAGGAGCCCCCAAACAGCCCTCCCTGTTTTGTCTTGTCTCCCAGAGTCCTGCTGCCTATAGCCCCTTCACCTGGGACTTAGCTAGGAAGATGGAATCTGAGGCAGACACCATGTGTCAGCTGCATTACAGTCCCCATGTAAAATATTCCAGATTGATGATTCCACAGTTAGACTTCATGCCGGGATGTATCCAGATCTTAACAGTGAGCACACTTTCTGCTCAAACTCATTACCTGCTGTCTTCTTGAGACTTGATAATATTTTGATATTCATAGGTAAACTATCCTCTTATTTCTCTTCTTTTTCAAAAAAAACATTCTTATAAGCCATGACCTGTTTATTTCTCCAGATAAATATATGAATAGTATTGTCGACCATTAAGCAGTTGTCAAGGATGGCATCAAACCAATGAAATTAACAAGAGATTTGACATCTTTGGCATGTTTGGTTTTCCTTCAGGAATGACAGCATGTCTCTGTGCCTAGCTGAATCTCCTTTCACATCTCCTCCAGAGGGATTTGGGGAGCTGGAGAGGAATGGCAGAGAGCAGTCCAAACAACCTGCTGAGTGGGCTTTGGGAAGACGATCAAGCATTGCTGGCTTGAGTACAGGGGAGGTCATTGAAAAAGGAGGCAGGATGAGTTCTGAGCCAGCTCTGGGTGTCTTCCAGGAATTCTTGATTTTTTTCATGGCACTGGGTGAGAGAGTGTGCCCAGGGAACAAATCTGATGAAAGCAGAAAATAAGCTGATTTAGTAAAATTTGTCAGACAGGAGGAATTGTGGCTGAACCCTGGAGCCAAGGATCATGGAAAGAGGGGTAAACTGAAAACAGGTAACAATGAGTACCGTGGGTGTGGCTGAGCAGAGAGGCGGGGCTGAGCTAAATTTCAGGAGACTTGGATTCCAGTCTGAGCTCTGAAGTCACACTGCTCTGTTCCCTTGGGCTAAAGGCCATTCCTCTTGAGCATCTGTTTGCTCTTTTCTCGCTATAAGAGTGCTCACCGAAGGACCTCTAAGGCTCTCCTTGAGCTGGGTTTCTAAGTGGTATTTACTAGAGCAACACAGGAGTTGCATGGCTGCAAAAAGCCCCAAGATGTTCAACTTTCATGTCTAAACCAAAGGGCATAATTATAGAACGATGTGATGAAGAAATGGAATTTCAAAGCACGTTTGGGATGATTCCTGCCAGTGGAATAGGAAAGGAAAAAAATCCAAGGTAGCTCAAGAACATTATTCATTCAGGGGTGAGGGATACCTAAAAGCACTAAAAAAAGTGCTTTCCAAATGAATTCTTTCTTTTTGTTTTGTTGGGTGACGTCTCCCTGAGGTGAAATTCTCTCCGATATTGTGACTTGCTTTGTAGGTGGGATGAAGCAAGGAATGTGCCCCTTGCAGCAGGAGACTCTAACCACAGAAAAAATATCCAGGTCATTGGTGTCTTTGGGGCTACACATTTGAAAAAGAAATTACATCATTGGAGTTCCAGATTTTTTTAAACAACTCATTTCCTTCTTCTTTCCTTATTTTTTTTTTAATTTTTATTTACAGATTTTGCCATAAGCCTAGGTTTAACTCTGTCACAGAGATGAATTATTAAAATTGGGCCCCAGATAGATGTCTCCTTCACAGATGGAGGAGCCTCCCCTGAAGTCTTTGGCAGAAACTGACATGTAGGGACTAAGTCCTTCAAAGGAGTCCCCACCAAGAGCTGCAGTGCATAGAACCTGCCAGACTATATCTGCTTCTAATATTTCCATTTCCCCCATGGGGGTCCTGGCCAATAAATTCTTCCAATTATGCCCTCATGACTCCAACTCCAGAAGTCACCCAGTACGTCACTACTCTGAAGGTCAAAAATGTCTTCATTGTGGCTAGCATTAGTGTTAGCCTCAGGAACCATTCATTGCCAGGTTTTTGAAGGGGAAATAGGAAAATCCTAAGTTTTGCATGGTACACAGCCTCCAAGATGGCCTCCAAATCAGTCCCCAGTGATCCACCTCTTGGTATTCGCACATTTGTGTGGTCCCCTCCCACACTGTGGCAGGGTGTGTGTGAGTGTGTGAAAAATAGCATATTGCAGAAGAGGGGAGGTCAGCTGCCATGTAGTGAGGTCACTCGGGCAGCCTAGAGAGAACCCCACATGATGAGGAGGAACTGAAGTCTCCAGCGACAGCCAGTGAAAACTAGACAACAACCTTGTGAGTGAACTTGGAGGTGGATCCCCCCCACCGCAGTTGAGCCTTCAGATGAGAGTACAGCCCTGGCTGACAATTTGACATCAATCTCATGACAGACCTTGAACCTGGAGCCACCCAGCTATGCCACTCCCAGATTCCTGACCCTCAGAAACTCAGTGAGGTAATACATGTTTGTTGCTTTCAGCTCTGAAGTTTTGGGGTAATTTGGAATGCAGAAATAGATAACTAATGCACTCTGTGCTTTGTTTTTTATTTTCTGAGTAAATAGGAAGACATGCTATGTGGAATGAACACATATATGCTATATGGAATGACAGGTCAACATGTGTCTATCTTATATCTTCCCTGAGTTTGGGGTGGGATCAAGGAATCCATATGTTTAACTAGCACCCCAGGTGGTTCTTATCATCAGGAAAGTTTGAGAAACAATACAGAACAGGATTCAAAAATGAATGAGACATACCTCTTCTTCAGGAAACTGTGCAAGATGGAAAGAAAATTGGTACACAGAAATACACTTAAAGAGAGGCACCAAGTGGCAAGGAAAGGTTTGAATAGCCTTGGGGGAATCAAGGAATGCTTCCTGGAAGAAATGACACATCAGTAAGATCTCAAGGGTTGGTTAGGACCTCAGGGAGCAATATATGGAAAGAATCACAGAGTGAGAGTAACTGGTGGCATTTATCAGGGGCCTGCATTGCACCAAGCACTTGACCTGCCTCATCTCATCCAGTCCTCACAACAGCCCTGTGCAGTAGGAGCTACTGTCACCCATTTTACAAGTGGGAAAGCTAGGCTTTGGTTAGCACACTGTCCAAGGTCACACAGCTCCTGTGTGCAGTACTAGGTAGAAAGGAGATAGCTGACTCTATCTGTCATGCTTTTAACCGCTATCGTGTTCCATGTCCTAGGGGACATGAGACTCAGAAATGTGAAAGGATGGGACATTTTTGCAAAAGACAGGAGTTTTGTGGAAATAACAGAAGGTGTCCATGGAGGGATATGGGCCAGGAGAGGATACTGTATGAAGTGCTGGAACCTGGCAGTGGTTTCCTAGTGCAAGCTCAACTCATTCATTTAGTGAATGAGGAAAGGGAGCCTCAGAAAAGTTCTGTGACTTGCCTGAAGTTTGATAGTGGCAAAGAGGAGTAAAAGTCCAGACCCCTGGCAGCCCCATTTCCATTGTGGACAACTGGAGGCCAAACTTTGATGCCTTACTAAGGAGATCTGAGCTCTTCCATGGCTTTTTTTTTTTTAAATAAATAAATTTATTTATTTTTGGCTACGTTGGGTCTTCATTGCTGCGCGTTGCAGTGCGTGGGTTTCTCATTGTGGTGGCTTCTCTTGTTGCGGAGCACAGGCTCTAGGCACGTGGGCTCCAGCAGTTGTGGCTCGCGGGCTCTAGAGTACAGGCTCAGTAGTTGTGGGGCACAGGCGTTGTTGCTCTGCAGCATGTGGGATCTTCCTGGACCAGGGCTCGAACCCGTGTCCCTTGCATTGGCAGGTGGATTCTTAACCACTGCACCACCAGGGAAGCCCATGGCTTATGTTTTTTGTTTGTTTATTTTGTTTTGTTTTTAAACAATTTTAAGTGTACACTTCAGTGACATTAAGTGTATTCACAATGTTGTACAACCATTACCACTATCCATTTCCAGAACTTTGTCATCAACCCAAACAAATTCTGTGTCCATTAAACACCATTCCTCTTCCTCATTCTATTTTCTGACTCTATGAATCTGCCTAATCTAGGTACCTCATATATGTGGAGTCATGTGTTTATCCTGTTGTGTCTGAATTTTTTCACTTAATATGATGTTTTCAAGGTTCACCCATATTGTAGCATGTATCAAGACTTCATTTCTTTTTTCCTCTATTTTCTCTATTGTGGTAAAATACATATAATATTTAGCATCTTAACCATTTTTAAGTGTACAGTTAAGTGAATTAAGTCCATTCATATTGCTGTGCAACCATCACCACGATCCATCACCCTAACTCTTTTCATCTTGCAAAATTAAAACTCTACCCATTAAATGGAACTCCCCTTCCCTTATCCCCTCAGCCCTTGGCAAGTGCCATTCTACTTTTGGTCTCTATGATTTTGATGCATCTAGGCACCTCACATAAGTGGAATTATGCAGTATTTGTCTTTTTGTGACTGGCTTATTTCACTTAGTATAATGTCCTTAAGGTTCATCCATATCTTATCATGTGTCAGAACTTCCATCCTTTTAAAGGCTGAAAAATACTCCGTTGTATGCACCTACTACATTTTCTTTATCCATTCATTTGTTGATAGACGTTTGGGTTGGTTCTACCTTATGGCTGTTGTGAATAATGCTGCTATGAATATGGGTGTACAAATATCTCTTTCAGATACTGCTTTCAATAATTTTGGGGATATACCCAGAGGTGAAATAACTGGATCATATGGTAATTCTTTTTTTTTTTTTTAACTTTTGAGGACCTGCGATATTGTTTTCCACTGTGACCGCATCACTTTACATTCCCACCAACAGCGCACAAGGGTCCCAATTTCTCCACATCCTCGTCAGCACTTTTATACTTCATTCCTTTTTTCAAGGATAAGAAATATTCTAATGTATGCGTACACCACATTTAAAAAACCCATTTATCAGTTGATGAACATTTGGGTTGTTTCCAGCCTTTGGCCTGTTGTGAACAATGCTGCTATGAACATTGATGTACAAGTATCTGAGTCCCGGCTTTCAGGGTTTTTTGGAAGTGGAATTGCTGGATCAAAAGCTAATTTGATATTTA
The DNA here is from genome assembly GCF_025265405.1 of Mesoplodon densirostris. Lineage (NCBI taxonomy): Eukaryota > Metazoa > Chordata > Mammalia > Artiodactyla > Ziphiidae > Mesoplodon > Mesoplodon densirostris. Next base: position 58,443,879 of record NC_082674.1, read on the forward strand.
AGTTCTTGAGAAATCTGTAGACTTTTGGAGATCTGTGCTCTGTAAGTTAGCTCTGGTCATCCTAGCCTTTTGAACAGATATCCCTGGGTGGGTGGGAGGCCACCTCTCTCTCCCGCATACACACCGCTGCCCTCCCCCCGCTTCCTTGCTTTCCGGAAAGCGGTTCTCAGAGCCTCTAACACAGAGGTCAAGCGGCTGAAATGAAGCTGACCCCGGCGTCCAGTTGGGCTTGTCTGAGGGAACTACCTTTGGGTCGCTCCCAGCGTCTCCTGCGAGGGCGGTGTGGGCAGGAGGGGAGGCTCCTCCCGGTTCTCTGAAATCTCGCCAGCTCATCGGGCCCGACCGCCCACTCTGGCGGTGGCTCCGGGACTGGCCAGGTGAGCGGCCGAGCAGTCTCGAGCCCCGGGGCGGGCGCAGCCCTGCGGAATGGGAGCCTCGGGCGCCGAGTCCGCTCTGAGCCGGGCTCCGAGCTCCACCGCCCTCGTTCCCGCCCCAGGCGGCCGTTCCGGAGCCTGAGCCCAGGGAACGCGCGCTCCCTCCGGCGTGTCCTCGCCTCGAGCTGCCGCTTCTGCGTCCTCGACACTCCGGCCCCGGGGGGACTCCCGGGGTCCCCAGCCGCGCGCGTGCCTGGGCGACCCGACGTGCCCCTGCCTGGAGCCCGGAGCCCCTCCCCCTCGTGTCTCCCGGACCCGGCGGAGCACGCCTCCCGGAGCCGGGCACCCCGGCCCTGGGCGCCCCGCGGTCACCCGGGCGGGGACAGCGAGGGGGGCGGGGGTGGTGGTGGCCACGCCGAGGAGCCGCGGTCCTCTATCTGCGGCGGCGAGAGCGCAACTCCCGCAGAGACCAGCCGGGAAAGAGCCCCGAGCAGAGGAGGGAGAGAGGGGACCCGTGCTCTTCCTACGGGCCTCTGGGAGGAGCGGCTCATGTCCCCGGACCCGGAATAAAGAGCTCAGGACCTTGTCCGCCCGGCGCCGGGATGCCGCAGGTACGGAGCGCGCCCTCCGGGGCGATGCTCCGAGGACTCCACGCGGCAGCGGCCGCCAGGGCGCGGGGGCTTTTGAGTGGGGAGGGGGCTTTTCAAGAGACTCACATTCGTGCTCATTTCTGCAGGGGACCCGGTCTGTCCCCTCCTTCTGTCCTTAAGCGTAGCCTCTGAGGCTCTGAGGACAAAGTTGGGAGCAGGCTTATCAGCAGAGGCTGCAAAGAGATGCTTCCAGAGATGGGAAGGTCTGGCCAGCGGGCGATCCCTAAACGCAGGGGCTCCAGAGGACACCGGGTGGCAATGGGGTTCCTCTTGGGGAGGTGAGAATGAAGGAGAAAAAGAGACCGCTGGACAATTTCTCCCCAACTCCCAAATCTCCTAACACCCGGTCTCCCCAAGAAGTTTTTATGCTCTTTGTTTTTAAAACATGACTTTGAATCTTCCAGGTAGCAAGCTTGCAGGGTCCCTCTCCAGAGGTGGCGCGCCTCGGAGACCCACAGGGCCTGCGAGGGGCGAGGACTGTCCCACACGGCGGACTGCATCCTCCCTGCCTGGGTGGCAAGCCTGGCCCCCTGTGACCTTTCCGATCTGGATTCTGCTTCACACACGGTAGCAGCAAAGGGCAGGGCCTGAGAGGGGCAGGACCGATGCTCAGAGGAGGAAAAACATCTGCGAAAAATGGAGGGGAAGTGTTGGGGGAGAGACGGGGGACTGGGGCTGGGCCTCCCTGTGCAGAGGGACTTTAGTTCTACCCCCAAAGGCAGGCTCCAGACATGTCACCTTTGAGGGATGTAGGCAGCATGCTCTCCTGAGGGTCCTAGGAGTCTTCCTTGTGTCCCCCTTTCCCAGGAACCTCAGGCTTCCACACTTCCCCTCCCTCTCTGGATTTCCTGCCCTCTGTGAAGCTCTCCAGACCCCAGCCCTCTTCTTACATCCCAGGGACCTGGCCTGATGTTTGCAGGCTCTGGGAGGGACTGGGTCTGCAGGGAGAGGGAAGGGGACATGGGGATTCTGTCTCCCTCTTGGTTCTCCATCCCCATCGGTGCAGCTGACAACCCCCTCCTGGTACCCCAGCTCCATCATCTGGGTCAGGAGTGCCCTCCTCTTCCTCGAAGCTGACCGAGGAGGCCTGGGTCCTCACTAGTAATTCCTCGCAGTCCTAGGATGTAACAACCTCCCTCTCCAGGGACCTCCATGCTTTATAGACATGACTGATCTCTTGCCTGGAGGACGTTGAAACTCTGAGAGCTCAAGCTATTTATCTCAGGACACACAACCAGCCAAGGAAGGATTTTGTTCCAGAGTCCCCTTTCTAAGCCACTCGATGATTAGGCTGGGACTTCACTCTTGCAGCCTCTGTCTGGGGACAGGCCTTGATAAATGCTGTGCCTGGCTTCTAGGGTCACAGCAGACTTGGAAGTAGGAAGAGGAAACCTAGTGAGGAGAGGGGAAGGTGGCTGCTACAAAGGCTCTGATTTTAAAGCAGTGTTTTGCCAGAAGGAAAGAATCATGGAGAGCAGTCAGGCCTGTCTCTATGTCTTGCCTCTTCAGTGGAATTCAGAATAATTTTTTAAGCTACAGAATGGGACAATTCCACAAGGACAAAGTTCAGGCTGTCAGGACAAAGAATGGAGTTTGGAGCAGGTCACTTTGGTTCTCTTCAGCCTCCCACACTCCTAACTTTGGTCCCTGAGAAAAAGTGCATCATTCAGAATCTTCAGTGGAACGGAAATAAACTGATTTCTCTGTAGAAATCTAACCTTCCCTGAATGAGTGGGTATGTGGTTTTGATTCCTTTGTTTTCTTTCCCTGGTTCCTTTATTTCTACTCCATCACCTGTTCACTCTGGGCAGGTGGCTAATGGGTCAGCTTAGTTTATAGAATGGTTTTAAATTTGGCCAGGTTCACTTACATATGTAGCCAATTGTTTGTATGTCTTTCAAAGGCTTAGGATGGAGCTTGGATACTGGACCCCAAGGACGCTTGCAGGGACAATCTGACTGATTAAGGGAAAGCTGAGTATCCGCAGAAAGGGGAGACCTCAGCCTAACGACATCTCCCCAGAGGAATCCCCAGGAGTGTTGCTCAAGGCTTCACCTGGCCAGATGGAGGTCAACATGGGGGTCATGGATGAGAATGCCACAAACACCTCAACCAACTATTTTTCTCTGCTTGACCCCCACGGAACCCAAGCTGCTTTCTTCCCGTTCAACTTCAGCTATGGCGACTATGATATGCCCTTGGACGAAGATGAGGATGTGACCAATTCCCGGACCTTCTTTGCTGCCAAAATTGTCATTGGCATGGCACTGGTGGGCATCATGCTGGTCTGTGGTATTGGCAACTTCATCTTCATCGCCGCCCTGGCCCGCTACAAGAAGCTGCGCAACCTCACCAATCTGCTCATCGCCAACCTGGCCATCTCTGATTTCTTGGTGGCCGTCGTCTGCTGCCCCTTTGAGATGGACTACTACGTGGTACGCCAGCTCTCCTGGGAGCACGGCCACGTGCTGTGCGCCTCTGTCAACTACCTGCGCACTGTCTCTCTCTACGTCTCCACCAACGCCCTGCTGGCCATCGCCATCGACAGGTGAGTGAGGGGTGGGGACAATGAAAGAAGGGGCAGTTGTGATTGATGAGAGGTATCTGTATTCCCCAGAGCTGTGGATGCATGGGGGCCCAAAGGTGGCCCATTTATTGAACAGTGAAAAGAGTTCTAGTTTTCCAGCGGTAAGCAGGCAGGAGGTAGTGGAGCCCCCTACAGTTGGGCAGCAGGAAGACTTTTGATCCCTCTGTTATGGACATGCCCCTAGATGTTGTATCTGTCCGAGGTCTAGAGGTAGGCAGCTCCCAGGAGGTGTGGAGGGACAAGTTTAAGTTTCAGGCAGTTACCTCTTGAGTCAACTTGGAAATCTTGAGGGAGGTTTCTATCTCATCAAGACATCCTCTACTGAAACGTGATGCCCCTACAAACACCAGTTGGTTTTTTTTATTGTTATGATGATTTTTAAAAATTTTATTTTATATTGGGTATAGTTGATTAACAATGTTAACACCGGTTGATTTTAAATAACATTGAGGGATTTGTTCTAAAAAACAAACAAAACAAAACAAAACAAAACAAAAAAGAGACCTATGCTTACTTACTCTTTTTTGGTTGTTGCAGTAATCAGTTGGCTGCTTTTCATACATTAGTGTACAACAGTACAGAAGAGCTGTTTCTGGTGATGGTAAATAAAATCAGTAAGAGCAGCCTATGCAAATCTTTCCTATGTTATCTTTAGGCTTTTCATTTAGTATAATCTCCTGTGTTAATGGGCCAGAGTAGTCTTTGTTCCCTTGGAACAATTTTGTAGGCTTCTGTGCCCAAAGTTGGACTCTTGTTACAAAACACCTTCGTGCAGTCCAGAGACAGTTACCCTGAGGGTCTAATCGGGCCTCTGTGTACTTGGATCTGCACAGCCCATCTCTCTCTCTTAACGCAGAGAGCCTGAAGCACAGATGATCTCAGTGTCCCATGGCCTCAGGGCTCTGGTGGCGTTCAGCTCCCTCCCCCCCAATCAGGACACCCCAGGACAGTGTTCCGGGGAGGAACACAGCAAATAGAGCCTGATTTCTGAAGCCATCAGTGGGATGACCAGGGGTAGAATACCTAGACATAGACCACTCCCAAGGGCAGAGGGTTGAAAAGGAGCCTGGCCTTAAAACCTAGGAGGATATTGGAATTAGCACATTAAAGGGCCCTCGGTCTGTCACCCATAGAAGGTGTCCAGAGGTGTCATCCCTGCGCAAGGCTTGGCCAAGCTCTTCCACATGAGTCATGAAGCCCCCATGGTGTTCTGTCTACCCAGGAATGGACCCTGGGTGAATCTGTAGAAGGAACAGGAGGGGGACAGTCAAGCAGAGTATCTGCCCCTCAAGTTCCCTTCACAGCTGTCGAGGAAGATCTCCAGGGACCTTGTCTCTGAACTTTTCTGAAAGTGGAAGCTGCCACCATCCCTCTTAGCACATGAACAGGACAAAACATATGGGGTTATATCCTGAAGTTTCACTCTGGCAAGACAGTTTTTCACAGAAGGTGCTCTCAGCCACTGAAAGGGGGGTAGGTAGGTGCCTGCTGCGGGGTGGGCCCCTGCTCCCTGGGTGAGACCCATTTTACCATGGAGGGGGCTACTCGTAGAAAGGGGTAACACTGCAGGAAGAAATGGCTTCAAGGGGAATGGAAGCCAGGACAAAATCAGGGCATTGGGCTATTCTGGATATGTAAGAGGTAATATCTATGTCAATCAATCCACCTCCATCTACTGAACTCTTTCAAACTCATATTCACCTTTCATATGAAACTCAGCTTGTCTGAGATATTGCAGGCATTTCTCTTACGGTGGGTATGTTAATCGGGAACATGCTTTGCATCGGCTATTGTTTAGAGTGGGGTTGTGATTGGAAACTTGAACCCAGACACTGGGTTTGACTTTGTTAGTTTTAGGCAACTAATTTTTGTCTTGATATAACAAATATGGCCACAGTTATAAAAATATCTTTATTTTTGTTTAATGAAATTTCTGTAGGAATAGTGTGAGCAATTAGTCTGCCTGGGTTTAAACTCCTACTGCACCACTTATTAGCTGCAGGGCCTTGTGTGTGTTAGTTGACCCTTCTCTGCCTCAATTTTCTCATGTATAAAATGGGAATAATTAGAAAACCTAATGTATTAGGTTACTTTGAGGATGAAATGAAATAATACATGGAATTGTTTAGAACAATGCTTAAAACAGAGTAAGCACTTAATAAACAGCGGATGTTATGCTTTGTAAATTAACCCTTAAAGAAACAACAAAAACAAAACCAGATTAATGACTATTTCCGATTGGCTAACCTCTTTGCTTTCAGGATAGTGATTGTTTTTGTGATGTGATTAAAGAAATAATGATACAAAGTTTCTAATAAGCACAGCTCTCAAGATGTAGAACAGAACTATTTATCTCCCACCCGTTCTCTGTTTCTACTATTGGTTCCATGGTTCTCCCAGGAATCTAAGCTCAAAAGTCCCCTTTGTCCTGGCTGCTCTCTCCCTTTCTCCAGCATTCACTTAATTCCCAGGCCCTGACAATCCCCTCCCACCCCCGGCCCAACCTCCCCCCTGCTCACCCAGGGCTGAATTATCATAGTCTCCTCTTGGTTTTCCTGTGGCCAGTGTCTCTCAGCTCTGCCCCTCTGCCAACCCTACTCCCTTACAATCCATCCTAAGCATTCATTCATTCACACAATGCATTTTTTTTTTTTTTTTTTTTTTTTTTTTTGCGGTACGCGGGCCTCTCACTGTTGTGGCCTCTCCCGTTGCGGAGCACAGGCTCCGGACGCGCAGGCTCAGTGGCCATGGCTCACGGGCCCAACCGCTCTGCGGCACGTGGGAACTTCCCGGACAGGGGCACGAACCCGTGTCCCCTGCATTGGCAGGCAGACTCTCAACCACTGCGCCACCAGGGAAGCCCCAACACACAATGCATTTTTATAGAGCAACTACAAAGTTACAAATACTATTTCAAGCACTGGTGATACAATGGTGAATAAGCAAAAAAGCTCCATGTGCTGATGGAGCTTGATGGAGAGAGAACAGTCAGGCAAGCAACAAGGAAGGTAATTTCAGAGCATGAGAAATACTCTGAGCAAAAACAAATAAACATAACCTATAATGGAAAAGAATCCGAAAAACAAATACATATATGTATAACGGAATCACTTTGCTGTACACCTGAAACTAACACAGCATTGTAAATTAACTATTCTTCAATAAAACAAACAAACAAACAAACACACAAGCAAACACTGAGAGCGACCAAGGGTGGGAGACGCTCTAGGTGGGAATCAGGAAAAGTGTCTCTGAGAAGATATTTGAACAGACCTCTGAATGATGGGGGAAAAAAACTGGTCTTGTAAAGACTGGGAAAGAGCATTCCAGACAAAGAGAATTCTAAGTGCGAAGGCTTCGAGACGGGAGCAAACCTGAAGTTTCTAGGAATAGCGAGAAGTGTCCCATGGCCCAGGGAAAGAAAGCAAGACTGCAGCTAAATTAATCTTCTGCCTCATACACCCTTCCCTCTCTTGCTCAAAAGACCTCTAACAATGCCACTGTATACAAAATATGGCTGGAATCTTCATCTGTTTTTCCACCATCTTATTATCGAGTTCCAGACTGCCTGCCAGTCTCATGCTGGGTAAACACATTGATGTCCTGTTTTCCAAAAAAAGGTTGCAATCTTTTTGAGAACTGTCACCATGACTTATTACATTTCTGTTCATCCAGTGCTAGGTACTTGCTGAAGGTGAAGTTTTACTAAGATCCTAGGTGCCCAGAATTCACAGACAGCAAAAGGTTATAAAAGAAGTAAGGCATGATTCCTGCTCTTGGGAAGCTTACCATCCAGAGTGCGGGGGAGGCGTGAGAACTAACACAGGAAGGTCAGGGGGTAAGTAAAGGGTCAGTTTGAAATGAAATTTAGAGAAGGGGGAGATTGTGGCATAACAGAATAATCAGAGGAGGCTTCATGCAGGAGACAGACTTTTTACTGGCTTTCAACAAATGACGATCAGCAAGGAGAAAAAAGGATTTCCAAGAGGTTAGGTAGAACTGTGTTTGCAAAAGCCGAGAGGTGAGAGTGAGGTCCCGGGAGCGGGGGCGGGGAAGGGGGACAGGGCAAGGAATGTAAAAGAATAGAGATCAGAAAGAATAGGGTCCTGTTCTAGAAGATCACACAATCTAGGCACAGGGAGTCAGACCTGAGGGTAGCAGGGAACTGCAAAAGATCCTCAGAGGACTCTGTCCCCCCAGGTCTGGGTTTCTTCTTTGATGTGGAGACACCTGCAGTGTCCTCGGGGTATATCTTTTGGATCTCAGGCACATGGGACACTGGGGTCCCTCCTTTTTTTTTATGTGGAATCCAGGGGAAGCTGGCCAGTCTGCCTGCCTGTTGGCAGCTCTCTTATACTGTCTGGATGAGGCAGCGAAGGCATGAGGAACAGCACTCAGCCTTAGGAAGCCCAGATGCTTCCTGGTGAGCTTATTGGTTGGGGCTGGTTGGCCCAAAAAGCAGGTTGTACATTTGCTACCCATCCCATGAGCCACCTAGTAGCTACTGTGACCGCCACTTCCGTGATTAGAGCTGGGGCTGAGTCCTGGGGCAGAGAGGGAGCTCAAATGCTCTTTGCTTAATCACCCAGCCCGCTGACATCACACAGTTAGTGGCTGGACATTTCTTTGTCCAGCAGCCTCCATTCTTTGTTCTCTGGGAAATGCTGACTCTAAGTGGATCTGGACCTGAACCACTGTAGTGGTAGACGTGCCACAATGCCAAGCGCATACTCCTAAGGAAAGTAGCTGCCAATTGCCTGACTCCTTTTTGGAACATCAATAGGTCGAAACTGACTATGATGAAAAGAGCAGAGGGGCGCCAGGATGCCAGAAGGACAGGAGGAAGGGCTATTGCCTGGTCTGGTTTGAAAAGGAAGGAACAATTGGCGTATTGGTGAGCCCACTGGATTTGGAGCAAGATACGGATGGGTCTGCATCATGGTTCTGTCGATTACCAGCTGCGTGGCTTTTGACAGGTTATTTAACTTCTTCAGACCTCAGTTTGCTCTTCTGTAAGGTGGGCATCTTTGCTCCCTTACCTATTCAAATGAGTTGGGGTTATCTGATGAGAATGTGGATTTGAAAACACTCTGTAAATTGGAAGTTGCTTTACAAAGTCAAGCAACTATTACTAATAATGGAGTTCTGAGCCTAGCATACCCAAGGCTGGTGGCAATCCTTGAAACAGTTTTCTGCAATTTGCCTATTGGTTAATGTATTTGGAAGACCTCTTGCACAGCTCCTGGTGCTAACTTTGGGGATGGAGGTGGGGTGATGTCAGGATGAACTATCTGATGGGCAATCACAGATTAATTTTGATGTGAAGATTAGTAAATGCAATAAAATAGGTCCAATAAAATAGAAAGTAGCATAGAACTTGCAAGTGCACGATTTGCCAGTAACCGGTGAAAGAAAATTGCTTGCTATACAGAATAGCTCTAAAAATACATTTTAGGATACTAAGAGTTTTTTTCTTGTATATTAATAGCCTATTGTTTATGTGCAGTGTCTCATTGGAGCTTCACAGTATCTCTGTGAGCTTGGTAAGGCACTTGATATTCCCATGTCACAGATGAGGAAATTGAGTCCTCAGGGCTAAGAAAATGAAAAATTTGCATAGCAAGTTGGTGGCAAAGCTGGGAGTAGATTCTTGGTCTCCTAGATCAACATTCTCCCCTACATGTTCATTGAAAAAACACTCCGAGTTTGAAAATATCATAAAGACTTGGGAAATTACTAGTGGGAAAAGAAGGAATAGAATCATATAGTGAACGTTCATATAGCAAGCAATTATGAATACAGAAATATTCTTTGGGAGAGTAATCAACAGAACACGGTGGGGTAGATAGAGAGGGAGAGAGCTGGTGAGAGCAAAAGCTCTAAACTCTTAGTTTTCGTTATGGTTCAGAGCAGGTTTGGTGCCCTCCATACAGCAAGAGTGGCGTGGTCTTCATGTGCATTGACAAAAGCATTGCCAACACCCTGCAGACATTCCCATTTCACCCTCAGCATCCACCCTGGGAGACTGGCGAGTGCCAGGGATTGTTGCTGCTGGTGGAGCGTGAAAAGCAGCCAGATGGGCGACCAGAGGGTGGACCCAACCCATCCAACTTCATCTAACAGCTGGTAGCTACAAGAGAGCAGAAGTCTGGTGCCACTGAACTCTCCATATGACACTCAATGGGGTTGGCTATCTGTGTTGTGGGAAGGACAGAAACAGCAGGAATATGACAAAAAAAAAAAAAAAAAGAATGACCCTCCTCTTCCAGTCAAAATCCCAAGTAAAATGACCTCAAAGGGATCAGCTGCGAAGGGAACAGAATTGTTTGGCTTTCCTTCAGGCCCCTGTCACGGTTGCCCTTGGCTTTCCCAGGGATAAGCTGTGGACACGTGAGGATGTGTTTATTTCCAGCGTTGATTAGTCATTCCCTCCCACTTCACTTGCCATCTTTCGCCTTCTCCTGCTTCCACCCCCTGCCACACACAGAACATCTTCCAGGAAACCAGAGCTCTCTGTCTAAGTATGTGCACTCTCTCTGGGAAGGAGGCTTTCATACTGCACGAATGACTCACATCCCCCGGAAAATGCTCTCTCTTCTTTTCTGGACAACTGTGGTAACAGCAGTGTGGTTTTAAGGGAAAGAACAAAAACAATATCTTTTACAGTCTGTTGCTTTGTGGTTCAAAAAACATGTTCGCATATATTCTCAATTGATTTTCACATCAACCATGTGAGATAGGGTTAAATGTTTTCTATCGAGAGTCCTGTGGTATTTGACCTTGAGAAAGTCACTCATCTCTCACTAAGCTCCGTTTTTCAACCTGAAAAATAAGATAAATGGTCACATGCTTTTCCTCCACCTTTGCATGCAGAGCAATGTTTTTAAAAATGTGGAATGAAGGCAAAACTTTGCCCACTGTTTCTATCAGAAAGGGCAAATCCTCCTAACAACTCTTTGGAATTATCAGGTCCTTTTAGCTCTAAGCTGTGGGGTAATTAGGATGAATGGCCCTGAAAACAGGAAGGACCTGGGAACAGTGCCAGGCTAGAAACCGATAGGAGATGTTATTACTACATTTAATAATAATAGTTACTATTTATTGAGTATATACCATGTTTTAAACTGTGCCAGAAATTGTGTCTATATTGGCACATTTAACCTTTAAAAACAAACAAACAAAAATACTTTTCCAGATAAGGAAATTGAGATTCAGAGAGATTAAACATAACTTGCCTGTCCTGGGCATATATCCAGACAAAACTCTAATTCGAAAAGATACATGCACCCCTATGTTCACAGCAGCACTATTCACAATAGCCAAGACATGGAAACAACCTAAACGTCCATTGACAGATGAATGGATAAAGTAGATGTGGTATATATATACAATGGAATATTACTCAGCCATAAAAAAATGAAATAATGCCATTTGCAGCAACATGGATGGACCTAGAGATTATCATAGTAAGTGACTATGTAAGAGAAAGACAAATACCATATGATATCACTTATATGTAGAATCTAAAATATGACACAAATGAGCTTATCTATGAAACAGAAACAGAAGAGACTCACAGATATAGACAATAGACTTGTGTTTGCCAAGGGGTGGGTGGTGGGGTGTGGGAAGGATGGATTGGGAGTTTGGGGCTAGCAGATGTAAGCTTTTACATATAGAATGGATAAACAACAAGGTCCTACTGTATAGCATAGGGAACTATATTCAATATCCTGGAATAAACCGTAACATAAAGAATATGAAAAAGAATATATATGTGTATATATATATATATATATATATATATATATATATATATATATATATATATATATATATATATATAAAACTGAATCACTTTGCTGTACAGCAGAAATTAACACAACATTGTAAATCAACTATACTTCAATTAAAAAAAAATAAAAACTTGCCTGAGGTTGCACAGCTAGTAAGAGGTGTAGCTGGAGCTGGCATTCAAGTCTGCCTTTCCTGGAAGCCCACATAACACTGCTCTTTCCCTCCACACCTACCATTTGATTGTGCCTCAGTGTTGCAAAAATAACATCATCCTCCAGCACTTCCTTACCACAGTGGTTGATCCCATTTGTGTCCTTGTCCTAGATATCTGGCCATTGTCCACCCGCTGAGACCCCGCATGAAGTATCAAACGGCCACTGGCTTGATTGCCTTAGTGTGGATGGTGTCCATCCTCATTGCCATACCGTCAGCCTACTTCACCACTGAAACGGTCCTCCTCATTGTCAAGAGCCAGGAGAAGATCTTCTGTGGCCAGATCTGGCCAGTGGACCAGCAGATCTACTACAAGTCATACTTCCTCTTCATCTTCAGCATTGAGTTCTTGGGCCCGGTGGTCACCATGACCCTGTGCTATGCCAGGATCTCCCGGGAACTCTGGTTCAAGGCTGTCCCTGGTTTCCAGACTGAGCAGATCCGGAAGCGGCTGCGCTGCCGCCGGAAGACGGTCCTGGTGCTCATGTGCATCCTCACCGCCTACGTGCTGTGCTGGGCGCCCTTCTATGGCTTTACCATCGTGCGTGACTTCTTCCCCACCGTGTTTGTGAAGGAGAAGCACTACCTCACGGCCTTCTATGTGGTTGAGTGCATCGCCATGAGCAACAGCATGGTCAACACTGTGTGCTTCGTGACCGTCAAGAACAACACCATCAAGTACTTCAAGAAGATCATGCTGCTCCACTGGAAGGCTTCTTACAGTGGGAGTAAGTCCAGTGGGGACCTTGACCTCAAAACCACGGGGGTGCCTGCCACTGAAGAGGTGGACTGCATCATACTGAAATAACCCGAGAACAGGAACTTTGGGACCCTGAGCAGTGTGCTTAGGTACATGCTATCAACCAAGAACACTTGGTTTGCTGCATAGGGCAAAGAAAATGGACAAATATGTCAACACTGTGTTCAGGGAGCTCAGAATCTCTAAAACTGGTGTGATTAGACACCATCACCAGTGGCCGACATTCATTGAACATCTAATTTGTGCAAAGAGTAGGCACTGGTGAAACCTATATATGTTGATGATATTTAATAGGCAAAAAGAAGTAATGATTAAACCAAGAAAAATGTTGGGAGATAGCCTGGAATAATGGGGTTTCCAGAAGGGAGCCTGAGTAGGCATCTAAGACTGTGGTACATGTGTCTGTAGGGTGAGGGTCTCTCTGGACCATCTAAGTTACTCATCAGACACTGATGTAGCCCATCTCTGGGATTGTTCTTAGGCTTGAGTTCACTCCTAACATTTGCAGGGCTGGGGCAAGAATACAAAGCAGGCTTCTGGCTCTTTCTGCAACTTTCTCTTCTCTTCCTTGGTCCTGATTCTCACCCTGGGTAACCAGGAAAGAAAGGAACATACAAATGGTTGGTGGGGGTACCCAACAATGAGATTCAGTGACTCTACAGGCTTACTGAGGCCTCGTCCCTCTTTCTAATCCACCTCCTTTGTTTGGTGTTTTGAATTTTAAATTTGGAAATTTGGGATCAGAAGATCTGATCCAACCTTGGCTCCATCACCTGTGTGGGCCTGGGTAAAGCCTCTTGGTGGGGACAAAGATGATACCTGTGATAGCTACCAATGGGGTGGTTATGAAGAGCCAATGAGATAATATATGGGAAAACTCTTTCAACCATGCAAGTACTCAAAAGAATGGACTAACAGCTGTGTGTAGTGCCCTGGAGAAGAAAAGACTTGTCACCTTAGCTTATGTGTCTAGAAACCTCACCATCTCCCCCTTTCATTATTCTTTGTGTGAATATTCCCTTGCTCCTCTCAGCAGTGCCATGTATGCATTACGTACCTAATAACATGATGGTACAACAAGGTAGTGAAATTTGGTGGCAGAATTATAAAAGGAGATGGTAGCTTGGTCTCCAGGCAGAAGATGAGCTCAGGGTTTTAGAAACTTCAGAATCAGAACATCTTTGTGATCATGGAAGTGTCAACCATGCCTGTTCCTAACCAGTCTGAATCTGGGCTATGTGATACTTGTTTCATAGTCTGGTTTTATTTTCATGAGTGTGTATAGCTATAGAGCAGATTCGTCCTTTACTTCTTAAATAATTCTAGAGCAGTACATCTATAATGCTATTTAAGTGACATGTGTATGGTGTTTCCCCCTCCAAAGATAGTCAACTCTTTATTGACAGCAAAGTTTATTTTTCTAATAGTTACTGTATTTCCCTGGAAGACACATTGCAAAAGCCTATTTATTTCTTCTTAGTCATCATCCAGCTGACTTACCCTATGGTTTAACTGGAATACTCTCAGAGGATAAAAACTAATTAAAATATTAGCCTAAAGCCAACATGCTTTGGAACGTAATTCTTCTTATTTTTTTAATAAAATCACAGATTGCATTCTAAAATTAGGAAAGTTAGTTTTTGGACTGAACAATAATAAAATGGTATAATTTGTGGTCATGTTCATCTTTTCCATTAGGAATGCTAAACATGAGTTGACTGTATTAAATAGGAGCTTTTTACATGTGACAACCAAACCTCTTTCTGATTTTCAGCCTAAAATATCAAATTTTCACTTGTTTGCCTGTCTATAATATTTCTAGATATTGTGTCTGTTCGTGATTGTACAGTGAATGAAAGTGTTGTTATCAAGTGAAATAAAAAAATCTCTATATATAATCATTGACCATAGTGTTCCTGTAATATCTGCTCTCCCCCATTCTTTTCCAAGTTACAGTGTGATGGTTTTCTGAGTGAGCACTGAATAGATGATCATACGAATTCATGATCATACAAATTCTGAGAATAATACTATTTCATGTTCTTCTTGCCTACAAACTTCTCTCCATCCTAAAGAGATTTAAGTGACTTATATTTTCTTCCTATAAGTCTGCTTTGGTAAAACCATAGCATTTGAGTGCCAAGACTGGAAAACTGAGGACCACTTTATGCCTGTTACATTAACTAAAGCTAAACCTTTGAGCAGGCTCAATGCCTGCATGTGGAAAGTGAGCAAGGAGATGAACCCAGGGTACCATGCCTCTTTCAGATTAGTGGCTGATTCATTGAACTGAGCAGTGGACTGGCCAGCCAATGGCTTCCCCAAAAACTGGTGGAAAACCCAACAAGGTGGCACTTGTGCTTATGTATTTCTTTTCTGTTCTGTAATGCATGCAAAGCGATATGCACATTGTCCAATACAGAAGAATAAAAACATTATTTTATAAAATCAAACCATCTCCTGAACTAAAGTAAAAGAGAAGGGCAGGTTTTGAACAAAGCTTTGGAAGGTTTTGCCTAATGAGTGAGTACACATTTAAAAAATAATTTCTTGAATCAAAGACATTATGGGAATGGCAATCACCACAGCAAGCCCTCAAGTGTGAAACAAGTTCCATGCTCATTGTGGAACAGAATGCTGAAGGATTTGTGAGACTGAGAGAAAATTATGAACACGCGTCCTGTTTCTTGAAAACTATGATAAATGTTGGAATGTGTCCACGGAAGAATGAGTCCAGCTCTCCTTCCTAGAGTGTGAGAATATCAAATTCCAATCATTCATATTACAAGTAATGAAACTGAAGCCCAGAGAGGGGAAGAGAAGTTCAAGGTCACATATCTGGTCACTGTAAGAGCCAGGGTTATACCCCAAAGCTCAGTCCAGAGTTATTCTACCACAGCATACATGGGTGTAGGAGCATTAATCTTGGAAAGAGAAGAATCCTTTCCAAGAATCCTTGAGATGACTGTTCATCTCCAGTCTGGCCCTTCTCTGGAGACCCTTAAAGAGTTTAGCAGAGACATTCCTGGTTCCTTTGCAAGATAAGTTTCACTCATCCTACCACTGGGAACTCGTAGCACAGACATGGAGATCTGGAGGTTTTAGGGAAGAACTCCTAAAAAATGTTTACAGCTGCTCTTTCTTTAAATGCTTAGTTGGGGGTCCCTAGGAATATAAAAGAAAAGATAGCAGGCTCCTGTCCCTGAGGACAGCTGCCCTGCCCTAGAAAAGCAGAGGAGAGAGATAAAGAAAATAGGCTGGGTGTCCAGATGGCGGGCAGGCATATGTGTTCAGAGTTCAGTGGCATCAGACGTGAAGGTGAGAGGTGAGGAGCTTTGTGAACAAGGTCAGACTTGAACAGGACAAGTGGGGTTAGAGAAGCAGAGGGCAAGCACTCCACATGGGAAGCGAAATATTACCTTTATCTGCTTGGTAAACCAAAATTGATTTTTGCCGGGGGGAAAAGGCTTCTCACCCAATGATAGGATTGTCATCCCTGGAAGAGGTAACCAAACACTGAGTAACACTCAGAGATGGAAGTAATATTGCAGCCTTATCTGAGAGTGAGCTCTGATGGAAGGAGGGGGAGGAGAGAAGGAGAGACAGAAAGTAGTCTTGGGAAGCTGGTCTGTATGATGGGGTGAGGAACGCATCTCATCATTAGGGGAAAAAATTTAAAAAAAGATGCGGAGGAGGAAGTTGTTGAGAACACATTTGGCTGACTTTAATACCAACAGCGAGGGGCCTCCACAATGTGTAGGGGGCTGAGCTGATCAGGTTACAGGGATTGTCTTGCACAGTCCTTACAAAAGCCCTCCAAGGCAGGGGGAGGGGTGGGGGCTCGTTTTACCTCATTTTACAGATGAGGAAACCCAGTCTCAGAGTGCTACTCAAAGTCATGCAAGGAACGAACAGTGTGCTGAGATTTGAACTGAAGAAGTTCCACTCTAGGACTCAAGCTTGTGATCATTCTGTGCTGCAGCCTTTAAATGATTTTCCTAGGTCTTCCACGTGCTTGCTAGTAAACCAAATAAATGCCTGCCTCCTTCAGTCCAATCATTAAGTGATAAATCGTCTCTTGAGTTAATTAGATTTTTCTCAAAACCTGAGAATGGCACAAGTCCCACTTATTTTTCCTTCTCTGAGAAGTTTTATTCACCCTCAGCAGTCGACCCTGATGCAGGGTCGACCCTTAACCTTCTCTCTTTTTTTTTTTTGCTGTGCGCGGGCCTCTCACTGTTGTGGTCTCTCCCGTTGCGGAGCACAGGCTCCGGATGCACAGGCTCAGTGGCCATGGCTCACGGGCCCAGCCACTCCGCGGCATGTGGGATCTTCCCAGACCGGGGCACGAACCTGTGTCCCCTGCATCGGCAGGCAGACTCTCAACCACTGCGCCACGAGGGAAGCCCCAGAGTCCTTAACCTTTGAGTGTCATGGGTGCTTTTGGCATCTAGTGAAATTCATGTTCATGAAAAACAATGTTTTCAAATGTATTAAATAAAATACATAGGGATGCCAAAGAAATTAATTATATGGACACACACTTATCAAAATATTTTTAAAGTTTATAGTATGATTGTATGACTATTTATATTAAGTTTCTTTATGTAAAACCTTTATTTAAGGCCTTAAATTATAAGATTAAGATTAAGGCTAATAACTACCATAATTTTGAAGTAGTAATGAATGTGAATGACATTTTGAGATCTCTTCCCAAACTGCAATGTAGTATAAAATATCTGTCATTTCTCCTGGGGACAGTTTCAGGGACTGCTAATACTAGACTGGTTTGTCACCTAGGTCATAACAGCAGGAAATGCTAAAGTTTAGTTACAGGTTAGTGAGAATAACAATGTATTTTTTTCCATCCGTGTTTATGGCCCCTGAACTGGTTAAGAACACCTGCCTGGAGGGAGGTCAAGGCAAGCACAGCCTGGAGTGGGCACTGGTAGAAATGGAGATGGCAGGAAGGAAGAGTCGCACACATGTGAATGTAATTAAACCGACAGGTCTTTGTTGGGCACTTTTCTTATAAAGACACCTCTGGAGGCCTTGTGGTTCACCCACTCTCTATCCTGTGCCTTCTCAGTGGCCCCAGCCCACATCCAAGTGACAAAAATTCATCCAAGAAGCCAGAGATGGTCTCTCTCCTTATAACCTGGACACTCAGGACTCTTTCACACAATTATTTAATAATCATATATTGTCTTAGACTGTGATGTTACAAAATGAATAAGACACAATTCCAGGGTTTCTCTGGTGGCACAGTGGTTAAGAATCCCCCTGCCAATGCCGGGGACACGGGTTCGAGCCCTGGTCCAGGAAGATCCCACATGCCGTGTGGCAACTAAGCCCATGCACCACAACTACTGAGCCCGTGCACCACGACTACTGAAGCCTGTGGACCTGGAGCCCATGCTGTGCAACAGGAGGAGCCACTGCAATGAAAAGTCTGCACACCGCAACGAAGAGTAACCCCCACTCACCACAACTAGAGAAAGCCCGCACACAGCAAAGAACACACAATGCAGTCAAAAATTAGAAAAAAAAGACACAATTCCAGCTCTTGTCCCTTAATGCTTGGTCTCAAGGAGACTGGGCATTTGGTTGCTGGAAATCACAAGGCAAATTTACTTATCAAGTCAACTGCTTTGCTTCTCTTCTTGTTTGTTACTTTCTGTTCTTATATTAATTATTTTGGTGCTGCTTTCCTCATTTTAATATTGTTGGCCCTTTCATATCTTCTTGAGTTGAGTATGCATTTCTTTTATTTTTTCTTTTTTGTGTCTTGTAAGTGATTAAGGGAGTGAGTTTTTCTCTGAGTAGAGCTTTACTCTTGGTTGAAAGTGTAAAATATCTTTAGCTCTGAAATATTTTGTTTTATTTATTTCATTATGTTTGACAAATGTATTTCTTGGTTCAGGGTTTCCATATTCTCTTTATGTACTTAAGATTTCCAGCATTTGTTATATTTATTTCCTTTTGTTTACTGTGATATTTATTTCTTCCAGAGTAGACTATTCATCTCTCTTTTGCAGGATCTCTTCCTTTTCCTTCTCTTTTCCTCTTTCTTCCTTTCTTTTGTCCTTTGTTTTTTGCATAAATGTGCACTGTTGTCCTGTTTTTTCTTTTCATTTTACTCACCTTGGGCAGAACCAACCCTACTGCCCGAATACCGTATGGGTGAATTTCCCTTGATTCTATGCCCTCTCTGTTAGTTTCTTCCATCTGAGCTTCAACTAGATCATTTGTGCTCCATGTTCTGCTTTGCTGAGGATGGAAAGTAAGGACTATTTGTAGCCATGATTGGTGGGCTGGTTCTTTTTTCTATTATTTTATTTTATTTTATTAATTTATTTATTTTAAAAATAAATTTATTTATTTATTTTTGGCTGTGTTGGGTCTTCATTGCTGTGCGCGGGCTTTCTCTAGTTGTGGCAAGTGGGGGCTACTCTTCGTTGCAGTGCATGGGTTTTTCATTGCAGTGGCTTCTCTTGTTGTGGAGCACAGGCTCTAGGCACATGGGCTTCAGTAGTTGTGGCACTTGGGCTCAGTAGTTGTGGCTTGCGGGCTCTAGAGTGCAGGCTCAGTGGTTGTGGTGCATGGGCTTAGTTGCTCCGCGGCATGTAGGATCTTCCTGGACCAGAGATCGAACCCATGTCCCCTGCGTTGGCAGGTGGATTCTTAACCACTGTGCCACAAGAGAGGTCCTCTATTATTTTATTTACTCAGGGAGAGCTATTGAACTTCACTTTCTTCAATGATAATCTGCCCTAAATTAATTATTCCCAATTTCATCTGATTTTTTCCCCATCTACTTCTCTTCCTCCTCTCCCAGTCATTCGGTGGGAAAATAAAGAGAACTTGAAGGCTTTCTTGCAGGATATTTCTTCTTTGCTTCTCTGACTCCTCTCTCTAGCCTGTTCTAGAACCCAAGAGACTGATTTTTGGATTATACCATTGATAAACCATATACTGTATTTTCCCTAGCTTCTTGTTGGATTGTCAATGGCAGGCACAAACAGAAGGTCAGAGGATAAAACAGAGTGAAGATGGGGATTTATTCAGTTGACTCTCAACTTTCCAGATGTCAGGGGCCACCTTCTATAGCCGTTGGTCCCCTTGGGTACTGCTCCTTCCCTTTTCCTTTAGACCTAGGGGAGACCCTGGCTGCCTTTGTTGCTGGCCTTAGGGAGCTCACTACACCTGGTTGGTTCTTCTTAGCCCTGTCTGTACCATTACAAGCCTGTGCTTTATTAAGGACAACCCCCCCCTCCCCAACCCCCTTCTTCCTGATAATTCCCTAGCTGATAGAGTATCAATCACAGCACTATGAATTCTAGTAGAAGAAGGGGATCATGCATATCTCTTATGGATCACCCACCCCATAAGGGGCAAAAACAAGTTCTTGTCTGACTTTTAATTTTCTCTTTCCATTCTGCTAAGTCACTTTTTGTTCTTGGATATATTAACCTGGGGTGGTCATTCTTCAAACCTCTCTTGACTTCTTCCCAGTTGGTGAAAAACAAAATGGTGAATCCTGGCAGTTTTCCTCATTTCTGGTATGTCATCATACATAGTAGTGGGAAAAGACTTTTAACCCATAAAGGAATTTTTAGTTTGTTTCTCTAAGATGTCTATCTCCCACACACAGTATGTGCTTCCTTCAAAGTGGGGCATATTTGTATGATTCTTCAAAATTTCATCTACTCACCTTGTTCATGGTACCACTTTTAAAGGATACACTATATATATATATATATATATATGTATATATATATACACACACACACATATATATATATACATACATATATATGTATGAGGTTGCGATATATATCATTAGGTTTATGATCCTATGTCTCCTTTACCATGTTTCCCTAAAAGTCCTTTGTATGTGTCAAAGACTACTATAGAAAGATTAGTATGTTGGAAGGATTTTTTTCAGAAGAACTAGAATAAGATAGATCATTAGAAGGGAGTAAAAATACAAAAGAAGAGAGGGATGGAGTGAAGGTTTTAAAGTGTTACTAGAGACAAGGAAGGAGGAGCTGGAAGGGATGATACTGATGTTTTGAGGTTGGGTGACTGGAAATTCAGGAGCAGGAACTGATTTAAGGGGGAAGATAAGAAGTTAGATATATTGATTTTGAGGTACTGATAAAATATTTAGCTATATCCAGCAAGAATTAGATATATTGATTTTGAGGTACTGATAAAATATTTAGCTATATCCAACAAGTTGTTAGGAATATTGGGGAGGAATTTAGGAGATAATCGGAAGTTAGATGTGGCTACCATTCACACTGCACTATCACAGAGGATCGGGTTGTCAAATTAGACTCACAAATTAGAGCTCTTTTTCAATATCAAGGTTTACTAACAATCTCAAGTCTCAAGAAATCCAGAGGCTTAGGTAAAGGAGGGATTTTCTAGGACAATCTGGTGGCTACCTAGGTCCTTTCTTCCCATATCAGACCTAGTCTTTGCCCCCAAATAAAACATGAGGTCTCTAAATGAGATTTGTGGGTCACCTCACTGGGTAGGGGATATTTAAATTCTGAAATAACTCTTCTTTTTTTTTTAACACAGATCATCACAGGGATTTTCTGACTTTTTTAGAGGTCACGACTCATAAATGCACAGACTCTAGTTTTATTTAACATAAGTAATCCTGAAACAGTGATATCCTGCTAAGAGAATTTTACTGATAAGGACTCTTTTCACATAAAATCACTAATTGATTCCAGAAGATCCAGTGATCAACAGGTTTATGAAGAGATTAGACTGGGCCACCTGCCTTTGCACCTTGGGAGCATCCTTCTGATAATAGGGAGAGAAATGGACCACAGACCAGCTAGCTTAACACCTTCCTAGCCTCACACAAACTTGCAGTTGAAGTCTTTGAAATGGATGACGTTGAAAGTACAGAATATAGAGAGAAAAGTAGAATGAATGTTGAGAAATAAAAAAAAAGGAAACAACCAGGAATGAAAAGGGAGAGAGATAGAGAATATTCAGAGAAGAAGAATGAATTTAGTGTGACTGGAAATTTTAGCTTCCTTCAACTCACCAATATCTTCTTTTTCCTTAGTAAGGGAACAAAATTTTTATTTCAGAGTAAAGACTATATTTCCCAGACTCTCTCACTGTTAAGGATGAGTGTGTGACCAGTAAAACCTAGAAGGAAAGATATGAAAGTATAGAACTTATTTCCCTACAAAGGGGGAAAATGTCTTTCTCTTTCCCTTTCAAAATTCTGTTGTTTAGAATGAGATGTGATGGCTCCAGCATCCATCTTGGACAGTGAAAATAAGGCTTGCACTATAGGCATGGTGGACCAGAGAGCTGAAAAGGTAATGGGCCCATAGTAACACTGTGGTGTCCATTCCAGCACTGGACTATCTCTACACTTCTCCTAAGTGAGGTAAAGGTAAACTGCCATCTGATTTAAGTCACTGTGTAAGGAGGTCTGTTCCTACTTAACTTTGCCTCCAGACGGGCTCAGTATCAGCTAGCTCTGACTACATTTTGTCTTCCAATGTCCGTCTTCTCAATGGAGGTTACATTGTCAAACTACATGAACAGGATTTCAACATTCTCCAGCGTATTTGTACCTTAATAAAAACAGAATCTGAACAATTCTAATGTAATCTGAACCACACATATGAGGAAAAATTTTCACCTGACCTCAAGGTGCATCCTCTTTGCTATAGGAAAGCTTTTCTTTTTAAGAATAAGAATTGCTTAAATGTTCTTCTGGCTACTATGATATGGAATATAGTAGTAGTAGTAGTAATAATATACTATACTATTAGCTCTAGTCAATCAATGTCTCTGTGACTCTATTAAGCACTTTACAAGCATGATTTTATTTAACCCACATACCCCAATGAGATGGGTGGTAATATTGTTGCTGAGGGTCATTTGTCCTGTGGTCAGACTATGGTTCAAAACCAAGCTGGTTTGGTTTCAGCATATGAAGTAACTAGGATGCATTATTTTGTAAACTTGTAAGGTCTCTTCCACCTTTGTATTTAAAAACTACAAGGCCAAGGATTGGACGGGATACCTCTGAATAATATTGAGATGACACTACCCTATCTGGTCTTCCCTTTTTTCCCCTCTATGTCTACCTTTGTATGGAGGAGTGTCTGAGGACAAGGACTCCACCTTTTAGCTGCATTGTAATGAGGATTCTATCTAAACGCACAAAGTTTTTGAGTTTTTGTCCTCGACTCTAAAGCCAAAAGACAACAGACAGGGCAGGTGGATCCAATGTCCAATGGAGCTGTCAGCTTCTCCACACTGCTAATTAGAAAAGATCTCAAACTGGCCACCAAGATGGGATCTCTGAGGCTGTGGATAGAATAGAATTGAGCACCCATGATTCTGTTTCAAACTTGGGCTCTCTGAATTATTTACACTAGAAAGCTAAAATTAAGAGATATTTGTTTTTCTTGGGAATTAAACTTGAAGAAACCCAGGTTTAGAACAGTTCTCAGCATGAGGCATTAAAATGTATGTCTCTAGGACTTCCCTGGTGACGCAATGGTTAAGAATCTGCCTGCCAATGCAGGGGACACGGGCTCGAGTCCTGGTCCAGGAAGATCCCACATGCTGCAGAGCAACTAGGCCCATGTGCCACAACTACTGAGCCCGTGTGCCACAACTACTGAAGCCTGCACACCACAACAAAAAGTAGCTCCACTCGCCATAACTAGAGAAAGCCCACACGCAGCAACGAAGACCCAGTGCAGCCAAAAATAAATAAATAAAATTTAAAAAACAAACAAACAAAAAATAAAATGTATGCCTCTAGCTCTGACCTTTTTATTTAGGAAGTGGGCCGGTCAAAATCTTCTGTGAACTTCAAGGAAGAGCAGTTTGAGCATCAATAAATAATACACAGCCTAATGAGTACATCTTGTTTTTTAATAGCATTGAAAAAATATGGGACAAATAAGGTCATCTTCATCTGAACATACACAGAAATTTATAGAATCCTTGAATTAGAATAGGTAGTTGAATTTTAGTGCGATTATTTTTGGATTCCCCCAAGAAAAAAATGTCTATAGACTTTTAAAATGGCAGTTTGTAAAGCAAGCCATACCTTGTTCTAGGTGTACCTCCAGACGTGTAAAAGAACTTTTGGACCCCAAGGGGGAGGTCAGGGTTTCAGATAAAATGTCCTCAAGAGTCAGTCAGTATATCCATGGCAACCTATCACCAAACCAAATAGGTACACCCCTCCCCCAAATGTTAGAGTGCAGTGACATCACATTTGCTTAATGTAATTGTCATTACATTGTCACCTGTCCATAACAGTGGGAAGTCCTGATGTGTGACCCTCTTTCTAAGTATTAATGAGGCTCCCTAAGGAAGGTCTAAGTCTCACAAATATCTTCTTCATTGTTGCTCATCACTTCAGCCAGGCATCTCATGTCCACAGTCTGCATCAACAGTTGCTCAAGTCTGTAGGCTGTGCCCCTGCACAAGGGGGTTCCAGATGGCCTGTATGTTGCAGTGGTTTGTCTGCCTCTCCCAAAGTCTTTCAACATCAGAGAGAGAGGAACGTCCTCAGTCCTCCATGCATTTCCTCCATGCAAGGCTACATGCATTTCCTTTGGCAGAATTTCCTCATCTCTCACCCAGTAGTTTATTAATATTTCTCAAAATCTGAGTTTTTCAGTCTTTAATGCTTGGGAGTTACCAGTAGTTCACCTTGTGACTTGTGCCAGGAAGCCTAATTCCTGTCATCCAGAGGGAGGTAAGGAGCAGTTGGCCCTTATATGTGGTCTTGAAAATGTGACTTGCAGTTAGTAAACCCTTGGGGAAAATATACACACACCTCTACTAAAAATGAACACCTATTTTTAGGGATTGTTCACAATCCACACTTGGGGTGTGTCTGTTGTTGGGCGAGAAGATCACTTTTGGTTGTAAGGACACAGTCTTACCAATGATATATCGAATTACATTATGAAAACAAATTTATCTCAGTCTGAAGCATCAACGATCAGGTAATGGTGTCTTCTCCATGAATAATGAACAAGGAGTGGGTATTATATATACTATGCATATATAGTGCTGCATGGCTGTTAGCAGAACTGTTACCATCTTGGGCCCTTACAGATTCTCCTGTCCTTTTGCTGCCCTTACTCAGGACTGTACTGTGCAGTAAATCACTTCTCTGTGGTCGAGGGCTTTGTAGTTAAATGATATTGTTTAATCATTAGATCAGGTGGCCTCTCTGCCCTGTTCATGCCCAAACAATGACGAAAACCTTCACTGACATATTCCCAGCACCCACGATATTAGTTATCCATTCGCTCATTTTTATTTAGGAATACACTTCCTATTTCCAAGCACCTACCCCCATCTCCTGGGTTAACTATAATATTGTACCCACGGCCCCTTAGTGGTGCGGAGTGCAGCTGCAAATGCTTCCAGATTGTTGTCCGCTGGATCCCAACCCCACCCTATGAGTAAGTTACTCTGTAAGAAATGAATCCATTGATTATATGGAGCTGCCTTCCTCGTTTTTTGCTCTCAATATGCCTTCTCAGTTTGATGGACACTTTTCATTCCCTCCATCCTCTAATGAGTATATATAATTTACTTTATATATTGTGATAGTCTGAATAATGGCCCCAAAGATATCCAGGTCTGAATATCTGGAGCCTGTGAATACTTTATATAGCAGAAGGGACCTTGCAGAAGTGACTTAGTCAAGGATTGTGAGATAAGGCGGTACTCTTGGATTATTCAGGTGGGTCCTAATGTAACCACAAGTGTCCTTATAAGTAGGAAGCAGAGGGAGAAAAGGTGGTGCTGTGACCATGGAAGCTGAGATTGGAGTCACATGCTTTGGAGCTGGGGTCACAAGCCAAGGCCACCAGAAGCTGAAAAATTCGAGGAAATAGATTCTCCTCTAGAGTCAGCCCTGCCGACACCGTGGCTTTAGCCCAGAGAAACTGATTTTTGGACTTCTGACCTCCAGAACTGTTAGATGATACCAAAACTCTCCTTAAGATTGCTGCCTGGAGATTTCGCTTTTCTACCCACATTCCCCCCTGCCTACAACCACAGATCTGCTTCTAGAATCAGCTTGTGGGAACTCCAGTGTAGGTATGGCTGCTTCCTCAATGTCAGGCCCTCAACTCTGGATTCCCTTTGCTGCTGGATTGTAGGCCCCAGTTGTCAACCCTGCATGTCAGTCTGAAGATGGTTGCCAAGACCTTCCTTGGGGGACATTTTTGGGGAGTGAGATTATTATTGTGGTTAATGAGATATTCTGATTACCACTGCATTTCTTTCTTGTCCTCTCTCTACCCCTTATTACAATGGAGATATTCCATAGGAGTTGACAGTCTAAATAAATGCTCTTCTCAGAAAAGCCTCCTTCATGGTTTAAAGAAAATCTGTCCTCCTCCTTATGATTTGGAGCTGAGAGAAACCTGCCCAGCTGTGAATAGGCAGATCAACTGGTCTCTTCTTCCCCCAAAGAATTTTCCTTGAGCTGCCAGTCAAGAACCTGGAAAGGGGAACTCTTGTCCACTGTGAGTGGGAATGTAAATTGATACAGCCACTATGGAAAACAGTATGGAGGTTTCTCAAAAAACTAAAAATAGAGCTACCATATGATCCAGCAATTCCACTCCTGGGTTTGAAAAAAATGAAAACACTAATTTGAAAACATCCATCTATCCCAATGTTCACAGTTGCCTTATTTACAGTAGCCAAGATATGGAAGCAACTTAAGTGTCTATCAACAGAAGAATGGATAAAGAAAATGCGGTATATATATAATATGGAATACTACTCAGCCATAAAAAGAATGAAATTTTGCCATTTGCAACAACATGGATGGACTTGGGAGGTATTATGCTTAAGTAAAATAATTCAGATAGAGAAAGACAAATACTGTATGATATCACTTATATGTATAATCTAAAAAATAAAACAAACTAGTGAATACAACAAAAAAGAAGCAGACTCACAGATATAGAGGACAAACTAATGGTTACCCGTGGGGAGAGGGAACGGGGAGGGGCAAGATAGGGGTAGGGGATTAAGAGGTACAAACTACTGTATATAAAATAAATAAGCTACAAGGACATATACTACAACATGGGGAATATAGCCAATATTTTATAATAACTATAAATAGAGTATAACTTTAAAAATTGTGAATCACTGTTGTACTCTTGAAACTTGTATAATATTGTACATCAACTATACCTCAATTAAAAAAAGAAGAATCACTTTTCTGGAGAATTTAGCTCATTTGGATCTGAGAATGCTTCTCCTTCTCTGTGTCCCAGTGGAAGCATTTTATTTATTTGCAGATAACAAGCAGAGGAAGCAGCTGGCTTGTTTACATACTTAGCTAACAGAAGTGCTGTGTTGCTCCCCTTTTGTGCCTGAGGCTCTGCCAGAAGGGAGGTACCTCTGGGGCTGACAGCATAAATGTCAGAGCACACTGTTCAGCCCCAATATGATGTCTGCAGCTACCGCCTCCAGGGCTTGTGGGCATAAAAAAATGAAACCAACTTCCTTTGTTTTGTACAAACTTTTACTTTATTATTTTGCAGATTGAAAATCCAGGGATTCTATAAAAACAGTCACTGCAGTTGGAATCATAGTTTTTACCATCTAACATTTATTCATTATTTAACAAATCTCTATTTAATGCTTACTCTGTACCAGGACCGTGTAGGTGTGGGAGATTCAACAGTGAATAAGACAAAGTTCTAGCCCTCATGGAGCTTATAGTCTAGATCAACCAATCAAACAAACAAACAAATAAGAGCACATGCACAAACATATAATTTCTGATAGTAGCAAATGTTATTTTAAAAAAAAGTAGAGCAGGGTAAAGGGACAGCAAGTGACAATTCATGGAATAAGGCAGAAGGGATTTGGAGGTGGTTTAGGTTGGGAGGTCAGGGAAAGCTTGGCTTCTCGGAGACTTGAAATGAAGAAACCAGTTCTGTCAAGATCTGGGAGAAGAGATTTAGAAGCAGAGGAACAAGCAAGTGCAAAGTCCCTGAGGCAGGAGCAAGCTTGGTGAGATGTGAGATGAACAGCAAGAGGTTAGTGTGGCTGGAATGAGTAAGGAGGAAATGGCCAGAGTTGATATTGGTGAGGAGGCCATACACCAGATCATGCAGGACTTCACAGGCCACAGTCATTGTGAATTTTATCCTAACCGTGATGGAAGTTTGCTGGCAAGTTTTAAGCAAGGAATTAATGTGGCTTTAAATTAGGGTTTAAAATTAAGCATGCTGCCCATTGCATTGAGAATAATCTAGAGAGAGTGGGCCATGGTTGGAAGCTGAGAGACCAGCTGCAAAGCTATGACTTGCTCTAGTTTCTGGAAGACTTCCATTCTAAGGAGTATGTTTCCGTATTTTTAATTTCTAAGATTTTTGTTCTTTTTGCTCTCTTAATATTCCATTTAACAGCATTCTTTTCTTGTTTTCTTAGATAAAATTTCTTCTCTTGTATTATAGAGGATATTATTATTACTTCTTGAAATTCTGTTTTCTCTGAATTGTCTTTATTACTAACAAGTGTGTTTTATTTTATTTATTATTATTATTGGCTTTGTGATTAACAGCATAGATTTAAGCCAGATTGCCTGGTTGAAATGACAGCTTCCCCACTTACTACCTGTGTGACCTTGGCCGAGTTACTTAATGTTTTTTTAATTTTATTTCAATGACGATAACAATAGTATTAACTCAAATGCTGGTTAGAAGAGTTCAATGAGTAAATACATATAAAGTACTTAGAATAGTGCCTAGCTCACATATGTGCTCAGTAAGGCTCATCTCATTTTTTTCTATTTTCTTAGGTCTAATTGCTATATTAGATGATTTCCTCAACCATCTGGGGATTCTTTTTTTTGGAATTTTGGAATTTTATTTTATTTATTTTTTCTGTTCTTCTGCCTCAGTTATTCTGCTATTGATTCCTTCTAGTGTAGTTTTCATTTCAGTTATTGCATTGTTCATCTCTGTCTGTTTGTTCTTTAATTCTTCTAGATAACTGTTAAATGTTTCTTGCATCTTTTCGATCTTTGTCTCCATTCTTTTTCCAGGGTCCTGGATCATCTTCACTATCATTATTCTGAATTCTTTTTCTGGAAGGTTGCCTATCTCCACTTCATTTAGTTGTTTTTCTGGGGTTTTATCTTGTTCCTTCATCTGGTACATAGCCCTCTGCCTTTTCATATTGTCTATCTTTCTGTGAATGTGGTTTTTGTTCCACAGGCTGCAGGATTGTAGTTCTTCTTGCTTCTGCTGTCTGCCCTCTGGTGCATGAGGCTATCTAAGAGGCTTGTGTAAGTTTCCTGATGGGAGGGACTGGTCTTAGGTGGAGCTGACTGTTGCTCTGGTGGGCAGAGCTCAGTAAACATTTAATCTGCTTGACCATTGATGGGTGGGGCTGGGTCCCCTCCCTGTTGGTTGTTTGGCCTGAGGCGACCCAACACTGGAGCCTACCTGGGCTCTTTGGTAGGGCTGATGGCAGACTCTGGGAGGGCTCACGCCAAGGAGTACTTCCTAGAACTTCTGCTACCAGTGTCCTTGTCCCCACGGTGAGCCACAGCCACCCCCCACTTCTGCAGGAGACCCTCCAACACTAGCAGGTAGGTCTGGTTTAGTCTCCCCTGGGGTCACTGTTCCTTTCGCTGGGTCCCGATGTACACACTACTTTGTGTGTGCCCTCCAAGAGTGGAGTCTCTGTTTCCCCCAGTCCTGTTGAACTCCTGCAATCAAATCCCTCTAGGCTTCAAAGTCTGATTCTCCAGGAATTGCTCATCCCGTTCCTGGACCCCCAGGTTGGGAAGCCTGACATGGGGCTCAGAACCTTCACTCCAGTGGGTGGACTTCTGTGGTATAAGTGTTCTCCAGTCCGTGAGTCACCCACCCAGCAGTTATGGGATTTGATTTTACTGTGATTGCACCCCTCCTACCATCTCACTGTGGCTTCTCCTTTGTCTTTGGATGTGGGGTATCTTTTTGGTGAGTTCGTGTCTTCCTGTCGATGACTGTCCAGCAGCTAGTTGTGATTCTGGTGTTCTCACAAGAGGGAGTGAGAGCACATCTTTCTACTCCGCCACCTTGGTTCCTCTCCCTGTCTGGGGATTCTTGACTCTCTGTTCAAACTTAAGAATGAGGAACTAATAGGCTGTCTCGAAGCTCTGGGCACAAGGGAAAGGCTTGTCCACTATGGGCATGACTCTAGTGTCCCTGGTTGGGCTACATCTTTGGGAAAAAAATATCTAACTTTTGTTCTTTTCTCTTGGACTGATCAAGTTCATAGAGAAGGATCTTCCATTCTCCCACCTGGAGGTAATAGGCTTGGTTGCACCATCTAATGAAAAAGGGCTAGAGTTCTCAACATTCAAGCTATAAACTTTCACATAATACCCCTGTTTTCCAGTGGTGCTCACTGAGTATTATCCATTCATCCATCAGCTGTGCTTTATGTCATAAATCCAGAGTCCCTCTGTTTAATCATCTCCAAAGAATAGGCTTCCAGTCTTCTCCTGGGTAAGCTGGAATAGACATTCTACTCTGTAAGGTTGGGAGAAGATCTGAGTCCAATCTTTTCTGCCACAAACTTTCCATCTCTTTGTTCTCAGCCTCATCTTTACCTTCACTTTCAAAGTGCCAAGTTCTACTAATTCCTGGGCTTTCTGGGGATTCAGTGGTGCAAGCATGGCTCTTTCTCAAGGTGTCTTCACTGATTTTGGGGATTTTGATTTATTGGACAGCTAAGTCCAACTGTTCTCCAATTTCTGAATTCTATTGTTATTTTTCCTCTTCCATTTTTTCTTTTTCTTTGTTAACAATCCCATTGCAGTTGTTTTCATGGACACTAGGAAGGATCAGAGATACATATGAGTATACAATCCGTTATTTGTAACCAGAGGTTCAGCCCCTTATTTTAGAAACTTGAAGCCTGAGGCCCCGGGAGGGTGCAAAGCTGGTTGGACACAACATGGAGATAGGACTAGGTTCTTTTGATTGTAGCCAAATGCTCTTTGCACTTGTTTTAGTTTGTTCTGGCTGCTATAACAGAATACCATAGACAAGTGACTTATAAAGAACAGAAATTTATTTCTCATGGTTCTGGGAGCCAGGAAGTCCAAGATCAAGGTGCTGGCAGAGTTAGTGTCTGATGAGAGCCCAATTCCTTGTTCATAGACAGCTGTCTTCTCACCATGTCCTCATATGAAGGAGGATAGTTCTGGGGTCTCTTTTATAAGAGCAGTAATCCCATCATCAGGGCTTCACCCTCATGACTTAAGAACTCCCAACGTCTCCACCTCCTAATACCATCATATGGGGTATTAGGTTTCAACATATGAATTTTGGGGGGACACAAACATTCAGAACATAGTACCACTACTTCACCCTGACTCTGAATAGCCTCAGGAGACCTGATTTGATAAAGTTGAGCAGATTTCCTTTGTGATCTCAATGGCCAAGATCAAAGAGCTCACTCTGGCTCCAGGTTGTTTTTAAAGCTTGAAAACTTCTGACTCTTCATCTGTCCCATCTTCTTACCCATACTTCTTACCCATGAAGTTGTCATCTGTGCTTTGGAGAGCAACTATTTTCCCTCACAGTAGGCTAATACCCAAGAGAGGCTCCTCATACTAAGAAGTTAGTTTTCATAAAGACAGTGAAATTCCTCTGAATTTTGAGCAACATGATAGATATTTCTTCTCAGGCAGAAACACAACCAGGCAATGAGACTATGTGTATAAGACAAGGCAATGTGATGAAATATAGAGGATGAGTTGGGGGAAATGGCACCAATGGTCACCCAGTCAGGGCTAGGATCACATAAAGCAAATCAGGAGGAGAAGGTCAGTCTTATAGCAGGATGCGCCAGGGTAGGGTAGAGGAGGAGAAATTTTTTTGGAAAGTATTATCTACTGAAGGTTTTATATTTGGGGGTTGTGAATATCCTGTGAATGCCAGCCCATGAACACCTGAACATGACACCAGTGGGGACCACTCCTGGTGCATGATGAACTGCAAGAAACCAACTATCCAATGGACCTGCGCCTCCATTTCAGCAGTTATTGCTGAGTTTCACTAAACCCAGGCTCCACCCTTTCTACCCACTTGCTCTGGATGGTCTCATTTAAAAACACCTGAACAGAGGAAAATCATTACAGAACTCTCAGGGCTTATCATTAGACCATATGTGAACTGGAAGAGACCTTAGCAATTACTTAATCTAAACTTTATGTTTTAGAGTAAAGGAATTTGGTCGTAGGAATTTGCTTAAGGTTGTATAACTAACTCGTAGAGGAATTTTAGAAAAATTTAATTCCCCTTCACACAGGGTTACAGAGGAGATTAAAAGTCATTAATTCATTCAACAGATATTCATTACAGGCCAACTATGTGGCAGGCAGTGCTCTGGAGAGTAGAGCTCCAAGGGTGAACAATCCGATAAAGTTTCACCTTCATGAAGCTCATATTCTAGTGGGGATTGGCAGGGAATAAACCAGTAAATGAATGAATATATGATGTAGAACATGCAAAAAAAGAAAGAAGAAAGGCTGACAGTGAGCAGGGGATGATGTCTGTTTTAGATTGATGGTCAAGGAAGTTTTCTTTGAGGAAGTGGCACATGACCAGACCCCTTAATAAAGTGAAAGGAACAAACTGGAAATATCTAGGGTAGAACATTCCAGGTTGAAGGGACAGCAAGTGCAAAAGCCCTTAAGAGGGAAAAAGGCAGGAGTGTGTAAGGAACAGCATGAAGGCCATGCTGGGTGTCCAGTGAATAGAATGGGGAAAATGGGTGATATGAACAAGGCAGCCAGAGAGCAAATTCCACAAGATCTTGTAGGTATGGAAGGACTTTGGATTTTATTTTAAGTGTGTGGGAAAACACTTGGGGGATTTGAGTAAGGCATTAACCAAAATGAATTGCCTTTTAAAATGATCACTCTCATTGCTGTGTGTAGAATAGACTGTGGTAGACAGGGGTGGAAGCAGGGGGACCAGTTAGGAAGCAATAATCCAGATAAGATACAAATGTGTCATAGACAAGGATGTTAATTGTAGAGATGGGGAGAAGTGGATGGATTCATATTATATTTTGAAAAAAAAAAAGCTGATTGGACTTTATCAGTATTGGATGTGGTATAGAAGGACATAGGAGCCAAGGTTTTTTCCTGAAAAACTGGACAAATGATGACATTTCATGTGAGGAAATCACTGGGGATGATCAGGTTTGGTGAGAGTAGTAAATTGAGTATTTGGAAATACTAAGTTTAAGTGTTAAGATAGAATGAAGAAGTTGAGAAATTATGTGGACACACAACTCGAGATCATAAGAAAGTTTGGGGTTGGAGATACACGTTTTCGAGCCATCGATGTCTAAACAATATTTATGCAATTTCAGATGATCAAAGACTTAAAAATACAAGCAAGAACCGTAATCAGAAAACAGGAGAATATCTTCAAAATCTTGGGCAGAAACAGATTTATTAGGACATGAAAAGCATAACATAAAATAAGAATTTGGTAAATTGAATTCATCAAAATAAAACATTTCTGCACATTTAAAAGAACCATTAAAGAAATAGGCAAGCCACAGACTGGGAGAAATTTTTGCAATACAAATAACTGACAAGGACTTGAATCCAAAATATATTTTAAAATGCCTATAATTAACAATAAAATGACAACCCAGTAAAACATGGCAAAAGACTTGAACAGATACTTCACAAAAGAAAATATATGATTCATATGTGCTAATAAGCACTTGTAAATGTTCTCAACATCATTAGATATTAAGAAAATGAAAATTAAAACCACAAGATGTCAATTCCCACCAACTGTAATGGGTAAAATAAAAAATATTGGCTATACTATACACGTGGACAAAGAACATCACCTGCTATTTCAGTAAACAAAGGATGTTGTGGCCACCAAGCCATCAGCCACTGCAGCCATCCCCAACTGTGCACCCTGAGTGAATTCAGAATGGAGAAAAACCAAATACTGTCCCTAGATAGTTAAGGTGCATATCAAAGGAATAATTTCATTAAGCCCAAACTCTTGTATTTTCCCATACATAGAAAAGCACTAAATTCATTAACTTGCGATATCTGTTTCTTTAATTAGCAGTAATCTATTGATGTTCTACTACCTGTTTTCTGTTTTGTTTTGTTTGGCTTGGTTTTTTGGTTTGTTTTTGTTTTGCAAAACCTCCTATACATCTTGGCTCCTCCTTCACCTTTTTGGAACAATCCCTAAGAGTTATTTGTTATCCTGGGTTAAAGTCCTCGGTAAGTCTGTGGAATAAAACGTAATCTTCAACTTTTAGGTGGTATATTTTTTTTTCTGTCAACATACATAATAGGAATGTGGAGGGGCTGCAACTCTCATACATTGCTAGTAGGAGTGTAAAATGATATAGCCCCTCCCACAAAATGCTGACTTCTGTGGTCCTTCTCTACGGTTTCCCATAGAAACGATCCTCCTAAATACAACCAATGTCCCATTCTGGGCCATTAAGCATGTCTAGGCACATAACTGTGCATGGTGTCCTGCTCCTACCTCTCCCACACACACCAGAAAGAATGTTTTAGTTACTTTGTATTTGCTAGAAAAATGGGAAACATAACCAAATTTATGGCAGCAATTTTTTTGTGTGTGTGGAAAAATGTTGAATTCATTTGCAAACTGATAGGGAGCTGTGTGATACTGGAGAAATTGCCCATGAAAGCAGTACAGGTAATAAGAATACCCATACTATCCTACCTTCCCCATCTCCTCTGAGAAGGAGCAACAAACAGTATCTCTCACCACCCATAGGCTCCTCCTGCCTTGTTCCTGACCGTACAGAAGGTAAGAGTGGGAACCTCAGCACTAAGGAGTATTTTTTTTCTTTTTCTTTGTAGTTTATTACAGGATATTGAAAATAGTTACCTGTGCTATAGAGTAAGGCCTTGTTGTTTATCTATTTTATATATAGTAGTTTGTATCTGCTAATTCCAAACTCCTAATTTATTCCTCTCTTCCTTTCTCCTTCAGTAAACATGAGTTTGTTTTCTATGTCTGAGTCTACTTCTGTTCTATAAATAAGTTCATTCGTAACACTTTTTTTCGATTCCACATATAATGATATCATAGGATATTTGTCTTTCTCTGTCTGACTTACCTCACTTTGTATGATAGTCTCTAGGTGCATCCATGTTGCTGCAAATGGTATTATTGCATTCATTTTTATGACCAAGTAATATTCCAGTGTGTGTGTGTGTGTGTTTATGTGTGTGTGTGTGTGTATACCACATCTTCTTTATCCGGCCATCTGTCAATGGATATCTAAGTTGCTTCCATATCTTGGCTATTGTAAATAGTGCTACTATGAACATTGGGGTGCATGTATCTTTCTGAATTAGAGTTTTCTCTGGATATGTGCCCAGGAGTGGGATTGCTGGATCATATGATAACTTTATTTTTAGCTTTCTAAGGAACCTCCATACTGTTTTTTGTTTGTTTGTTTTGTTTTGTTTTAACATCTTTATTGTAGTATAATTGCTTTACAATGTTGTGTTAGTTTCTGCTTTATCCATACTGTTTTCCGTAGTGGCTGCACCAACGTACATTCCCACCAACAGTGTAGGAGGGTTCCTTTTTCTCCACACCCTCGCCAGCATTTATTTGTAGACTTTTTGATGGTGGTGTGGCAGCAGTTTAAAGGAAAGCTGACTATGACTGCATTGTTTTTCACCATTTACTCTATTTTCTCCCTTTTCAAACTAGATTGTGATCTCTTCATTTCTGAACCTTCAGAACATAGTATATATAGTTCCCAGACTATAATGAGGCATAATAACTATGAGTTTGACCACTTTCCTTTGGAGCCCACACAAATGGCAGGAAATAGGTTGGTTAGAAAATGTCACTTGTTCATATTATTCCTTTATTCAAAGATAATTATTGAGCTATTATTTTGTTTATTAATTTTAAATAAACCTCGGACTGTTGGAGAAAAGACCACATATCCATTGTCTCTTAACTACTGGGCAGAGCAGATATCAGTAATTAGAAGAAATAGATTTCATGTGAAATTTTATACTGAAATCAATCTTGTAACTGTAGCTGAAATTGGCGTCACTTTCTAAGTAAGGGACTTGATAATACTTATATGTAATCTAAGTCTGGTATGAAAATTAAGTGCTTATCAATACCACTTCTTGGAAGCCATTTCCTTCCAACTGGCCATTTGGTTTGCATTCTGCATCACTGCTGAATCTAAAGCTTGAGAACTTTGTCATAAAAATTCCTTTATTCCACGTGACTCGTGTTATTTCTTCAAGTTTCAAAGTTGGAAGGGATCTTTAGAGACCACTTGGCCCAATCCCCTCATTTTTCAGCCGAGGAAACACTCCCAGGAGGTTAATCACTTAGGCAAAGATCACACAGCTAGCTGAGACTTGGGATAAGAATCCGGTTTTGTAACCGGATTGTTCATTGTTGGTTCATTGGTTCATTGTTCTTTCCTCTACTGCAAGTAGGTGAGAAGAGAAATCCTGGGAATGGCTTTTTGGGCTGGAGTGGGGTGGAAGGACAGAGTGTCTGCTTTGGGGAGGGTAGGTTAATCACAGAGCTTTCCAGAAGCCGTATTCCTCAGAAGCCAAACTATGCATCTCCTGTCCCCCTGCCACAGATCACAGTTTCCTGTGCAGGTTTAGGTCAAGAAGGTGGGAATGGAGCTGGATACTAATGGATCCAGAGAAAATGAAGTTCAGCAACTCATTTCACAGGAGGGGAACTGAAACCAGAGCCGTTAGGCCACCTTCCTCATCCGCCTCTTTGTGACAGCTTATTTCTGTTGAAGCTGATTTTGAATATTGCATTTAATCATCAACTCTGGACCAGGGGCTTTATTGTCATGAGGCTTTCATTTTACTGATAGACAAAGCAGAAAAACAGAAGTGGTGTACTGTGATGAGAAAGTTCTGGCAGTAAATGAGATGGCCAATTACCCCCGGGGGCCCTCCTGCTTCTCTCTGCAAGGCTTCTTTTGAATTTTTCTTGCTTTGCCTTCCTATTGAGTAATTGAGCCAGGCTTCATTTAAATTGTGCTCATTTGCATTCACTCTCATAATGAAGAAGTGTATTCCCACCTGGCCTGGAACAAAGCCTGTGGTTACTTTGTGCCTTCTGCGCTGTGTCCATTCCCTGGGGGCCTGAACGCATCCTGAGTGGAGAGTCATAGTGGGAGCAGAAGAAGGAAGTGATTGGCAGCAGCAGGCCATGCATTAGATGAAATCACATAATATGTGCCTGACGCACTGTATGTATTCAACATGTGTTAGCTCCTGGTATCGTGGCAGTAGAATTATGAAGCACACTACAGCGTATCATTCGTTTCAAAGGTGACATAAGGCCATATAGCTATTAACCAATCTGAGTTAACATTTTAATTTGTATTTTTGTTTTACAATCTGAATATTGCATGTTAATTCCAAACATATATTTGCTCATTTGCAGGAGTGTTATCAGAGCAGAGTCTGTCTGGAATTGACATCAACATGTCTAATATGAAAGACCCTTAGGTTGTGCTTCCCAACACATGACGATTATAAAACGGTCAATATGACATGCCTCTCACCCTCAGATAGTGTTTGGCAGGGGCCTATGTGTTTCCCAGTACACCGGGCCTGGGCTCCGCTGTGCAGGGAAAGGTTTGTTTACTGCTCTGAGACACCTGCCGCAAACCCAGGGGTAGAGCATTTGGGGAGAGAAGCAGATCTGCAGTGTCACTGGGTTTGGGGAGGGTCTCTAGGTGCTCAGCTGAGAACAAAGCTTTACAGAAAGGTGCTGCTGACTGGGATGATTTTTCTGCACCTGGCCTGTGAGCCCTTAGGCTTTAACCTGCAGGAGTAAATTAATGAGCCAGCCTCTGCCAATAGCCGGAGCAGGAAAGTCTCATTCTTGTCTCTCAGAGGGACCTGGCCTGGAAAATTC
Source organism: Mesoplodon densirostris (assembly GCF_025265405.1). Lineage (NCBI taxonomy): Eukaryota > Metazoa > Chordata > Mammalia > Artiodactyla > Ziphiidae > Mesoplodon > Mesoplodon densirostris. Next base: position 58,481,285 of record NC_082674.1, read on the forward strand.
TTGTCCTGGTAGGGATGATCGTTTTGGACAGTTGCATAAACATCCTACTGAAATTTGAGGGGCAAACAGCAAAGGACAGGGGAGGCCAGATCTTCCCCAGGTCATTGGTATGGATGAGAGTTGAGCCACTCAAGGTCTTTGGGGCCTCTTGCTCAGTGATTTCACATTAGTCCTCACATTTCCAAGGATTCTCATGGTCTAGGTTAAGGCTTTCATCACTGTGGCCACTTCTGGTAGGAAGGGTGTGCTCATAGCTGTAGTGAAGAGGGGCCAAGTAGATCTGTTAGTGCTGGCCTCAGAAAATCCCACTCTTGTGTTTATTTTTTTCAGTAAAGCCCCTTATCAGATACAAAAGTAGTGGAGGGATGTTTCCTCTCTATCAAACAAAAGAAAAACCTTGATCCTTTCCCAGAGATCCCATCTTCCTTGTACAATACAGGTGAAAGCAAATAATGCATAAACACTCATAACCTCTGACCCTCCTCTTATCCATAAGGAAAATTCTGGAAATTCTAGGATTCTTGCCTTAGTACTTACCCTTTGACAATGTTCTCTTCCCCCAGCCTACCCACCTCCCCAACAGACATTTCTATTATGAGGATCTAGTTTATTAGAGAATAGGAGAAGTGTAAGACAGAAAATTTATACTGAAAATGAAAAAAACCCCAATAAAGCTAAAAATGGGATAGAATGCTAGATATATCTAGTAAGATAGGTTTCGTGGAATTTTAAGTTGGAACTTGAGGATGACAGATAAAATGCTCCCAGGAAGTAACTTCTATCTACATGGAAGTTATTGAGAATGGAAGAACTGAAGAGACAGGATGCTTAAGATGTTTGATTGTGGATTAAGAAGTTGGTTCCTCAAGAAATGGAAAAATATTTGAATTACTTTGAATTGTTTTTAATAACTATTTAGTTGTCTGGCTGTTTTACTTTGAGTTGGGAGGCATTGTTTAAAGCTTGGGCCATGGGGATGGGGACAATTATATTCATATTCTTCAAAAAAGAAAAACTTAGTGAACCTGTCTTTGCTCTAAATGCAGAAACCCTGCTTTAAGAGAGAAGAAGCACTTTTTCCAATTAACAACCAGAAACGCAGCCAGTGCCAGTGTGTGCTGACCTCACCTCATCGCCACAAAGCCTCTCTTCTTTGGGAGGTGGGTAAATTGCCTGCTTGAGTTGCTCTCACTGCTGCAGTAACACTATGCTTAATTGCTGCTGACAACACTTTGCTGAGTGTGCAGTGGTGCAGCCCTTGCCAAGAACCAACTCCATGCTGCCACCACTCGTGACCCTCCTCACACAACCTCTCTCTTGATGGCACTCCAAAGTTGTCTTGAAATAAAGTCTTCACTCAACCAAAATTGCCATAGTTGATTGTCTTCCAGCAGCCTTCCCAACTACTGTTAGAACTTCCTTATATGGAGGCAAAAGGAGAAAACCTGTTCTTTATAATCCCCACTATCTTCTAAGGAAGGTTGCTTCTGATGAACGGAAGGCTCTAAGTTATGCTGATTATCTTGATGAATTTCTGTCTGTAAGTTTCAGAGCAGAATCCCTAGGAGAGAAGAAATGCTCTGCGTGACAGGAAGGGAAGACTTTGAGAGTCACAGGGTGTGTTCAGAGGAAACAAGGAAAGAGGAAGGATGGAGCTTCTGAGATGGTAGAGGGACGTGTGCTGTCCATTGTAACTCCAAATCTTTAGCAAATCCTTCTAAACTCAAAAAATGCGCTGACTTCTTGAGTCCAAGTTGATGCATGACAGAGACAGTACACATGAACTCAGGATCCATTGACAGAGAACACCAAGAGAATAAATGACTGTTGGGAATTCACAAAAAAAATCATTCTGTGGAATTGGGGATTTTCAATTAAGTTTGCCTGGATCTCTTGGACAGCTGATATTGGATTTTCATTTAAAAGGTTCGTTAGTATACAGTGAAGATAAAGATTTAGAATACAAGTATCCCTGACATAAATTCACACTGAGGTATAAAGAACTAATGTCTTATTCAAAAGACTTAACTCAAAAGTACATATGGGGGCTTCACTGGTGGCGCAGTGGTTGAGAGTCCACCTGCCGATGCAGGGGACACGGGTTCGTGCCCCAGTCTGGGAAGATCCCACATGCCGCAGAGCGGCTGGGCCCGTGAGCCATGGCCGCTGAGCCTGTGCGTCCGGAGGCTGTGCTCCGCAATGGGAGACCACAACAGTGAGAGATACGCAAAATGTTTAAAAGTACATATGGAAGGGTAGTAGGAATCTGAAGTAGAAAAAGAGGGAAAGAGAAGAGATGATACTGGTTGGGAAAGGAAGGTAGAGAGAAGGAAAGCTTATCTGTGCCTGGGCTAATTAAAATTTGCAACATATGTGGGAGGAAGGAGTATACATCAAATGGCTAACAAGAATTAATTTTTCTGTATTAATGTATAAATTAGGAATTTAATGAAAAAAATTTAAAAGGTGTCAAATGCTGTTCCTAAATCTCAGTGATATAAAATAATATATATTCTCCTACATCTTTTTTAAATGACCTAAAAGCATCAAGTGTGAGAGCTTGAGATTTTGTAGTTTATTATAGTATATACATTCTGAAGTTTATGCCCTTTGTGTGTCTTTATCCTTCATTTTAAATATTATATACATAAAAAGAACATATTTTTGTTATAAAATGTTTTTTGTTGTCCTTAGTTTCACTAAATCACTTCTAAGAAATGATTTCTTGGTTAAGATTATTTGACTTAATTCTGAATTTGACATTGTACACATATGTTATTTCCCCATGTCACCACTCCCTAGGATAAAATCTATAAATGTCAAAAGGTAGCATTAAAATGCAACAATTCCAATTGTGTTATGAAAATTTGAAGCTGCTTTGCATTTTTCTAGATTCCTTTGGGGAAAGGCACCTTTACTAATGAAAAACATATTTTCATTATGGAAATTACAACTGGAGACACAGCCTACTGTGAAGAGTTCAGACCTATTTGATTAATTGCTGAGCAGACATGACAGATGGCTACTTGCATTTGGGCCTAAGGAGTCTGATTGGTGTGTGTTTGTGTGTGGGATTCAAACCGCATATATCATTGGGGTTCAGACATAAGTGGGTATATCTGGTGAATTTGTGCAGTGATCTGAAAGAGGCTTACTGTGGGAGGTTGTAGCCTCAGGGAAGAAGGGGCAAAGCATGAAAAGTTTGAACCAGTGAAAAGATGTACTTCTCAGAGGTGACAGGGATCTGGAAGACATAATTGCTATTACTTAAATCTGCCCTTAGCCTAGATGCCCACATGTCTACCTTGTTGTAGGGGGAAGAAAAGATGGAAGAAAAAATTTGTTATGTGATACATCAGGCTCAAGCAATCCTGCCTTGAGATCTCTCATATAGAACATAAGAGAGGGATCCTCATAACACAAAAATGAGGAATTCTCTCTCATTCCTGTCTAGAACATTGCATGACTCTAGTGCTCCATGGCTCATTGTTTGTAGCATGTAGCCCAGGGGAATGGTAGTGATGGTCATCTCTGGCAGAGCTGCACTGGAGCAGGATCTGCTTGGTGGAGTAATGGCAACCACAAGTTGGGAAACTGCTGTGCCCAGTGGAGATCTGAAGAGAGACCATGGTGCAGAGATCATGGTGCATGCCTATGGAGCCATGCAGGCACCCTGGGAGAGAGATTTCTCTATGTACACAACCCATGAAACTATCAGAAATAACTTGGGCTAGAGTAACTGTGTGGGCAGGTTAGAGCCAGGATATTTGATTTCTATATGTAACTTAATTGAAATTAATATTACGATACACTGAAGCTAAAATGTGAAGTAGATATGATATTAGGAGTATACATAGAATTGGGGTATTTTATTTTGAATTTCATTTTGGGGTAACAAGTCACCTTGATTGACATCTTCAAGGAATTCAGTATCTAATAACAGTAAAACATCAAGATGGGAGTTCTGCTTCCATTTAGGATAGAGAAAGCCGGAAAAGAATGTCACTCCTACACTAACAATGAGAAAAAGGCAGACTCAGGAGAAAGATTGGGCCAGGGCAGGAGACCTTAAAGAGCCCCCCTTTTTATTGTGGTAAAATATACATAATATAAAATTTAGAATTTAAAATTTTTTTTAAATGAAGTGTAGTTGATTTACAATATTATATTAGTTTTAGGTGTACAACAGAGCAATTAAAATTTAAAACAAAATCCAAACCAAGCTCAACTATTGACTAAATCAACCCATTCCTTCACACACATACACACACACACACACACACACACACACAGAGAGAGAAATGGTCTGAAAAAGAAGTGTACCAATTTCCCAGCATAGTATTATTTACTTACTCTCCACTGTTCCTTTACATTCACATGCTGCCATTCAATAAAATAACACAGAGGAAAAAACAAGAAAAATATCCACTATCAAAAGATAAAAAGAACAGAATAAACCCCAGAAATGGCAAAGATGTTGAAACTATCAGCCAAAAGTTTTAAAATAACTACAATTAATATCATGAAGAATCTAATAGAAAAGATGGATAGCTAGCATGAGCAGATGGGAAATTTCAGCAGAGAGAAAAAAACTATAAAAAAATCACATTACATGCTGTAAATAAAAAACTACCATGATGTCAAAGAAAAACAATTCTTTTGATGAGATTATCAGCAGTAAGCCTGAAGGTGTCATGAGAAATTGTTCAAATTGAAACATAAAGAGAAAAACAACAACACAAGAATAAACAAACAAATTTAAAGGTCCTAGAGTGGTGGACACTATTTAAAAAAACTAACAAATACAATTAACATTTGATCAGGAGAAGAGAAAGATAACAGAACAAAATAAATATTGGAAGAGACAGTGGCAAAGAATTTTCTATAATTAATGAAATATAACAAACCACAGATCCAGAAAGTTCAGAAAACAATACAATGGAAAATACAATAAAATAAAAAATTAAATGGCTGAAAGCCAAATACAAAGAGAAGACAATCAGAGGGAGGGAAAGCCCATCATATACAGAGAAACAAAGATAAGAATGACAGCAGAGTTCTCATGGGAAACTATGCAAGCCAGAGACAATGGTGTAACACCTTTAAAGCACTGGAACACTCTCAACCTAGAATTATATACTCAGTGAAAATCTATCTTTCAAAAATAAAAGTGAAAAGATTTTTTTCAGATGGATGAATGCTGAGAAAACTCATAGCTGGCATACTTGCACTATGGGAAAGATTAAAGAAATTTCTTCAGGCAGAGAAATGTAATACTAGTGGAAACTTGGTTATTCACAAAGGATAGAAGAATGCTGGAAATGGCAAAAATGTGGGAAATTTTAAAAGACTTAGTCTTCTAAATTTTAAAAATGTAAATTGACAGCTTACAGTAAAATTTATGATATTGTATTTTTAGGTTTATAACATATGTAAAATAAAATGTATGATAATGATAGTGCAAAGGCAGATGGGGGAAAATGAAAGTATTTTTTTAATAGATCTTTATTGGAGTTTAATTGCTTCACAATACTGTGTTAGTTTCTGTTATACAACAAAGTGAAACAGTCATATGCATACATATATCCCCATATCCACTCCCTCTTGAGCCTCCCTCCCACCCTCCCTGTCCCACATCTCTAGGTCATCGCAAAGCACTGAGCCAATCTCCCTGTGCTATTCTGCTGCTTCCCACAAGGTAACTATTTTACATTCAATAGTGTATATATGTCAATGCTACTCTCACTTTGCCCCAGCTTCTACCTCCCCACCGTGTCCTCAAGTCCATTCTCTATGTCTACGTCTTTATTCCTGCCCTGCCAGTAGGTTCATCAGTACCATTTTTTTTTAGATTCCATATATATATGTTAGCATATGGTATTTGTTTCTCTCTTTCTGACTTACTTCACTCTGTATGATAGACTCTAGGTCCATTCACCTCATTACAAATAACTCAATTTCATTTCTTTTTCTGGTTGAGTAATTCCATTGTACATATGTGCCACATCTTCTTTATCCATTCTTCTGTTGATGGATATTTAGGTTGCTTCCATGTCCTGGTTATTGTAAATAGTGCTGCAGTGAACACTGTGGTACATGTCTCTTTTTGAATTACAGTTTTCTCAGGGTATGTGCCCAGTGGTGGGATTCCTGGGTCATATGGTAGTAATTTTAGTTTTTTAAGGAAACTCCATACTGTGCTCCATAGTGGTTGTATCAATTTACCTTCCCACCAACAGTGCAGGAGGGTTCCTTTTTCACCACACCCTTTCTAGCATCTATTGTTTGTAGATTTTTTGATAATGGCCATTCTGACCAGTGTGAGGTGATATCTCATTGTAGTTTTGATTTTCATTTCTATTATAATTAGTGATGTTGAGCATCTTTTCATGTGCCTTTTGGCCATCTCTATGTCTTCTTTGGTGAAATGTCTATTTAGGTCTTCTGCTCATTTTTTAAATGAATTGTTTGTTTTTTTGATACTGAGCTCCATGAACTGCTTGTATATTTTGGAGATTAATCTTTGTCTATTGCTTCATTTGCAAATATTTTCTCCCATTCTGAGGGTTGTCTTTTTGTCTTTTTTTATGGCTTCCTTTGCTGTGCAAAAGCTTTGAAGTTTCATTAGGTCCATTTGTTTATTTTTATTTTTATTTCCATTACTCTAGGAGGTGGGTCAAAAAAGATCTTGCTGTGGTTTATGTCAGAGTGTATTTCTTATGTTTTCCTCTAAGAATTTTATAGTGTCTGGTCTTACATTTAGGTCTTTTATCCAATTTGAGCTTATTTTTGTGTATGGTGTTAGGTAGTGCTCTAATTTCATTCTTTTAAATGTAGTTGTCCAGTTTTCTTAGCACCAATTATTGAAGTGGCTGTCTTTTCTCCATTGTATGTCCTTGCCTCTTTTGTCATAAATTAGATGACCATAGGTGCATGGGTTTATCTCTGGGCTTTCTATCCTGTATTATTGATCTATATTTCTGTTTTTGTGCCAGTACCATACTGTCTTGATTACTGTAGCTTTGTAGTATAGTTTGAAGTTGGGGAGTCTGATTCCTCCAGCTCTGTTTTTCTTTCCCAAGAGAACTTTGGCTACTCAGGGTCTTGTGTGTTTCCATATGAATTGTAAAATTTTTTGCTCTAATTCTGTGAAGAATGCCATTGGTAGTTTGATAGGGATTGCGTTGAATCTGTAGATTGCTTTGGGTAGTATAGTCATTTTCACAGTATTGATTCTTCCAATCCAAGAACATGGTAAATTTCTCCATCTGTTTATGTCATCTTTGATTTCTTTCATCAGTGTTTTATAGTTTTCTGAGTACAGGTCTTTCACCTCCTTAAGTAGGTTTATTCCTAGGTATTTTATTTTTTTGTTGTTGCAATGGTAAATGGGATTGTTTCCTTAATTTCTCTTTCTGATTTTTTGTTGTTAGTGTATAGGAATGCAAGAGATTTCTGTGCATTAATTTTGTATCCTGCAACCATACCAAATTCATTGATTAGTTCTAGTAGTTTTCTGGTGGCATCTTTAGGTTTTTCTGTGTATGGTATCATGTCATCTGCAAACAGTGACAGTTTTACTTCTTCTTTTCCAATTTGTATTCCATTTATTTCTTTTTCTTCTCTGATTGCCATGGTCGGGACTTCCAAAACTATGTTGAACAATAGTGGTGAGAGTGGACATCCTTGTCTTGTTCCTGGTCTTAGTGGAAATGCTTTCAGTTTTTCACCACTGAGTATGATGTTTGCTGTGTGTTTGTCATATATGGCTTTTTAAAGTTGAGGTAGGTTCCCTCTATGCCCATTTTCTGGAGAGTTTTTATCATAAAAAGGTGTTGAATTTTGTCGAAAGCTTTTTCTTCATCTATTGAGATGATCATATGGTTTTTATTCCTTAATTTGTTAATATGGTTTATCACATTTATTGATTTGCATATATTGAAGAATACTTGCATTCCTGGGATAAATCCCACTTGATCATGGTATATGATCCTTTTAATATGTTGTTGGATTCTGTTCTCTAGTATTTTGTTGAGGATTTTTGCATCTATGTTCATCAGTGATATTGGTCTATAATTTTCTCTTTTTGTGATATCTTTTTCTGGTTTTGGTATCAGGGGGATGATGGCTTCGTAGAATGAATTTGGTAGTGTTCCTCCCACTGCAATTTTTTGGAAGAATTTGTGAAGTATCAGTGTTAGCTCTTCTCTAAATGTTAGATAGAATTCACCTGGTCCTGAACTTTTGTTTGTTCAGAAGATTTTTAATTACAGTTTCAATTTAATTACTTGTGATAAGTCTGTTTATACTTTCTAATTCTTCCTGGTTCAGTCTTGGAGAATTGTACCTCTCCAAGAATTTGTCCATTTCTTCGTGGTTGTCCTTTTTATTGCCATATAGTTGTTTGTAGTAGTCTCTTATAATCCTTTGTATTTCTGTGGTGTCAGTTGTGATTTCTCCTTTTTCATTTCTAATTTTATTGATTTGCATCCTCTCCCTTTTTTTCTTCATGAGTCTGACTAAGGGTTTATCAATTTTGTTTATCTTCTCAAAGAACCAGCTTTTAGTTTTATTGATCTTTGCTATTTTCTTTGTTTCTATTTCATTTATTTCTGCTCTGATCTTTATGTTTCCTTTCCTTCTACTGACTTTGGGTTTTCTTTGTTCTTCTCTCTCGAGTTGCTTTAGGTGTAGGGTTAGATTGTTTATTTGAGATTTTTCTTGTTTCTTGAGGTGAGATTGAATTGCTATAAACTTCCCTCTTAGAACTGCATTTCCTACATCCCATAGGTTTTGGGTCATCATGTTTTTGTTGTCATTTGTTTCTATGTGTTTTTAAATTCTGTCTTTGATTTTTCAGTGATCTCTTGGTTATTTAGTAGTGCACTGTTTAGCCTCCATGTATTTGTGTTTTTTACAATTTTTTTCCTATAATTGATTTCCAGTCTCATAGCATTGCAGTCAGAAAAGATGCTTGATATGATTTCAATTTTCTTAAATTTACCAAGGGCTTGATTTATGACTCAAGATGTGATCTATCCTGGAGAACGTTCCATGTGCACTTTTGAAGAAAGTGTATTCTGCCACTTTCTGGTGGAATGTCCTATAACTATCAAATAAATCTATCTGGTCTATTGTGTCATTTAAAGCTTGTGTTTCCTTATTTATTTTCTGTTTGGATGATCTGTCCATTGGTGTAAGTGGGGTGTTAAGGTCCCCTACTATTATTGTGTTACTGTCAATTTTCCGTTTCATGGTCGTTAGCATTTGCCTTATGTATTGAGGTGCTCCTATGTTGGGTGCATAAACATTTATAATCATTATATCTTCTTCTTGGATTGATCCCTTGAACATTATGTAGTGTCCTTCCTTATCTCTTGTGACAGTCTTTATTTTAAAGTTTATTTTATCTGAAACAACTATTGCTACTCCAGCTCTTTTGATTTCCATTTGCATGGAATATCTTTTTCCATCCCTTCACTTTCAGTCTGTATGTGTCCCTAGGTCTGAATTGGGTTTCTTGTAGACAGCATATATATGTTTTTTTTTTTTTTTTGCGGTACGCAGGCCTCTCACTGTTGTGGCCTCTCTCGTTGTGGAGCACAGGCTCTGGGTGCGCAGGCCCAGTAGCCATGGCTCACAGGCCCAGCCGCTCCACGGCATGTGGGATCTTCCCGGACTGGGGCACAAACCCGTGTCCCCTGCATCGGCAGGCGGACTCTCAACCACTGCGCCACCAGGGAAGCCTGGGTTTGTTTTTTTATCCATCCAGCCAGTCTGTATCTTTTGGTTGGGACATTTAAACCATTTACATTCAAGGTTATTATTGATATGTATGCTCCTAGTACCATTTTCTTAATTGTTTTGGGTTTGTTTTTGTGGGCCTTTTTCTTCTCTTGTGTTTCCCGCCTAGAGAAGTTTCTTTAGCATTTGTTGTAAAGCTGGTTTGGTGGTGCTGAATTCTCTTAGCTTTTGCTTGTCTGAGAAGCTTTTGATTTCTCCATCGAATCTGAATGAGATCCTTGCTGGGTAGAGTAATCTTGGTTGTAGGTTTTTCTCTTCCATCACTTTAAGTATATCCTGCCACTCCCTTCTGGCCTGCAGAGTTTCTGCTAAAAAATCAGCTGATAACCTTATGGGGATTCCTTTGTATGTTGTTTTTTGTTTTTCCCTTGCTGCTTTTAATATTTTTTCTTTGAATTTAATTTTTCTTAGTTTGATTAATATGTGTCTTGGTGTGTTTCTCTTAGGGTTTATCCTGTATGGGACTCTCTTGTGCTTCCTGGACTTGGGTGACTATTTCTTTTCCCATGTTAGGGAAGTTTTCCACTTTAATCTCTTCAAATATTTTCTCAGACCCTTTCTTTTTCTCTTCTTCTTCTGGGACCCTATATTTCCAATGTTGGTTTGTTTAGTGTTGTCCCAGAGGTCTTGGAGATTGTCTTCAATTCTTTTCATTCTTTTTTCTTTATTCTGCTCCTCAGCAGATATTTCCACCATTTTGTCTTCCAGCTCAGTTATTCATTCTTCTGCTTCAGTTATTCTGTTATTGATTCCTTCTAGTGTATTTTTTCATTTCAGTTATTGTGTTGTTCATCTGTTTGTTTGTTTTTTAGTTCTTCTAGATCTTTGTTAAAAATTTCTTGTATTTTCTCAATTCGTGCCTCCATTCTATTTCAGAGATTCTAGATCATCTTTACTATCATTACTCTGAATTCTTTTTCAGGTAGATTGCCCTTTTCCTCTTCATTTATTGGGTCTTTTAGGTTTTTACCATGCTCCTTCATCTGTTACATATTTTTTTTCTGTCTTGTTTTTTTTTTCCTTTTTTTAATGAGTGGGATTGCATTCCTGTCTTACTGGTTGTTTGGCCCGAGGCTCCAACACTGCAGTTTGTAGGCTGTTGTGTAGAGCTGGGTCTTGGTGCTGAGATGAAGACTTCTGGGAGACCTCACTCTGATGAATATTCCTTGGGGTCTGAGGTTCTCTGTTAGTCCAGTGGTTCTGACTTGGAGCTCCCACCGCAGGAGCTTCAGCCCTACCCCTGGCTCATGAACCGAGATCCTGCAAGTGGCATAGGGTGGCAAAAAAATAAATAGACAAATAAAGGAGAACAATAACAAAGTAAAAAATAAAATTAGTCTAGGAAACTAACAGCTATATTAGAAAAAATATAAAAATAAAAACATAGATGAAACAACAATCAGAATGTAAAACAGAACCACAGTAGTAAAAAAGATGAGGAGAAAAAAAAAAGATGGAAAAGGCCTTGGTTGTGGAGGGTGGGGGCCTAAGAAGGGGTGAGGTTTGGGTGGTGGGCAGGTCCTATTCTTAGTACCCACAGGGCAGGAAAAGGCAGGGTGGGGGTGGGGGTGGAGGGGTGGGAGGTGGGGCTTAGTCTCAACAGAACAGAAGGGACCCAAGCATGCTTCTCCCTCACACCTCTGGTCTCAGATGGTAGGGGACCCCTTCTGGGAGCCCAGCAGGCTTCCTGGGCTCAAGTGGGCAAGGCAAACACCCTCTGCTCCTCTCCTGCTCCTCCTGTAATGGAGAGCCCCTCCCACTTGCCTCTCCTGATCTCCCCAGCCTCCCTTCTACACCCCCAGGACAAACCGAGCTCAGAGGGGACCTCTGAGAGGTGGGCCGACTTCCCCAACCGATTAGGCAGGGTAAATGTTGGGCCTGCTCCCCCCTGATCTGAGCCCCTGAGGGTCCCTCCAGGTGTGGGAACCCCTCCCCCCTCTCAGCCACCCCTCAGGGGCACCGGTGGCATAGGGTGGCAAAAAATAAATAGATAAATAAAGGAGAACAATAACAAAGTAAAAAATAAAATTAGTCTAGGAAACTAATAGCTATATTAGAAAAAATATAAAAATAAAAATATAGATGAAACAACAATCAGAATGTAAAACAGAACCACAACAGTAAAAAAGATGAGGAGAAAAAAAAAAGGTGGAAAAGGCTTTGGTTGTGGAGGGTGGGGGCCTAAGAAGGGGTGAGGTTTGGAGGTGAAGTTTGAGACACCCTTAAGAAGGGGTGTCTTTTGATTGGAGTATTTAATCCATTGTCATTTAAAGTAATTACTGATAGGTATTTAATTATTTCCATTTTGTTACTTGTTTTCTGGTTGTTTTTGTAGTTCTTCCCTGTTCTTTCCTTCTTTTAGTTTCTTCCTTGGTGGTTTGATGATTTTCTTTAGTGATATGCTTGTGTTCCTTTGTCTCTAGTTTTTGTGTATCTATCGTAGGATTTGATTTGTGGTTACCATGGGATACATATATGTTGACCTCTAACTATATCTACTTGTTTTAAACTGGTAGTCATTTAAGTTCAAACATATTCTAAAAGATCTACACTTTTTACTCCCCTCCCCCACATTTTGTGTTTTTGATGTCATATTTTACATCTTCGCATACATTCTTTTACTGTTTATTATAGTTATAGTTGATTTCACAATTTCTTGTCTTCTAATGTTTGTACTAGCTTATTTAAGTGGTTCATCTTCAGCCTTTACTATATATTTGCATTTACTAGTGGGATTTTTCCTTTCCTATAGATACTTACTTCTTGTTGTAGACTTTTCTTTTCCTAGTAGAGAAGATCCTTCAACATTTCTTTTAGGGTCAGTTTAGTATTGGTGAATTCTTTTATTTTTTGCTTGTCTGGAATGTTCTTCATCTCTCCTTCAGTTCTAAATGATAATCTTGCTGGTAGAGTATCCTAGGTTGTAGATTTTTCCCTTTCAGCATTTAAAATATATCATGCCCCTCCCTTCTGGCCTAAAAAGCTTCTGCAGAAAAGACAGCTGATAGCCTTATGTGGGTTCCCTTGTATATGACTGTCTCTTGCTGCCTTTAAAATACCCTCTTTATCTTTAACTATTGCCATTTTAATTAGGTTATGTCTTGGTGTGAGTCTGTTTGGGCTCATCTTGTTTGGGATCCTCTGTGCTTACTGTACCTGGATATCTGTTTCCTTCTTCAGGTTCAGGAGCTTTTCAGCCATAATTTCAACAAGTACACTTTTGACACCCTTTTCTCTCTCTTCTTTTCTGGGACCCCTGTAATACAATGTTGGTATGCTTGATGTCATCCCAGAGGTCTTTTAAACTGTTTTCATTTTCAAATTTGCTTTACTTTTTTCTGTTTTGATTGGTTAATTTCCCTTATTCTATCTTCCAGATCACTTATGCATTCTTTTGTATCACCTATTCTGTTCTTTCTCATGTGTTTTACATTTCAGTTATGTTATTCTTCAGTTCTGGCTGGTTCCTTTTCATATTATGTGTGTATATTTTCCTATATAGAACAAATTATGGACATGTTTTATTCTCTTATGTTATGTGTACTTTGACTAACCCATGGTTATTTGAACAAATTTTGAGTTATTTCCCTTGGTAGGAAATAACCAAGACCACACATTTGCAAGGGGTCTAGCTAAGCTCATGGGCATACCTGGAGCCTCGAAACCATTTTTCTCATGGCAGCTCTGACTGAGGTAAATAGAATTTGAATGTAAATCATGCCCTGACCAGTGAGAAGCAGTCTCTTAGTCACTGAGCTGACATGCCAAGACCTCTTCTCTTGTCAGGGATAGGTTTGATGTATGGACCTCAGGACTGTGGGCTCAGGATGCTGTGTGTGTCATTCAACACCATGCTCCATCTTCCTGTCATCACGAACAATGAACACCATGAGCAGGTTGGGAGGTGTGACCCTTCTCTCATTGGGTGGCTGCTCACCAGCTTCAGAAGTAATGCACTGACACTAACAAAACCCTTAAGGAGAGGAAATGAGAAAACAGAAGATGAAAAAGCAACAAGGCTTCAGAAACTTGGGTGCATGTGGTGCTGAATGCTTCTTCAAATTGCTATGATTTGTTCTTGAGAATTTTTCAGGATAGGAACTGCAAAAAGAGGATCATGCAATTGGAGCTTTTAGCATAACGAAGCAGGGCTCTAGGTGCCATTTTAATAACCAAGCATATTTGGTCAGGTTAATAATTAGCCTTCCCCTTTCCCCCAAGCCCCGCAACACACTAAGCCTGTAAAACAGATATAAATTTGAACTGTAGCAACCAGAATATGCATTAAACATAAAATAGAACTTTTAGACCTGTGATTCCTAATGAGGAGGTCCCGCAGAATCACCTGGGATTCTTTTTCAGAATAAGCATGTCTGAATTCATCTCAGGCTTACTTTATAGAGGGGGCTGGAGAATCTCCATTTTAGTTTGGACTCACCATTGGGAAGGCCCCTCTTCTATTTTCATCTTTTGGAGCACCGGGCTCCTTGAGAAGATTTTCCCTATTGATGTGGACCTAACTTCCTTATCAGCTCACATTTGGCAAGAAGATGGCCCTCTGTGTATATAAAGCACAGGTAATAAGGGGACAAATTGTCTTCTGAAACGCCAGCAGAGGGAGCTGAGATACAAGTTTTCCTCTTGCCAGATATTCCCATGGTTACAGATGAAAAACTACAAATTTTCTCTACTAGGTTATAATTTGGAACAGATTAAACGAAGATCCTAATATTCCAGAATTTGGCAAGTGAGTGTGCCTGGTATTTCAGTACCACTTTCCTTCCTGAGCCAGCCATGTGGTCCTTGATGGGAGGACAGATGTAGCACTGTGTCCCAATGTGGACATTTATGCTGCCTTATGATCCTCTTCTCGGTAGAGACAAAGAGAGGAGAATCAAACTGGATTACAAAAAAATGGCTAATACATTTCTCTTCCGATTTTTTTCTAGTAAGTTAAAGAATAACTTTACTTAAAGTAATAGTGTTATTTATTCTTTTTGAGAGATGACTTATTGAAGAGTCTGATGACAAACGCTTCCATTTGATCCATAAAAAGAACAGCTAATTACTCAGGACAGATAGTATGAGGTTGAGTTTATGCTAGGTCTGTAAATGAGTCAAATAGATAATTTATAAAGGAAAAGGAGAACCAGTCATAGAAAAGGAGAAAAAAATAATAATTCAACCTAACTTTGCAACTGTGAAGAGAAATGGAAATGCTTAAGAGAAAAAAATACAAACTTGAAATGTCAAAGACATGTACTGATGAACAGAATCCATTAAGTTCTTGAGTAAATGGAATAATGACAGTAATTTTATATCAGTGGCAGAACTTCACATTATTTCCTGGGTATTAGTGGGGATAATAATCAGGCTAAAAACACCTGTAGGACTTTTATTTATTTATTTATGTAGCCCCTATGATAAGTCAGGCTTGGCTTTTCTGATTTCTGAATAGATGAACACCAGCCTAGGAGCACTCAGAGTTATTCCCTCTGAAGAACATGCTCAGTTTTTGGAATTTAGCTCCCAGTCCAGGTGGGAGCTCTGGACACACCTGGACCATCCCCTCTTCCTGGAAGATGTCTCTGCAGCAGTTGAGTAACAGTTTCTTCTCAGGAGTTCAAAGCCCTCAGTCATCTGGTTGAAATATTTTTTCCTTGATATGAACTTGGTGACTTTTTCTAGCTCATATATAACTAACTGGTATGTCAACTGAGGGCTGACCTGCCCCTTGAGATGTAGGTAAAATTACCTTCAACTCTCTAATAACTGGACCTGTGGAAAGTGAAACAAGATTTCTGCTACATTTCCCTAGGGCAGACCAGTCTTACATTGTTCTCTGAGTCTCCTCTGCCTCTTTGGCTTTCCGCTTCCTCCTGGGTTGTCTAGGTCATCCCATGCCAAATGTGAAACATAGTCGCTTTAGTTTCCAACACAAAAACTCACTCAAATAAGAATGTGTAAGACTCTTAACAGAAGAGGGCCCTGAGGAATTGATGAAGGATGTCTAGGTGAGAGGTCACAGCTCAAAATGCAATTCTTCCTTTTCTTTTTTCTTTTTTTTTTTTCAGTACGCAGGCCTCTCACTGTCGTGGCCTCTCCCATTGCAGAGCACAGGCTCCAGACGTGCAGGCTCAGCAGCCATGGCTCACGGGCCCAGCCGCTCCACGGCATGTGGGATCTTCCCGGACCGGGGCACGAACCCGTGTTCCCTGCATCAGCAGGCGGACGCCCAACCACTGCACCACCAGGGAAGCCCATTCTTCCTTTTCAATGGCACACAATTCTCTCTCTCCTCCCCTCTGCTTTCCAGTGGATTTCCTGAGGAGGTCCAAAGACTTCTTTTATTTTCAGAGTATTTTAGCCCTTTCCTCTTGAGCCTTGGTTTTGGCCTTCATGGAGGTCCCTGGTGATGGTGACTGAGGATAAGTGGAAGTGAACTTTTCCCCCAGGTTCTTCTCAAATTATTTTTCCAAAGGGGAAGAGTCTTCTTCCTAAGACAAATTTTGGTGCAAACCATAGGTTAATATTTTGTCAACCTCATGATGATGATTTTAACTCAATTACTCAATAGCAACTCCCACCTACATTAAGCTCCATTCACAACATTGATATTGATACATAGAAATGACTGGTTGGAAAAAGGAGGAGCTGAAAATATTCTTTTTTTTTTTTTTTTTTTTTTTTTTTTTTTTTTTGCGTTACACGGGCCTCTCACTGTTGTGGCCTCTCCCGTTGCGGAGCACAGGCTCCGGACGCGCAGGCCCAGCGGCCATGGCTCACGGGCCCAGCCGCTCCGCGGCATGTGGGATCCTCCCAGACCGGGGCACGAACCTGCGTCCCCTGCATCGGCAGGCGGACTCTCAACCACTGCGCCACCAGGGAGGCCCTGAAAATATTCTTTAATAAGAAAAACATGCACTGCAAAAGCATTCTTATTAAAGCAATAATACAGATGAAAAGGAAAAGCCAATCAGTCCAGATGGGCATGTAATCATAATAAAATATCTCATTCCTTCCTTATGTTCCCTCTTCTCCCACCTGCTCCCCAGAGGCAGCCACTTTTGACCATTTCTGCTTTTATTTCTTCTGATGGTTACAATCATAACTTCCCTGAATGAGAGAAATGACTAAGCCCTGAGCATGAGGAAAGACCATGTGCACTAGAAGGTTTAACTTGAAACATGTGGGCAGGAAGTTAGGTTAGAACTACTTAAAATGCTGAAAGAGGATAGGCCCTTTCACTGCTGTTTGCCTCCTCAAACCCAGTTATCATTATCAGCATCACCTGGGAACTCTTCAGAAAAACAATTTCTCTGGCCCCATCCTGGGACTTACAGAACCAGAACCTATGGGGTGGGGCCCAGCAATGGGTGTTTTAGCAAATTCTCAGGGTGATTCTGATGCATGCTCAAGTTTGAGAGGCACTGCTCTAAATCAGCCACAGAAATCCCATTCCTCTTGCCCGTGATTGGCTTAGGGTGGACACATGACCCTGTTCTGGTTAATGAGAGGCCACGGGAGGTTTGTTTGAGGGGCTTCTGGGAAAAGCGTTCTTGCTCTTAAAAGAGGTGCATGGAAGATTGGGAGCCATATTTGGTCCTTCCACCAGATATAGTCACTTCTAGGTGAGAGGATGGAACTGCTGTGGCATCTATTGGTGGTGGGGTGAAGTGACAGAGTGAACAGGGCGGAGTTGAGAGGTGGAAAGAATCTGATGCCCTAATGATATGCCAGGGCTCCAAAATTAACAATCTTGGACTCATCCTCCCGTGGACTTTTTTGTTGTATGCATAGGGGAGGAGAGGGGATAGGAGAATGAACCTACTCCAGCATTTATTCCATAGGCATTTGTTCAATCATTTTCACACCTGACATGCCTGAATCCAGGACCCCTCTTCTGCTGCAGCCTTCTCTTGGGCATGTTCTGAGCTGATATTCCTTCTGCCAATGTTTATCCCTCAGTGTAATTCTACCCAAGAATCATGAAAATTCTTGGTCTGCTGATCCTCTCCTATGCTCTCCACTCTTCCTGTTCCTTCCTTATTGCCATTTAGATAGGATTTGGGGAGAGAAGAGAGAGAAAGGAATATACTTAGTTTGCCAACTTGAATCAGAGGGCCTAGTTTGTTTGTTTACTCTTATTGAGACTTGGCACCCATTGTCCCTGGTGACCCATTTCAAAAGGAGAAGGAAAGATGAAGTGCATGGAGAATGAGGAGAGCTGTTCAGTGTGGTCTCTTCTGGTACATCCATGTAACCCTTGTGGGATGTTTCCGTATATGGAAATTATGCTTAACTCTTTCATGCTGTGGCTTCTCCCAAAATGTAGATCCTTCAAGAGAGACAGGAATACTGCAGCAAGTCATTGTGGCAATAGAGAAGGCCAGCAGGGCTCCTGAGCTTGCCTTATGTGGCTTCTACCCTTTCCTGGAGCTTGGGCCAACATCCTTCCCTCCCAGAAGTAATTGAAACTGAAGTTTCAACTCCTGAGTACAGAAGGATTGAAAATGTGTATATAGTTATATCCAAAACCTCAACCACATGATGTAATCTTTTTTAGCATACCTTAATTTAATATAACTTATTTTTTTATTTTTAATTTTATTGGAGTATCGTTGATTTACAAAGTTTTGTTAGTTTCAGGTGTACAACAAAGTGATTCAGTTATACTATACATATATTCATTCTTTTTCAGATTCTTTTCACATATAGGTTACCACATGACATAATCTTGAGTTAGCACTTACACTGGCGAGAAACCACCATGGGGTCTCTAGGGACATCTTGGATAGGCATCTGTATTCTACTTTATAGAATAATTTTCCAGTCTACACTTCCTTCAACCTGATGTGCTTTTGCCACAGCTATTTCAATTTACTCTTTGATCTTAATTGAAAAATACATGTGATTCTTTTTCTCTCTTTAAATGTCAGAACATGACATTTTGTTGTTTAGAAGAACAACCCTGGGTTGTTGAGGATGGCCCAGGATGGAGAGGCTTTTACTGCCTCTAGAACTGAGTCAATTCACTCCTTTCTTTTTCAGCTTCAGTTTCTTCTGCTGCAAAAGATGGAGATTAATCACAGCTTCTGACAGGTTTGTGACGCTGATGCTTGGCAGCAGTGGTAGGTAACACTGCAATGTTGTGTAAGAAGAGCCAAAGATCTGAAATATAAGTAAGTACACCATCCCCACCACTGAGAGCAGCAATAATCACTTGACCTTTTACATTTTCACTTGAAAAGTAGAAGCAAGAGTGCAGTTCTTTCCAGGGAGGTGTCCACGTGCTACTGGGAGTGTGTCTGATGAGGAGGATGTGCCACGTGGCCTTGGCTTCGTAGTGGTCCAGGCTGAATGCCAGTTCTTCTTCTCCAGATTGCAGGTTCATCTTCCACAGATTGAGCAGGGCTAGTGGTGCTCACCCATCCCAGGTGGGGTCCCTGATACCAGGCCTTGGGTGGGACTCCTCCCCCACCCCACCCCCAACCCGGTGGGAGGCTGGGCCACGTGCAGTTCTGAGTCCCCCAGGGCCACAGCCCAGGAGAGTGAGGTGGCTGAGCCCTGGGCAGCTGAGGAGACGTTGAAAGAACAATGGCAATAGAAAATCAATGTAACATGAAAACTGGAATCTGCTTCCTGAATGCATTGGAAAATCAGGGACTAGTAGAAGGATAGCATACCACACAGAAACACTCTTCCATTCATTGTTGCTGTGTGGCTGACAGGGTCTTGGTGCTCCAGCTGGGTGTCAGGCCTGAGCCTCTGAGGTGGGAGAGCCGAGTTCAGGACACTGGACCACCAGATTGGCAAGAACTCTCCCAGAGATTTCCGTCTCAACGCTAAGACCCAGCTCCACACAATGACCAGCAAGCTCCAGTGCTGGACACTCCATGCCAAACAACTAACAAGACAGGAACACAACCCCATCCATTACAAGAGAGGCTGCCTAAAATCATAATAAGTTCACAGACACCCCAAAACACACCACTGGATGCGGTCCTGCCCACTAGAAAGACAAGATCCAGACTCATCCAGCAGAACACAGGCACCAGTCCCCTCCACGAGGAAGCTTACACAACCCACTGAACCAACCTTACCCACTGGGGGCAGACACCAAAAACAATGGGAACTACGAACCTGCAGCCTGCAAACAGGAGACCCCAAACACAGTAAGGTAAGCAAAATGAGAAGACAGAGAAATATGCAGCAGATGAAGGAGTAAAGTAAAAACCCACCAGACCAAACAAATGAAGAGGAAATAGGCAGTCTACCTGAAAAATAATTCAGAGTAATGATAGTAAAGATGATCCAAAATCTTGGAAATGGAATGGAGAAAATACAAGAAACTTTTAACAAGGACCTAGAAGAACTAAAGAGCAAACAAACCATGATGAACAACACAATAAATGAAATTAAAAATTCTCTAGAAGGAATCAATAGCAGAATAACTGAGGCAGAAGAACAGATAAGTGACCTGGAAGATAAAATCGTGGAAATAACTACCACAGAGCAGAATAAAGAAAAAATGAAAAGAATTGAGGAGAGTCTTAGAGACCTCTGGAACAATATTAAATGCACCATCATTCATATTATAGGAGTCCCAGAAGAAGAACAGAAAAAGAAAGGGGCTGAGAAAATATTTGAAGAGATTATAGTTGAAAACTTCCCTAGTATGGTAAAGGAAATAGTCACTCAAGTTCAGGAAGAGCAGAGAATCCCATACAGGATAAATCCAAGGAGAAACTTGCCAAGACACACGTTAATCAAACTATCAAACATTAAATACAAAGGAAAAATATTAAAAGCAACAAGGGAAAAGCAACAAATAACATACAAGGGAATCCCCATAAGGTTAACAGCTGATCTGTCAGCAGAAACTCTGCAAGCCAGAAGGGAATGGCAGGACATATTTAAAGTGATGAAAGGGAAAAATCTACAACCAAGATTACTCTACCCAGCAAGGATCTCATTCAGATTCAAGGGAGAAATTAAAATCTTTACCGACAAGCAAAAGCTAAGAGAATTCAGCACCACCAAACCAGTTTTACAACAAATGTTAAAGGAACTTTTCTAGGCAGGAAACACAAGAGAAGGAAAAGATTTACAAAAACAAACCCAAAACAATTAAGAAAATGGTAATAGGAACATACATATAGATAATTACCTTAAATGTAAATGGATTAAATGCTCCAACCAAAAGACATAGACTGGCTGAATGGATACAAAAACAAGGCCCATATATATGCTGTCTACAAGAGGCCCAATTCAGACCTAGGGACACGTAGAGACTGAAAGTGAGGGGATGGAAAAAGACATTCCATGCAAATGGAAATCAAAAGAAAGCTGGAGTAGCAATTCTCATATCAGACAAAATAGACTTTAAAATAAAGGCTATTACAAGAGGCAAAGAAGGACACTACATAATGATCAAGGGATCAATCCAAGAAGAAGATATAACAATTGTAAATATTTATGCACCCAACATAGGAGCACCTCAGTACAGAAGGCAAATGCTAACAACCATGAAAGGGAAAATTGACAGTAACACAATAATAGTAGAGGACTTTAACACCCCACTTTCACCAATGGACAGATCATCCAAAATGAAAATAAAAAAGGAAACACATGCTTTAAATGACCCATTAAAAAAGATGGACTTAATTGATAGTAATAGGGCATTCCATCCAAAAACAACAGAATACACTTTCTTCTCAAGTGCTCATGGAACATTCTCCAGGATAGATCATATCCTGGGTCACAAATCAAGCATTGGTAAATTTAAGAAAATTGAAATCATATCAAGTATCTTTTCTGACCACAATGCTGTAATACTAGATAGCAATTACAGGTAAAAATTCTGTAAAAAATACAAAGACATGGAAGCTAAACAACATGTTACTAAATAACCAAGGGATCACTGAAGAAATCAAAGAGGAAATCAAAAATACGTAGAAACAAATGACAATAGAAACAGGATAACCCAAAATCTATGGGATGCAGCAAAAACAGTTCTAAGAGGGAAGTTTATAGCAATACAATCCTACCTCAAGAAACAAGAAAAATCTCAAATAAACAACCTAACCTTACACCTAAAGCAATTAGAGAAAGAAGAACAAAAAACCCGCAAAGTTAGCAGAAGGAAAGAAATCATAAAGATCAGATCAGAAATAAATGAAAAAGAAATGAAGGAGGGCTTCCCTGGTGGCGCAGTGGTTGAGAGTCCGCCTGCCGATGCAGGGGACGCGGGTTCGTGTCCTGGTCCGTGAAGATCCCACATGCTGCAGAGCGGCTGGGCCCATGAGCCATGGCCGCTGAGCCTGCGCGTCCAGAGCCTGTGCTCCACAACGGGAGGGGCCACAACAGTGAGAGGCCCGCGTACTGCAAAAAAAAAAAAAAAAAAAAAAAAAAGAAATGAAGGAAACAATAACAAAGCTGAATAAAACTAAAAGCTGGCTCTTTGAGAAGATAAACAAAATTGAGAAACCATTAGCCAGACTCATCAAGAGAAAAAGGGAGAAAGCTCAAATCCACAGAATTAGAAATGAGAGAGAAGTAACTGACCCTGCAGAAATGCAAAGAATCATGAGGGATTACTACAAGCAACTCTATGCCAATAAAATGGACAACCTGGAAGAAATGGACAAAATCTTAGAAAAGCACAACCTTCCGAGACTGAACCAGGAAGAAATAGAAAATATAAACAGACCAATCACAAGCACTGAAATTGGAACTGTGATTTAAAATCTTCCAACAAACAAAAGCCCAGGACCAGATGGCTTCACAGATGAATTCTATCAAACATTTAGAGAAGAGCTAACACCTATCCTTCTCAAACCCTTCCAAAATATAGCAGAGGGAGGAACACTCCCAAACTCATTCTACGAGACCACCATCCCCCTGATACCAAAACCAGAGAAAGATATCACAAAAAAAGAATACTAGAGGCCAATATCACTGATGAACATAGATGCAAAAATCCTCAACAAAATACTAGCAAACAGAATCAAACAACACATTAAAAGGATCATACACCATGATCAAGTTGGGTTTATCCCAGGAATGCAAGGATTCTTCAGTATATGCAAATCAATCAATGTGATACACCATATTAACAAACTGAAGAATAAAACCATATGATCTTCTCAATAGATGCCAAAAAAGCTTTTGACAAAATTCAACACACATTTATGATAAAAACCCTCCAGAAAGTAGGCACAGAGGGAGCTTACCTCAACATAATAGAGGCCATATATGACAAACCCACAGCCAACATCATTCTCAATGGTGAAAAACTGAAACTATTTCCACTAAGATCAGGAACAAGACAAGGTTGCCCACTCTCACCGCTGTTATTCAACATAGTGTTGGAAGTTTTAGCCACAGCAATCAGAAAAGAAAAAAAATAAAAGACATTCAAATTGGAAAATAAGAAGTAAAACACTCACTGTTTGCAGGTGACATGACACTATACATAGAGAATCCTAAAGATGCTACCAGAAAACTACTAGAGCTAATCAATGAATTTGGTAAAGTAGCAGGATACAAAATTAATGCACACAAATCTCTTGCATTCCTACACACCAATGATGAAAAATCTGAAAGAGAAATTAAGGGAACACTCCCATTTACCATTGCAACAAAAAGAATAAAATACCTAGGAATAAACGTACCTAAGGAGGCAAAAGACCTGTATGCAGAAAACTATAAGACACTGATGAAAGAAATTAAAAATGATACAAACAGATGGAGAGATATACCAGGTTCTGGGATTGGAAGAATCAACATTGTGAAAATGACCATACTACCCAAAGCAATCTACAGATTCAATGCAATCCCTATCAAACTGCCAATGGCATTTTTCACAGAAATAGAACAGAAAATTTCACAATTTGTATGGAAACACAAAAGACCCCAAACAGCCAAAGCAATCTTGTGAAAGAAAAACGGAACTGGAGGAATCAGGCTCCCTGACTTCAGACTATACTACAAAGCTACAGTAATCAAGACAGTATGGTACTGGCACAAAAACAGAAATATAGATCAATGGAATAGGAGAGAAAACCCAGAGGTACACCCACGCACATATGGTCACCTTATCTTTGATAAAGGAGGCAAGAATATACAATGGAGAAAAGACAGCTTCTTCAATAAGTGGTGCTGGGAAAACTGGACAGCTAAATGTAAAAGCATGAAATTAGAATACTTTCTAACACCATGCACAAAAATAAACTCAAATTGGATTAAAGACCTAAATGTAAGGCCAGACACTATAAAACTCTTAGAGGAAAACATAGGCAGAACATTCTATGACATAAATCACAGCAAGATCCTTTTTGACCTACCTCCTAGAGAAATGGAAATAAAACAAAAATAAGCAAATGGGACCTAGTGAAACTTAAAAGCTTTTGCACAGCAAAGGAAACCATAAACAAGACCAAAAGACAACCCTCAGAATGGGAGAAAACATTTGCAAATGAAGCAACTGACAGAGGATTAATCTCCATAATTTATAATCAGCTCATGCAGCTCAATATCAAACAAAAAAAGAACCCAATCCAAAAATGAGCAGAAGACATAAGTAGACATTTCTCCAAACAAGATAAACAGATTGCCAACAAACATATGAAAGGATGCTCAACATCACTAATCATTAGAGAAATGCAAATCAGAACTACACTGAGGTTTCACCTCACACCAGTCAGAATGGCCATCATCAAAAAATTTACCAATGGGGTTTCCCTTGTGGCGCAGTGGTTGAGACTCCACCTGCTGATACAGGGGACATGGGTTCATGCCCCGGTCTGGGAAGATCCCACATGCCGCAGAGCGGCTAGGCCCGTGAGCCATGGCCGCTGAGCCTGCGTGTCTGGAGCCTGTGCTCCGCAACGGGAGAAGCGACAACAGTGAGAGGCCCGCATACCACACACACACACACAAAAATCTACACACAATAAATGCTGGAGAGGGTGTGGAGAAAAGGGAACTCTCTTGCACTGTTGGTGGGAATGTAAATTGATACAGCCACTATGGAGAACAGTATGGAGGTTCCTTAAAAAACTAAAAATAGAACTACCATATGCCCCAGCAATCCCACTCCTGGGCATATACCCTGAGAAAACCATAATTCAAAAAGAGTCATGTACCACAATGTTCACTGCAACACTATTTACAATAGCCAGGACATGGAAGCAACCTAAGTGTCCATCAACAGATGAATGGATAAAGAAGGTGTGGCACATATATGCAATGGAATATTACTCAGCCATAAAAAGAAGTGAAATTGAGTTATTTGTAGTGAGGTGGGTGGACCTGGAGTCTGTCATACAGAGTGAAGTAAGTCAGAAAGAGAAAAACAAATGCCATATGCTAACACATATTATGGAATAAAAAAAATGGTTCTGAAGAACCTAGGGGCAGGACAGGAATAAAGACGCAAATGTAGAGAGTAGATGTGAGGACACGGGGAGGGGGAAGGGTAAGCTGGGACGAAGTGAGAGAGTGGCATTGACATGGATACACTACCAAATGTAAAACAGATAGCTAGTGGGAAGCAGCCACATAGCACAGGGAAATCAGCTCGGTGCTTTGTGACCACTTAGAGGGGTGGAATAGGGAAGGTGGGAGGGAGACGCAAGTAGGATGGGATATGGGGATATATGTATACGTATAGCTGATTCACTTTGTTATACAGCAGAAACTAACACAACATTGTAAAGCAATTATACTCCAATAAAGATGTTAAAAAAAAGAAAAAGTAGATGCCTATCCCTATAGCTTTGCTTGCCTAAGTCTTCTCTGTAATGTACTGGCAGGAAAGTTTTGGTTTCTTTAAAATGGGAGTGAAAATTTAAAGGCATATTTTAAAGCATTCTAAGTGTAGACATTTTAATGATTCTCCCTTGCATTTACCCACATGTGATTTGTCATATTTTATAGTGCTGTGCATTTACTCTCTCTTTCCAAAGCTAGTAACTTAATTTTCATAGAAAGAGCTATGTTTTTTCTTTGCAGAAACTCATATTTCATTAGTTTAGGTAATCAACTTCATCCTATAATTAGAATAGTAAGTACAGCTTGTATTACCTTGGGACACACTCACTTGGGAACAGATCCAACTGAGTTTATATGTACAATGTACTTGGTAGGAGTTAGGAGTGGAAGTGAATGATGCATGACCAGCCCTTGGCACTCAGCCCTTGTCAAATTTTACAGAGTACTGGACAGAGTTGGCAAGGTGGTTTAGGGCAGGTCCGTTAATGGAGCCTTTTGTGTGCCAAGCAAATGTGTTCCCTCACCCTCCCACACTGTTGGTAGAAATGTAAATTTGTGTAGCCACTATGGAAAACATTTGGAGGTTCCTTAAAAAACTAAAAATAGAACTACCATATGATCCAGCAATTCCACTCCTGGGTATATATCTAGAAAAGAAAAAAACTCTAATTTGAAAAGATACACGCACCCCAATGTTCACAGAGCACTATTTATAGTAGCTGAGACATGCAAGCAACCCAAGTGCCCATCAACAGACAATTGGCTTTAGAAGATGTGATATACATATCACACATATATATATATGTAATGAAATCTTACTCAGCCCTAAAAAAGAATGAAATATTGCCATTTGCAGTAACATGGATGGACCTACAGATATTATACTTAGTGAAGTAAGTCAGACAGAGAAAGACAAATATTATATGCTATCACCTATATGTGGAATCTAAATATAATACAAATGAATCTATATACAAAACAGGAATAGACTCACAGACATAGAAAACAAATTTATGGTTATCAAAGAGGAAAGGGCAGGGGAGGGATAAATTAGGAGTATGGGATTAACAGATACAGACTACTATGTATAAAATAGGTAAGCAACAAGGAAATACTGTATAGCACAGGGAACTGTATATTCAACATCTTGTAATAACCTATCATGCAAAAAAAATCTGAAAAAATATATATATAACTGAATCACTTTACTGTACACTTGAAACTAGCACAATATTGTAAATCAACTATACTTCAATTTTAAAAAATGTGTGTTCCCTTCGAATTGGTCCTCTGGAGCCTGGCTACTCAAAGTGTGATCTGGGGACCAGCAGTGTTGCATCATCTGAAACGTGTTAGGAATGCAGTGTCTCAGGCCTCACCCCAAACCTCCTGAATCAGAATGTTCATTTTAGCATGAACTCTAATAATTCAAAATCATAGGATATTCTGAGAATAACTGCTCCAGTGTCTGCTTTAAGGCCTCTGTTATTCCCACTCTACACACTGAAATAGGTATGTCATGAATATGTCAAACCTTGTTCTGAAAAAACGGGAAAGACTGCTTTGTTGGAAATTGGCCCCCAGAGCCAGCTTATGAACTGCCCAAGAAAATCAGTTTTAGAGTCTTTGTATGAGTTTTTGCCTGCTATTACAACAAATTACCAGAAGCCCAGTGGCTTAAAGCAACCCAGATTTTTTCTCTGATAATATTGGAGGTCAGAACCCCAAAACTGGTCCTAATGGGCTAAAGTCAAGGTGTCAGCAGGGCTAGTTTGCTCTGAGGGCTCTTAGGGAGGACTTCTCTCCTTACCTTTTCCAGCTTCTAGAGGTCATCTGCATTCTTTGGTCCGTGGCCCATTTCTCACCTCATTCCAACCTCTGCTTCCATAATTCACATAATCTCCCCCTGCCTCTTTGTTAAAAGGCCCCTTATGATTACACTGGGCCCACCTGGATAGTTCAGGATCATGTTCCCATCTCAAGATCCTTTTGTTAATCACATCTGCAAAGTCCTACACATTCTGGGGATTAGGATGTGGACATCTTTGGGCTGGCCATTATTCAGCCTTCCACATCCTTGTCAGATATTGTTTTAGGGAAAGTTAGCATTATTATCATTACTATTTAACAATGTTTGCCATGTCCTAGTATCTTACATACGTGAAAGTTAATCCTCACAAGAATAGCCCACAGTAGATATGATCATCTGGTCCTTGTAGATGATAAGCCTGGGCTTCAGACATCACAGTGACACAGAGCAGAGATTGGCACCCAGACCCTCATGAGTCCAGGCCTACCGAGCACCCCTTGACACCCAGCTAATTAACTCAGCATGAGTGACGTCGGACAGTCCAGGGTTGTCCAGTTGCCTGTTATGCCCACTGATCTAAAGCCCATGCTTATTTTGAGAAGGAAATTTTCCATGTTATTCAAAGACCAAAGTGATGGTTTTGGTGAAAACCCTGAGAGGCTTCCTGTGCGCTATCAGCTGAGTGGTCAGGGCCCGTTTCTAGAAATCACACACCTAGACAGGAAAGTTCCCATGGTTAAAATTGCAGGAGTCAGACAGAAATGCTGTCCTTTGGCAGGAGGCAGCTTGTGAGATGCCACTCTAATGAGCTTCCATGGTGAAGTGTGGCTCAAACTTTTGTGGGAGCAAAGGAACGAATCTGGGACAGAGCAGAGGTGGCAGACGTGGAGACATTTCAGGGGTTTTTGTTTGTTTAAGTAAAAAATAGCTCTTACACTTGCTCTGGAAGCTGTGCTATGGGCAGAGATCAAATTCCTCTCAATATGTGGCCATAATCACCTTGCTACTGGGGTCATCTAAAAGGGCAAGTTCAAGGACCACAGTATGCTTTCAGGATTTCCCCACCTCCCAGATTCAAACGTCCTTTAGCAAAGGTGGGCGAAATCTATGTGACTCTAAAATGTGTAGGTTACCCCTGCTCCACACCAGATGTTCTGGAATATTTGAAGGTGATCCTACTAGGCTCCTCTCTGCGCAATATTATCTTTCAAACCTGAAATAAGCTTTTATAGAAATCCAGCTGTGCTCTCAGACCGAATGCAGAAACATTTAAGACATCCCCAGGCTCCAAAGTCTTATTGTGGGTTAAAGCCTTCATTCTTTTTTCCTGCCCATGTGTCTGGAACCACACATGAAACTCCTTGGTGACAACTTTCTTACCAACTCTCCAAAAGAGTGATGCTTCAAAATGTGTCCAAGTTTTAATTTGCACTGGCTACTTAATTTCATAAACAAAGTTTTTTTTGAAATAACATACAAAGTGTTATTTTATAGAACTGGCCAAAACTCAGACTTTTTACCAAACTCTTCTTTTTACCATCAGAACTAACAGTCAGAAATGAATTCCTATGTATAAAACAACCAACAAGGACCTACTGTAGAGCATAGGGAACTATACTCAAAATCTTATAATAACCTATAAGGGAAGGGAATGTAATATATATATATATATATATATATATATATATATATATACACACGACTGAATCACTTTGCTATACACCCGAAACTAACACAACTTTGTTAATCAACTATATTTCAATAAAAAATTTAAAAAATAGGGCCTCCCTGGTGGCGCAGTGGTTGAGAGTCCGCCTGCCGATGCAGGGGATACGGGTTCGTGCCCCGGTCTGGGAGGTTCCCATATGCCGCGGAGCGGCTGGGCCCGTGAGCCATGGCCGCTGGGCCTGCGCGTCCGGAGCCTGTGCTCCGCAATGGGAGAGGCCACAGCAGTGAGAGGCCCACATAACGCAAAAAGGGAAAAAAAAAAAAAAAAAAAAAAAAAAAATTTAAAAAATAAATAAAATTAAAATTGAAAAAAAGAAATGAATTCCTTGCTTTATTTTGAATTTTATACTTTAAGGATTATATTGTATGTTTTTGAACTATTAAGGTTTGCAACAACGCATGGACAAAATATAGATCTCTGACCTGACCCTTAAACAAATTTCTTCTCCAGTCCATGCCTCAGTTTTTATCTGTAAAATGGGATGAGTCATCCAAGTTTGTGATGAAAAACACGAGGGGAAAATGAGTTTGACTGAAAGTCAAAGTGTTCTCTTTGCCGATGTGTGGAGTTAAAGTGAAGTTACCCGCTCGCGTTAACTCTTCCCTTCCCCCAGCGGGGTCTGTCTGTTCTGTGTGTAATTACTCAACGGGAACTGTGGGTTTCATATCACTGATGAAATCAGCTGCCCTTGTCACTTCCTGTTCTGGCAGCGCCCTGCTGAGCATCTCGTGATCTCAGGAGACTAGAAGCTGGCTGACGGAGCAGTCCAAGATGGGCTTAACAGTACAGATCCCAGATTGTTGGATTAGATTTCCTCTCAGTGGCAAAGCTCCAGGTACACAGGAGACTACACGTTTACCTTTCTGCAACTTGAATCCCTTTCTCTTGTCTCGGTGTCAGGATTAGAGCTCTACCCCTCCCCACAGCACCACTTCCTTCCTCTAAGCTGATAAAACTGGGTGTGTCATTGTTTGCCCACGTGCTGGGCTGCTGGGTGGGCAAGGAGGCCTCTTGAAACTACACCACTGGTTTGTGGTCCAGAATTAGTCACCACCCTCAGCATCTCAGCCCTGCAGTGCTATGTGGACAGACAGCGCCCTTCCTCACTCTTGTCCACACCCCTCCCCAGCTGGCCCGAGTTGGCTTTGCAGCCTCATAGGCCGTTCAAACAAGGCAGGTCCCTCCTGTTCCCCAAGTTAGAGCCGACACTGCACATGTTAATTTGTTAACTATCAGCTTACTTTCTTATTAGATCACATGAAATGGAGCTTTATGGACTCTTTAGGTCACATAATTTCACCAGTGGAAATTAAATTCTTCTCTAAGCTTTATTAAGAACTACATGGCAGACACTATCTTGAGTGTTTGTTTGTTTGTTTTGTGGTACGCGGGCCTCTCAGTGTGGTGGCCTCTCCCGTTGCGGAGCACAGGCTCCGGACCCGCAGGCTCAGCGGCCATGGCTCACGGGCCCAGTCGCTCCGCGGCACGTGGGATCTTCCCAGACCGGGGCACGAACCCGTGTCCCCTGCATCAGCAGGCGGACTCTCATCCACTGCGCCACCAGGGAAGCCCTATCTTGAGTGTTTTTGATGTATGATCTCATCTGATGGTCTCATCAGCTCTATGAGATAGGTATAATTACCTTCATTTTTCAAATGGCAGAAGTAAACCTAGGAGGGGTTCATTGACGTGGTCACATCACACAGATAGACAGCTGAGCAAGGAGGATTCAAACCCGGGGGTCTGGCTCTAGGGCCCCTGCTCCCCAT
Source organism: Mesoplodon densirostris (assembly GCF_025265405.1). NCBI lineage: Eukaryota > Metazoa > Chordata > Mammalia > Artiodactyla > Ziphiidae > Mesoplodon > Mesoplodon densirostris. Next base: position 58,512,174 of record NC_082674.1, read on the forward strand.
CGAGCTTCTCACTCCAGCTCAGGCTCCTGACCCCCCAACCTTTCCACAGCACTGATGGACTCATGAGCCCTCAAGGACAGCTTCGTGAAGCCCTGAGCCAAGGATTCTGGGCAAACAGGAGCTAGTGTCACTAGGTGTGGATGCCCTCGGGCAGGTGGTGAAGAGGTGTGCCATTTCCCCACTCTCCAAACTGGGGGGAGTGAACTTGGCCTGGGTTCAGCTGGATGCATGTGGGCCTGTGCTGCAGCAGAGGGACACCACCCCCTCTCTGCTCTCTCTCCTTATGGGGCAAGTGTGACAGTGGCTGCGTTTGGCTCTTGAGCTGGCCATTTCCGTGCTCACTTAGCCCCATGGCTCCAGATGGTGAGGAGGGTGGAATAGCCAGCAGATTCCATGATGCTGGGCCCACTGGGAGGCAGTGGTCATAAATGAAGTTCCTATAGTCAGAGATTCCCAGCACATGATAAAGGAGGTCATTTATCATCCAAAAGTGTGTGGCCATCCATTTGGGAGAGGTGGGCAAAAGTGAAGTCCCCTATTCGGGAGCAGCGAAACTGGGAAGTTCATCTGCTAGTTGTGGCCAGACCCCTGGGGACTGAGCCCTGCTCACTTAGCTGACCAGCAGTGCATTTCTTTGATAGATTCCTAGTTGGCCCTCCTGGTCCTTGGTGGCTGTTCCCTCGCTGGGCTGGGTGTGAGCAGAGATCCCACAGGCCTCTGGGTTCTGTGGCCTCACTCTAGTGGCTGCTGTACCCAAAGGCTCATTGGGGTTTTTCATTCCAAGTGTTTTTTTTTTTTTTTTCAGAAGTGGACCTCCCAAAGAACATAACCCTCACTTGTGGCCCAGAAAAGGGAGACCCTTAGTAGCAGCTGACCCTCCTGCCCGTGGTCCCAGCCTCCACAAGTGATGGCGCCAGTGCTTCGTCTGGTAGAGAGTGCTGATAGTGGGTAAATGCTGCTCAACTAGGCATGCAGAAGGGCTCGACGGGGTCCTCCAGGGTGGAAGATGTCTCCCCCACCCCAAGGGTGCTAGCAGGTCAGGGGGGAGCAGTAATCAGGGTGACCATGATGTCTGTGGGCCACTGAAATCCCTGAGAGGGCAGGTCACGAGCCTTAAGGAGGGTTGGTGGTCTGGCAGCCATGCGTGGTGGATTCCTCACCTGGTGGAACTGAGCCATGAGGCTGCTGCCTTCCATCCTTTGGCTTCTCCTCATGATTGTGAAAGACTAGGGGAAGGATGGGACCAAAGATTCTTCCCCAGGACGGAGCAGTTACTGTATGAATATACTGTCGGGCCTCTGGGGAAAGAGAACTGGGCTTCCTAAGGCCCGAGTCACCAGAATCTCTTGATGGAACCTCTGTGCAGTGGAGTAAGGCCAGTGACAGGCAGTAAAGGGTTAATGTAGAATTTTTTTTGGAAGAATAGATATGGAGAGTGGCTGATCAAGAAGGCAGACACACCTGGCCTGGTCTTTTTTAATTTAAATGTTTAAATACAATTTTTAAAGGTTACTTTCCATTTACAGTTATTACAAAATATTGGCTCTATTTCCTTGTTGTGCAGTACAGCCTTGAGCCTGTCTTACACCCCATGGTTTGCATTTTTCACACCCCCTACCCTTTTCTGCACCTCCCCCCCTCCCCCTACACCCAGCCCAGTCTTGAACCAGACTCACAGTGAATAAGTTTATATACCCGTGTGGGGAACGGAGGAGACCCCAGATGCAAAGTTGAACAGCCCTGCTGAGACCACCGGTAGCACCCGGCTCAGCCTGCCCTGTAAGATCCCAGGCAGGATGGGTGCAACCCGCAGGGCTCCACCCAGGAAAGAGGGGACAAAAGGTAGAGGAAGCCCAGAAAGGGAAAGTGGGTCAAATCTGCCATGATAACCCATCATCTAAAGCAGGATGGTTAACAGCATTTTTGTTAGATGAGAAATGGAGGGGTTTCTAATTCTTAAACCATGGGGGGAAATATGGAAAGCTTGAAAGGGGAAGCCAGGCTCGGCAGAGTTTCGGGAGAACGCGGGCATGTGCGCGTGAGTTCTGTCTCTCTCTGCACGTGGTTTGGTTGGCCTACACAGGGCAGTGGGCTTGTGTTCAAGGCCAGGGGGACAAATCTGGGTTTCAGAGAGCCGGCAGGCAGCCACCTAGGTGCCAGCACTGTGGTCGCTGGTTAATAGCAAAGAAGGCTCATTGGAGCCAAAACGAGGGAAGAGGGGTTGTCAGCCCACTGAGGGGCATTCTGGTGGGCTTACCCTCTCTGGGCTCCTTGGGCAGTCTGTCCAAGCCTGTAGACCTACTGTGGGACCAGCTGTGAAACAGGAAGCCAGTGGGCTACCCCCGAGCCTAGATGGGCCATTTTTCAAAAATGATTGGAATGGACTACATTCATTGAGAAACTTCTCATGGCAGTTTGTAATAGTTGGACAGGGTAAGCAGGGGCAGATTAAAACCTAGAGTAGGTATGAAAAGGAGGGTGACCAATCAGAACACCGTCAAGGTCAAGGAGGAGGTAGGGCCAGAAGGGCTGCCTTCTTGCCCTAGGGCTCCCTCTAGGGATCAGTGAATCCCTACCCGCACTGGGTTCCGAGGACAAGGGGAAATAAAGGCACGGAATCTTGGCACCTTGACCATTTCCATCCATCTTTGGGCTCTGGTGTGAGCTAAGTGCTTGAGAAATGCTGGCATGGAGGGGCTCCCTGGGGGACAATCACGAGGCCCAGGCTCCTCTGCCATGGGGAGACCCCTGGCCCCCAGAGAGTGGATGAGTGAGGGGTGGGAGAAACTAGCCCTCCATCCCTTGCTCACATGGCCTGCTTGGCCATGTTAGCCTCCAAGTTGCTCTGAACACCTGTTCTGGGGGTTGGTGCCTTAGCTGCAGGATTTTTTTTTTTTTGTGGTACCCAGGTCTCTCACTGCTGTGGCCCCTCCCATTGTGGAGCACAGGCTCCAGATGCGCAGGCTCAGCGGCCATGGCTCACGGGCCCAGCCGCTCCTCGTCATGTGGGATCTTCCCGAACCGGGGCACGAACCCGTGTCCCCTGCATCGGCAGGCGGACTCTCAACCACTGCGCCACAGGGAAACCCTGCAGGATGCTTTTTTTTTTTTTTTTTTTTTTTTATCTTTTTGCGGTATGCGGGCCTCTCACTGTCGTGGCCCCTCCCATTGTGGAGCACAGGCTCCAGATGCGCAGGCTCAGCGGCCATGGCTCACGGGCCCAGCCGCTCCGCGGCATATGGGATCCTCCCAGATCGGGGCACGAACCCGTATCCCCTGCATCGGCAGGCGGACTCTCAACCACTGCGCCACCAGGGAGGCCCTGCAGGATGCTTTTAAAAGGGCTTGAGTGAGGGAAACAGGGAGGAGACAGGCCCTGGTACTACCTGTAGCCTGTCACTCAGGGATGGACACAAATTGGACCTACAGACGGGCCTTGGGTGATTTTCCTAACACACTTTTTGGTCCCTGGAGTTTACCTCTGGTGGCAAGATGGAGACTCCTGGGTCCCCACAGAGTGTATTGCTCCAAAGAGAGGCATACATCACCTGGTTCACTTTGGAAGGAGTGGAAGACCCCCGCTGGCTGGGCATGGACACATCCAACACTGGGAAGGAGGTGGAGTGGGATAAATCCCTAATCCAGACACCACAGAGCTATGCCCTGCGTGCTGAGCCACTGGGGTCAGAGAGCCGAACTGGAGCTGAGTAGGGATGTCTAGTGGGGGCTCTGCATGGCCAGGAAGCACGGCTTCCCTTCTACCAGTGGGATAGGCTGAGACTCCCGTGGACTCAACTTTCCACTGGGCTGGGGGACCCCAACTCTCCAGGTGTTAGGGCGCGGACATTTCCCCTAGTCTCCTGAACACCTGGCCTGTCCCTGAGACCGCTTGACATATGAGCCTATAGTGTGTACTTCTCTTGGGGAAGACCTCTCACGCCAGCCCCATAAGAAAGGAAAACACCCTGCTGGGCCAAGGCCCACAGTGCGTGATCTCTGCAGGATGTGGAGAGAACGGGGCCAGGGGCACCTGGGGCCCTTCAGGTTAATATCAATTGTACTTGCTGATGTTCTTCCTGAGCTGCTTGGGGGACCAAAAAAGTGTAAGGTCAAGGAAATGTCTATTTACATGATGTAAAATATCCATCCAGGGGACCTGAGCCCTGAACACCAGACTCCTATCCAGCTGCCCACTGGACCGTCTCCACTTGGACATTTACCGGGCATCTTTAGCTCACAATGTGCTGACCCTCTTCACCAGTCTGCTCCACCCCTTCTCCCCAGCCCGCTCCTTCCTTGCCTTTCCATCTCAGCCGGTAGAAGCCCTATTGTTCCATTTTCTCAGGCCGAGACCCTTGTAGTTTCCCTTGATTCCTCTCTTTCTCTCACACCCCTCACCCAATCTGTTAATAGAACTGACAGGATTGGTCCAGGATGTATGTAGAATCTCAACCCTTCTCACCAACTCCTTGGCCACTGCCAGAGCCTGTGCTGGTCCATATGGTGATGCTTTTGTAATGTTTAGAAAAATATCACCCACATAACTTAATGGGTGGACAGAGCCTTTGGAGAGAAAGGTTCCCCTCCCTCTGGAGGGATGCAGCGCCACACTTAGGTCTTGGCTGGATTCCAGTGCCCCTTCACCCTGCCCATGAGGCCAGTGCCTCTGCAATGTATCGACTGCACAGCCATGTGTGGTGTGCTGGCTGGTCCACGCTGGTCCAGACCCACTGTCCCCTCTCCCCTGCACTGTAGCAGTCGGGCTCTGAAGCCTCTGCTTCTGTTGCCCTCCTCACCCTTCAGACAATTTACCCCTTTCTGCTTCCTTCCTGCCTACTTGAGCTGGGACCTCTTATTTCCTCTTCCCCAGCCCTCAACATGGAAACCATAGTGATTTTTTTTTATTATTGAAGTGCAGTTGCTATACAATATTATATAAGTTTCAGGTATACTACATAGTGATTCACACTTTTTTAAAGGTTATACTCCATTTATATCATAGTTTTAAAATATTGGCTATATTCTCCATGTTGTACAATACATCCTTGTAGCTTATTTTATACCTAACAGTTTGTCCCTCTTAATCCCCTACCCCTATGTTGCCCCTCCCCCCTTTCCTGTCCCCACTGGTAACAGTAGTTTGTTCTCTATATCTGTGTTTGTTTCTTCTTTTTTTAATATTCCTTAGTTTGTTGTATTCTTTTAGATTCCACATATAAGTGATATCATACAGTATTTGTCTTTCTCTCTCTGATTTATTTCACTTAGCATAATGCTAAGTCCATCCATGTTGCTGCAAATGGCAAAATTTTATTCTTTTTTATGGCTGAGTAGTATTCTATTATATATATATATATAAAATATATGTGTATATATAAAAATCTTCTTTATCCATTCATCTGTTGATAGGTGCTTAGGTTGCTTCCATATCTTAGCTGCTGTAAATGGTGCTGTTATGAATATTAGGGTGCATGTATCTTTTTGAATGAGTGTTTTTGGTTTTTCTGGAAATACATCCAAGAGTGGAATCACTGGGTCATATGATAGTTCTATTTTTAGATTTTGAGAAATGTCCATACTGTTCTCCATAGTGGCTGCACCAAATTATATTCCCACCAGCAGTACACCAGGGTCCCTTTTCTCCACATCATCACCAACCTTTGTTATTTGTGATGGTAGCCATTCTGACAGGTGTGAGGCCATACCTCGTTGTGGTTTTGATTTGCATTTCCCTGATGATTATCGATGTCGAGCATCCTTTCATAGTGATCTTTTAAAAGTACAAATCAAGTCAAGTCACTCTTCTGTTCAAAACCTTACTCCAGGTAAAAGTCCCGGCTAGCTCCTAGAAAGCCCTGTGCAGTCGGCCCCCTGTTACCTCATGATCCCATCCCCAGCGATCTCCCCCTTCTTCCCTCCACTCCAGGGACATGGCGTCCCCGCTGTCTCTCTTTTTTTTTTTTTTTTTTTTGCGGTACGCGGGCCTCTCACTGTTGTGGCCTCTCCCTCTCACTGTTGTGGCCTCTCCCGTTGCGGAGCACAGGCTCCGGATGCGCAGGCTCAGCGGCCATGGCTCACAGGCCCAGCCGCTCCGCGGCATGTGGGATCTTCCCGGACCGGGGCACGAACCCGTGTCCCCTGCATCAGCAGGTGGACTCTCAACCACTGCACCACCAGGGAAGCCCCCCACTGTCTCTTGGTTATACTTGGCTTGCTCCTATCTCGGGTGGGACCCTTGCACTCACCTTTCTTCTGGAATGTTCTTCTGCAGATATTCGCCTGGCTCGTTCCTCACTTTCTCTAGGTCTTTACTCAAATGGCACACATCCGACTATTTATGGCTGCAGCCACCCCTCCTGAAACCCAGCACCTCTTCTCCCTTCCCAGGGAACATCTACTCTTTTCCACAGCGCTCACGCCTCTTAACACAGCACACTCATCTTGCTTATTATTGTGGTTATGTCTCTCTCTTCTCACTTGAATAAGCTTCACAAAAGCAGGAGTTTTTGGCTCTCTTGCTTTTGGCTATATTCCCAACACCTGGAACAGTGCCTGGTACATCATAGGTGAACAATTTACTTGCTATTTGTCGAGTGAATGAGCAGCAGGAAGCAGAATGGAACTCTTACACTGAAACATATGAAGTCGTTTTTGCCAGTCAAAAGTGGTCAAATATCAGAAATTTCATGTGGTTCAGCCTAATAGAATGCAACCCATGATTGGCCCAAAGGATGTGTTATGTGGAGGACATTTCCCCTTGATTTGCTCTCTGTGCTCCCATTCAAAAACTTCAGGTTCTGTTTAGAACCTTTCAGGGACAAATTTCCCATTTAAATGGACATTTCTCTCTCTAATCCTGTGATCCATGGAACAGTCTTCCTCCAGGGCAAATTAAAAGACATTATTTTATAGATATAGAAAATATACATAATATAATATTATTAATAATATAACCATAATATAAATAATATAATACATTATGTAATAATATATAATATATTATAGTATATTATATAGAGAGTATAGTATATATACTATATATAATGTAATATACAATAATATATATTATATTAATTTATATTATGGTATATATAGTAGATTATAGTATAGTATATATAATGATATATAATATATCATTATATATACTATATACTATTATAATAGTATAATAATATATAATAATATAATATCATATATATATATTATATACTATATATACTAAAATACTATAGTATATTATAGTATACTATATATTATAGTATACATATAGCTTTATATACTATACTATATATAAAAATTATATATAGCATAGTGTATATATAATTTTTTTTTGGCTATGGGATAGTTGGAAAAACTAAAAGTTAATAGACTATCAAACTGTGACCAGCCATCAGAATCAACATTAGAGCCTTAGCAGAGGTGAGATCTGTAATGAGCAGGGCATGTCCACCTCATGGCTCAGGCCTGGAGGAACAAGGCTCTGTGCCAAGATGCCAGTACCACATCCCTTGAACCAAGCAGATTGTTCAGAGGGTAGAGTCTCTTCCTCTGCCAGTTTGGATTTTTTTTTTCCTGTTTTACTCATATAGCCAAGGGAAAGGGAATAAAACACTGAACTTGTGCCTTTTAAATACAACTCTCTTAAAGACGTAGACTATTAAAATCCATATGAAAAAGATCTTTCTCTTGATGTCTCTAAATGCCACACTTCAGGACACACATTCTGTGAAATCAGTCATATCCCTGCAGATGCGGCCTTTAACCCTGCACAGTTGAGTAGTAACTAAAAGTACAGTTGCTGGTTGACTGCACCCCCAATATGGGGCCCACATTCCAGCACCAAAAGGAGCCAGGCAGGGAATATAAGCACATGAAACTAGCTCACTCGTGTCCACAAAGAAATGTGTTTTCTCCCAAACTTCTTGACCTTCCCAGACTACCTTTATTCTCCTCACTTTTGAATGAGACATGAGGACAAAGTGTCATACTTTTCTTCTCATATCTATTCTAAGGAAAGCAACAGTCCAAGTGTGACTATAAATGGCACCTGGCCCTGCCTCTCTGGAGCGGAAGGGTCTTGGCACAGCTGACCTCTCTGAAGAGGGTCAGCCTCTGCCGAGATTCTGCTGACCGTGATCTTGTGGACACGCTGGTGCATGTGGCTGAATCGCTGGCTGTTTCAGAAACTCAGATTCCTTTAGAAATCTCTTGATTTTAAAATCATGTCAATGAAAAACAAAACTCTGCATGAATGAGATGGGAGGGTGTCACAAAAGTGGGTGCTCTGCACAGGGGACCATTCTGGATAACACCATGATGGTGGATACATGCCATCAAACATTTATCCAACCTGTAGAATGCACAACACACAGAGTGACTCCTAATGCGAGCTATGGACTTCAGTTAATGCAAACGTATCAATAGTGGCTCATCAATTCTATCAAAAGTACCACACTAATGCAAGATGCTAATGTAACAGAGAAGAACAAACCTGACTCCACGTTGGATCTATTCCTTTAGCTCTAATCCTTGTGCTCTGTTGCCTGTGCTTTGTCATGCTGGCTCTGCATCTTTGGTAAAAGAATGTTGCCTATACCCTGAAATAATACATGATAACCTATTCTCAAGGCTCTGACCTTTAAATGTGTAACTCTTTTTCATTTATGTAGAGATAAAAAGTTGCAGAACAGAAAATAAAAATCGTCTTGTTGGAGTTTTACAGGATCATTGTGACAAGACCTACACGGACACAGGCAAGGACAAAGGATTCCAACACCAAGACATCTGCAACAACCAGCCACACCCCCCCCCCCCACTTTCAGTATAAAAGAAGCCTGAACTCTAACTCAAGTAAGATGGTTCTTTGGGACATGAGTCCACCATCTTCTCAGTCTGCTGGCTTTCCAAATAAAATCACTATCCCTTGCCCCAACAGCTCGCCCCTCAATTTCTTGGCCTGTTGTGCAGTGTGCCATATGAGCTTGAACTCAGTAGCACTAGTAGGCAGGGAAAGGAGGAATTGTGTGGGTGCTGGAGGGTGGGTTGGTGGTATGTGGGAACTCCCTACTTCTCATTCAATTTTTCTGTAAACTTAAAACTGTTTAAAGAACAAAGTGTTTCTTTTTGTTTGTTTTTTATTTTTTTAATGTAGATGCTCTACCTGAATTGTCAGGATAAAGTCATTAAGATGCAGTCGTTCAAGGCTTTTTTAAGAATGGCATCCTGCAGGTTTTCTGAATCAATTCACCTGGTTCAAATTCCAGGCTTCCTGGAAAGCTCACGAGATGTGGGGGGTTCTTATAGACTACCGCTGGGGAAAGTAGGATAGGGGCTGGAATAGGGGTTCAAATCCTCAGAGAGCTGGAGTGGGAAGGATTGGGAAGGATGGGGGATGGTGCTGATATTGGCAGGTGGGCAGTGTAGTCAATCAAAATACACGAGCCCTGAGCAGGTTCCACAGCAAGGAGAGAGTTCTCACGTGGGGTCATAACCAGCAGGGGTTGTCGGGCCTACCAAGGTGAGGGGTGGAAGGGTCCAGCTAAGGGGAGGAGTAGTTTTAGCACAGACATTATTTAGAATTATCCTATGTGATGATAATAATAAAGGAAAGCCGAGGGCTTTTAGTTTTGTTATATTTTTAAAATTCTCTACAGGCAAACACCTCTATTGCCTGTTTAGGGCAGGTGTCTCCCCTTTCCTCTGGCCACCACACACTCACTACTGAGAGAGAAAGACATTAGATTCAGGGGCCAGCACCAAGGGCAGTGCCCTAACCTTTCACCAAGCAACTCTTCAGGGGCCGTGGGAGACAGGTGGGAAGGAGGCCAATCCTCAGCCACTTCTCTAGAGCCCACGATTTTGCTGTTGTTAGACAGTGAAATTAAAGCCTCTTTTTTGTTTCAACTCCAACACCAAGATGCTCAAGATTTCTCTTTGTTTCTATCCACCCCCCTCCACCGTAATGTACAATTAATTCTATTAAGAACAACAACAAAACCATTGGGCCAGCACTAGCAACAAAGCTCCTCTCTGTCCTCATAGGAGAAGCTGACTGATCAACAGGGCACTGTCCTATCACACAAGGACCTGGGTTCAGAGAAACCTCCCCAACTTCGTCTCATGGGCAGAGACATCCTGACAAAGGTGGGCACCCTCAGTGTGTCTCTCCTCGAGTCTGTTCTTCACTCAGAGACACAGACTGTGGAGAATCCAGAAAACTGAACTCTGCTTCTCTGCTGTACATTTCTTTGATGCTCCTCAGTGAGGTAGCTAGTGTATCATCCTTCCATCCCCTCCCAGGCACTGCTATAAATCCCTGCAGAAAATAACAGCTACACTAGCCATGATGATGCAGATGATGATGGCAACCACACTTGGAGCATGCGATGGAGAAGGAGAAGGAGAGATCCAGCGGCAAAGGATTCTCTCCAGCAGACCCGATCACTATTGGTAAGATGCGACTATGTTTTCATACCCAGCATCACTTAAAAATTTGCAAGGCAGTGGGTAGGGGAAAGTGGTACTTCAGAATTACATAGGAAAAATACTGCCAAAAGTTTGGAATGATATTCATCACAATGTGCATCAGCTTTCCCTTAAAGAAGGTTTTAAAGGAACCAAAACAAAACAGTAGAGTTAAAGCCAAAACTGAAGGCTTAAGTTTTAGCTGAACGTGGTCTTATAGAAATGCACGTTCCCTGTGGCTACATCTGTGGACATTTTAAGAAGCAGAACTTATGCTTTGGAAAACCAAACCAGCCCATAAGTACATGGAAAGACACTCAACATCACTGGCCATAAGGGAAATGCACATCAAATCCACAATGAGATACAAGTCCATACCCACTAGGATGGCTCAAATAGAAAAGAGAGATGATAACAAGTTTGGGGGATAATGTGGGGGAAAAAATGGACCCCTCCTGTATCGCTGGTGGGAATATAAAGTGGTGTAGCCACTTTGAAAAACATTCTGGTGGTTCCTCAAGAGTTTAAACATGAGTCACCATATGATCCAGAAATTCCACTGCTAGGTACAAACCCAAGAGAAACGAAAACATATGTCTACACAAAAACTTGAACATGAATGTTCACAGCAGCATTATTCATAATACCCAAAAAGTAGAAATAAGCCAAGTGTCCTTCTTCTGATGAATAGGTAAACAAAATGTACTACATACATACAATGGAATATGGTTTGGCCATAAAAAGAAATAAAGTTCTGATATATGCTACAAAATGGATGAACTTCAAAACATTACGCTATGTGAAAGAAGCAAGTCAGAAAAGACCCCATGTCATATGATTCCATTTATATGATATGTCCAGAATGGGCAAATATATAGAGACAGAAAGTAGATTAGTGGTTGCCTGGGGCTGGGTGGGGGAAATGGGAAGGGGCTGCTAAAGGGCACGGGGTTTCTTTGGGGGATGACGATAATGGTCTAAAACTGTGGTGACGGCTGAACAACTCTATGAATATAGTAAAAAAATCATTGAATTTTACCCTTTAGATGAGGGAATTGTGTGGTACATAAATTATACCTCAATAAAGCCATTAAAGAAACAAAACCAGTGAGGTGAAGGACAAACATGAGAAACTGTCTGGAAATGCAGAGGACAGTAACAGAGGTGACAAAATGAAAGACAAAGAGGCTACCAATGAAGAACTAGCAGGCAGCTAACCAGAGTTTCTGAAGGAGATCCTAGGGCGAGTGGGATGAAAGTCACAAATAAAGGTATAAGATAACCCTCCTTTTGCAAAGTCACTCAGACACATAGATACCTAGACATATCTGACCCCTACAAATGGCCAGTAAGCACATTCAAAAGTAACGTGAGTTTCACTATTAATTAAAAAATTGTTTGAAAAGCTGGCAATGATTTTAAAAAAAACAATGCCAACTTTTAGCGAGGCCATGAGGGAACTGGACCCTTCATATATCACTGATGTGAACATAAACTGGTAGAACCTTCTGTAAGACAGTTTGGAAACGCATGTCAAGTCTTAACATTTTCATGTCCTTTTTCACAGTATTTCCACCTCTAAGAATTCACCTGGGGGTGAGGGAAAAAGTGGGAGAATGGATTTCCCCAGATATTTAACTATAAGAAGATTATAAAACTTTGTGCATCTGTCAAATGCTCAGTGGTACAGGGGTTTGTTGAATAAATTTGGCTCTCATTACATAAATAAAAACTATGAGGCCATTAATAATGATGTTTTAGGAAAATGCTTAAGGATAGATAACTATTCATTTTTTTGTCAAGGCATGAAAGCAGTTTATAAAGCAACATACATAGTAATTTTTGAATTAAAACAATATATATACAGATATGCGATATCTAATGTACAGCACAGTGACTGTAGCTAATAATAGAGTATTATATGTGGGAAAGTTGCTGAGAGTAGATCGTAAGCATTCTGACCACACACACACACACACAAATAGTAATTATATTAACTATGTGAGGTAATGGGTGTGTAAATAATCTTAATCTTGGTAATCACACATCTGCATTGCATATGGATATCAAATCATCATGTGGTACACTTTCAACATATACAATTATATTTGTCAATTCTTTCTTTCTTTCTTTTTTTTTTTTTCGGTACACGGGCCTCTCACCGCTGTGGCCTCTCCCGTTGAGGAGCACAGGCTCCGGACACGCAGGCTCAGAGGCCATGGCTGACGGGCCCAGCCGCTCCGCGGCATGTGGGATCTTCCTGGACCGGGGCACGAACCCATTGGCAGGCGGACTCTCAACCACTGTGCCACCAGGGAAGCCCTGTCAATTATTTCTTAATGAAGTTAAAAAAAGTATATACATACGCTACATCCAGAGAGGAGGCTGAGAAGGAGAAAATTTTTCATTACATCTTAAATGGTAACAGTGATTTTTATTTTCTTTATACATATTTAAAACTTGCACAGACTTCTATAATGGTAAAAATAACAATAAAAGGCATGTATACGAAGTCCTCCAATGACTGTCACCTCAGAGTGGAGTCCAAGCCTTCAGCCAGTGCCTGAGGCCCTGGCCCAGCAGCCCTGCCCCCTTGGCCCCTCTGTCTGTCTCCCCCTCTTCCAGCCTTACCCCGTAGCCGTAGCCGTATACCATTCCTAGTTCTTCCCTAAGTGGGTTTGGTGTTGTAGCAGCTCTCTGTGGTTTCATCAGCCTGGAACATCTTCCTCCGGCTCCCTCACCATGCTTCCTGCCTGCCTGCTCTCTCCTGGGTCACCTTTCCTGGGAAGCCTTCCCTAGCCACCCAAGCAGAGCTCACATTTCCTGTTCCACCCTACCCCGTGCGCACACTATGTTTTTTGTCTCCAATGGCACTGCCGTTATGTTTACACATCTCTCTCCTGAGTCATTTGAGGATCAGGCCAGGTTCTTAATCATCCTGTTTACTCAGCATCCATCCAGCACAGTCCTGGATAAATGTTTATGGAGTGAATGAGGGAACGAATGAATGTGAGCTCTGGGCTCCCACAGCTGCAGGGCATCTGCACTGAGCATCCCGTAGCTCTCTAAATGCAACCTCCCCTGGACTGCCAGAGCCCACCATCTTCTCCTTGAGGCACCTTGACTCTCCCTCCTCATTAGTTACCCACACTCTTCCTGTCCACTCCCCATCTCTGTGACTGGAGCCTCCATCTCTGCAGGGACTGGGGCCAGGACCATGGGCATCTTTTTTCTCCCATAGAAACTCCCCGGGGCCATCAATCCTACCACCTGGATGGCTTTTGCCTTGTTTTCCCTTCTTTCCCTGAACTCAGCCATTGACGTCTCCCCCGCTCTCACTCTCACCTGGATGTCTGCCACAGCCTCTGCATCCTCACCCTAATAAAAACTCCCCAGTAGCTTCTGTTTCCTCCAGTGTAAAGTCAAAACTCTTCCCAGGGATCCACCACGATCCAGCCCTGGTCTCCCTCTCCAGCTTCGTCTCTCCTCCATCCCTCCCCTTTCATCCTTTTCAGGAGCAACCTGATGAATTCTTTCTTACCTCTGTGCCTATTGCATGCTGTTTGTTTCGTATGGAGAACTTCTGCAACACTTTTGCTTCCTTAACTCATTCGTGAAGCCTTAATATAAAAGGCACTTCCTTCAGAAAGCCTTCCCTCACAACCCCAAGTCCCAATTAGGTCCCTCCAAGATAAAGTCCCATACTCCCCGAACTGCCCCCAATATACACTTCTCATGTAGTATTTAATTGTTGACTTAACTATTCTCTCTCAACAGACTGTAAGTTGAATGGGGGCAGAAACAAAGTCAGCTTGTTCATGAACATTCCACCAATGTCCAGTAAAAAAATCAAGCCCTTAATTAATGGTTAGCATTCAGTAAGCAAATAGATGAATGAATGTTCGCTTTTCCTTTTGCTATGGCAGATGCTGATTCAAACTTTGGAACCAGACGAGTCATCTATAGTTCTTCATTTTCTGAAGGTCAGGAATCGGGGAGCAGTCCTGCAGCGACGCTGCCTGTCACCCCTACCCAAGCAGCTGACTGCTCCAGGGCAGGCTTTTTGGAGGGAAGGCAGCTGTGCTGGGCCTTTCCAGGGGTGCTTTTCTTCTGGCTGCCTTTCCAAGTATTCATGAACAACTTCCCCATCAGTCATGAGATTTTCCCAAGACTTAGAGGAACCTACCCTGAAAAGTAAGGGAAGTTCGCTCCATGTTTCTAAATGCTACCTTCAAGATATTTTCAGAGTTCTTGAGTTTAAGGTCCCAGGATTGAACCTTTGCATGATGTCAAGTTCCCTGTGGAGATGTTGCTGGGCTGGGACTCAGGATGGCTATCCACACCTGCCTCCACCCCAAGTCAGGATAGAAAAGAGAAGTGCTGTTTGGGTCAGGCAGGCAATAATGCCGAGCGGGCATTCCGAAGTCTCCAACTGACTGAGTCAAGTTCAGAGAAATCCAGCACCCCTGGGGTGCTTGGAGGGTAGCTGAGCCGTGTTGGTGTGATGGATTGGAGTATTGATCAACAAACATTTACTCCTTTTTCCTCCTACCCCCCAACCCCGGGTTGTGTGTACTTCCTGTTTCACTGACTTTGGACTTGGTCACGTGATGTGTGTTGGTCACTGGAATATGAGCAGATATGATAAGAGCAGAGGCTTTAAATATGCTTATGTGGTTCTTCCCTCTTATACTCCTTTCATTCACAAGAATATGCCTCAGGTCACCCCTGCTCCTTCAGCCTGGTCGCCCGGATATAAGTTTTGGACAGTTTAGTTTGAGGTGGTTATTTGTTATATAAGCAGAGATGTGTATGATTTGGGGTTCAGGGGGCAGTCTGGGCTGAAAATCTACATTGGATGGATCAGCAGATGCATGGCATTTAAAGCCTTGAGACAGATGAGCTCACCAAGGTGTGGGTATAGGTGGAAGAGTAGTCCAGTGAGTGAATCTTGGTTTCCTTCACTGTTAAGAGGTCAGGGAGATGAGGCGGAATCAGCAAGGAAATGGAGATGAAGCAGAATGGCAGGCAGACAACTACACCAGAGAAGAGCCCTGGAAGCCAAGTGGAGAGAGACCTTGGGGTTGGAGAAAGTAATCAAATGTGTCAAAGTGAGATGACATGTGGAATTGACCAGTGGGTTCAGTGACAGGAATGTGGTCGATGTCCTTGATCAGAATATATTCAGTGGAGTCATGGGAGCAAAAACATCAACTGAAAAGATTCAGGAGAGAATAGTAGGACAAGTGTTTGCAAGTATAGACAATTCTTATGAAAACTTGGCTCAGAAATGAAGGAGAGAAATGGGGCTGTAGCCAAAGGGGGAAATGACATTGAGAGAGATTTTTTAAACTATAGCATATAAAACAATACGTGTGAATGCTGGTGGGAATGATCCAAGAGAGAGAAGAAACTGATAAAGCAGTAAAGATGGAGGAGTGATGACACAGTTTATCATTCGGAACTGGGAGAAGATTGAGTATGTGAGCTTTCATGCATGGAAGTGAGGGCGCTACAGTGATGGGAGCTTGCAGACGTTTTCCTCCAGTTGCATCAACTTTCTCAATGGAACAGGAAGCCAGGTCATCAACAGAGTGAGCACGTGGAGTCAAAGAAGAAAGTATAGCAGAGTCATCCAGGAGGGCTGGAGAATGAATGGACCAAGGATGTGTAGCTCATATTCTGGCCAGTAGTGACTCTTGTGAGCACTCTTACCTACTATCTTATTAGTCTCATTATCTTATAGCCTTATTAGTTTTATTATCTACTATCTTTAATAAGCCTCATGATAGCCCTCTGAAGTAGGTCCTATTGTCTGCCTCATTTATAGATGAGAATATTGAAGCACAGAGTAGTCAAGAAACTTATCCAAAGTCACACAACAAGAAAGTGGTTGGGCCAGGATTTGAACACAGGCAGTCTGGCTCTTGGACCAAATACTTAATCACTAGGTTAGTTTGGGTCAGTTGAACATATGAAAGCCTGTCATGGAACTGAACTAAATGGAATAAGGGTTGAATTGATGTTTGTGGTGTAACCACTATGCGTCCAGCTCTGTACTAGATGCCTTCACAACTCTGTGCAGTCACGGTTATTATCAACCCATTTTACTGCTAAGGATACTGAGGCCCAGAGAGATTCAGTTGCTTGTTAAAAGCTGCAGAGCTAGGAAGTGGAAGAACTGAGTTGTGAACACATATCAGTCTGATTCACAAACCCACACCCTGTACACAAGGTCAAAGAACCATTATAATACTTAAGTGGGTCTACCCAGCTAAAGCTCACTTATTAGCTAAATACATCAGAACCCTCCTGACATCAGGCTGAGATCACTTGGAACCTTTGTCCTGAGTAGGTGGAGAACTTACTATGTGGGCCTTATAGCAGGAAGAAGGTGACTAAAAGAAGATGACTTTGGGGGAATGCTGTTTGTCTTACTGACTGTTTTTGTAAGCCCACTCTGTCCAATGAGAAGGGAGCCTTAGAGGTAGATAGCCAGAGTCTTAGAATTTTCTTTTCTTTTTCCTTTAATCAAACCTCTAGGTTTATAACCCAAGAGCACTCACTCTACTTATATAAGCATTTCCAAAAACCATTTTCTCAAGAAAGAGATTATAATGTATCATCTACACTGAACAAACACCCACTTCCTCAAATGCAAGGAAGCAGACAGTTAAAAAAAAAAAAGCCAAGAGGCAGCCGTTGTTTATCACAACCTCGCCTCAGTGAGGCCTGAGATTCTTTCGAACAGGAGCTTTGCTTCCCATGACGCAGAGTGAAGTGTCAACTGGGATATTTCTTGTAATACTGAAAGCAGGAAAAGCAGGGTGCACACTTCATGAGGTACCAGCCCCCCGAGGGACCGTGGGTGGGTTTGGGTGCCATGCCCGGTGACAGATGGATGGACCTTTCATCTGAGAAAGGAGAAGACATGCTGGCAGATCAACCTCAAACCCAAGATTGCTTGTGAAGCAATCGTAAAGGGGAAAACACACACACACAAGCTTGTGAGGCAAGAAGATCAAAAAGCCAAGAAGGGCGTGAACTGAAGCAGACTCCCTGCTTCAGCAGCAACTCACCCAAACCAGAAGCAAAATGTCCCTGAAGTTGCCAAGAAACTGGGATTTCAACCTGCGAGGGGAGGCTGGGAAAATAGGTATGGTCAACGTCTTTTTGCTGCCTTTGTGGTTCTCATACTTGAGTTCCCACCATTTGCATGTTGGTCTGCAGGGAGCATAGTCTACTTAAAAATGAATCTGTCGGCAGAGCTGGGTTTGGGGTAAAATTTGCATTCAAACTGATATGTCAGCTCAGAGTTCCCAAGTGCTGGGGAGGGGTTCTTTTTTGTTGGAGGTGGCAGGAATGGAGCTCCTTGGTGTGTGGGATATGGGGTACTTGGCATGGACTAAGGCTACAGATCTCACAAAACATGGTGAGTTTTTCTCTGTTTATCATGGAAGGATAATTTCCCTCCTGTTTGGACACTCATCCGTATTTTGAGTGGATTTTGGTAGGAGTCTTTGGAAATGCTTGATCTGTAAAGGAACGCAAGGTGTTCTGTTTTGTGAGCCCACTGGGTCCCCAGACCTTCTCTGTGGACTCGGGGCTAAGGTGGGGTTACTTGTAGCAAAAAGTAAATAGTGTGGACAAGACAGGAATATAGAGACCTTTGAAGGTATAACAAAGACACGTTTAATTAAAGGGACAGAATACATTTTAGATTAATTAGGGGACTCTGGTATGTTTTCTGAGGTATTCTGGCCTTTAATTCATACCTCTTCTTGTTAATGATGTTGGTGATACATTGATTTTTTTAAAAAAATTTTATTGAAGTATAATTGATTTACACTGTTGTGTTGGTTTCAGGTGTACAGCAAAGTGATTCAATTGTACATGTATATAAACATATATATACATTACTTTTTTTACATCATCTTCCATTATAGGTTATGACAAGATATTGAGTATAGTTCCCTGTGTTATACAGTAGGTCCTTGTTGGTAATCTGTTTCATATATAGTAGTGTGTATATTTTAATCTGAAACTCCTAATTTATTTCTTCCCTACCCTTTCCCCTTTGGTAACCATAAGTTTGTATTCATGTCTGTGAGTCTATTTCTGTTTTGTAAATAAGTTCATTTGTATCATTTTTTTAAGATACCACATATAAGCAATATCATATGATATTTATCTTTTTCTCTGGCTTACTTCACTTAGTACGATAATCTCTAGGTCCATTCATGTGATACATTGATTTTAATCTGTTCTATAATTGTTATCATGAGTTTCTTTATATGGGTTCCTTCTACTATTAAATTGACCCCGGTAATTTAGAATAGAGCAGTTGGGCTGGAAATGATTCCCTGTGTTTTGCCCTTATGCTTGTATAGTGAGATAACTTCCTTGTTAATAGACATAGATAAGTATTGAGGTGTTTCTAATGGCTTGGAAAAGTGTTGCTTGGAAAAGGTTTAAACCTGGGCTTCTAACAGTGGTTAATGAGCTACTAAAACAAGGGGTCCACTGCAAAGTCACATATCTGAGTGTTAATGATATAGGTCTAAGTAAGAATTTGAAAGAAAATTGAGAGTAATCAGAGAAGCCATTTATCTTGGTAACCAAGGAGGATTAGTGGTCCCTCACCAAGCTGGGAATCATTGCAGGTCGGTTCAGAGAATGAGAGATTTTACATAATCAGAGGTTTTTGTCCTAACTACTGTTGAGATCAGTGTACTTGGCTAATGGTCATTCTATTGTATGTCATAAAAAATTTGTTTTTAGAAGTAAAACTTCTATGGTTCTGTTCCTTTGGAAAGTGTCTTGCTTCTATTTACATGGGGTCATTCTACCCTCTCACCATCCGTGTTTGAACAAGTCTTATTCTCCTTCTTTTAAAAATAGAAGCTTGAGACAATTAATGGTTAAATGATTAATTGATTAAATGGTTAAATGATTTTTTTCAGGGATAGAGGACATTACCACATTAGAGTGCAGGTCTGCCTAATCTCAGACCTGGGGTAAGGTTGGGTAGATTTCATGATTTCTACCAACGTTTCTTAAAACATGGTCCCATAGTTAGCCTGTGTTAGAAGTCGTCACAAGTGCTCATTAAAAATGCAGATTCCTGGACATCACCCTGACTTGTAAAATCAGAATCTCTGAAGGAGGACCCAAGCATCTGTAATTTAATAAGCTCCCAGCCCTCCATCTCACCTGATCAAGAAGTCCGGCTGTGGTCTAGGTTAGTAGACTTGGACAATTACCATTCATCTAGCATAGAGCATGGTGCTGGGTCCTAGTGGGCACACAACAAATATTTGTTGACTGAATGAATGATTGAGTACAAGCAGATATTATTTAGTATTTTTTAATGAAAAAAATCATAATTACATAATGAAATACAGAGGAACCCTTGTCATTATCCATGCCATTTACAAGTTTGTCACCCCAAGAGATTGGACTGCAGCCAGAATACTTTTTGTGAGTGTCACGTTGATGAGAATTCAGATCACAGACTGAGCCCTCTGAGGGAAGAGAGTCATTGACTCAGCCATGGGACCTCTGGTCCCTTCTCCAGCACCCTGTGTCCAGGTGTGACTGTAGGAACTGACTTAAGAATAACCAAAGAAGCTCACGTCTATTAAACAACGTGTGGAGCTGGGAGTCATGACAGGGAATCATGACCTGTGGTTTTTCCAGCCTGGGCTAGTCAGGAGTAGGTCTGGGTTTCTCAGTCTGGACATTACAGATATTTTGGGCTGGTTAGTTTTCAGTGATGGAGGCTATCCCATGCATTACAGGATGTTAGCAGCATCCTCAGCCTCTATCCACTAGATGACAGTAGCACTCCCCTACCACTATCAGTTGTGACAACCAAAAATATCTCCAGAAGTTACTGGATGTCTGGGGTCGGGGGGGCATCTCTCCTAGTTGAAAACCACTGGAATAGATCTTCACCAAGAGGGTATGGTTATCAGGTCACTTGGGACTGGAATTCAAGTATTACCTCATGATTCATTGTCAAGGTCAACTTTCAAGAGGCTCTTAGTAAGATATAACTTCAGGGAATGGGCAGTGCCCTAGAAGGACACCAGGTTCAGCACTTACTTAGGGAAACAGCAAGACACTGATCCATGACGTGTCCCAGGAAGTGGCTCCAACATCTTTCTGGTGAGCAGCACTTCTAGTTCCCTCTGAATCTTGTGAGTGCTGAGCCAGGGCTGGAATGAAAGTGGAAGTCTCCGAGAGAGGGTGGAGGACTCTCCTCTGTACTTCCATCTCAGAGAGTGGGGAGGGCCCCAGTGGATGGGAGGCTGACCAGAGACCACACCATCGGTCTGGAAGCGGTGGGAGAACGTGACCCAAGCTACCCTGCGTCTGACCTATTGGTCCTAGGAGGGAACAGGGGTTGGAGGCAAGGGAAACACAGAGCCAACAGACTTGACTTGAGGTGGAGCCAAGAGCACATACTTCTTCCTTTGATCCTTTGTCATCTTCAATTTTAGTCCAATAGTTAAAATCCTGATAGCCTCCCATTTCTTTCATGTAGTGTTACTCATATATTTTACTCTTTCATTTATTTGTCTTTCTAACTGAATTGTAAGCCCTAGAGGGTAGGTTCTAGGATGCAGTGTCCTTTCTTGCACACTGTCCAAGGGTATGGCACATCCAGAGGCTGGCATGTAGGTGCTCTATTGAGAGGGTGTTGACCATCCAGGGAAAGCCCTTCCTGCCTGGCTGCTGGGGAGGGCTTAGTTGGGAGATCTCTGGGTGAATTTCAGGACCACCCACATTGTATCCAGTTGCAGGCACGTATTACTTTTTTCTCAGCTCCCCTAAGCCAAACGAGGGGAGAATGGGCCCTAGAGAGCATATGACTCTGAGATACGTTAAAAAAGTGACTTTGGAGGGACAGTTGTTTTCAACATTTTTTTCCCCTCTGAAATTCAATGTTGAAAAAAAATTATCCAGAAACAAAAATTCATTATTCTAATCTCCCAAGTAGTAAAGTGAAAAACCACAGTAGTGGAGGGCTTTTTTCCACTTGATAAATCATTATTTGTCTGATATGGGATCTAGTTTTGCTCTTTAGAAAATCAGAGTAAAGGGAATAAAAATATTTGTTACTTAAGACCCTGTAACTAGACCAATTTCCAACGTAGGTTATTATTCTTGTTAAAAGCTGTCAGATTTGAAAGTACAGTTTTAGATAAACAGATGCATAGATAGATACAGAGATCCACAGAGACAGAGAGAATTGAATATATAAATAAGTCCTATGAATCAAAAAATAGTTTAAAAAATGAAGAAACAACATGAATAGGCATTTTACAGGATAGGAATAATACTGCCAATAAATATATGGAAATATGGTTAATCACAGTAATTAGGAAATGTAAATTGAAAGCTCAATGACATACCTAATCTCACCCACCAAAATTGCTAAAATGAAAAATTCTGACAATACCAAGTGTTGTCAAGGACACGGAGCAATAGGAATTCTCAGACACTAAGAATAAAACAATTTTGGAAAACAATTTAGCATTGCTCAGTGAAACTGATGATGTACAAACTCTACGAAGTAGCCATTTCCCTCTGGAGACTGTCCCCTGGAGAAGCTATTGTGTATATGAACAAGAAGAGATGTACAGAAGTTCCATAGTAGTTTTTCTTGAAATAACAAGGGCAGGAAACAACCCAAGTGCCCATCAATAACAGAATAGAAAAATAAATTGTAGTATCTTTATGAAATGTAATGCTACCCAAGAGCAAAAACTAATTAATTGTGGTCATATATTTCAATGAGTCTGAATAGCAAAAACTTAATTTTAGGCAGAAAAGGGAAGTCACAGAAGATCAGAATGGGGATTCATTTACAGGAAGCTTAAAAACTGTGTATGTATATGGCAAAACTATAAAGAAAAATGAGGAATTGACTAATATAAAGTTTTGGATGGTTGTTACTTCTGTAGGGAAAAGAAAGGGAAATGCATTTGGGAAGCTCCAAATGTACCTAACTAACGTTATTGGTAGTTACGTGAGAAGTTATTTTATTATTGTATATAAAATGAACAAAGAAATGAACATGTAAATAAACACTCAAAAATCTGGAAGGAGATATACAATTTGTTAATACAGTTGACCCTTGAACAATGGGGGGGTTAGGGGCGCAGGACCCTCCCTCCCCATTCCGTGCAGCCAGAAATCTGAATACTACTATCTCTGCTTCAGAAACAAAGGAATTGATAAATGACTCACTCACGGGGGCAAGATGTTGAAATAGCAAACGGATCTCCAATCGAACACAAACTTTTCGCTGCACTTAAAAATCTGTAAAATGAAAACACAGGAACTATATTTATCAAAAAAATTCACCTATAAGTGGACCTGCGCAGTTCAAACCTGTGTTGTTCAAAGGCCAACTGGAGTAGCTAAATATGGGTGAAGGATTTATGGGTGAGGTATAACCACACATGTATGTATTATTACTTTATAAGTATTTTCCAGAGTTTCGATAGTGAACAAGTCTTAACTACATTATTAAGAATACTCAAAGCTAAAACAAATTCCAGTGCTTGGCCAGGCGTGTTGGTACAGGGTCTGGCAGCACATGCTCTTTGGCAGTCGGCAGCCAGGTGCAAAGCCCTCCTGCAGCTGCAGAGGTTGCAACCAGCCAGGACCTACACGTGGTCATTGGCAAGATGCTCATTATAGGGGTGTTGGAAAGATCCTGGGACTGGTTAAGAACACTAAGTTGGTGATGATGGTCCCATCACACACAAGACAGCTTGAAAGAAAACATGCCTCTCATGAGACAGTTCTGTGGTTGTTTCATTGGATAGAGGAGAAGGGAGTGTGTAAAGAGCTAATGTGAAGCCTCAGCGTTGGCACAGCAATTGAGACAAAAGGGCACCCGTGGAGACTCAGGGAAATACCACAGGGAGAGCCAGGGTGAGGCGCAGGCCAATGGGACAGATTCCAGCCTGGGGGTGGTATGTAAGTTTTGTGGAGTCCCCAGAGGGCAACTGAGATATGGGAGTTACAAAGAGAGAAAATAATTTACATTTCTTGTCTTATGCTTTACTCATCACCATTTTTCTCCTTGAAAGCTTTTTTTGTTCTCCCTTTGAATACGTTCTAAAAAATCAAAATCACTTTATACACACACACAAAATGACACCCATAGGTCTGGCAAGCAAATCTAAAGGCAGTGCTGCTCTCTGCTCCTGCAAGGCTTACAGGCTAGTGTGGCATAGACAGAGAAACAATGACAGGACATCAAGACCAGTGCTATGATAACAGCCATGGGAGCCACAGGAGGGCTCCTAGGAATCTGCATGCTGGTCCCACCTCCTCTCTCCCCAACACTGCCATTCATTTTTATCTATATATCTATAGATAAAAGATATCTATAGATATATCTTTAAGATATAGATGTGTATGTTCTTCAGTGAGTCCCAGACTTGCCATCCTTCTCAGACTGATTTTCCTGTACATGGTCCCTGTTCCTTTGGAGAAGAAAAAACTCTATAATTTTGTGTAGCTCCTCCTTGTGAAGGGGTTACACTGCCTGCTTACTCTTGCCACAGGTGCTTCCCCAAGCAGACGCACGCACACTCTAGACCCCAGCCATGTCCTTTTCAGTTCCCTGCCCTTTCTCATCCGCCTGGAGACCTCTCTACTCAGGGCTCCCTTACTACCACCCAATTCCTGCCTGTGCTTTAGCCCACACTTTGTCTCCTTTGAGGGACTGGCATGCTTCCTCGTTTCTGTTAAGACAGCTGTGAAACTCATTGTGTTTCTCTTTTTGCCTTGGCTGCTGGGAAGCTCAGAGCTAAATTAAGGCTCTATCACGTTTTAGTCAAGGTGTAGACATCTTGTCCCCTGGGAGACCTTGAGTCTACCTATCACTGGAAGGAGAGTGTAACAATCCTTTCCCAGGCCACTTAAACAGAGAGACTCACAGATCTAGAAACTGTGGACTTCCTTTGCAGTGAGCTCAGTGAAGGCTCCTGAACTTGAGAGATTTGAGTCAAACCTACCAACTGATCGACTGGCTTTTATTTTTTTAATTAATTAATTAATTAATTATTTTTAAACATCTTTATTGGAGTATAATTGCTTTACAATGGTGTGTTAGTTTCTGCTTTATAACAAAGTGAATCAGCTATACATATATATATATCCCCCTATCTCTTGCATCTCCCTCCCTCCCACCCTGCCTATCCCACCCCTCTAGGTGGTCACAAAGCACCGAGCTGATCTCCCTGTGCTATGCAGCTGCTTCCCACTAACTATCTATTTTACATTTGGTAGTGTATATATGTCCATGCCACTCTCTCACTTTGTCCCAGCTTACCCTTCCCCCTCCCCGTGTCCTCAAGTCCATTCTCTAGTAGGTCTGCGTGTTTATTCCCGTCTGCTTGGTTTTTAAACAAAGAAATTTCTCCTTAATCAGTAATGTGCAACCCCAGAGCTCTAGGCCCTCTCTGGAGAGAATTAACTCTAATTGCCTGTAAAAAGTGGCACCGACAGCAGCTTGTCTAAAGGATGGATTGCCCATTGGCTTTTCTTGATAGAAGTGTAGGAGTGCAGGAAGGTGTGTGTGGTACAGAAGAGAGTGCATGAGCTTGGGACTCCTTTGCTGATTTGCAGTAAATCCCAGTAAAACATTCACTTAATTATTAAACAGAATTAATAATATGTATGTTGAGAGGAAGAAACATTTCATGCACATAACACGTTAGGTGTTTAGCAAACACCTGTTTCCTTTCTTTATAGATAATCTGATTTCTAACCTCAGATCAAACTAGAAGCTGTGCTTGGGCTACATTACCTTGGCATCCTTACAGATGGGCTCACTAAGCTGCATTTTACTGTCACACCATCAGTTTTAATCATCACCGCAGGTAACGATTTCATGAAATCTGCTCCTGATTATTTTGTAAAAATGAGAACAAGAAATGAACAATGCAGGCGACTCCTATGTGTAACCCTAGGTGAGAAAATTCACTGAGAATTCAGTGCTTGTACTTTGTCTCCTTTGAGGGACTGGCATGCTTCCTCCTTTCTGTTAAGACAATTGTGAAACCTATTGTTCTTTTTTTGCCTTGTCTGCCAGGAAACTCAGAGCGAAATTGAAGCTCAATCACAACTTTTACCCATTCAATTAGCAGACTTACATTTTCCTTTGTCTTTGGTATAAATTTGTGTGTTCATTGCAAATGAGTTTTCTATTTGAAGATGAAAAACCCATGAAGTCTTTTAAGGAGAGAGTGTAAGTATATGCAATCTATCAGTATACAACTCCTCAGGTAGCCTGTGAATAAATTTCATACTTATTAGTGGCAACTGGGCATTATAATTTTTCTAAAAGCAGTGTTCAAAGAACATGGGTGCTGAGAATCAATTCTTTTAGTTCATAAATGAAAACACAATTCTATGACCACTATTTATTTATTTATTTTTTTTTTTTGCGGTACACGGGGCTCTCACTGTTGTGGCCTCTCCCGTTGCGGAGCACAGGCTCCGGACGCGCAGGCTCAGCGGCCATGGCTCACGGGCCCAGCCGCTCCGTGACATGTGGGATCTTCCCGGACCAGGGCACGAACCCGTGTCCCCTGCATCGGTAGGCGGACTCTCAACCACTGCGCCACCAGGGAAGCCCCTGACCACTCATATTTTTTTGCTAGTTATATGTAATAATGGTGGCTTCAGTACACCGAGGCCAATCATTTTCATTTCATTCATTCATTCATGTAACATGTATTTGCTCACCTCTACATGACAGGTCCTTTTCAAGGAACATTCTCAATATTGTGCCCTGTGACAGCTGCTTCACTTCCTCCTTATGCTACTCACCCACCTCCAAAATGTGTACACACAGATGTTCCAGATGGGGCTGGTGATACTCTACTGCTAGAACCCTGGCCTATGGCTTCTGAACCATCTGTAGGCTTCCTTGTTGGTCTGAGAGTTTCAAAGTGAGAGAGGAAGTGGTACAGTATGAAGTTTCTGATGCTGATATAAAATATTTTTTTTAATATTTAAAAATGATTTTTAGGGGCTTCCCTGGTGGCGCAGTGGTTGAGAGTCTGCCTGCCAATGCAGGGGACATGGGTTCATGCCCCGGTCCGGGAAGATCCCACATGCCGCGGAGCGGCTGGGCCCGTGAGCCATGGCCTCTGAGCCTGCGCGTCCGGAGCCTGTGCTCTGCAACGGGAGAAGCCACAACAGTGAGAGGCGTGCGTACCGCAGAAAAAAAAAAAAAAAAGAGTTTTATTAAGTT
The DNA here is from genome assembly GCF_025265405.1 of Mesoplodon densirostris. Lineage (NCBI taxonomy): Eukaryota > Metazoa > Chordata > Mammalia > Artiodactyla > Ziphiidae > Mesoplodon > Mesoplodon densirostris. The sequence goes on from NC_082674.1 coordinate 58,538,926, forward strand.
TACCAAAAAATTTTCTAACAAAGTCTGAACGAGCTACAGTGACACAAGCCAACTGTGCATAGTATGGTAGTTAGAAATTTACCTTAAAGTAAATTCCACCGTCACTAGTTGCTAGTCATGTGACCTTGGTTCTCACTTTCTTTATCTGTAAAATGGGCATAATCACAGTGCTAACCCATATGGCTATTGTGACGCTTAAAGGAGATGATCTTGGTAAAACCCTTAGCATAATAACAGACATCGGCATGTGCTTCATAAATATCACTTGTCATCATCACTGCCGCCAAGCGCATGACTACAGTGTGGGTACGCTATCAACTCCTTCTAGCCAAGTCTTTGGTGGAAGCCCCAACCAGCAGTGCTGGTTTAGTTTGTCTTGGTCCCATTTAGTTCTTCTCTTTTTTCTTTAGACAAATGGCCTTTTCAGCATCTGCTGATCCTCTTTGCTGCCCAGTGTCAGCCCCCGGCTCACCACAGCACTGCTGCTCTGGGGTTGCCTGGCATGTCTTGTTTCTGACTCCTTCAACTCCAGTCTTTGACTCTGCAGCCCTTCCTTAATGCATACAAATTTTATCCACTGTGTGTACACAGCTACATCGCTTTTCATTGTTTGTCCTTTTCCTTTCCTCTTGCTTTTCTTTTTTTGTTTGTTTGTTTGTTTTTGCCATTTCTTTCCTAAGTTGGTAAAGTATCTGAGTTGTGACTTTCCTATAAGGATGAGGAGGGGCTTCTGGTAAGTGTCCTGCAGGATGCTTGCTGTAGAAAGGTCCCTGTCTCCGTGCTGTGGTGATAGGGGCCGTTCCTCATACTCCTCTGACTCTGGGTAGGAAAAGAGTGACTCTGGGCTGTGCACCACCTGGGTGACCCTCCTCCATTGCTGAGGAGCCGCTTCCGCCAGAGCTGCAGACGTCTCCCACTGTCACAAGTATCTCTGGGCCATCGAAGTGAGGTTGCATGCTGTTGGTTTGGGCCTCAGTGGGGTCAATGGTTAATGTCTGTGATGTCTTACGTGTGAGTTACAGCAGCAGCCGATTAGTTTTTCCAGTTCTGTAAGAATCCCGCGTGTGGCCAACTATTCATTTCCAGGTCATTATTTTTAGATACAATTGTGAAGAAACAGCAGGACCTTCAAAGTGAGATCTCTGTCTTCCTTGGCCTCAGTTCTGCTGTTGCAACCCAAGGGTCCTTGTGAGTGCATTCTCCCCCTCCTTGCTCTTCTGCAATTTCCTCTGGGCACTTGGTCGTTTAGGACCCAGAAACCCATTTTGCTGGTGGGTGAGGAATCGCACTGGGCTCACAACCCAGAGCTATGATGATCACAGGAACAGAGTACGTTGGCATCCCCTGTCCATTCTCAGCCAGGGCCCTTTGTGCTCCGTCCCGAGACCAGCCTGGGCACCAGCCTTCTCCATCTGAGCTGTTCTGAGTTCCCCTGCTCAGCTAGGGTGACCAGCTGTCCCAGTTTGCCTGGGACTCAGGGGGTTCCCGAGATATGAGATACTCGGTATAAAAACCAGAAAAGTCACCCTGGTCCCACGCTCTGTGTCTGAGAAAACAAGGCATTTTGAGAAAAGAATGCCATCATTGTAGAAGTGCTCTGTGTTATCTAGTGAACTGAATTTCCGGTGAGGTCGCACCGTTTAGGGTAAAAACAAAATTATGGGGAATCTTTAAACCTTGAATTGTTGTTCTTTTGTTTTTTTTCAGTACTCATGGTTAAAAATCCTTCCAGATTCTTCCTTCAGCCTGCCTGAATCTGCCATGCTAGCTTCCTCTCTCTGTTTTTATGAAATTTTAAGACTCTTGCTCCTCCTTTCTCAGGAAGGATTGGGAGCCACAGCCGTCAGTCATATAGCAGGGAACTTCTTTCCAGAATCACACAAAAATCCCTGCCTTGTGGAGTCTCTACCTGGCCCCTAGGTTTGCTCTTCTATTTTCTGGATTCATTTCAACTTTACCTGTCCCTCCCCATCACCATGGCCACCACCCTTCTCCTCTTGGAAGCCTTCCTGAATTGGCCAAGTAGGATTAAACCTCCTTCTTCTGTGACATTGTACCACTTGGCTCATTTGCTCATTGCCCTTCTATTCTGGCTGACACATATTTATCAGACACCTACAATATGCTGGGCACAGTACTAGGCTCAGGATGTAAGAAAATAAAAAAATATTAAGATCTTGACTTCAAGTAGCTCAATCCCATTGGAGAGACCCTCAAGGTTAGGGTTAAGCAGGGCTCTCTGTAAAGAGAATCAGAAAGTCATAAATGACGTAACTGAGACTGTGACATTTAAAATGCAGACGCAGGGTTTGTTCTGTAACTAAAGTTTCCTTACCCACTTGAGCCATAGCCCCTAAATATCTATAAGGGGCAAGTTTTCACTCGTTAATTAAAACACACACACACCCACACACACCCCCAAAAGCTTCCAACCCCAGATGACTATTCTGACTAAGTGCCAGTAGAGGGCGCCCACAGACAGCATAACTACATTTCTACCCGTAAACTTGGTCCATTTCCCTTGTTTCTCTCCAGGAAGCCCTGGATTTAACCACTCTCTGGTCATCACAAAGTTATCCCCATATCTCATCCTCTGTGGCCTGAAATGCCCAGCATTATAACGGAAACGACGGATGATTTAATCACCTTTTGTGTCTTTACAGATACAAAGTAGGGTTCCAGATAAAAAATGTTTCTTGAAAGAAACGGCTCATGGTCCTAAGTAAACCATGTCTGCCCTCATAACTGTGCCATCTCTGAAGTCTCACTTGCAGGCACCCACTCCAGCGATTCTCGGCCCTCAGTAAGCTCCCATGCCCTTGGTTCTACCACCTTTTCCCCATCAATCCCCATTATGCCCTCTTGACCACAGATTGCTAATTCTGGCATCGCAGAGCTGTGGAACAAACACCCTTAACTCTTCTGCCCCTAACCCTGTTTAAACTCAACAAGCCACTTTCTTGGCACCTGTACATGGGCACCTGAACACTGCTGGGGAAAGGGAGACCACGGAGCTGCCTGGATTTACTTAAAATTTGTGAACAATCGTGAGGTGGATGTTCAACAGACCCAGACAAGCCTGCTACGCCTAGTTAATAAATTTCCTTTCCTTTTCCCCAAAACATTTTTTCTCTCCTCAAGGTCTTAACACCTACTCCCACTGTCACGCTCACTTTTATTTCTTAGAGAAAAGTATGTGCAACCGAATGAGAACCAACTCATTTTGCTACCTACAAGTGCTTCCGTCTACCCTTGTCTTCACCTCCAGGACTGCCCTTAGATTTGGGCACGGGGCCACCATTTGGAGGCCTGGATCTTCCAGGGTCCTGCTCTGGTCGGGCTCTAGCTGCCGAGGTGTCTGCCCACCCGTAGCCTGGGCCCTGCTAGCTGTCTAGACCACTCGGGGATGTGAAATTCCCTGCAAGGATAGCCAGAGCTGTTTCCAGGGCCGGCCCGCCTGTCTTCCTGGGTCCTTCTAGTGGTTGTTCTGCAGAAGGTTGATGGCAGGGAGGCCCAGAACAGGGCTTGGATGTCTGGGCTGGCGTGTTGACGTGCATGTGTGTGAGGCCTCTCACTCTGCGAAATGGAGCGAGCGGGCAGTGGGAAGAGAAGAGGTGTGGGCTGTAGGATGAGCGGGGCTCCATCTGTATATTCTTGCCATACATTGTCCAGTGTTGGCGGTCACTTGTCTCTTGTCATTCTATAGTCAGCCAAATTAAGGACTGGGGCAGGCCACACTGCCAAGAAGGTCATCGTCAAAGTCACTGATTGTCGGGAACTTGGCCAAGGGTGCATCGATCGCTGTCCTTGTCTCACTCCAGTGCCCTGAGGTGTTTAGACACAGTTGGCCATTTCCTCCTAGAAATAATCCCTGGGCTGGCTTGATACCGTACTCTGGGCCTGCCATACCCCATTAATCACTCTTTCTGAGCTTTCTTTGATGGAGTCTCTGTCTCCACCAGATTCTTAACTTTGAAGTGTTGGAGGCAGAAGTGGCTCCATCATTCGCAGCGCCTGGTGAGGAGTGAAAATGTGGAGCTCCTAGTTCCAGATTATGAAGACTTGCAAGATGGCAGCCGCAGAGGACTGAACCAGGTGCAAGGGACCCGGGGTTCAGCACAACCGCACAGGTTGCGTGTCTATGAGGCCAGCTCTGGCCCCAGGGCTCAGTTCCCTCGTCCTCTTCTCTCATCCATCCTCACTTGCTGGGTCGTCTCATCCCTTCCCATGGATTTAAATTCCATCTATCCTTTTGTACGTTCGCCCTGGTCCGTCTTCTGGGCTCCAGACTGCTCACCATCTCCACTTGGCTCCCTCTCGGGCTTCTCTCTCCCAGCACGTCCAACACAGAATCCAGAATTCTCTCTCTTCGCATTCCTCCCCACCCAGTTTAGCTGACCTCAGTAAAAGACTCTACCTGTCACCCGGTTGCTCAAACTTCCACCTACAGTCATTTTCCATTCATGTTTTTCTCTACCACCCTGCATCTAATCCACCAGAAAAAACTTGTGGATTCGTTAGCGATTTGTGTTTCTCATCTGATTATTTTCAATTATCTCTGATACTGTAAACACCATCATTTCTTGCTGAGTCTTCTGCAATTGTTTGCTAACTAGTCTTCCTGCCTCCACTCTTGCCCTGTAGAACGGGGGTCCCCAACCCCCCGGGCTGCGGACTGGTACCGGTCCGAAGCCTGTTAGGACCGGGGCTGCACAGCAGGAGGCGAGCCGTGGGCCAGCGTGCGAAGCTTTGTCTGCCACGCCCCATCGCTCGCATTACCGCCTGAACCATCCTCCCCCCGATGGAAAAATTGTCTTCCACAAAACTGGTCCCTGGTGCCGAAAAGGTTGGGGACCACTGCTGTACGGTATACGCTCTGCACCATGGCCAGACTTGGTAGCGTTTCAAAGCAGAAACCAACGTGTGGAACGTCTGCTTGAAAACCATCAGTATGAGATTCAGACTAATTATCCCTGCCTGTGGGGTCTGACCCCAACCCCCTCCCCCAACCCACCTGCCTCTCCTCCGCTCCTCTCACACTGCCCTTCAGCCACGCCCACCTCCTAGACCCTTAAACACTTGGAGCTCAAGGCCACCTTGCGCCTGTCTGCCACTCTCTCTCTGCTATACCCTTACCCAGATCTTACCGTGGTCCTTCCTCCACTCCATTCAGCTTCGGCTCAAATAGTTTCTCTTTAAAGAGGTCTTTCCTGACCATAATACCTAGTATAGCATCCCGCCTACTGCAGTGTCTCTTTATCCCATCACCTTACTCTATTTTCTTCGTAGCACTTTTGTACCGGAAATGATATTCATTTGTTTTCATGTCTATGGTCTCCACCCCCACTAGACTATAAGCTCCTTGAAGGCCGGGCTTGGTCTGTTTCCATCACTTCTAGGCCATTGCTGCCAAGAACAGTGCCTGGCATACAAATAGGTGATCTCGGAGATTTTCGTGGGATAGCTGGGGAATGCCCTGTGGCCTTCTAACTTTCCTTCACCCCAGTGAAATCTGTAAGTTACAATAAGACCAATACATGTTTTTCTGCTGCCCTTACTGGTGTGGAGCAATGGTTTGATCCAGAGAGACAATTCTGACTTTCTTTTGGAGAAGGAAGTAGAACTTTTGGTTTCTGAAGCTAATTTGGAAGCGCATGCAGGTGACTGAGCATCCAGCTATTCTCAAGAGAGGTTGGGACCTAAGTCACGGGGCTTAGGCTGCTGAATAGGGTGCCAAGGGACACTTCTTGCTCCTATAATCAAAGTCCTTTTTTAAAAAATTGAAGTATAGTTGATGTACAATGTTACATAAGTTACAGGTGTACAATAGAGTGATTCACAATTTTTAAAGGTTACATTCCATTTATAGTTATTAAAAAAATATCAGCTATATTCCCCATGTTGTACACTATATCCTTGTAGCTTATTTTATGCATAGTAGTTTGTACCTCTTCATCCCCAAAGTCTTCTTGATGATGGGGATTGAAGTGAGGCCAACGAATTAATCCTTCCACTTCAGACTCAGGGACTGGGGAGACATGTTCAGCAGCCCCAATCCCTCTGCCTCCCCTCTTTTTTTTTTTTTTTTTTTTTTCGGTACGCAGGCCTCTCACTGTTGTGGCCTCTCCCGTTGCGGAGCACAGGCTCCGGACGTGCAGGCTCGGCGGCCATGGCTCACGGGCCCAGCTGCTCCGCGGCATGTGGGATCTTCCCGGACCGGGGCACGAACCCGTATCCCATGCATCGGCAGGCGGACTCTTAGCCACTGCGCCACCAGGGAAGCCCTGCCTCCCCTCTTTAACTGGATACTGGTTAGCGCTGGGGTTAGGGTTAGGGTATCCAGGGAGCTCCTAAGAGGTGCAAAGCAGCTTTGCTCAGGAAATGGAAATATTAAAGTTGCACATCAGTGTTGTCGTGTGGTCAGTTAGTCTGGGTGGGTAGCTAAGATGAAGAGCGAGGGGGAGCAATGGAGAGGAGAAAGGAGGAAAGACAGAGGGTGGGAGAGGGACCCAGCAAAGGCAGAGGGAGGGAGAAGGAGGAGGGGAGGGTGCAGCAGGGGAGGTGAGTGGAAGACAGGCCTTGCTGTAGGGGAGGATGCTCTTCAAAGCCCCGCAGGTTGGCTTTCACCAGCCAGCAGCCAGACTGAACTTATCAGCTACGGATTCAGAAAGTTATCACGCTCTCAGGCAATGAGGGATAACAAACCCGGCTATGATCGTAACCCTGGACTCTTTCGCTGAAACTTCCTTCTACCTTTCCTTTCTTTGGAGAGACTGAAAAACTCAAACCAAGATTTCTCATACTCCCTGGTAGCCAGGATTCTAGAAATAGATGACGTTCTGCTGGGTCACTTCACTGGTATGCGATCTGGACCATAGAAGTGAAAGGCAGGCATCTCCCTGTGTCTTCTTGGTTATTGCTGGCAAACAAGATGGGAACCCGTGAGGCTCCTGGACATCGCAGCTCCAGCGCCCGCTCTGTGGGGTCTTGGGCATGGGGGGCAGTGGCAGCAGCCTCTGCGGAGGGACCTTACTTGTGGAATTTCCCCAGAGGTGATCTGTCTCTGAGGGAATCAGGTCTGTTTTGCCCTGGGGCCTGAAGTCTGCTCTTCCAGCTCCTCCAAATATTCAATAAACGCTTAAATCCTTGATAGGCAATTCCTACTTCCCAAACTGAACTTGGATGCATACAGTTTCATATGTCACCATTTCAGTTTGCACACAACCCTTATCACCTTCTACTCCCAAAATGGCACATTCCACAGACTCCTCCACCAAGTGCATCTCCACAGTCCCTGGTGCCGTTGACTCCTCAGCAGCCAATTAGTGCCTGAGCAAACCAGAGCCCTCAGGGCAATCCTGCCATTCAAATATTTACAAGAAGTTCTCCAACAAACAGGAAAATCTACCATAACAAACAGGAAATCTACCTCTTACAATAACCCCAGCTAGCACTTCTGTGAGTCCTTCACAGAGACAGAGTCATCACCCAGTGGCCTTTCATTTCTAGGTGTCTCTCTCCACACACCCCCTTTATTGCCCACTCTTCACTGCTCTATCAAGTGGCCAAGATCTTCTCAGTGCTGGTGCTTGGGTGTGTGACCCAGTCAACCGCGCAGGGTGCCCACCCTTGGTTAAAGGCTCTGCTGTCGCCATCTGGAAATTCTTAATTATTTTTGAACAAGGAGCCCCACATTTTTACTTTGTACTGGGGGGCACAAATTACAGAGTCAATCTTGATGTTTTTCTACCTTGTGTCCCAAGAATGGGGTGATTGTTGAGCTGGACCTTGACCTCTTGACCAGGACCTCTTCCTTCCCCAAGTAGAGCACATCAGTCCTACGAATTCTCTTACCTGTATCTCAGATCCACCCTCTTGTCTTATCTCCAGATTACTGCGAGCTTCCTAACCATTGTCCAGCCTCCAGTTCTCACGGTCCTTAACTTATTCTCCATGAGCTCCCCAGTGCCTTCATGTGTTGATAGTTTCACCTATCAGAGCCATCACTCCAGGGCTCAAGAGAATCACAGGAAGATGGCATCAGGTTCTTGAGCCGAACCTTCCCTACCCCTCCTCTAAATCATTGGTTCTCAAACTTGGCTGCTAAATTCCAACTAGCAGAGACACTGATGTAAGTAGCAGAGACACTGATGTAAGTGGGGTGCCATCTTGGTATCTGGCGAAGTTTGAGTTCTGCTGCTGTGAGTGTGGCCAACATACAGGGCCAGCTGACACTTATTTCACCAGCTCTAAGCATGAATTGCTTGTGGGGTAGCCTAGAAGGACTTATTTTTGGAATAACACTGTAGACTCCAAAATTGAAAGACAAATTCTCTTTCCATGTTTTTCATCTCTTCACAGTGTCTCATTCCAGCCCCAAAGGGATTGAGGGATGTTCATCCCCATTCAGAGCCCAGAGACAAGGTAGCGCTTGTAATGCTCCCTCGGTGAGGTGGAGTTGTCGGCCTAATTCCATCCGGTCTCCTCACTCCCAGCTCAAGCCTCACTGACGGTCTGCCAGCGACTCTGGCCAGAAAGCACAGGGGGATGAGAAAAAACTCAGGTGTGTAAAACAGGAGCCCAGGATTAAGGATGAAAAGAGAAGGGGATACACAGCATAGATAACTATGTCTAAGGAGCCATACAGACATTTGGCACATTCTAGAGGACAGTAAAGGGCTTACTATCCTCCAATTGGCAAAGATTTTCTCTTCCTTCTCTCTTGCCTACCCCTGATCTTTTTCCTTTCTGTTCCAAATGGCTTCAGAGTGGCTTGTGATCATACATGTATTACCCAACAAACATGTTTGTCAGGCCTGTATCCAGTGTCCTTCCTGCTGTGTCCTGGGCTGGCTTCAGTAAACCCACAACCCTCCCAAAATTGTATGAAAAATAATATGTGTACGTGCAAATTCTCAAAAGGGTCTATACAAAGGCTAAAACCACTGCTTTACGTTTCCAAGCAACAAACCACGCCCCCCCCACCCAGTAAGGAACCCTGTGATAATTAGACACAATGTGGTGGGCACATGGGTCCATGCTCTGTCCTGTCCAAGGGTATTTTCTGGGTGTAATATGTAGAGAGAGTGGAGGGAGAGAAAGCTGAGTAGAGGGAAAATGCCACATGATTCTCTATTCTACAGCCTTTCCTGGCCTGGGACAATACAAGGGTGACAACTAACTGGGAAATTCTTAGAATTGCTTCTTGTTGCTGACCTGCTGGTCCTGGCATTCTGGATCGCATTCTGGTCCTTGATGTGTAAGCCAAAGCTGACTATGGCCACCAGAGGGCAGCACACTCAGCCACGGCTGGGTCAGGCCTGTTAGTCCACCTGGACCTCTGGAGCTGCCTTGGGCAACTGAGCAGGTTCAAGGTCGCCCTGCCATTTCATTAGCTTCAAAATAACGTGACCTTGTGCTGTAGATGACTGATTTTGGCCCCTACTGACTGTGTTGGGACAGGAATTTACTGTACCTTCCATTATCTCATTCGGTCCATATAAACTTCAGGTGGCAAAATTACCCTTCATATCCTGACAGCTCTAAGGGGGTAAAACTTGGGACGGACATAAGTCAGCAAAACTTATTAAAGTTCATGGAATCAGCTATGCAAACTGGGGAACATAAGTTACAGTGCTATTTGTTTTGTAGTAGCATAACAACCGCAAACTGTTCTTCAAGATAAAAAGGGAAAAAAAGGGAGATTATGAATTCCATTTCAAGGAGAGACCTGCCATTTCTGCTTCCAAGAGACCTGAGGCCCACGGTCATTTATTTAATGGTAGGCTTCTAGAGGGTAGGTGGCCTTATCATCCCTTTACAGATACATTTAATGGCCTCTTTGGGGCTGTTTTCACAACTCCCCCTCTTGGCTTCCAACCCGTCTCCATGGGTGGCCACAGGCTTGGCCTTTGCAAGCCTGCCCTTGGACAGAACTGACTCAAGCTGCAACTAGCTTGTTTTCTCTCAGCCCGAGGTTCACAGAGAACAGGCATTTAGAACTGAGCCTTGCAAATCGTAGGACACTAAGAGGAAGGGCCTTGAACTCTAAGAGCTCAAAACTTGCAAAGTCTACCTTGATTTCTAATCATCCTGAGCCATGATCTTTTCCCCAAAGTTACCTTAGTTTTTTGAAAGAATATTTTATTTTAAAAAATTATACACACATGCACATACATCATTATGTATATACATGTATGTGTGTGTCCATACTTATATCAGGGTTTCTCAGCCTCAACACTATTGCCATTTTGGGCCAGACAACAGCTTGCTGTGGCAGCCGCCCTGTGCATGGTAGGGTATTTAGCAGCAACCTTGGACTTCTCCACCTCATGGCAGTAGCAGCCCTCCTAGTTGTGACAACCAAAATATCTCTAGACATTGCCAAATATCCCTTGGGGGTAAAAATGTCCCCAGTTAAGAACAATTGGTTAATCTAATTATTGGTCCATGTATGTATGTATGTATGCATGTATGTATGTGTCGATCTATCGATCTAAGTATCTTTTATCTATCTGTATTAAACCAGCTTGATTCAGAGTCTGTTTTTTGCAGCCAAAAAAAAAAAAACACACAAAAGTCTGGTAAGACAATGATAAAACATGCACTAAGTAGACTGCTCAAATATGAACACAGCAAGTTAGCAGCAGAACCAGGCCTGCATAATTAAGTCTCCTGCACACTACCCAGTGGGCTTTCTACTACTTTCCACCAAAGAACTCCTTTTCAGGGTATTTAATGCCACCAACTTACCTATCATTGTACTCTCCCTTGTACTAAAACCCGGAAGCACTGGAATTCAGAGACTGTGTTGATGGGAGGAAACACCCCTGGCCAGGTTCCCTTATTAGTCTGGGACACCAAAATGAGTCATCCGGGTGAGGATCATGGTCAGACTTTCTTCACAGGAGTGTGGGCTTGTTGCTGGGGACAGCATGCCATGAGGTAGACCAGCCTTTGAAGGGGTACCATCCGCCGTCCCTGGGATACAGCTCTCTTACCATCTGGGGAGATTTAGCTTAATATTTTGGTCTTCCCTACATTCCCATGTTTTTTTGAGGCCACTCACCTAATCCAAGTCACTGTGGGATGGTAGGAGTCACTTTCCTTTTGTCCATTCAGAACTTATAACAAACAACCCAACCCAAAAATGGGCAGAAGACCTAAATAGACATTTCTCCAAAGAAGATATAAAGATTGACAACAAGCACATGAAAGAATACTCAACATCACTAATTAGAGAAATGAAAATCAAAACTACAATGAGGTATTACCTCACACCAGTCAGAATGGCCATCATCAAAAAATCTGCAAACAATAAATGATGGAGAGGGTGTGGAGAAAAGGGAACCCTCTTGCACTGTTGGTGGGAATGTAAATTGATACAGCCACTATGGAGAATAGTATGGAGGTTCCTCCAAAAACTAAAAATAGAGCTACCATACGACACAGCAATCCCAGTACTAGGCATATACCCTGAGAAAACCATAATTCAAAAAGAGTCATGTCCACAGTGTTCATTGCAGCTCTATTTCCAATAGCCAGGACATGGAAGCAACCTAAGTGTCCATCGACAGATGAATGGATAAAGAAGATGTGGCACACATATACAATGGAATATTACTCAGCCATAAAAAGAAACGAAATTGAGTTATTTGTAGTGAGGTAGGTGGACCTAGAGTCTGTCATACAGAGTGAAGTAAGTCAGAAAGAGAAAAACAAATACCGTGTGCTAACACATATATATGGAATCTAAAAAAAGGTTCTGAAGAACCTAGGGGCAGGACAGGAATAAAGACTCAGATGTAGAGAATGGACTTGAGGACACGGGGAGGGGGAAGGGTAAGCTGGGACAAAGAGAGAGTGGCATGGACATATATACACTACCAAATGTAAAATAGATGGCCGGTGGGAAGCAGCCACATAGCACAGGGAGATAAGCTCAGTGCTTTGTGACCACCTAGAGGGGTGGGATAGGGAGGGTGGTAGGGAGATGCAAGAGGGAGGAGATATGGGGATGTATGTATATATATAGCTGATTCACTTTGTTGTAGGGCAGAGGCTAGCACACCATTGTAAAGCAATTATACTCCAATAAAGATGTTAAAAAAAAAAGAAACTCAGCGTTTGATATTCAAAAAAAAAGAACTTATATTAGCTACAGCTATGGAAACTTTTTAAGGTCAGGAGGAAGTGAGAATGTCAGGTGGTTCTGTGTAACAAACATGCAACAAATGAGAGCAGATGAAAAAATTGTTTTGAAATTGACACCTAGTAAAACGTATTTACTTTGGTCTGCAGTTGTATGAGTTTTGGCAAATGCCTAGAGTCATGTGATAACCACCACAATCGAGATACAGACAGGTCCAGCACCGTCTCTTTTTAGCCAACCCCTCTTGGCCAACCCTGGGCAAACCCTCATCTGTTCTCCATCCTTATAGTTTTACTTTGTCCTAAATGTCTATAAATGGAATTGTATAAGATGTAGCCCGTCTGCAGTCTGATTTCTTTTAGACAGCAGAATGCATTTGAGATTCATCCATGTTCCTGCTTGTATCAGTAGTTTTGTCCTTTTTATTGCTGCGTATTATTCTATTGTATGGATGTAGCCATTCATCAGTTGAAAGACACTGGGTTTGCTTCTGATTTTTGGAAGTTAGAATCACCTGCTATAAATACGTGCTTACAGGTTTTGGTGTGAATATAATGTCTCATTTCTCTTGGGTAAATTTTGAGTAGTGAGACTGCTGGGTCATATTGTAAGTGAATGCTTAACTTTGTAAGAAACTGTCACATTATTTCCCAAAGTAGCTGTACCATTTTGTATTCCCACCAGCCGTATTTGAAAGTTCCAGTTCCTTCTCATCCTTACCAGTCCTTAATACTGTTAGTTTGTCTTTAAATTGTATTTCAGTCACTCTAATATGATTGTAAAGGTACCTCATTGTGGTTTTACTTTATGGTTTCCTGATAGTTGATGATGTTTGGCATCTTTTCATTTAGTGAAGTATCTGTTTAATAGTTTGCCCATTTAAAAAACTGGTTTGTTTGTTTACTTATAGTTGAGTTTTAAGAATTCTTTATATATTCTGGGTACAATTCTTTTGTCAGATATGTGGTTTGCAAATATTTTTTCCCAATCTGTGGCTTGCTTTTCATTCTCTCAGTGCCTTTCAAAGAGTAAAGGTTTTAATTTTGACAAAAACCAATATCAGTTTTTTCTCTTATAGATAGTGCTTTTGGTGTCAAGAGTAGTTTTTGATAATCCCAACCCAGGACACTCTATGGATATCAAATAAGTTTTGTAAATTTTATAGACTCTCTGAGTCTCTCATTCAGCTCCTGCCTGCAATGGTTTGCAAACATTTTCTTTCATATTTCCTCTCCAGCCCTGCCCATGTGAACACACCCACACACTTAAGCATTACAAACACAGATTTCCTGTGTCACTCTGAACCCTCAGCCCTCCCTTTCCAGGCCTCCTCCCAAAGATCACAGAAGTCACATTTTCCAAAGTATTTTTTATCATGCAGGAGAAAGTGCTGGAGACTGGAATGGTCAGTGCTATTTTTATGGCCAAACACTCCAGAATGTCATTGTGAAGCCTTTTTCTCAAAATTATTCAAGTAGAAATGGCATTATGGAAATTCGTCCCCCAATATACATCCATCCCTCGTATAACAAAACTCACGCTGTATATCAATGGGATTTAATGTTCAAGTGAATTAATTAGCTATGTTTGTCTATTTGTATTTTGAAATATCCTTCCATATATTCAAAGGAACAGATGTTTTCTGGGGCTATTTTTAAGTCTGAGTACAGCTTCCTTCCACTTCTCTTAGGTTGGATTTGAAGTCCTCACATTTCACAGTTGATACAATTAAGGAAATGCCAGAAAAGTGAAGGAGAGAGGGAAAGGGTGGAGTTAAGGAATTGAAGGAGAAAAAAGTATGATCCATTCTTGAGCACACGAATAAATCCTTTCTTCCATGTTTTAAATTCCACATTAAGATGTTTACTACTTCTTTCCTGATTGTACCCCATGCAAGTTCATTATAAAACATGTCAGTTATTGTATCTCCTTTTAGTGCATACACTGAGTTGAGTGAAATGATTCCCTTTCAACAAAACCTCATGAAAACGTAAGTGATTTTTCACCTTGAAAAGGTCTTTTATGCTATAAGATGCGCCAGACCAGAGGGACTTGGAACTGGGGGCAAATCCTGCCTGTCATGGTATCAATCACCGAGTCACTCATGCGTGGTTCCCTGTCTTCCGCTTCCTGTTTGTCCATCTGGGCTTCCTGCTTCTTCAGGTTCTGCACCTACGACTTCAAGGCTTAGTTTGTCTTTCAGTGGCCATTGGCTAAAAGCAAACAAATGGATAAAGGAAAAAGAAAGAAGAATGATGTTCTTCTAGATCTTCTGTGGGCACCAAGTGATGTGGTGCAGAGGCTGGGAGGACTGTCAAGGGGTGGCCAGCCACAGAGAGACGGATCAGGGCAAAGGTCTGTGTCTGCCTGTCGAAGAAGCCCACACTTCAGACAGATGCTTTCAGAAGGAATCCTAACATTTTTCTGAGGACCTTGGGCGATAATAGGGAAAACCCCTAGAGCATTTTTTTTCAGACAGCTGATAAAGTTTGACAGCTTTGAAGAGGAAACAGAACTGCAGGATGTCAGCGGCAGAGTCACAGGGGAAGTTCTGCCTTCTGCGAAGCCTCACTCAAGTACGGTGAAGCATAGCCTGAAATGGATAGAAATGCTGATAAATAATAATATTTTATGAAGAAGTAAAATCTCAGTGATTTCCCACATCAGTAGCTCTAAGCAAGACCTTGACATTGATTTTTTTTTCTATTGGGTTAAGTTTCATGGATTTTGGAATGATTTCTTCTGTGAATCCTCAAAAAATTTTTAAAGGAATTGTAAAATGTCACAGCAATGGAAATGTTCACACATTCCACAGCTCTCAATTATATGACACAGTAGAAGTGTCAGAATTTTTCTGCTGTGTCATTTTGTGTTTCTTTGAAACTCTCACCTTCATCACTTTTCCTTACACAGCTAAACACCAAACACTTGGCCTTGCTCCTAAGAACTTTTTCTTGAAGAGTTTTTCAATTTTCAGTAGTTGAATTTTCAGCAACATAGAGCATTCTTTCAGCTACCTCTCATTGGTTTGAGATAGACATTCCTTACCACCTAAGAAAGTATTCTATTCTTGATAATTAATTTTGTAATATCAATTGATATTGAAATTTATCAAATGTAAATTCACAGTGTTTTGAAAACATATGGCTTTTCAATTCTTTTACCTATTGCTGTAATAAACCATTGAATAGTTTTCCTAACATTGAAATATCCGCATTCTTGGAGTATTCTAGACACTTGGGCTACCTGAGTGGCAAAACAGGCAAACCTCTCACTTTGTGAAGTTTATGATCTATTTTAAATGGTCTTTATAAAATGAGTGAGGAATTGGTCCTTGTTCAGCAATTACCAAAATTCAGTTTTAGAAGACTTTCATCTTTCCAGAAAGTTCCCTCCTGCCCATTTGCAGTCAATCTCTACATTTACCCTCAGCTCCAGGCAACCTCCCATCTGCTTTCTGTCTCAATAATGTTGACTTTTCTGGGTATTTTTCTTCCATGGATTTGCAATATGCTGTCTTTTGCATTCAGTGTCTTTCACTTGCATAAGGTTCTTGAGGGTTACCATCTTGTAACTTGTATCAGTACTCCATTCCTTTTTATTTTGGGGCAGTGTTGCATTGCACAGCTATGCACTTTGTGTTCCTCCATCTAGCAGCTGATGGACTCTAGATCGTTTCCAGTTTGACCATTATGAATAACGCTGCTGGAAACACTTGCATACAAGAAATCTGTGGACGTGCGCTTTCACTTCTCGTGAGGAGATTCCTAGAAGTGGAGTTGCTGGGCGGCATGGTAAGCGTATCTGTAACTTTTTAAGAAGCATTCAGTTTAGGGAGTGAGGCTCTGTTCATGGAGAATTTCTTTTTTTTCTCCTTGGCGAAGCCCCAGGTTAGTTGGAAAAGTCCTCCCTGCTCTCACTGGTTCAATGGCCCAGGTTAGGAGCCAGCAAGACAGGCCCTCCCACCTCTTGCTTTGCTGGCAGGACTTTCAGCCCCTCGGGTAAGCTGGAGATAGCACAGCATGCCCAGCCAGGCCTTTGTGCTCTGGGGGCCTCCCTCCGTTCCCCCCATCGAGTGCGGCTGGCCCCCTCTAGGAGGTGGTGCAGATTCTTTGGGGGACCATCCCACTCTCATGGACAATTTCTCCTCCACAGACACTGAACTGTGGGTTGGTCGGCTCTTTCAGTTTGGTCCTGCCTAGCCTCCAGCTCACAGAAATCCTCCACCCCACAAATAGCTCACAGATAGCATCCTTCCTTACTTTTACTTTCATTTCACATTTCCCATTGTTATCACTGAAGTCATTCTCTGGTCATTTTGATGGAAATTTGGAAATGGGGCTGTTACACCAAGGGGTCAAACCGTCCAGAATTTCAGGGGCTCCTTGCTTCCTGGGCTCCCCCAGAGCACCCCCTTGTGCTCCCTCAGGCCTTTCTGCTGACTCTTCTCTTTCCCCAAGCCCTGCCCTTTCTCATCCCCAAAGAACTTGTTCTGGTTCTATGGTTTCTGTGATGTCTGGGTTGACCCTCCAAACTCTACTGATCTCCCTCCCTCGCTGAGCACATTCTCTCTTACTTTCTTTCCTAAATAATGAATCTGCTCTGCTCGCCTTTTCTCTAATTCTACACTCTGAGTGCATTATGGTATTAGTAGAAACTGCTCATATACAAAGAGTAGAAGAATTTGGTGTCTAGAAGGACCTTAGCAAACATCCTGTTCAACAGCCTCATTTTATATATGCAGAAACTAAGATCTGCAAAAATTATTCTTGTAAATGACAATAATAATAAGCAAACCTATACCTACTGTATATTTCATAAAGGACATTTATATATTGTATCCTGCTGGCAAGTAATCCCATCAGGCAGGGAAGGGTGATTTCCCAAGAGAGCATAGCTAGCTTCTGAAATGCTCTATTTGAAAACTTTTGGAATTCACTTTGGTTTAGATTATGAAAATTCTTCCTAACATTGGGACTGATTCCTCTCAGTCAGTTCCTTCTTGACTCATGTTAAGTTTTAAATTTTTTAATTTGGGAGACAGCCTGCAGATCATTGAATAAAAAGCTGACATAGAGATTTTACAAATAGCTTTTGTTTCCTTTATGAAAAAATGACAACATGAGAAGACATAAAAAATTACCCATAATCCCACCTATCAGGAAAATAAGCTATAACCCTACACCAGTCTGGTGTGAATCTTGCATTATGTTTTTCTGTGCGACACCACACATGTATTTATGACTTTCTTTTTTTTTTTTTTCTTTTTTTTTGCGGTACGTGGGCCTCTCACTGTTTTGGCCTCTCCCGTTGCGGAGCACAGGCTCCGGACGCGCAAGCTCAGCGGCCATGGCTCACGGGCCCAGCTGCTCCGTGGCATGTGGGATCTTCCTGGACCGGGGCACGAACCCGTGTCCCCTGCATCGGCAGGCAGACTGTCAACCACTGCACCACCAGGGAAGCCCGTATTTATGACTTTCTTACACTATAGTATGTGTGTGTGTGTGTGTATTTGTAACAAAATGGCGTCATCCTGTGTATATTGGAGTAAGCCGTTTTTAACCTAACTACATAAACTCAATGTTTTCCATGTCATTATAACTCAGGAAAGCATCAACTTTAATGGTACATAGTATTTTACTTTATGAGCATACCATACTTCATTCAACTGATTCCATGTTGTTGGACATTTACTTGTTTACATTTTTCAAGCAATAATGCTACAGTGAATATCTTTGTAAATAAATTGAAGATACATTCATTATTATCTCCTTAACTCAATTAGTAGAAGGCTTCTTGGTCAAAAAGGCATGGTTGTATTTGCAGATGTTGGTATGTAAAGCCTGGTTTAAAGTCGGAGAGATGCATCCAGAAAGATGATGGGGTCCGTAATATTTGTGAGCTAAGGTATCATCCCAGAATAAATTGATCACACAGCCTGTTTAATTGTCAGTCCTTGAGTAATAGTTACAGTGGCTTTTGTCTTTATACTTCCTACCCTGTATTATTACTGGGACTTCTTAGGGGATCTTCTTTAGCGTAATATCGAAATTCACACTCTAACCAGAACGTGTCAAACCATCTGTGTTTGATTAAAATCACCAAGATTATGTCTTTTGCCAAATTCATTTTTCTTAATCAATTACATAAACGTATCGCTACAGACCTGTGATCTTGATATGGAACTGGATTCTTGCCTGAGTTGGCAAATTAAGTTAGACATGTTGCACATAAAAAACAGGATTACAGCACAAAGTATTGGCTGAAAGATGTTTGATAGGTCAATCAAAAAAATTTAGAGTTGAAAAAAATTTATTTTTTAATTTAGAGTTGGAAAAGCATTCAAGATGGTTTATTTCCATCCTTTTATTTTACAAATGAAGAAATGAAGACTCAGAAAGGCCCTGAGAGTTACACAGCTGCTTTGTCTCTGAGCTGGAACTTGAATCTGGGTCTCTTGATGCCCAGTCAGATACACCTTCCACTGCTCTAGGCTGCCTGCCTGCCTGCTTGCTACAGGGCTGGAGGGGGGACTATCATCCAGTGTCGGCCATCTACCAGGCCCCAGTAGCCTATGAACTAGCACTTCCGCCAACTTTTTTCATTGTAAACGCTGATAATCAGTCACTCTATTCTTTCCATTGATCTTGAACTAGGCCTCCGATGTCCTGGACGTTACTTTCGGTCAGAAGGAATTGTCTAGCAAGACGAAGTCTCTTTGCTTTCCTTGCAACAGCTGTTTTTTTTAAGCTCCTTCTGCGACCCTGGGGAATTATATATATGTGTGTGTGTGTGCGTCTGTGTGTGTGTACATGTACACAGACAGACCATCACCACCATTAACAGTCTGAGTAAAAGCCGACTTTACAGGAAATATTATCCATAACTGGAAGCATCAGGAGTCCCTCGGTTCTTCTGCTTCATTAACTGATAAAGTGACAGTGCGGGGGCAACGGAGGGGCTGGATCTGTCCGGGGCGGGGGAATGTGTACGTGTGTGGTAGAACATCTGTGTAACATCACTTCACTGTGCTCAGAGGAATAACTAACAGGTCTGGAAATGCAGGCCTGGGAAAACCAGCAAGTTGAAGTTCAGGGCAATAGCTGATGTGTGAAAAAAAATTAAGCCTAAAAGAATTTATTTTTTTAAGACCTAGTAGAATCTTGAAAAAGATTTTTTTATTATACATATATTTCAAACACCAACACAGAGAATAAATATAATGAACTGCCATGTATATCTATTACTGAAATTCAAAATTATGAAGAATTTGTCACATCTGCTTTATTCCTTTGTTTCTCTTTTTGTCTTTTCTTTGCCGAGATATTTTAAAGCCGATCCCAGACACTGTGTAATTTTATTCCCCATGCTTAAGTATGCATCTTTGAAAATATGGACATTTTATTTCCTAAGCACATGCCTAATTGCACCTAGGAAACTAATTAATAATGTATGGGTGTCATCTGTCCTCCATCCATAATCTAATGGCCTCCATTTTTAATAGAATCTTTTATCAGATAGTAGAAAAATGATACAGATGAACTTCTTTGCAAAGCAGAAATAGAGACATAGACGTAGAGAACAAACATATGGATAACAAGGCGGGGAGGGGGGTGGGGTAAATTGGGAGGTTGGGATTGACATATATACACTATTATGTATAAAATAGATAACTAATGAGAACCTACTGTATAGCACAGGGGACTCTACTTGGTGTTCTGTTGTGACCTAAAGGGGAAGGAAATCCAAAAATGAGTGGATATCTATATATCTATATATCTATATATCTATATCTCTATCTATATCTATATAGCTGATTCACTTTACTGTACAGCAGAAAGTAATGCAACATTGTAAAGCAACTATACTCCAATAAAAATTAATAAAAAAGAATCTTTTTATCGGATTGTAGAGTAAGAGAAACCTATTATGACTTGTATGCCAGGCCCATTCCACTGCAACAATTGTTCATTGTTCACACTCTTAGAACTGTACGGTTAAAAATCACTATTCCCGAGGACCAGAGAGGGCCTCAGGAACAGACTGGAGTGACATCTGTAGGCTGGTTCATAGCTTGTAGCTTCATCAAGGCCCAGTGCTTGATTATTGGGGCCAGCCCTTGGGCAATGGCCTGGTTGGGTCACTGCTGTGAGTTACTGGAGCCACAGAATTTAGTTGGGCTTATAAAATATAAATACTTCAAGCATTCTAATGCACTACATATTTATGAATGCTAGTGACTAAGCAGAACCCCTTACCTGGAGCAAATGACTGGCTTTGACAGTGGAAGGGTCAATAGTTCTTCTAGCTTACTGTGATAATGATGCAAAGTCCTCCCGTCCATCCATATCTGGGAAGCCAGTTAGCTTGGATACAGTTAAGGGGCCACAGTGTGGACCCCGGGGTGTGTGTGCCACCTGATTGCCAAATCTCCACTACACCATGTGCTGAGGAACAGGCAGTCCCGAGCAGTGTTTAGTCGGAAGCACTCACAATTCTGCACGCTTCTTGTTTTTATGCTTGGCTTCCTGTTATGCAAAGATAGGCTGAGGGGGCTGGTGAAGTGTTGCAATGGATGGAGACACAGGCCCACGAGAGACAACTGCTCTTCACATTCCCGAGACATGCAAGCTCCAGAATGAACACCAGAAGGGTGGCCCTGGAAAGGCAGCCTAGTCAGGCGGATTCACAGTGTAGAACGTGCAAGTCTGAAGAAGAAACAGAAAGCCAGCTCCCTCTCTCTTCTTCATATGCTACAGAGACCGCATTTTTGCTTCTTCCTGCAAAAGACGTAGCTACGTGTGCTAAGTACCTTTGCGAAGCAGAGTTTGCTTTTTTACTTTGAAAGGCTCACTTGTCAAACAATAAATTTCTATGAGCTATAGAACATGGGAAAATTAAACCTGCTCAGTTCCTGGGTCTGGAGACAGGCATTCAGGGAATAACTTTAGGTATTTCTTTGAATTAGGTTGTGTAAATGTGTCTCAGGGCAAGCGGCCTGGGAAGGCCCGTGTGACTGAATTCCAGGTGCACAGAGAAAGCCTCTTGGCTGTCCTCAGTCTCACACCTCATTACCTTTTGGGGGGTTGGGGGTGGAGCAAAGTTTTTTAAGCCCAAGTTAAAAAAGAAACTGAGAATTAAAAAAAAAAATCCAGGAGAGTAATCACAAGATAAATTTAGCCTGAAGTCTAAATGCCAGGTTTTGAGAGTGGAAGATTTTAAAAGTTCCCCACCCCCCTGAATAGTGGGTGTTTCAAAGTAGAGGTCAGTTTGCCTTTGACAAGGAAAAGAGAAAAGAGGTAAAGAAAGTGGGCCTGGAGGTTCTGAAATTAAAAGACTTAATTTTCTTCTAGGAGGGCTGTCTTCCCACAGTCTGATAACTAGACAGGCTGAGGGTCTGCATGTGTGTTGGGGGTGTGTGTGGATGTGTGTGTGAGTGTGTGTATGTGTGTGAGTGTGTCTGGGTGAGTGTGTGTGTGGATGTTAGTGTGGTATGTGAGTGTGTGGGTGTGTGCGGGTGTGAATGGGTGTGTGTGTACGTGTGGGTGTGAGCGTGTGTGGGTAAGAGTGTGTGCATGGGTGAGTGTTTGTGGGTTAGTGTGTGTGAGTGTGTGTGGGTTAGTGTGTGTATATGAGTGTGTGTGGGTGTGTGCGGGTGTTAATGGGTGTGTGTGTACGTGTGGGTGTGAGCGTGTGTGGGTAAGAGTGTGTGCGTGGGTGAGTGAGTGTTTGTGGGTTAGTGTGTGTGAGTGTGTGTGTGGGTTAGTGTGGGTCTATGAGTGTGTGCGTGGGTGGGTGTGGGTGTGAGTGTGTATGAATGTGTGGGTGGGTGTGAGTGTGTGGGTGTGGGTGTGAGTGTGTGTGGGGTGTACGCAATGGTGTATGGACCCCTACTGACCATCTCCAGGGAGGCAGCCATGTGGGGGCCTGCTGGTTCCCACGGCTTCCAGGGCTGCCTCTTCAGCAAGGGTGGGGGGCCCTCTGAGAGCTGCCCTGTGGGCCGAGTGCTGGGCACCCCTCGGGTTGGTTCCGTTCTCCTCCCTCCCATGCCTCAGCCCCACTGGGCTTTGGTCAGGATCCTTAGGTCTCTTCAAAGGAGCTTGTGCAGAGAGCCAGTAAGACGTGGCAGGACCAGTAATATGTCCATTTTCCACAGCCTCAGGGCTGGGCTGGAGGCTTCAGTGTTACTTCCCCATCACTCTTTCATCAAGGCCTGCTGAGCCTTGCAGAGCTTACGATGGAAAGAAAAGGCAGCACAGAGTGGTTTATGCATAACATTGCAGCAGAATGGGTGGAGGCCGAGGCTGGTGTCTCCGTGTTGGGAATAGTGGCCCGTCCCCTTTTCATCTCACCCTTACTGTCTAACCCTGTGAATTATTACACGATTCTCAGTCTAGGCACCTCTCTTTACCACTAGAGTATGTGCCTCTCTGTGGGCTGTGTGGCCTAGGTATGGACATTGGGCTTTGAAATTAGATTTCTAGCCGTGTACCTGGACAAATCACTTCAGTTCTGTGAGCTCCAGTTCCTGGTCTGTAAAATAGAGCGTACCGTGAAGAGGTAGGGTGAGCCTTCAACCAGACTGCCTTGACCTTGATAGACAGTGTGCTTGCATGGTGGCTAGCGCAGGTAAGACCTCATTAAATACGCACTGTTGGTGGGGCTCATTATTATATCAAGGTTTCTATCTTCCCTGGCTGCTCTGCTTGCATGGGCATAAGTGAACACATCTAGAAATCCCACAAATGGGTAGATCAGTCAACGTTTGTTGCAAATGTAAAATGACTCAAGGTGACTCACATTTCTCTCTAAAATGTTTATTTTATTCACTCAAGAAACATTTATTGAGAACCTTCAATTGGCCAAATGCTCTTCTAGAAGGTGTGGTTTGATTGGTGAAAAAAATTTATAAAAATCCCTGCCCCTGGGAACCTATTTTCTGACACCTGAGCCTCCGTCTTTTCACATTTCATGGTTTGTGATTGATTATGAATCTCCTTCTTTATACAAGGAGAACATGACAGAGCTCTGGCCCATCAAGAATTAGGGCTTGGATGGAGGCAGCTATTGGCATCAGGGTGCAGTAGAATGCATTTTTGTGTGCCAGGGTGCACAGCAAATATTTGAAGCCTCACAATCTCGAGTTCACTAATTTAGAGAGCTTCCTCTATTTTTTAAACTCTGCACATTACCTAACACCATGCCCTGCACATAAGAAATGCCCAAGAAATTTTTCTGATTGGTTAATTTAAAGGGTATGAATTTCTTTGTTAAAGAGAATCCATCCTATGAATTTTCTTTGAACTTTATTCAACATTAACACACACACACACACACACGTACACACACACGTACACTTCCTTCCTCTCTTTGTTCCTTCCAATTAACTTTTCTAAGCCAGACACAATGAGGGTCCTCAAGATACTAAAATGAATAAGACGTGGTCTTTGCCCTCAAGAACCTCTCCATAGGTCTAGCACCTTATAACCTGCAGACATGCAATAAAAGCACAAAGATATTTATTCCTCACTACTTGGCCATAAAAAAACCGCAATAATGCCATTTGCAGCAACACGGATACAAACTAGAGATTATCATACTAAGTGAAATAAGTGAAAAAGAGAAAGACAAATACCATATGATATCACTTATATGTGGAATCTAAAATAAGACACAAATGAACATATCTGCAAAACAGAAACAGTCTCACAGACATAGAGAACACACTTGTGGTTGCCGTGCGCAAGGTGGGGGGAAGGAGAGGGATGGACTGGGAGTTTGGGGTTAGTACACTAGCTGCAAATTATTACATTTAGAATGGATATACAACGAGGTCCTACTGTATAGCACAGGAAACTATATTCAATATCTTGTGGTAAACCATAATGGAAAAGAATTGAAAAAGAATGTATATATGTGTAACTGAGTCACTTGCTGTACAGCAGTAATTAACACAACATTGTAATTCAACTATAAGTCAATAAAAAAATAAAATAAGAAAAAAAGATATTTATTCCTGAGCCATGGGGCCTTCTGCTCACCTACACAGCCAAATATCATTTCCTGAGAGAGAACACTGAGATCAGAAACTCAAAGACTTCTTTGTGGGCTTCCCTGGTGGCGTAGTGGTTGAGAGTCCGCCTGCCGATGCAGCAGACACGGGTTCGTGCCCCAGTCCGGGAAGATCCCACATGCCACAGAGCGGCTGGGCCTGTGAGTCATGGCCGCTGAGCCTGCGCATCCGGAGCCTGTGCTCCGCAACGGGAGAGGCCACAACAGTGAGAGGCCTGCGTACCGCAAAAAAACCCCAAAAAACAAAAAAAACCCCACTTCTTTGTAAAGGACCTCTTGCTTCTGAATGATGCTTTATGTCCTTAAGGGTCCTCTTGCAGAATGTGGATGTCTGTGTAAGTGCATGGTCAAGAGTCTTGGCAGAAAGTGTGAGCAGGGCTGAAACCCAGCTGGTGCTCCTATCATGAAGCTGTTACCCTGGAGAGTGGCTGCATCCATCCATCCAGGGGCACCATCTTCTCCCCCAGGACAGCTCCTGTCCCAGGGGTATGAGATGGACCCAAACTGGCCCTGGATCTTTGCTTGGCACAAGATGGCAGCCTCTCTCCTTTCACTCCCCTTCCAGGAAGCAACCCCTGCTCCATTGCTAAGCTCTTGGGGATAGTGGATTTTCTTGCTGCGCTTCTTTTCTCCCACACTGATACCTAATGCAAGCTCTCTGTAAAGTCCCAAGGAAAACAGTAACCTTCTCTGTCTTGTATCTAAGTTGATCTCCAGTGCCTTGAGTTAATGCTAGTCTCTTCTGGGCTCAGCCTTTTCTTTGATTTCTGAACATCTATTATGTTACTTTCCAGATCAGAGATTCTCACATCCTGGCTTTCACTTGCACCTCTTTTTCCCCAATAAGCTCTTTCTGAACCCACAGGCCTCACCTGTCAAAACTAGGATTCTGGGGAAGTCAAAATCTCTCAGCCCACCCTCATATATCATCACACCCAGAACAGGACTTTCCTGCCTATTCCAACCCACCACGTTCTCTGCTTCCTTCCCAGCTTCTACGAATGAGTCTCGCAGGTCTTTGAATGTTTGTGGGGCAGGGTTGTGTCTGGTTGATCTTAGATCCCAGACCCAGTCACTGCTCCCGGTGCGTGCCAAGGGCTCAGCCAATGTGCATTGGATGAATAGATGGAGAAGGCCCCTCACCTGAGCCATCCAAACCCCAAACTCCCACCCGCCTCCTGTTCAGCCAGCTCTGGAGCTCTGGTGGTCTGCCTCATCACTGCCTCTCCTACGCTCTCCATTTCCCCGGCTGCCATCCTAATTCAGGCCTCTGGATTCACACCTGGAATTTTGTACATGGTCCAGCTAGTCTTCTCTTTTTCCTTTCCTCAATCTCTCTCCCTCCTTTCCTCTCTTCCCTTTCATCTCTTCTTCCTTTTCTCTCATTTAACATAATATCCAGTCTATCCTATGATAATACTGCTAACAATAATAGCTTCCATTTAATGCCCATGTTTTAAGAGTCTGACATTGGCTGGGGCCCGTCCACTTATCTTTGTTAATCTTTATAGACTGGCCACTCCACGAGCTACGTATTATGGTCACAGTTTCACAGAGAAGGTAACTGGCAGAACATGATTCACCCAAGGCTGCATACGTAGAAGCCTGTGCTCTCTGCTACCTCACCCTGCCCTCTCTTTGTCAGCACTGTGTTAGATGTTGGGGATACAGGGTGAACAAGGCTAAGCATGAAAGCAGAGCCCCTGTCCTCTTAGAGTTCAAGTGGAGAGAAAAGACAGAGTAAGAAAAAGGACCAGGAGGGATGATAAGTGATTTGAAGGACATGTGTCCCCAGTTAAGAGGGAATAGAGCCCAGGGTGTGACTCAGTCTGGCTGGGCTGAGAAGGCTTCTCATGGGAGGTGTGGCCGGAAGTAAGTCTTGAAGGATGAACAAGAACATTTAAAGAACTGGGTGTGGGTGAGAATGGGTGGGGAGAAGAGTCCAGCAGAGAGAATGGAATACCGTCATGGATGGAGTGCACAATGGGTATGCAGAAAGAGAGCAGGAGATGCAACCGGAGAATCACAAAGGACTCTGAACCGCATGGTAGGGAGTTTAATCTTCATCTTTTAGGATGAAGATGTTGGAGGGTCACTGAAGGCTTCTAGGTCAAAGAGTAACATGATCAGATTTGTGTTTCAGAAGGACCATGTCACAAACAATGTCATCAGTGGATTAGAGATGAGATTGGTAGGAGGGAGACAGGACAGGGAACTATTGTAGAAATCCAGGGAGAGGATAAATGGGCCAAGAAAACCAGGTAGGGGTAGAGAGGAGGGATCAGAGAGAAAGAGAGCTATTGATTGTGAGGACTGTAGGAATGGGTCAGCCTTCTGGTTTGGCTGGCTGACCGGGGAGAAGTCAGTCACAGCAAACCAGAGAAAAGCAGGCTTGGGTGTGTTTGTTACACAAGCCCGGGGAATGGTAGGAGGTAGGGGGAGAAAGACGGTAAGTTCAACTAGCATCACGTGACCTGGAGATCCTCACGGAGGTACCTGAAGGCAGTCGGGTAGATGAGTCTACAGCTCAGGAGAGGGTGTCTGGGGGTAATCTATGTATATTCTACTCCCTTTTCAACTTTATTTATACAAGGTTCCCAGACTAATGCACTGCTCAGATCAACATACTGAGAAAATACCTTCAGTAGTTTTCCAGCTTTGATTGAACTATTCCCATCTCACATGTTCAGAGCCTCTAAATAGAATCTAAACTCATGCAGAGTTGAGAGCAGATGGAAGAAATATCTCAGAAGTAGACCCTAGAAGATTTTGTGATTGATTATCTGTGGGGGGAGGGTGGGGTCAGAAGATGGAAGATAAAGAGAGGAAGTGATAATGCCTCCCAAGCTGACTTCTCTGTTTATACTTCCTCCTTTAATTTTTTCTCACTCTAACTTGGGGCGAAAAGCAGCTACCTTCTACTGCAAAAACAGCACCGCTGAGACTGTGGAACTTCTTTTATGTCTTCTTGACCTCCCTCACCTGCAGACGAAAATGCAGCCTATGCGGTTCAATTACTTAACTTGTCTCTATTTTATCATGAACCTCTCTTGCTTAGGTACATGAGATGGCTCCCTGTTAGCTCTCAGATCAAGGTTGAACTTCTCACTCTGAAAAGAAGCTACTTTTCTGGACCTTTCAGTTTGATTTCTCTCTTTGATGAAATGCTACCCACACCTTTATGGCCCATTTTGTCTCATGCTTGGTAATGATACTATTCAGATTCCCAGAAGTGCCAACCAATAGACCTTTCTGTGATGATGGAAATATTCTCTTCCTGTGTTGTCCATTACTGTAGCCATGAGCCACATGGGCTACTACTACTGAGCACTTGAAATGCGGCTGGTGTGACCGAGGCACTGAACTTAATTTATTTGAATTCATTTCAATGTACGTAGCCAGTCACGGCAAGTGGCTACAGTACTGGACAGTGCAGTGCTGGGGGCTTGTTCTTTCTTTATCTACTAGAGTACGGGTGGGTTTCCCACCTCCCTAGAGTGTTCTGCAAACTCTTAGCAACTGCCTTCCAACTACCCGCCTTTTGCTGGTCTTCACTTGGCCCCCGCTCCAGCCCACAGCCTGGCTCAGACCTCCTTCCCAAAGGGCTGGGATCATGCGCTCTGTATGTGATGACTGGCTCACAAGCAAAGCTTATCACGGTTATTATTTTCATTATGAGAAACAGCTCTAGAAATAGTAACAGATCTCTTTGTTTACTTTATCCGGGAACAAGTCACACCCACAGACAAGAGAGACTGTTCAAAGGAATGAACCAGGAAAGTCATCAAAAATAAGTCCAACTCAGGGCCCACCAGGCTTTCTTCTCTGATATTTGAATCACCTCATGATAGGGCTGGCTGATGAGCCATACCGAGGGCCGAGGTGGGAGATGGCTCTGACATGGGACAGAAGGAGCCCCTGCTTCGTTCCTGTCTCATCAGAAACCCCGCTGTCATCTCCCCAGTGTTCAGGCCTGATTGGAGCAGTGACAGTTTGCTCTGAGCCATCTGTACTCATGGCCCAGTGCCCACAGTCATAACACGTATGGTGGATGTATGGGTGAATGGGATCATTTCTGAAATATAACAGATGGTTAGCCAAGGCCTTGATCCCATGCATATGGACAAAGTGTTCCCCTACTTGTCACAAGGACATCAAGACCCCCCTTGGCCAAGTATGAGAACGTAACATTCTCATATCTACTCTTCCTTTTCCAGGCCATTCTGCAATGCACAGATGCTTCTAGGGGGAGGTTTTGAGTGTTGCATATTTGTTTTTGCTATTATTGTTTTGGCCACTACAGAGCATAAAAAGTTTCCCAGAGCTATCCCAGCAGCTGAATTCTTCTGTGCTGTGTTCATTCTCTTCAGTCTAGGGTGTCGTTTTGGCCCCTGCTCCCCCTATCCTACTTCTTCAATTCTTGTTGGAGTTCTTCAGTTTCTGCCATTTTCTAGAGCAGTCCGAACAGTTTCTGTGGGTCTCTGGGGGTAGCCTGAGTCTGCGGGGACCTGAGTCTTCACAGCCACCACGTGGCACCCACCTGCTTTCCTCCTCTCCTGCGCTGGCTGCCTTTGGTGGTATCACCCTAGAAGCCTAGAAGCCCTCCCTCCCAAGTCTGATACTGCTTCGGCTGGATGAGCACAGAAGTCACACTGGGCTGGGCAGAGGCTACCGAGGTGAGGGAAAATCCCCGTGCATCTGCCAGAATCCCTCAGTCTTCAGAAATTCTGTGTGCCAGCCATTCTTTCAATCTCTGCCCTGTTTCTAGTACGAATGTGAGTCTTTCCATGTTACAGTTTCTGACCTAGAGACACAGAGCTGTGCACAGTTCTTCCAGTTCTCTCCTCCCCACTGTATTCCTGCCCAAACCCTCCTCTGGTTCCTTCAGATCATTTAAACAGCCTTAGAGCAAGTGATCAGCCCCAGAGTAGTTGTTCTCTGAGTTACAGATAGAAGGCCTTGAAGATTGCAATGAACTGAAGATTAAGATCAAAGATAAAATTCTTAACTGGCTTGCCGGGACACATGGATATAAAGCAAACCCTTTGCTAGCACACTGCTAAATTTTCATCAAAATGTCAAATTACTTTTTACTGCAACGGGGTATGGGGATATCTGCACTCTTATGATATCTGTCTAATAGGAGGTTGAATCAAGTGTGTCTTGTGCCCTGGTGTACAGCATAGGATGGTCTCTCCAGTCCCTGGTGGGAGGCGAGGGGTGACTGCAAGTTGGCATCTTGGGAATGAGGGTATGTGACAGGAACGCAGACCACTTGCGGGGTTGAGGGAGCCCAGTTAGGGCAGAGTCCACTTCAGACAGCAATCCAGGATGAGTTATGTAAATAGGGTGATAATTCTGGATCCAGTTAGAGTCAGTGGAAGAAAGACTCTGTAATGCTGTATAAAATTCTGGTAATTGAGGGCTTCCTTGGTGGCGTGGTGGTTGAGAGTCCGCCTGCCGATGCAGGAGACACGGGTTCGTGCCCTGGTCTGGGAAGATCCCACATGCCGCGAGCGGCTAGGCCCGTGAGCCACAACTACTGAGCCTGCGCGTCCGGAGCCTGTGCTCCGCAACAGGAGAGGCCACAACAGTGAGAGGTTCGCGTACTGCAAAAAGAAAAAAAAAAAAAAATTCTGGTATTTGAAAGCAAGTCACGAATATAAATAAAAGACAAAAACTACAGGCCTAGAGGGAGATAGAAAGAAAGGAATCAAAAGTGATGAGAGAAGCTGTTGATTCAATGCATTGAAAATGGGAATTAAGGAAGAGGGAAAGCTTGACAAGGCAGCAATGTTTTGAAACGAAGAGAGAAGTTTAGGAGGTCCTCGAAGATGATCTCCATCTTCGCAGTAGGAAGTAAAGTCATCTGTTGATAAAAATAATGAGTGACATTTGCTCACTTTGGACCAGGGACTGTGCAAAGTGGTTTATATATATGAACCTGATTAATCTCCACAACAATTCCATAGAATAGGGGCTGTGATGATCCTAGTTTCACAAGCAAGGAAACTGAGGCTCAGAGAAGTTGCATAATGTACCCAGGGTCAAAGGGCCAAGAAAGGAAAAACTGGTCTTTACAAGGTAAGATGAGATTGGATGAGAGTGGAGTTGGCTTAGTTCAGCTTCTTCGTGAACGATCTGGGGACTGACAAAAGCTGGATAAAGGGATTATAAGATGGAGCCTTCCTCCAACAAGGAGGTGAATGCAAGCCCTGGGGACTGCCAAGTGTGGAGCACACCACACAAGGTCGAGGAGACACGGAGCTCCAAAGCGGTTTTAAGGGAACTGTTGAACCAGCTGCGAAAGAAGGAAGGGGAGAATCAGAGGAAGGACATGTTGACCCCCAGGGGACCACAGGCCGGCTGATGGATCGCTGTGGAGAGGAGGGAAGGAGGGAGTTATCTTGGGTGGGAGTTACCATGGAGACAAGCTACAGACACCTGGATTTAATCTGACGAGAGGCGGAGCTCTTATGTGAAAACAAAAGCAAACTACGCGATGCAGTGGGTTGGGGGGGTCTGGATTCAAATTCTGCGTCTGTGTCCTGGTGGCAGGTTCGTGTCATTTTCAAAGGCTTGTGTGCTGTCAGCCACATGGGAGGGACAAGCCAACTGAAAACGTAGTAGGCAGGCAGCTGCAGGGAGGCCCTCGGTCCTGCAGAGAGGGCTGTGAACACTCTCCGTGGGCGGGGGACAGAGAGCACTTGACGACACTGGGCAGGAAGATTCAGGAGGTGCCGGCATCCTGCACGCTGGCTGTGTGGTCAGGGGTCGGGGGTTTTGGGGGACCGTTGGGGCAGGGCAGTACTGGACAATGAGGTTGGGGAACACAGTGGCTCCTTCTGAGGAAGAAGCCAGGCAGCTTCTGGCTGCCTCTGCAGCTGTGTGGGACTCACCCTGAACCCTGAGAGCAAGAGGCATTATTTTCTCCCCTCTCTTGTCAGATACTGACTCCCACGCAGGAAAAAGGAAGCACCTTTTGTCAGATGCTGTGGCCACTTCCTCTTCAGAAGGCTCCAGCCAATCTCTGGCTTTGCAGAACGAGGGCGCTGACTCCAGCTGCCGGACCTTGAGGGTGTAGGGCCCCAGGGCCGGCGCTGACAGGGGCTGGACCCTCGGCTGGCCCGCTGGGTTCCGGGGCATCCTCTCTGCTGCAGATCTGGACCCCTGAGCCCGACCTGGCTGGGGCCCAGTGCTTCCCGGCACCTCCCTGCACACTGCTCACAGCCCCTGTCAGCCCGCCTGTCTGTCCCTCTCCACAGCTCGGTCAAGGAGTGTGATGACCGGAGAGCAGATGGCGGCCTTTCACCCCGCATCCATCCCCAACCCGCTGGAAAGACCCATCAAGATGGGCTGGCTGAAGAAGCAGAGGTCTCTCGTGAAAAACTGGCAGCAGAGGTACTTCGTGCTGAGGGCACAGCAGCTCTATTACTACAAGGACGAGGAGGACGTGAAGCCGCAGGTACCAGCCTGGCTGTTTGCCCCCTTCCCAGGGCTGTCCCCTCCTGGGTGTGGGAGGTGGGTGGAGCCCCAGAGATCACTACAGGCTCGCAGTGGGGCTTCTTACTAGGGTGAGACCCCTGTCCATTTGAAAGGACTTCTCTCTCTCCTTCTCACCCTTTGTGAGATGCATAAACTGAGTTGCAGAGATGACAGGGTAATCCTCCTCCACGGAGCCCCAAGATGAGCACTGGGGCTCTTCCTAAACGCAGCACTACGTCGAGGTTGGCAGCATGGTCTTGATGGGAATGTGGAGCACAAGGGCTCAGGGAGAGTGGATTTGGGTTCAGGAAAATTGATTTGGGGCTTTCATTTATTTGTCAGTTCAATCAATATTTATTGAGCATCTACTGTGCGCCAGACACTGTTCCAGGGAGTTGAAATAACTCAGTGACTAAAACAGATAAGCACCCCTGACGTGTGGAACTTAGAAGATGGGGAGGGGGGAAGCAAAAAGATAAACATAATCAATAAGAAAATTATGTGGTTTGTTAGAAAATGACTAGTACTATGAGGAGAAAATAGAATGGGCTAGGAGGATCAAGCGTTTGGGGGAGGTGGTACAATTTCAAGAAGGGTGGCCAGAATGCCTTCATGAGAAAGGGGACATTTGAGCAAAGATTAAGGAGGAGAGGCAATCCGCCAGGCAGATCTCTGGGTAAAGAGCACTCCAGGCAGAGGGGACAGCCAGTGCAAAGGCCCTGAGGTAGAGCATGTCTGATGTGTGTGCGAAATAGCAAGGAGGTCAGCGTGGGAGCAGCAGAGTTAGGGAATGAAAGGATCAAAGGAGATGAGGTCAGAGAATGGAGCCTTGGGGGTTGGGACACAAATTGTAAAGGACATTGTAGTCCACTGTAAGGACTTGAGTCTTTACACTGAGGGTGATGGCAGGCCTTGCAAGGTTCCCGGCAGAAAGGGGTCATTCTTGGGTCATGTTGTAAAAAGAGGGTTCTGGTTACCATGCTCAAAAATAGATCCAAGGCTGAAGGGAGGGGGTACAAGGGTAATTTAGGTGAGAGGTTATTATGTTTAGAATCTCAGTGGGCAGGAAGAAAATGATCAGATCCCTGATATACTTGAAAATACAGCAAACAGGACTTCCAGATGGAGCGGATGGGGCTAGAGAGGGCTTTGATCGTAAATCTTGGGCCCGGGTCTTTTCTTCCTGCCTCACTGATTCCTCATGGCCATCATGGTGAAGGAGAGCAAAAGGGGATGCTGTTAACAGCTGAGAGACCCCAGGTGTAAATTGTATGTCTCAAGGCAACCAGGAGGACTGGACACCCTTTCTAGAGCTCATGCCTGTGGAGGTGGAAGAGTGGGCAAGGAACTTATTAGGGAGGACAGACTCTAAAACTTTCTGGAGGCAGAAAAAAAGCCCCAAGAAGGGTGAGGATATTGAAGGTGGATGGCTGGGTAAGCAAAGAAGTGAGGAGGTCATTTTGGAAGAGGACAGTTCTCTCTAAGGGCAGGCTTGAGGCTCTGTGACACATCGGCAGTGTCCGGTTAATCAGGCCCTCCACTCAGAGGGCTGTGAGTGTCTGTCCCTGCAGAGGCTGGAGAGGGGCCAGAGACCGTACCACCGCCTGGGTTCTTGCCCAGTGTCCTGTGCGTGGTAACCAGACTTTCTTCACTTTACGAACAAACCCTATCAGAGGCAAGCAATTACAAGCTAAGATGGGGTTCCTGGTACATTAATAGCCGAGGCAGGAAGTCTTCCCGTCTGCGGAGCCTGAGGGAGATGGCAATAATGTGTTAGCCTTCCCAAAGCAGCAGAAAGGGAAGTTCAGTGAAGCTTACTTCCGTGAGGTGCAGCGGGGAGCTTGTGTTCTTTTCCTGGCTCTACTACCATATGGCCATGTAATTATTTAATTTTTCTGGACCCCTCTTTTTTTCTTTTGTAAGATGAGACAATCATACCTGGCCTGCATCTGTCACAGGATTAAATGATATGAAACACATGTAAAAAATTGTTTTGTAAAAACATAAACGGATGTCAAAGAGTAAAATAAATTATTGGAGGTCCTGGCTTGTCTCCCTTACTTTTGGAGGAGGAAACTCTGAGTCCTCTCAGGATTAAATTAGTCTGATAATTAGGTAAAGCTTCTTCTAGAATGACAAGTATGGTTTATTTTTTAGAAAACCTATTAATGTATCAGACCAATAAGTCAAGATCAAGAAGTCAAATGAGAAAAACCACACAACCCCTAAATAGATGGCTGAAAAAAGTGTTTGATAAAATCCAAAACTCATTTCAGATATGAACAGTTTTTTTTAAAAAGGAATAAAATGATAATTTCTCAGAATATTTTATTTTATATGGGTGTGAATATTTTGATTACAAAAGCTATATGGGTATATAGTTGGAAATTTGGAGGATGCAGAAAATCACAAAGTGGAAAATAATAATTATCCCATCAGTAAGAAATAACCACCTAAATCCTCAATTCTTCCAGTTTTTTCTATGCATATACATTTAGAAACTCATCTAAATGCAAAATTAGTATAATAGTATTCTTTAATTAAAAATTAACAATATGTCTTGAATATTGTCCAGTATTATTAAATATTTTCTACAATGTAATTCTTAGTGGTGGCAAAATAACTTATTTTATGGACATTCTATAAGTTATTTAACTAATTTCCTCCTGGAAATTAGTTGAGAATTTGGGCTGATTTTTCTATGTTATTATAACAAACAGGATTAAGAGGACATCCTTGTAGACTTTTCATATATCCATCATTATTTTATTAAGATAAAGAAAAGTCTATTCAAAATAAAATACTTTTATTATGCTATCATTTAACATTGTTTTGGGATTCATAGACATTGCAAATATCTAGATGTGAAATGAAAGATATGAACTAAATTCTTGGGTAAAAATAAAGGTCTATTTCCACACTATGTTTCACACCATTCATGATTCTGGATGGGTTAAAGACTTACGTGTGAAAACGAGTTCATAAAAATCCTAGAAGAAAGTGTAATTATCTGCATGATCTTTGGGAAGCAGGTGTTTCTTAAGCATAGCAACAAAGACAGCACAAGGAAAAGACTGATGTAATTGCATAAATAGAAATGTCTGTACCTTAAAAACCAAAATAATAAGGTGAAAAGGCAAAAATAAACAGGAAAAATTGTAAACAACTATTCTTCCTATTTAAAATAGTCTCAAATCTTATAAGAAACAGCAATAGGAAAATGAACAAATGACGTAAATGGGCAATTTCCCAAAGAAATGTAATAGCCAAAAAGCATATGTAAAAACTCCACTCAGTCATAATTAAAGACATGCAATGGAAGTTAATGAGATACCATTGTCCCCTTATCAAAATGGCAAAGATTTTCTAGAAATTCCATTGTTAGTAAAGACCAGGGAACAGGAATTCTCATGTACAACTGGTGGAAATGAAAATCTGTACAACCTTTCTGGAGGGTAATATGCCTCTTAGAAATGCAAATTCTTTGACCCTGCATTTCTAATGTAGGGGTTTATAACAGTGATGTGGAAACAATGCCTGGTGGTAGGGGCTAAGTTATGTGAGGCAACTTTTATATATCTATCCGATAGAATATAATTCAGCTGTTGATGCCCTAAATTAATACTTTTTGAAATTGAAAGATGTCCATAATATAATTACTTTGAAAAAAGCAGTTAACAGCAGAAGATGATTTATATGCTAATCCTATTCTTGAGGGAAAAAAACAATCTGTAATTTATGGGAAAAGGCTTGGAAAGAAATACACAGAGGTGTTAACTGAGCTATCTCTGAGTTACACATAACTTTTACTTTTCTGCTTTCTTTATGACTAAAATATAAATTAGTTGTAAATTTAAAAAGAACACACATACACTCCGATTCCTAAAAAACTCAAAAAACAAAAATCACTCCAGTAATCTTAGAGCAATCAGATGAAAAATGCCCTCATGTATACTGATGATGTGTACATTTGGTGCAGCCTTTCTAGAAAGCAATTTGGCCGGATTTCTAAAAGCCAAAAAATATCATATCCAGAATGACCCAGTCATTCTGGTTTTAAGAAGCTATCCAAAAGAAATAATAAGATATATGCAGTGCTATTTGTAATGAGAAACATTAGACCAAATGTCCAACAAAGGAGAATGATTCAGTAAATTATGGGGCCCTCTATGATGCACCCTTGTATGTGCCCTTCGAGGGGACCCTGGGGTTCAGGAGAAGGCAATCTGTGCAGTTTTTCCTCTGAGTTCTCAGAAAGGTCTGTCTAGCTCTAACAGTATAATGTCCTGTAAGTCCATGACCTAGCTTCCTATAACTCATTCCAAAAGTTTCTTTGTCAAGGAAGTTGTTTAAAACAGAATCTCAGTGAATTGCCCTCAAGTCTCTGCTACAATGATGGTTTTAGACAATCCTGGCTTAGCCGTTCCAGTGCCTCATCTGCTTTCTCTGAAGTTAGAGCAGAGAGTTGTCTATCAGGGGCGAGCTGGGAAATGTTTAACCAATAGCCCTGTGGTAGGGGAGTTGTTTTGGACACAGCATTTGCCAATTTCTGTTGTGTAAATACTCCCACTGTGGCTGATTCAAGCTACCAGCATCCCTGAGCACAGAGTTGAGAAGGGATGTACAGTAGCACAGTGTTAGATAGTATTTCTACCACACAGATAGATTTGATGTAAATGACCGTATGAACAGAAATAATAGTAAAATAGAGCACATAATTAGGTAAATAGAAATTTTTGTCTTTTCTTTTCTATTTATATGAGATGATGGATGTTCACCAAGCTTATTGTGGTGATCATTTCATGACGCGTGTGGGTCAAATCGTGCTCTGCACCTTGAACTTGGACAGTACGGTATGTCAATTGTGTCTCAGGGGAATTGCAAGAAAAAAATGAAAGAGAGAATTAGAAAGTGATGAATTCTGAGTAGTACTACCTTTATTTTTAATATAAAGTATTTCATTGTAAGTTTATATAATTTAACTTTTAATAATGGCTGTGAGTTATGGCACCTGAATAAAACACTATGCTGTTTTTTCAGACAGGAGGAAGCACTGCCTGGTAGGAAGATAAAGAAAGTGTCATTTCAGGGGTACCTGCCTCTCCTTAGTTCGTCTCTAAACTATTATTTGATAGTTTCATCCAAAAATAGTAAAAATAAAATACAAAGTATGTAAATACCATTTATTGAACAGTTACTAGGTGCCAGGCTCTGTGTTAAATGTCCTGAATATACTATCCAGCAGCACAAAAAGGGTCATTTTTTTTCTGAGGCCACCGATATTATTTAAAGATGGCGGGGAGCGTGTAGGTGGTGGTTATTTTTAAGTAATAAAATTAGAGAAGTGTAGGCAGAGTTTTTTTCTTTTCTCTTGTCCTCCTTCCCCCTCCTTCTCCTCTTCCCCTTTCTCTCCACCCCCCCTTCTCTTCTGCTTTCGCTTCTAATCTTTTTCTCCCTCAGTCTTAGACATTTGCATTTATAGACCCCCAAGAAACATTTATTCTTTCAGGATTCTGAGCTGATCTGGGAGTTCCTTAAGACTCTTCCTTTAGAGCTTTTCTGCTGCCAATCCTTTTCATCCATGGTTTGTTCTAGAAACAAGACATCACTGTTTACTCAGCTCAGAATCAGACACACTACCTACGACAGCTAGTGAAATGTAAATTGTGAGTAGGGAACTCTAGGACGATTAACTGTGCCCCCTCATGCCGTTACTTAAACTTTGAAAGCATTGGTTTCTTCATCTGTAATGTGGGAGTGGCCATCCTGCCATGTTTCTGATTTGGGGGCTGTTCTGAGGTCTAAGGAGATGTTGCATGTGACAGTGCACTGTCAATGGTAGAGCAATGAGCGTACACGTGGTGGAAGTGACTTGGTTTTCTGATGACGTATTCATGTGTAAGGTCACAAATTCCACCCTCACTCCACCCTTCCCCCACAACGGCTCCATGATCCTCCTCCCCTTGCCCGTTCAAGGGACATCAAGCTGGTGGGTCCCAGCACTTCCACTGATGGTGAAGAGCACAGAGTTTGAACACACTTCTGAGATGAATTACCATTCTGCCACTTACTAGCTCTGTGACGTTGGACAAATCACAGAACCATTCTGACCCCGAGTTTCCTCACTTGTAAATTTGTGCAGCAATACCTTGCCTGGAGAATTGCTTAAAGGACTAAGTGAATAATACACATTCAAGGTGCTTAGCAGAGGGACAGACACCTGGAGTGTGCTGCTCAGAAGCTCTTGCTGCTATTAAGTATTGCATCACCTCAATGAACCTGTGGTTCAGTCCCCAGTGCCCCCTATGGCAGTCCGGCAGGTGGTATGGTCCCCCAGTCTCAGCATGGCCTCGACAAAGATCAGGTGTCTTGTTTGGCAAGGAATTTTGGCTCTTGGAAAGTAGGAAGAGGCAAGAGTTGGTGATGGCACCGTCTCAGTTCATTTTCCAGTCAGAACCTTGCCCTCCTGTCTCTTTAGGCACCTTGCTTGCTCTCACATAGCTGCCACTTAATTTGACCAAGGTCTGAGTAGCAGAAGTGCCCCATTCGAAGCTGGGATGCCAGCTTTCCATGCTCCTCTCTGCTATCCCATCATTATCCCATCTGTCCTCCAACTTTCTTTTAGTTCATAGCTGGTAATGTTTTTGCTTACCTTAAAGCCCTCGCTTTCAATCTTTCAGGGTTGCATGTATCTACCAGGGAGCACAATCAAAGAGATCGCCACAAACCCAGAAGAAGCAGGGAAGTTTGTCTTTGAAGTTATTCCAGGTAGGTGACGAAATGTGGGATAGACATGCATCACGTTCCCATGTTACTTCTGACCCCAGAAGTCAAGGCTACATTCAGTGAGTCTGTCAACCAGCTAGCCAACCAACCTAGTAAGAATGCATAATAGTTCTGTATATAGTTAATGATCCCATACTAGTTCATTAACAACAGGTGAACTAAGTGGGTGTGCACCCGGTTGAGCTCTGTAAGCATTTCACGAGCACCTGCTTGGAGCCAGGTATCCACTAGGCACTGGGATACTGATCGGAAAGTACATCATCCCTGCTCGCTAAAAGGAGCTCAACTTTGAAGGCGAGTGGGACAATAAAATGAACAGTTAAATTATACATTGAACCATGTGAAATCGCCATGTTGGTAGGTCAAAAACAGTCGACAGTCAACAGTCTCATATGGTTCATTGTGACCTATTAAGAAATGACAACTCCGACTTAACTGAGCACTTACTACATGTCAGGCGCTGTAATTTACCTATTGCACAAGTTAGCCGCACACTGGAGGGTGTCTCTTTCTAATCAAGAGTTACCTTCCTCGAATGCATTTGGGGAAAGGGGAAGTTTGTCTCAGTTTGTCTCTACGGGAGTTTGCTTGTGTCTGTGGAAGTCTGTCACACTGAGGCTGTTCTCCCTGTCTCTTGCTCCTTCACCGCCCCCCCCCACCAACCCAACCAACAGGAACTACAGGGCTGCTGGTCCAGCTATGCAGCCAAGTTGCTGCTGCCATGCTGACACAGCAGGGGAGACCAATGTCCCCTGAGTGCCCCTTGCCTTAAATTTCTTCTTACCTCTCACACAAGGCAGCTGTGTGCATAAGAAACTTGATGGCAAAGTCAGTGTAGCAGAGAGGGTAGACATGCCCCATCTGGAGCCAGCCTGCCCGGGGCCACATCCTGGCCCTGCCACTTACTATGTGTGTAATTGTGATGAATTATTTAATTTAATAATTTAATTTAATTATTTAATTTCTCTTTGCCTCTGTTTCTTTACCTGGGAAATGGGGACAATGATGATTATAGTGAGGATTAAGTAAAGAAGCATATACGCCACATTTGCTGCAGTGCCGAGTGTTTGAAGTTTTGGCAATAGCTAGAGGAAATTGTAATGTAGAAACCAATCCCCAAACTGGCTCTGACTATTTATAGAAAACAAAGAAAAACAGAGGTCTTTTTTTTAAAGTTCAGCTCTTCCCAAGTGGCCCCCTCATGGACACTCCCTTGCTTTTTATCTGAGGGTCTATCCATTTTTCTTCCTCCTCAGAGGAAGAGCCTACTTTTCCAGTCTCTCCTTTCTGGGATAACCCCACCCTTTTCCCACGAGGTTTCTTCTATCCCTAGGATTCCTCTCCCAGCACAAT
Organism: Mesoplodon densirostris; assembly: GCF_025265405.1. Taxonomy (NCBI): domain Eukaryota; kingdom Metazoa; phylum Chordata; class Mammalia; order Artiodactyla; family Ziphiidae; genus Mesoplodon; species Mesoplodon densirostris. Next base: position 58,578,773 of record NC_082674.1, read on the forward strand.
TCAAGGGATGTGACCATTCATGATGACACGTGTCCCAAAACCTGATTTTTCAATCTGGGGTGACCCTATTGAGAGCTCCAACTGCAAATTTACTGTGGACTTTGCAGTAAATTGAAGACTGCTGTTACTGTAGGATGAAGATTTGTCCTCTCATTGTCACTCACACTTACAGCTGTCTCCTGGACTGCTGGGGGAATTCTTGGACAGATCCACACATGTGTGTACGTGCACATACACACACTCAACTCATAAGGACAAACAACAATGCTAAAGCAATAGTAAGGCAGGGAACCATTTTCCTAAAGACACCATCATTCTCAAGCCTCCACCTAACCTAAAATGAGACAACCCTTTATGTTATGATGTAGAGAATTTTCAGTTCCTCTTTTTGTCATCCTCTTGTGCAAGACAATTCTCAGGGGCCACTGCTGGCATAAGAAATGGCCTTCCTAATCAGGGCCCCCTCTCTGTGATCACCAGTTTTAGCTGCACAAAGGCCATAGAGAAGAATTCAGTTGTTGTTATGCTGTTTTTCTTTATTTGGAGCAGGCAAAAATCTGAGGCAAGCTTCCCCCTCCCTAACTACCTCAAGCAGAATAATTATCTGTTCTCCCACCCAAAGGGAGTCATCAGGGATGGGGGGTTTATTCCTTCTGTAGAATATGTAGCATTTAATTCTCATACTGCCTTCTGAAATGTTACACCAAAATTATTGAGCACCTGCCACGAGCCGGGCACTATTGTAGGAACTGGGGATCCAGCAATGAACAAAACAGCCTGTATGCAGCTTACAGTCAATGGGGGGAGACTGAAAACACACCAAATAAATGAGAACATTGTACAGTTTTATTATGGGATAAGTACTATGGGAAGAAAGCAAAGAAAGAGAAAGTACTGGATGAGGTGGGGATGGCAACTGTTGATTTGTCATTTGAAGTAAAGCGGGAAGAATAGACATCATTGAGAAGGTAATCTTTGAGCCAAGATCGAAGGATGTGAAGGCGTGAGCCAAGTGCACATCTGGAGGAAGAACATTCCAGGAAGGGGAACAGCCCTCTGAGCCTATTTCTTGTGTTCAGGAAACATCAAGGAGGCCAAGGCGGTTACAGTGGAGTGCTGAGAGGGTAGAAGAGTAGGTGATTTGGTCAGGGGCGGGCACAGGTATTACAGGCACTGGTAGGCAAGTGTAAAAAGTTTAGTTTTTGTGCTAGAAGGATGGAAATCCATTGGGAGGTTTTGAGCAGAGAAGTAACGTGATCTGACTTTTGTTTTAAAACTCTTTTGAGTTGAGACTAAAAAGGGGCAAAGACGGAGCAGGAGCACCAGTGAGGAGGTTATTGTAATTATCCAAGTCAGAGGTGGTAACAATGAAGGGGGTGAGAAATGATCCACTTCTGGACACATTTTGAAGGTAGAGAGGACTTCATTTGCTGATGGATTGGACGTAGGAAAGAGAAGCCAAGATTGACTCTAAGGTTTTCACGCAAACAACAGGAAGGATGGCTTTCCTGAGATTTGTGCATGTGACCAGTTTTGGGTGGGAGATCGGGGCTTTAGCTTTGGATGTATTAAGTAATTAATTCAATTTTAATGATAAGGAAACCAATGTTCAGGATAATTTAGCTACTGCTGTGATAGAGGTGATGGTAGGATGTTAAGAGATTTAGAAAAGGGAGTCCCCACTCCATCTGGAGTGGGAGGGGGAGGTTTGAAGGAAGAGTCCTTAGAGAAGATAACATTTGCACTAAGTTTTAAAGGATGGATAGGAGTTCCTTAGGCATGGGAAGAAAAGAAGGGAGGTTCCTTTCTGACAGGGGTAGCAGCCCAATAGGTGACACAGATTGAACAGACTGTTTAAGTCAGAGAAAGTATGTGCCTGAGGGCAGAGATGCTGTTCATGGGCTTTGTGTTAATGTCAGGCAGTTTCCCTCAAAGACAGCTCTTTCTCACACCCCAGTGTGCCCAAACATTCATTTTTTTGAAGGGTAACAAAGAATTTTCAAATTCCCTTTGGTTCTTGTCTCTTGAGTCTATCTTAATATTACCCACCCTCACCTTCCTTACCCTTTGGGATGACTGACTTCTCAATCCATCTTGTCGTCAGCTCTTCTAATCAGAAAGATCAGTCCATGGAAGCCCTGGTCATTGAGGAACATCCTGAGAGCTGGATATTTCTCAGTGGTGTTGCCGTGGTGGAACTAAAGGAATCTCTCAGGAATGAGAGAAAACTGAGAAGGCATGTTCTTGATAACGTAATAGACTGGAGTGTAGGCATGGTGGAGAAGGAAACCAGATAAATTTTGGCCAAGGTCAAATTTGAAGCACTATGGGCTGGTGGAAACTATTGGGAGAAAGACCCATGGCCTTGCCTTGAGTTTGGTGGTAACTTACTGGGTACCAATGGGCAAGGCCCTTTGCATCTCTGGGCTTCAGTTCCATTATTTGTAGAGCGGAATGATACTAGAGCCCTACTCTATTACTAAAGGATGTTGTGTTTCCTATGGGATTCTTTAGTTCTGCCCTGAGGGCTTTTTACTGCCCATCTTACTTCTGGAAACACCCAATTTCAGGATGTTCCTCAGTGACCAGCACTTCCATGGGCTGACCCTTCTGGGCAGAAGAGCTGATGACCCATTGATAAGATGGATTCAGAATTAGGTTGTCCCAAAGTGTAAAAGAAAGTGAGGCTGGGTAATATTAAGATAGGTTGAAGAGACTGAAAACAAAGGGACTTTGAAAGTATTTTGTTGCTATGTAAGAAAATACAGGTTTGGGCCCAACTGGGCAGCTAGAACAGGGTCTTTTTTTAAAGCTTTTTAAAAGTTGAAGTATAGTTGATGTACAATATTATATAAATTACAGGTGAAAAATATACAGATTCACAGTTTTTGAAGGTTATACCCCATTTATAGTTATTATAAAATATTGGGTATATTCCCATGTTGTACAATATATCCCTGTAGCTTATTTTATACCCAAAAGCTTGTCCCTCCTAATCCCCTACCTCTGTATTGCCCCTCCCCCATCCCTCTCCCCTCTGGTAACCACTAGCTTGTTCTCTATATCTGTGAGTTTGCTTCTTTTATTGTTATATTCACTAGTTTGTTGTATTTTTTAGATATCACATATAAGCAATATCATACAGTATTTGTCTTTCTCTGACTTATTTCACTTAGCATGATGCCCTCCAAGTTCATCCATGTTGCTGCAAATAGCAAAATTTTGTTCTTTTTTGTGGCTAAGTAATATTCCATTGTATATATATACCACATCTTCTTTATCCATTCATCTGTTAATGGACACTTAGGTTACTTCCATATTTTGGGAATTGCAAATAATGCTATGAACATTGGGGTGCATGTATCTTTTCAAATTAGTGTTTTTGTTTTTTTCAGATAAATACCCAGGAGTGGAATTCCTGGGTCATATGGTAGCAAAACAGGCTCTTTTTGAAGGAAATGCCCTGATATTTTGAGAAGAATGGGTTGATGTCCCCTGAAACAATGTGAGATTTAATAGTATCCTGTAATTGAAAGGGATTGCTGTTATTTTCTTGTACTTTGTAAGACCTATGTTTGATGTGCCCCTTCTCCCTCTCCTCTCCTCTCTCCCTATTTTTCTCTCTTTGTCACTTTCTCTTGTTCTTTCTCTTGGTCTCCTCTCCCCACTCTGCCCCCTTGTCATTTCTTCCACCCTTTTGTCCATTTGATAACACCAACCCAAGACATACTACAGATGTCTGTCTGTAATCTTGGGTTTAAAGTGAAAATGATAAAGAATGTCCTAACAAACTTCATTTGTCCATCAGCTATGTATTGAGAGCCTACCATTTGCAATGTCTTCATGCAGGCAGGAGGGCAGTAATCCTGAACAGGAGGCACCGATTCATAAGAAAGGCACACGGTGCTCATTGCCCCTCCCTCCTGAGTTGCTGTTCCCTCCTCCAACCCCGCAGCTGAGCTCAGGGTAGCCTAGGAAGGTATCCATGATTGGCGTGATGGACTTAGGTTTCAGAATCGTATGGGCTGAGCCTGTCTGCTCTTGTACTGACACTGCCCCTTGAACTTCCTCTTAATTTGTGATAGGAAATGGTTTCTGTCCTCCATGGGGACAGATCTCAGCCCAAATCATCTCAGTTGCAAACCACTGAGTTCAATGATTTGTGTATAGGATTAGAGCTCCAGCAAAAACAATAAAGGTGTGTAAATACTCAGTTCTGCTGAGGAAAAGTAGATGCTTTTGTGCTGTTTGACTGCTTGTTTAATTGGACCAAAGAAGAAATTCAGGCTCAGCTTCCCCTCGCTGCCCCTTGCCCTGGCCCCTGACCAATGTATGACCTTCATTAGTGTTACTTCTTCCTCCAGCCTCATGTGACCAGAGTCGCACGGGACAGGACTCCTATGTCCTCATGGCCAGCTCCCAGGCGGAAATGGAGGAGTGGGTTAAATTCCTTAGGAGAGTCGCTGGCACACCCTCTGGAGGTAAGGACTCCTGCAGACTTTCCTGGACAGGTGTCTGTGACATCGCAAGGATGGGAAGGAAGTAGTTTCAGACAAGAGCTTTCCTTGAACAGGGTTCAAAGAAGACCACCAGAGGACAACTCTGAGGCCATGCTCATTGCCAAGGCTCTAACTTCCTTCCCTGGGTGATGTCAAAGCCAACTCCAGATTAGCTGGAAGGACTGCAAGCCCTTTGCACTCATCGGCAAATGTGTGTGATGCCCTGAAGCAGTCCTTTCTCCTCTCTGGACACAGTGCTCTCATCTGTAAAACGAACGGGTTGAACCAGCTGACCCCGGTTTCTGGCAGCACTAACCTTCAGTGGTACCAAGAGCGTGCCCAGTTATGGGGCTTTGGGAACCCAGGGAGGTTGATGGCAATATCTCTGCTGAAAGCATAAGTTAGGCTGATCAACACAGGACACTAAAGCTGCTGTCCAGCACTGGGGTGGTCACAAGGGAGAGAGGTTCCGGAATTGTGTCTGCAGTCTTACAGGTACACAGTGAATTCAGGGTTGAACACTTTTCTGGGTTACAAGTGTTTGAGTTTATAAGCTCAAGTTCAAGGTTACAGGCTCAAGTGTTTGAGCTCTCTGAGAACACCGGGTGTTGTGTCCACACTACAGGAGGGCTGTGCCTGTGAATAACTAATGTGAAACAAATCTGAAATTAACCAACAGGTGACTCCAGTATGTGTTTTTACCTTTCATAAAAATATGAAAGGGGCTTCCCTGGTTGCACAGTGGTTGAGAGTCCGCCTGCCGATGCAGGGGACACGGATTCGTGCCCCGGTCCGGGAAGATCCCACATGCCACGGAGCGGCTGGGCCCGTGAGCCATGGCCGCTGAGCCTGCACGTCCGGAGTCTGTGCTCCGCAATGGGAGAGGCCACAACAGTGAGAGGCCCGCGTACCGCAAAAAAAAAAAAAAATGCTGTGGAGGCACCGTGACCAGCATCTATGCCCCGTGTGGCGCTCTGCTCAGCCTTGTCAGGGTGAACCGCTGCAACGGTCATAACCCACATGGGGATTTCTCCCTCACCCCACTTGGAGGCCACCACCGTCAGAAGCAAGTCAAGCGTAAGTCCTGTAGGCAGAGGAAAGTCCACGGGAGGAGAACTAAGAGTCCAGCACTATTTATATATTCAAAGAACAAGGTTTGGATTTGATGTGGCATCTCAGGTTGAACCAAAATCGGAGATCTCAGGATGAGAAGGCATTTTAAGACAGCAGAGTCCAGTCTGAGGTCTTGGGACAAGTCAGACATTTGCTCTTCCTGTTTGTAAGTCAGGAAACTTCAGTCCTGAGGAAGTAAATGATTTGTCCAAGGGCCCCAGCTGTCGAGGGGCAGGGCTGGGGCTCCTGCCTCTGGGGAGGCCCTCTTTCTCTGATCTGGGTCTACTAGATCGGCAGGACATGCCCCCTCACACGCTGAAAAGTCACTGAGGTATGTTGCTGCTGTCTTTTTTCAGCTCTTCATGAAACTTTGTATGACTTTTCCCACCCGGAACCTACCCACTTCTCACCACCTTTGTTACCTGCCATCCTGGTTGAGGCGCCAGACTGCCTTGTTCGAATTGCAGCAGTGGTCTCCAAACTCTCTCCACGCTTCCAGGCTCGCCTTCTTTTCTTTTCTTTTTTTTTTTTTTTGCGGTACGCGGGCCTCTCACCGTTGTGGCCTCTCCTGTTGTGGAGCACAGGCTCCGGACACGCAGGCTCAGCGGCCATGGCTCACGGGCCCAGCCGCTCCGTGGCATGTGGGATCTTCCCGGACCGGGGCACGACCCTGTGTCCCCTGCATCGGCAGGCGGACTCTCAACCACTGCACCACCAGGGAAGCCCCAGGCTCGCCTTCTTATAGTCTGTTTTCAACAGAGAGAAGAGTGAGCCTATTAAACCTGTCATCTCAAGACCCTTCTCTGCTCATCACTGTCCAATAGCTTCCTCTCTCTCTCAGAGGAAAAGTCGGAAGCCTTATAATGACTCCACGCACAATCTGCCCCCACCCCCATGACCTCTCTGACCTTGTTTTCTGGAACCCTCTCCAGTGCTCATTTCACTCCAGCTTCACTAGCCTCCTTGCTCTTCCCCAAATACCCTAGGTACATTCCTGCCTCACGGCCCTTGCACTGGCTGCTTCCTCTGTCTGGAACCCTCCTTCCCCAGGGTGCTGCACGGCTTGGTCCCTTGCTTTCCTCAGGTCTTTGCTCAAACTTCACTTCAGTGAGCCTTCCCCTGATCATCCCGTTTCACATTGAACCCCTTCCCCACCAAGTCATTCTCATGACAATTCTGCAGAGCTGAGGCTTCTTTCTGCCCCGACTCCTTTTCTGGCTCCCCTGATGGGAGAGAGGGTCCACATGTTCCCCGTGGCATATACCTAACTTCTTCCCCTCATCTCCTCCTGCCTCTGAGTTGACTCTGGACACGCCTCTTACCATGTCCAGTTTGATTCTGGGACCAATTCCAGTGGGTGTGTGTTGGGGAGAGGGGGAGGGCTCCCCACACGTCTAAGCAATTCTTGGACACCAGCTCGGTGTTCTATAATTTAACTCAATTTTGATACTATCTTCCTGGAGATAGCTTCAGATTTCACAGGTTAATGGCTCAGTCCTACAAGACTGCCCTCATATGCCTATGGCAAGTCCAGATTGTACCCTGTGTGTCTGACCAACCAGCTACAGATTGGAAGTTCCACAACCCCCTCCTTGGGTTCAAATAATTTGCTAGAGTGGCTCACAGAACAGAGGAAACCAGTTTACTTACTAGATTACTGGCTTATTATAGTAGAACAAAGTTCTGGAACAGCCAGATAGAAGAGATGCATAGAGAAGGTATGGGGAACGGGCACAGAGCTTCCATGCCCTCTCCCAGCGCGATTCTACCTGCACCTCCTTGGGTTCACCAACCCGGAAGCTCTCTGAACACATCCTTCTGGGCTTTTCTGGAGGCTTTAGTACATAGGCATGATTGATTAAATCATTGGCCATTGGTGATTGAACTCAATCACCAGCCCCTCTCCCCTCCCTGGTGGGTGGGACTGAAAGTTCAAAACCAATAATCACATGGTTGGTTCCCCTGGCAACCAGCCCCCATCCTTAGCTGAGATCCAAAAATTACCTCTTTAACATAACAAAAGACACTTTATCACTCTCATCACAGGAAATTTGAAGAGTTTTAGGAACTCTGTGCCAGGAAATGGGTGGAAGACAAAAAAATATTTATTATTATAAATCACAATATTGCACCTTGGAGAGCAGCTCTTTGGTGCATCTTGGTGTTCCAGCTTTTTCCTTCCTAGACAGCCAATTTATCTCTCTCTCTCTCACTCCCTTTTTTTTTTCTTTCTTTATTTTCCTACCTTTTCTTAAGGGCCCAGCTGGAAAGGTTAGATTAATTTTTTCCCAGAAATTCTGGATGCAATTCTAGGTTGTCCCGAATTACGTAGGAGAAAGGGAAGGGAGGCGATCAGACTTCAACTTCAGGTGACTTGTTCCCAGGCTCCCAGCTGCCCACTTTCTCTCAAACCACCTCCTCCTTTTAGTAAGGGGGCTCTGCCTTCCCTGGATCTCCGCATTGAATCCTGGTCTCCATCCCATCCCCAGGAGGCTGGCAGCCACACTGCTAATTGTTACTCACTCGGGACCTGCTTTGCCTTCTTCCTCTGGAGGATGGCCTCTGAAGTTTTCCTTGGGCCATCACTGGGTGCAGAAGCACTGCACTAAATTATGCATAGTTCTGCTCCACCCAAGCAGGTTGAAAGACCCTGGGGCAGGTCTCATGGTTTAAGCGTCTTTGCATGTTTGCCAGCACTAGGCATGGATCATATAAATATGGAATTTTTCTATGCCTCAGGTTCCTTTTCTCCCTCTCATTTCTTTAGGTCTCTGCAGCCTTCAGAGCAAGATTTCACAACCCACAGCCCAGTGTAGCCTGTGGGAGTGTGGTCTCTGTGACTCACTGTTACCTCATGTATCCTGCTTCTTTCTCTCTGGCTAAATGGGACATTACGAGGGATAATTTTTATTTATTTTCATTAATTCCCTCACCTCCCTTCCCCTGAGATCCTAACACCAGACGGATACTTATTTAATTCATTTACTCAACAAATATTTCTTGAGCATGTGTCACGTGCCAAGCATGGCACCAACACTGGGAGTACAACAGTGAGAGAGAGAAGAAGAGAGAAAAAAAGAAAAGACAAAAAGTCTCTACTTTCAAGGATCTCACAGTCTAGCAGAAGACACAGAAAGGAAACAAAAACCCCAAGGAAAACCATAAAATTACAACTGCGAAAAGTACCATGAAGAAAAAAACTCATGATGCTATGTAGGGGAAAAAAAATGTCTCTGTTAAGAAGCTCAGGGAAGGCATCCCTGAACTAGTGATGATTAAGCTTCTATCTGAAAGGCCAGTAGAGGCCAGCTAGGCAGAGAAAGGGGAAGAGGAGCAGTGTCCCAGTCAGAGGAATAGCATGTGCAAAGGTCCTGTGGCAGAAAGGAGAATGGGCTCTGGAGTGAGAGGAAGGTGAGAACAGTGGAGATAGCTGTGTTAAAGATGTGGGTCTTCATCCTAAAGTGGCTCGGATGAGGGTGGGGGTGGTGGAGATGGAGAGAAGTAAACAGGCTTGCTTGTTTCTATGGTAGCATTGCCAGGACATGGGAGTGAATTTGACATGGAAGGAGACTGTGGTGTCAAAGATGAGTCCTCCTTTCCTAGGAGCACATGGAAGGGTGAACTTGGTTGTTAGCATCACACAGCCCAGGACCCTTCCTGGCAGTCCTTCCCTGCCCCTGCCTATCCTGCCCATGACGCCGAGAGTCCATTTCAAGTCTCCTGGGCATGTCTAGTTGGCCTGCTGCCCTCTTTGCTGAATCTTCTCAGTGGGAGGGGGGACATCATCTCATTTTACCCGGCAACCCACCTCCAAGATCCTTCTCTCTGAACGCTCCACTGAGCCACATGCAACTCAGTCACTTCCAGGGAAGGGTAGGCTGGCTTCATCAGCGCTAAGTGAAATCCTGTGTTCCTGCCAGAGGCTTTGATATATGGAGCGATGTTGGTAAGGGCTGTGTGTGGGATTTTTCTTTTTTTTTAACCCACCTCCCTGGTATTCCTTGAATGGCAGTTGACAATTCGCTGCTAAGTAAAAGGAGGCACTTATTTTTATTGCGGGGGCCTTGACAGCTTTATGTTCACTCTTTAAAAGCCAAGAGTCATGTGTGTAAAGGTGAGTGGGGAGGAGAAGTCGTGTGGGAAGGAGGAAGGGAGGGCCGGGGCAGGTGCCGACACATCCCATGGTTTCAGTGCCGGAATCAGAACCTGAGCAGTATTGACAAACATGTGTTGATCTGGAAGCAAGAGGGCATGGTTCTTGCAGTTTGGGGAGGAGGGAAGGTCTGAGCCTGGCCCAGCAGAAAGTACCATTCCTCGGCCCCCGCCATGCCTCATATTCCCAGGATGCCGCGGTGGGAACTGGGCTGTGGCTTTCCTGCCCTGGCACTGCTCTTTTGCTGGAATTTCAGGAAGAAAACCCCCAAGCTCCAAAAGAAAGGTATTTCTTTCCTATTTTGTGATTCAATTCTTCCACAAAAAGACACTTCGCCCGGCTCCCTTTCCCTCTTCTGTCTGAGAGGGGGATGCTCCTGGGACTGAGCCTCGGGGGACGGGGCCAGTGGGGAGAGGGAGGAGAGGGGCAGGGCGGGCTCTCGGTGACCTGGGCTGGACTGGAGGTGGGGTGGGAGGGGCTCTTGTCCTGAATCCAGGAATGTTGGAGCGATGATGATATAGGAGCTAGGTTAGAAAGGAGGTGACAGCTAATCTTTCTACTTTTGCTTACCGGAACCAACACAGTGTTCTGGGGTTTTCCAGCAAATCTGGGCAGAGAGCTTAAGAAGTAAAGAATGGAGGATGGCTTGTGAGCAGAAACTGTGCAGCTTACTCCTCTCTCTCTTCCCTTGAGCCTTGCTGCTGTCTGAAATTTCATCTAGACAATTTTATTCGACTGAGTTTAAACAAGAAAGATTAAAGTACTGATTTTAGAATCACAGGGCAAATATGACCTTGGACAGATTCCTAATCTGAGTCTGTTTTCTCATTTATAAAATGGAACAATTGTAGGGTTCTTATGAGGACTAAATGAGAGCACACGTGAAAGCTTTTAGGGTCGTCTGTCATAAGTTAGCTTAATTAATTAAATGTAGTAATAATTAGATTACATATTATAATGAATTAAGATTTGTACCTGTTTAGATGGAAATGCGTCTGTTAATGGTGACGGGTCCAAAGTGATGAGAAGTTCCGGGTGGATGAGTGGCCGGCAGAGGTTAAAAAGAGCAGTAAGGGGTTTCCCTGGTGGCGCGGTGGTTGAGAGTCCGCCTGCCGATGCAGGGGACATGGGTTCGTGCCCCGGTCCGGGAAGATCCCACATGCCATGGAGCGGCTGGGCCCGTGAACCATGGCCGCTGAGCCTGCGTGTCTGGAGCCTGTGCTCCGCAACAGGAGAGGCCACAACGGTGAGAGGTCTGCGTACCGCAAAAAAAAGAGCAGTAGGGCACTAGTTCCCTGAAGGACTGAGTGCAAGCTAGGAGGGCATGGCACAGAAGGGGGAGCTGGGTTTCACCTCTTGGAATCCTTGGGGTGGGAAATGGTCGTTGAGTACCTGTCTGCTGTCTTCCTCCTTCACTGGTCCCTTCCCTAGTTTCCCTGGATTTTTTTGTTCATCTATTCCCTTATATTTAGGCTCCTTCATGTCCACCCAGGATCAAAGGATAGCAACCAGGATCCAGAAGTCAGTGGTAGGTAGAACTCACGATTGGGTCTTTGGAGTTTCAGGGATGTTTTGGATGCCGAATTCATCATATGTGATGTGAGATGAAAAGTGACAAACCCTGACCTAGGCAAACTGAACAAACAAGGATGCCCTTTCTCTCATGTTAGAAGGGACCTGTGGGTCCTGATGTCTCTAGAGCAGGTCGTGGTCATTTCTTGGTAAGAATACCTTGGACTGATTTCTAGGCTGGAGATGGAAAGTTTGGAATCTTTATCATATGGGTGATATTTAGAGCCGTGAGATTATGAAGTAGAGGCAGATGCAGAAGGAAAGGCCTGAGACACTGCAACCTTTAGAGGAGAGGGAGGAAGGAGGAATCATCCAAGGAGGCAGGGAACGAGAGGCTAAAGAAATAAATGGAGAACCAAAAGTCATGTGGGAAATTGTCTCAAGAAGGAGGGGTGATTTGCTGGGTCACATGTTGCTGATGGAGCAGTTCAGATAAAGACTAAGAATTTGACCCTGGATTTTAAAAATGTAGAGGCCATTGATTTCTTTGACAAGCCCAAGTTTGAGGAAGTGCTGAGCAGAGTACATTTAGGAGAGAAGAGATGGGCAACAGGAGGAATGGAAGACAGCAAGTAATAGCACTTTGAGGACCAGTCTGTCATGTGGCAAGCTCTGTGCCAGGAGTTAAAATAGATGGTGAGCCAGGCGGGCTGTCTGCCTCTGAGGAGCCACAGTCCAGTGGAAGAGAGATGCTTAACTAAATCATCATAAAGGGACACGAGAAGCGATGAGGTATGCACAGGGAATGCCATGAGCACAGCAGAGGGAGTAACCCATTCCCTCTTAGAAGAAGGTGTTTGAATTCAGGCTGCAGGAAAATCAGGTTTCTAGGTGGGCGGGAAGGAGGGCTTTCACTCCAGAGTTTTTAAGAGAAAGACTGTTTTTCCTTCTTTCTATCATAATCTCCAGCTACCAAAGAAGCTGGTCCACAGCAGACGCTCACTCTATATTTGCCAAATGATTTCATGAGTTCCAGTGGAAGGAATTTGCAAGAAAAAGAACAGCAAAAGAAACCATTACAATAATGTGGACAGTACGAACGAGGATAGAGAAGAGAAAGAGCTTAAAGGGGATTTAGGGCTTCCCTGGTGGCGCAGTGGTTGAGAGTCCACCTGCCGATGCAGGGGACATGGGTTCGTGCCCCGGTCTGGGAAGATCCTACATGCCGCGGAGCGGCTGGGCCCGTGAGCCATGGCTGCTGCGCCTGCGCGTCCAGAGCCTGTGCTCCGCAACGGGAGAGGCCACAACAGTGAGAGGCCCCTGTTCCAAAAAAAGAAAAAAGGGGGGGGGGTATTTAAAAGGTCCTGATCTGTTAAGAAGGAAGGAGGGTTGTTGCAGATACTTCTAGTGCTCACACTTTTGCTAACTGGATTAGTTGAGGGCCGGTACCTTGCGTTAATGGCTTTGTATTCTCAAGGTCTAGGAAAGTGCCTGTTGCTTGACTGCTTGATTGACTGAAGGCTATTGACTGTGCGGAAGTGTGTAGGAGAAGCAGTGATATGGGAGAGTTGGGGACGGGATGAGAGTGAGATTGGAGAAGACAGTGGGAGAACTGCCATCAGATGTTGGGCTTATAGGCACAGAAGAGGGACAGAAAGAAATGAGGGAGATAGAGATGATATATATAGAGAGATTGGACCAGGTATGCGGATTTATATGTCAGTTTATAGGTGATATCCAAATGCATGGAATTGTATGAACTTTCCCAAGGATAACATCTAGAGTGAGGAGGAGTCTGAGTTGGAATGCTAGGAAATGACACACTGAAGGGGCATGTGGAGGAAGGGCAAGGGCCTGCAGAGCAGTCTGCAGAGAGATGAGACCAGAATGAGGGTGGACGGTTTCACAGCCACATAAGGAGGAAGTCTTGAGGAAGGAAGGAGAATCAATACCATCAGAGTCTTCAGAGAAGACCAGTAGAGTGTGGAATGAGCGTAGGTCAGATCTGGCCATTAGGAGGCACGAGAAATCTTAGTGAGCAGATTGGATGGGAAGATGCAGCTTGTGAAACCAGGTTGAGATGGATTGAGAGTTTACATAAATAACAAGGGAAACAGTAGAGGCTATGAGGGTGGATGACTCTTTCCAGAAGTAGACATGTTTTCTTATGAGCGTATTGGTGAAGAGAAGAAAGGCAGGTATTAGTTGATTGAGTGAGAGCAGGGGTGGGAGATGATTCTTTAATAAATTGGTAAAGATTTAGACTCACATGCTCTTTCAGTCTAAGATATAAAAGAGGAGTGAAGACCTAGAAGAGGTGGAAAAGGATGGAACCCACAGTTCAAGAAACATCATCTTAGAGGAAAGCACAGGGTACTTTACTTCTCCTGAGAGAGGACAGGCAGACGGACAGAGGAGGAAGGATAGGAGAGGCAGAGACTGGAGACCAGGGGGTTCTCTCATGAATCCCTTCATTTGGGGAGATAAGGGAAGGAGGAGACAAGGTCACCTGCTGAGGCAGAGGGGGGGGGATTGTGTGGTGAAGATTTGAACTGAAGGTCTTATGGAGATCGGTATGCTCCGTACCTCTGTGGCCTGAGAAAGGCATGGAGGGGGTGGTGGAGATGCTGGACGGAAAAGGAATGTTGGAAAATGAGTGTCCCGGGGAGAATGATATTGAAAGGCCTGACTGTGGACATGGGAGGAAGAGAAGATGGACACAGGACACGGCTGAGAGACTCGGTTGAGGAGAAAAGCTGGTGGACTGGCTGTGCAGAGGGCTGGAAGAAGGAACTTGATTCCAGATCGTCTGCCTCGGGACCTCAGAGTTGGAGCTCATGTTTGACAGCTCTGACATCTCCATGATGGTATCTTTCTCCATATGGGCATCCAGTGGGCTCCTTGAGCCCAAGTTTCAACTGCTCTGAAACACATCTGCTTCTCCCTTTGAGGTGCCCTCCCTGGACCCCTCAAAGGGAATTGTACAAATGCCTCCTGGTCTATGTTTTGAGTCAGATCATTTTAATCATTTCCTTCCAGTTTGGTGAAAATATCTATCTAGCTCCTTTCACAGACAAACAGAAACCTAATGCTGTATAGTTCCTCACATCCTTTAACTGTTTCTCATTATTTTGCATGGAGTCCTTTCATTTTCGTAACTTGGTAGTAAGCTAATTGAAAGCGAGAACCACATCTTACAGTCCCTCCTTTTCTGTATAATGCATTTCACGTGACCTGCTGTTAACACATGCAGGGCACTCAATAGATGTTAGTGTGAAGCTGAATTCATTTACTGATGGGGTACCTACTATTGTTTAAACTATAGAAATGCCCAAATTGTCATGAATCATGGAAAGCACTTGCTTAAAGATGACATAATTCATTAAGTAATTCAGCAAAACTGGTTGACTGTCTACGTTGGGCCAGGCCCCATGCTAAACAAGATAATGACAAGAGACCTCTCCCCATATTCCCAACCTCAGGAAGCCTACAGTCTCGCAGAAGGCACAGTACTTACAAATGATAATAGCATAGTGGAAAAGGGATTGGGATATTACAGAAGGGATACAGGTGCACAGAGTGGCAATGGAGCCCCTCGGGCTGGGTCAGGGAAGACTTGGCAGAGGTGATGATATTGAGTCGGGCCAAGGAACACATAGAATCTTAGTAGACAGGGAAGGGAGAGATAGACTGCCTCAGCCAGGGCATGAGGACTGGAGAGCACTGTGGGATTTGAGATCATCAGGTTGAGGTGCCAGGTCAGGCAGAAAGGTAGGTAGGAGCCAGTACAAATGCCAACCTGGTTTTCAAATTTTAGCCACAGAAATATTTAAGCAAACAGTCTCACTGGAATGCTGTAAGTAAAACAGACAACAACCCAGCAGGTCGGGTTGGGAGGAGGGAGGAGGGAGGCCCACGTGCTCAGCTCCTCCGAAATGCTCTCACCTCTCAGCATCTGAGGGGCCTCTGAGGAACCCCTGGAGCTTTGAGGGGTAATTTGAAAGTCGCTGCTGTGGCAATTGGGGAAGAAGTGGGTGACTATTAAAAACAAGGACAAACGTGCTCAGGTAGACCAGTTGTTTAAATAGCAGGAGGGTTTTGAACAATTACAGGAGAGGAGACCACAGCAGGGGGAGGTGAGAGAGGAGTCCAACCTGGCCTAAGGCAGTGGGAAGTGGGGAGGACACGGTGGATTCCAGAGAGATCGCTGCAGCTCTTTACATGTGGCATCCACGTTAATTAGAGACTGGATAAAGGGGACCAATCAGAGAGAATCATGGGGAAAACCAAAGGGCTTTGGGAACAGTGTCCTAGTGACTGAAGTGGTCAGTGTAACAGAGCCCTAATTATGCCAGAGAGAAAACCAGGCAGGACAGAGCTGAAACCATGACTGTCTTCTGAATCTCCAGGACACAAGGGGCATGGGGCCCTGGGGCCCCATGGGGTCCAGCCAACCAATATCCTGATTTATAAACTAACCTTGTTACACTGCTGGGGTGGGGAAATTATAGAGCCAAGTGCTGGCAGGGCTCAGTGGAGATGGTCCACACATGCTGGAGGGAGGGGAGGGAGGGAGGGAAGGAATTACACTGAAGGCAGTGTAATTTGGAAAAATATTTTTAGAAAGCAATTTGCATACTGTAGTCATTAAAATGTTCAAACCACTTGAACTAGTAATTCTACATGTGGCAATTGGCCCTAAGGAAATAGTCCAAAAGAAGGAAAAGCCTATGTTCAACCATCCAAATGTTAATTAATCAATTAAGCAATTAATTAGGAATTATACATTGCACTATATACATTCCAGGAACTCTGCTAGGGGCGTGGCCATGTTCGCCGTGGCAATGCTCATAATAGTAGAGCCTGGTAAACAACGTAAATTATTTAAAATGCTGCAATGGTTTAATAAAGTATGAGACATCCGTATGATAGACTATTATGCTTTAATGCTACATGACACAAGCAGAATTCAAAATGGCCTGCTTGCTTCTCTTGAGTTTACTGCCTGGGCTTGAATTCTGATGGTACTGTGTCCTGGCACCTGACCTTGGCAAGTTCATTAGCACCTCTAAGGCTCAGTATCTTTCATAGGAAGGTGGGCAAAATGATACCAACATCTCATGGGATTCCTGTCAAGATTAAATGAGAAAAGGTGTAAAAATTTAGCATGATTCCTAGCACAAAACAAGCACTCATTAAAAGTGAGTTGTTATTTTAAATATAATAAATGTGGACAAACTGAAAAAGACTGACAGACTGCTTCAAGTGGACCTCCCCCAATTTATAGCCCCAGGAAATATTCTGTGTGATTTGTCTTCTGTGTTTTGTTTAGTATTGCAGAAAATCAAGAAATAGACAAAGCACTTTGACCTATCAGCTCCTCCAAGGGAAGTCAGAGTGATGGGCGGGCTCTGCTTTTTTCTCTTCCCAGCGGTGTTCGGCCAGCGCTTGGATGACACCGTGGCCTATGAGCAGAAATTCGGCCCCCACCTGGTGCCCATCCTGGTGGAGAAGTGTGCCGAGTTCATCCTGGAGCACGGCCTGAACGAAGAGGGCATCTTCCGACTGCCTGGGCAGGACAACCTGGTGAAGCAGCTGAGAGATGCTTTCGACGCGGGGGAGCGGCCCTCCTTTGACAGGTATGCGGTCCTTGCCTCACCTCCCCCGTGCCCTGCTTGGCTGAGAGCACCTCTCTCTACCAGTTGAGCTATGGGACTCGCACAGATGCTTCCAAAATCCCTGGTTTGCAATAGAAAGAACCTTTTGTTTTGCTCATAACTCAGAATTTGGGAGCCTGGAACACAGTTAGAGGAGCATTCTGATCATTTAGGTGAGAGATGATGGAACTAGAACTGGCGCCTTGCAGGACAGTCAAGAGGTGTTTAGGGTATGGTGGGAGGGGAAGGGTGGACCAAGGGAGAAAGGTGGGACTTAGCTCAAAGCACGCACTTTGGAGCAGATGAGGGGTGGAGAATTGCTGAGCTGCCTGTACCGACTCTGGGTGGTGGATAAGGCACCATGTCCATATCCAAGGGCTCAATGGTCTTCCTCAGCTTTCCAGAAATGGCCAGAGCCAGGACTCCTTAACTTGGGAGACCACAGTTCTGTGCAACTCTGAATTTGGTTCTGAACCCTTTGGGAGGGAGTGCATACCGACATCTTGGCGTTCTCCCAATCTCCTCTGTGGAGGTTGCCCAGTCCTGTTTGGGGCATTCCAGATGCAACAATATTTCTTCCACCGTCCCCCTCCCACCCCTGCTGCTGCAGCCACCCTGCCAAGGTTTCCTTCTCTGCCCTGCTCAGCAGGTACAACCACCACCCGACATTGTATACTTTCTGTCTGTTGTGCAATATTTGCCCCAGTTGCCTGCACGTGCTTGTCCTGCTGGCAAGAAAGAGCCACTGTTGTTTCCAAATCGGCAGCCCATAAACCAAGATTCAGTGAGACGGGCCTGAACTCTTCCAGTTTCCAAAGGCTGAAATCCCCCCAAGAGCTTATTTACGATAGAGGACTCAGGCTGATCCTGGGAAAATCGTGAACAGCTAAGTGTGTTGCTGTGTGGATCGTCTCACCCTCCCTCTCCCTCACCTCCCACTCCAGTCGCCAACGATGCCCACCCTGCCTCGGAAGCATCGCCGAGACCCGTCTGTTTCTCTCCATCCTCAAAGCCACTGTCTTAGTTTGGATCACCATACGTCTGTCTTTGCTGCCCTTGGCATGCAATAGGTTAATTTATCAAGGTGCTGCATTTTATCAGGAAAGCAACTGGTGAAGATGTTACTGGAACTAGAGCAGGTTATGGGCATCAAATTTAGAGAGCTTTCAGCTGGACCATAAATCACATTTCATTATCAGGCACCTATTCAATCAAGTTCACTACCTTTATATTCACTTTTCTTTTTATGTTTTTAACTAGCTTTATGTTGATCAAAAAATACAGATGGATTGTTGCTAAGGCAATGAGAATAGTCAGCCAGGAGGACTAGAGGTGATTGTGGGGATTGTCAAGCACCTGCCCAAGGCTTGAGCTTCTGCATCTGTAAAGTCAGCCTGGCTGGTAGACTTGGAGTCTTTGATTCTGTGAAATATTTGGGGCTGGAGGGAGGAGAGTTACCACACCTTGTCATGATAGCTCCACCCCCTAGAACTGAGGAAAAGAGTTTACACATCCAGAAATAGGAAGGGTGACCTGTGGCTCTTCGGAGTCCTCCCAGGGATGACTCTTGGGTCCACGTGACCCGTGTGGGTGCTCACCTAGATCCTCTACATAGGTCATGTATGCAGTTCTACCAGAGATCCCCCAAAGTGCCTCACTAGAATGAAGAAAAACAAAGGCGCTCTTACTTGGTAGATTATACTGGATGTATCTGGCGCTCATTAAACATATAAACAGTATGGGATGGATATCCATCTACTGGGATGGATACTGCCAATACACAATACACTTCCCATACCTATATTTCTGTGAGAAAAGGACAGACATGCCACATTATAAGGTCAGTGCTACAAGGGAAGGGTAGGCAGACCAGCTGAGAGGCCCTGGCTAATCTCTGATGGGTCAGGTGTTGAACTCAGAAGTTCATATAACATCATATAAGGATGTTCCATTAGGTTGGAGGAAAAGCAGACTCAGGAAAAATCATGCTGGAAACTTAGATTATAAGCATGACATCTGATCCAGCTCTGTTACAATGGGGGCATAAACATTAAACCAAAAATTTAAAGACATAACTGTAGACTTTCCATTGGTTAAATGCCAAAAAATGAAAAATAGATGGTATTAATACCATCTATTTTTCATTTAATTCCATTTTTTCATCATTTTTCATTTCAACATGAAATGTTGAAATGCTTTTGACATGGTCTGCTGGATTTAGAATGCCCCCCCAAAAATGACACTTAAGCTGAGACAATAAACAAGCCTGAGGACTTAGCCAGACCAAGCAGCATTATCTTCCCCTGGCAAAATGAATTGGGAAGTTTTCTGTGATTTGCAATATTCCATGATGATTTAGATGGCTAACTGTGTTTTTTGATGATAATTTTGAAGTATCAATCCTATATGTGTGGTTACAACCCCTTTCTCTTTTCTGATGTTGGCTATTAGTTTCTCCTGATTGAACTATCTATAGCGTTTGTCTTTTTTTATTGCCGTTTCTCTTCAAAAGTTTCTGGTTCTTGATGTATCATCTATACTGTTTTTCTCATTTCAAATTCTTTGTTTTACATATTTGTTCTGTGGGTATGTTTTCAGTGTTGGGGGCTGTGCCAGTGATGGACAGTGCATTGGAGAATGGAGTCGTGGAGCCAGGAGGCCAGATAGGGGCTTGCAGAATCCTGACAAAAGACCATGGCCTTCTGGAACAGGACAGGGAGTGAGGCCTAGAGGGATTCCTGGGACATTTGCTGAGTAGGATTAGAGGATGTGGGGTGAGGAAGAGACTTCAATCAAACCTGAGACCCTGGACTCTGATTAAACCCCCTGGGTGGATTGTGATCCAGAGGATTTAGGACAAAGGAGATTTTAGGACTTAGGAGAATGCTGCTCCTGCAAAGTGTCAGCTGGCTGTTGTCCTGCCATTTTCTGGGGAACTTCTCCTGCATTTTGACGAGAGGGCTTTGCCAAGGTATTTTTAGGCAGTGACTCAGCAGGGAAGGCTTTTCCAGAATCCCCACCTTAAGTGAATGGTCTCCACCCCCGATTTCCTGAGGGCTGCAGTGGAGCAGAGGCAGGGCTCTGTGCCGGCTCACGTTCTCCTTTGGAGGTAGAGTTCACAGGCTGCAAAGTGGGGAACCTTTCCAGAAGACAGTTCCAACCACTGGCTGTCAAAAACCAAAAAGAAAACGTTTACATGAAACGTCAAGATAGAGAGCTCCACAGTCAAGCCTTGATGTTCTGGTTTCTGAGGCCTCAAATGCCTGCCTTCTTCTCCTGCCCAATTCCACCCCTCCCGGCCCTCCTCCAGGATGTGATCTCACCCAGCCCAGCCACTTCTATGTCCCCAGTGCTGAAGCCCAAGAGCCACTCAGATCAGCTGGACCTCTTGCCCCATCACAGCTTTTCAAAATACTACTGGGAGTGTCTCTTACAGATACCAGTTTTTCTTTTTCTTCCTTTCTTTTTTTATTGAAGTATAGTTGATTTACAAAGTTTCAGGTATATAGCAAAGTGATTAATTTATGTAAATATGTGTGTATATATATATATATATATATATATATATATACATATGTATATATGTATTCCTTTTCAGATTCTTTTCCATTGTAGGCTATTATAAGATATTGACTATCGTTCCCTGTGTTATACAGTAGGTCTTTGTTGTTTAGCTATTTTATATATAGTATTGTGCATCTGTTAATCCCAAATGCCTATTTATCCCTCCATCCCCCCTTTCCCCTTTGGTAACCATGTTTGTTTTCTATGCCTGTGAGTCTATTTCTGTTTTGTTAATAAGTTCATTGGTATCAAATTTTTTTTAAGATTCCACATATAAGTGATATCGTATGATATTTGTCTTTCTCTGTCTGACTTACTTCACTTAGTATGATAATCTCTAGGTCTATCCATGTTGCTGCAAATGGCATTATTTCACTCTTTTTTATGGCTGAGTAATATTCCACTGTGTATACATACCACATCTTCTTTATCCATTCATCTGTCGATGGACATTTAGGTTGCTTCCATGTTTTCACTATTGTAAATAGTGCTGCTGTGAACATTGGGGTGCATGACCAGTTTTTCTTGATATGAAATAAATATTTTTCACTAATGAGTTTCAAGTATATGGTATATTCAGACTCATTTTCTCTTATAGAGCTGCGGAATAAACACAATAGCTCCATAAACCAGGGATCAGCAGACTTTTCTTAAAGGGCCACATATGAAATATTTAGGCTTTGCAGGCCAGACAGTCTCTGCTGCAGCTCCTCAACTCTGTTCTTATACCAGAATTCAGCCAAAGACAATACAAAAATGCATGAGCATGGTTATGTTCCTATAACACTTTATTTATGGATGCCGAAATTCAAATTTCACATGATTTTCACATGCCATGAAATATTCTCCTTTTGGGTTTTTTCCCCAACCATTTGAAAATGTTAGATCCATTCTTAGCTCACAGACTGTCCAAATAAAGGTGATGGGCCAGGCTTGGCTGGTAACATGTATATGACTTGTTAACATTTGAGTCTGCATAGCTCTGTCACTCCATGAGGACAGGGATCCTGTGGGTCCCTCAGGTTCACTGCTGAAACCCTAGTGCCTGACATAGTGTCTTGCACCTAGTAGGTTCTCTCAACACATTGGTTGAATAAATGATTGTGTGAATATATGAATGAATCCCAGACCTATTTTAAGCTCTCCGATAGACTAAAGAGATCAATGGGTCATAGCTATATGGAGTTACCACATGAAAAACTAGAGACTAAGTAGAGAATGCTCAATTGTACTAAGTGACTTGGAGAAAGAAGAAAGCAATGAAGACTAGAATAGTTTAACAGGCTTCTTGGAAGAGTAGACCTTAAACTTATCTTTGAGGCAGTTAGGTAGAAGAGATAAAGGAAAAGGTGTTGGGAGGTATTATTCCAGAAGGGGGAGTTGCAAAA
This sequence comes from Mesoplodon densirostris, assembly GCF_025265405.1. Classification (NCBI taxonomy): domain Eukaryota; kingdom Metazoa; phylum Chordata; class Mammalia; order Artiodactyla; family Ziphiidae; genus Mesoplodon; species Mesoplodon densirostris. The sequence goes on from NC_082674.1 coordinate 58,600,659, forward strand.
ATAGTTTGGTCAGATACATCTTGATCAGACTCTTCTCCTCTGCAAAATTTCTTTTTGGAAGCTGGGATCTTATTCAGTGGATCACCAAGGGGGAGGTGAGGAGAGTTCTGGAGTTTTGTTTTCAGAAAACGTTGTTTGTTTTTTTCCAGAGATACAGATGTGCACACGGTAGCCTCCCTGCTGAAGCTCTACCTCCGAGACCTCCCGGAGCCAGTGGTCCCCTGGAGCCAGTATGAGGGGTTCCTGCTCTGTGGGCAGCTCATGAATGCAGATGAGGCAAAGGTTTGTATCTCAATAGAGTTAGTTGTCCTGCTTCAGAAGAATGTGAGGGTTACTGAACACTATTCTGGTAGGCAAGCAACAGTGGGTCATGGGTGAACCCCATAACTTTTGGTGAGATACTTTGTCAAACTGGAACTCTCAGCAACAAAAGTCCCATGAATCCAATCATGGTGACAGCCTTTATGGGATGCTGCACTCCAACAGAGTACTGGACTAAATACCCCCAAGTCACTCTAAAATTAGTAAGAGAATGAGGATGCTTCTGAGAAGGGTTTCAAGCAATATGGCCTTGCTAAGACCCGCTGGCACAAAAAGACAGACTGACCCACTTGGAGGGCAGGGGAGAGGTCCAAATGTTCTAGATCTGTGATGACCATGCATGTCACGCATGGGTATACAAGAAACACATGTGCCAGGGAGAGGAAGGACGGAGCTTTTCTTGGTTCCTTTCAGCTGCAGCTGCCTGTAGGGTCTGCAGCCCCCATCTGCAGCATCATGCAGCTCCTCTCCAGCAGGAATTTTGATCCTTATATAAATTGTTTCCTTAAAGCCCTTATAGTCAACATGTTAAACAAACTAACCAACCAGCAAAAGAAAACCTGACTGACAACAATAAAAGCATGACAGTTTTTAACCAAGATTTGCAAAACTAAATGGCCCATGAATGCATTTGTTACACAGCTAATAAAGGTGTCTAACTGCCCACTTTGGGGAGGTTAGTGTTCAGCACTACTATGTTAAAAGTTCTCTCTGGCAAAGTGGTGCACAGAAAAACTTGCAGTAAATTTAACTTTGATTTTGCCATTTAGTAAATGATGCATCTTCTGTGAGACTCAGTTTATTTACTTAGCCCAAGAGAACTTTCTACAATGATGGAACTGTTACATAACTGCACTGTCCAATGTAGTAACCACTAGCTATATGTGGCCACTAGGCACTTGAAATGTGGCTAGCACAACTGAGGAACCAAATTTCTAATTTTATTTTATTTTATTTTATAATAGTCACATGTGTCAATTTGCTGTTGTAGTAGACAGCACAAACTTAGACACATTTCATAATAATAGGATCGTTTTGAGGACCATGGGATATGTGTAACAAGTGAGTGACATTTTAAAATTATTGATTCAAGGGGATGTTTAGTCTCTGCTCTACTTCAGAATTTATTGTATAGTATGCTCCCAGAAAAAGTATATATATATGTATAATACACACACATATGTGTGTGTGTATGTATGTATGTATATATATAATCATTGAATAGATAGTGCCCTAGCCCTGGAAGAAAGTACTGCTGTGAGAACTTCCATCCTGATCGAGAGGGAGGAGACTCACAAATTAAGTAGAACCTGGTACAAGATAAAAGGTGGTTTTATATTTTAGCATTAGGAAAGAAAGAGCACGATAAGGATGCAACTAACACACTCTAGCCTTTGTAGCTATTTTCCAACACAAAAATTAGGTTGCATGATGTGATTTTAGGATATTTTGTGTATGATTTATGAATTTTGGGGGGGTTAAAATAGGATATGGAAAGTCTTAATTTATACAGGCATATCAGCTCACCTTTGCAAAAGTAATACAACTTTATGGAATAAGGTTTAAAAGTTGGCTAAAAAGATGAATGCTTCAGGTGACATCTTGCCCCACAGCTTCAGGGAAAGGAAAGGAGATCCGTGGATGCAGTTCTGACAAGCAGACTCCCACCCCTGAACTTCCTTGATTTAGACCTGCTGCTCCCAACTTTTCTCAATCTCAACATATTTGAGAGTTTCTAATCCATGGTAACACAGATCTGGACAGGGTGAGGGATCACAGCCTTTCTCATGGGTGAAAACATGGCAGAGGCAGTCGCTGGGAGGCCTGAGTCTAAAGCAACCTTTGCAAAGAATTTACTTGACTAAACTGAAGAGGAGGGAATCAGTATGAAGCAGGCATTCTAGATCCAGTGGGGCTGCACCAAGTCACTGCATGCAGGCCGACACGCCATAGGGTGCATTTTCTCTTGGAGGAGCTGCTCAGGTCTGAGGAGAGGCTGTGAGTCTCATGTGCACTGGTGCCCTTTTACAATCATGACGTTGTAGACGGCGACTGCAGACACTATAGGCACAGTGAGCGAAAAGAACAAAGAAAATTCACTGTCCTTCCTCTTCCTGGCACTTGCATTCCCTGTAGGACTGTCTCTAACATTCAGTGTCATCATGAAGCTATAACCTTCGGACCTCTCACCTGCCTTCCAGCTTGGTCAGCCTGTCCCTGGGTTCTAGCAGCTCCCAGCAAAACCATATCACATGAAACCTCAGTTCTCAGAAACATTCTCCTTCTCACAATACTTTTAAAGTGACTTGGGGGGCATTTGGTTCTGGTCGAATTCTTTATTGGAGAGTTACAGCTCAAGCATTTATTAAGCAAACAATTACTGTGAGTATGATTATCAAATAGTTCTTGCCTTAGAGTAGCTCTGAGTCGGGGAGGAGGGCATAATCGCAGATGAATAAAAAAATACAAGGTACCAAAAACAGTGAACCTCTCCAGGCTATTCTTGCAAGTTCCTGTGGATTTATAGTTATTTCAAAATTAGAAGTTTTATAAAAATAAAAATAAACAAATGGGACCTAATGAAACTTAAAAGCTTTTGCACAGCAAAGGAAACCATAAACAAGATGAAAAGACAACCCTCAGAATGGGAGAAAATATTTGCAAATGAAGCAACTGACAGAGGATTAATCTCCAAAATATACAAGCAGCTCATGCAGCTCAATATCAAAAAAACAAACAACCCAATCCAAAAATGGGCAGAAGACATAAATAAACATTTCTCCAAAGAAGATATACAGACTGCCAACAAACACATGAAAAGATGCTCAACATCACTAATCATTAGAGAAATGCAAGTCAAAACTACAATGAGGTATCCCCTCACACCGGTCAGAAGGGCCATCATCAAAAAATCTACAAACAATAAATGCTGGAGAGGGTGTAGAGAAAAGGGAAGCCTCTTGCACTGTTGGTGGGAATGTAAATTGATACAGCCACTATGGAGAACAGTATGGAGGTTCCTCCAAAAACTAAAAATACAATGGAATATTACTCAGCCATAAAAAGAAATGAAATTGAGTTATTTGTAGTGAGGTGGATGGACCTAGAGACTGTCATACAGAGTGAAGTAAGTCAGAAAGAGAAAAACAAATACCGTATGCTAACACATATATATGGAATCTAAAAAAAAAACCCAAGGGCTTCCCTGGTGGTGCAGTGGATGGGAGTCCGCCTGCCGATGCAGGGGACACGGGTTCATGCCCTGGTCCGGGAAGATCCCACATGCTGTGGAGCGGCTGGGCCCGTGAGCCATGGCCGCTGAGTCTGCGCGTCCGGAGCCTGTGCTCCGCAATGGGAGAGGCCACAGCGGTGAGAGGCCCGCATACCGCAAAAAACAAACAAACAAAAACAAAACAAAACAAAAAAACCCCCAAAAAACAAAAATTGGCTCTGAAGAACCTAGGAGCAGGACAGGAATAAAGACGCAGACATAGAGAATGGACTTGAGGACACAGGGAGGAGGAAGGGTAAGCTGGGACGAAGTGAGAGAGTGGCATGGACATATATACACTACAAAACATAAAGTAGATAGGTAGTGGGAAGCAGCCACATAGCACAGGGAGATCAGCTCGGTGCTTGGGATAGGGAGGGTGGTAGGGAGACGCCAGAGGGAGGAGATAATGGGGCTATATGTATATGTATAGCTGATTCACTTTGTTATACAGCAGAGACTAACACACCATTGTAAAGCAATTATATTCCAATAAAGATGTTAAAACACACACACACACACACACACACACACACACACACAACTATGGGAACGGGAGTGACTGCCAAAGTGTTGCTTCTGCAGAGATACACCAGTTATGCTCCAGGGTCCCATTGCTGACAAGTGAGCAGGCTCTTCTACTGTCATTAAAAATCTCTTCCCAGGCTCAGCAGGAGTTGATGAAGCAGCTCTCCATCCTTCCTCGAGACAACTATAGCCTCCTGAGCTACATCTGCAGGTAAGAGGCACCTGGTATCAGTTCCATAATTTTCAGCCATACCAGAAAGAATCCCCCAGTTAGAGGAGGAAAGAGTATCTCTGTGAACTCAAGAGATTCTGTTCCAGACCTCTGGAAGGTCAACTCTATTCACGTAGCACTGAGGTAGTTTCCTGTGTCCCCAAGATAATTGAAAGGATCCCGGAAAATCTAATCAGCATAAAAGGAAACATGCTTCCTCCTCCAAGCCTGCCCCAGTGCTGCCCAGAGTCCTGGGACAGGCATTAGAACCCAGAATCCTTATAATATTTCTAGACTTTTCTCCCATCTTCCTGTCTCTGGACCATAACTTAGTACCCCAGAGACATTCATTCCAGGCCACCTTTCTTAATTCCCTTTCTGAGGACGGACCTGCTATGTGCTGTCTCTGTGGCAACACATAGCATATGGATTGACCCAGATCTGGCTGAGTTGGGAGCCTGGATCTCCATGTCAGACATAGCTGAAAGTTATCTTTATTTTTTTAAATTTATTTAGTTTATATATATTTTTTGGCTGCGTTAGGTCTTTGTTGCTGTACGCAGGCTTTCTCTAGTTGCGGCACGCGGGCTTCTCATTACTGTGGCTTCTCTTGCTGTGGAGCACAGGCTCTAGGCGCACGGGCTTCAGTAGTTGTGGCTCGTGGGCTCTAGAGCACAGGCTCAGTAGTTGTGGTGCACGGGCTTAGTTGCTCTGCGGCATGTGGGATCTTCCTGGACCAGGGCTCGAACCCGTGTGCCCTGCATTGGTAGGCAGATTCTTAACCACTGTGTCACCAGGGAAGCCCTACTTTTATTTTTTTTTAAATAATTTTTTGTAGTTTCCAGATGATAAAAGAGTTACATGCTTGATATGGAAACTAGGAGAATATAAAATACTGTAAATAAATGAAAATTTCCCCAAATCCCCTCACCCAGAAAAAGTCACTGTTAATATTTGCGTGTGTTTCCTTCTGAATGTTTTTGTCTCTGTGACAGATCATCACATGCATCAATATAAATATAGGGAAACAATTTTTATACCAAATTAGAAATATATATATATATATATATATATATATATATATATATATATTTTTTTTTTTTTTGTGGTACGCAGGCCTCTCCCTGTTGTGGCCTCTCCCGTTGCGGAGCACAGGCTCCGGACGCGCAGGCTCAGCGGCCATGGCTCACGGGCCCAGCCGCTCCGCGGCATGTGGGATCCTCCCGGACCGGGGCACGAACCCGTGTCCTCTGCATCGGCAGGCGGACTCTCAACCACTGCGCCACCAGGGAAGCCCAGAAATATATTTTTTAATAAAAAATATATACATATATACTTGTATCCTGCTTCTTTTGGCTAAATGTTGTATTGTGAGCATTTTCCTATGTCACAAAGTAGGATTATACATGACTCCATAATATTCCATAATGTTTCCTCATTTGGACACCCCTCCCCTGCCACTTATTTGATAATTTCTCTGTATTTGGAATTTTATGTTGCTTCAGCCGATTCACTTAAAAATGGTTTTTAGAGACAATATTTAGAAGTGTTTTTTTCTGATATTTTCAGGTTTTTAAAATAGTGAATCTGAGAGCTTCATTCCTCAAATAGGTGGGATTACAGCAAAAATTCAGTGTTAGTTTTTGAGCACCTGCTGAGAATTTGAGATGCTTGGTAGTGTAACCTGAGGGTGAGAGCAAGGAGGCGCCATGAATTCCCATTTCTGAGATCTTCCCACAATGAAGTTTTCTTCTCTGGAGACTCCTCTGGGATAGGTGCTGAGAGCCTGGGAGAGAAGCCTGTAAAGTCAGGACCAGGGATAGTCAAACACCCATTTTAGTCCTTCTTGTCTCCTCTTAGCTCCCTGAACTGGACCCTGCCTCCTGCTGATGTGACTCCTCACCCACCCCTGGCCCCAGTGCCACCATCAGCAGCTGGGTTGCTTGTGTCTCTTCTTCCTTGATCTTGAATCTTTCAGGGGGAAGCTAAATTCTTGTAGTCAGAGCAGACTGGTCCCATTCCTGAGACCAGAAGTAAAGAGTTGAGACCCACCTCTGGGATCCTGTGGGTACCTGGAAGTGCTTCCTTGTGGCAACTTTCTATTTCCTACTCTGGGATTTCCTGGTTGCCCACAGGTTTCTCCACGAAATCCAGCTGAACTGTGGAGTTAACAAGATGAGTGTGGACAATCTGGCTACTGTGATTGGTGTGAATCTCATCAGGTCGAAGGTCGAAGACCCTGCTGTGATCATGAGAGGTAGGCTGGTCCTGTGGTGAAGGTAGGGGCAGAGGAAGTAAAGACAGTGACATCACTGCCAAATTGCTCTGCAGTTTGCCAAGCATTTTCCGTTGATTATCTTGTCTGAGTTGTAAAATAGCCCTGTGAAATAAGCAGGCAGGAATTATGTTCATTTTCCAGATCACAGCAGAGCAGAGAGGGTAAAGATTTACCAATCATCACACAGTATGAGAGGCTAGCATGAAAACAGTTAGTGTTTCTTAGTCTTTTATTACTTTTAAACATCCTTAGCCAGAGAGAGCAAACAAGTGTGATTTTATAAGACAACTCCCAAAGAGGTTACTTGTAAAGCTGCGCTGAAAAGACTTCTGAGGTAGTGTCTTGGTTCAGTGAACAAGAGTCCTGACACAGAGTACTGATGTCTGCCATGGTTTGGGGGAGGCAGTATGCCTGGTATGCATTATCTATGTACGCAATAAGAAATCAGATGTCATATTGAGGGTCACATCAAGAGAGAAAGATGTCTTCATTTCCTCTCCTGTCGTATTGCCTATAACCTGATCAAAGACTGATCCAGAGGACTGTAGGCCGAAAATAACCCTCTTCCACCCCACTGCCATACCCTTCTTCTATCCCATCCCATTCACCACAATCTCCTACCCCAAGCAATTAAGAAGGGTCCTGTGAGGAGCAAATGAGGTCCTTTGGGGCCATGGGGTTTTAGAGTCAAGTTTAGAGACATCTCATGGGTGGAGAACCTTGAGGACCACCTGCCCTCTGCCCCATGGTCCAGCACTACAAATCTCTTTCTTCTCTCTTTCAGGGACTCCTCAAATCCAAAGAGTGATGACCATGATGATCAGAGACCATGAAATCCTCTTTCCCAAGTCCAAGGATGCACCCTTGTCACCCCCTGCCCTCCAAAATGACCCCAGGAAACCTCCAGTGGCGCGAAGCTCTGTGGGCTGGGATGCCACTGAGGACCCTCCAATTTCTAGGACAGACAGCGTCAGTAACATGGTAAGGTACAGAGAGCCTTCCTCCTTCCATCCGACTCTTCCTTCGGTCCAGGTCATCCCATGTAAGAGCTGCTCTGGAGTGGCAATTTAGGGAGTCCTGGGTGATGCTGTGGCAGTGGGCACAGCTGATATAGACCCATTTGAATGAATCTTGAAAGCCTGGCCTCTTTCAAAATCTAGTTTCCAGTTGGTAACCTGGAGGTGGGATTGGTGACATGTGTGCCCATCCCCCAGTGACTACGCAATGGGAATTCTCACTAAAGCCCACTCTAAACCCTTTTAAACTTAGTCCAGGGAAGTGCAATGGGGAAACTACATTCCACAGTGTTAATGTTCTAGTGGGAGTTGTTGAAAATTCCGGGTAAAAGTCCAGAGAGAACGGTTTCCTGCTAAGCCATGAAACGTGATTCCTTTCTCAGAGTATGTGATGTGTTTGTGTAATATTTCTCATTCCCTGATAAGCTGTCTCAGCAATGTCAACCCCCTCATTTGTACTGAAGGGTTGGGGCTCACGTTCACAATGTCAAAAAACTCTGCAGACTCTGAAATTTAGACTATTTAGGCCAATAATTTACAAAGCTCAAATATTTTAACGTATTTATAGAGGCAAATATTTTTTAAAAGAACATGTGAACATATATACAGCTTAATTCTTTATGTGTGGTCAAGGAATGAATGTAAAATTTCCAGTTCACCAGGTAATGTCAGTTGACTACTGTTAATCCTGAGGATGATTAAGAATGTATTGGAAAAAAGATGGTGGTAGTTGTGATTTTTCTTGGGTGATGCCTGTCTGGACACAGTGCATTTACTAATACTCTAAAATCAAATTAATATTTAGAAATGTTTATACTTCATATAATGAAATCATCCTAGACGTCTTTGAGAGTAGCCATTGTTGTACTCATTTGACAGGTTTCTGTATTTATTGTAACAGTAGGGGCAGCAATGGACAGGCAGTGTGCTGGGAACCTTAAATAGATCACATCTGGAGTCCTCACCATTACTCTGTAGGGAAGAATTTATCATCCACATTTTATAGCTGAGGCGCTGAGTCTCAGGGAGGTTGACCAACTGTCCCAAGATGACAGCGGTAGAATGGTAGAGAGTGGGACTTAGATCTAGTTTGCACCTCAGGGCCCAGGTCCTTCTGATTCCAGGTGGAGTTGCCAAAGCAGGTGATGAGCTAGAAGCATCAGACAGACAGCTTGAGCCCTGATTTTCTCATTTTAGGGTTCAATCTTTTTCTTTTTAATTTAATCTAAAAATATATACACATGACTCAAGAAAGTCAAAACAAAAGAAAGAGATATGTTTAGAACTCCTGCTCCCTCTGCTGTCTTCACCCACCTTATTCTTCCCTGCCTTTATCAGTTTCTTTTTTATCCTTCCAGTGTTCCTTTATGCAAATATAAGCAGATATGAGTGTAAATTGTTATTTACCTCCCTTTTTACACAAAGTGTAACATGCTCACTCTCTCCCTCTCCACACACACACACACACACACACACACACACACTACTGTGTATCTTGAATTTTTCTGTTTAACAGATACCCTGGAGACCTTTTCATGTCAATACATAGGCATTACCTCATACAGCCTCAAGTTTCTGGCAGATGTATGGTGTTCCATCCTGTGCATGTTCTGTGATCTACTCAGCCAACCTCCATAGATGAACAGGTTTCTTTTACTCCTTTGTACTACAAACAAGGATGCAATGAATAACCTTGACCATACTTCATTTTGTGCTCAGGCAAATATATTTCTGGGATAAATTCCTAGAAGTATGATTGCTGAGTCAGAGGGTAAATAGATTTGTAATATGTAATTTTCATTAAAATTGTTAAACAGTGGTTGTGCCATTTTGCACTTCCACCAGCAATGCATGAAATAACCTATTTCCCTATAGTTTCGCCAGCAGAGTGTGTTGTCAGATTTTGGAGGATTCCCATCTGTTAGATGAGAACTAATATTTCAGTAATTTTAATTTCAATTTGTGTTTTTCCTGTTATAAGAGTGTTCAAACATTTTTTTTATGTGTAAGGGCCAGTTGCATTTTTCCTCCATGAACTCGCTGATCTTGCTCTTTGCACATATTTATATTAGTCTTTTTCTTCTCAATTTTTATGAACTTTATGCATTACGGAGAGTAGCCTGTTGTCTGTGATATACATTGCAAATATGTTTGTCAGCTTGTCATTTCTTCTTTGATTTAGCATGTGGTGGTTTCTTTTTAATTTTGTGGGTCATGGAAACACATGTGGATTGAATTTATCAAATTACTCTTATATGGCTTCTGGATTTGGGTCATAGTTAGAGAAGCCCCCCTCCCCCCCATTCTAAGGTTATAAAAGAATCCTAGTTTAGGGCCCCTTACCACAAGCAAACAATTGATTTTAGTCAGCAGTTTACCTCTAGAGCATGAGTTCCTTCAAGTATAATATCCTTTTGGAAAAATGCCACACAGATAATCAACTAATGTGACAAATTAGGAGATGGTCTTCTAATTGAGTTTCATAGGTGTGTGGCCAGGAGATACTTTCTTTCAAGTCTCTAATCCTTATCTTGGGAACACGACACATGTGGGAAAAACCCATGTAACATCCGTGGTCACTTTTTTCTAGGCCAGCGACTCAGATGCAACCAGCCCCACTGGACAACGGCCAAGTGATGGGTGTCTAGAAGACAACGCATCCAGGGAAAAGCAAGGAGATTGGAAGCTGCAGTCACGAAAAAGGACTCAGACGCTCCCTAACCGGAAATGCTTCTTGACATCAGCTTTGCAAGGTACCAACAGCTGCAAAGTAGAGATCTTTAAAAATGAGTTCTGGTCATCTTCTTCGGAGGGGAAGGCAGGGGACGGGCACAGGAGAACGATGTCTCAAGGTGTGCCACAGTTTTTCGACTCCCAGCGGACTTCCACCTACGATAACGTCCCCACCCAGCCGGGGTCCCCTGAGGATGAAGCCGGTACACCATCATCCCAGGCCTGTGACTCCAAGAGAGATGTTCTTGCTAGCCTAAACTCTGAAACCGGGCCTGGGAAAAAGAACTCTGGAGAAGAGGAACTTGAATCTTTGCAGAGGATGGTCCAGGAGCTGCGAAAGGAAATAGAAACACAGAAGCAAATGTATGAGGAACAGATTGAAAAGTAAGTCACGTCCAGAGGGCCCTGGGCAGCCAGTCACCTGCCATCTTAAAAGCAATAGGGATTGTTCTCCTCTGCCAAAGAAGTGACATTATAAAACTTTAGTTACAGAAGACGCTATCTACAGCAGTTGGGCCTAATGAGGAACAGGGCAAAGGCATTGAGGAGATGACTAAATTAGTGAAAACTCTAAGCTTTACCTTACATTCATGAAAAGTTAAATATGTAGTTTAAGTAGTTTAATCAACTGTTTCCAAACAGTGGTTGTTTAAGCATCAACATGTCTTAATGAATTAAGAGAAATTTAAAAATTTTTCATATTAATGTCATTCATCAACTCTGCAGACATTTATTGAGCACCTACTATGTGCCAGGCACCATCTCAGCTGTTAGAGAATAGCACTGAACAAAACACACAAAAGCCCTTTTGCTTATAGAGCTTTCCTTCTAGTGGAGGCAGACAGAGAATACAAATAGGTAATTAAAACATATGTTATGGGGCCTCCCTGGTGGCGCAGTGGTTAAGAGTCCGCCTGCCGATGCAGGGGATACGGGTTCGTGCCCCGGTCTGGGAGGATCCCATATGCCGCGGAGCGGCTGGGCCCGTGAGCCATGGCCGCTGGGCCTGCGCATCCGGAGCCTGTGCTCCGCAACGGGAGAGGCCACAACAGTGAGAGGCCCACATACCGCAAAAAGAAAAAAAAAAAAAAAAAACATATGTTATGTCAGATGGTGGAAAATGCTAAGGAGAGAAATAAAGCAGGGCAGGAGGTTGGGGAGCTCAGGAAGGGGGTTCCAGAGTTACATAGGGTGGCTGGGGAAGGCCTCACTGAGAAGGTGACACTCGAGCAAAGGCCTGAAGGACGGGAGGGAACTAGTGAGGTCCACGTGGGAGGGGTTGGGGTGGGTTTGGGGGAGAGCAGGCAAGGCAGAGAGAACCAAAGTGCAGAGGCTATGGGAAGGGGGGTGTCTGGCGTGTTCATGCAGAGGAAGAGTGGTGGTTGGTGGAAACAGGGGAGTGACTGATGGGAGAGGGCAGAGAATGCAGAGGGCCTGGTCAGCCACCTGAAAGCCTAAGGGGGGCAGAGCTTCTGGGCACCCCTGACCTGACTGAGGCTTCACTGGGTCAGGATCGCTAACTCCCCACGATCTCAGACTGCAGCGGGTGAACGGAAGCGAGGCCGGTGACATGGCCGTTGCCACCATTTCACACAAATCTCTAAGATGCTCGGACATGATTTGCTCACTTGAGTAGATAAACTACTTTCTTGAAATCTTTTTTACACCACTGATTTTTCCTGGGAAGAAACTTCAATCCAGATTTGCCTAAAGTCACACTAATCAAAAGTTAGTGAAATGTGAACCTAGTGGGGTTTTCGAACGACGGGAACTTTTCAGTCCATAGACTCAGGTACATGAAAGGAAGACTTTGGTGAGCCTGATCCTTTGTTCCCTGAGGAGGGCCACCCATCTAGAACAACACATAACTTCTTGTCTAAGAACCTGAAATCAGCTGTTTGTAGACTCTGAGACTTGGGCGACATCTTGGCAGTGACCAAGGCAGCCCCAGTGCAGACACTGAGCCCCAGTTTCTAGCACGGGGGTCATTGACAGGGTGGGGAAGAACTGGCTGCCATTGAGGTGGCCGCTCCTCCTGAAGGGAACAAAGTCTTTTGAATCCACTGTCAGGGGAGCCTCCCATTCCATCCTCGGGAGAGGAAGGAGAATTAACAGTCTACAGTGCCTGCTCTAAGCTTCATGCTTCAGACACGCCTTCTCATATAATCCCCTCAGTTATCCCGTGAAATAGGTAATACCCCCATTTTACAGAAGAAATGGGAGTTTAGGAAGTATAAAAAGGTTGCACAGCTAGTCATTGGTGGGGCTGGGATTTGAACTCGGGTCAGCCAACCTCCCAAATCCACTCAGATTCTACCTCTCCACTGGAGTCAGTGGTCAAGATCTAGCATGGTGTCTCTTTTGAGGTTTCCCCCCAAAACAAGAAGGATATGGAGAACTCAGAGAAGAAAACTAAATTTGTAATGGGTGGAATTCCAGAGGAATGAGACTAATTTGGCTTTAAGAAGAAACAGGCAGGGGTAAGCAAGGCTCTGAAGAGGGGCCATTGACTGCAAAATGGACCAAGGCCCTTGAAGATAGAAGCCAGAGATGGGCTCAAACAGGAACTCAAGTCTCCGTATAAAAATGAGCAGGCCATTGGGTAGCAGGGAAGCAGCATCTCACAGAATGAAATTCTGAAGCCACTTTCCAATCATAGCCTCCTCATAGGCCTGAAATTCCCTCCTTTGGCTCAAAAATGTCATATGTACTCTCATTCCCAAGGGTTAATTCAGCACAGCCTGGAGGGAGAGAAATGGGCACCTGAGACTAGACTAGGATTTGGGCCAGTAACAGTGAAAATCCTGTGAATTCAGGAATCCAACAGATCCTTCACTTGGAGTGGGATTCAGAAGCAAGGGTGGGACTGGCAGGACAGTTGCTCCCAAGGGGCAGCTCCCCCAAATTCTCCAAATCTTGGTCCCCAGGAGCCTTCGTAAGAGAAGGCTCTGGTCCGTGCTCTGCAATGAAGCAGGATGAGAAAGCATGCATGTGTACACAGGTGCGGGGAATCTGGAATCTGGATGGGGTTCAGCAGTCAACCTTTCCACTGAGCAGGACAGAGGCAAGGCGCTGTGGGGCTATAAATATTAGAGGTGGTCTCTTCATTCAAAGACTTTATTGTGTGGTGGGAGATACAAAACACAAAACGACGTGAAAAACAACACAGGAGATGTCATGATATGGATGACAAATGACAAAAAAGGGGACAGGCTCTGGGAATTCAGGATTACTGCGAAGTCCTCCTGTCGGGGGTGGGACATAACTAGGAAGTACAGGTTGGAGATGAGTCTTGGGATGTGGAAGGTAAAGTGGACAGAGGGGGTTGAGGACAAGGCTGAAGGGAAAGTCTAGAGGTCACACCCCGTCCTTTCATTATTTTCTTTCCTTGTAGGCTTGAGAAGGAAAATTATGATGTGTGGGCTAAGGTGGTGAGGCTCAGTGAAGAACTGGAGAAGGAGAAGAAGAAGTCTGCAGCCTTGGAAATCAGCCTCCGCAACGTGGAGCGCTCCCAGGAGGATGTGGAGAGGAGGAACAAGGCCTTGGAAGAGGATGTCAAGGAATTTGTCAAATCGATGAAGGAGCCCAAGACCGATGCTTGAGGGTCCCAGGAGCACCACAGAGACAGCCTGCAGAGACCCAACAATGCTCCCTTTCTCGCTGCTAGCTGATGACCAGGAAGCAAGATTCCTCCCTAAGAAGGAGAGGACAGTTTCCGGGGGAAAACATCACATTTCCCAGTAGATAAGTCAGTGGAGTTTGCAGGAGGATAAGCGTGAGCAGGGACTTGTGTGGACATCTCCGAGCCCCGGGGCTGTATTCAAAGGGATTGCATTATTCCAACGTGGTCTCAGGTCGAGTGAAGCGGCACCTCCTGTGGTTGAATGGCTGTGTCCAATGGAGACTCTGCTGCAGGCCACATCCCAGGACCCAGGCAACAGGCTGACCCCAACAGAGGCTGGACTGAGGAGTTGGTTCTTTGTTTCCTGTGTGGGACATTTCACCTAGTCAGATGGCCTCCGAGTGTCTCTGAGACACAGGGGCCAAAAATGATCTTCAGCTTTTGATTTCTCAGCCATGGTGGGCTGTGTTTTGAGGGGCTGCACCTACTGAAGCCAGGACCCCATTCTGCCACCCCACCCCCACCCCGTGATGCACACTCTCTAGGGCTGCAAACTCGAAATTAGTATTAGGCAAAGACAAAACAAGCAGTAAACTGGATTTATGAAAGTAAAAGCAATTAGAAAATTAGATTCAAAAAAAAAAAAAGAAGCAGGGCTATTGGCAATCCATACAACACCATTATGAGAGTAAAAGCCTCTCCTGCCTGGGGACAGATGCACCCCTCTCTGGGCACATGGCTTGATGAGCAGGTCATGGGCTGCATTCCAATCCCACTTGCCTTTCAGGGGCCACGATTGCATAGAGCAGGCCCACTATGATACAGCTTCCTTAGATGCTAGTTGGGTGTTTAGATAGTAACAGTCATCCTTCTGCATTAAGCCACCCTGGCCAAGGCCCCTGGTGAGGCCCCAGGCCTTGAGAGGTAGGATGGTGGAGTCTTTAGTGGTTTTTGTCATTGTTCTAGTTAGGTGGTCTCCAAGCTCTTTTGACCCTGTGCCCCATCAATAGAAAATATTTGAGCATACATTCCTCAACATAGGTATATTTATTTATTTATAAATTGTACACACGTACTACTCTATTGCTATATCATAAAACATACACAGGACAAAAATTGAATCATGATGAGATAAAAACAAATGTAAGTAGGTATTCTCAAATGTGCTTTTAGCTCTGGAAACTCCTGGCCCAATTTCCCAGCACGTATTACCTGTACTAATGTTACATAGTTCATCCCATTACACCCATAATTTTCTTGAACTCTTGAAGCCACGTGGCTGAATTAGTGGTTTGGAATCTCCAGTTACCACAGTGAGAGTTTAGCCTTCCGCAGCATCTGTGTCTCCTTTATTCCTTTCTCTCCCTTCGTTTTCTCCCTTTTGCTCCTCCTCTCTGTGTTTTCTTCACTCTGGTTATTCCCCACTGCCTGTGGCCATGACATATTACTCACAGAGTGAAAGCGATGGACAGGGGGTCAGTGTTTCTCAGTCCTGCTACCCAGGCCCTGCTCCACCCACCTCCAGCCCCCCAAGGACAAGACTGACAGAGGACAAGGATGACACTTAGAGCTCCTCATAGAGACTTGCTTACAGCAGATTGGGGGCGGGGAGACTGATTTGGAACATTATTAAGTAAAGCAATAAAATATTTGATTTCCTGGAGTTGATTTGTTTTTCAGTTGCAGAGTAGCAAACATAGAAACACTTCCTGAACACCTAATGTCCACTGATGAGTGTCTATGGTCCTGCCAGACGTGTGCCATGTTCTCCCATGGGTTCCTGGCACGGACCCTTTGAATGCTAATATAGACTTGAGTATGGAAGTAGCCGGCTTCACAGTTCCAAAGGGAACATTTGTTTGAAGGAGCAAAGAGGAAGCCCTGAAGCCTGTTTGCTTAGGGGACCATGTTATAGGACCTCACTGGGTCTCAGGCTGGGTGGAAGGCCCATGTTTGAATCCCAAGCCCCTCCTGGTCAGGTGATACTTCTCATTCCACACCTTTTGCCAGAATTGCAAGATCACAGAGCAGCAGGTCCAGCATCAGAAGCCAGAATATCAAGTCTTCTTCACAATCGGGAGGGGACCTGGCTTGCCTAAGGTGCTCCTGTGCCACCCTCCATATGAGGAGAACACAAGAAAGAGTTTCTCAAGGACCCCAGGCCGTCGTGAGTCCAAGGAAGGGCCAGGGAAGAAGGTCTGGGGTCTGAGGCCACTGTCCTCAGTGCCCCAAAAGACCACCTATGCTACGCATCGCAACGTAGCTCCAGGCCTCACCTGGACCTGGGAGCCAGTTTCTGGAAGTCAGAACCAGACTGACCTATGTCACGGGTGCTCTCTTGGACCCAGGAGCTCCCACTGTTACTTTCAAAGCCCTGCCATGGGCAGGATCTACTGAATCTGTCTTTTACCAGCCACCCACTCTCTTTCCAGCCTTCCCGTCTCTTCTACCGGCACAGGTGCTGAGAACTCCAAAAGGTCTGCAATATGCATGTTAAAACCCCTTGCCCTCTTCCCACCAACGTTCTGCATGTCCTCACAGCCTCGAGCATGGCGCGTTAGGGCAATTTCTCCTAAGCGTGAGGTACATCTGATGGTTTTCCATATGTGTGTGCACTGGGTAGGACACTTTGTATTAGGGGATTGGCTGGGATGAGTCCTGTCTACATCCGCTTGGACCACTCTAAAGAAATCCCACGGACTCGGTGGTATCCATTTGTCACAGCTCTGGAGGCTGGAGTCTGAGATCAAGGTAGGTGAGGATCCTTTTCTGGGTGGCAGGCTTCTGGTTGTATCCACACATGGCAGAAGGGGGTAGGGAGCTCTGTTGGGCCTATTTTGTAAGATATTAATCCCATTCGTGAGGGCTCTACCCTTATGACTTACCTCCCAAAGGCCACATCTCCTAATACCATCACCTTTGGGGGTTAGGATTTCTACATGTGAATTTTTCTCGGGGGATAGGGTGACAAACAGACCAGAGCAATTCTTTTCCAGTGAATCTTGGTCAGTCTGAGGCCTGGAGAGATGGAATGTGACGTCACTAGTACAGAGTCTGCTGCCGAGGATGCAAACAATAAATGTTTTGTTGTTGTTGTTTTGACCAATTGTTTAAGTCCTACTCAGAGGCCCATCCTCTCAGGAAGCATGGAGCAGGGGACTCCAAAGCAGCCCAAGGCTCTCGAGAAGGGGGGGGAAAGGATGCAGCACGGCACAGTAGCTGATGGCTGGGCTCCCAGCTCAAGACAG
The DNA here is from genome assembly GCF_025265405.1 of Mesoplodon densirostris. Lineage (NCBI taxonomy): Eukaryota > Metazoa > Chordata > Mammalia > Artiodactyla > Ziphiidae > Mesoplodon > Mesoplodon densirostris. The sequence continues at coordinate 58,617,887 of NC_082674.1, forward strand.
GAGGATGTGTGTGCACTGACGTCATGTAAACTTCCACATTCCACCCCTTCCTCTGCAGATACCATCAGGCTGTGTGCTGGCCCGGGAACAGAGAGATCACTTAGAGTCTACTCCTGCCATTCATGTGGGCTGCCTTCACAAGAATGGCATGAAATCTTTCATCCTGCAGGAGAAGCCTGGGTGAAGGGAGGCCCCAAGGATGAAGATTCAGCTGCTGCTCTGGAGATTCAGCTGTTACACAAGACTGGCCTTTGGTCAGCAACAGAGAGCTGCCAAGTGACTTCAGACAAGGAGTGAGCAGAGAATACCAACAAGGATGTGCAATGCCAGCCTCTCTTTCCTCTGATGCCTGGAAACTATCTTAGGATCATAGAAGAATAGCACTGGAAGGCACCCTTGAACTTGTCTAATCTAACCTGTTCATTTAATGGATAATGAAACCGAGACTCAGAGCCAAGTGAATTGCCAGTGTTTATGCAGCGATGAGGGAGAGGATTAAAGGGCTCTTCTGATCCACTGTTCAGGGATTCTTATGCTTCATGGCTTCTGTCCAAAAGTTCTCTCCCCCACTTTCACAACCATGCTGTGAAACTCATTGTCAGTCGCTAAATGCTTCCAGAATATAGAGCTGGCTCAACTCTTGGTCACAACAAGACCCACCTCATATGATACCAGTTTCTGCTTCCTCTGCATTTCCAGTGCTGTCCTGAGACAGTGGTTCTCAGACTTGGCCTCACAATAGAACCTCCTTAAGGATCTGATGCTCAGATCCCACCCCATAGCAACTGAATCAGAATCTTAGGGATGGGGCCTGGGGATTTTCTTTTCTTAAAAAAACTTTCCAGTTAATTCTAATATGCAGACAGGATTGTTAAACATGGTTCTAAAACTGCTAAGTTTGGCTCAAGTCATGACTAATGATAATATTAAATCTACCTGCTCCCCTTTCCCATCTCCAGTCAACACAACTGTTGATTTATCATGTGTTCACTCATTTAGGATAAGAGATGCCTACAAGACAGAAAATGGGTTTAGGATATGAACCCATTTTTTAGATGGGGAAAACTGAGCCTGAAGATGTTACCAAAGAATTTCAGTATAACAGTAGTTTAGTCATTGAAGAAGTCCCAGGAGTTTGAGACTTCCTTAATACCTGGGGATACACTCAACTTATACTTTTAGGGTTGACATAGGCCAAGGAGATAAGCACTTCAGGGCTTGAGTTAAAGCGTCCTGAGAACAACTCTGATTAAAACCGTCTCCCTTTCAGACTCATAGTAGGTTGAGAAATCTCTACCAGGAGCCTTTGGGATATTAACCACAGATGAGACATTCCTGGGAGACACCCCTGAAACTTGCGTTAATCATTAGTACCATCTTTATACCACGTAGTTATCTGATTCCTAGCAGAGAGCTGTGTAATTAGAATGGGAGCCTGGTGGGGTCAGTTGTGCCGTGGGTGGAGAGGTGGATGGAGTGTGAGACTTCACCATGGAATAGTGCAGTGGGGGATGCTGGTCACCTGAGAGCACAGGGCATACAATCTGAGATGGGTGAAGAGGTAGGGACTTAAAAGGGGACAGGAGGACTCAGGTAGCAGGGTGGAGAGCTCATTTGCCCTCAAGCAAAGCTGACAACTGGTCAAAGTTGGCACTTTGACCACCTTTTCTGCTCCCTTCTCCCATTTACTGATTGGTGTCCTCCCAGCCTGCAAGGCCCATCATGTTCAGATATCATCCTGGATCCTTGATCGATGTCATCATCAACATCATAACAGGAACTACCATTAATAGGGAACAAATACCATTTATTCTCTGTGCCAAGGATTTTGTACATGTCATCTCCTTTAAACATTAAATCGACTCTTGGATTAAATGCTACTCTACCAATTTTACAGATGACAAAATTGAGGTTTCAATGTAGCAGAGCTGGGAACTGACACAAGTTTGTCCAATTTGCCCAATGCTATGGCCCTCATGTAGAGGAGTACAACATAGAAAATGATCTCTTAAGTAATGATAGATTAAAATAAAATTTCCAAGAACGTTCCAAGTCTTTTAAGGAGAGAAGACAGGTGTGGGTCCAGGAAAAAAAATCACTAATTTTGCCTTTTCTGATTCAGCATCAATGTGGAGAAATATCTGCAGTCAGATGCCTCCCCACAACCCCGGATCTCACCCCACCTGCTTGCCCTGAGGATGGATGGGGGCCACACATCACCTGGTCTTTGCCTGGAGTCAGTTCAGGGTCCCATGTCATCGGTTCCACACTTAAAATATCTCTTGGGAATAACTCTGGGACTGGGGTCTCCTAAGAGCCTCTGTTTCTACTGTGCTAAGAAGTCAGTCTCTCTACTCTGAACTTTCTCACTTATTCTCAACCCTCTTTTCCATTTATTTAGAAAACACTTTTCTCTTCCCACGAGCCTAGTAGGGCCCTCAGTGGGCATGCTGGATGCTTTTGAAGGATGTACTGTCAATGAGATCGTTGGGAGAGAGAAAAACCTCCCCCTGTTCCACGTGGAGGCGGATGTGGTGGCAGGGGTGGGGACACAGGGTCACGCGTTCCCCATCCTTTCCTCATCTTAAGATATGTCATAAGTTAAATATATGCTCTGCCCTGTGGAACCTTAACCTAAAACAGATCATTCTGTCTGGAAGCTTGCAGCTTCTGAGCAGAGGGCACTGGACAATCTTCAGTCTGTTTCACATAGTCTGTTTCCTAAATACTCCTGGTAGATCAGCGAGCAGAAGAAATGTCGCCATATGAACTGCTCTAAAAATAAGGCCCATCTAACGATGCGTTTACCCATACCTGCCCTCTGCTTCTTTCTTTTTATCATTACGGCCTTTTCGCTAGGATGCAAAGCCCTTATTTCCCTTAGAAGCTGTCCTGGGGCTGCCACAAAACATGTTCATTGGGAACTTGAACTTGATCACCAGGAAGCAGGCGGTCTGGATTAGATATAGTGTTTATTTTAGGACTGGGTATTACCTTCAACGAAAAAACAACCCCAATCAGAAAAAGCCAATACCCTGTTCTGCAACTGAGCTTACTCACCCGTGGAAATGCTGGTCCTTAAACAAAACTAATACCCTCAGAATCCAGCTATCGCCTTCAAGATTCTCATACAGGATTTCATGGTATTGGACCCAATTGTGTGCACATAGGTTGTTTGGCTTGCTCTTCGTAATACTTACCTAGTCTTTGACAGACATTATTGGGTGTCTTCCTTGCTCTTCTGAGAGTAGTGGAACCTGTGCCTCAAAGAATTTGAGAATTACTGAAAAAATAAGATACATGAAAATCATATGGCATCTAGAATCTTCCACCCCTGATGGTTTATCCCTACACAGTGATAGTCTGGGTAACTGTGTTGCCAATGATATCTTTACTCAGTACAAGTAAACTGCACCTAAGATACAGCAAAATATTACAATACTGATTCTTCCTCCTACAGTTTAGTGTTTTAGAAGAGCTACATTTGTATGGACTTTTTTTTTTTTTTTTTTTTTGCGGTACGCGGGCAGCTCACTGTTGTGGCCTCTGCCATTGTGGAGCACAGGCTCCAGATGCGCAGGCTCAGTGGCCATGGCTCACGGACCCAGCCCCTCCGCGGCATGTGGGATCTTCCCGGACCGGGGCACGAACCCGTGTCCCCTGCATCGGCAGGCGGACTCTCAACTACTGCGCCACCAGGGAAGCCCTGTACGGACATTTTTAAAAACATAATATACTTATTGAGTGCTTCTATTCCCTAAGCATGGTAGACTCTGATTTACCTGCAATATTTCTATTACATCTCACAGTAAACTATGAGGGAGGTGCTGGTATCATCTCCACTTTACAGATGAGGAAACAGGCTTCAAGAAGTTAAGTAATTTGCTTAGGCTCATAGTATCCTGCTAACTAATTTCAAGTGTGCAAATGTTTTTTTTTTTCATTTGCACACCTGAAATTAATATGTCCAGTGTGTGCTTTTCCAACACCATAAGCAGTTAATTCTGACACTCTCTGCTGGGAGATGGCATCAGAACCCACAGGTTAAGGGCTCAGTCCTGCAAGACTGCTCCCCCATTCAACCCTTCAGGTACCAATTGTCACCTGTGCCTCTAACTGACCTGCTACAGATCAGAGGTTCCCACCATCCCCTGCTCAGTTGTGATTCATTTGCTAGAGTGGCTCACAAAATTCAGAGGAGCATTTTACTCACTAGATCATAGGTTTATTATAAAAGAATATAACTTAGGAACAGCCAGATGGAAGAGATGCACAGGGCAAGGTACATGGGAAGGGGCACAGAGCTTCCTTGATCTCCCTGCATCTCCATGTGTTCATCAACCCAGAAGCTCTCCGAACCTCATCATTTGGGGTTTTATTAAGGCCTCATTCCATAATCACAATTGGTTAGATCATTGGCCATTGGTGATTGAACTCATCTCCAGCCCCTCTCCCCTTCCCGGGTAAATGACGAGACCAAGGGTATGGACCACTGAACTGGCCCTAGTGATGGTTACTTACCTTCTTTACCTGGCATTCCTATTTAAATTGTTATTTTAATTTTTCATCAAATGTGTAGTTTAATTCATATAATTTAAATGCATGTGTCAATTAAAAGTAATAATTATTATAATGGTAATAATCACCAACTTTTATTGGGTGCTAAATATTGCCGGCCAGACTGTTCTAAGTGCTTTTTGTGTATTAACTGAGTTAATCCTACAGAACCCCCAGAACTAGATAGCACTATCCCCTTTTTATAGCAAAGGAACTTGCTTCTGCTTTTGCTCCTGCCTTTTACTGTGGCTCTGCAAACTGTCTTGCATCCAGAGGAAAACATTTTTCTGACAGCTTCTGGGGTCGGAGATGGATTTGGGGACACATGAGGGCAATGCTAACACTTCAAACAATCTCCAGTAATTGGGTGAATTGTTCATCTGACAAACTTTTTGGTAAATTAGTCTGCTTCACATGCTAATAGCCAAGCTTGGCCAACTGGAAACAGAGATTTACTGGAAACCCCAGAAAAGCATAAGTGAAGTTCGCACCTGGTAGGAAAAGAATTAGACAGAGGGTACAAGGAACGGCAGAGGCCACTTCCTGGACCACTGAACTGAAGATCAGGGCTGGGACAAGGTGGGATGAGGCAGTGGTTAGAGATCCTGCAGAGAGGATCAGCAGGGCTAGAGAAAGCTCGCCATTTAGAACTCCGGGGGCGGGAGAGTGCCTTCTGTCTCCGGGTTGCCTGTGCATTTGTACAGCTGAGGGGGGGCAAATGCAGCTCCTTAGCTCTGCTGTCGGCAGCCTGCACTCTGCCCTCCAAGCCTCCATCCTGACTGCTCACCCCAGGAACGGGGTCCTTTGCTCCACACAGAAGCATGTGCAGCTTGCTAAGCCTAGCACCTGCAGGGCTGCACCAGCCCACGATGGGCACAGTCTTCATCTGACACCAAGGAGCCACACAGGCTGCTGATGACTCTCCAGCAGAGGTCTTGGTGGAGCGGAAATGGAAGCTTAGCTGTTGAGAATGAGGAAGTTCAGGCCCGCCAGGCTTGTTATAAGTAACTTGGTAAAAATTCAGAGACAGAGGGGAAAAGAAGTTCCTTAGATCTCAAGAGATCTGCGAGGGGTCCATCTTAAGATAGTTCTTTATTAGTAATTGAAGGTACGATTATTACTTATAGCAGATGAAAAGCTCTCGTGGATAAAAAAAAATCAGTATCAAAAAGATTTAGGAATGAAATAGAGTTGCCATATGATCCAACAAACCCACTCCTGGGCCTATATCCAGACAAAATTATAATTTGAAAAGATACATGCACCCTAATATTCAGAGCAGCACTGTTTACGATAGCCAAGACATGGGAACAACCTAAATGTCCATTGACAGATGAATGGATAAAGAAGATGTGGTACATATATATAATGGAATACTACTCAGCCATAAAAAAGAGTGAAATAACGCCATTGACAGAAACATGGATGGACCTAGAGATTATCATACTAAGTGGAGTAAGTCAGAAAGAGAAAGACAAATACCATATGATATCACTTATATGTGGAATCTAAAATATGACACAAATGAACCTATCTACGAAACAGAAACAGCCTCACAGACAGAGAACAGACCTGTGGTTACCAAGGAGATGGGTGTAGAGGAGGGAAGGAATGGAGTTTGGGATTAGCCGGTGCAAACTATTTTACATAGGATGGATAAACAACAAGGTCCTACTGTATAGTATAGGGAACTCTATTCAATATCCTGTGATAAACCATAATAGAAAAGAATATGAAAAAGAATATATATATACACAACATTGTAAATCAACTACACCTTAATAAAATTAGAAAACAAAAAGTTTTAGGAATGGAGAGAACCATTAGGCTGAGAATTTAGCAACAGAGGCCCAGACTTTCATTCTAAAATTACTTCCTTTCTCTAGGGGGTGGGTCGTACTGGTTAAGTGTAAACAGGGTTATTACCTTGGGAGAATTGTATCTAGTTTGTAATTATTTAGTCTACTTCAAGGTGTCCACTCTGCCTCCTAAAGCTTTGCCTGCCAGCAGGACAAGCTCAAGTGCCTGCACTTGGTGTAGGGGTCACTTAGAGCATGGCCAGGCCAGCGCCACTATGTAGGATCTGCACCTTGTGCCCTGCTCCATGTGTGCACACACCTGTGGTCCCCATGTTACCCTGGGACCCGCCGTGTCAGCTGAACATGGCCCTCGGCCCAGCTTGGCTGTCTTCCTCTGGGGCCCAGGACCAATGCCACGACAAGGCTGCCACAGGAACGTGCAGTCCGCTGCTTTACGGTGTCTCCTCTGTCCCTATCGTCATGCCATTCATTTGACTAGCAGTGCAAGTGTCCCTCAGAGTGACCTGCGAGACATCACTTCCCTCACCCCTAAACTGGGCCAGTGGGGAGATCTGTCTTACCCACCACATGTGATGACCGAATAGGATGCTGCCTGTGAAAGGATGATACAAATGTGAGCCATTGGTCTGAGGATTAGGGTTCTGCACTTCAAGATCCCCAGAACAGGAATTCTCCTGAAAGCAGGCTTTGCACCCCATTTCCCTGTCAGCGCCCTGTCTCCCAAGCAGGAGCAGGGAACAGATTCTTCCCAGCCCCTCTGACTGCCTGGGTTGAGCATGAGGGTCCTTGCCCAGATGGAGGGCACCTAGGCCTCCTGATGCAGCCCGAGAAAATGGGCCGTTCGCGCACATAAAGTCACTATGGGGAGTTTCACGTCCCTGACCCATGGGGAGCCTCCAGGGCAGGAATGTCCTTACACAGCTCGTGGAGACCCCAGGGATCTGGCTCCTCCCTTTTGCCTTCCAGGAACCGTGTTTTCATCAGAGCACTTGGTGTGGAGGAAACGTCTGAGAGAGATACAGAAGCAAAGCTTGTGCCTTCAGCCGAAGCCTCCTGCACTAGGACGGAGGGATGAAGAGAATCTGATGCACGTCGAAGCTTCCTGTTCACTCCTGCACACCACTAAGAAAGCAGTCTTTCTATTAAAAAAAAGAAAACCCATTTCTCCCTCAGATGTTCTTTTTTAAAGTTTTTTATTGGGGTATAGTTGATTTACAATGTTGTGTTCTCCGCAAATGTTCTTCAATAGCCTTTTAAAAGGCATTGTTTCAAAACAGCTCAAGGTGGTGAACAATGAATAACATTACAATTTGTGTAAAGACTCCTGAATTTGAATCCCAGTTCTAGTCTATTCAATAATATTATTTTGAATTCTGCATCACCATTAAAACTCTCAACCACGGCATCGCCACCACCTGGTGGCGCAGTGGTTGAGAGTCCGCCTGCCGATGCAGGGGACACGGGTTCGTGCCCCGGTCCGGGAAGATCCCACATGCCGTGGAGCGGCTGGGCCCGTGAGCCATGGCCGCTGGGCCTGCGGGTCCGGAGCCTGTGCTCCGCAATGGGAGAGGCCGCAACGGTGAGAGGCCCGCGTACCACAAAAAAAAAAAAAAAAAAAAAAAAAAATCAGAAAAACTCCCACCCTTGCTGTATTAGTTTTCTAGGGCTGCCATAAACAACAGGAATTTATTTTCTAATAGTTAAAAGTCCAAGATCAATGTGTGGGCAGGGTCGGTTTCTTCTGAGGCCTCTCCCCTTGGCTTTCCATGACCGCTTTCTGCCTGTGTCTTCACGTGGTCTTTCCTCTGTGTGCATCTGTCCTAATCTCTTCGTGTAAGGACATCAGTCATATTGGTCTAGAGTCTAACCTAATGACCTCATTTTACCTTAATTACCTCCTTAATTACAAAATTACAAAATCTCTCCAAATATAGTTGCATTCTGAGGTACTGGGGGCTAGGACTTCACTATATAAATTTTGGAGGTGGACACAATTCAACCCTAACACTTGGTAACATTTTTAGCATCATCACTTACATCTCCAATGAAGAGGCATTCCCCACTTTTCAGAATTTCCTCTGCACATCAGTAAAAATTTTAATATCTTCACAACTAGAAACCAGGGGCTATTGTTTCATTTAGTTTTAAATTTTCTATCACAGGAGATGAGTAAGACCAGAATTCTAAAATTTGGTTGACCCATGGATGCCATGAGAAGGGCATTGGGTGGGGGGTCAGGAAACCTGGCTTTTACTTGTAATATAAGCATTTCTATTAGATTATTTATTAAATTAATAATAATAATAATATTAGGAAGGCGTGATGAGGCACTATTTAACTTGACCCAGGAACCCTGAATGCCCCAACTGGCACTCACCCAGCCATTACTGTGGTGGGTTTGTAGGGATATGCCAGACAATTGCGTGCTCTTTCTCACTATAAAGGTTTTGCCCCAAACTACAGTTTAATCCCTCAGTGATGTGGGCTGGACCTCGTGGCAGCACAGGGGCCCTTGGTACCTGAGCTAGAGCTGGGTTTGCAGCCTGTTCTCCAGGAGGACTTAGCGGCTTCCACTGCCCCCAGATGCTGAGCCCCTGAATCTCCCCATTCGGACACTGGAAAAAGGCAAACCTAGGGAGAAGCTTCATCAAGAAGAGGAGGGGAGGAGAGTAGTCTTCTTAATCTCTGTGGAGAGCTTTTCTAAGCTCTCCAGACTCCCCAGGAGCCCTACCTATCTCCCAGCTGGCAGAAGGCAGGGATAACCTAACTGTTTGTGTGTGTGTGTGTGTGTGTGTGTGTGTAAAATTCACTTCTCTTGATTCTGAACAGTCCTCAGGAAAAAAAAGTAGTGGGGGTCAGTGGAGGTGGTGGCAGGGATGAGATGACCTTACACTTGCCTCCGAGTAGCTGAGGCAGGTCTGTAGAAAACTGCTAGAATTTGGAGAAATGTCCCCATAAAGGTGAAGATGGCGTTTTTGAATGCCTCTCGGAGACCAGAGGCCTAGCTGTTAAACCCACTGTGAATGAGGGAAGAAACCAATGGAAAGTTGAGAAGCCCTCAATGAAAAGTTGAGACGCGTTGGTGGCCCACTCCTGCCACTAGTGGGAGCTCTAGGTTCATGCCGCCATCAACCCGAGGATAGGCTAGAATATGGGGTGAGGATATTTTGGTGGGGCCTTGGACTAGGGGATGAGAGGCTGAGGTCAAAACTCTCCCCTGCAGTGCTATCTTTTGAGAGTCTCATTATTCCATACAGTTAGTTTGGCAAGAGAGGCCACCTCTTCAGTTCCTTACACACTGTGAGATCTAGAGACGAGGGTGAGGGCCCAGGAAACAAACACCCAGGAGGCCAGAGAGCCTGCTTCCAGGTTGTAAGCTTCAGTTTGGCTGGGAATTGGACAAAAGGCATTCATCTTATAAAACCCCAGACATTCACCCTGGAGCAATCTCTAAGATTTATAGCAAAAACTTTATTGAAATAAAGTGGTGCCCTCTGAACATGGTGCCTGAGAACCAGGGGTAACAAGAAGATGCTGAGGTGGGCATGGGCATCCTCATCCCCACCTGCATGCATCTCATTAAGACTGACATTATTATTTATTTATTTATTTTATTATTATTATTTTTTTTGCGGTACGCGGGACTCTCACTGTTGTGGCCTCTCCTGTTGCGGAGCACAGGCTCCGGACGCGCAGGCTCAGCGGCCATGGCTCATGGGCCCAGCCAATCCGCGGCATGTGGGATCTTCCCAGACCGGGGCACGAACCCGTGTCCCCTGCATCGGCAGACGGACTCTCAACCACTGCGCCACCAGGGAAGCCCTAACATTATTATTTTTAATTCTGCAATTTGAGACATCCCAGGTTTCTCCTCCTTCTAAGTCATTGTTTTAGGAAGGATGGTGCTGAACACAATAGTAGCTTTGTGGCTGCCAAGGGAAACACCTGCTGGGAACCAAATGTGGATAGATTCTTCCCCCAGGCCTTAGAACAAGGTCCTGCTGGCAACACACTGGTTTTACTTCGCTGTACTTATCACTGTTTGTGGTAATACATTTCGGGTAAGATTCTTTGATTAATGCTGATCTCATCTACTAACCTGTAGACTCATGGGGCACAGACTGTGTCCATCTGGTTCATGCATGAGCCTCAGCGATCAGCAGATTTCCTGGTCCACAGCCTCTGATCTTTTAAGACCTAGAATGGAGCACCCAAGGGTGCGTCCAATAATTCCCAAAGGAGGTGTTTTAAAAGAGATACACTCGGGCTCCAAGCTCTGAAGAACCACTCCTTGTACAGAAGTATTTAGTCCTTGTGACCAGAGACACTATCCCATCATAAAAGTCTTTTGCGTGGCTTCCACCTAAACATTTTGGCTTTTGTGTGTATCATATTAATGATACTGGTTGACATGAAGTAAAAGTTTCCACAACAAAAAATACAGATAATTAGTTTTTGAAAAGATATGAAGTAAAGCAGCCCTGGATTGAATTTTAGGTATTTTTAGCTATCATGTGCCAGGCATTATTTATTCTAACTAATAGTTTTGGAGCACCCAGTGAATGCCAGCCTCCATGAAAGAGACAAGAAAACAGGATCCTTGCCATCACACAAGGGTCCTTCTAGAGCAGAAGGGAGAGAGATGCAAGAAAGCAAACAGAAGAACTGCAGATTGTGATTAATGCTATTAAAGAAAGAAATAGGGTGCTCCGCTCGAGAATAAACAGATTTTCAGAGATAGCCCTAAGGACATTCCGGCAAAGGAAAGGGCAGAGACACTGTTCCTGGCAGATATGGGCTTAAATTATTCAGAACACAGTCCTTGTGAGTAGACTTTTCCAGTCAACAGGAGACGTGTCATAATAGGAGCATGTACAGGTTGCTGTTGGGACACACAAAAAGAGAGCACCCAACACCAGATGTGAGGGAACTCCGTGGAGAAGATGCCACCTGAGCAGTAGACTTATCATGAGCAGGTCGAGGGACATTCACAGGAGGGGAGGAAAGGGTTCCAGGCAAAGAAGGCAGCACGTGCAAAGCAGAGCCATCACTTAATTCAGAAACCAGCCATCAGTCTGGCTGGGTGCTTTTAGGTACCAGAAGAGGCTAGAAAAGGGTGGATTGAAATCAAAGTGGCAGGATTTTATATTAATTGTTCAAAGTTCACATCTCTGAAGAGAGTCATCAACAGTGGTTCGCCCTTAGTTCCAGCTCAGACTTTTACAATTTTCTGCTGAGCACACTGGTGCAAAATCAGAAATTTAAGAACTTTCTTCTTCTCTTCTGCTAATTTTCCTGGTGTCAGCCGTTTCTCATCTCTTTCTTTCTTTGATTCCATTGTCATCTCTATTCATTATGTTTATCACCTGTTAGCTGGAATAGTTATACAGTCAGACTAAGAATTTTGGAAATGAATTGTTGCCTTAAAAAGCTTCAGTCCCTCAGTTGCACAGAGCCATTGGGTTTTTATTATTTTATAGTAACCTGTGGCTCCAAGCCCATGCGGGCCACTCTCTGTATTACTTCTTTTGTCTCTATATATTGATAGCCTTGAAGACAGTGCAAAGAGCTCAGAGCATTTTTTAAATTAATTTTTATTAGAGTGTAGTTGATTTACAATGTTGTGTTAGTTTCTGCTGTACAGCAAAGTGAATCAGTTATACACATACATATATCCACTCTTTTTTAGATTCTATTCCCCTATGGGTCATTATAGAGTATTAAGTAGAGTTCCCTGTGCTGTACAGTAGGTTCTTATGAGTTATCTATTGTATATATAGTAGTGTGTATAGGTCAATCGCAATCTCCCAATTTATCCCTCCCCCGCTTTCCCCCTTGGTAACCATAAGTTTGTTTTTTACATCTGTGACCACTTCTGTTCTGTAAATAGGTTCATTTGTACCATTTTTTAAGATTCCACATGTAAGCGATATCATATGATATTTGTCTTTCTCTGACTTACTCCACTCAGTACATATATACAATGGAATATTACTCAGCCATTAAAAAGAATGAGATAATGCCATTTGCAGTGATGTGCATGGACCTAGAGATTCTCACACTGAGTGAAGTCAGAGCATGTTTTATTAAAAAGAAATTCTTGTTTTTTTTACTTCTATCTTTTGGACTCCCCACGCCACCCCCAGCAGTAACTTCTCTTATCCAGTCTTTTATGCTCCACCCTCATCAGAGTCGCAAAATCACTTTCTCTACTGGACATGTGTTATTGATCTGTGTGTTTAACCTTAACTCCCCCCCGACTTCTCTCCTTGCCATCTCCTTAGTCAGTCTATCAGTCTAGCTCCTCTTGCTTTGTCTTCTCCTGATGCCTTTTCTTTATCTGGCTCTCTGTTTCTTTGCCCATCATCCAACTCTGCATCACAGAAGTCTCATAACCTGGCAGACACAGACACAGCCCAGAGAGCAGGCGCTGGAGTCCAGCTGCGTGGTGTGTGCTGTGCCAGCCTCCCTCCCCACTTGCCAGCCTCAGCTAAAGTCACTGACCATTCCCAAGTCTCAGTTTCTTCCTCTAATACTGGTTTTAAGCTGATTCAGTTAAGGTGTTTGGGTGTAAATAAAAGGACACCCAACTAAGAGTGACCCAGGCAACGGAGACATGTAATAGTCTCTCCTCTTGTGAACTCTGGAGGCAGGTGGTACATGTATGGGAGGGCACCTCCACAATGTCTTAGGAGCTCAGGTTCTCCCACACTTCCCCCTCCCTTGTCATCCTCAGCCTTTTGGCTTGTCTCATGCTGGTCACCTCCTGTTTCCAAAATGGCCACTTCAGCTCTGGGCTGCTTGATCACAACTGAAGTCAAGGAGCAGAAGACAGATGCTCCTCTCCCTCTGAGGCATTGTCCTTTAATCTGGAAAAAGAAGCCTCCCCAGAAAACTTGCCTTAACTTCCCATTGCTCAGAATGGAGTCACGTGACCACTCATAGCTATAAAGGCAGCTGGGGAGACGCATATTTGGCCAAATGGGGCAGGACACCTTGGTTTATTCAGATCAGTGATGAGCCATGCCATGGTGTGAGCTAAATTGGGTTTCTCTTAGCAAAGAGGCAGGAATAAGCAAGGGATCAGTTGGGATTTTTTAACATCTTTATTGGAGTATAATTGCTTTACAATGGTGTGTTAGTTTCTGCTCTATAACAAAGTGAATTAGCTATACATATACATATATCCCCATATCTCCTCCCTCTTGCATCTCCCTCCCTCCCACCCTCCCTATCCCACCCCTCTAGGTGGACACAAAGCACAAAGCTGATCTCCCTGTGCGATGTGGCTCCTTCCCACTAGCTATCTATTTTACATTTGGTAGTGTGTATATGTCCATGCCTCTCTCTCACTTCATCCCAGCTTACCCTTCCCCCTCCCTGTGTCCTCAAGTCCATTCTCTACGTCTGCATCTTTATTCCCATCTTGCCCCTAGGTCCTTCAGAACCATTTTTTAAAATATTTTAGATTCCATATATATGTGTTAGCATACAGTATTTGTTTTTCTCTTTCTGACTTACTTAATTCTCTATGACAGACTCTAGGTCCATAAGGGGTCAGTTTTTACCTGCTACTTCAAGATGCTGCCATGAGGATTAAATAAGGTGTCACCCTTGGAATGATGCCTGGCACTTAGTAAGAGCTTAGAAAATGTTAGCTATTATTTTTTATTTTGATCTCAATCATTTTTGGTCCTGTCTCATCACGCCCTGGCTGTAGCATCCAAGTGTCTTTCAAGTAGTCAGTTCATGCCCACTTTTTTTTTTTTTTTTTGCGATACGCGGGCCTCTCACTGTTGCGGCCTCTCCCGTTGCGGAGCACAGGCTCCGGACACGCAGGCTCAGCGGCCATGGCTCACGGGCCCAGTCGCTCCACGGCATGTGGGATCTTCCCGGACCGGGGCACGAACCCGTGTCCCCTGCATTGGCAGGCAGACTCTCAACCACTGCGCCACCAGGGAAGCCCTATACTTCGTTTTTAAAATATACAAATATATAAAATTTAAAAAAAGAGTATCACATTCAACCTGTCATCCAAACTACAAAACACTGAATCATCTGGGTTCTCCACACCCTGCTCTCTCTTCCCATCACATCCAAGCTCAGTAATTCTATTTTTTTTTTTTTTTTTTTTGTGGTACGCGGGCCTCTCACTGTTGTGGCCTCTCCCATTGCGGAGCACAGGCTCTGGACACGCAGGCTCAGCGGCCATGGCTCACGGGCCCAGCCGCTCCGCGGCATGTGGGATCCTCCCAGACTGGGGCGCAAACCCGTTTCCCCTGCATTGGCAGGCGGACTCTCAACCACTGCGCCACCAGGGAAGCCCAGTAATTCTATTTTTGAAAATATCTCTTGAATCCATCCTCTCCCCACCTCAAGCATTTATACTGCCTCAGACCAGGCCTTTTTATCAACCTCCCTGCTGGACCCCCTACCTCCAATATCTCTCAACTAGGAAATAGGGCTACCCTGGGAACAAGTGACCCTGGTGGAAAGGGATGGACAAATAGCCTAAGTCACAGTAAGTGGCCACTGAGTCTGAATAGTCAGTGACCTGCAATTATTTCAGCTCCTGGTACTAGGGCAGCAGGAGACACTCTCTAGTATCGTGTATGAGGTGAGCTACTGATATTCTGGCAGGCCAAGCACCATGGTTTCTGATTAGAGCAGGATAAGCCAGGCAATCACTACTATGATTAGCTCAGGAAATTCAATTCTGTTTTGATTAAACACTAGACCTACCACGTTCCAGGTCCTGGTCAAGGCATTAGGGCTATCAGGCGATGAGTGATATCAACATGAGCCTTTTCTCATGAAGGAAACTTACAGCCTAGGTGGGAAGACAGTCATTAATCAAGTGCGTTGAATGTTACAAAGGAGAAGGGCAGGGTCCAGTGGAGCATAAAACTGAAGAATTTAACCCAGTCTAGGGGTTTAGGGAAGCTTTCCTTGGGAAAGTGATTAGAAAAGATAAGAAGAGATTATGCAGGTAGGTAGAAAAGGGAGAAATTGTGTCCCAGAGAAATGGACAAAGGAGGCAATTGCCTTATTCATCCAAATTCAAAACACATTGGACTTTGACAAGGTATAGAAAGGTTCTCACATGAGGCACATGGCCACAATATAGCTGCTTCTTTAGGACATCTAGTTTTAGCACCACTATAGTTTTCTCAAATATTCCACTGACATATCTCTAAGCCACTGTAAGCTAAAATTTGTAATGAAATATCATGTCTTATTTTCAACATTCATTTATTCATTCGTTCAATAAATAGATTGATTATGCACTATATCAGTCACTGTTCTGGGAGCTGGGGAACAAGTGATACATGGGATATGAACACAGGTCCATGTGATATGACATTTGTTTTTGAGTGTTGGCCTTAGTATAAAACTGAAGCTCTAGGAAAATACCCTAAGTTATATCCCTTCCCTTTTGTGTACCTTGTACACATAACCACACATACATCTCCAGGGGAGCACGTGGACCTCAATTTTGAGAACCCTGGAGAGTAGTAGAAAGGACTGTTGTTTGGGAGTTTTTGACTCAGTCCTGCTATGAAAGCAACTTTTGATCCCAGAAGTTCATTGAGCCTCTCTGGCTTCCACTTCCATGTCGAAAAAAAGAGTTCAACTAGATGAAATCTGAAACCATTTCCAGCTCTGCAAATATATAAATTTATATACTATGGAGTTGGAAGAGCCCCTAAACTTATCTTGCCCGTCAGGTACTTAAATTGGTCATTAGTAGAATCTTGAGGAAAGAGTGGCCAAGTGTCTGGGGCACTTAAGAACAGAAATGAGAAACGCAAGAAGCTCCACTAGAGTGTTTATCCAGAGACACACAAGCATACAGAAGCTTTGTCACAAGGTCACCTTCCCCTTATATCTGCAATGCTGGGGGAATATACACATCTGTCGGAATTCTTCCCCCAGAGCTCCCTGAATCAGCCAGAAGCCAAGTCACAGAAAGGTCCACAATAAACCCAAGACGTAGGTGCCTTTGCTTTCCTATCTCCCCTCCACCCTCATTGCTCTGGCGACATGAAAGTGAAAATTCTCTGCAGCCTAGGGGAAGGTTCTGCAAAGAGCAGAACGCACAAATGCAAATCACTCCCTTTTTCTTAGTCTGGAGGAGGATAAGGAAGAAGATACAGCCTTCGTGTGAACAGCGGACTTTAGAAGAGGCAGCACTCCTCCAAAACTCACCTCCTAACCTTTTCAAATGCTTACTGTGGAAGAGTCCTGGCAAGGGTGGTCTCTTTTTTTTCAACCTGGAATTTTCTTCTCAGTGATCATTGCAAAGCTGAAAATCTTGGAAATTCCATTTTGGCTTGTTTCTGTGGGACTTTCATTGCCAACAGAGACAGTTTCAGATGAACTTCACTTAAAAATGTGTGTTTCAACTCCCCACCCCCAAATTCTAGTGTGTCAGCTCCACTGGGCTTTGCCTTTGCTCAGAGTGGACCTCAGGTGGGCTCACTGAGAACTCTGTGTTGAAGCCATCCAGGGTTATAAGGTGGTGCTTCTCCCTATGACAACCTACCACCCACGTGCACACTTGAAAGTATAATAAAATCAGCTTTATGCTCAGCCTTATGGGAAAAGAATGGAAAAATAGAACAGGAAAAGGTGAACAAACTTCAAAGGTGGCCCAAGGTTTCCAGTGGAGGGGACCCGGGGCTTCCTGCCTTTACTGAGTAACACAGTTAGTTGACATTTATTGCTTCCTTACCCATTGGCATGCACTGTTCCAAATACATTGTATGCATTAGCACATTTGATCCTCACACTATGTCTATAAGGTGAGGTGCTTTCATTCTTCTCACTTAGCAAATGAAAGAACGCAGGCACAGAGAGGTTGAATAACAGGCAGGCTGGCTCCAGCACCAAGGCTTTTCCCCACTATGCCACATTGACCCTTGGGGAGCAGAAAGGAGGCAGGCCTGGCTGAGGGATGATTGCATGGCCATCTATAGGTTCCACAAAGCTTGGTAGTCTAGGGAGAACTGAGCTCTCCCTTTCCACACCTCTGGCCAAAGCACTATCCACTATTAAGGAATTCAAGAATCCTTAGTTTGTAAAAGTGTGGCCAGAATGCGAATTTTTCTACTATTTCCATTTTCTCCTTCCTGCTGACCCTTCTCTTGCTCTTCTAATTTTGTTACCTTCCATGTCACTAGACCAGAGTGGCCGCAAATATTTGTTCAAAGCAGGTATATTTAAGAATGTCCACAACACCTAAACAAATGTGTACACACACAACAAAATAGAAATTTAAAATACGTTAAATTATTTTAGGTTATTTTCCCACTTGTTTAATAGAATTATATTCAGAACTGAAAGGAAACTTACAGTTCATTTAGTCCAATAGGTCTCAGCTGGAGGCAATATCACCCTCCGTAGGGTTCTTTTGAGGGTCTGGGTGTGTTACAATGATTGAAGTTGGGGTGCGGTGTTACTTGTATTTAGTCGGGGAGCCAGGGATTTGTTTTCTTTTTTTCATTGAAGTATAGTTGATTTATAATGTTGTGTTAGTTTCTGGTGTACATCAAAGTGATTCATGTATATATATATATATATATATATATATATATATATATATATATATATATATATATATATATACACACACACACACACACACCAATATATATTCTTTTTCATGTTCTCTTCCACTATGATTCCCTGTGGCCAGGGATATTAAATGTCCTGTAGCATGAGGGACAGTCCTTCACAACGACAAATTTTTCTGCCTCGAATGCCAGTGGTGTCCCATTGATAAACACTGATTTGAGCTCCAAACTTCCATTTTACGGTTGAGACAGTGAGCCATAAAAAGGTGAAGAAACTTTCTTCAGGTCTGTTAGCTAGTTAGTAGCACAGCCTGAGGTAGAATTTCGATCTATATATTTTTAGGAAAGGGTTCTTTTTGCTACACGAGAGAGTCTGCAGAGGTCAAAGCTATTTTCATAATAATACTAAGACATGATTTGCTTTTATCTCTCTCATTCATGGAGTTTTCCAGAGGCCACATGATATGTGTTGATATTGTACATGAAATGTGTCAACACTTAGAAGATCTGTGAACAACTATTTTCCAAATAACAAATGTATGATATTATAGAATCACTCTTGGTTCAAAGATCCATTAAAAGTGCAAGAAGACCAATGGATTTTAATGTAACTAAATACAAAGAGTTCATTGATATGATTTAAGATTTTACCTTGCACTCAACATTTAAGAAACTATCATTGATTGAGTTTTAGTGTAGTATCAAAGAAGAATACCCACAATTATCTGAACAAGCTATTAAAATGTTTCCCTTTTCAACAGCAAATTTCTAAGAGGTCACATTTCCGTCATCTACTTCAACCAAAATAACATATTGCAACAAATTGAATGGTAGGAGAATGCAGTTGTATTCTATTAAGCCAGACACTGAAAAATTTGTGCAAAATTGTAAAGCAATGCCAATTTTCTTATGACATTAATTTTGCTTTGGAAAACATATTTATTATTCACAAAAATGTTCTTTATATTAATGTGCAATAAGTTTGTTAATTTTAAGCTGAATTGATATACATTTTTTAAATTGTAAGTCTAAATATCTAATGTAGTAAATATCAATAGCTATAACCTACATAAACACAAGCTCTTTGGGGTCTTCAATAATTTTTAAGGATGTGAAGGAGTCCTAAGAAGAAAACATTTGAGAACTGCTGCCCAACATTATATCCATTTGATTCA
This sequence comes from Mesoplodon densirostris, assembly GCF_025265405.1. Taxonomy (NCBI): domain Eukaryota; kingdom Metazoa; phylum Chordata; class Mammalia; order Artiodactyla; family Ziphiidae; genus Mesoplodon; species Mesoplodon densirostris. The sequence goes on from NC_082674.1 coordinate 58,637,015, forward strand.
ATCTGATTCTCTTTGCTAAGACCAGGATTCTTGTTTTAAAAGTTATTTCTCAGATGATTCTAATGCACAAACTAGCTTGAGAACCATTGAGAACCACTGACACAGAACATCTCTTTACTGAAGAAAGTCTCATTTTAATGTTGAGCTTTAGAAACAGTGCCAGGATCAAGGGCAGGCCTCAACAGGCCCACTGGGGACAGGCTGTTGGCTCTGCATCTACAGGTAGCAGAGGTAAACTTCCCAGAACTGGGAAGGGAGGTGATGCCAAGGAAACCCCTGACCCAACTCCTGGTCCATCTGATCAAGAGAAGCAGCTGGGAGTCAAACAGAGAATGAGCCTCAAGAGGAACAGTTCCAGGTCCGGACATGATTCCTGGGTTCAGTGTGAAAAGTCGTGGTCCCACTCAGGAAGATTATGATTCTCCCAGTGTCCCAACTAACCTCAAGGCCAGAAAGGGCAAAGAAGTAGCTTATGGGCCAAATTAGGCTCGCAGGTGTATTACCTGTACTTCCCAGAATGTAGACACTTTCTGGAATCAGATGGAAAAATTAAAAAAAAATAAAATTTCAGATTTCTAATTTAACTTAAAATTGGAAAATCTGGTACACCCAGACCTAAACTACTGCAGCAACAACTGTCTGGAACCTCACAGCTGCAGCTGTCAACAGCTGGAGGCTGAGCCCTCCAGTGGCCCTCAGTCTCCAGGCCTCCTCACCTGTGTATGTTACTTGCCTGGCCTCTGGGGTTGCCATCCCTGTTCTAGACAGTGCAAAGAGAATGGTGGGATCCCTTGATGGCTTAAGAAGAAGACAGGAAGTAGGGCTGTACTGGTACACAAGACAGCCATGCAGCTCAGAGTGACATAACAAAGTCTGAAATCTGGCAATGGAACTCCAAGTTGGTTTGATTTGCCTGGGCACAAGGGTTAGAGGCCAATAGTTTGATCCTTCTACTATTGATTTTAAGTTATTGTGCTAGTAATAGCACTAGTAGTAGATCTAAAGGGCTCACATTAGTTGTAGGTAGTTGATTAACTGCATCTTATTGGTGAATATCAGAGCTCGGAGTAACCAGTATTCTCCATTCAGTGTCTTTTGACATCACTGTGTGATGATGAAGAGAGCAGTTATAATAAGGCCCTTAGTATCCTCCTTGTGGGAACCTCTTGCTGTGTTGCTGAATTTTCATATTTAGTCTTTGTTTGTCGAGCCAGTTAAGAAAAGCTACTTCCTCAAGTGTCAGCTCTGGATCCAAAAACATCTAACAAAGATAAGCAGTTGTCATGGCAAAAAACAACAAACCCAAAGGTGATGGATCATGGGACTTGGTTACTGTACTTGCCATGTGAATCCACACTGCCTTCAACCTTTACTTAACTCCACACGTAGCTTTTCAACACATGTCCTGGATTGTCTCAAAAGCACTTTGCTTCTCACTTTGCAACTCCTCAAGCCAGTGGCATCCAACCACATTACGTAAATCCCTACTTACTAAATAATATTGCTTGGCAGTATTTGTCAAAATCTGAACAACCACATTCATGAAAGTTTAGAAAATGCAGATTATAGTCTAGAAGCATCTGGAATGTTTTATTTGTTTGTTTGCTCCTCATTAAAACAAATCAATATTGAGGCAAATCTTAGGAGGTAACTTTACTAAAAACACCTTGGTCACCTGAGGTTATGATATATCTAGGTCTTGTGATTAAGTCTTCCACTGCCTGATTAGATGACTTTAGTTAAGTTACTTAATTTTTCTGCAACTCCTTTGTCCAAAGATCAAGAATCCCAAATAGAGCTTTAAAATCAAATAAACCAAAAGAGCTGAAAGAGGTCTCTAACTTTAGGTTAAACACATTGCTTAGCTATCTTGAGTCACCAAGTTAAAAAGCCTATCATGATTTGACTTAATTTAAGAAAAAATTTTTCCGATTAAGGAAGGATTTGCCATGCCTACAGATATCTTTCAAAACTTGATTTTAGTGACTATTAATTCATTTTGAATGTATCTTCATTTACTTAAATGAGCTCTTATTGTTGGAATTGAGGGGAGGGGGAAGAATGCTTGTCCTTCACCCCGTGTGTAGTCAGAGTTGCTTCAAATTGCACCCCTCTGAGATCCTGATAGGTGTTTCCTATGTTTGCAGGATGGCACCTGGATGACTCAAGTCTGAGCCCCATCCAGGAGATCTAAGCTCAAGAGATGAGCTGGTGACCTGCTCTGGTGGAGGCGTGCAGAACAGTTACTGCCAAGCAGGGGGGTACTCGCTGTCTCAGGATTAGGCAGGGCCAAGAAGGCATGTGTTTCCTGTGGCCCCAGTGTGGGCAGAGCACAGAAAAAAGAGAATCACTTTTGAGATTTCTTAGATATTATCTATGGGGGTTTTAAAAGATGGCTGAAGTTTCATCAACACACATCACTTTGGAAGATGGAGTCAAATCATGAGCTTGCTGGTCACAAATAGAATATGGCAGAAGTGATGTTGCCTGTCTTTCAAGGCTAGATGTGCACCCTGGAAACCTTCTGCCACCGTAGAAGAACTCTGGTTACCCTGAGGTAGCCACGTGGAGAGATAGCATGGAGAGACAGAGAAAGAGACCCAAGGTGCCCCAGGCCAGATGCCACACACATGAGCAAGGAAGCCTTGGAGATGACAAAGCCCCAGCCACCATCTGACTGCCTGAGATGCGAAGGAAGCCTCTCCCCCGGAGCCTAATCAGCCCCCAGATTCATGAGCAAGATAAATGATTGTTATTGCTCAAAGCATTGTTTGGGTACAGTTCCTTATACAGTGGTACATGATATGAACACCATCCGATAAGATCGCCTAAAGACACGATGGGACATTAGCACAAAAGAGCCTGGGTGGACCCCTGGTTCCGTGGGTTTTGCAGGAGTAAGCAACAAGCCCTCAAGTCACAGGAACTGCAGAGTCAAAGGCAATTGCAAAATAGGAGGTTTTTAAAGAACCTGCAGGAGCAAACAAAGCTTTAAACCTTTTCTAGGTCCAGCGTGAAACTGGCTTATGTTAGTCCTAGCCAGGAAAAACTTTCCTATTCTCTTCACTTCTTCTCCTTCCTTTGACTGTTTCATTAAGCTGGGCCAAATATTACTTTGCCAGCAAAACATTTTAATAATTTTGAGACAGGGAAAGCACCTCTAAGCATAACACACAAAACCAAGAAGCCACAAAGGAAAAGACTGACAGGTCTGACTAAGGAAAAATGTAAGACTTTGAAGGGCAAAATACAATATTTTTGAAAAGTTGAAAGATAAACGACAAACTGGGAAACCACTGGTAGCATAAAACAAAGGATTAATTGCACATATTATATAGATTCCAACAAATCAGCTAGAAGAATATGAACAATGGGTAAAAGACAGGACAAGTCTGTTGATGGAATAAAGAGGATTAATCAAGAAATATTTAAAAATGTATTCAAACTCACCAATCATTAAAGAAATAAAGTTAAATTTATTTAATTAAATTTATCATAATTAGCATCTGCGTGAGTTTCCCAGGGATGTCATAACAAAGTACCACAAACTGAGTGGCTTGAAGGACAGAAATGGATAGCCTCACAGTGCTAGAAGCTAAAAGTCTAAGGTTATCATGTCTGCAAGGTTAGTTACTTCTGAGGACTGTGGTGGAGAATTCATTCCATGCCTCTACCCTAGCTTCTGGTGGTTTGCTGACAAGTTTTGGCATTCCTTGTCTTGGAGCTGCATCTTTATGGGGTGTTCTCCGTGTCTGCATGTCTGTATCTGTGTCCAAATTTGCCCTTTCTATAAGGACACCAGTCATATTGGGTTAGGGACCATGCTAGTGACCTCATTTTAACCTGGCTACCTCTTTGAAGACCCTATTTTAAAATAAGGTCACACTCTGAGGTACTAGGGGTTAGAGCTTCAACATATATTTTGAGTGGGGAGTCATCTCAACCATCCCAACATCCATTAAGAAAAAAGCGATAGTATTGAATATTGGAAACTACAGAAACAGACCTCTTGCATACAGCTGATGGGGTATGATGTGGTACAACGTTTTGGAGAGTACCTTGGTAGTATCTCTCAGAATGATATAGTCTAAATGTGCACATCCTTTTTCTCCAGCAATTTCACTTTGGTGAATATAAAAAAATCCAAAATAAGCCAAATCAACATGAAAAATGGAAACTCTGAAGGTAAGATTTCCAGGGAAATGAGGAGGAGGAGGTGTTAGGGATTTGCTACTGTTTTTAGTACTAGGTATCACGGTCAAGTGGATTTCAACGTCAAATCTCAAAGCTGTCCTTCAACAATGAACACTGCTAGGCTTGATTTGTGATCCTCTGAGTAATCCTTTAAGGAATCGATGGAAGAAGTACTTCATTTCCTCCAGCTCTCTCCCCTCAAGGAAACTTCTGAGCAATAACCAACAGACTGCCAAATTTAGCAAATAAAACACAGGACACCCAATTAAATTTGGAGTGAGATAAACAATGAATACATTTTGAGTATATCCATGTCCTATGTAATATTTGAGACATACTCAACAATTTTTTCATTGTGTATCTTAGACTCAAATTTAACTGGACATCCTATATTTTATCTAGCAACCTGACCCCATGCTGTACAAAACAAGAGTGCCTGGCCCTTGGGAGTTAGGATGCAATAATGTGATTTCACTGTGTTGTACTTTTGTAGAAGATTTTTTAAAAAAGCAACAACAAAAACCCCAAAACAAAAAACAAACCCAAAAAACCTTAAAGAACAGAACATGTGACAGTGGAAGCAAAAGAGGTAACAGGAGCTGGTCTCATGTAAATACTATGTTAATTAAAACAGATGGATCTGGAGCATAAACAAAATAGCTGCAGGGGGCTGGTTTTTGTTCTCACTGGGTTTCTTAATATAGTAACTCAGTTCCCATCCTGTTAGCACTCTTCCCTTATCAAACATTGAACTGGGGTATAAGGAAGTTTAAATTACCAGTGATTGGAGAGTCATTTTCTAAACACTTGAAACAGATGGTTTACTGCCTGAAAAGCATGCTTCTTTTCGGGGAATGGAGTGTTGAGCTTGGCTATTTCAGGAAAATGTTTGGCTGCAGCTCATGTACTGACATCACATTTGCCACGCGGATGAACAGTTTCCCCTCCACTCTGTTCCTTCTGTCGAGTTTACCCACTGGCGAAGGTCTTATTTTGAATGCTGCTTGCTTGCTTCTTGCAGATTACATTGGGCAAAAGCCTAGTTACTCTCCCATATGACGTCTCACAGTTTCAGAGAAACACCAATAACCATGATTTTTTTAAATGACTCTCATTTGAGAGTGGACGGTTGATAGAATTCTGCTAGCTGAGCAGTAGTGGACTTAACAAAAAGAGAACGTCTTTTTGCCCTTTTTGGGGGGTATCTAGGATCCAGTCCAGGATCATGTGTTGCATATAGTTGTCATGTCTCTTTAGCCTCTTTTAATCTCTAACAGTTCCTCAGTTTTTCTTTGCCTTTCATCGAGGATTTTAGAGACCACAGTCTGGTTATTTTCTAGAATGTTCTCCAAACGGATTCATCTGATATTTCCTCATAAATGGTCAGGTTACGTCATACATTTTAGGCAAAAATACTAATGAGGGGTTAGAACTGGATTTTTCTAGCACCACTTCCATGCTATGGGAGAAACCTGGCCTTGTGTCCTGTGAGTGAAAATTTTCTGCTGAATCCCAATTTGACGACAGCGCTTCACACTTCCCACCAAAGAATCTTAATTTGAACTGAGTGGCCCGAAGTTTGTATAAGAGTCTCAGAATCACATTTAAGAGTAAAAATGGATTGGGGTGTCCGTGTGTTTCCGGGCTTTCTCCTTGGGGTGATAGGAGCTCCTTTGGATCTGTGTGAACGCTCTGAGGAAGGTTAAGAGAGGGCAGGAGCTGGTTCTTGTAAACTGACAGTTTGGAAGAGTGAGTTGGAGATAATCGCATAATCCATTTATAACCACCCAAGTTAACAAGGTCTCACCTTCTCCAAACAGGCCCCTTATTTACAAATAGTCACTTCTGCACAAAAGCGGGCTCTCGTCATGTGACTGGAGCCACATGCAGTCTGTCTCATGGCATTATTTTCCCGTAACACCACAAAGATCAATTCACCTTAGGAGCACTAATAGAACCTGTAAATATTATTAAATGCATAATCTAAGGTTTGAAAATAATTTTTTATCTTACTTTGTAGACAAACTACTCCCCCAAATCGCTTGCAGCCCTGTCTGCCCAACGTGATGCCAGGCTCTATCAGTATATGAGAAACTTCTAGAACCATGGTGGCTGGTTCTGTGCTGCCATGCTCAAGTCAGACCACAGGTGGAGAATAGTCCAAGCTCCACACTGGGAGAGGCACTCAGAAATGGAATTGTTTACAGAAGAGAATGAATGTGTTGCTAAAGAATTCAAAATCAAGTCATAAGAATGGCTTTTCAAAGGTTTTTTCAGTCCAGCCCTGGCCTAGGCCCCATCTCGGGTTCTCAGCCCCCTTTCCTCCAGGACTGGAACTCTTGTCCTGCCTTTATCACTCCTCCTGATACCGGGAACAAGGGTCGTGCTCCCTGCTGACACACTTGCCAGATATAGCCCACCGGCCAGCACACTGGAGGATCCCCTCCAAAAGAGGGACAGGTTGATTGTCTGAGGGAAGGATTTGGTGCCCACCTAGGAATGTCTCCATGTCCTTCAAATCCCACATTCTGCCATAGAGGGAACTTCCTTCCAGGACAGGCAGCAGCATCTGTTTGTCCACCAGGCCTATTACCCTCTCAGGGCCCAAGTCTAGCCTAGGTGCAGGCCTTCCTTCTGTTTCCAGCTGGCCGAGGGAGCCCTCTGTTTCTGGCCATGTGTTCAAACACACACTATTACAGAAAAAGGGGGACAGTGGATGCAGAAGGACAGGAGAGCTGTCTGCAAGCCAGAGGGACTGTCATGAAGACGGATTAGATGTTCACAAGAGTTGGGAACAGGGAGGTTTTGAGGGACACCAGGAGAGTTTCAGTTCCATATAAGGAAGAACTCTAGTGACTTTCTGCCTACCTTTGTCTCTCCTGCAGTAACTCGTGGGCATGATGAACTAACCTGTTTGATGAAATGAGTACAAAGCAATCCCGCTAAAAATGTACTAGCTGCCCTTAAGAAGGTAGTGTGTTCCCTTCTCATCACTAATATTTGTGAAAAAGATGAAAAGTGCTTTGGTGGCTGCCAGAGGGAGTGGTCCTCAGATAACTTCAAAATTCCCTTCTAAGCTTGAGATTCTGTAAAGTTTTGGTCATCAAATTTCAGTGAAATTTAGCCTAGAAATGTTTCCCAAAGTAATTTCTGTTTAATCTGCCTCATTCCAAACGCAAAGAAGAAATATTTCACAATTATTGACAAAGAGGAGACAATTTCATTGTCTATGTATGTCTCTGGCATTGTTGGGATTCACAGAAAGTTGTGTAAAATGGGAGAAGCATATCCTCACTCTCTGGTGAGACCACTTAGAAGCCAAAACCAACTCATCGATTCTTCAGGCCGTGCTCTACGAACATAGCAGGAAGCTCTGACAGACTGTCAAAAAGAAACATTAAAAAGAAAAAAAAAAGAAAAGAAAAGGGAGGCAGAGAATGCAGAAAAGATTTCATCTCAAGGAAAAATAAGCTGCACATAATTATTGTCAAAATAATTTTTCCATTTTATTTAACAAGATGATTCTGAATGTACACATGTGGCTTATGAACACAGTGTAAAATATTTATTTCTATCCTCACTGTAGTCTAATAATTACTATGTAAATTTGGACAGGGTTTTACACGAAAACATGAACATGCTTCAGCTGGATCGGTGTGACTGTGGGATTCGTGGATTTCCCACGTTTGTGGAGGCTCGTTAGGTGGGCACGAACACGTCGACATCCCCCACGGCAATCAGGCCAGACACTCACAAAACAAGTGCTCACGTGTGATAGGAACATGCGGATCACAACAAACGGGCATTCCTTGACAGGGTTGTTCAGATACATTTCCACACCCAGAAACACCCTTTTATGCTTCTCTGATACAACGTTATCTACTTTCCTTCCATCTAATGTGTGAAATCAAATGTCCTTGCTGGAGACAAGAAAATGCACAGAGTCACAGAAGCATTGCTCTTTTACCAGATCCGAAAAGGGCTAAGTACAACACGGTGACTCTGTGAAAAGATCCGAGGCCTTTAGATAGGGCAGCATCTCCTCAATGTTCCAGACAAATTGCAAATGGCTTTGCTAAAACACTGCTGGACTGTATGGTCTCTTGAACAGTCCAGTAACAAGCTGTATGTAAAATTCCTTTCTATGAAAATATCTTTTATTTAGAGAATATAGATTCCAAAGAATACCAAAACATTTACTAACATTAATTTCTGGGAAAAGTATTTGCCATTAATTTCCAAAAAAAATTATATGCAGAGAAAGAATTTAGGTACCTTGAGACTGATTCTTTTGGGAAATCACTAAATTAACTTTTTTTTTTTACATTTATAGAGTAATGCTTCCAATTACAAATGGATTTGTCCAATTGGGTCTCTGAATTGGTAGGTCATTGAAGGTGATGAATACAGTCAGAGGGGAAGCACCTGTTTAGGGGCATGAAAGTCCACCATTAAATACCGTCTCCATTCACTGAGCAGCAAACATAGTCCCTCACAGCCTGACATTTGCCTCTCACAGTAAAATGACAGTGTCAGCTTATTAGAATGATATTTATTGGTTAAATATTTTCTGCAACACCTACACTTCAGTTAAAACTGTCCTATTTAGAAATCAGTGAATATGCCAAGGGGCTCACAGCATGCCTACAAGATACAAATATACACAGTTACTGCAAGCTTCTGGCAAGGCTCCTCGAAGTAACAGGAAATGTTGATGCAAAAAGACAGATGAAAATACAGGCCATACACTGTAGAGGAGCCATACTCAGGGGAAGGTACTATTTGAAAAGCACAGAAGACTCTTTTATCCAAGAGGGAATCACAAACATAAAAATAAAATATTTGGTATTCTACACTATATTACAAAAAATAAATATATCCATCAATAAATAGTAGGAAGCCTAGAAACTTTTACATGAGCATTTTGGTTGTTGGCTGCCAAAGTCCCCCTGCTACCTTTCTCAAGAGTCATTTAGGTTTATCAACTTCAGCGATGATAATTCTGCCATAAAAGTGTAAAAAAGACAGGTGTGGCATATAGCAAAAGACTATGACCAGAGAAGACAGTAGTGAGCTCTATTTTCCTAAGGATCTGACACTTTCCTGGCTTCGTATTCATGCAGTGAGGTAAAGGAATTGAGAGCATGCTTCAGGAAGCCTGAGGGGAGCTGGCAGGACTCCTCTATTTATGGTCGGTGTGTTTTAATTTTTTGATGACAAGAAAGAAAAAAAAATGCAACTAGCAACATTTGAATAACCAATAGGTGGCTTTCTGCACTCTTTCCATAGGGTAGAAGAAAATCTTAGAAACGCGTGTTTACCTCTGGACCAAGGTAAAAGGAGAAACATCTGGCATATGCAGCCTGATTGCCAACAGCCTAGATTTTCACATCTCTTTAACGGAAGAGTGACTATAAGGGCTCACAACAAAGCTTCTCTAGGAACCTGGCATAGCCAGCAGAGGGCATGAGGAAAGCAGAGTCTGGCACGTCACATCTTTAGTGTTCTAATGTCAGCGTGCTAATAGCAGGAGGGTACCAGAGTTGCCATGTGTGGCTCCCGAGAGCTTACTGTTACGTTTTTGGGTATTTTGCAAGCCAGTTGACATCACATTGGTAGCTTGAAGTAGGCCATGGAGGGGGTATTTCCGCCATTGCAACCCACAAATCAGAGCTATTCCCTCCCCACAACCTGCACCCCGCCACTGCTGGGTATAAAGCATTCACCAGCATACCACTGTCTTATGTATTTTACACATAAAAGAAAATTCTGCTTGATTTTTATCTTGTTAGAACAATCCCATTCAACCAAGGTTTTACCGTATGTCTATTACAGTGTCCTTTAGAAAGGATAAGAAGTACCGTAGAGTATATGAGTATAGAGTATGTACCGTGGATCCATGGATGGAAAGGATGCACCCCATCCCATGGAGGGGACTGAGCTTGGCTATATAAAGCCAGTTACACACACACACACACACACACACACACACACGCGCGCAAGCACACCATTTTCTATGGAGGGTATTCCATAAATGAATGATTCTGAGTTGCATGGCTCTCTCAAATTGTCAGTCTCGGTATACCCACTGATGGCCAGAATACCACTCTTCTGGGGCAATGGATTCTCCAGCACTCACCCTCTGGATACCAGTGGACAACAGATGTGTAGAGCTGAGGGCCAAATTGGGCAAAATGTCCTTCAAAATATCTTCCCTTGCCTCTGTTTTCTAAGGCAAGATGAGATTATGACCCTAGAGGTTTGTGAAAGCAAGGCTGATGGTTTCACAGGGTAAAAAAAAACAAAGTGCAGGCCTTCTTAAAGAAGCATTCAGTGGGGTGAGGGGGGGACAAAGTACTGGAAACCACACTCCCGATTCTAGGTTGGGCCATCGTGTTGTCTGCCTGGAGGTGTCCGAACAGTTTGAGAACTGTTCTGCTGTGGTTCTCCCCGCACAACGCCTGTGGTCCTGCACGGGGTGGGCACTGGGACCAAGTCTCAGTGTCCTTCCAACTGGCCAACTACTGGGCAGACGCCCCAGACCATTGTCATCAGGAATACGTCCCAGTCCCTTAGTCCCGGCCAGTTCCCAAACAGAAAGACTGCAGAGTGGGAAGGATGGGAAGGCTACAGGGTTTCCATCATGGGGCAAACCTGATTTCCAAATTCTGGCTTAGCTTTCAAGTCATTTGGTTGTGTGTCTATTTATTAATTCATTTATTTAAATGTATTCATTTCGACTCTGGTTCTCTTTTTCTTACACTTAAGTATTCTTCATGAACAAAACATTTTATGTATTAGCAACTCAACTAAATAAAATATCAGGGGGAAATCTAGAAATTAGAGCACTAACTCCTTTTATCCCAAGAGCAAATGCTTTCAGGTGTCCTCTTCGGGCTCAAAGCAGGGGCAATGAAGGCCAGGGATGATAGGGGACACATGAATGGGAGAAGGACACAAGGTGCTCAGGCAAAAAAGAGGGAGGGAAGGGAAAAGGTGGAAAAAAGCAAGAGCAGAGGTTCAGAGGCAAAGGAGAAATATGAAGAATTGAAGAAAAATAGTAAGAAGAGTCCAACAAACAGATCCCTTCTGATTTTTCTTCCTCTTGGTCTTTGTTAATTTTATTTTGTCCAAAATATTTAACTCTCCAATTAGAACTGCTTATAATTTTACAAACACGTCCTAGGACAGCATCTCTATCCTTTGCCCCTCCTCCCCTAAGAGTCCCTCCCACCTCCTGTGCCCTCTGCAGCCATAAAGGCCAACACACATGGCCTTGACTTCCTGTTGCCTTAGGAACAGATGAAGTCCCCTCTGTTTTCCTTTCTTGACCAGGCACTGCCCTCTAGAGCACACGGGTCCCCCGTGGGCTCATTCTTTGCTGTTGTCCCTTAAGGCCACTGCTCCTTGAAGCCACTTGGTTTCTGTATCAAATAACCCCTCCCCTCAAACATGCAGCCTCCTTTACCAGGCCCTGCTGCTCTGAGTAATAGCAGAAACTCAACTGACAAAAGCTACCCCTACATTTCCAGTAGTATTTCAGAAATGTAATACTTCCTAGGATGGTTAAATTCCTGGTGCAAATTATCCTGATGGAAATACTACTTAGAGAAGAGGTGACCAAGAACATCCCACTGTCTTTTAACATATACACATTTGATTGGGTTATGCACGTGTGTGAGTAGAATCTGCCTCTATAGAACCAAAAGGATTTTATAAGTTTATCTATGTACACATATACATACACAAATATCTACCTCTCTCGACAGTGTTTTTCTGCTTAGGGATGTTGCTTTCGAATCGGCCTAAAGGGCAAGTAGTGTGGGCTTGCCACTTACTATTAGAGATGGCATTGCCAAGAAATGGCAAGTCCAAAGAAACATAGACTGGAAGGGACTAGACTGTGGAGTAAATTATGCATTTCCTACAACAAACTGACCTGTCAGATTCCCTAAGGCAGCAAGCTTCTATGATCTGTACACCCTTATTAAATAATCTCATTAAATAGGAGCACAAAATATACACATTTACAGTTATTAAATAAGCCACAGGACTCCTCTTCTATCTACAGCCACACTCAGAGACGGCCATGCCCTCATATTTAAACTTGTAGGTGACGACACCTTTGTCTAAATAGAGAATGGAGATGGGCTCCAGCTTGGTGGGCACACAGCAGGCTTTGGAAGCCTTCTGGGAATTCTTGAGGTGGACCAAGGCCTGGATAATCGCATGCTTTGTGGGGGTGAGATGCTCCGCCAGGGGGTAATTGCAAACACCACGGCATTCGTAGGCTTCGTATCCAGGCGGGGCGATGATCCAAGAGTCCCAGCCAATCTCCTTGAAGTCGATGTAGAGCGGGGTCCTCTTGCAGTAGTTTCCTTTTGCATTCCTTCTGATGCGGGCAGTGGAGTCATAGATGATGTTTGACCTCATCTGCAGCAAAGCCTCTTCCCCAGGTCCGCTGGAATAACCTTCCAGTCCCAGGTTGTCCATTTCCGGAAGTTGCTCGTGGGCAATCATTTCATTCAGTTCCTCCTTCCACTCCTTCTCACTGCTTTGGTCATCAGAAAACACGACAAGCAAAGGGACATGCTTATTCCGGGTACTAGTGTCTATTTCCAGTTGTCCCCTGCCAGCATCCTCTATTTCATGTTTGCTCTCAATGTGAACCTCCAGCTGGTGGGTGGATGAGCCTGACTTTTGCCAATGCCTGATGGCATCGGTGACATCAAAAGTCTCCCACTCACTGATGGTTCCATAGATCTCCCCTGACACCAAGACCAGCATGCTTCTTTCACCCTCACGGTCCCCTTTGCTCTCTAGTACTTCGAAAATGGTAATTTTCCGGTCCACTCCTTCATATATCATGCGATCTCTTTGCACCAGGGTGTACAACCTGAGTTCAGCCATGATGACCTCTTCATGGTGAGGGATGGACACATTGAAGAGGAGAGGGTATTTTCGGAGCCCATTAAAACTGGCTGGTTGGGAAAACAGATCTGAAAAAAAAAAAAAAAGAAATCACATTAGCTGTATGTTACAGAGAAAAACAGATGCTTATTTATTCAATAAGAGCGCCTGTCCATTCAGGAGGCTTGATACAGAGAGAATGAGGGAAAATCTATGAAAACAAACACAGTGTTAGCATTCTCTAAGAGAGAATACTGAAGGTCAAGGGTAGAACGCTAGACTGAGTTAAGCTGCCAAGACTAAAATGGAAAATGGCTGCCTCATGAATGAGAGAAAACGCACCCAGCCTTGTTTGCGTAGCTTATCGGTCACAGAATTATAGACCTGGGAGGGACCTTGGAGATTGTCCAGGCAAGCCCCCAATTTTTCTAACCAGTGAGGAGCTATCAAATGAGACACGTGTGGTGGTTGTTTTTTTCTTGAAGCTTTTCAGGGACGAGGATGTCATGGCTTTTCATATTTGTACTTGTAATGGATGGAGACCCTCACATAGTCGGGGTCTACCTGAAAATTATCCATGTAGACCAGAGGTTGGTAAACCTAACCCACAGGCCAAATCAGGCCTGCCACCTGTTTTTGGAAATAAAGGGTTACTGGAAAAGAGCTTCACCCGTTCATTTCTGCATTGTGTTTGTGACTGTTGTTGCACTACAATGGCAGAATTATATAGTCTCGACCAAGATCATATGGCCCACAAAACCTAAAATATTTACCATCTCCCTGGCCCTTTACAGAAAAAGTTTGCTGATGCCTGCTTTAGACAACAAAGCCTGACAAGGTCAACAAGATAGGCATGACACTAAGGGGGTCACAGCAGTTGAATTTGGGGTTTGTGGTCCTCCATAAGGCAGAAGCGAACCTTGGGGATAGATTGGTTGCCTTAATTTTGTACTCTTAGCACCTGGCATGGAAGTGCAGCACATAGGAATCACTCAGAATATTTATGAAATAAAATTGTAAAGGTCCTGTAGTCTTAGAAGCACACCTCCAAATGTTGTTAAGTTGACTCCCTATCTAAGAATTTTATAGGCGTCCAAATCTCCTCTACACCGGTCCCAGGTAATACCTGTCTACAAGGATTCCCCGAAGACATCTGTCATCAATCAAAAATTTCCATGACACCAAAGATGCTGAGGACCACCAATTGAGGGGGTCGCTATCATCTTTGGCAGTCTTTTCCTAATTGTATATCCAATTCATGATTTCAGTGAGGTCCTTGTTCCAGATTGTACTTTTAAATATTTTTCTTTAACTTGATATTATTGTTTTTATACTAACTTCCTCTTTTAGACTTGTCCTAAGCAACTGTATTCATGAAATGAGGGGTTCGAGATGATAGTTATGTGGATTTTTTTCAATCCACTTTCATAAAAACATGTACTGATTTCACGTGATTCACAGCTTCCTCTGGGTACCACCTAAAATCATCTCACACACTGTCAGTGAGAATTACAGGTCAGTGGAATGAATTTAAACTCTCTAGCGTGGCTCGCAGAGCTAGCTATAATTAGGTCTTAACCTCTTGATCCAGTCATAGCTCCCATTCATCCCCGACAGCATGGAACATTGCAATTTATCAATTAATATTTGTAGAAATACTAAACAAAGTCTCCTATTTAAAGTAGACTGATATCTTCACTACTTGCCAAAACACTCCTTTGCTTTACTGTATACTGCACCTTTGGATATGTCCTTCTGACCCTTGGAAAGCTCTACCCCCCATCTCCATCTATCTAGCTGTGAGCCCTCCCTATGGGGCCCTCCTTTCTTCACCTCCCTATCTGGGAGCCCACTCCTCTCTGGGTAACTTGAGTATTTACCCTCTATACCTCTCCTTTGACCTTGCCATTTACATCCTTGATTTTCAGTTGTCTATACGAATGGATTTTTCCCAACTAGATTGTCATCCTACTGGCATGTACCACAGTTTAACCTCCCTTCTAGGCCTCCAATCTACCATGATGCTTTAAACAGAAGTAGCACTTTAAAAATATTGATGACTTGATGATTCTGGGCATCAGACCGAATTGATTTATGGGCATGACATATGTCCTTAATACATCAAGTAATATGGTAGCTGTCCCCCGCCCCTTATAGGAATGGAGAAAACTTGATTCCCCTTGGACAGGAAACATGAGAAGACCAAAAGTAGAGGAATAGACTGGTTGTTCCATCCATTAGAAAAATGCACAATAAAAGCTCACTGTAGTGGGAGGAAGGGTTTACCAAGGAGCACAAGGACATTTTTGGTGGTATGAATATGTCCACTATCTTGATGGTGGTGATGGTTCCAATGGATGTTTACATGTCAAACCCTATCAAATTATATGCTTTAAATATGTGAAGTTTATTGTTTATGTCCATTATACTTCAATAAAGCTGATATAAAAATAAGTTCACTGTGCATATGCAAATATAGTAATAATGGAGGTGTTACACTTCAGGCAAGGGAGCTAGTGTTTGCTGAGCAAATTTCATGTGCCAGGTGCTTTGCAAATTGTTTTATTTAGTTCTTACAATAACCCTATAATGTTGGTATTGGTATTCTGTTCATTTGATTCTGGAAGAAATCAAGCCTTAGTGCAGAAAACTGACCTCCCCAAGATGACAAGGAGAGGTCAAAGCAGTGGTAGGAAATAAATCATGCTTTTTCCACCTTGAAGCAGCACTTGTTTTCCCCTGTTAGTTAGATTTGGAGGAGGTTTTTTTTTGTTGCTGTTGTTTTTTTTTTTTACAACTTTATTGGAGTATAATTGCTTCACAATGGTGTGTTAGTTTCTGCTTTATAACAAAGTGTATCAGTTATACATATACATCTGTTCCCATATCCCTTCCCTCTTGCATCTCCCTCCCTCCCACCCTCCCTATCCCACCCCTCCAGGCGGTCACAAAGCACCGATCTGATCTCCCTGTGCTATGCGGCTGCTTCCCACTATCTATCTACCTTACGTTTGGTAGTGTATATATGTCCATGCCTCTCTCTCGCTTTGTCACAGCTTACCCTTCTCCTGGAGGAGGTTTTGGTTTTTTTTTTGTTTTGTTGGTCTTTGTCTCCTAGGGAGTTGCACTGAGCAAACGTAGAGAATCAAAGAAAAACAATAACAGCCAACAGGGCGAGCCCAGTGCAGGATTCATGACCTTGGGCTGTGCATTTTCACCAGTGGACTGGCAGAGGTGTGGGCAGCTGGGTTGTCCACTGAGAGGTTTGCTCCTACCCTCACTGATCTTCAGTAATAAGAAGCTCTGAAAACTCCATTTCCTCACCTGGACCATCCAAATCCTCCACAGAAGTGAGAACTGAAAAACTCCTATTTTCCCCAGGGATGAGAATATTTTCCCACCCACACCCTGAGCCAGCCACCCAGGGATCCGCACTCAGAAACATTAGGAAGGCTTCCCAGGGAAGGAGGATGTTTATTTTCAATTCAGACTGACCACAGAAAGAATCTGTAATTTCAGCTTGTCATTTCCATTATGTTACTAAATGTTACAAAGTCACATTTCCAATATGTTACTAAATATTTGAAATTTTGGCAGTCACCTAAATTTTAAAGGCAAATAGTATCTCCAGGACTGAGCAATACCTATTCAACATTTCCCCCAATGCCTAGAATTTAAGGAATTCATTAGTAACAACTGACATTTGTTTAACACTTCATAGCAAATGTAGTACTTTCTTACTTGTAACCTCTTTGAAACTGCTCAATTGTGTTACGTGGGTATATTGTCCCCAATTTACAGTTGAGGAAATTCGGATTCAGAGAAATTAAGCTAATTATCCACATCTACTAAGTCAACCCTGTCTGAAAAATCCAAATCTTGAGCTAAATCTTGTCACCACCTTTTTGCTTTCAAGAATACTTGGCCAACATCTATCCAAACCCTCTTTTGTACCTGGTTAATGACTATAAAAGCATAATTGGTAAATATGAAAGAATTAGTCATTTTGAACCCACAACTTTTACCATAGATATTAGAAAAAATTTTTCTTGATTACTTGTACCATATTAAATAAAGGATTAACTTGCTAAGTCATTAGATTTAGTACCGAATAAAGATCTGGGGGCAGAAAACACACTTTTCCTGCTGATATTTAAAGCTTGTACATTGCTCTTCATAAACACACAGAATAAGTTGGCTCATTAATTGGGCCATGTGCACTTCCTGGAAACTATAAACAGTGCTTCAAGGATATACACGTCACAACAAACAAAACAAAACTCTAGGAAGAATCTCTAAAATATGTTTCCAGCCTGTTTGAACATTTCCTAAATAAGGTCACAAAATGGAAACTCACCCAAAGTTTGAGCGAAACGCAAATCACAACTTTCTGTATTTTACCTATTGTCATCATTTTCATTCTATGTAGACGTTGACAAATTTTGTAGTCTATTAAAAGCTAAACAGAACTGAGCCCTATCTGGAAAATGACAGACAAAGGTACAGTGGTAGACCAACATTAATATTTTTTATTACCTGCTGTCCAAATTGAAAATTTGCAAAGATCCAATTATAATGTCAAAATGGTAGACACTTCATGGCGTTGGATTAAAAGATATTCTTTAATACCTTTTAATAGTATTTGGAAAATGACCACAAAAACGGTATAGACCAAAATGTGTCTTGTTCTGGGGTAACTGTGTACACACACCCCTATATAGATGTTTTCACCTTTATCATTTCCACGCATTGTAAATTTACTCACCGCTTCTAAAAACTCGAAGCCAAATTTGATCAGTAAAATCTCCACTTACCTTCATTCTTGAAACTCCTAATGATGTTGGCAGATGGCATGGAGGTCCTATCTGTTGCAAATTTGTTGTAGAGTTCCAACATGTACTCTGGCGGGTCAACCTTGGCTGCATCCTGCATCGGGATGTCTGACAGGTTCAATGTCTTGAGAAACTCTTTCTTCATGCTCTGTAGCAGTGTGTTAAAGTCGACACCATCTTGCTCTGAGAAGACATCATCAAAGAGGGGCATATCTTCTTCCAGAGGCGACTGCTCCAGGCTCATGATGGGGCTGCCAGAAACTGAGTGAGCCACCAGGCAAGAGAGAGCACACAGCTGCAGGGCCAGGGAGCCCATGACTGTGCTCCAGCCCCCAGGCCAACCCAGGAAGGTTTAGCGCTCCTGGGCTCTAAGTGGCAGTTTTATCTTGCGGAGCGTAAATGTCTCGTGTCACTAGAGACAAGTTTGGAAACTTCCCCTCTCTCCCTCCCCCTACCACTCTTCCTCTCCCCCCCCCAAAATCAGGTTGCAGTAATTGGATAACAAAATCCCCCATAGGGGCCTAGCCTTTCTTATCTCCCTAGTGTAAACTTGTGCACCAGATTTTGTTTCTATCTTGCAATCCTTTTTTCTTTTAATGAGCATTTTGTAAACATTTCCACATTCTGACACTGGCTGAGAGATAGGACAATTTTCTCCTTGCAAAGGCTCTGCTTCTCCTCCTTTCAATTCACTTCCTTTTGGCAGAAACACCTAATTTCTGCTTTTACGCTGTTCAGTTTCACACATGCATATAATAGACATGGAGTCAACACAATACATGTCAATGGTGATATGTATTAATGCGAGTGATGGGGCTTTCATACTCACATAAACATTTCTGAAGAAAGACCAAATCTCCAACATTTCCAAGTTAAGCTAACAGATATAAATGAACGTAGATAAATCTTTACAAGCTGACATTATTAGAAACAGGAAAGTATAAATTTCATGAGCAATAGCCTTTTTGGTACAGATTCGATCTGGCTAAAATGGCTTTTGAAAAATAGGGCAAGTGCTTCATTATCACAGCAACTAAAATTTATTAGGTGCTTTCCTACGAACAGGCATTGTACTAAGTGCTTTGCATATATCACCGAATGTGCTTCCTATAATAACCCTATTATTATCCCCATGGCATATACGGGTCACTAAGATTCAATAAGTTGCCAGAGGTCACAAAGCTACAAAGTGATAGAGCCAGGATTTGAATCCAGGCAGTCTGACTCTTATGAAACAAGAAAACAATCAGGCCTTTTAACCAGGGTTCCCCTAGTCTGGGGCACAGGCGGTTTAGCCAGATTAACGAAGCTGCAGCCCAGCCCGTCTCCAGGGAGTCCATGGTCAGTCCAAGGCAGGCGACAGTTTGCAGCTGGGTGTGGAGCTCAGGACCTTCACCTGTGTGATGAGCTATTAAAACGACCACAATCTCTGCCGAATCCATCTTTATGGTTAAATCAAATTGACCATCAAACGATTCCAGTAAAAGCTTGGCAAACAAAGGTGAAAAATGCCAAATGCCTTGATATGAAAAACAATGGTGGAATTGATTGTGTGTCTGGTGTAGGGAAAGACAAATCAAGGTCATCTCACTTTTCAACCCTAATTAGTGGCGGTAGCAGCATGCTGTGGTCAGGGTGATTCTGTGGACAACTCCAGGGGGTACTTTTCCCGCTGAGGCATTGGGACTGGGGTCTCTCTGACCTGTTCAGTGCACACCCTGGTGCTGAGTTCAGAGGGCTGCATCTATATATTTGGTGCACTGGAATATTCTCTTAGTTTCTGAGTTAAATTTTCCTATGTTTACCTCAATAGGATAACTACAGTAGCTCCCCTTTCCATTTTTCCTCTAGGCTCCCTAAGTTTTATAGTCATCTTCTGATTCATCCCCTCCTAAAATGCAAATTTTTACAGCAATTTGTTTGAACTACCAGAGAAAGAGCTGTATGTTAGGGGAAAAAAAAAGCCCTCCACAAAATTGTTAATTTGTTTAATAGATGTGGATTTGATTCAATGTTCTGTTTCAGTGAAAGCTTCTGCTCCTACAATAAACAGACAATCGTAGACTGAAAATAGATTACACCCTGAACAGGTCCACAAGTGAGTGAGTCCAAGGGCCATAACCCATCCTACAGGCTTTACCGGAGGTTCCCAACAGCATACCAGCAGGGTCCTTTTATCACACCCTGCATCGAAACAAGCACCCGTTTATCTTCATACACACACACAGATGTCAACGCACACTCTAAAACTCTGAATGGCAGGCATGTGCGTGTAACTGCCACAAGACAGCCGAGTAAGTGGTAGTACTTATAACCCGGGCGTGCTGGTTTCAGAGGTCGGAGGAGACACGGGCATCCCACCTTGCAGAGCTCTGGTTCTGTACATTCTCAGGGCTAGGATGTGCAACTGTGATTTCCCTGGCTTCCCTGTGCTCGGTGTTAGAGTAATGATGGGGTTAAATATTTGGACCAGTTTCCCCATCACAAATGTCTACATTTTTGGTTGATTTAAAGATAGAATAGGTGGGCTTCCCTGGTGGCGCAGTGGTTGAGAGTCTACCTGCCGATGCAGGGGACACGGGTTCGTGCCCCGGTCCAGGAAGATCCCACATGCCGCGGAGAGGCTGGGCCCGTGAGCCATGGCCACTGAGCCTGCGTGTCCAGAGCCTGTGCTCCGCAACGGGAGAGGCCACAGCAGTGAGAGGCCCGCGTACCACAAAAAAAAAAAAAAAAAAAAAAAAAAAAGATAGAATAGGAAAGTGTCTATAACCACATGTCAATGCCTCTGACTTCTTGAAATGAAACGCAAGGTCCTTATGTTCCTCACCTGTGCTGGGCGAACAAGGCAGGAGATTGGACTTTAGCCATGAAGGAAGGGAACACAACTTCCTCCCTCTTCTAGGTCACAGGCAATTTACATTTTAGCTGCAGAGTCTCTTTATTCCTAGGATTTTCTCTAGCTTTTTCTGATGACTCTCCTATGACTCTAAAAAGTCCAAATATCTCCACATTCCTTCTTCATTTGATTTTTGTAGACATAATCTATTCTATTACTTTGCAGGTATGATAACAAAAATGGTTAGCA
This sequence comes from Mesoplodon densirostris, assembly GCF_025265405.1. Taxonomy (NCBI): domain Eukaryota; kingdom Metazoa; phylum Chordata; class Mammalia; order Artiodactyla; family Ziphiidae; genus Mesoplodon; species Mesoplodon densirostris. Next base: position 58,658,036 of record NC_082674.1, read on the forward strand.
AGCTATATAACAGGTTCCAGGCAATTAAAGAGATACTAGCAGGATCCCAGCGGCCCCAAGCTTCACCCCTAAAGCTCTGGATCCTGGGGAGATTGGGCTGGGATGCTGGGGGAGAAGCTTGAGCAGCAGCTATTTACCAACACGTATGGGATTATTCTGATATTTTAGCACGACATAGTACTGCTCTACTATGTATAACAGGTGAATCGAGGTTCTGCCAAAAATTCCCCAGCCAGAGCTCCATAAGCTACATGCAGTTAGAATTTGCAAGCTCAACATGAGGATGATAGCTTGCTCTGATCATTTCCTTGTTTGCTACGAAATCTGCTCTCTGGCTGCCCTCTTTCTCCAGCCCAGATCTTGCCCACTGTTCCCAGACCTAGGAAACCATCCAGGGGTGCCTTTGTCCCTGGGATGGGTCTTTTCTCCTCTGATATGGTCTGCCCAGCGCCTTCTTCTAGTATTAGACGTTGTCTTGACAGTGGCATTTCTCATTAACTCCTTAGGCCAGAGTCCACATTCTCAGTAGGAGAAGTGTTCCCTTGCCTCTACTGACCCCTCAGTATCTAGGTTACAGCTTACCCGAGGCTTACCAGTGTGCCAAGCACTTCTCAGGCCCTGACACACAGGGGCCAGCCCCTCAACTCAACTTCTCCAAGGCAGGTGATTTCAATAGACCCTTAGCTCCTTCCTTTAATAACCTTCCACGTGATCCCTTCATTCTCCAATAAGGCCTAGAGTGTGAATCATCATCAATAATTGTTAACAATTTTTAAAAATTCAGGCCTTTGTCATAGTCCTTCATTCAACAATTTCTTGTGTGTACCTACTATATGCCAGGTATGGTTCAAAAACAAAATTTGAAGAAAACAGACCCCTGACTTGGGGAGTTTACTTTTCAGTTGGAGGGAGAGAGACAATAAGCAAATACACAAATAAAGCGAAGTGTCTGTTGGGTAGTGATAAGTACGGTGGGATAAACAAACCAAATCAAGGGGATAGGAAGTGCCAAGGGAGAAGGGGGTTGCTGTGTCTGTCAAGGCCTCGCTGGTGAAGGTGAAGGAGTCAGTCATGCAGGCCCATGAGGGCCACAGAGTCAGGGCCCTGCAGGCAGAGGGAACAGCCCATGCAAAGACTCTGAAGAAACAGCATCCTTGGGAGGCTTAAGTATCAATGGGAAGGTCAAGCTTGTTATTGGAAGTCAAGCAAGTGGGAGTGCTACAGTACATGAGGCCCAAGAGGAAGTGGGCTGGACCAGCTGGAAGGTCACGGATCTTTTTTGTTCAAGAGTCGTACTATACAAATACACAGTTTGCCTCTTGTTTTTATTTTTCACTGAACGTTTCATCTTGAGGGTTTTTCATGTTGTCACATAGTCCATTTACAACCATTAATTATAATAATTGCCCAACTCCATTGGGTAGAATTCCCATAACCTTATAAGAGGATTTTTAAAGTAGTAAAGGAAAATTTACAATTCTATTGAAATGTAAAGACATTGGATATTTAGATTTCGAATACAACTGCCAACATATTCTAAGACTGAGAGCAGTTGTTCAGATATTTGCTTACTTGGAATGTAGGTCCAAGAAAAATGCAGAGTGCTTAAACAACATTTTTTCTCCATAGAATACGTCCAACCTCAGAAATACTTGGAGACTCTCTGTGCCACATCACCTCTTGCCTGGATTGTGGTAACAGGCTACCAGCTGCTTCTGCCCTCAACACCTAACAGTCTGTTCTCAACATGACAACCAGATTCTGATATGATATCGGATCCTCACTCAGAGAAAAAGACGAAGTCATACAAAAGCCCTCATGACCCTCCATTGCCTCTTTGTCATCATTGCTACTTGCTAACTCTACTCCAGCCCCTTGCTATTCCTTACACACCCCAGGCATGCTCCCATCTTAGGGCCTTTGCCTTAGCTGTTCCCTCCACCTGAAACAACCTTTCCCCAATAATCCGCATGGTCACTCTCCCATTCAAGTCTTTGCTCGGAAGTAAACTCCTCCATGAAGTCCCACCCTGTCCACCTTGTTCAAAATGGCAGCTCATCAAGCAATCCTGAACTGACGACCCTGCTCTAGTGGTTGCTTCTCACCTCCCAACATAAGATACAATTTATTAATATAGCATGCTCACTGTTTTCAGTCTGTCTCTCTCTGCCATCCACTCCTCACCCCTAGCTAGAGTCTGTACTCCAGAATGGCAGGAATCCTAGTTATGTTCCATGATGTGTCATAAGTGCCTAGAGCTTTACTTTCCCCACAGCAGTTAATAAATAGTCACTCAAGAAAAAGAAATAGCAAACATTCAAATATTTTCTTCCTGCGACTTCTTACAGTAATATCATAAAAACATAAATGCCATTTAAAACAAATAACCATCATTAAAATATGCATGCATTTTCTTGAGACACACTGTATAAGTATATATACAGATAGATAGATTGGTTTATTACTATTGTATACCATTCGATTAAAAATTTGCAAAGAATTAGTTTATCATCCTTCTAAAATTTTATTATGCAATGTACCATACACATAGTGTTTTTATATAAAAGATACCAAAATTTGAAGACAGTAATAAAACAGACACACCCGTGCACCCACCACCCAGTTTAAAAAGTACAAAAGACCAGGACCTTTAAAACCTCCATGTAACCCTTCCCAATTCATCTCTTTCTCCCCAACAGAGTAACTACCAGACTACATTTTTTTATTAATCAACCTGTTATACTTTTGTGATTTTACTACATATGAACAAATCCCTAAAAATATATAGCTTAGTTCTGCCTATTTTAACTTACATATAAATTGAATCATGCTATATATTTTCTTGTATGACTTGCTGTTTTGCACTTTATAGCTGTAGTCCATTGATTTTCACTACTGCAGAGTTCCAAGTTTTACAAATGTATAAAGATTTATTATACTGTTGATAGTCACTTGGATTAGTTCTTGTTTTCCACATTATGTACAGTGCCACTATGAATAATCTTAATTGACAAATTGTTTTCCCAAAGGTTTCCCCAGTTCTGTTCATCCCAGCAGGAGTACTTGTTCTACCACTTGTGCTGGTTGACTTTGGGGGCTGCTTGAGGCTTGACGGCTCTCTCTTCTGTTGCTGTCCCCATTCATTCTCAAGATGTACAATAGAGCAAGAGATGGTCTCCTGGACAAAAGACATAGTTTAGGTGGGAAAGCAAGCACTGTTTTAAAGTATTGTGTTGGTTCCCATAACTCTATAATAAACAATTCAACCCATGTAAAAGCATGGTACCCAGGAGCAAAAAAGCTTATTGAAGGACAAGAAAGGATACATATAAATGTAGCACTAATCTAAGTTCATGAATAGGAAGACAATATAACAAAGATGTCAATAATCCCCAATCAATATATAGATTCAATAAAATCTCAATCACAATCCTAACAAGACATTTAATTGACTTGAAAAGACGATCCTAAAACTTGAATGCAGGCGTGAAGGGTTAAGAATAGCTAAGATACCCTTGGAGAATTAGATGGGAGACTTTTCTTACCAAGTACCAAGACCTATTAAAAATCAGTAATAATCAAGTCAGTATTGTGTCATTGCAGGAATAGATCAATAAAACAGAAAAGAACATGGGGAAAGCCTCATATAAATATGAAAAATTGATATATAATAGCTGGCTGGCATTGCAGATACAATAGGAAAAAGATAAATGATTTGATAAATTGTGCCAGGATAGTTTATTGAAAATATTGACTCTCTACCTTGCTCTTTATGCAAAAATCAAATCCAGATAAAGTAAGAGCTTAATATGAAAGAATAATTTTGAACCTTTGTCTTGGTAATATAGAGGCTCTTGGGGAAAAAAAAGTCTGGGAGGAGGGGTCCTTTCATCCCAAGAACTAGTGCCTCATATGCTATCTCCAACTGTAGAAGATAGCAAGGAGATAAATGATTATCCTATCCCCTTTTGCTCAAAGAGAGAGAGAGAGACAGCCCACGGTTTTTGAAAAGTATATAAATTGATATTATCTATCAAATTCCAAAGTAGCTAAATAGTATTATTATTATTAGCTTTAGAAGAAAGCTTCACCAAGAGTTCCTTGGAACAGAGAATTCCCCAATTACATTTTTTTTTTTTTACGGTACGTGGGCCTCTCATTGCTGTGGCCACTCCCGTTGCGGAGCACAGGCTCCGGACGTGCAGGCTCAGCGGTCATGGCTCACAGGCCCAGCCACTCCGCGGCATGTGGGATCTTCCTGGACCGGGGCACGAACCCACGTCCCCTGCATCGGCAGGCGGACTCTCAACCACTGCGCCACCAGGGAAGCCCCCCCGCCAGCAATAACATTTTAAATTGAGTTTGTTACACTTATGCTCCTTTCAGAAACACAATTATTCACGGAGTGCGACAAGCTTTATGTGTTACAGAAGACTACATTATCTGTATCTTAATTCATATTTCATAGTTCTTTAAAGTTAACAAAATCTCTTTTGGCACGTACTTCTTAAGGAGTCAATGCTAAAAAGGAAAATGCCCACTGACCTAGGATGTCCTAGGAGTGGCATAGACTGTCCATCATCATGCTCTTAGGATCACTCGAGGTGTTTGACAGCTGTGCTAAGCAACCATACAGAGTGCAAAGACAAAGCAGCAAAGCCAGCCAGGGCGCTCTGCCACCACCCTGAGATAAGTCAAGCCCTTTAACACCAGAGGCTGCTAGGGTTTTATTCCACACTCTCAGCAAGATAAGCTGCCATTCACGCCTCACAAGACACTCAGATCTGGAAAGCAGCTCAGAGGGAAAGCTAAGATACTCAAATAAGTGCAATTGTTTCAATGAAGAAAATGAGTAGATTTCAAGTTTTTTTGACTCCCACTCCATCAAGAGCCAAGAAGCACATGTCTTCTGGGCTCTACAAACACGTTAATGTGGACAGGGGCGTGGAATAACCTCAGAGCCCTGCGTGCCTCTCGGTATCAGCCTTTTTGCACTTATATCTGAGCCTCACTCCAAAAGGAAGTATTTGTTTCCCCATTTTACAGATGAAACTGAGGTTTTGAAAGGCTAAACAAATCACTCCGTGTTCATGCATTGGGGAAACTTGGATTCAAAATCACTCTCTTGCCACTGCTCCCTCCGATTTGTCTAAACAGCTAACAGTCCATACAGTTAGACGCTGAGAAGGTGGATAAGGCATGATAGGGCATACCTCTTTTTACTATGCTTTGTTTTATTATTTTTTTTTATCACAAATGCTCTATTTTTTATAGGTTTGCAGCAACCCTGCGTGGAACAAGTCTATCAGCACCATCTTTCCAGCAACATTTGGTCAATTCATGTCTCTGTGTCACATTTTGGTAATGCTCACAATATTTCAAACTTTTTCAGTTATTATATTTGTTATGGTGATGTTACTATTGCAAAAAGATTGCAAGTTGCTGAAGGCTCAGGTGATAGCATTTTTTTAGAAATAAAGTATTTTTAAATTAAGGTATGTACATTGTTTTAGACATAATGCTGTTGCACACTTAATAGACTACAATATAAACATAACTTTTATATGCATTGGGAGACCAAAAAAAATGTGTGACTCTCTTTATTGTGATATTTGCTTTATTGCAGTGGTCTGGAACCAAACCCGCAGTGTCTCCAAGGTATGCCTGTATAAAACCTTGACTGTATGATTATACACATAATTCAAGCCCAGAGTGGTGGGATATTCCGTACTAGTGGATTAGTCTGTACTCTGACTGTTCTGTGGTTTCCCTAAAAGCTGCATGAATCCTGCAATATTTTTTAGATTTCCCAGGAGGGCTCCAATTTCAAATGTTCTGTCCAGGCAAAACGTGCGTCTCCTTTCTTTTTTTTTTTTTTTTTTTTGGCGAAGGCTCAGCAGCCATGGCCCACAGGCCCAGCCGCTGCGCGGCATGTGGGATATTCCAAGTCCGGGGCATGAACCCATGTCCCCTGCATCGACAGGCGGACTCTCAACCACTGCGCCACCAGGGAAGCCCCATCCTTTCTTTTTTACATTAAGAAAGTATGGTCACCTTATCTAAGAATTCAGTGTACATACATTTTGAAGGGGCAACACACATTTGCTCTTTGAGTGATCATGACCAAGACCTTCCCTAGAGAGCTGCAAGGTCAAGGCAAACCACTCACGATATTACTGAACTTGGAAAGTGACTATTACAAGACGATGAATACCTGGAGAAGGGAGGAGGAATGTGGTTTTATAAGAAAGATTCGTCTCAGCCAAATCAATCTACAAATGTCAGTGTCACAGTCTGAGACCGTATAACCACCTAGAATATTACAGAATAACCCCTTGCTCCCCAGTTTCATGATCCACTGAGGCAAGTCCTATGACTGAGAATTGTTGACTCTCCAAGTTGGAAGGAACACAAGAGGTGGCCTCAGACACTCTGCAGGAAGAGAGAAGGAAGGAGAAAAATAGCTGAGACCTGCCTTATCAGCAGGCAGCCACTTTTCAGACTACTTTCACTTGACAAGTTCAGAAGGTTGCATGCCAGAAGGGCTTCTTGGAGAAGGTCTTCCATGTCAGAGAGATAGCCTAAGTGTCTTGTGACAGAACGGTTGCTGAGCATCATACATTTCTTTGTGAAATTAGAGTCTGCATGTGACCCATCTTCATTAAATGCCATGCATAGAACAAAGAGAAAAAGAAAATTGAAGCCATGAATAATCGTTAGGTAATGTTGGAAGAGCAGATCCATTTACAGAGTCAAACTTCCAGTTCCTAAACAGAAAGCAATGGTCACTTTTGCCTTAAAAGGCTTAGTTACCTCCCTAAGAAAATCTCTTTCTTTTTTCCCTTCCATGGAAAAAGGTCAGGTTACAGAGTCAAGTTCCAATCTAATCATATGATGTCATAAGACAGTAATTTAGTTTAAGCAATCCTTACAAAGCAATATGAATTTATGACTGGAAGATGACAAAGTGAATTTTAGATAACCACCTTCAATTAAGCTTGTTCTGATGTAGACATCCAGGGGACCAAAGCCATTTATATGGTCTTTCACATACCCTCCTAAATTATTATTAGTGAATTACCTGTCAAGGTGTTGCTTAGGACTCATTGATTAATTATCTCTGGGGATTTTGTGCAGTTAGGATTGGAAACAGCACCTAAAAGAAATTCTAGTGAAGAATAAGAGCAGAATTCTTTAAATAGCCAATCAAACAGCTAAATGGAGTTTGGGTAGCCGAAGAATAGAAACAGGTAGGACTTGGTTTAAGGAGATTGCTACAGTCACCTGATTCTACCACTCTCACCACATAACATAACATAATAAGGTGAAACACCCAAGTGAGCTCTGTAATAAAGCCAAATGACCAAATCTGTGATAAAAAGAATTCCAAAATATGCATCCCCCAGCTGTTATTCCAGGCAGACGAATGGCCATTCCATGTTACGTGGTTGACATACTTGTGAGTTGTGTCAGCTTTCCTGAGATAAGGTTAGAACGCCTGTCTTCTCGGACAAGTTGAAGGCAGAGGCTGTATTCTATTCATTTATCCCCGGAACCTAGTATGAAGCTGGGCACATAGTACATGCTCAATAAATCAATAAACAAAGAAACACACTTTTGCCATGAGGCCATCACATATTTATCTGCTTTGGGTTTTCTATAGTACTGTAAAGAGAATTGAGCTTAAAGATATTCAAGGGAATCTACATTTAAATTAAGGAGACTAATCTTCCTAAGTGTCCCAATCTTCCTCAAAACTGCTGCTGCATCGAATCCCTAAAGGCACTTACATCTCCTGCCTGTTGCCATCCACTTTCTACCCCATGCCACATCGGCCTACTCTCCCTCCTTGGTGTCTCCTTTGAAAATACTGAGATTCTTTTTTGATTATTTTTCTACAGATTAAGTTTTTTGGGAATACTGACCAGGACTTGACTCATGGGAATCCTTCATCCACGTGGCTGAGAGACAAGAAGAGTCTGGGCATCCTCCAAGCAGGAGGGCACACTCTTTCCAAGCCTCCACTCTCTTTGCTAGGTTTTCAGGATCAAAGTGTCTGGACCCCTTCCTTTTCTTACTGTGTTTCTATAGGGTTGCTTTTCTTCTCAAATGGATTGAAGTGTGGTCCCCAGGAAAAAAGACAAGGAGACTGCAGCTGCCCTTGGGTTCTAAGCTTAGAACCTATGTATAGCCAGAGAGGAAATGTTCCTCTGCCTGGTCCAGTTCAGCTCATCTGGAGATTACATTATGTTCGGGGCAAAATCCTCACAGAGATACAATGTTTTTGCCTAGAGCGTCCCCTGCTACATGAATGTTGGTCCCTTGAACTTGTGGTATCAGGCAGCTCTCTAAGGAGTCAGGAATCTTGAGCCCCAGCCAGAGTCAACTTATCATGGCTAATAATTCATCATTCACCACCACCTCTAGAACAAATGTTTATCAAGCACCTACACTGTGTAATGCACAGTGGCACGAGGCTGGCAGTGCTCACAGACATAACAATGACAGTAAAAGGCTGCCATTTATTCAGGTCCTACTCTGTGCCAGGCACTGAGCCCCATGCTTTATGGTCATTATCTTATCTAATTCTCCCCCAAACTCTATGACCTAGAGTCACAAAGCCATCGTCTCCACTTTACAGAAGAGGAGGCTGGTCGGAGAACCAGGAAGAGGGACATGGAAGATTGACACCCGCTCTGTTCAGTTCTAAAGTCCAGTCATTCACTTCAACACTACTCTCCATCCCCAAGAGGGGCTGATCTGATGAACTGAGGGGGATGGCAAAGAGAGCACAGCTGGGAGGAAGAGAATAAGCCATAGAAAGGGGCACATCTTTGTCTACAATGAAGGAAGAGAGGAAAAGATGGGCAGGGACACAGCCACCTGCCACACTGGAGGTGGTAGGAGAAGTTGAGGAACTTCATACGTAATATCCTCAATTTCCTCTGGGAAGTGAGAGGCAGAATCATCTGGTGAGTAAAATGAGTGCAAGGATGGGGCAGGGGTAGTTAAGATGATGACGATGACAGCAGCAAATATGGAGTTCACTATGTGATGACAATGCACTAATTTATTTACATGAGTGGTCACTTTTAATTCTCACAATTCTATGAGATAGGCACTATTTTGGATTCCAGGAAGCCAAGGCTCAGAAAGTGAAACAGTAATCCTATTGGGGGACACGGACTAAGTAATAGAGCTGGGATTTTAATCCAGGAAGTCTGATTCCAGAGCCCAGACCACTGAGGGGAAAGTGAGAAGACCGCTCAGGATGTGTAAAAAGATGACTCCTCACACACTTTTCATTTAAAAGATAAACATTGGAAAATCAGTGATCTGATAGGTGGTTTGCGGGGAGAATTTTAGCTTAGAAAGTTAGAACAGAAAATGGAGCAGCAAGGTCAACATGCCAAGGAAGCATTTAGAGTTGCTAAAACTGGAGTTTAGGAGAGAAATTAGATGTAGAGTTTTTATAGTAATAACATATCATATATGTATGATATGTTACAGTCTCCAGAATTTTGACTGAGTGATACATTTCAACACACACACACACACACACACACACACACACACACACACACACACATATATATATATATAGATAGATAGATAGATAGATAGATAGATCCCAACATTCATGATTGTCAGTAAAAGGTATCATTTCTGTCCATAAAATTCAGTTAAATATAACATAAATTTGAGGCAACCCCTATAGAATCTCAACCAGTCTATACAAGTAGGACTAGAGCCATTTCCATTTTTAGTAAAGTCAACTCTACTTTGAATTTCAGTAATATGGAAGTAATACTGTAAACTTCAGGAGTAAAGTAACTTGGTCCGCAGAACCACAGGGATGATGGCAACTATTGTAGGCTGCCCTGAAACAGTACATAAGCTGAGTGTACAGGTGAAGGAAATAGATAAATGGTCTGTAGCACCAGAAGCAGTCACGTTTACAGCAAGACAAGGTCCTCCATGGAAACAGCCAGTGGGTTCAGCAGTGAGAAGAGGGGGAGGACAGCTGTGAAGGAGGCTGCCAAAGACCAGAGGGAGAGGGTCTTGGGGAAATAGGGGCTTTCCAGGGAGAAGATAAAGATTGGCTCCTGCTTTATTTCCTTTGCTACTTGCTATTCTTTACTTGGTACAGAGCCAACAAGAAGTGAATTTCTCCATGGAAAGAAGTTCTTTCACTGCTGAATTGTTGCTGATGCAGAGGCCAGGTTCCAGTGCCACTCACTCAAGTGTTTTATTAAATGAACAAATGTCTCCAGTAAGTTGGTAAAATTCGTTAAGAGGATCTTCAACTTTTTTTTTTACTAGTATCACCAAAGTTTCTCAGACATTTTCCATCCCTTCCTCCCCATGACCCTCTGTTGACTATTCCCCGTCACTCTCAGTCAAGCCCACAAACTCTTGCTCTGCACACACGTGGCACACTTGTTTCTATGCTCTGTGGAAGGAAACTTCTGCAGGGCCTTCATCCACGGGGCTCTCACCAAGCAGTCAACCTTTTGGCATTTCCCTTTATAGCATCTTTAAGATGCATTACCCCAGTAGCATAGTGGTATTCCCACTTCGCTATGAATTGAATCTGTAGGTAAATTTCTATTCTTTCCATTCCTAGGAATAATTCTTTAAATTTTGAATATTTTATTTTCACCTTTGTGACTTGAAAATATAATTTAAAATGTATTGCCCAGAATCAAACATAGTCTCACCTAGGACTTCCTGCTGTTCAGCGTGTGACCCAGTGGTCAGAAAAACTTGATCTTTGCCCTGATTAGGCAATTTCCTTAAGCCCTCAAAGCCATAGATGTGCACCTATAATGCATGGATAACGGTGTTTGGTATAAGGCTTAGCTCTAATAACCATTATGAATGTAAAGATCTGTTCATATCCAGGCTTTGAAACCTGTTATTCTCCTTTTCAGATAAAATCTCGCTTTAAAATTTGTTATCTTCTCTGTCTTTTATCATGCCCTAAGCTGTGGTTCAAACCCTTTTGAAAACTACTTAGAAAAAATTTTCTAAATGATTAGATGAATACATAGTTAACTCATTTAATGGGAAGTTTTCATTCATTGGATGACCCATTTCTTTTATGCTGACTAATACAGCCATTAGAATACTCCATACAAGAGAAAGTCAAACCCTGAACTCCAACGAAGTTTCCATTAGCTGTCTCTGCAAAAAGAAAATAAAGTTCATGGAAAACTGAAGTCTGCAAACCTAGGAGAAATAGGAGGAATCCTCCAGCTTGTCCTCTTATGGCCATGTGGGTGTGAATGAAGTAACCGCAGTCAATAGAGGTGAAAGAAAGGGGAAAGGTCTGGGAAACCCACAGCCTTTGTAACACAAGTTCTGGAATAATTTATTTACTGCCTCTTCTCTGCCTCCTTCCCACCCTCCCTTTCCTCCTTCTTTCTATCTTCCCTCCCTCCCTTCCTAAATATATGCTTTGAATGTTAATTTCAAATATTTGACGGTTTAAAGGTTAACCTTAGTTTGAAGGTTAACTTTTGTAATATATACATTTAAGGAAAGAAAACTTGACTAGTACAATACTCTCAATCCACTTCCATGTCATCAGATCCTCACCATAATCCTGTGGCAAAAGCAGGGCATACGACATCATCCTTTTTTTATTAATAGGGAAGCCAAAATGCCAAAAAGTGAAATGACTCTTCCTGGGTCCTTGTCAAAGACCTCTTACAGTCATCCTGTAAGTCAGGACTGAGGTCTAACAGTTAAACTAGGTCTAAGCTAAAGTGAACTAGGAAATAGGCAGGGTTTTTTTTTTTTTAAAGAGTAAGAAATATGCTGGACTGCATCAGAACAATAAATTTAGTAGGTTGGTTAATGGTTTTAATAATTTCAGGCTCTTAATACAGGTTTAAATATTCTACAGAATGTTTGCTGACAGTATTTTAAAAATTGGAATCATTAATTCAGGTAAAATGAGGCACAATCATATCTAATCCTTCTCATATATAGGACACGACATTTTTTCTATATTAATCTAAAAATATTTCTAATGTCCCAAATATGTCCAAATATAAAGTAATCCCTCCCATTTTTCCCAATGAAAGATTAAGAAAAGAGATAGATTGGGGGGAGGAGGGGTACATCTTGAATATATACCTTTTAAAGATGTAGAAGAAATAGTCAAATCTTTACTTATATTATTTCATTTAATAATATTGATATGTATATTTAGAATAGTGTTACATAAAATATGAATTTAAAATTGTTTCCATTTTCACATTTTTCAAAAGATTGCATTTAAACACTTTACGTGAATCTTCAACATCAGTGTCATCACTTAGGTCATTTTTGAGTCATTTATCACATCTTCTAGACCTCATCATTTTCACTTTTAAGACGCCGGCAACATCAGCCTTTCACTAGAAAACTGATCCCAAACACAAACGTGTCTTTGGATAACGTTAGCTGTCAGTTTTTCAATTGTCCTGAAGTATGTATTCATAACCTATCCAAGGTAACCATGCAATTTATTGCCTTTTTTTTTTTTTGCAGTAGGCGGGCCTCTCACTGTTGTGGCCTCTCCTGTTGCGGAGCACAGGCTCCGGACGCGCAGGCTCAGCGGCCATGGCTCATGGGCCCAGCCGCTCCGCGGCATGTGGGATTTTCCCGGACCGGGGCATGAACCCGTATCCCGTGCATCGGCAGGCGGACTCTCAACCAGTGCGCCACCAGGGAAGCCCCAATTTATTGCTTTTTAAGCTGATCTTCAAATGGCTTTTATCCCCCTTGTAACACTGGGTGGTTGCAATTGGGAAGCATACATCCAGAAATAATTAGGAAATATGGGTTAAATTTCTTTGCTTCTTTTTTATTTTATCAGTTCAGACAGACCTCAGTAAATATCCAACTAAGGTTATTAGGTTGATGTTTTCTTCAAGCAGTACTTCATTGGTCGAGAGAAAGGAATTGAGACAGTCATTGTAGCATGAGACTTTGTAAGCCCTCAAATAGAAGGTGGGCTCTTCTCTGAGGGAAATCTTTGGGGGAAATCTTGGACTTTCACTTGGGCTTCTACAACAGCTGGTCTGCAGGGCTTGGTGCTGTGATTCTGGGAGAGAGTTTTTCCATTTGCCTCTTAACCATCCAGTCTCTGACCTCCTTGGGGAATAGAGTTGCCTACATGCAACACTGGGAGGGCCAGGGAATCAAGACGGATCTCTATCAATAGGATGCATTATCAACCTGCAAGTATGCTCCTGTATGTTTGAGACATCTCTATACAAGGCCAGAAACAAGGTCTTGTGTCAATACATAAACATGGTTCTCTTCCTAGCTGCTATTCTGGCAGAGTGAGAAGATTCCAGAGTAACTGTTTGAAATGTTACACATTCATTCGTCATCAGAATTTCAGTAGCTTTTCCAGCACAGTTGACATTTAGACCTCTGAATGGGGACCATCTCAGAATGGACCATGTATGGGGAAAAGCGTGGAAATGACAGGCATTCCAGAGAAGGCAGAAATGAGAAGCTCCAATTGGAAACTAATTTTAGTTATCCTGCATGCGCTCACCCCCGTCACACTGCTCTGTATCTCTCTTCTCATTGAAGATTTTGCTCATGTGGCAGGCAGTGCCTGATGGCATTTATGGGCATCTTTGTAATGCTCTTCCCAGAATGCTTTGGAAGAACTTAGCATTGCCCTTTGGTACCAATGACTTATGAGAATGACTTGTATCATTCTATTGCCCCCAAACATTGATAGATGTCAGGACTCTAAAATAGCTGCAGAAGCAGTTGCCAGCACATACTTTGCAAACAAAAATTATAGAGTGGTGGATACCAATGACAGAACTTTGGGGAAGAGTATTCATCATAAGATGAAGTCAAGTGGTTCACACATTGGTGTTTTATCAGTTGGTGATTGTTGTTAGTAAACTCAGAGGTGTCTTACCAGGCAGATCGCCTCTGCCCAAAGACTGACTGAATCATAGATGCAATAGAATTCTGAGTGGAATGTATTAGTCAGGACAGGACCCATTCAGAGTTCATATATCTCCTCTGATGTTTTGTATCACTATTCAATTTTCATGAGTATGTATCTTTCTCTTAACTAGTTTATGGTTGGATACTGGGTCTATTTGGAGTCCACAGGAAGAGAAAAACTTAATATGGACATTACATTTTTGTCCAACTGTTTGAAGGTTCTTGGTAGTGGTCAGAGATTACTGACTGAAGGGGAATTGAGTGGAGCCTTCATTTTCCCAGAATCTCTGAAAACAAAATCAGGCAGAGATAGGGCTCAAGGGGAGATGTTACAGCATGAGGGGACATTATTCTGTATGCTTTAGAATATAAAAGAAAGATATGAAAATAATTTCATGCTTTGGCATTTTTATTAGCATTAATCATTCCCTTCTCTGACCTCTAATTTTATTAAGCACTCACTGTATTCTAGACACTTGGATACCAATTTTCCATAGCCATTTCTTTCTCTACAATTCCCTTAATGTCTTCTATAATACAATATTTAAGAACATAGTCTTTTGTGTTACACAAACCTTTCTGTATGTCATACAGACCACTTATTGACCATATGAACTTGAGTTGATTACTGAATCTTTCTGAGATTCTGTTTTCTTGTCTATGAAATACTATGTATAAAATAAATAAGCTACAAGGATATACTATACAGCACAGGGAATATAGTTAATATTTTATAATAACTTTAAATGGAGTATAATCTATAAAAATATTAAATCACTTGTTGTACACGTGAAACAAATACAATATTGTAAATCAACTATATTTCAATAAAAAAAGAAATTAAAATTTAAAAAAAGGAGATCAAAATACTACTTACCTCATAAGGTTGCTGTGAGATTAAATGAGATAAAGCCTACAAAATAAAGTCTACTACTGGTAAATGGTAAGCATTTATTATCATTATTTAGTGCAAGTTTTTCTTATTTTATTAGATTGAGCCATTTGCAATTGCCATTTTTGTATGTCAGAATGGTAGAATATTGGTGGCTTCATGTGATTCAACTTCGTGTATGTTGTGCTTCTGGATGGGCTTTATGTTGGTTACCATCAGAGTTAAGGAGACTAATCTCCTTAATAGTGTACATAAGGAAAGGATTACGGTGTCCAAAGGCTGGAGGTCCAGGCTTACAAATTTTAAGTTTATTTCAGTCAGATTACACTTCTTTGTATAACTGAGCATTTAACTCAGGGCTGTCTACATAACAGATGATTAATAAATATTAGAGTAATTTATATATACAAAATAGGTGAACTTTAGGAAATAGGAAACTACTTTTTAAAAATTACCCTATATTCCTTAGTTATAACGTTCCATTTCTGATACCTAAAACCAAGTTGACACATCATTTCAAAAACTCGAGTAGCAAATATGTATGACTTGAGTTGACCTGATTGAGTTTGTAAACTAGATCTATCATGTAGAAACTATTTCACTTCAAACCAGTGATTCTTGATGAAAAACAAGGCTGTGCAAATCATAGCATGAAAATGGATGTTGTTAAGGGTGAGGGTTTCAGTGATATCTCTGTCTCTCTCCAAAAAATGAAAAGAGATCCCAGATCAGGAATAAAAGGAGCTAAAAATTGCAGAGTTCTCTCTCTCTCTCTCTCTCTCTCTCTCTCTCTCTCTCTCTCTCTCTCCAGCCCAGGATGAGAGTACCATGAGAAGTCAAAGGAAGCTTGGGATCTTCACACCTCAACCCATGCCCTAACCCATCCAATGCTGCCAGATCTAAAAACCATAGTTGTAGATGCAACTTTGGTCCCTAGTTTGGGTCCAGAGAAAACAGTTTTGTGATGGTTGTTTAGAAGCATGATCATTGGATGTATCTCAGGTGAGTTCTACTGAAAAGCCAACTAAAGACATATAAATGTAAATTTAAAATATAAATCCAGAGGATGTTTTAAAATCTATAGAGACAAAAAGTAGATTAGTGGTTGCAAGGGTATGGGTGCTGGGGTAGGTGGGACTCAGGGGTGTTAGCTAAGGGATGCAAGGTTTCTTTTCATGGTGTTGAAAAAGTTCTAAAATTGACTGTGGTCATGTAGTTGCACAACTCTGTGAATGTACTAAAAGTCATTAAATTACACACTTTAATTGGGTGAGTTATATGGTATGTGAATTATATCTTGTTTAAGATCTTTAAAAGAACAAATGGGGAAAAAAAGAAAAAAGGAAGAAAAATTTATTTCACCAATCTTTAATCCTATAATGAAGATATATAAACCCTGTAAGCTTTTTTTTTTTTTTTTCTTTTTGCGGTATGTGGGCCTCTCACTGTTGTGGCCTCTCCCGTTGCGGAGCACAGGCTCCGGACGCGCAGGCCCAGCGGCCATGGCTCACGGGCCCAGCCGCTCCGCGGCATATGGGATCCTCCCAGACCGGGGCACGAACCCGTATCCCCTGCATCGGCAGGCGGACTCTCAACCACTGCGCCACCAGGGAGGCCCATAAACCCTGTAAGCTTTTTGGTGTGTAAGTCTTTCAGTCTTTGTTCCATGCTATGAGAGCTTTGTAGTAACCTACCTTTTTAAACTTAATGATATAACTTGAATATCTTTTTGTGTCAATGTGCATTTATATAATCTTTATTACATGGCTACATAGTACTCCATTTATTTGCACAGACCTACATTTCCTTACCCAGTCTCTTATTATTAAATATTTAGATTGTTTCTTTTTTTCTTTTCTTTTTCTTTTTTCTTTCTTTTTTTTTTTTTTTTACTATTTAATACTTCTTTGTACCTAAAAAATGAAAATGAACAGGGAGAATTTTTGATAAAAGACTAGATGATCTCATAAAATTGTCAGTGGTACAAGAAGAAAAACTGACTTTTTCTTTCCATTAAAATGCAGGCTTACATTGTATAAACACGTCTCTATAACACATAAACACCTGCTGTGTGCTCATTGTGCTTTGTGCATCTACAAATGACAGCAACTATCTGTCCTTAAATCAGGCCTGAATTACCACTTCATAGGCAATATTCCTAACTCCTTTTAGATAATAATTCAAGGTAATGGTATATCATACACCAGATAATAGGTTGTTCTCTAAGACGTGTTTTGCTTTCACAAGCTAAACCATAGAATCCAATAATGTTAGTGCCTGAAAATCATCTATTGAAGCCCTACATCATTATATAGTAGATGTGAAATCTTAGGCCTAAAGATGTTAGATGACTTTTCCCAGGCGACTTAGTCTCTAATAGAACTGAGATTTGAACCCAATTCTCTGTGAGTCCAGAGTATTTCTGCCATTTCACATTGGCACCCACAGCCAATCCCCTCTCTACAATACCTTCCCTACAATGCCCAGCTCTAAAAACCCTTTCCCCCATCAACTTGTGGTGTGAGAGAAGGAGCTTGATCTGAAACAAAATTCTCTTTTTCCACTGCTAATTATAGTTAAGAATTGAGAGAATGCTATCTGCTAATGCAATTAACACTAAGGCGTGAGTGGCAATAGGTTACTCCTCCAGGGAACATACGTGTTTTAAAAGAAAAGAAGTCGCCAGTATCAATACGGCTGTCTTCCAGACTAAGGTGACAGACAATTTCCTCGTCTCCTAAAGGATAGTGCTCTTCATGAAGTTCATGAATGAGCACAAGGCACTGCAAACTTGAAGCTTATTTAAAATTCAGTTTTAGTGGGGGCCAGGTTGAAAGATGAAAAGGAAACAGATATGAGACGTTAAAAAGATAGATTTTATATTTCTTTAAAAAATTATGCCCAGGGAAGCAAGACCTAATTCTCTCTAAATTCTTCCCCATGACCTCACCCTCCACTTGCTGCCCACATGAGGATCACCCCCTTTGCATTATGGGAATCGTCTGCCCTGACACGTCCTGGACGCTGCTTCTCCTTCCAGCCTTTCAGCACCAAATATTGGACACACATTCTTTAGAGGCTGCGGCTGCTGCTGCCTCGTGCGACCAGAAGCCACACACCACAGTCTACCAAGAGCGATGGGACAGGTTATCACAGATCAAATTCCTGCGGCAGTCACTTCCTTTCCTTATCGGGGAATCGAGGCTTTTTATGAGCACCAGCAGTCCTAACAAGGCTGACTTCTTGCAGTGCAGTCTGGGAGGGAGCCCTCAGCTGTGCTAAGAGAGGATGCTTTTAAAGAGGGAGACCAGACCGGCCAGCCTGGGACTATCAGTCATGCACTCACTCACCCACAAAGGCCAACTGAACACCTATAGCTGCCAGACCTGGCTGGGCACAGGGGAGATGATGAGTGAGGCTTGTCCTTGCCCTGGAGGAGGGTGCGTGGACAGTACGATAAATGTGCAGAGTGCCGTGGGGGACCCTGCACTGTCTGACTGTAAGAGGACCTAGGGATTATCAGGCTTTACTCACAAGAAGACCGACACTCAGCGGGTTTAGCATCCATCGTGTGGCCCTCCTTGAATGGGTTGTGCCGCCCATATTAGAACTCAGACCTGGCTCCCTGCTCAGCACACTCCGTGACCTGTCCACAGTCCCCTCCCCCAAGAATCTATAGGATAAATCATAAAGAGAGAATAGGGTCTTTATTCACACATTGCTTCTGTCACTTCTGTGTTAGATCATCACGACTTGTTGAGGCTGTCTTTAAACAGAGATTACCTGCTCAGGGACACTTCTTGGCGTAAAACTTTCGGAATATCATTCCCAGATTTATTCCCTTCAAGTCTAAACCAGCTCAAATATTCACCATTAAGAACATTCACATAATACAGTGTTATAGTAGAAAAGCTCTCCTCTCCTTTATTTTGCCAAAAAGAATAAATAAATAAACAAATGTGTTGTTTCTAATCTTTTTTCTTCCCTTCCTAAACAATTTCTTCCCAAACTCATAAGGTGGGGCCCAGCAAAGTAGGTGTCCATGCTGGAAGGATGGAGAGTGGGAACCATGGTGACCCAGAGCAGGGAGTCAAGGTCTGAGTTGGGTGCTTCCCACACAGGGAAGGGGCGCTGGTGGCTCTGGAGGAATCGG
Organism: Mesoplodon densirostris; assembly: GCF_025265405.1. Lineage (NCBI taxonomy): Eukaryota > Metazoa > Chordata > Mammalia > Artiodactyla > Ziphiidae > Mesoplodon > Mesoplodon densirostris. The sequence continues at coordinate 58,677,052 of NC_082674.1, forward strand.
TCACTGCAGGATGATTGATCAAATAAGTAAATAGATTAATGGTAATAGGAGTCAAATCCCTCACTGTCAAAGAAGGGAGTTAGGGGCTTCCCTGGTGGCGCAGTGGTTGAGAGTCCGCCTGCCGATGCAGAGGACACGGGTTCGTGCCCTGGTCTGGGAAGACCCCACATGTCGCGGAGCAGCTGGGCCCGTGAGCCATGGCCGCTGAGCCTGCGCTCCACAACGGGAGAGGCCACAACAGTGAGAGGCCCGCATACTGAAAAAAAAATAAAAATAAAAGAAGGGAGTTACAAATATGGAAAGTGGGGAACTAAAATGAACCCCGTGGTGTTAAATTTAAATCAAGGTATTGGTGTTAACTATGATTTTCAATTCATATAGATCTAAATGATATACAATTGATAAACTGAAAAATTATCAATATCTATAGATATAAAATGCAATACATATACATCTATTTCTAAACATGTATGACTATTTTAAAATATGTGTGTACATACATATCCTCCCTCACTCTGACCACTGAGAAGGTAAGGGCAGAGATACTGAGATATGAGTATCTCTGTGGGCACATCTTGAGCCCAGATCCTGGCTTCTGAATGTCATTCTTCAGTGAAAGAAACCAGAGCTCCTTTTAGAAATGGCTGATTCCAGGACTGGAGCAGGGAAATTACAAGATGAGCCTGGAACATCTGTTGTCCTCAAAAGACAGTAAAGAAGGACACAAGGAATGATAAGGAAACAGAGGCCAGTGGAAAACCTTCCCTCTGGCCAAATCGAGGACAGTTTGAGCATCCAATAAATAATCATAGTAATGGATTACAACCCATTGAATAAAATCAGGAACCTGGCATTTACAGATACAAAAAAAAATAAATGAATCAATTGAATATTCAATGAGAGATGGAATAGTTACATGGTTCCCGAGTATCTCTCAACAAAAACCTCATTAAGTATAAAGGGAAAAGGAGTGACTGACTACATGAAAAAGCTTGGCAGAAGCCACCTTAATCAAGGGATCAAAGTGAGCATCATCAGTAACAGAACAAGACAAAGCCAAGTACCCGCTGTTGGGATGCGGTGAGAAGATTACACCATCACTTCAGTGGTACTCCTGCCAGTGGTGTATAACCTGAATTTAACCCTAAGGAAACATCAAATAAAAGTAAATTGAGGGACGCACTACAAAATAACTGGTCTGTAACCTTCAAATGTGTCAAGGTCATTAAAGTGAAGGAAAGACTGAGGAACTGTTCCAAACTGCAGGGAACTAAAGAGGCATAACAACTAAATGCAACTCAGTGATTCTGAACTGAATCTTTTTTCTATAAAGGACCTTAATAGGACAGTTGGCAAAACTTGATTGGGAGCTTAAGAATTCATTGGTAACAATGTACCAATGTTCATTTCCTGACGTGTTGGTTGTACTGTGGTTACACAGGTAGAAGAATGCCCTGGTTTGCAAGAAATGCAAATAATTCATAGGTAATGGGCATCAGGGTGGCAATTTACACTCACATGGGTCAGGAGAATAAGGTTCTTTTCCCTCTGCTTGCAACTTTTGTATAATTTTTTAATTGTGCCAAAATAAAAATAAATTATAAATAAATAATGTGGAACTAGTGCTCATCGGTTGATGAAATGTAGAAAGCATTCTTCTCCACCCATTCTTCCTTATTTATACTGGCATGTGAACCCCTGGTTCCCACCCGAGACCATTAAAATGGGATATTAATTTGCTCAATATGTGGTGTTACTTTGAACAAGAAAAGCCCCTAAGCAGTGAGCATTGCAGCATTTCCTTTTTAGCAAAGGCATGAGAGGTGACATTCAATTGACTAGCACACTGTTTAATTATTAAAATTAAATATCCCAATGCATGCTAACTAGCTCTGGTGCTCAGTTTTTGTCTCAATGCAGTAAATAAATTGGAATAGACCCCTTGGTCTGGGAACATGGGAACAGTGTGGAGCTGTAGCTGGCCCCCTGCCAATCTTTTTCTCTGTGGCAACTGACATTGAAAATCTGCTGTGTGTGCGTGCGTGTGTGTGTGTATGTGCGCATATGCACACGAAGCATAGTGGTAAAAGAGGCCCAGAAACAGCAGACATTTGATAATCCTCCCAGCTCCAACATTCTAACATTCTCAAATCCATTTTGGAGGGGACCCTCCTGCACTGTTGGTGGGACTGTAAATTGGTACAGCCTCTGTGGAGAACAGTATGGAGGTTCTTTAAAAAACTAAAAATAGAATTACCATAGGATCCTGCAATCTCATTCCTGGACATATATCCAGAGAAAACTGTAATTCAAAAAGATACATGAGGGCTTCCCTGGTGGCGCAGTGGTTGAGAGTCTGCCTGCCAATGCAGGGGCCATGGGTTCATGCCCCGGTCCGGGAAGATCCCATATGCCGCGGAGCGGCTGGGCCCGTGAGCCATGGCCACTGAGCCTGTGCGTCTGGAGCCTGTGCTCTGCAACGGGAGAGGCCACAACAGTGAGAGGCCCGCACACTGCAAAAAAAAAAAAAAAAGATAACATGCAACCCTATGTTCAAAGCAGCACTACTTACAATAACCAAGACATGGAAATAACCTAAATGATGAATGGATAAAGAAGATGTGGTACATATATGCAATGGAATATTATTCAGCCATAAAAAAGAATGAAATAATGCCATTTGCAGCAACATGGATGGACCTAGAGATTATCATACTAAGTGAAGTAAGTCAGACAAAGATAAATATTATATGATATCACTTCTATGTGGAATCTTAAAATAGTACAAATGAACTTATTTATGCAATAGAAACAGACTCACAGACATAAAAAAAAAAAAAAAACCTTATGGTTACCAAAGGGGAAAGCGGGGAAGGGATAAATTAGGAATTTGGGATTAGCAGATACAAACACTGAGGTCTTACTGCATAGCACAGGGAACTATAATCAATATCTTGTAATAAACCATAATGGAAAAGAATATGAAAAAGAATGTGTATATATATGTATAACTGAGTCACTTTGCTATACACCAGAAACTACCACAACATTGTAAATCAACTATACTTCAACAACAAAAAATAGTGGAACCGTCGCATCTCCTTTTGGATGTGTAGCATCTGAATTCCCTCCTGCAAGATACAGAATAGCTCTCAGACTGAATTTCTGAGTTTTACAATACTAACTTTTAAAATATAACTGAACAGAATAGGTAATAGAGTCAATTATGGAATCAGATTTGGGGCAAGTTACAAAAATTATCTGAGTCTCAGTTCCATCATCTTTAAATTAATAGTAATAAGACTCACCTCGTATACCTGATGTGCGAATTAAATAAGATGATACATGGCAAGAGGCCAGGATGGGACCGGGCCCACAGGAACCCTTCAATGAACTGTCACTATTATGATTGTTTAGTTTGAAAGGAGGCACAGAGACCGTAGCTGTGTGGCCTTCAACAAGTCCCACAACCTCTCTAATTCTCATTTTTCAACATGAAACACATACTTACTTAACGCTCCATTGAAACCCATCGTCCTCTTCTGATGGAGCAGGCTAACCCACTAGCTTTAGGAGCCTGGGGTTGAGGATGCCATGGAGGCTCTATTTCTACCATCACTCCTGCTGGCCCCTAGTCTTCCTTGGTTAGTTCTTCAGAGGGAGGCAAGGGTCAGAGCTGAGTGATGCAGAAGACAAGTGGATTTTCCAAGGGAATGGACCTGGGCAAAGAGGTGTGGACCAGAGGTGCAGTCCAGGACCCCTTCAACCATATATTGAGTCCCTGTTTGGGGTTATAGAAGCAGTTTGCTGAGAAATGGCATGGGGAGTTGGATAAATGATGACTTCTGAGTTTTAATGAATCTCAAGCAACAGCCCTCTGACCCTACATGGGCAGCTTCTTCTCTCCTGCAGTCAGAGCGATAACAGCTTCCTTACACCATCTTCGGCTTGCTGGGCTGTGCCCTCTAGTCTTTCTGGATGGTCAAAGATCCCCCAGGAACAGCTCTGGGGATGTCAGTGATGCTATATGATAAGATGCAGGAATGGAGTTGCGCCACATAGATGCTGTGTATTGGAGTCTTAAGGAGCAAATATATAACACCATTATTTCCAGGTTCAGATATGGGAGTTAGACGCACTCATTAGGAGCAGATATACGGAGATCAAAATATCATCTTTAGGGCTTCCCTGGTGGATCAGTGGTTGGGAGTCCGCCTGCCGATGCAGGGGACGCGGGTTCGTGCCCCGGTCCGGGAGGATCCCACATGCCGCGGAGTGGCTGGGCCCGTGAGCCATGTCCCCTGAGCCTGTGCGTCCGGAGCCTGTGCTCCACAACGGGAGAGGCCCGCGTACCGCAAAAAAAAAAAAAAAAAAAAAAAAAAAAAAAAATCATCTTTATTACCAATAAGAGGTGGGTTGGTTTCGATGTTTGCCCACAGACAGCTGCAGGCCAACACACAGGGCCTGTCCCTAGGGGTTTACCACACAGCTGCATGCAGAAGATGCCAAGTATGCAGACAGACATATCCCGAAGGGAGCCTGGAAGGAGGGGGCTACCTATGCCAGCTCCCTCTCCCCCATCACCAATCAGATAAGGTACATCTCCTCCCCTAGGAAGGAGGGAGGAGGAACAGGGCAAAGCTGGAAGCATTTCTACTGTACTGTTTCCCTCCTGAAGAATGGAAGAAATGCCCTCCCGTCCAGGGAAACGTGAGGGTGAGGGGTTACTGCTCCCGCCCACCTGGCATACTGTAGTAATAAACAACCCCCAAAGCTCAAAACTCCAACAACAAAGGTGTATTTCTTGCCAATAGTACATGTCCATTATGTATCAGCTACAAATCTACCTGTCTTTTTCACTCTGGGACTCAGGAAGACAGAGTAGCCTCTACTTGGAATATCACTGTCGCTTGCGGCAGAAGGAAAGGGAATATGGTGCCACAGATGTTGGCTCCTAAAACTTCTGCCTGGAAGTGACACATCCCACTTCCCTTCACGTTCATTGGCGAAAACAAGTCACATGGGCAAGTCTGATATCCATGGGGCAGGGAGATAAAATGCTTTCCTCCCTCTCAGGGAGGGGCATCCCATATTTGAAACAATAATACAGTCTCCTTTACCTCCTTCCAGTGAGAATAGGGGAGATCTGGCTGGGTGAGCACAAACAATTCTGCTCTGGTAAGGAAGGTGGAAACTTTCTATGGTAACAGGTAAATAGCTGGTGACCTACCAGGAAAGTATATCTGATATTTTATGAACTGCTGTACTTGGCAATTAGTCTGTAGGTCATGGGCAGTAGATAGGTAATCATGAAGGGCCTTGAACAGCACTTTCCAAAACCAGGACACTAACCAGGGAAAAAGGTTGGATATCAGGTAACCTGGGAATCCTGGGTGTGGAAGAAAGAGGCAGAGGAATAGCTCACTAACAAGATGGCATTATAGTTGGAGCTTGGGCAAGGAAGTAAGACGGGCCTTCTCTTTATAAGGACAGGGACTTCCCTGGCAGTCCAGTGGTTAAGATTCCACGCTTCCACTGCAAGGTGCACGGGTTCGATCCCGGGTCGGGGAACTAAGATCCCACATGCCTTGCTGTGTGGCCAAAAAAACAAAGGTTTTGAGGACGGGTACAGAACAGTATTGAGTGTGGGGTGGCTAAGTTGGAAATGAGATACGATGTGAAGGAATCTCATGGGCTTAGAGAGGGACAAGGCTTGCAGCTGTTGTCCGGGGGGCTTGGGGTGGTCCTTGATCCTTGAGTAGGAACACGGGTGGAAGCGTACGGGCCACAGCCACCAAAAATCTCCATCAGCCACATGCAGGGGTTTGAATGGGCAGCAGTGGCCGCACAGGGATGTGACTTGACCCAAGAGAAACACTTGGATCAAGTGTTTCTTGGTCCTCCCCAACCTGCCCTAATAGTTCAAACCTCCTTGTCCTTCTCCAGGGGCCAGACCACTCCCCAGTTCACTCAACAAATTATCCAGCATCCCCTGTTGCCAGGCCACAGGGTCAACTGGAGCCCAAAAGAGAGGGGAAAGTGTCTTTTTCCAATTCTCCTTATTTTATTCCACTTACATAGGGATCTACCACCATCCACTTGGGGTGTAGGGTGGGATTAAGGAAGAGTGGAGTGAGGATGTTTTTGCTTTTATGACTCTTCCAATAAAGTGTTTTTTTTTTTAAGTTGTGGAATGCTTGCTTTAAAAATGTTTGCTGTCTAGTGAAATTTTTTAAAAATCTAACACAATTTCTGATTCTGTTCACCGGATTGGCTAAGGTTTCCATCTTTTTCCTGCCCCTGACCCATGCTGGGCCCTTTGAGCTGACGTTTTCCTTTTAGAGGCACAGTTCCTGTAGATCTGCTTTTTTAGATGGTGGGAATAAACACCTCCCCTCCCCATGCCCATACGAGCAATAATGAATCCAGATTCTGTGAATTTAGAGGAAAAGAATTCACAAAACACAGAGGAGCTATAAGGCTTGCATGTGTGTGGTGGGTGAAGGAATCCTATCCTTTTCCCAGATCAGAGCACAGCTTGTGTGTGTCTGTGTGTATGAACATCTGAGCTACACTTGCACAGAACCCTTCTCTCAGGCCCTCCTGCAGGCCTCCCTGAGTCACAGCCCCGCCTTCCCAAAGAGTTGCCCCAATTTGCATTATAAGGCAAAACTGAGGTTTCTGACTTCTCTTCTTAAAGCTGTAGGAAGTAGCAGCAGCCGGTGCTGAGAGGCGTGGCCCGGGGGTCACATTTCCACCGTGACTCAGGGAGTCTTCTTGGAAAACAGGCCCCAGAGGATGCTCTTTTTCAGCTGCCTCTCAGTGATAAGTGGTGACGGGTTGCCCCGTGCTGCCCGGTGCTGCCTGGTGCTTCGCCCAACATGACTGCCTGCTCTGCCCATTGCCTGGGGTCAACGGACGACATGCCCTTGGCCTTGGAGGCACCTCAAGAGGCTCCTTGTGGGCGACAGTAGAACCGAGAGAGGTGCCACGGGCGGCCAGAGCCCAGTGGGTCGGGGTAGGTGTGCAGGTCGGGAAGTTCCAGGAAGAGAGTAAGGGTCACAGCGGGAAGCGCCCTGGCCTGGGAGTAGAATCAGGTGGCAGGGAGTCTGGGGCCAAAAAGAGTTGGTGCTCCAGCGGGGCAGATGTCCAGGGTCAGGGAGACCTGCGAGGTAGGGTTAGGACCAGGCCCTCAGGACCCGAGGCAGGACCCTGGAGCTGAAAGAACTGGGGAGCTGAGCTCAGAGCCAAGTCCGTTGCTCAGGTACAAGACCATTATTGGGTCCGGATATAAAATAAAGCCCCAATCCTGAGGAATAGGACAAGGGCTCAGTCACCAGATCCCTGAGTCACCAGAACGTTGAAGCAACTGGCTCAAGGCTGTCAGAACTAGCATGGCCTAGAGCACAAGGGATTCCAAAGTCTGGGCCATGGTTGAGTGTGACTGTGGTCCTGCTGACCCATGAGGCATGAACTGACCTCTGGGAAAACCACAAGGTCCCTGCCTGCCTATCTTTGAATAGCCCCTCACCTGCTTCCTGTTGCATCTTCCCTCCCCGAGCCCTACCAGGTAATCAGATAGCAACGACCACCTGACCATGTCGCAGCTTCCCATGCCCTCAGCCCCTTGTACATCAACCCACCCCAATGTTCTCGGAAGGTCCCGCCTGCTTTGGTAGCCCCACCAACTTCCCATTCAACCCCAGTCATCCCATCCTTGGAACAATAACCTTCTTTGTCCCAGTTTCCCCATCTCTGACTGACAAAAAGTATTACCTTGGGGCTTCCCTGGTGGTGCAGTGGTTGAGAGTCCGCCTGCCGATGCAGGGGACATGGGTTCGTGCCCCGGTCCGGGAAGATCCCACATGCCGCGGAGCGGCTGGGCCCGTGAGCCATGGCCGCTGAGCCTGCGCATCTGGAGCCTGTGCTCCGCAATGGGAGAGGCCACAGCAGTGAGAGGCCCGCATACCACACACAGAAAAAAAAGTATTACCTTGGTGAAACAGATGAGTTGGAGGGGAAGCCTGGAGTCATGGATGTCATCAGAAGGAGGTGAAGATGATGATGTTGGGAGGAGAGAAAAGGCAGATGTGAGATATGTCCCAAAGGAAAAATTCAGACCTTTAGGGACCACCTAAGTTAGGGAAAGGAGAGGGGGACACACAGAAGTGACACTAAGACTTTGAACATAGGGATGACGGTCCTGCACACACTTTCCTGCTGTCGCTTTGAATTTTAGCTTTCACTAATTTTGTTTTCCTTTTGTCTAGTGTGGAGAAGTCTGAAATCTGCACGAGGATGAAGTGGAAAGAGCACTGGGCTTGGACCGGAGGGTGTGGGCACTGCATCCTCCCAGACTGGCTTCATGTCTTCATGTTTCATTCTTTCACCTATAAAATGGGGAAAGATCACCTTCATCGCCTATTCCAAGGGAAATAATGTAAATGAAATATTTGTAAACTATGCAAAATAAGTGTAAGGTGTTATGTGCAGATAATTGCCAGCTCACTCTGCCACAAGCATTCTCCTCTCTCAATCTCTCAAGGGGTTCCGGGCTTCCCGGGTCTCTCAAGAGGGGCCCTAGTTCACCTTCTTTGCTCCTACCGCCACCCTGTGGCTGCTTTGCGAATTGCACGCTACAGTTAGGGATGCTAAGCAAGAAGGGAAAGAATGACAAGTTTACAAATAGAAAAGTATTTGTTAAGTCTTTCCAAGTTAGTTAATAAATTCAACGCATTGCCAATCAAAAGCTCCTAATAAGTTGATTTTAAATTCCTATGGAAGACTGAATGGGCAAGAATAGTCAAGACAAATTTGAAAAATAAGAATAAAGAGGGGGAGAAAAATATGTTAGAAAACTATAGTTATACAAACTAGGATATTGTCACAAGAGTAAGTAGATGGATCAGTGTAGCACAATGGAAAATCCAGAAGGGTCTCTGCATATATAGGAATTTAGCATACAATAAAGATACTATTTTAAATAAAAGGAGGAAGAATTCAATAAATGGGATTAGGACAACTGACTGCCCATTAAGACCTAAGTGACACTGTCATAAAACTTACTCATAAACGAATTGTATATCTAAACCCACAAAACACAATTATATAGTATTAAAGGAAAATATTTGGGAAGTAACAAAGACTTCAAAAAATTTTAAAACACACAGGACAAAACCATAGCCTAAGTGATTGATGAAAGTGATTACATCAACACTCTAAAAATTCTGTTCATCAAAAGAGTGTAAACAAAGTTAAATAAGTGAAAGTATGAGAGAAGAATTTTGCAACAAATATTATATAAAGAAAATCCTACAAATGAATTTTTAAATGACTCAAAACAGGAGCAAAGTATAAAAATAAGCAAGTCAAAAGAAAAGCAAATGGTCAATAAACTTATGAAAATATTTACTTAATAATCCAAGAAATGCAAAGTAAAACAATTATCATGTCATTTTCACCAATTCGACTGCAAAAATTGAAAACATTTAACTGTCAGAGAGAGTCTGGGAAAAGGACACTCATTTTGTGTTGGTGAATAGTGTAATTATTCAATAAAATATGCTATATCTATATTGTGCACAAATGGAAAAGGATGAGGGAGATCTTAGTGCATGACATAGTACAATCTCTGGATGTGTTGAATGAAAAATCACATTGAAATGAAATACATACAGTACGATACTATTAATGTGAACCATTAGAAACATTACAGATTTTCTATGGATGCCTGTGGGCATGTGTGTATGTGCGTGTAGGTATGCACAAGCAAAAGGTCCCATCAGATGTTCGCCAAACAAAATATGGTAGTCACCTTTGGAGAGGAGATGGAAATTGAGGTGCTGGTCAAAAGGGACGCTAGCCTTAACTTTCATGTTTTAAAAGGATGCATTATTTGTGTAATTAGAGACTTATTTTAAGAAGAAACTAACATGATAGACGGTATTTTCCAAAGATGGCCACAACGATATGTCCAATCCCTCCTGCTCTTGGCAATGGGAACTTGCCAATCCCCACCTCCATCAGCTTTCAAATATCAGAGCTGGCATCCAAAGCCAGATAATCTAGATGACATCCAAGCTAAGCCTATAACCACTATCCAACACTGCTCTGACTAATTAACCCCTACAACAATCCTATAAGGTAATACTGCTAACATCCCCATTTTACAGAAGAGGAAGCTGAGGCTCATCCAGGAATTACAAATAGCAAGGAACTAGTTAAAAAAAGAAAAAAGAAAGAAAATCTTATGGAAAAATATTCAGTCATCTCATCTATAATCAAGGAGATAAAACAAAAATAAGATTTGATGTCATACTTAAACCATTAAAACTTTAAAAAAAGAATAATGTTTATTGCCATAAAATTTGTATATGCATACATTATGGGTGAAAGTGCAAATAAACACAATACTTTGAAAAGCATTTGGGCAGTGTGTATCATGAATCAGAATGTGTTTCAAACACATAATGTGTTTCAATTTCAATCTACTTCTGGGAGTTTATCTTATAGAAATAATACAAAAGAATAAAAATGTTTTCACACCAAGACATTCATTGCAACATTATGCATATAATTAGAAAAAAACCCTTTTGGATTTTGTATTTGTATATCCTCCGCTTCCCCCTGCTTTTTAAATGTCTTTAAATGATTAATTGAAATATATCGTTATAAAAAAAGTAGAACACCACATTTATTTATGGAAATTATATTAATAACTTCCCATGGGAAAACACCAGGAGAAATTACACAAGAATAATCATAACTTTGTGAGAGTGTTGGGGTGAACTTTATTTTCAAGATGCTCAGTAATGCTCTCAACCTGTTTAGAGATTTATTTTATTTATTTATTTTTTATTTTTTTACAGTAGCACCTTGTTGTTTATCCATTCTATATATAAAAGCTTACATCTGCTAACCCCAAACTCCCACTCCATCCCTCCCCCAGCCCCTCCCCACTGGCAACCACCAGTCTGTTCTCTATGTCCGTGTAGGACAAAACTGTTATGATACTTGTCTGTCTGCCAATCTCTTTTCCTAAGTCATAGTTTTTGCCTTAAAGAGGCTGGGCCAGGAAACCCCACCCTACAGTCTGGCACAGGATGGGTTTCTTCCTGCCACTGGGTTGGATGCCAGCAGGCAGTAAAGCATCAGGCCATCCAGAATCTCGTGGGCCCCGCCCCTGTGCCCACGGAAGGAAGGGAGTCAGGCCTGGAATGTCCACAGTCCACAGTCCCAGCCCTGCATGCCTGGCATTCTTCATCATCCAGGCCTGTCTGCTGGCAGCCGAGGTCCTTGACAGTTGGTTCATGTGCAGTGGGGTTTAAAGCCAATGTCGGCAACTGCATTATTCTGTTATCTAGATTGAGGATTAACACCTCTATTGATTTGATGGGGCAAATGGCTCCGAAATCCCCCTTGACAAGCTCTCTCTTTATCAAGAAACCACTCCGATCTCACCCACTTAGCAATTCACAGTAAGTGCCTATATGAACTGAAATTAGGCCGCTCCCAACCTGCCCTCTCTGTCCAACCCCAAGAGACAAGGTAGCAATAACTCAAGCCTGGAGCCTCACCCTCACCCCAAGGGCCTGGAATGAATCTGGAATGAAGCTCATAAAACTCAGACCTGCTTTCAGAACTCTTGTTACCGGGAGATAACACGTCTCCACATTCACTCATACTGGCCTCCAATCGTTCTCCACAGAGAGCTAGAAGAGGTTTTTTAAAGACCCTCTGGTGGCTCCCATCACACAGACGATAGAAAATCACCCAGGTCCAGCCTCCATGGCCACCCAGCCTGCACCCCCCACCTTTCCCGCCGAGCATTGGCACTTTTCCCAGACTCTGCTGGGGACACCCTCGCCAGAGTGACCCACGCATCCTGGTTTGCCTGGCACTTTCCTCTGGCACTCAAGAAACCTCTCAGTCCCCAGCAAACCCAAACCGTGGATCAGGCTGCTTCCCCACCCAACTGCACACGTCTAACTGGCCACACCCAGGTTTCTGGAAGGTCTTAGCCCAAAAGTCACTTCTCAGAAAGGCCTGACCCTTCCCCAACTACTCCCCCGGCATCTGAATTGGGTCCTCATTGCTATTCTCTCTCATGACACTCTTTTTGGTTGAGGACACATATGGAAATTATTTACTGCTTCATTCACCATCATTGATTGAGGACCTACGTGCTATTGTTTTATGGGCTGGAGATACAGCAGTAAACAAAGCAGACAGAAGTCCCTAATTTCAGAGAGCTTACATCCTACAGGAAGAGACAGTATGATTTTTAAAGGCAAACAATGTAGAGTGATCAGTGTGACAGAGAAAAAGAAAGCAAGAGGGGAAAGAGAATGTCAGGGGTGGCATCCTCAGTCTTAGACAGGGCTCCCAGGGAGGTTACATCTTGATCACAAAAGATGAGGAAGTGTCTTTATTCCCATCCTGCCAGACCTACTAGAGAATGGACTTGAGGACACGGGGAGGGGGAAGGGTAAGCTGGGACGAAGTGAGAGAGTGGCATGGACATATACACACTACCAAATGTAAAATAGATAGCTAGTGGGAACCAGCCGCACAGCACAGGGAGATCAGCTCGGTGCTTTGTGTCCACCTAGAGGGGTGGGATAGGGAGGGTGGGAGGAAGGGAGACGCAAGAAGGAGGAGATATGGGGATATATGTATATGTATAGCTGATTCACTTTGTTATAAAGCAGAACCTAACACACCATTGTAAAGCAATTATACTCCAATTAAGATGTTTAAAAAAAAAAAAAGATGAGTAAGCAAAACTCAGATTCCTGGGAGTAAATGTTCCAGACAGATGGAACAAAATGTGCAAAGGCCCTGAGCAAAGAACAGTGAAGAAGCCAGAGTAGCCGGATCTGACAGGTGAGAGGAACAAGAGTTGCAAGTGAAGGCAGAGAGGTAACAGAGGTCTGACCCTGTGGGACCCAGTAGGTCCCTGTAACTCATGTGGCTTTTATACTGCATGAGATAGGAAGCTATGGCTGGGTTTGGTCTGCCTTCGGATTTAATCGGGGTGCTCTGACAAACACTTCTTAGGAGGCTTTCAAAAGATTCCGGGGGGCAGATTAAACAAGGGTAGTAGTAGCAGAGTTGATGAGAAGTTATTTAATTCTGTGTGTATTTTGACGGTACAGCTGAAAAGATTTTCTTCTCAGTTGGATACGGGTGGGAAGGAAAGAAGAGTCAAGATGACTCCAATAGCACTGACCTTAGTGGAGAAAGGGATGGTGGTTCCATTCACTGAGATGGAGCCTGTGGGCAGCAGGTTGGCAGGGTAGAGATCAGCTCTGAACGTGTTGACTTTCAGATTATTAGGCATCAAGTAGCGAATTAGATGCATGAGTCTGGGGGTCGAGATAGAGTTGGGCTGGACATACACACTTGGGAATGTTTAGAGTCGAGACTGTATTTAAAGCCATAACACGGTGGGTGAAATCACTAAGTGAGCTAAGTGTAGACAGAAAAGAGGAAAGGTCCAAGGACTAAGGTCTAGGACCATCCACATTTCGAGGCTGGGGAAGTGAAAGGGAGAAGGCTGGTCAGAATGATGGAAACAAACAGGCAAATGTGTGTGTCCCGGAGGCTCACTGAGGTGTCAAATGCTGCTGTTTTGTCAAATAAGAGGAGGTCTGAGAAGTGACCTTTGCATTTAGTGTTGTAACAGTCATTAGATGTGTTAAGGGCAGTTTCAGTAGTGTCTTTGGCCTAAGCCTGATCTCCAGAACATCAGTAACAGCCATCCACTGGATGGATCTGTTGGGATGCAGAGCATCCATGTCGATGCTTTTCGAGGTATGGTCAGCATCCGAGACAACAGTTTTGAATGAATGGGATGGAATCTTGGACTACGAGAATGTAAGATGTGGAACACGTTCATTATAAATGCCAAAGAAAGCCTTGCCTGCTCCAACATTTTGCCTTATGCTTTTCTAGAGAGAAGAGGACCCTGTCTACCTAGACATTCTCTAGGTTTAGGATCTTGAGGGAATACATCTCTTTAGATAAGGGACGAGCTTTCTTGCATTTGCAGTGACTTCTTTTTGAGCCAGTGACCGCAGTAGGAACTTCTGTGATCTCTAGGGATCCCACATCCTTTTGTGTTCGTCTCCTGTGTTGACTTCACAGGGCTCCTGAAGGCCTCTGAAATAAGAGAGCCATTTCAAGAACCCAGATTTCTTATAACTGGTATGTGCTACGGAGGTCTTTTGTCTTGATCTCAGATTTTTTTTGTGTGTGTGGTACACAGGCCTCTCACTGTTGTGGCCTCTTCCGTTGTGGAGCACAGGCTCCGGACGTGCAGGCTCAGTGGCCATGGCTCACGGGCCCAGTTGCTCCATGGCATGTGGGATCTTCCCGGACCGGGACACGAACCCGTGTCCCCTGCATTGGCAGGCGGACTCTCAACCACTGCGCCACCAGGGAAGCCCTTGATCTCAGATTTTAATCCGTTTATTTCAAGAGCAGGAGAATAATTTATTTTCACTTTTAGAAACCTTGCTTCCACTTGCCCAGATGGTTGGGTATGGTGAGGTATGACCTGGCAGAAAGAGGCAGGATTGGGAAGGGACACCTGCCTGATAGAAAAGCTCTAGAACCAGAGATATGGCTCAGCCTTTGTGCACCTCAGTTTCCTCATCTGCAAAGCAGAATCAACAGCTGCCTTTCCTACCGGAAAGGACTCTGAGAGGATTAAATGAAGGAAAAGCCCACACTCCTTACTCCCTGGATGGGCTTCTGCCGTCCAGCCCCTGCTGTTTGGAAGCTCCCCTCCTACTTCCACACTGGACATCTCAGGACACACCCCGCAAACACAGGCTTTCTCTCTGCTCCTGCCTGGACCTCCCACGCTCTCCTTCCCAAACACCACCCCCCTCACTCTTCACCTGACCTGCTCCTGATTTCCTTGAGGACACGGCTCCCGAGTCCTCCTCAAAGGGAGGCAGTCCAGGGATTTCCAACTCTGTTTTAAGCCAGAGACTTTTCTTCCAATGAAAGATGTCACACAATGCCACTCTATGGAATGGAAGTCAGAACTGCTCTGGCTGGAGGAGGGAGATGGGCTCAGTCAGACTCAGCTGGAGAACCTCGGCTTTACTGCAAAACTCAGAGAGGCTGAAGGTCAGGTCCAGGGCCACGTCAGGAGTGGTCAGTGGCAGACCCAGAGCCAAGATCTGAGTCTAGAGGTCCGGACCGAGGCCTCTCCTCACCTTGTACCTCCAGAGAGCACTCTATCTCACACACTGGCTTCACAAGCAGGCAGTATCTTGTCTCATCCTTTCATGGAATCCCCGTGGGAGAGGGTTTACTTTTCCTGCTTTACAGATGGGGAAGCTGAGGGTCATGGAGGCGGCTGAGGACCATGAATGGGACCTTAAATTCAGCTTTGTTTCTGGGGCTGACGCCCTACCCCTCCAGTCCCACCAGTCTGTTAAGGGTATGCAGAGTGCCCCGGGGGATACCTTCCCGTGGTGCCTGCAGCAGTGACAGTGCCACGGGCCCTCGGGGGCAGCAGAGCCCTGTGTGCATTGTCAGTCCTGCTGCTGGTGCTTTGCTCTGACGCCCAGGGCCGGGCTATGCCAGGATGCTCAATGCCACAGTCTGAAGGACCAGCTATGTGCAGCACTGATGGCAAGCAGGAGGCCACCATATTGTGACTGAATGAATGACAGCGTTCTGCTGTGTTGCTTGCTTTAAGGCCCTTCTGGTGGCTAAGCTGTTTAGCAAGATGGCCTGTGTCCTAGCCAAGATGGATGAAGCTGTCCAACTTTGGACGATATTAGTAAAGCCCTGGACCACCAGGTAAGTGAAACCAGTTCACTGTGGTCCCCTCCTAGTTTGGTGTTTTCCAACTCTACATCCCGACCTCCTAGGATGGTGCTGTATACACAGGGGAGTTCAGTTCATACTTGTTCTTAATGTGCATGAAATTCTATCACCATGCAAAGGACTCCAAGTCCAGTCCATGGCCCATTTAAATTACATCATATGAATGAAAATGGACCAATGAAAACTCCATACAATGACATAATTTTAGTTTATTCCAAAAGGGTGTGAGCTACATGTTAGTGAATATAAGTAGTTGAATGTAAATATTAGAGTGAACTAATAGAGTATTTTTATCCTCATGCCTTCTCTCCTCCCCTGCACAGCCTTTAAACACATACACACATACACACATGTTATCTTTAGTTTAAAATGAACCCAGACGGCTGAAACTCTCTCCCTCCCAGCCTCTTAAATGACAAGGGCTGTCAAATAAATTAAAAAGCAGCAGGAGGTCCTTGGCAAATCATTGAAATCTGGCATCATTTGCTTAAATAACCCGCCCAGGACATTTGGGCAAAATGAATGTCCATTTCAGGTGGGTTGCTGATGCTTGGGAAAAAAGATGCATTTTGGGTCACATAAAAATAAAACATTTGTCAATTTTTTTAAAGAGAGGTAGATAGTATTCCCCTCATCTGATTTATAACAAGTAAAAGCATTATATAAATGAAATACATAATTTTAGAGATGAGAAAAGCACTGGAGGCTGGAAGAGTTGAGAATTTAAGGGTGAAAGGAGTACAGCGTTACAGGGACACACAGGCTCACACACAGATTTTTTTTGGAGTAATGTCATCACCTTGTGGTCAGACAGGATATTGCCGCTATAGACAAAACTCAAGGGCAAGTTCATGGCTACTTTTGTGCACTGGAATAGGCTTCTCGCTCTTCGTCCTTGCTGCACCACCTCTATCTGCCGTCTCACCGTTTTGAAATGCCACCTCTTTCAGGCTTTAAAGCATTATCCATCCACTCGAGGCCTGACCTACACTGGTTTATCCAGCCGGGTCAAGAACTTAGCCCAGTGTGGAGTGCCCACCAAGGACGTGTGCCGACAGGTCCCCACCTACTTTGCCCAAGAGCAAAAAGAAGGTGTGTTAATAACTTAACTAGAAACTGAAGACCATGGTTGAGGCAAATGGTGCAGTATGATTTTTAGGTGCTTAGCAAATTCTAATGACAGTTTTCAGGTCAATTCTATTTCTTTGCTACTTGGTATACAAATAATGAGCCCTGAAATGCATTTCCCCCTGGTGGCAGTGAAGATTTCCTGATACAAGGGATCACTGAGAACAGGCAGCAGAGTTAACTTGGCTTTACCAGCAGGTTGAGGACAGTCATTTCACCATCGGGATTTGACAGCTGGTGATACTCTCACCTGACCCAAAGTTTCACCCTCCCCTCCCCTCCCCCTGCCCAAGCAGCACTGTGCCTGGCATCCCCCATAGGAGGCCCACTTCTTTGGGGTTCTCAGTCCTCCTCTTTCTCTGGCTGTCCAGATGCTGGAAGGCACGACCCTGATAGTTATAGACCACATGCTGGGAAAGGAAAGGCTCAGTGGCTGGCATCCCTGCTGGGGTTATGGCTGGGGGATCAGTGGTGACGGGCTTGGAAAGCTACCAGATAAGACTGCAAAATCTGCCTGCTGCTCCAGATAGAATCAGTAACCACTTCCCATTAAGCTGTTGCCTGTCACTTACATCTTAGCATAAACTAACACAATGAACAAGGCTTCTTCATAACAGGAACTTCCAGCAGGAAAACACATAGAACTTGAGAGTCTGGGGGGTTAAAGAGAATGATTAAAGAGCAATAAAAGAAATAGGGGGCTTCCCTGGTGGCACAGTGGTTGAGAGTCCGCCTGCCGATGCAGGGGATATGGGTTCGTGCCCCGGTCCGGGAAGATCCCACATGCCGCGGAGCGGCTGGGCCCGTGAGCCATGGCCACTGAGGCTGCACGTCCAGAGGCTGTGCTCCACAACAGGTCAGGCCACAGCAGTGAGAGGCCAGCGTACCACACAAAAAAAAAAAAAAAAAGGAAAAGGCATATGGAGCCAGTTAGTGCAGCACTGATAAGATCTTCCATTTTGTTCCCAAGTCTCTGGCTAGTAAAGTTGTCTTGAACATCACATCTAATTTACGTGCAACTCACAATATATCCATTCTACTTAGGGGTATTAGAGCGATTAAGTGATCTTTTAAGTATAATGCTTCTCTTTCATCTTAAAGGTACTGCACTGACTATTGACCCCGATTCCTGTTTCGAAGTCCAAATTCTGTCCTTCCTGAGACATCTCCATCTGTGGGGAGTTCCCTGGGCTCTGAACCTCCAGGTCAGCCACGTGGAGAGCGGAACTGCCTGGATGAGACCGCTAACCTGAACCCAGAGCTCAGGGACCCAGCCCACTTCTGCCGTTGGGAAGCTGCTCATTTCAGACCTCCACCTTCTACTTTTTGACCCAAGATCCAGCTCTGTAATCTAAAAACTGGATACACTTTCTCCCTCTGGATGAGAACAATAAAGTTTCTTGCCTCCCTTGTCTAGCAGATGAGCCCTCCCTGCCTGCACTGTCCTCTCTCGAGTTACTGGGTTCCCATCCATGTGCTTTCCACGCCATCACACACCAACATGGTGCAATGGAGGACGTGTCTCTCCTAGAATGTCTCATTTCCAAGGGCTTCTCTTTAGGATGGCCCTTGACGAATCCCTTCAGAATTTGGGCTGTAAATAAATAAATAACGAAAAGACACTAGCCACAGCACAGACTGAAGCTTTCAGGTCTGAGGTCACATCTCTGTCGCCTGCAAATTGATGCTGAGTTCTATGGAGGCCTATACTCTCTGGCCCAGCCTGCACCATGAAAATCCCTGTGACAGAGCCAAGCGTATGAACAAGGCCTCCCAGACCTCTCTTTGGAACTGGTCTCAACCCCTTCGTGGAGACCCCCAGGCATTTCTCTCTGTTACAAGTGAATAAGGGACCTGGCCTCTTTGCACTGGTCCTTGAACTGTCCATCCTTATAGCTGGGAAGGACGGAAAGTCAGCCTCCCCCACAGAACATCCCTGGCCCCCTCTCCTTAGACACCAGGATAAACAAGGAAAGAGTACTGGAAATACAGACGCAGATGTCCACCAAGGGTCGTGCTGGAGTTTGGAGTAAATAGGACAGGACAGGGGTGGGGCGGGCTGAACAGCACATGCGGGTGGAGTGGAAGACCTCGGGGTGATCTCAGCACCCATCTGCCCAAGACAGAGCTGAGCTCAAGCTTTGCAGAGTCATGATGTGGTGTGGTTACCTACAGTCATGAATGGAAAAGTGACTGCATGGGAAAGGCCCAAGATAAACCTCTAACTGGGCTTAAATAAGTTATGGTTGGGCCGGCCAGGGGCTCTGAAACTATGGATTTGGTCACATGCAGCTTGTCGAGGATAAGGCAGATGGAGATACCAGCACAGAGCATTCAGGGTAGAAGTATCAGATGTGACAGGCCAAGGCTTGGTCGACCAGAGGCCCGGAGAGGACCACAAAGCAGGGTCAGGCCCCCAGGGCTTGGCCCAGTGAGTCCCGGAGTTAAGTCCCGATGGCTGTCATTCCATCCTTGACCGGTATCTGCCGTATCCCTGACTTCAATCCCCCCACAACTTCAGGACCAGTCCCTGTCTGGTCCCATGTGCCTGAGTCCCTGTTACAGTTGCCTGGACCCCTGCTCCCGAGTCCTCTGTGACGGCGTGTGGGCTGCTGTCTACTGACAGCTCTGATGCCCATCGAGCCTTCCCCTCTGGACTTCTGAGCTTCAGCTGCTCCTGAATTTCCCATCCTCTCTGGGTTCCACCTGATCAATATAACATACCTGTTATTTCTTGGAGACTTTAGACACCCCCCACGCCCAGGCACCCACCTGCTTATCTCCATCTGTTACCATCCCTGCAGACACTCTGCCAGCTAGACTGCTTTCCTCCAAGAAAATCTAGGTTCAAGGCCTGCTGCCCTCCTATGCATCATCACCCTTGGCTGTCATTGACTCCCCTGTAATAGCTCTGTACCAGCTCTGAGAAACAATAAGTACAGGCTTCTAGACCTTACAGGGCTTGTCAAGGTAGATTTTGGTCCTTCAGGTTACAAGCTCAATCTTTATCTTATAAAGAATCTTCCGTGCATGCAGCAGGATTTAGATCCTTTGGGATTTGGGATTGGAAGAAACAAAATTCCAAAATGTCATAGGCTGGGTGACTTGTAAACAACAAGCATTTATTTCTCACAGTTTTGGAGGCTGGGAAGTGCAAGATCAAGGCATCAGCAAATTTGGTGTCTGGTGAGGGCCCACTTCCTTGTTCATGGACAGCTGTCTTCTCACTGTGTCCTAATAAGGTGGGAGGGACAAGGGAGAAGTCTAGGGCCTCTATTCTAAGGACTAATCCCATTACATTGGGGATTAGGTTTCAACATATGAATTTGAGGGAGACATAAACATTCTAGTCTACAGCATCACCCTACTGATGACCATTGTTAACGTTTATCCTTGAGTTCACCTAATCCATCACTCAATGAAATTTACCATATTTGAATCTCAAACCAGTGCCCATCATCCTGACCTAAACATATTCCATGTGTATCAAGGCCACGTACCTTCTGTTTAAAATACAATCATACTGACATTCATAACAGACTGTTTCCTCTATCTGTGATTGAAGAACTCAAGCTTCTTGCTAAGTCCTTTGCAATAATCTTGGAGTGTCCTTGGAAGGGCCTAGGAAGTAGCTAAGAATTAGCTCACTCATCTTCTAAGCGGGGAAATCTTTTACTCTCTCTCCTTTTTTTATTTTTTTCTTTTTCCTGTCTTGGCACAGCTGCTGTTATTGACCTCTGCCGACATCTCCAACGCTGCCTCTTAGGACTGGGCCGAGGGGACTGGGAACCCACAGCAGGTGTGCTCACAGCTGAGCCATCCCCACCACCTGCAGCTCCCCCACTGACCATGTGCCCTGGGCAGACGCCTCCGTCTCAGCCTCAGGAGCCAGAGGAACTTGGGCCTCTGGACTCATCTCGAAACAGGACACTGTGTCTCTCCTGTGGCTTTGGTGTCGGTCGCTCACACTGCTGCAATGTATGCGCTGGTTCCTTAGAGAAAGTGTAGTGAAAAACAGGTGTTTGTCTTCTGTGGCTTCTGTTGTTTCTACTCACAGTCCCCACCCACCATCCTGGGGCCTGGAGCATGAGCCTTTTGGACACTGGACTGGGGACAAATCAGAGCACAAGACATCACAGCGTGCTCGGCATTGCTCCTCCCGTCTAGGACTTGTTGGGTACGACCGTATCCCAGCTCCCTCTTTCCTGAGCTTTCAGTCTCCCTTGGCTCTGTCCTTATCTTCCTGCAGACATGCACTGGAAGGGTCATCAGAGGTCCTTGGTCATGTCTACAGCCCAGCTGGGAACTGCACAAAACCCTCCCTCCAAGAAATCTCTGAGATTCTTGCAAAAATTCCACCCTTGCCCAGGAGGCCCTTCTCAGAAAGGAGGCCCAAGACAGAGGTCAAATTCCCTGCCTCCCAGTTCAGAGAATGCTGCTCCATCGTTTCTCGGCCTTTTGGCTAAGATCAAGTGCAGAGAATGCTGCTCCAATCATGGTTCCTTGTAGGGGGAGTCTTGCTCCCTTCACTAGCCCCACCCCTTCCACCCTAGATGGAGGCACCCCTAACTGTCCTCATCACACCTGCCTCTTTGTAGCCTCGGGGGAGAGCCGACTGACCCCGAGCCCCAGGTCTGCGTGGGCTGGCTCGCCAGCTGAGGGTAGTTGCTGCCCAGTGCTCATTCTCTGGCTCCCTGCCCACTCCATGCTCTCAGCTTCCCCAGGGGTCAGGAGTGGGGCCCATTTTCCTGCCAGGAATGTGCTGCTTCTCCTCCTCCTGCTGCTGCCTGGGGTAGAGAGACCATTCCCACAGTTTAAGCTGTATGTGGGCAGTTATTCCTATGGAGCATCTTTATTGGCCTCGTCAGTTTTGGTGACGCTTTTCATCCAGGCAGTGCCCCCAGCCCTCCTCCTGGAGCTGACCTGCTTCTGATGGTGGACCCTCGTCCCTCCACAGCACTCGGCCCCTGGCCTGGCTCCGGGCACGTGGGGCTGGAGCACAAGCCTTTCAACGCTGCTCTGGGTTTCCTACAGCAAGGGCCAACTTGACGTGTTTCCTAAGACTGCCACAGACGGGGTGGGCCTTCTTTGTATTCAGTTGTGTTTTACATTTTAAAAATATATAAATGTTTTTAGTGAGGTATAACATACATTAAAGCACACAGATTTTAAGTACAATGAATTTTTACATATATACACCCATATAGCCATCACCTAGTTGGAGATGTAGAACATTCCCTACACCCTAGAGGGTTCCTTCATGCTACTCCCAGACATACCCTCCCCCAACCCTCACCCCAAGGGAGTAGAAAGGGACACTGATGGAATCTGAAGCGCTCTTAGCAAAAATCAAATACATCCTGGAAGGACCCATAGAGTGAGGGTCAGCTTCAGACTGTAAAGGGCTGGCGACTACCCCAGGATTCTCCCCATTATAGAAATAAGTCAGGGCAAACAGGAGAATAGTGAGGCTCCCAAAGGTAATTAACAGGAGGACAGGATGCTTGCCCATTGACCAGGCACCATGTACCTGAGGCCATGCCCTGATGGCTGAGGCAAAGGTAACTTTTCAGAGGAAGGTTGAGAAGTGGGCTGCATCATTAGAGGTAGTGAGGTGTGTCACTTCACTAGGTCACATGCTACAGCATGAACAGAAGGGTCCCATGCCAGGGAACCCTTCACCAGTGGTTAAAAGGAAACAGGCTTACCACCTTACAATGGGGTAGACCCCTAGACCCCCAAACCCCAAGAAACCCTTGATTCAGTTCCTGTATGGGTCCTGAGCCCTTCACATCAGAGCTTCTGCAACCTCACACATGTTTCCTGAGGGAGCAACAGGGCATGGTGTCTGGACTAATAAAAGGAATAGCAGGCCAAGCAGAGCTAGACAGTGGGCTCCAAGTACCATTTATTTCTCAGTCATTCTGTGAGTGGCACACAGCACTGCCTTTCTACGGCACACGTGCAGCAATGTGGTGAGCCCAGAATTTCCAAAGGAGTTGTAGGGGGAAGAGAAGTAGAGGCAGTAGTGTTGGGGTGGACCCAGATCCTGGGATATGTGTGCCAGTTGGACTAACTCCACCTCTTTCAGGTGTATTTGTAAGGAATGTTTTTTAGCTGCAAATAAAGAAAATACAGTCACAGTGACTTAAGCAGATAGGGATTGATCTGTATCATGTGAGTCCAGGGAAAGAAAATCCCAGCTGGTGCTGCACTAGAATGATGTAATCAGGCATTCTAGCTCTTTCTTTTTTTCCTGAACTTTCCTCTCCAGGATTGCTACCTGGTGGTCCCCAAATGGCAGACGCATCTCCTGGCATCAGCATCATGTCCACATTGAGAGGAGGACAATAGGAAAGGACAAAGGGCAGAGTTGCATGACACCTGAGTCTGTCCCTCTTCTTCCTGGAAGCCCCATTTAGCAGACTTCCACTTAGATCTCACTGACCAGAAGTGAGGATTTATGGCACCCATAGACCAATCATAGGCTAAGGAAACTGACATTACCTTCTTTCCTTAAGGGAAATAAGATTTAGCTCTGGCTTTCTTAACCTAAATGCTACTGGCATTTGGGGTCAGAAAATTCTTCGCTGTGGTGACGTCCTGTGCGTTGTAGAATGTTTAGCAGCATCCTTGACCTCTCTCTACCCACTACATTCCAGTAGCACCCCTTCCAGCTGTGACAATGTCTCCAAACACTGTGAAATGTCTCCAGAGGAGAAAAGAAAAGACCATACTCCAATTGAAAAACCACTGATTTAGACCAAGCATTACTGAAGACTTGGAACTAAAGTAAGGAATATATCCCTAATATATAAATAAGGTTTTTTTTTAACAGCTACTTAAACAAACTGAGGTTCTGGCTGGAAGGAAACAGGTGGATAGGGAATGGAAATTAAGTAGTCAGTGGATTTTTTTGCTATAGAAAATTAGGAAATTCTGATTAACAATAGATGAGGAGGAGAAGTGGCCAAGATGGTGGAGTAAGAAGACCCTGTGCTCACCTCCTCCCACAGGCATCTCCCAAATTAAAACTATTTACAGAGCAACTATTAATGAGAATGACCTGAACACTAGTAGAAAAGATCTTCTACTAAAGATGTAAAGAAGGGACTACAACAAGATGGGTAGGAAGGACAGATGAGGTAGAGTCAAGACCCATACCCCAGGTAGGTGACCCACAAGAGGAGGATAATCACAATTGCAGAGCAAGTGGTCCAAACCTCACATCGGGCTCCCCAGCCCAGAGGTCCTGCACTGGGAGGATGAGACCCCAGAATACCCAGCTTTGAAGGCCAATGGGGCTTGCATTTGGGAAAGCCTGAGGGATGTACGGAACAGAGACTCCTTTCTTAAAGGGTGCACACAAAATATCGCACATTCCAAAACCCAGTAATTTGAAAGAAGCCTAGGTCAGATGCACTTTTTGACCTTGGAGAAATCCTTGGAGAGGCAGGAGGCAACTGAGACTCACCCTGTGGACATAGGTGCTGCCAATAGCCATTTCTGGGAGCTTGTTCTCCCACAGGGGCACTGGAGCTGGCAAACACCAGTTTCAAGTCCTTCTTCTAGCCTGTTAATGTTGGGATCAGGCCTCACTCACTAGCAGTCCAAGACTCCACAGTCCACCAGCCATGTGGGGACAGAGCCCCATCAACCAGAGGTCTAGCACAAGCCAAAGGCACCCCCACTAGCAGGCCAGCAATAGCCCTGGAGCCCCCAGGCAGCCACTGCCAGTCATGCTAGGGGCCAATTTCATCCACCAATAGCTGTCAACCTCTGCACTAGGCAGGGCCTGGCATCCAACAAGTATGCGGGCAGGACCCACCTACCAGTGTGCCCACGGTAGTCAACCCCACCACAAGAGAGGGGCCCACACAGCCCATATAGAGGACACCCCTAGAGCATATAGCCCTGGTCACCAGAAGGGAGTGCGCTGTGAACCCCATAAGATGTCTCCTACATATCACTTCACCAATATAGGGAAACATAACCAACCGACCTAATACATAGAAGTAAAACTAGAGAATCCAGCAAGATGAGGTGACAAAGGAATATGTTCCAGATGAAGAAATGAGATAAAACCCCAGCCGAAGAACTAAGCAAAGTGGAGATAAGCAGTTCTACCTGATAAAGAGTACAAGGTAATGATCATAAAGATGCTTAATGAATAAACAACCTAACCTACCATCTAAAGGAATTAGAAAAAGAAGAACAAACAAAGCCTAAAGTCAGCAGAAGGAAGGAAATAATAACGATCAGAGAGGAAATAAAATAGATACCAAAAAAACAATAGAAAACATCAATGAAATCAAGAGCCAGTTTTTTAAATAAGATTTTAAAAAATGATAAACCTTTAGCCAGGCTCATCAATGAAAAACGAGAGAGGACCCAGATAAACAAAATAAAAAATGAAAAAGGAGAAACAGCAAGCAATATAAAAAAATCATAAGAGAATACTATGAACAATTATATACCAACAAATTGGACAACCTAGAAGAAATGGACAAATTTCTAGAAACATACCACCTTCCAAGACTGAATCAGGAAGAAATAGCCAATCTGAACAGACAAATCACCAGTAGTGAAATTGAATTTATAATTTAAAAAACTCCCAGGAAACAAAAGTCCAGGGATGGACAACTTCACAGGGGAATTTTACAAAACATAAAAAGAACTAATACCTAGCCTTCTCAAACTATTGCAAAAATTTGAGGAGGACTGAACTTTCCCAAATTCATTCTACAAGGCTACCATTTGCATTTTGATGTATTTCCTCCAAGCGTCTACATATTTTTAATTAAAATATAATTGACCTACAACACTGTTAGTTCCAGGTGCACAAAATAGTGGTTTGATATTTCTATACTTTACAAAATGATCACCATGATAAGTCTAGCTACCATCTGTCACCATACAAAGATATTACATTATAATTGACTATATTCCCCATACTGTACTCTTATTTTGTAACTGAGGTTTGTACCTCTTAATCTTCCTCAATTATTTCACTCATCCCCCTTACCCCTCTCCCCTCTGGCAACTATCTTTTTGTTCTCTGTATCTATGAGTCTGTTCTGTTTTGTTATGTTTGTTCATTTGTTCTGTTTTTTGATTCCACACGTAAGTGAAATTATGTATATTTGCCTTTCTCTGTATGAACTATTTCACGTAAGATAATACTCTCTAGGTCCATCCATGTTGTTGCAAATAGCAAGATTCATTCTTTCTTTAGGGCTGAGTAATATCCCATTTGTGTGTCATTTACTGTGAGGAACAAAACTTCATAGGAAATAAGAACCCCATCTATAAGCCTCACCAAGATTTCTGCAAAAACACCTTTGGCACACTCATATTCTGGATCATGCTTGCTCTCTTGGGCCAGCTTTATTAGAGAGATAAGCTCCTCTAGCATCCTTGATGCTTTGTTGTGGTTAGAAAATTTGATATCCAAATCAAAAAATATAGAGTGGTTAAATGAATAAAGAACAAGATCCAACTATGCTGTCTAAAAGAGACTCACTTTAGATTTAAGGACACACATAGGCTGAAAGTGAAGGTATGGAAAAAGATATTCAATGTAAATGAGAACCAAAAGAGAGCAGGAGTAGCTATACTTATACCAGACAAAATAGACTTTAAGTCAAAAACTGTCACAAGAGACAAAAAAGGTTGTGATATAATGACAGAAAGCTCAATTTACCAAGAAGATATAACAATTATAAATATATGTGCACTCAATGTCAGAGCACCTAAACATAAAAAGCAAATATGGATTGATCTAAAGGGAGAAGTAGACAGCAATATAATAATACTAGGGGACTGAAATATGCCGCTTTTAATAATGGGTAGATCATTCAGACAGAATATCAATAAGGAAACAGCAGGCTTGAACTACACTATAGACCAAATGAACCTAACAGACATATACAGAACATTCCATCCACCAGCTGCAGAATACACATTCTCCTCAAGTGCACAGGGAACAGGATTCTATTCTATTCTATTCTCCAGGATAGATCATATGTTAGTCCACAAAACAAGTCTTAACAAATTTAAGAAGATTGAAATCATTCCAGGTATCTTTCCCAATCTTTTCCAACCACAATGGAATAAAACTAGAAGGCAATAACAAAAGGAAAATACAAAAACTCACAAGTACATGGAAATTAAACCACACTCTCTTAACCATGGGTCAAAGAGAAGTCAAAAGAGAAATTAGAAATACCTTGAGGCAAACAAAAATGAAAACAGAATTAATATCTTCCCTCCCCAACCCTTAAGAAAGGGCTCCTTTCTGGAGAAGGTTTAATGGAGCCCCGGCTTCCTTTAAGCTTACATTTGGACTCACTCCTCTTAGGCATGTGCCTGGCCTATTCCACCTGCTTCTTGTAATAGGTATTCAGCATGACACCAGAACTGATCAGGGTCAACTGATTTAAGGAAAGCAGAGTTAGGAAAAAGCAGAACTCAAAGTTCTGTTTTGAGTTCTGCTTTTTAAATTTTCTGCTTTTAAAATGGTAATAATATTATAAAAACTAATAAGGATAACACAGTTCTAAGCAGTAAACTCCAAAGGAAGTTGCCAATTACAACACTTCCCCTACCCCACTCCCACCATCCCCAGCCAGAGGAGTAAGAACATGTACCCACATGATTCAGTGAGGCTCCTTTCCAGAGATTTTTAAATTAAAGCTAATTTGAAATTAGAACTAAGAGTCCCTTTCCTTTCTGATGATGACACAAGGAAGATGGGGACCTTGGGGCTCAGAGTGATGTTGGTTTTACCACCATGGAGAAAGCCAGTGTCAGATCCTGAGGCAGACACGTAGAGAGAAAGAGAGTTTAGAGTGGAAAAAGATAGTCTGGCCACCTTCAAGCATCTAGTTCTAACTACTCAACCAAGACCGGAATATCCCTATCCTTTTATGGTGAGATGAGACAATAAATTGCAGCCACCCCCGCCAGAATTTAGCTCAGTTATTTTAACTTTCTTTACTATTGTAGTTTTGCCAGCATACCTAGCCCAGTACCAATGGTTATTAAGGAGTAGATGTATAGTGTTAGGAATAGGAGCAGTTGATGAAGACAGAAATTCTTGTTAAAGTAGTTCCTCTTTGCTCTGAACTTGCACTCGCTGACTACTCCATACAATCTGGGAATTTGCCCACATTATGCAATTTATTTGAAATATTAAAAATTGTTTTCCTTCTATATATTGACTTGACATTCCCAGTTAGGGCCTCACTCCTGTAAAGATTTTCAGCAATGTGCATCTTTCTCTGGGTGATGTGTGTTCCTCTCTCTCTCTCTCCTCACTGTGGGATGAAATATATCATGATAGTGTTTATTAAGTTTGAGTCTACTGCTTTGATGAGCTAAAAGGTATGTGAATGGCTCTCAAAGCTGGGTGCTTTGTCAGAGGGCACAGTTTTCTTCACCTGAGCAGTCAAGTTGTCTGATAAGGGTATAAATAATCCATCCCCCTCACTAGGTGAAGGTCAATGCCACCTGAGCCCCTGCTCTACCTACACTGCCCAGTGTGTTGGTTGGACAGATGGGCAGCTGGTCTAAGTGTCAAATGCAAAACTGAAGACTTGTACATAACTGACCAGCCTGTATGTGACTCACCTATATTACCTGGGAATTTTCACACTGTACACTTTACTTGAAATCCTGGCAATTTCTTTCCTTCTATATATTGACATAAACATTGTTTGGCTTCCCTTTGCTGCTTACAAGAAAAGAAAACACCCAGATATCTATAAATATAGTACTTATGTTTTACTACTGAATCTCAAAATTAGTTGGGATGTTGACAAAGAATTTAATTTGGCCGTTGAGTGGAAACGTGTATTTCTCTGAAAAGATGAAACCAGTGGGCTGATACCTTAAATGTGAAGGTCTTTACAGATGGAAATTCCCAAGATGCCCAGGAGCCCAGTCTTTGCACAGTCTCCAGCATCAGTATCATCTGAAAAGGGGAAAAATTTTTAAAGAAAGAGAATTAAGAAATTACTAGAATTCAGCAAACCAATGCCCTTTTGTAAATGTCTTGACTAGGGGGTGTACAAGTAATTTCATGTTACCCAAGATTTTAGCTATACTTGTATTGCAAAGAATAATAATATATTAGCTTAAATATACTGACAATTCCCGGAAGTGCTCTCTGGCTCAACTCGATTAATGCTATGACATTCTGCATTAATGGCATGCCTGCATGCCTTTACTTATAAGTACTAATGACCTTATGAAAAGTAAAAATATCTTAATTTTTTCTGGGCAATAGAAAGGTAATAAATGTAATTCTTTTCTTCTTTACCTTCCACTACTCTGGGGAATTTCTCTTGTTACCTTTGCCATCTGTGATCCAGCTTTTCTTTCACTCTGTCACTCTGCCATACTTAGCAATTTTGTGTAAAAATACCAGTAATGACTGCAGTGACATATGTTACCTGCATGAATCAGTTTTTATTCCCTGTCAGTCCACTTTGCCTGCTCTTTCTTGGACCAATTTTATCTTAGATCCTGAGACTATTTTTAAACTTTTTTGAGAAATAATTGACAAGTATATCTGTATATATTTAAAGTGTACAGCATGATAATTTGATATACATATACATTGTAAAAGCTCAAGATAGCACATCCATCACTTTGTGTAGTTAACATATTAACTCTTGTGTGTGTGTGTGTGTGTGTGTGTGTGTGTGTGTGTGTGGTAAGAATGCTTAATATCTACTCTCAGCAACTTTCAAGTATGCAATACCATATTATTAACTAGAGTTACCATGTTGTACTTTAGAGAAGCCAATAGCTTTTCCTTTGTCCCCAGGAATCTTTTTTATTCCATCCTCTGTCTTAAGTCACTAACTTCTCCATCAGACTATGTGTTCCTTGGAGGCAGAGTTTTTTCATTTCTGCCTCTCCCTAACATTTAGCACTATTTCCACACACGGTAGATATTTAATTCCCAAAGTAAACCAAACTGAGTCATGTTTCATGTTTATTTGTATTTCACACAGCACCTGGCAGAGTGGCTGACATATTGGAGCTGTCAGAAAATATCTAGTGAAGGAATGATTTATTGGTACTCACGTGTCTTTTCAGCCACTTCCCCATTGTACAAGGGGACATGTTCGCAGAGCTGCCTGATGGGTGATCCAAACAGGAACCATTTCACATCTGTGATCAGAGACTCCAGTGGGTTATACTTGACCCAGATGTATTTGTTGGAGAACATGTTTTTCAAAGCCTAGATCAGTAGGAGTGGAATAGGATGAAATAAATTGACATAATCTGGTGTAACTTATTCTAAATTGTGACTTTTTCTCTCTTGAATTATTAAACAGGAGGTGGTCAGGAATCTCAAGATGTCATCTCTTGTTGACCACTTGGTCTGTAGAGAAACCTCATTATTACCAATGTTATTTTGCAGCTGGTGACAATGAAACCCAGAGAGGGTGAATCCTGTGCCCGATGAAAAGACACAAAAGGAGAAATAAACCTCAGATTCCTAGCCTCACACAGTGTTTGTTTATTCTCACTATACTGTATTTCTTTGCGCCATTGTGTCATTGGATATCATCACTCATTTTTTCTGCCAATCACTATTTCTTAAAGCCTAGCTCTGAGAAGAGAATGTTTAGTCCTCTCTACAAAGACACTGGAATTTATTGTAAGTTTTTGTATTGGGGGCTGTATGGTGGAACTCAAGATAAGAGACTTATTCTGCTCTAAAATCAATAAATGTGAAGATGCTTTAAAGTGGAGGGTACCATAGCCACAATAAGGTATGATATTATGATCTTTTCCCTTACCCTTTTCATTTCTCTGTGGGCACCAGTATTCCCTGGCTCAAGAACAGGGAATACTTAGGGTTACCCCAGACTTACCTGCCTCTCAAAGATGTACCGTTGGAGCTGGTCCAGAGCAGGGATGGTCTTATGGTTCATCTTCAGGATGTAGCAGGCTCTTCGGGAGAGCACCCTGGAGGCGATGTAGCCCTGAAGCAGCAAGAGCACAGTTACTGCCCCTCCCAGTTCCCTGGGCTCTGAGCTTGGTGAGGATCGGCCTCGAGGAAAGCCTTGAGCATGCGTAGTGATATTTTCAAGCTGCAGTCAATTCTACCCATTCGACTTCTTTTACATAGTCGTTTTACTTTTTCACTTGTCATTTCTATCTCTGAATTTGTGTAAACCCATGATGTGTGCCCCACTTTTCATGTTTTGGGTCTACAGTTTGGTGTTTGAAAGCTTGAGAAGAAGCCGCTCTCTGTCTCTTTCTATTGATTTTGTTCTGCCTTTTCCTCAATTTGGAGTAAATACGGTATTCTTTAGAACTGTGCTTTCCAATATGTTAGTTACCAGCCACCTGTGGCCATTTAAATTTAAATTCAAATTAAATAAAATTTAAAATGTACTTTCTCCATCACACATTTCAAGTGCTGAGTAGCTTTCAAGTGGCTAGTAGCTTCCCTATTGGAAAATGCAGATATAGAGCATTTCTACCATTGCAGAAAGTTCTACTGACAGTGATGCTTTAGAAGCTCTCCTCAACATACCCACACCCCCCTCACCCACCACACATACATTTTCATTGATTCTCCCCTCCCCTCCTTTACCATCTTCTATCTTTTCTCCACCTCAGACCCAAGCCGGCTGGATAAGGATGGGTTGGAGGAAGTTGGGATTGGAAGAACAATGGAGGGTGAGATCCTTGGAGCCAAAAGGAACCTTCTGGAATCTTCATACAGAGTGGAATTTTCTGTACATAGTTCCAAATAATTATACAGCCTATAAGAGTGCAAATATTATAAATCTTTCTAGTTCCTATTTTTCAGTTCTCACAAATTGCCAGTCCCTAAAATCCAAAAATTGACTGAGGCTGAACCTGATGATAGTGGAAGAGGTTTTAACCAAATTCTCACCTATTCTCATGCTATTGTTTTTTAAAGATACTTTTGTGATTTCCCTGACATCTGCTTAAAAAGAATTTCAGCACAACTTCCCTGTAAAGCATATCTTTCAAAGACTCTATGCTTTCAAAAGTGTCATGGAACTCCCAATACCAGTGGGGCAGAGGGAGTGAGGAGGTTTCTATAAGAAAAGGAGAAGAAAGTCACGTTCAAATGTACAGTGCAACGGACTACAGACTACTTATATACACAGTGCATAGCTCTCTCCATAGGTGAAAGCAGGCTCATCACCCAGGTGGAACAAATGGAAAACAAGCAAATGAATAAATGAATCAAGGACAGAATAAGTTTCCTGAGATTTATTGTTCATACCAGTAACTGAAACTTGGAAATTGTTTAATGTTTTTAGTTAACATATTTTCATTCTTCCAGAAGCAGTATGATTTACTGCATATACATAGTCAAATGTGTAGAGTTGTTCTGGATTTCTGCTACTTTGTGACTACTTGCTTCATTATTGTTCTTTGTCTACATAATTTTTTGTATTAGAAGCCCTACTTCATTCATTCAGGCATTTGACAAATATTTTTGAGAGCCTGTGTGCCATGCCTGGCCTTGGGTTTTAGTCACCCTTCCAGGCACTTTCTGAGCCTGTAGTTAGCCAAAATGATTGTGCTTTCCACCTGAAAAGGTCAAGCGAATTTGTATGCTTCCTGTCTCATCACATTTTTTAATTAGAAATGGTTTTGTTTGATTGGTTTTTAATCAATTGCTTGATTATTTAAAGGGAAAAGCAGAAGTAAGGATATTGTGAAAGAATTGCAAGGATAGATCCTGGAATTCAAATGCACAATAAATGGCTGCCCCTCCACCCTTTAGAAGTCCATTCTTGAAGAATATAAAATATTGCTGCTTACATGTTTATAGTCAAAAATCGTGGTAGAGGAGCATGATCCTGCATGGATATTAATCTCGGCGATATTTTTTTCATTGTCAATTGTCATTGTCTCCTGAATAAGGCCACCATTGTCAGTTGGGCTGATGATGTTATAAACCTAGATTGACAAAAGACATAATGGTTTTTTCATAAACTATGTGCATTTGAAAGGCAACCCTCCCTGCAAAGTAAAGTCTTCTATTGCTTCAAACAAGAGATTGAACCTTGAAACATCTCCACTGGCATCCCAGACCAAAAGCCCATGCGAAAATTAGAATGCAAAGGTCTTCCTCATAGTTCACTGCATTATATATGGGCAAAGCAATGGCATTACATGAGAAATGAAATTAACCACATTTTAAAGCAATGGGGTAGGTTTTTTAAGGTATTGTGTTTGGAAAGAAATAATCAACTTCATTGTTTCTGTTATTGGTTATTTCTGGAATTTCATCCCACATAGGACATGTGGACTCTCTACTGTCCTTCAGATTATCTCATATCTTCTTTTTCCTCTCCCAATACCTCTAAGATATAAAGTCTATAGTGAACCAACTCACCTCATGTCCATGAGATTGTGTCCCAAAGATAGCCAGTGCCACCAGAAATACCACCTAAAAAACCGAGCAGTCACATCTATTCACAATAGGGCTGTCACTCAGGGTGGGAACATGAGGTGACATTGGACAAGACAAGCACAAATGTCACAGAAAACATATGCATTAGACACTGGTGGGAGGTCATGGGTGGTCAACAGTCCACTTCCAAAATGTGAAACACACATTCATTCATTTGACAGGCATTTGTTGGGTTCATGCTATTTTTCAGACACAGGTTCTACCTTTGTTACCAAATTCCCAACCCTTCTTAACAACACAACCTTCTAGAAAGCATAGTTCTTATGCCAGAAAAAAACAAAAAACAAAAACTTGGGGGAGGTGAGCAGTGAGGAAGGGCTCCTTTTACGAAGGGGAGGACCCTAGTGGTATTCACGCTGGCTTTAGTATACAGGAGTCAAGTTTTGTTTTTTGGTTAAAAAAAATACTTAATTCCTTGAGATTGAGAGAGTAAGACAGATTTAAGTGGATTCATGGGTGATAGAGATACAGTAGATTCCTAAAAGCAAACTTTGAAAATCCGATGCTTGGAGGCATGATTAACTTTTGAGGCTGACATCAAGGAAAACCTCCACATTCTCCTTAGTGATACCATCAGACAAGTGTTAGGCCAGCAGTCCATGAGGCTGACATGGAGGCACTGCTGACATTTTGCTGCATTTATATGAGAGACTCATCCAACATGCTGATCCTGGTTTTGTGTTCTCTCTTCTGAACATCACAGTGCACTGCACTGTCATTGAAATTGCTGATGAAGGAGAAGGCAGATATTTTTAGGACTTGTCAGTGGGATTTTCCTACTTCCTTTTGCATCTCACCAATCACATTTTTCTCCTGGTGACTGTGGGTAGAATGTCTAACATGGACCTACATGCAGCTGTCCAACCTGCTTACTTGCAGAGGGACAACCTAGACTCCTGGACAACCTCTGACACTCCTATGTATTCTGTTTAATGGATCTAATACAGAGGTCTGAATAGGTGGGTGAAGGGCTAGCCACCATAGTGCTATGATTAGAGAGAGCTCAGGAAGTGTCCCCTGCCCCCAAGTAACCACTCACCCAACACCATGATTAATATACCACTGTTCCAGGTTTGTGTTTTAGGGTTAGGTATCCTCTTAAAAAAGTCAAGATACCTTGGGAGAGGCAACTCTTTGAGCTGACAGTCTTTAACACCTTTTGGGGAGGTATTATTTTGCTTTCTCCTTCAATAGCTCAATGAGAATAAGGGATAGAGACTGGGGGAAGGAGTTCCATTCTGGATCAGAACATAGTCAACTAACCATCCATGGAGTACTGCAATGTGGAGCTATGGGAGAATGGGATCAGGGCTGAGATCAGCTGGAGTGGTCATGGCAGGATTACTTTGCCATGATTGCTCCGGTAAGTGGGGCCTAAGATGGGGAAATTTCAAGCCTAAATTCCACATTTACTGGCCTGGGGAAATCACATTCCTCTGTGCCTCAGTCTTCTCACCTATAGAATGGGGCAATATTACTCAGCTCATAGAATTGTTTAAGTGAATGGATGAAATGATTCATGCAAATGTTTAGCATAGGGCCTAGTACACACTTGGGAAATGACAGCTGCCATTATCATTATTATTATTATGGATATTGTTATTTTTAAATGACTACTTCTCCTTTAGATAGTAAATACAGTTGTCCTAAAATGGCTACATTCCCTCCAAAGTTCATAATAAGGAATTATTACTAAAATATTACAAATTAAAATTCCCTAGATATTTCCATTATTTTTCTTTGTAATTTTTTAGTAAACATCTCAAGAAACAGACAATGGACAAATAAATATGGACAAATTAATATTCAACATTATTCCTGCCAAAGACAGCATTAATTCAATCACAGAAGTTTAGAAGCATGCAGTGCTAAGACCCCTGAAAGCCAAGGCTTATTGGATATGAGCATTCTCTGCAAGCAGCCACCAGAAGTATATAAAGAAACGTAAACAAATACTCACAAGGATTTTCATTTTGCCTGAAAGGCAGAAGCTGCTGGAGAAAGTGAGGCTGCCCATGCAACTTCTACGCTTTATATTGGCTTTAAGGTGTGGAAATCTCTTTCCAGAATGATTACTTTGGAAAAAGCCATGTCCATATCATTGACACACCCCAGCAAACTCCTTTATCGGGATTGAGACCCAACCACATAACCTGATATCAGCAAAGTTCATTATTCACTAGTAAAAATTTGCCACTTGGTTACTCTGTAAATATTCCCTCTTATCTGCTCTATGTTGCATTTGAGATTTCAATGTCCGCCTTTAAAAATATTACAAGACGCTTGTTCTACACAAACGTCTTGTCATCATTTATATCTAATATTCCTAAATCTCCCCTGAAGGTAAAGTCCACCCTTAAGACCTAAGTTGAGCCCTCACTCAATGCCTTTTCGTCCCTGCCTTGTTTGTTGAATTCTTCCACCCATGGGATGGATATGGGACTAGAGGCAAGGACAGTGTCTGGGGCCCTGATTTGAGGCTTTATGACTTTATTTCTCCTCCAATTTACAGTTGGTGCCAATTTCCAGAGATCCATGAGGAGCAAGGCTCAGAGATCTCTCTACCCAATTAACATCATTAACTGAATTTATCATTAAACCTTGCCCAAAACTCCATCAAAAATATGACATACAATTCTCGTTACCTTGAAATGCACTGAGAAATCCTCAGATTAAAAAATATAGAGAATACAGTTTAATTCGAGTAATTTTTATAATGCCACATCAGAAATGGCTAGCTAGCATTAGGGTGGAATCATGAACTTAGAGGTGGGGAAATACAAAAACAAATAGTACCTGTAAATGGCAGAATTGTTCAATATTGAAAATTATTACAGTAAGCAAAGCAATAGCATAAATGATGTTCTTGTTCTACAGCTGGAATGACGTCCAGCAGCTTCTTAAAAATAGGGCTTTTACAAACTTATGGTGACCAAAGGAGAAACATGGTGGGGAGGTATAAATTAGGAATTTGGGATTAACATATACACAACTACTGTGTATAAAATAGATAAACAGCAAGGACCTACTGTATAGCTCAGGGAACACTGCTCAATATTCTGTAATAATCTATATGGGAAAAGAATCTGAGAAAGAATGGATATATGTATATGTATAACTGAATCACTTTGCTGTATACCTGAAACTAACACCACATTGTAAATCAAGTATAGTCTAATATAAAATAAAAATTAAATTAAAAAAACAAACAAAAGGCAAGTTGGAAAATATTCATATGAATCCAATTTTCATGGCAAAAATTTACTCTATGTTGATAAGCATAAATCAAAAGGGAAATATGTATTGCTTGGGAGAATGTAATATTGATAAAAGAAAGCAATTTGCAATATTTATAAGCTCTAAAAATGACCATTACCTGAGGAAATAATTCTACCATTAGACTCAATCAAAAAAATTAATCAGAGGTGCA
The DNA here is from genome assembly GCF_025265405.1 of Mesoplodon densirostris. Taxonomy (NCBI): domain Eukaryota; kingdom Metazoa; phylum Chordata; class Mammalia; order Artiodactyla; family Ziphiidae; genus Mesoplodon; species Mesoplodon densirostris. Next base: position 58,713,945 of record NC_082674.1, read on the forward strand.
GTAAGTGACTTAGTGTATATGGCATTTATTTTTAAAAGATGTATATCAATTAACTGGAAACAATTAAGTTCCCAGTGATATGCTTATGTTTACATTATGGCACATAAACATATTACTATGTTCCATTACGTATGTGATGCTTTAAAACTCATTGTATGACATAGGAAATGCTTAAAATATGGTATGTTAAACAGTAGTACAAAGAACCTGTAACAGAACATAGAAAGAGTAGCACGTGGGCTTCCCTGGTGGCGCAGTGGTTGAGAGTCCGCCTGCCGATGCAGGGGACACAGGTTCGTGCCCCGGTCTGGGAAGATCCCACATGCCGCGGAGCGGCTGGGCCCGTGAGCCATGGCCTCTGAGCCTGCGCATCCAGAGCCTGTGCTCCACAACGGGAGAGGCCACAGCAGTGAGAGGCCTGCGTACCACAAAAAAAAAAAAAAAAAAAGAAAAAAAAAGAGTAGCACGTAACACGTTTACCTATAACACCAATGCTGTAAAAATATTGAATATGTATTTATGTCTCTGTGTTTAATATATATGTGTATATATGTGTGGTTCACGGTTTTTAATATAAAAGTAGTCAGTGGGGGCTTCCCTCGTGGCACAGTGGCTAAGAATCTGCCTGCCAGTGCAGGGGACACGGGTTCGAGTCCTGGTCCAGGAAGATTCCACATGCCGCAGAGCAACTAAGCCCCTGTGCCACAACTACTGAGCCCGCGCTCTAGAGCCCATGAGCCACAACTACTGAGCCCGTGTGCCACAACTACTGAGCCCATGTGCCACAACTACTGAAGCCCGCGCACCTAGACCCCGTGCTCCGCAGCAAGAGAAGCCACCTCAATGAGAAGCCTGCGCACCACAACGAAGAGTAGCCCCTGCTTGCCACAACTAGAGAAAGCCTGGGCACAGCAATGAAGACCTAACGCAGCCAAAAATAAATTAATTAATTAATCAATCAATTTTAAAAATTAGGGCTTTTAAAAAGCAGACATTTGGGCAATTTTGGGGTTACCTTACTTCACTGGAATTCCCCTACCCTGGCTATTCAGCTGGGGTGATTGCAAAATGTGCTGTCTTATTAAATCTTTCTAAGATAGACACAGCAAGAAAGATTACAGTTTTGTAGTATGTCTGCAAATTTTCTCCCATATCTGGCTCCAAAGTTCCCCCAGAATCACACCTATAGATATTAGGACAGACAGAGGTGTTATACTCTACCCTCTACTTTGTCTCCTGTCCCCAGGAGTTCTGAGTCTATAGATATAATAATGACAATAGCCTTTATGGAGCACTTAATATGTTCTAGCACTGTCTGAGCACTTTGCATATATTAATTCATTTGATCCTCATAACAATCCTATGTGTTACTTTCTAACCATGTTTCATTTTACAGGTAGGAAAACTAAGGCCCAGAGAAATTAAGTAACTTTTCAATGGTACACAATTTTTAAAGGCAGGAGTCGGGATTTGACCGCAATCAGACATCAGAGTCCACACTGGTAACTATTACAAGTACCTTCTGTCCTCTCTTATTAGTTGCTAAGTGTAACTTCTTGCCTTGCTGAGATGGAGGCATTAGCAAGGAGCCTTCTGGTTCCAGAAAGCTTCTTGACCAAAAGATAGACTTGAAAATAGGCCTACCCACAACTCAAGGGTGAAACTTTTAAACTAGATGAATAAAACACTGTGCTTGTAAAAGTTGTTATAAATGAAATTCAAGAGTAAGCTGCCCAGCTCCCCACTGAGGGTGTGAAATAGCTAACATGGAAGGACCTCCTGCTGGCCTTACCCACACCTTGGACACTCTGATTCAATGGGTCTAAGAAGGGGACACAGCCATGTGGACTTTTAAACGCCCATGGGTGATTCTAATTGGAAGACCTGTTTCAAGTCCTTTCCAAACCCCTCTTGAGGAAACTAAGACTCAAACAGGTTAAGAAACTTGGCCAAGGTCATTTTAGATACAATTAGTGGCAAAGATAAGACTTTTTCTTGCTATTCTATTGTTCATACTAAATAGTAAATCCACTCCCAAATACTGATTTTGTTAGTTACCTTTCTTTACGTAAGTTTGAACCCATTTTAACTATTACCTTTTTATTATGAGACCTACATCCTCTATTTTTTCAATCTTTCTTTCTCTCTTTCTCCTCTCTCGCTCTCTCTCACACACACACACATGCACACACACGTGCACACAGTTTACTTCTGCAACTCGTTTTTTAATTCGTCAGGCATTTACATTTAGATATACTATAATATATGAGACTCAATACATCTAAAATAAAAGTTGTTATATTCTTTCCCCCAGACAGTCTTTTTTTCTGGACATTCTTATTTCTGCTAACAATTTCCTCCAGGAGTTTAGGCTTACCTTGAATTCATCCTTCCTTCTTCTGCCATTTTCCTCTGTAATGCTTCACCCATTTGTGTCTTTCTTTCCAATCTATGAGCTCAAACTCCATTTCTCGTCCTCACCACCACACACTGTCCCTGTCACAATGCCTTTAATTAGTCAGAATGGTTACACTAGCTGCTGTAATAAGCAACACCTAAATCTCAGTGATTTGACAACATAAACTTTTATTTCTCATTCACATAAAGTCCAATACAGATGACTTCATGGTGGGTGGCTCTCCTCCAAGGGATGACTTTTGTGGTTTCCATCTTCTTCTTTATGTAGCTTCCCCATTTTCAATATGTAGTTTCGTGGTTATCCTGGCATCAACAAGCTGGCAGTTGAGAGTTTAGACCAAAAGCATGAAGAAAAAAACATCTGCTCTTAGCTTCTTCAGAATGAAAATGACCACATCCATGCATTATCCATTGGTGAGCACCAGTCACAAGGTCCTATCTAGATGTGAGGGAAATGAAACTTAGCTCTGTGTCCAAAAGAGGAAGTCAGGCTTTGGGTATAAAAAAGGCCAAAATTGTCTTCCTGTTTCCAAGCTTTCCATTGTTCCATCCTCAAAACCAATTAATTCAAGACCTAAAAGCACCATTTTGCCTAAATTGCTCTTGTGTTCAAAGAATTTTTAAAATTCTCCATCAACTGTAGGATGAAGTTGAAGACTCTTAGCTTGGTGTTTAACTCACTATTATAGTCTTCTCCCAAACTAACTCCCCCAAGTGGTATGAGTGGGAACTACTCTAAATGAAGGAGAGAGATGTGTTTATAGAAGTAGAGAGAACTCAATTGCCACAAAAGACACTTAAACCATTCAACTATACTTTCCTGTCCTTTCCCTCCATATCTTAGACTCCCTGCCTTTCACCATGTTATTTTCCTTTCATATTACCTTTATCCATTTTGTCTTTCTTCCTTTCTCCTTCCTTCATTTATTTCTCTTCTTCCTTCTACTCTTAATGACAGCCTACCTTGTGAAAATCACCATAAACATATTCTGAAATGGATAGAAGAGTAAACCAGACCCAATGAGTATCTGTTCTCAGTTTGCTATTATAAACATAAATAACTATTAAAATATAGTAGATGTTCTACACAATACTATATATAAAATAGATAACCAATAAGGACTTACTGTATAGTACAGGGAACTATACTGAATATTTTGTAATAACCTAAATGGTAAAATAATCTGAAAAAGAATATATATATGTGTGTGTGTATATTATATATACACATATTAAACACTTTGTTGTACACCTGAAACTAACACAACGTTGTAAATCAACTATACTTCAATTAAAAATAATAATTTTAAAAATATAGTGGATGTTAATTATCAGAAGGGAGGCACAAGTAATTTGCAGTGACATGGATGAACCTAGAGATTGTCATACTGAGTGAAGTAAGTCAGACAGAAAAAGACAAATATCATATGATATCACTTATATGTGGAATCTAAAAAAAGGGTACAAATGAACCTATTTACAAAACAGAAATTGAGTCACAGATGCAGAAAACAAACTTACAGTTACTAAGGAGTGAAGGAGGGGAGGGATAAATTGGGAGATTGGGATTGACATATACACACTACTACATATAAAATAGATAAGTAATAAGAACCTACTGTATAGCACAGGGAACACTATTCAATACTCTGTAACGACCTATATAGGAATAGAATCTAAAAAAGAGTGGATATACGTATATGTATAACTGACTCACTTTGCTGTACACTTGAAACTAACACAACATTGTAAATCAACTATACTCTAATTTTAAAAATTAATTAAATAAAAAATAAAATAAAAGAGAGGCACAAGTAGAATGATGTAATAATTCAAAATACAAATTGCATTGACCATCTCTATCAGCAAAAACACATTTATATTCTCCATTGTTTCTACATTATATAATCACCTAAAGTCTTTGCTTTAATGACCCTAAATTCACATACTGAGGCCCTAACTCATCCCTGCCCCTGCTCCCTGACTCGTTTCCACTTTGATATGGTGCAGTCAGTCTATGAATTCATTTCTATGTCATTTTTTGCCATACCCAAGAAAGGGATCAAAACTGATGTTAGAAAGGAAAAAAAAATTCCAACTCTAAATGGACCTGGGATGAGGATATAGCTATTTGGGCAAGATAATAGAGATCCTATGTAAGATAGATTAATTCCAAAGTAATTTTTTTTTTTACTTTTTATATATATATTTTTTTATTTTTTGCTTTATAACAAATTTAATCAGTTATACATATACATATGTTCCCATATCCCCTCCCTTTTGCGTCTCCCTCCCACCCTCCCTATCCCACCCCTCCAGGCGGTCACAAACCACCGAGCTGATCTCCCTGTGCTATGCGGCTGCTTCCCACTAGCTATCTACCTTACGTTTGGTAGTGTATATATGTCCATGCCGCTCTTTCACTTTGTCACAGCTTACCCTTCCCCCTCCCCATATCCTCCAGTCCATTCTCTAGTAGGTCTGTGTCTTTATTCCTGTCTTACCCCTATGTTCTTCATAACATTTTTTTTTCTTAAATTCCATATATATGTGTCAGCATACAGTATTTGTCTTTCTCTTTCTGACTTACTTCACTCTGTATGACAGACTCTAGGTCCATCCACCTCATTACAAATAGCTCAATTTCATTTCTTTTTATGGCTGAGTAATATTCCATTGTATATATGTGCCACATCTTCTTTACCCATTCATCTGATGATGGACACTTAGGTTGTTTCCATCTCCAGGCTATTGTAAATAGGGCTGCTATGAACATTTTGGTACATGTCTCTTTTTGAATTATGGTTTTCTCAGGGTATATGCCCAGTAGTGGGATTGCTGGGTCATATGGTAGCTCTACTTGTAGTTTTTTAAGGAACCTCCATACCATTCTCCATAGTGGCTGTACCAATTCACATTCCCACCAGCAGTGCAAGAGTGTTCCTTTTTTTCCACACCCTCTCCAGCATTTATTGTTTTCTAGATTTTTTGATGATGGCCATTCTGACTGGTGTGAGATGATATCTCATTGTAGTTTTGATTTGTATTTCTCTAATGAGCAAAGATGTTGAGCATCCTTTCATGTGTTTGTTGGCAGTCTGTATATCTTCTGTGGAGAAATGTCTATTTAGGTCTTCTGCCCATTTTTGGATTGGGTTGTTTGTTTTTTTTTGTTATTGAGCTGCATGAGCTGCTTATAAATTTTGGAGATTAATCCTTTGTCAGTTGCTTCATTTACAAATATTTTCTCCCATTCTGAGGGTTGTCTTTTGGTCTTGTTTATGGTTTCCTTTGCTGTGCAAAAGCTTTTAAGTTTCATTAGGTCCCATGTGTTTATTTTTGTCTTTATTTCCATTTCTCTAGGAGGTGGGTCAAAAAGGATCTTGCTGTGATTTATGTCATAGAGTGTTCTGCCTATGTTTTCCTCTAAGAGTTTGATAGTGTCTGGCCTTACATTTAGGTCTTTAATCCATTTTGAGCTTATTTTTGTGTATGGTGTTAGGGAGTGATCTAATCTCATACTTTTACATGTCCCTATCCAGTTTTCCCAGCACCACTTATTGAAGAGACTGTCCTTTCTCCACTGTACATTCCTGCCTCCTTTATCAAAGATAAGGTGACCATATGTCCATGGGTTTAACTCTGGGCTTTCTATCCTGTTCCATTGATCTATCTTTCTGTTTTTGTGCCAGTACCATACTGTCTTGATTACTGTGGCTTTGTAGTATAGTCTGAAGTCAGGGAGCCTGATTCCTCCAGCTCCATTTTTCGTTCTCAAGATTGCTTTGGCTATTCGGGGTCTTTTGTGTTTCCATACAAATTGTGAAATTTTTTGTTCTAGTTCTGTGAAAAATGCCAGTGGTAGTTTGGTAGGGATTGCATTGAATCTGTAGATTGCTTTGGGTAGTAGAGTCATTTTCACAATGTTGATTCTTCCAATCCAAGAACATGGTACATCTCTCCATCTATTTGTATCATCTTTAATTTCTTTCATCAGTGTCTTATAATTTTCTGCATACAGGTCTTTTGTCTCCTTAGGTAGGTTTATTCCTAGATATTTTATTCTTTTTGTTGCAATGGTAAATGGGAGTGTTTTCTTGATTTCACTTTCAGATTTTTCATCATTAGTATATAGGAATGCCAGAGATTTCTGTGCATTAATTTTGTATCCTGCAACTTTACCAAATTCATTGATTAACTCTAGTAGTTTTCTGGTAGCATCTTTAGGATTCTCTATGTATAGTATCATGTCATCTGCAAACAGTGACAGCTTTACTTCTTCTTTTCTGATTTGGATTCCTTTTATTTCTTTTTCTTCTCTGATTGCTGTGGCTAAAACTTCCAAAACTAGGTTGAATAAGAGTGGTGAGAATGGGCAACCTTGTCTTGTTCCTGATCTTAGTGGAAATGGTTTCAGTTTTTCACCATTGAGGACGATGCTGGCTGTGGGTTTGTCATATATGGCCTTTATTATGTTGAGGAAAGTTCCCTCTATGCCTACTTTCTGCAGGGTTTTTATCATAAATGGGTGTTGAATTTTGTCGAAAGCTTTCTCTGCATCTATTGAGATGATCATATGGTTTTTCTCCTTCAATTTGTTAATATGGTGTATCACGTTGATTGATTTGCATATATTGGAGAATCCTTGCATTCCTGGAATAAACCCCACTTGATCATGGTGTATGATCCTTTTAATGTGCTGTTGGATTCTGTTTGCTAGTATTTTGTTGAGGATTTTTGCATCTATGTTCATCAGTGATATTGGCCTGTAGTTTTCTTTCTTTGTGACATCCTTGTCTGGTTTTGGTATCAAGGTGATGGTGGCCTCGTAGAATGAGTTTGGGAGTGTTCCTCCCTCTGCTATATTTTGGAAGAGTTTGAGAAGGATAGGTGTTAGCTCTTCTCTAAATACTTGATAGAATTCGCCTGTGAAGCCATCTGGTCCTGGGCTTTTGTTTGTTGGAAGATTTTTTATCACAGTTTCAATTTCAGTGCTTGTGATTGGTCTGTTCATATTTTCTATTTCTTCCTGATTCAGTCTTGGCAGGTTGTGCATTTCTAAGAATTTGTCCATTTCTTCCAGGTTGTCCATTTTATTGGCATAGAGTTGCTTATAGTAATCTCTCATGATCTTTTGTATTTCTACAGTGTCAGTTGTTACTTCTCCTTTTTCATTTCTAATTCTATTGATTTGAGTCTTCTCCCTTTTTTTCTTGATGAGTCTGGCTAATGGTTTATCAATTTTGTTTATCTTCTCAAAGAACCAGCTTTTAGTTTTATTGATCTTTGCTATCATTTCCTTCATTTCTTTTTCATTTATTTCTGATCTGATTTTTATGAATTCTTTCCTTCTGCTAACTTTGGGATGTTTTTGTTCTTCTTTCTCTAATTGCTTTAGGTGCAAGGTTAGGTGGTTTATTCGAGATGTTTCCTGTTTCTTAAGGTGGGATTGTATTGCTATAAACTTCCCTCTTAGAACTGCTTTTGCTGCATCCCATAGGTTTTGGGTCGTCGTGTCTCCATTGTCATTTGTTTCTAGGTATTTTTTAATTTCCTCTTTGATTTCTTCAGTGATCACTTCGCTGTTAAGTAGTGTATTGTTTAGCCTCCATGTGTTTGTATTTTTTACAGCTCTTTTCCTGTAATTGATATCTAGTCTCATAGCACTGTGGTTGGAAAAGATACTTGAGACAATTTCAATTTTCTTAAATTTACCAAGGCTTAATTTGTGACCCAAGATATGATCTATCCTGGAGAATGTTCCATGAGCACTTGAGAAAAATGTGTATTCTGTTGTTTTTGGATGGAATGTCCTATAAATATCAATTAAGTCCATCTTGTTTAATGTATCATTTAAAGCTTGTGTTTCCTTATTTATTTTCATTTTGGATGATCTGTCCATTGGTGAAAGTGGGGTGTTAAAGTCCCCTACTATGATTGTGTTACTGTCGATTTCTCCTTTTATGGCTGTTAGTATTTGCCTTATGTATTGAGGTGCTCCTATGTTGGGTGCATAAATATTTACAATTGTTATATCTTCTTCTTGGATTGATCCCTTTATCGTTATGTAGTGTCCTTCTTTGTCTCTTATAATAGTCTTTATTTTAAAGTCTATTTTTTCTGATATGAGAATTGCTACTCCAGCTTTCTTTTGGTTTCCATTTGCATGGAATATCTTTTTCCATCCCCTTACTTTCAGTCTGTATGTGTCTCTAGGTCTGAAGTGGGTCTCTTGTAGACAGCATATATATGGGTCTTGTTTTTGTATCCATTCAGCCAGTCTGTGTCTTTTGGTGGGAGCATTTAGTCCATTTACATTTAAGGTAATTATCGATATGTATGTTCCTATTCCCATTTTCTTAATTGTTTTGGGTTCGTTATTGTAGGTCTTTTCCTTCTGTTGTGTTTCTTGCCTAGAGAAGTTCCTTTAGCATTTGTTGTAAAGCTGGTTTGGTGGTGCTGAACTCTCTCAGCTTTTGCTTGTCTGTAAACGTTTTAATTTCTCCATCAAATCTGAATGAGATCCTTGCTGGGTAGAGTAATCTTGGTTGCAGGTTTTTCTCCTTCATCACTTTAATTATGTCCTGCCACTCCCTTCTGGCTTGTAGAGTTTCTGCTGAGAGATCAGCTGTTATCCTGATGGGGATTCCCTTGTGTGTTATTTGTTGTTTTTGCCTTGCTGCTTTTAATGATTTCTTTGTGTTTAATTTTTGACAGTTTGATTAATATGTGTCTTGGCGTATTTCTCCTTGGATTTATTCTGTATGGGACTCTCTGTGCCTCCTGGACTTGATTAACTATTTCCTTTCCCATATTAGGGAAGTTTTCAACTATAATCTCTTCAAATATTTTCTCAGTCTCTTTCTTTTTCTCTTCTTCTTCTGGAACCCCTATAATTCGAATGTTGGTGTGTTTAATGTTGTCCCAGAGGTCTCTGAGACTGTCCTCTGTTCTTTTCATTCTTTTTTCTTTATTTTGCTGTGCAGCAGTTATTTCCACTATTTTATCTTCCACCTCACTTATCCGTTCCTCTGCTTCAGTTATTCTGCTATTGATCCCATCTAGAGTATTTTTTATTTCATTTATTGTGTTTTTAATCGATGCTTGATTTATCTTTAGTTCTTCTAGGTCCTTGTTAACTGTTTCTTGCATTTTGTCTATTCTATTTCCAAGATTTTGGATCTGGGAAATAGAATCTTGGATCATCTTTACCATCATTATTCTGAATTCTTTTTCAGGTAGACTGCCTATTACCTCTGCATTTGTTAGGTCTGGTGGGTTTTTATCTTGCTCCTTCTCCTGCTGTGTGTTTTTCTGTCTTCTCATTTTGCTTATGTTACTGTGTTTGGGGTCTCCTTTTTGCAGGCTGCAGGTTCATAGTTCCCATTGTTTTTGGTGTCTGTCCCCAGTGGCTAAGGTTGGTTTAGTGGGTTGTGTAGGCTTCCTGGTGGAGGGGACTAGTGCCTGTGTTCTGGTGGATGAGGCTGGATCTTGTCTTTCTGGTGGGCAGGTCCACGTCTGGTGGTGTGTTTTGGGGTGTCTGCGGAATTTTTATGATTTTAGGCAGCCTCTCTGCTAATGGGTGGCGTTGTGTTCCTGTCTTGCTAGTTGTTTGGCATAGGGTGTCCAGCACTGTAGCTTGCTGGTCGTTGAGTGAAGCTGGGTGCTGGTGTTGAGATGGAGATCTCTGGAAGATTTTCGCCGTTTGATATTATGTGGAGCTGGGAGGTCTCTTGTGGACCAGTGTCCTGAAGTTGGCTCTCCCACCTCAGAGGCACAGCACTGACTCCTGGCTCCTCAATTTGGATGATTTGTTGTCCATTCATGTATTCCATAGATGCAGGGTACATCAAGTTGATTGTGGAGCCTTAATCCGCTGTTTCTGAGGCTGCTGGGAGAGGTTTCCCTTTCTCTTCTTTGTTCTCACAGCTCCTCGGTCTCAGCTTTGGATTTGGCCCCGCCTCTGCGTGTAGGTCACCGGAGGGCGTCTGTTCTTCGCTCAGACAGGACAGGGTTAAAGGAGCAGCCTCTTCGGGGACTCTGGCTCACTCAGGCTGGGCGGGAGGGAGGGGCACGGAGTGCGGGGCGAGCCTGCAGCGGCAGAGGTCGGCGTGACGTTGTACCAGCCCGAGGCGCGCCGTGCATTCTCCCAGGGAAGCCGCCCCTGGATCCCGGGACCCCGGCAGTGGCGGGCTGCACAGGCTCCCGGAAGGGTGGTGTGGACAGTGACCTGCGCTCGCACAAAGGCTTCTTGGCGGCGGCAGCAGCAGCCCCAGCGTCCCACGCCCGTCACTGGGCTCCGCGCTTTCAGTCGTGACTCGCGCCCGTCTGTGGAGCCCCTTTAAGCAGCGCTCTTAATCCCCTCTCCTCGCGCACCAGGAAACCAAGAGGGAAGAAAAAGTCTCTTGCCTCTTCGGCAGCTCCAGAGTTTTCCCGGACTCCCTGCCGGCTAGCTGTGGCTCATTAGCCCCCTTCCGGCTGAGTTCTCACCACCAGCCCCAGTCCTCTCCCTGCGCTCTGACCGAAGCCCGAGCCTCAGCTTCCAGCGCCGCCGGGGCGAGCAGACAAGCCTCTCGGGCTGGTGAGTGCCGCTCGGCACCGATCCTCTGTGTGGGGATCTCTCCGCTTTGCCCTACCCAGGTATGTGGGGAGTTTCTTGCCTTTTGGGAGGTCTGGGGTCTTCTGCCAGCATTCAGTAGGTGTTCTGTAGGAGTTGTTCCACGTGTAGCTGTATTTCTGGTGTATCCGTGGGTAGGAAGGTGATCTCCGCGTCTTACTCTTCCGCCATCTTACCCGGAAGTCCGATATACTTTTTCCAAAGTAATTTTTAAAATACATACAAACAATGTACATGATATAAAAGAAAGAAAAAAGTAGAAGAAAATGCAATAAACTTTGATCCGATTTTGGCAATGCAAAAGAAAAAAAGGTTTTCTAAGCCTAGAAGTATTAGAATAAATCACAAGAGAAAAGATGCATAAACCTAGCTGTATAATATGTAAAAGGTAATTAATTGGTTCTTTTAAAGCAAAATGGTACACTTGAAACTAATATGTTATATGTTAATTATATCTCAATAAAATTTTTAAAAAGGAATTTATTCATCCTAATAAAGGTCAAGTATAAAAAAATTTCACCTAACATCATACTTGAAAAGTCATGAAAGAAAATTAATATATTGGATTTCAATAAAGTTGAAAATTTCTGCCCTTCCAAAGATACTGTTAAGAATATGAAAAGGAAAGCCTCAGACTGAGAGAAAATATTGCAAAATACATATCTGATAAAGAATCTATCTATACTATGTATAGAACTTTCAAATTTAGTAATACAACATACATTTCAATTTTTAAAATGGGCAAAAAATATGACAAGATGGTTCACCAAAGAAAATATACAGATGGCAAATACATACAAAAAAACAATGCTCAGCATCATTGGTAATTAGGGAAATGCAAATTAAAACCATTATACTTCTATTAGAATGGCAAAAACACCACCACCACAACAACAAGAAAACAAAATTAAAAAGTCCAAGTGTTGTCAAAGGTGTGGAACAAATGGAACAATCATACATTGTGGGCAGGTGTGCAAGATGCTACAACCACTTTAGAAAACAATTAGGCAATTTCTCATAAAATTAAATATACTCATTGTATAACCCAGAAATCCCACTCCTGGGTGTTTACCTAAGGGAAGTGAAAATATATGTATACATTAGAACCTGAACATAAGTATTTATAGTGGCTTTATTTGTAATCACCAAACACAAGAAATAACCCAGTTGCCTGTCAGCTGGTGACTGGATAGGTAAAATGTGGTACATTTATATAATGAAATACTACTTAGCAAAAAATAAATAAAAAGGACCAACCACTGACACACAACTCAGATGAATCTCAAATGCATTATACTGAGTCAAAGCAGCCAGAGTCAAAAGACTACCTACTGTATGATTCAATTTATATGGCATTTTGGAAAGATAAAGCTAAAAGGACAGAAAACAGATGAGAGTATTGCAGGGGCTGGGAATGAGGGGTAAGGTCACATATAAAGGGCACAAGGAATATTTTGGGGGGTAATGGCAATGTTCTATATTGATTGTGCTGGTGGTTTCATGACTGCATGCATTTGTCAAAACTTATAGAAATAAGGATAAATATTCTATATATTTATAAATTATATTTCAATAAACCTGATTAGGAAAATAATATTCATTAAGTGTAAAAAATAAGCAACATTTAAAACAAATTGAAAACTGAGGGAAATATTTTCCACATACATGAGGGACAAATGATAATATTCTCAACTTATGAAATGTTTTACAAATCCACAGGGAATAAAGGGAGTAAAATGAATACATGTAACACATGTCTTTAATGGACAAAGATATGATTAGAGGGAACAAAATAATAGGAGATGGTTATGAGGTAACCATATCTGACACATCTTGCCTGGATTTGAATTGTCTAGGTTTTCCAGTTACTCACTGTGTATTCTTTGGCAAATTATTTAACCTCTCTGTGCCTTAATATCTGTAAAGAAAGGGTAATAAAATGGCTCCTCACAGGGTTACTGTGAAGATTAAATGAAGGTACACATAGAAAGCACTTAGAAGAGTAGCTGACACAGTAGGTGCTCAATAAATGTTATCTAATTTTATGATCACTATTTATTATTCATAAGACACATTCAATTTTGTTAGTTATTAAGAAATTGCAAGCCAATTATTTAATAAGAAACCATTTATTTCTTTTAGTGAGCATAAGGTGAAAAAAGGTCCATCTTCTCCACAAAACCTCCATAATTACTCCAGCTTAAAGAGCTCACACTCCTCTGAATGTTTTGTCTCTACTGCTCATTTGGAGAAGCTTCAAAACATAAAAGAAACAATACAGGCTCCTGGATTACATGAAAATATTATTCCATTTTTTAACTGCCATGTGATCATGGACAAGTTGAAAAGCCTGTCAGTAAGAAAATGGCCATCAGAGAGGAAATGAGCTCTCACCAGATTATGGATCTGTTGGACTTCCCAGCCACTAGAACTATGAGAAATAAATATGTATTGTTTATAAACCACTAAGTCTGTGTCATTTTGTTATAGCATCCTCAATGCCTAAGACAATCAGAGAAGGAATAAATGAATGTAAAATAAAATCTTTTTTTTCTTATTCTTAATTGATTTAATAGATAACTGTTCAAATATAATGATAAACTATTGATTTTTGGGTGGTAATGTTGTGTCAGTGTAGGTTCATCAACTGTTAACAAATGTACATTCTGGTGTTGATTTGATGAGGGAGGCTATGCATGTGAGGGCAAGGAATGTAGGATATCTGTACCTTCCACTCAATTTTGATGCTAACTTAAAACTTCTCTTAAAAAAAACTGTCAAAAAAACAAGGCAAAAAAGAAGGAAAGAAAAAATAAACAAATGTAACAAATACAAAATAGTTAGACATGTTAAATATTAATCCAACTATATCAATAATTACTTTAAGTATGAATGATCTAAATATACCAAGTAAAAAAGAGATTGTCAGAGTGGATCAGAAAAACAAGACCCAACTATATGTTATATTCAAGAAACTCACTTTAAATACACAGACACAGATTATATATAAAAGTAGGTTAAAGTAAAGGGGTAAAGAAAGTTAATTATCTAACACTAATTTTTAAAAGTTAGAGTACCTATATGAATTTTAGATAAAGCAGACTTCAGAACCAAAAACAATTATGAGGAATAAAGAGGGGCATAACCTCATGATGAAGCTGTCAGTTCTTTGGGAATATATAACAATACTTAACACCCATGCACCTAACAAGAGCATCAAAATACATGAGGTTAAAAACATACAACTACGGGCTTCCCAGGTGGCGCAGTGGTTGGGAGTCCACCTGCCAGTGCAGGTGACGTGGGTTCGAGCCCCGGTCTGAAGGGATCCCACGTGCCGCGGAGCAGCTGGGCCTGTGCGCCACAGCTGCTGAGCCTGTGTTCTGGAGCCCATGAGGCACAACTACTGAGCCCACGTGCCGCCACTACTGAAGCCCGTGCACCCAGAGCCTGTGCTCCACAGCAAGAGAAGCCACTGCAATGAGAAGCCCGCGCACCAGGACAAAGAGTAACCCCGGCTCGCCGCAACTGGAGAAAGCCCGCGCACAGCGACGAAGACCCATTGCAGCCAAAAATAAATAAATAAATTAAATAAATTTAAAAAAAAACCATACAACTACAATGAGAAATAGAGAAACATTATTCTAGCTGGAAACTTTGAGTAATTGGTAGATCAAACTGGCATAAAATCAGTAAGCATACTGGTGCTGAACTGAACAACAGCATCAGTCGACTTGATCTAATTGGCACATAGAATACTTCTTTCAGCAACAGCAAAATACACAGTCTTCTCAAGGTCATATGGAACATTCAACAAGGTAGACCACATTCTGGGCCATAAAACACACCTTAAGAGTTTAAAAGAATAGATATCATACAAAGTATGTTCTCAGACCACAATGAAATTAAGTTAGAAATCAATAGCAGAAAGACAACTGGAAAATCCCAAATGCACTTGAAGACAAAATAACACTTCTACATAATGCATGGATCAAAGAAGTCTCAAAAGAAATTAAAAGGAAATAACCTAAAAAGCAACAGTGATTATTTCTGCAGGGTAAAATATGTGTCACTATTTTCTTTAATAATTTCCATGTTTTCTACAATTTCCTATAATTTACTTTTATGATCAGGAAAAAAGGTTTTTATTATTTCTTAAATGAAATATTGAAAAGGTAGAATTTATAGGCTCTGGTGACCAATTGTGGAGGAAGAAGGGGGTGAGAAATAAGAGTTGAGGATAGCTGAGGATATCTTGAT
Source organism: Mesoplodon densirostris (assembly GCF_025265405.1). NCBI lineage: Eukaryota > Metazoa > Chordata > Mammalia > Artiodactyla > Ziphiidae > Mesoplodon > Mesoplodon densirostris. The sequence continues at coordinate 58,729,240 of NC_082674.1, forward strand.
TGGCTGTTAGAAATGCCACTAAACTAAACAGAAGTTATAGAAAAACAGTGTGACTGGGGACTCATGAAAATAGTTTGGTTTGAAGTCTATGTGATTTTGAAACATGATTATCAAATACATCTAATACAGGGGTCCCCAACCCCCAGGCCACAAACTGGTACCAGTCTGTGGCCTATTAGGAACCAGGACACACAGCAGGAGGTGAGCGGCGGGTGAGCCAGTGAGTTTCATCTGTATTTACAGCCACTGCCCATCACTTGCATTACTACCAGAGCTCCGCCTCCTGTCAGATCAGTGGCACCATTAGATTCTCATAGGGGCGTGAACCCTACTGTGAACTCTGCATGCAAGGAATCTAGGTTGTGCACTCCTTATGAGAATCTAATGCCTGATGATCTAAGGTAGACCTGAGGCGGTGATGCTAGCACTGGGGAGCGGCTGCAAATACAGATTATCATTAGCAGAGAGGTTTGACTGCACAGAGACCATAATAAATCAATTGCTTGCAGACTCATATCAAAACCTTATCAGTGGGGCTTCCCTGGTGGCACAGTGCTTGAGAGTCCGCCTGCTGATGCAGGGGACACAGGTTCGTGCCCCAGTCCGGGAAGATCCCACATGTCGCGGAGCAGCTGGGCCTGTGAGCCATGGCTGCTGAGCCTGCGTGTCCGGAGCCTGTGCTCCGCAACAGGAGAGGCCACAACTGTGACAGGCCCGAGTACCGCAAAAAAAAAAAAAAAAAAAAAAAACACTATCAGTGAGTGGCTACTGAAAACAAGCTCGGAGCTCCCACTGATTCTGCATTATGGTGAGTTGTCTAATTACTTCATTATATATTACAATGTAATAATAATAGAAATAAAGTGCATAATAAATGTAATGTGCTTGAATCAACCCAAAACCATCCTCCCCCACCCCACCCCCGAGTCCGTGGAAAAATTGTCTTCCGCTAAACCATTCCCTGGTGCCAAAATGGTTGAGGACCGCTAATCTAATATATACAGTGGTAAAGTAAAGTCTGAAGCTTGGTAAGGTTTGATCTGCTTTTCCATCATGTAGGGGCAGCTCAAGCATTCAGAATAGAAGAGGTCTTCCAGCAAGAATGAGACAGGTAATGAGAGAAGAGGATCAAGCATAGACTCCAACGGCAGCCCTAAAGGGACGGATGGAAGAAGAGAGGCAAGCAATTGTTCAGGTGGTAGCAGGAGCAGTTGAAGTAGAAATGGTTGAAAGCAGTGTCACAGAAATTAAGCCAGGAGAGAATGTCAAGAAAAGAAGAGACTATCATCGTCAGAAAGTAAAGAGAAGTCAAATCATGAGTACTGAAAAGATACCAGCATATCAGAGATTTCAGGGTTAGGCTCTTTGCCTGGTTCACTTTGAATCCCAGCACTACCAGTTACCCTTCAGACTTGAAGCCAAATTTCAATGGGTTGAGCTAGGACTGGGAGGTGAGGATGTGGACTTGGAAAAATGACATGATCCTTTTAAGAGATGTAAAGGGAAGGGAAGTTCTAAAGTCTCTGTTTATGAGGAAGGTAGAGTTAAGGGAAGGTTTTCATGTTTATTTTTGGCTTGTTTTTTTAGTACTGGGGAGATTTGCCCATACAAACCAAAAAAGAAGCAGCAAACCAACAGGAAGATATTAAAGGTTGAGAAAAAGGACAGCTATCTGATGGAGGAAGGTGGGCATTGGAGGTGGAGATATTGTTCTTGGAAACTGTTAAGGGCACATTTCTCCAAAATGAGAAAGAATGAAGAATGGGTGAAGATAGTGATCAGTAGATGAAGGAATGCCAGTTCAAGAAGCCCAGTACCAGGGCTTCCCTGGTGGCGCAGTGGTTAAGAATCAGTCTGCCAATGCAGGGGACATGGGTTTGAACCCTGGTCTGGGAAGATCCCACTCAGCACAACCAAGAATAAGTAAATAAATAAATTTATAAAAATAAAAAAATGAAGCCTGATACCACTTATGTTCCTGGTACAGTAGGCAGGGTAGGAGTGATGTCGAGGACTTGAATAGGTTGGCAAAATATTTTGAACATTTGCTGAAAGGGAGAAGGAAAAAGCTTGCTAGAGATAAGGAAAGCTGAATTCCACTGAGACTATTACAGGCCCCAGGAGAATTATTTTTTAGTTTAAATTCTTTTCTTTTTTTTTTTTTTTCTTTTTGCGGTATGCGGGCCTCTCACTGTTGTGGCCTCTCCCGTTGCGGAGCACAGGCTCCAGATGCGCAGGCCCAGCGGCCATGGCTCACGGGCCCAGCCGCTCCGCGGCATATGGGATCCTCCCAGACCGGGGCACGAACCCGTATCCCCTGCATCGGCAGGCGGACTCTCAACCACTGCGCCACCAGGGAGGCCCTAAATTCTTTTCTTTTTTTTACCTCCCATCCAAGAAGAGAGAGGAAATTGTTTGGCTTTTTCTAGATTTGAGGAAAGTGGCCAAAATTAGGAGAATTCTTTTTGTACATGAATTTAGGTTGAAATCATCCTTGATTGATTGAGCCCTAATCACATGGCAAGAACTATGCTAGACACATGGAATATGAGTTCTGTCTCAGCAGGCTAATAGCCTAATACACATCCAAGACCCAAGACGTCCATCCCACATCATCTACACACACATTCAATCTATTTTAGAGTGAGACATGAAATTCTACACAGTAAATAGTATCTACATTTCTAAAATATGCATACCTGCTTAAATAACTCCCTGAATACATGCCTTCATGAAGAGATCAAATCAAATTTAAAGGTGTGTCCAAAAAAAATGAGTGATTGCTTTTTTAGAGAAACACTCATGGTCACCAACTAAAATATTATTTTACTGGGAGAAGCTCAAGGATATTGGAACATATCAGTTTGGGAAAGAGTTAAGAGCGTTCACACATGCAGGGAAGTAGGAGATTGGCATACCTGAGCTCAGAGGCCAGGGAGGAAGAGAAGTGCCATGTGGCTATTGGTGGAGATTAAATCCCTAGAATAGCTTGAGCTTAGTGTGTAGCAAATTGTCGGTTCTTGAGAAGTGGAATAATTCTGACTCAACTTTTCTTTATCTAATTGTGATTAAATGGGATATTTCATAACCATAAAGGTGAATCTGAGAGTCCTAAGAACATTATAAGGTGGTCCTCACAGCCACTGAATGCGCCCCTACAGTTCACACCACCTGGCTCTGCAGCTCCCCTAGGCTGACGCTTCATCCCTAGGTGTCTATACAGCGTGTGCCACAGGTCCCAACCAAAGGTCCACTTTCTGCATGAAACCTCCATAACTACTCCAGTTTAAAGAGCTCACACTCCTCTGAATGTTTTGTCTCTACTGCTCATTTGGAGAAGCTTCAAGTCATGAAAGAAAGAGTGCAGGCTCCTGGATTACATGAAAACATTATTCCATTTTTAACTGCCATGTGACCTTGGACAAGTTGGAAAGCCTCCCAGAACCTTCCTCTTACCTTACTTTGATATATCCATGTTATGTGCATGCCTTGTCTCCTATCAGAGATAGCTACTTAATCTGTGAAGCCCAGGGCAAAATGAAAATATGGGACCCCTTGTTCAAAAAACAGAAAAAAAGCTTTTTCCTTTCTTCCATAGTTTCTCTCTTTCTCTCAATCTACGATGGTGTTTTTGACTTGCTATTTAATATCACACTCCCTTGCTCATGGGGATACTTGCAAGGTAATTCCAGATCCTCAAAGGCACACAGAGCCCCCCACTGTGACTCAGCATGCAGGTGTACGTGTCTGACCTTGATCTTTCCTGCATCTGCACCCAGACCCCACAGTGGAGGTAGAGGAGTTGGTTGTGAAGAGCACACCCAAGGAGGTGGGACCACACATGAGCCACAACTCCAAGCCCCCAGGGCATGCTGCATTGTCCCATTGGACTTTACTTACAAAACACAAATTCAGAAATATAACTAATAAGACTTTCAAGTTGGCAACTTTAAAGTCTTAAGTATGGGGCTGTCTTCTGAGTATGAGTCCTGGGTAACTACATTGATCACATGTCCAAAAAGCCAGCCCTGCCCTCAGACAGATTTCAGGATCTTGGAGCATTAGTCCTTGTTGTTTTATATCTTTGAATCTTCTGTAGCACTTGTGCTTACTACATTAGCTGGAACATAGTTAATTTCTGTTAATTGATTACTTTTCAATATGAGAAAATGAGTAAAGAATTGTAGGCCAGAACAGCAAATGAAAAAATTTCCCTGGCCTGGATGAGGGGAGTTGGTTCCTTATTTAAATGCAGTGGGACCTCTGAAGAAAAATTACACTCCAGAATAAGTCCGAATGGATATGTTTTATTAAGCATTTCCAGGAATTGGAGACTGCAGAAGTGGGTAGGAAGAGTATATAATTGAATAAACATGGAGTTCAAAATTCCCTGAAGTACCTCTGAGGATCCAACATTTTCCTCTGAGGATGTATTCTTTCAGACGTGAACAGATTACACACTTGTGTATATTTTCTATCTGGGTTGCAGAAAAGCAAACCAGTTCAGATCAGTCACTCTGCAGAAAACTCAATGATTCACAAAACCATGCTTCATTGTTGAGTCTTAGGGCAAGTCCTTTACTTTGGCCTCTTCTGCCAGGGAAGCCATGGGGATAGTTCAATGTGGGGACCACGGGGTCCTCACAAGATCTGGGCTCCAGGTGTGGCCTTCACAGCTGTAGCACTTTGGCCCTCACCGCTTAGAATCTGATTTTCATCTTCCAGTGTTCAGTTCAGTCCTTTCCAAGCCTCATTGCTATGGCTGAAGGACCACAGCATCAGCATGAGCTTTCACACCACTTTCTCTAAATTGCTTCAAAATGAACAATGAACAAGGAATGTGTTATTAGTTCTGAATTAGCTCTAAGATAATTATAAAGTAACATGTTACTCTCATTTTGTGATTTCTATTCCTTACGTGGGCATATTTTCTCCAATTCCTTTTCAGAATGAAAGTACTTAACCAGGTTCGATTATTCTTCATAGTGATGAAAAATGAACTTCTTAGTCAATATTCTCTTTATCTCTACTTTCATGTATTTTATAGAAATGATGTCATCACTCAGCAGACATTCTTTTAGCAAGATGCTTCCAAACTCTGTTTACAACACTTTAACACTCAAGGTTAACAACCGATCAGAGGTATAATATATCTCTGGTTGCCTCTGAGGGGACCCAGAAGGTTTGGCAGATGCAATTGGACAGACATACAAGCAGCAACAGAAAGGCAGGGTTATATATATTTTGGAAGGCAATGGTCCTGAAGGAAATAACAAAAAGAGAAGGCTTTGTGATGTCATAAGAAAGAGCTTCTTCCATGTTGCTGTAATTTGAAAAGAATTTCTCTCTTATACAAAAAAAACAACTATGTAATAAGCATGGATTTTCTGAAATTAGAAGCTTTCTAGCAATAATTATTAAACTGTTATTCTACATGTTCTTATTGCTATTTTATCAGATGTGTCATTCCTGGCCACAAATACATATGGAAGATATGATAGGAGTACCCCTCTGCCACAAGCTCTGAAAGTTGTAGCCACAGGGACAGTAACTAGAGTCTTAGATGCAGACTAGTAAACTTAGACCATGGGACAGGGCAGAAGTTCTCCTCCCCAACTCCCCACCACCAGGTGACAAAGTGTGTTCAGATCTCACAATGAACCACCTGATTTGGGACCATCACAAACTGGTGCTCAGCAAGACAACAGAGGCAGAGAGACTGAGACAGAATCTCTGCATGAAGGGGCTTCCATACTCCAGCAAAGAAATTATAGAGTGAAATGAAACAATTGACAAAAGATTCATCTCCAAGATTTACAAGCAGCTCATGCAGCTCAATATCAAAAAAACAAACAACCCAATCCAAAAAGGGGCAGAAGACCTAAATAGACATTTCTCCAAAGAAGACATACAGATGGCCAAGAGGCACATGAAAGAATGCTCAACATCACTAATCATTAGAGAAATGCAAATCAGAACTACAATGAGGTATCACCTCACACTGGTCAGAATGGTCATCATCAAAATAGCTACAAACAATAAATGCTGGAGAGGGTGTGGAGAAAAAGGAACCCTCTTGCATTGCTGGTGGGAATGTAAATTGATACAGCCACTATGGAGAACAGTATGGAGGTTCCTTAAAAAACTAAAAATAGAACTACCATATGACCCAGCAATCCCACTATGGGGCATATACCCTGAGAAAACCATAATTCAAAAAGAGTCATGTACCACAATATTCATTGCAGCACTATTTACAATAGCCAGGACATGGAAGCAACCTAAGTGTCCACCGACAGATGAATGGATAAAGAAGATGTGGCACATACATACAATGGAATATTACTCAGCCATAAAAGGAAACGAAATTGAGTTATTTGTAGTGAGGTGGATGGACCTAGAGTCTGTCATACAGAGTGAAGTAAGTCAGAAAGAGAAAAACAGATACTGTATGCTAACACATATATATGGAATCTAAAAAACAAAGAAAAAAATGGTTCTGAAGGACCTAGGGGCAGGACAGGAATAAAGATGCAGATGTAGAGAGTGGACTTGAGGACACGGGGAGGGGGAAGGGTAAGCTGGGACGAAGTGAGAGAGTGGCATGGACTTACATATACTACCAAATGTAAAATAGATAGCTAGTGGGAAGCAGCCGCATAGCACAGGGAGATCGGCTCTGTGCTTTGTGACCACCTAGAGGGGTGGGATAGGGAGGGTGGGAGGGAGGCTCAAGAGGGAGGGGATATGGGGATATATGTATATGTATAGCTGATTCAGTTTGCTATACAGAAGAAACTAACACAACATTGTAAAGCAATTATACTCCAATAAATATGTTAAAAAAAAAAAAAGAAAGAAAGGAAACCTCTTCACAGATAGCTGCCCTCCATCCCAGGCTTAGTGATCTTTTGCAGCTAAAGAGCAAGTTTGGAAGAGATTAGTGGGCACTTTAAAAACATAAACAAAATCTTACCACAGCTACACTAATCCACTCATGCCAACATTCTGAAAGAGATGTGGGTAGTTAATCAAGCTTTACAACCATGTAACCCTATCCTGTGATTCCAAGCCATGCATATATGGATAATCATGGGCTCAGGAAGGTTTCCAAAGGGGAAATTTATAGATCAGTGATTCATGAGATACAGTTTTTCTCCTCAGCAATTTGATTTACTAGCTTCCATTTGTAAGAGAGAGCAGGAAAAAAATTGAAACTTTAATTCACCTCCAAGATTGTTTTGAGCATTTACTTGTTTGCCCAAGTGACAAGATCTACTCTGTGCTTCTGATGAAAACATTTTTTTAAATTATTTTAACATCATTTCTGAAAACTAAATTATCTAGAAATAAATAAGAGGACAGGGATTCCTTTTATAGCTCAAGGAAAAAAAGAAAAAAGTTTCCCCCTTGGATATTGAGAAGACATGATGGAGACAGTGGTATGTGAGTTGGGCCTTGAAAAATAAATAGCAATTACCAATTAGAGAAAGGCAAGGGGTTGGCACTCCAGGGTGAAGGAACTACATGTGCGAAGGCATAGAGGCATGAACCATCCTGAATATTCCCACCAAAGTGGAACCGTGGTGTATCTGGAATATAGGTTTATACAGTGACAGATACAACTGTGGAGACTTTGAAAACATTATAAAGGACCCTCTGTGCCATTCCAGTGAGCTTGAAGTTTATCTTGTAGGCTGCCAGTGAAAGTTGCTAAGCATGGTAGAGTCAGTTTATTTATATATGTATTCTTAAAAAGACAACCTTAGGTAAAATGTGGGGAAATGCACTGGAATATGAGAGACTGATGACCGGAATGATCAATTACACAACTGCTGTAAAAGTCCAGGTGAATGAAGCTGTGGGCAAAGCCAGAGTTGAGCGTCAATTCTGACTGAGATGAAATGACAAGGTTTAGTAACTAACTGGATGGTTAGAAAAAAGACCAAAGAGAGCCCCAGATTTTCTAACTAGATGTATGGTCCTATCATCCAAAGAGCTCAGGATTGCAGAGAAGGTTATAGGTTTTGTGGGAGTAGCTAATAGAACATGTTTAGCCTAAGCAAAAGCAACACAGTGGCTTGGTTAAAGGTACGAAGAGGAAACCATTCCACATTCTCACAGGAGCTGCTATCTACAAGGCCCACAGTTTCTTGCCTTGTTTGATTTTAGGGATGGTTCTTTTTCTGAATCTGAGTAATATCAATATATAAAATACCCACACCCACAGCTTCAGTTGGAACAGAAGTTATCATAAATAATACTGAGTTTGTTTTGATATCTTCAACTTTGACAAACGGTGAGTAAGATCAACTCCATGTCAAAATGCCTTGCTAACCAGATAGATATTCCAAAAGGCTTCCTGGTACACCAGAACATAGCACAGATATGGAAAATGGAGAAAGATAAGTCTTGGACCCCACCTGTTCACACCTAGCTTGAGTAAAGCTGGTCAAGTACAAATATGAGAAGACTTTTTTTCTGAGTCCATGCCTGCCTTCTCCCTGGCTTCATTGCTTTGGTGAAGTCAAAATGAAGTTCACAGTGAGTAGATATTTCCTTTTGAATTTATTCCCTTATAACTGGAGACTGTTAATATTCTGAGCTAAGGGGGTCTGCTTCTTATGACAATATCACTGTAATGCAAAATTTTGTAAAAATAATAATAATAATCTATTTTCTTTTCATGGAATCATGGCATCTATAAGCGTCTCTATAGAGAAGGATAGTTATACTGGGATTGGTCAGCTGCCTGAGCATCTTATACTATGCTATCTTTAAAAAATTACTTTCCAGATCACCTGATTCAGGTTTGGGCACAGAGCAAGCAGTCTCTAGCCCTAGAAAATGTCTGACTTTTCATACCTTCTTAAATTCCCCTTTTGACCAAAACTTCTGAGTATGTTCAGGCAAGATAAAAAGCTTATTAACAAAACAAAGTGGTGAGAGACTTACTGTCACATTCTCCCCTGTGAAATGGATCTCTAAGTAAGAAAGTTCTACCTTGGACCCTGTCTGTAGCCATTTATTCATGAAAACACTTGAAACATGAAGCTAGTGCAACATCTCACTTGTGGTTCCATGTAAAAGGCTGAAGAGTGTAGCAAATGGACCACAAAATTCTGCCAAAGTAACTGGTGGTGCTGTGTGTCTCATAACAGGATGCAAAAGGGCTAGAGTCAGGTAAATATTTTCATGTTTTGACATACTAAACGTTAAAATATATTACAGCAGACTCTGCTTCATAATGGAGTTGCAAGTGTGAAATAATTTTCTAGAAATAAGTTCTATTTTTATGTTTTGTTTTTTTTGGCCATGAGACATGTAGGATCTTAGCTCCCCAACCAGGGATCAAACCCTCACCCCCTGCATTGGAAGGCAAAGTCTTAACCACTGGACCACCAGGGAAGTCCCTAGAAATAAGTTCTACTAATAGGAAAGTTAAAAAAAAAAAAAAAGAGCTCCAGACACAGGTCAGATCTGGTTTCTCTTCTGGTTCTGCCTTGAACAAAAGGTACACCTTTGGCCAAGTCACTCAACTTCTGAAGTTCAGTTTCCTCAGCTGTGAAAGGATTATGTTGTACTAATAGGTCTCTAAAATTTCTTCCACCTCTGAATTTTTTTAACCTCCTTCTTAAACTATCAGGGGAAACATCAAACCAATTTTTTAAATTACCTTGAATTACTAGTGCAGTTCTCAAACCATTTTGTTCCAGGCAAAGGAAATGAAGATAAGAACCTAGAATCATGCACCCTGCATAAAGCTCTGTGTTCTGAGAACAAGCGCTGTGTACTCAATGACACATGACTACATCAGGTGTCCTGGGACAGTGATTGACTTCCCTTCTGCTAAGCACATTTGACAGCCAGACACCCCATCCTTGGCTTCTCATCATTCATATCCAATCTGCTTACTAATCCATTACTTTAAAACAATTTTTAAATAAAAAGACTACTGCTATTAGGGGTCTAGGAAGAGAAGAAACATTCAGGTCAATAAATAGGAAAATTAAATTAAATCATTTTCAGATGTGGTTCTCAGAACTTAAAACCATTTTCATACCATATATGCTATTCATTTTCAACTTTATTTTTCAATATACTGACACTTTATCAGTATTTCATAAGACCTACATTAAAAATTCTAAAACAATCAACATAATTACTTATAATTAACCTACAATTTAACATTATCATTAAAACTTCCAATGGTTAAAAAAATAGAAGACCAAAGAAGAAGAAAAGACAGACCACTCAATAGAGTGGTAAAGTTAGTAAGTATTTTTATAAGCTTAGATAAAGAAAGAAGACGAGGCCATCGTTTTGCCATTTAACAGTAGACCAATGTTATTTGTGATTTCAGATTGTCTTTGCTGGACTTGTTGGCATCTTTCTGACTCCTGCCCTTGCTAACTATGTAAGTCTCATTTTTTAAAGTGTGTTACCAAAATGCACTTGCAAAGAAATGTGGTATTAAATCAAAGTCCATTTCTTGTAAATTTCAGAATATCAATGTCAACAACAACAACAGTGGTGGAAGTGGGCAGCAGTCAGTGAGTGTCAACAAAGAACATAACGTGGTCAATGTTGACAATAACAATGGATGGGACTCGTGGAATTCCCTGTGGGATTATGAATCTGTAGGTAGCCCACATGCAATTTCTGTTCTTTGCAAAATGGCATTTCTTTTTAATGACAACAAAAATTGCCTGCTAACCATAAAAAAATTTAAATGATGTAAATTCTAACTGCACATAAGCACAGAGTTATAAGTAAAAATGCCTATTTGGCTCACCCAGTTTCACTCCCTAGATATAATTGCTGTTAATAAGTTTCTCACAGTAAGTTAAAATTCATGCCAGTGTGAATAGTAATTAGGATCCACTATGCTGTGAGGCTATAAGACAAATATGACATCTTTTGCCTTACCTGCAGAAGCCCTCAATAAAGACAAAAGACCTTCATAATATTACTATTGCCAAAGCACAATCTATCTCACCCTATTGTCAATTTCCTTCTAAAAAGACAGAAATTGGCATTTCATCTGTAACTCAAAAAGACCAAAGGAAATGTAAATGACAATATTAATGAGGAAGAGAGTAAAAACAAAACAAAACAAAACAAAAAAACAGTTGTTTCCTGTTAGAACACCCAGCTCAGCAATTACCAGCTCTATATTTAACAAACTTTGTACTTTAGAAAAGCCAACTCCTTATAGTTTCAGTTTTATCATCTGGTCAAATAGAAAACGAATTCCTGTCTTACCTGCCTCCTTGAAATGTTGTGAAGATCAAAAGAGATTAAAATATGATAGTATTTAAAATTTTATTTCAGCAGAACAGACATATGTTGAAAGACTCTTCCCAGGCTAGAACCTGAAGCAAGTTCAACACTCAGTCTCTCCCTCAAAGAGTTTGTGGTCTATCCTTACAAATGTTAGCAATAAATATGATTGCAAAACAAGGTCAGATCCAGCACTTTTATCCCAGTTCATCGTGATCTCAGAGTTCCATTTCCCTCTGCTGGTGAAACTAATTTCTGATGAGAAAAGCACCTTGGAGAACATAACTCCTTACCATCTACCATCTTCTTTAATAGGGCTTTGCTGTAACCAGGATCTTTAACAAGAAGTCATGCATTATGCACAAAATGAACAAGGCAGTCATGCCCTCTTTTCAAGCCCTTGAAACACTGGTCAAGGAAAAGAAGGTAAAAATAAAAGTCTTTTTATTTTTACTCAGGGAAGTCTTATGATTTCCAATAAATAATGAGAAGGTCACAGTTGTTCCCTCTTGACCACAGTATGTTGCTCTGTGGAGCAAAAAAGGGAAAGGGGAATTGGTAATTGCCTGAGGAGAGAGAGCTGCCACCACACTCAAATGCTGTGGCTCATACCTGCCTCCACAGAAGCTGATCAAAACACCTCACCTTTACTGTTAGGGGAGCAAAGCTCTGCTCACACCAGTGGGAGCCCTCAGTACTTCAAGGACTTTTTTCTGCAGGAGTAGGTTAGGGTTATTTGATGTAGCAAATAAAAATAGAGGATACCCAGTTAAGTTTGAATTTCAAATAAACAATGGATAATTTTTAGCATAAGCATGTCCTATGCAATATTTGGGACATACTTATACTTACAAATGATCTGTTATTTATCTGAAATTAAAATTTAGATGGAAACAACCTAAGTGTCCATCATCAGATGAATGGGTAAAGAAGATGTGGCACATATATACAATGGAATATTACTCAGCCATAAAAAGAAATGAAATTGAGCTATTTGTAATGAGGTGGATGGACCTAGAGTCTGTCATACAGAGTGAAGTAAGTCAGAAAGAGAAAGACAAATACTGTATGCTGACACATATATATGGAATTTAAGAAAAAAAAATGCCATGAAGAACATAGGGGTAAGACAGGAATAAAGACACAGACCTACTAGAGAATGGACTGGAGGATATGGGGAGGGGGAAGGGTAAGCTGTGACAAAGTGAAAGAGCAGCATGGACATATATACACTACCAAATATAAGGTAGATAGCTAGTGGGAAGCAGCCGCATAGCACAGGGAGATCAGCTCGGTGGTTTGTGACCGCCTGGAGGGGTGGGATAGGGAGGGTGGGAGGGAGACGCAAAAGGGAGGGGATATGGGAACATATGTATATGTATAACTGATTTAATTTGTTATAAAGCAAAAAAATAAAATAAAATAAAATAAAAATAAAATTTAACTGGGTGTCCTGTATTTTATCTGGCAACCCTAGTTGGGGTAGGAGGAGAGAGGGCATCTATCATTCTTTAAAATGTCAGCTTGAGTTTATATCCCTATAACTGATAAGTGGGTAACTTTCACTGACAGTGTAGAGAAAATAAACTGCATTCTCAGAAACTGATTATCATATAAATCAATCCAAGAAATATAAGATGACCAAATAAGGTTCAACCTTCAGAATAAATTTACCCTCAGACTTCTGTTTATATGAAAAGCTGGGGTTTCAAACCAGCTAAATCCCTTGGGACACTACAAAATTCTGAGATATACAGGGCTGGAATTGGTCCTTCTTCATTCTGATTATGGAAAAGTTATAGCCAAGCAATACCCCCTTGTTGACCTTGAACCCAACCCCCAACCCAACAAACCACTGGGCTTAACACTCCTCTCTCCTCCTTTCCACCTGTCTTGTGCACACTCAGTTTCAGGGTAAAGGACTAGGGGAACCACCTCCCAAGAGCCTGATATACACAGTCAAACCTGACAAAGTCAACAACCTGGACCAGTTTGGAAAACCCATCGTTGCCATGTGTAAGGGGATTCCAACATACATGGCTGAAGAGATTCAAGGTGAGTAGCCTCTCTACTGTGCACTCCAAGATAATGCTGGTGGGATTGTCAGACTGTTTTCCGGGCATGTCCACAGAGGACACCAATTACTCGAGAGATGGTAATCAAGGTTAACCCTTCTGTAGCACTTGCTTTGTGCCACGCGCTATTCTACGTGCTTTAAGTGTGTTAACTCATTTGCTCCTGACCGCAATTTTATGTGATAGGCTTTATTGTTATTCTCACTTTCTGATGAGGAAACAGGCACAGAGAGAGGTCACAAAACCCTTGCCTGGGTCAATCCTAAGCATTTTGGCTCTGGATTCTGTGCTTTTAACCACCCTGAAATATTTCCTTTCAAGGGTGAATCTAGAGTAAACTCAAGACATATTCAAAGAAATGCATGAATCACTAAATGAAAGGAGAATGCCAATAGAATCTATTGGCTTTTTATAGCTCAAACAATCACTAATTCTGGGCATTCAAAGAATAATTTACATAAAAACAAAGAGTTCACACGGGAACCTAACATAACAGCAACTTTCCAGATCTCTGAATTGATTGATTTAATCTTGATAGCTAGCTAGCTAAATCTTGAAATTACTGCAGAGCTAGTTTGAAAACTGTGTGACATTCCTTGCCTCTATCCCCTAAAAAAACAGGTCCTTGAAAAGGCATTGATATTGGTTTCTTCTTTTCTTTTTATCAGACACAAGCCAGAATTTACACATAGGAAAATGCTTCAGTATTGATACACTCCAGATTCTGAACATTTCCTTCTGTGGAGGAACAGTGGAGAACTAAAAAAAAAATGTTGCTGTGGGTTTAGCCATCAGAATATTCTATGCAGAAAAATATGGGTCCTAAGGGTTTTTAATCATGTCATTCTGAAATGTTTTCTCCTAGTCCTGTCTGGTTTCTTTAAGTGTCAATAAACCTATTTAGCACAGAGTTCAATTTACCCTAAAATTCTTTATGATTTCTATTTGGAAAAAAATGCAATGTGGTGGCAGCAAGTTGTCAAAGTGCATTAGACCCAGCCATTAGCCTATACTCAGGATGTGTCCCTTATAAAGAACCCCTTTAGCTGCTTCAGATACTACTAACCACAGCTCTGGGAATAGTTCCAAGATCATCCAACTACCATGAAGACAGCTCTATAATTGATGTGCACAGTAACGTTTTAAATCAGCGAGGGCAGAAATCCACTCAAAGTAGCTTGAGCCAGAAAAGGGGAGGAGGTGTATTACAAGGATATTGGAATATCTAAAATACTCTTAGGGCAAGAAAAGCAGCTGGTATCAAAAAGACTGAAAACAGGAACTATATTGGCACCAAGACTCAAGTCTCCTTCTCTCTCCCTGAAGCCACATATTAGCTCTTCTCTGCTCCTCTTAAATTCAGCTTCCCTCTTCTTTCCATCTTGATGACGTTTACTGTATTCATGGCAGAAGATGGCCAAACCAAAATGTGAGCCTCATCTCCCATGTTTATGTGTCTTTCCAGCTCACGAGGTCAAGTCTAATACTTTTGAATCCAAATTCCAATTTTTCTTCACCCTGTATGGTTCAAGAGCCCACAACCTCTACTCTTTGATGGCCGGGGGGGTGAAGTCACATGGTACACGTACAGCATTGGGGTTTCCACTGAAGGAGAATGATCTCAGAGAAAACAGATGTGCCTAATGTTGTGTATTCCAGTATGAAACTAGAGTTCATTTTTAAAAATTACTCCCATATATATATTTTTAAAATCCTGGATAGCATAAAAGAATAGATATGTAATCCATTCCCATGTCTTCATATAAGGTATCCCTAAATGACCTTAACAAACAAAACTAAAGGCATTGAGTCCCACCATTTCGAAAAATGCCAATATTTACCAGTCCTTATAGGGAAAAATTATCATTTTCTTTATCCTGAGGCAATTGCACTGCTGTTCATAAGAAGTATACTACCAGCATAGTAGAACTTCCAAAATATCCTGAAGCCATGAGATGTGGAAACCTGTCAAAAACTCATCAAAGATCAAGATCTTAGATACTGCCCTCTTATGAGTGAGAAAGAAAGAAAACCATGACTCACCAACTGGACACAATGTCATTTAGCTGACTTCTGGGAAGCAGTGAATCCCATGTTTCTTAGAAGAATTGTCACATCATTATTTCAGGATAAGAAATTAAATTCACAAAAGATCCTGAATAGTCAAAGCAATCTTGAGAAAGAAAAACTGAGTTGGAGGAATCAGGCTCCCTGACTTCAGACTATACTACAAAGCTACAGTAATCAAGACAGTATGGTACTGGCACAAAAACTGAAATATAGATCAATGGAACAGGATAGAAAGCTCAGAGATAAACCCACACACATATGGTCACCTTATTTTTGATAAAGGAGGAAAGAATATACGATGGAGAAAAGACAGCCTCTTCAATAAGTGCTGCTGGGAAAACTGGACAGCTACATGTAAAAGAATGAAATTAGAACACTCTCTAACACCATACACAAAAATAAACTCACAATGGATTAAAGACCTAAATGTAAGGCCAGGTACTATAAAACTCTTAGAGGAAAACATAGGCAGAACATTCTATGACATATATCACAGCAAGATCCTTTCTGACCCACATCCTAGAGAAGTGAAAATAAAAACAAAAATAAACAAATAGGACCTAATGAAACTTAAAAGCTTTTGCACAGCAAAGGAAACCATAAACAAGATGAAAAGACAACCCTTAGAATGGGAGAAAATATTTGCAAATGAAGCAACTGACAAAGGATTAATCTCCAAAATATACAAGCAGCTCATGCAGTTCAATATCAAAAAAACAAACAACCCAATCCAAAAATGGGCAGAAGACCTAAATAGACATTTCTCCAAAGAAGACATACAGATTGCCAACAAACACATGAAAGGATGCTCAACATCACTAATCATTATAGAAATGCAAATCAAAGCTACAATGAGGTATCACCTCACACCGGTAAGAATGGCCATCATCAAAAAAATACAAACAATAAATGCTGGAGAGGGTGTGGAGAAAAGGGAACCCTCTTGCACTGTTGGTGAGAATGTAAATTGATACAGCCACTATGGAGAACAGTATGAGGTTCCTTAAAAAACTAAAAATAGAACTACCATATGACCCAGCAGTCCCACTACTGGGCATATATACCATGATAAAACCATAATTCAAAAAGAGTCATGTACCACAATGTTCATTGCAGCTCTATTTACAACAGCCAGGACATGGAAGCAACCTAAGTATCCATCAACAGATGAATGGATAAAGAAGATGTGGCACATATATACAATGGAATATTACTCAGCCATAGAAAGAAATGAAATTGAGTTATTTGTAATGAGGTGGATGGACCTAGAGTCTGTCATACAGAGTGAAGTAAGTCAGAAAGAGAAAAACAAATACTGTATGCTAACACATATATATGGAATTTAAAAAAAAAAGGGTTCTGAAGAACCTAGGGGCAGGACAGGAATAAAGATGCAGATGAACAGAATGGACTTGAGGACGTGGGAAGGGGGAAGGGTAAGCTGGAACGAAGTGAGAGAGTGGCATGGACATATATACACTACCAAATGTAAAATAGATAGCTAGTGGGAAGCAGCCGCATAGCACAGGGAGATCAGCTCAGGGCTTTGTGACCACCTAGAGGGGTGGGATAGGGAGGGTGGGAGGAGATATGGGGATGTGTGTATATGTATAGCTGATTCACTTTGTTATAAAGCAGAAACTAACACACCATTGTGAAGCAATTATATTCCAATAAAGATGTTAAAAATATATAAATAAATATTTTGAAAAATTAAAAAATAAAAGAAATTAAATTCACTAGGAAGATATAACAATTCTAGATTATATACAACTATCAAAATATATGAAAGTAAAATTGTAAGAATTTCAGGAGAATTTAACCATCTCACTATAGTATTGAAGATTTTAGCACGTATTTCTCAATAACTTACAGATGTAACAGTTAAGGAGAAAAAAATGAATGCAATTAACAAGCTTATTTTGATGAAGATATACATAACACTGCAGAATACATATTCTTCTTAAGCATGTATGGGACAGGTACAAATACTGATCACATGCTGAGGCATAAATCAGATCTCAAAAACATTCAAATGATTTGTGTCAAAAATAACACATTTTGGGCTTCCCTGGTGGCGCAGTGGTTGGGAGTCCGCCTACCGATGCAGGGAACACGGGTTCGTACCGTGGTCCGGGAAGATCCTACATGCCACGGAGCGACTGGGCCCGTGAGCCATGGCTGCTGAGCCTGTGCGTCCGGAGCCTGTGCTCTGCAATGGGAGAGGCCGCGGCAGTGAGAGGCCTGTGTACCACAAAAAAAAAAAAAAAAAAAAAAAAAAAACCCAAAAAACCCACATTTTTCTGACCTCTAATTAAAATAGTGTAATTATTCCCCTCCGAATAAAACAAGATGGTCTCATTTGTTCTGAAATTAGGCAGCATACTTCTAAATAACACATGAGCCAAAGAAAAATTCATGATGAAAAGTAGAATGTATTTAGAACAGTACAATAATGAAAGTGCTGCATGTCAAAACCTTGTGAGCAGCAGCTATAACAACTTGTTTTAAATGTTCATTTTACAAAAGAAGAAAGGCTAAAAATTGAGTCAAGCATTCAACTTTAAAAATAAGGGAAAAGCATAAAATATCCAAAATAAGTAGAAGGAAAGAAATAATATGGAGAGTATCAGAAGTAAATACCATAGAAAACAAGTATACACTAGTAAAGCTCAACAAAGCCAAAAACTGGTTCTTTGGAAAGGCATAAAATTGACAAGCTTTAGGTAAAACTGACCAGAAATAAGAGAAATTAAAAGCAATACTAGTAATAAAAATGATGCTAAGCTAGGGGACTTCCCTGGTAGAGCAGTGGTTAAGAATCTGCCTGCCAATGCAGGGGACATGAGTTTGAGCCCTGGTCTGGGAGGATCCCACATGCCATGGAGCAAATAAGCCCATGAGCCACAACTACTGAGCCTGCACTCTAGAGCCCGTGAGCCACAACTACTGAAGCCCACGTGCCTAGAGTCCATGCCCCACAACAAGAGAAGCCACCGCAATGAGAAGCCCTCACACCACAGCGAAGAGTAGCCCCCACTCACTCCAACTAGAGAAAGCCCGTGCACAGCAACGAAGACCCAACGCATCCAGAAAAAAAAAAAAAAGATACTAAGCTACAAGTGCCACAAATATTAAGACGTCAGTAAAATGATATTGTGAACGACTTTATACAGATAACTTTGAAAGCTTGGGTAAATTGAATATCTAAAAACCTAACCTACCAAGGCTCACTCAAGAAGAAATATAAAACCTGAATAATTATAACCAGTAAAGGAATTAGTTACAATGTTGAAAAACTTCACACAAGAAAATTCCAGGCCAAGATGGTTTCTATGTTGAGGTTTTACAAACATTGAAAATATAGATTATTCTAATCTTATAAAACTATTCAAATGTATGGGGGTAGGGGGAGAAGCACTCTCCAATTCATTTCATGAGAAAACAATTTGCTTGATTCCAAAACCTGGCAGGTATGAGGAAGGAGATTACAGGGCAATCTCTGTCATAGAAACAGATGCAAAACACCTCAACAAAACGATAGCAGACCTATTGAGCAAAGTGTAGAAAAGATAAGACAGCGTGACTATGTGGGATTTTTCCTAGCAATGCCAGTTGGTTTGATATTAGGAAATCAGTCATGTAGTTTGCCACATTAAAAGATCAAAAGACAACAAACTAGCTCGTTGATACGGGGCAGCGGCAGAGGCGGGGCCTCTACTGCTCCATCTTCCCCTGGGTTCTGCTCCTTTCACTCCTAGATCCGGGTGAGCGTTAATCTTCACAACGAAGAGCGCCCGCTTTTCCTGCCAAACACCCACTGTGTCGAGGTTGGAGGCGAGGAGAACTAGCGCAACTCCCGTCCATCTTCTTGGGGTCCTGCCCGAGCTCGTGGACTGCTGCTCACCTCGAATTGGCTTTCTCAGACTTCATGATTCCTGGGAGAGCTGTGAAAAAAAGAGAACCTTTACGTCACAAAAGGAACGAGGCAATTTATGTAGATACCAGCACAGATGGGAGTCACTATCACGTGCTGGAAATTCAAGAGGACTTCCGGGTAAGATGGCGGAAGAGTAAGACGCGGAGATCACCTTCCTCCCCACAGATACACCAGAAATACAGCTACACGTGCAACAACTCCTACAGAACAACTACTGAACGCTGGCAGAAGACCCCAGACCTCCCAAAAGGCAAGAAACTCCCCACATACCTGGGTAGGGCAAAGCAGAGAGATTCCCGCAGAGAGGAGCGGTGCCGAGCGGCACTCACCAGCCCGAGAGGCTTGTCTGCTCCCCCGCCAGGGCGGGCGGCGCTGGAGCTGAGGCTCGGGCTTCGGTCAGAGCGCAGGGAGAGGACTGGGACTGGCGGCGAGAACTCAGCCTGAAGGGGGCTAATGTGCCACAGCTAGCCGGGAGGGAGTGCGGGAAAACTCTGGAGCTGCCGAAGAGGCAGGAGACTTTTTCTTCCCTCTTGGTTTCCTGGTGCGCGAGGAGAGGGGATTAAGAGCGCCGCGTAAAGGAGCTCCAGAGACGGGCGCGAGTCGCGGCTGAAAGCGCGGAGCCCAGAGACGGGCGTGGGACGCTGGGGCTGCTGCTGCCGCCGCCAAGAAGCCTGTGTGCGAGCGCAGGACACTGTCCACACCGCCCTTCCGGGAGCCTGTGCAGCCTGCCACTGCCGGGGTCCCGGGATCCAGGGGCGGCTTCCCTGGGAGAACGCACGGCGCGCCCCGGGCTGGTGCAACATCACGCCGACCTCTGCCGCCGCAGGCACGCCCCGCACTCCGTGCCCCTCCCGTGCCCCTCCCTCCCGCCCGGCCTGAGTGAGCCAGAGTCCCCGAAGAGGCTGCTCCTTTAACCCTGTCCTGTCTGAGCGAAGAACAGACGCCCTCCGGCGACCTACACGCAGAGGCGGGGCCAAATCCAAAGCTGAGACCCAGGAGCTGTGAGAACAAAGAAGAGAAAGGGAAACCTCTCCCAGCAGCCTCAGAAGCAGCGGATTAAAGCTCCACAATCAACTTCATGTACCCTGCATCTGTGGAATACATGAATAGACAACAAATCATCCCAAATTGAGGAGCCAGGAGTCAGTGCTGTGCCTCTGAGGTGGGAGAGCGAACTTCAGGACACTGGTCCACAAGAGACCTCCCAGCTCCACATAATATCAAACGGCGAAAATCTTCCAGAGATCTCCATCTCAACACCAGCACCCAGCTTCACTCAACGACCAGCAAGCTACAGTGCTGGACACCCTATGCCAAACAACTAGCAAGACAGGAACACAACGCCACCCATTAGCAGAGAGGTGGCCTAAAATCATAAAAAGTCCGCAGACACCCCAAAACACACCACCAGACGTGGACCTGCCCACCAGAAAGACAAGATCCAGCCTCATCCACCAGAACACAGGCAGTAGTCCCCTCCACCAAGAAGCCTACACAACCCACTAAACCAACCTTAGCCACTGGGGACAGACACCAAAAACAACGGGAACTACGAACCTGCAGCCTGCAAAGAGGAGACCCCAAACACAGTAACATAAGCAAAATGAGAAGACAGAAAAACACACAGCAGGAGAAGGAGCAAGATAAAAACCCACCAGACCTAACAAATGAAGAGGTAATAGGCAGTCTATCTGAAAAAGAATTCAGAATAATGATGGTAAAGATGATCCAAAATCTTGGAAATAGAATAGACAAAATGCAAGAAACAGTTAACAAGGACCTAGAAGAACTAAAGACGAATCAAGCATCGATTAAAAACACAATAAATGAAATAAAAAATACTCTAGATGGGATCAATAGCAGAATAACTGAGGCAGAAGAACGGATAAGTGAGGTGGAAGATAAAATAGTGGAAATAACTGCTGCACAGCAAAATAAAGAAAAAAGAATGAAAAGAACAGAGGACAGTCTCAGAGACCTCTGGGACAACATTAAACGCACCAACATTCGAATTATAGGGGTTCCAGAAGAAGAAGAGAAAAAGAAAGGGACTGAGAAAATATTTGAAGAGATTATAGTTGAAAACTTCCCTAATATGGGAAAGGAAATAGTTAATCAAGTCCAGGAGGCACAGAGAGTCCCATACAGAATAAATCCAAGGAGAAATACACCAAGACACATATTAATCAAACTGTCAAAAATTAAACACAAAGAAATCATATTAAAAGCAGCAAGGCAAAAACAACAAATAACACACAAGGGAATCCCCATCAGGATAACAGCTGATCTCTCAGCAGAAACTCTACAAGCCAGAAGGGAGTGGCAGGACATACTTAAAGTGATGAAGGAGAAAAACCTGCAACCAAGATTACTCTACCCAGCAAGGATCTCATTCAGATTTGATGGAGAAATTAAAACGTTTACAGACAAGCAAAAGCTGAGAGAGTTCAGCACCACCAAACCAGCTTTACAACAAATGCTAAAGGAACTTCTCTAGGCAAGAAACACAACAGAAGGAAAAGAACTACAATAACGAACCCAAAACAATTAAGAAAATGGGAATAGGAACATACATATCAATAATTACCTTAAATGTAAATGGACTAAATGCTCCCACCAAAAGACACAGACTGGCTGAATGGATACAAAAACAAGACCCATATATATGCTGTCTACAAGAGACCCACTTCAGACCTAGAGATACATACAGACTGAAAGTAAGGGGATGGAAAAAGATATTCCATGCAAATGGAAACCAAAAGAAAGCTGGAGTAGCAATTCTCATATCAGACAAAATAGACTTTAAAATAAAGACTACTAGAAGAGACAAAGAAGGACACTACATAATGATCAAGGGATCAATCCAAGAAGAAGATATAACAATTGTAAATATTTATGCACCAAACATAGGAGCACCTCAATACATAAGGGAAATATTAACAGCCATAAAAGGAGAAATCGACAGTAACACAATCATAGTAGGGGACTTTAACACCCCACTTTCACCAATGGACAGGTCATCCAAAATGAAAATAAATAAGGAAACACAAGCTTTAAATGATACATTAAACAAGATGGACTTAATTGATATTTATAGGACATTCCATCCAAAAACAACAGAATACACATTTTTCTCAAGTGCTCATGGAACATTCTCCAGGATAGATCATATCTTGGGTCACAAATCAAGCCTTGGTAAATTTAAGAAAATTGAAATTGTATCAAGTATCTTTTCCGACCACAATGCTATGAGACTAGATATCAATTACAGGAAAAAAGCTGTAAAACATACAAACACATGGAAGCTAAACAATACACTACTTAATAACGAAGTGATCACTGAAGAAATCAAAGAGGAAATTAAAAAATACCTAGAAACAAATGACAATGGAGACACGACGACCCAAAACCTATGGGATGCAGCAAAAGCAGTTCTAAGAGGGAAGTTTATGGCAATACAATCACACCTTAAGAAACAGGAAATATCTCGAATAAACAACCTAACCTTGCACCTAAAGCAATTAGAGAAAGAAGAACAAAAACATCCCAAAGTTAGCAGAAGGAAAGAAATCATAAAAATCAGATCAGAAATAAATGAAAAAGAAATGAAGGAAACGATAGCAAAGATCAATAAAACTAAAAGCTGGTTCTTTGAGAAGATAAACAAAATTGATAAACCATTAGCCAGACTCATCAAGAAAAAAAGGGAGAAGACTCAAATCAATAGAATTAGAAATGAAAAAGGAGAAGTAACAACTGACACTGCAGAAATACAAAAGATCATGAGAGATTACTATAAGCAACTCTATGCCAATAAAATGGACAACCTGGAAGAAATGGACAAATTCTTAGAAATGCACAACCTGCCAAGACTGACTCAGGAAGAAATAGAAAATATGAATAGACCAATCACAAGCACTGAAATTGAAACTGTGATTAAAAATCTTCCAACAAACAAAAGCCCAGGACCAGATGGCTTCACAGGCGAATTCTATCAAGCATTTAGAGAAGAGCTAACACCTATCCTTCTCAAACTCTTCCAAAATATAGCAGAGGGAGGAACACTCCCAAACTCATTCTACGAGGCCACCATCACCTTGATACCAAAACCAGACAAGGATGTCACAAAGAAAGAAAACTACAGGCCAATATCACTGATGAACATAGATGCAAAAATCCTCAACAAAATACTAGCAAACAGAATCCAACAGCACATTAAAAGGATCATACACCATGATCAAGTGGGGTTTATTCCAGGAATGCAAGGATTCTTCAATATACGCAAATCAATCAATGTGATACACCATATTAACAAGTTGAAGGAGAAAAACCATATGATCATCTCAATAGATGCAGAGAAAGCTTTTGACAAAATTCAACACCCATTTATGATAAAAACCCTGCAGAAAGTAGGCATAGAGGGAACTTTCCTCAACATAATAAAGGCCATATATGACAAACCCACAGCCAGCATCGTCCTCAATGGTGAAAAACTGAAACCATTTCCACTAAGATCAGGAACAAGACAAGGTTGCCCACTCTCACCACTCTTATTCAACATAGTTTTGGAAGTTTTAGCCACAGCAATCAGAGAAGAAAAGGAAATAAAAGGAATCCAAATGGGAAAAGAAGAAGTAAAGCTCTCACTGTTTGCAGATGACATGATACTATACATAGAGAATCCTAAAGATGCTACCAGAAAACTACTAGAGCTAATCAATGAATTTGGTAAAGTTGCAGGATACAAAATTAATGCACAGAAATCTCTGGCATTCCTATATACTAATGATGAAAAATCTGAAAGTGAAATCAAGGAAACACTCCCATTTACCATTGCAACAAAAAGAATAAAATATCTAGGAATAAACCTACCTAAGGAGACAAAAGACCTGTATGCAGAAAATTATAAGACACTGATGAAAGAAATTAAAGATGATACAAATAGATGGAGAGATGTACCATGTTCTTGGATTGGAAGAATCAACATTGTGAAAATGACTCTACTACCCAAAGCAATCTACAGATTCAATGCAATCCCTATCAAACTACCAATGGCATTTTTCACAGAACTAGAACAAAAAATTTCACAATTTGTATGGAAACACAAAAGACCCCGAATAGCCAAAGCAATCTTGAGAACAAAAAATGGAGCTGGAGGAATCAGGCTCCCTGACTTCAGACTATACTACAAAGCTACAGTAATCAAGACAGTATGGTACTGGCACAAAAACAGAAAGATAGATCAATGGAACAGGATAGAAAGCCCAGAGATAAACCCACGGACATATGGTCACCTTATCTTTGATAAAGGAGGCAGGAATGTACAGTGGAGAAAGGACAGTCTCTTCAATAAGTGGTGCTGGGAAAACTGGACAGGGACATGTAAAAGTATGAGATTAGATCACTCCCTAACACCATACACAAAAATAAGCTCAAAATGGATTAAAGACCTAAATGTAAGGCCAGACACTATCAAACTCCTAGAGGAAAACATAGGCAGAACACTCTATGACATAAATCACAGCAATATCCTTTCTGACCCATCTCCTAGAGAAATGGAAATAAAGACAAAAATAAACACATGGGACCTAATGAAACTTCAAAGCTTTTGCACAGCAAAGGAAACCATAAACAAGACCAAAAGACAACCCTCAGAATGGGAGAAAATATTTGCAAATGAAGCAACTGACAAAGGATTAATCTCCAAAATTTATAAGCAGCTCATGCAGCTCAATAGCAAAAAAACAAACAACCCAATCCAAAAATGGGCAGAAGACCTAAATAGACATTTCTCCACAGAAGATATACAGACAGCCAACAAACACATGAAAGGATGCTCAACATCTTTACTCATTAGAGAAATGCAAATCAAAACTACAATGAGATATCATCTCACACCAGTCAGAATGGCCATCATCAAAAAATCTAGAAACAATAAATGCTGGAGAGGGTGTGGAAAAAAGGGAACACTCTTGCACTGCTGGTGGGAATGTGAATTGGTACAGCCACTATGGAGAACAGTATGGAGGTTCCTTAAAAAACTACAAATAGATCTACCATATGACCCAGCAATCCCACTACTGGGCATATACCCTGAGAAAACCATAATTCAAAAAGAGACATGTACCAAAATGTTCATAGCAGCCCTATTTACAATAGCCCGGAGATGGAAACAACCTAAGTGTCCATCATCGGATGAATGGATAAAGAAGATGTGGCACATATATACAATGGAATATTACTCAGCCATAAAAAGAAATGAAATTGAGCTATTTGTAATGAGGTGGATGGACCTAGAGTCTGTCATACAGAGTGAAGTAAGTCAGAAAGAGAAAGACAAATACTGTATGCTGACACATATATATGGAATTTAAGAAAAAAATGTCATCAAGAACATAGGGGTAAGACAGGAATAAAGACACAGACCTACTAGAGCATGGACTTGAGGATATGGGGAGGGGGAAGGGTAAGCTGTGACAAAGTGAAAGAGCGGCATGGACATATATACACTACCAAATGTAAGGTAGAGAGCTAGTGGGAAGCAGCCGCATAGCACAGGGAGATCAGCTCGGTTCTTTGTGACCGCCTGGAGGGGTGGGATAGGGAGGGTGGGAGGGAGACGCAAAAGGGAGGGGATATGGGAACATATGTATATGTATAACTGATTAAATTTGTAAAATAAAAAAAAATTAAAAAAAAAATAAAAAATAAAAAAAAAAAAAAAAAAAAAAAAAAAAAAAAAAAAAAGACAACAAACTTATGATGTATCTCAATAGTAGCAAAATTACCTAATAGAGTTGAATATTCATTCACAATAAACAAGCAATTCTTAGGAAATTTGGAATTAAAAGAAATTTCATTAAATAGACTAAGACCACCTAAAACTTCATTAAACAGACTATAAGCATCATGTAAAACAGTGAAAGCATTTCCATTAAAACAAGAAACAAAACAAGATGCCTGCCATCACAACTTCTGGAAATATTGTGCTGAAAGTAAGTAAAGTAAGAAAAAGAAATATTAAATATAAAGATTAGAAGGAAAGAAAAGAAGAAAAAACTATCATTATGCCCAGATGCCATGGTTTTCTGTGTAAAAAATACAAATCTATAGATAAGTTATGGGAGTCAGAGTATTTAGAAAAGTTTCTGAATACAAAAATAACCAACAAATATAATTGCATTTCAATATGTCAGCAGCAAACATATAGAAACTTAATTTTTTTAAATAACATGCATAATAGCAGCAAGAGATATGACATATCTAGGAAAAATTGTTTAATTTATTTAAGAATATTTCTTAAGTATCTGCTACATGCATAGCACTATTGCACACACTTGAAATTCATCAACAAATAAAAATGAAAAGATCCTTGCTTCATGCAGCGAAAATATTAGTTACAGGAGGCAAAAATAAATGACAAATACATTCAACAAACAGACAAATATGTAATTAAATAGGATATTCGGTAGGATAGTTTTGTGTACTATTAATTAATAGGATATAAAATGAGAAGTGCTGAGCTTCCCTGGTGGCGCAGTGGTTGAGAGTCTGCCTGCCGATGCAGGGGACACAGGTTCGTGCCCCGGTCCAGGAGGATCCCACGTGCCGCGGAGCGGCTGGGCCCGTGAGCCATGGCCGCTGAGCCTGCGTGTTCGGAGCCTGTGCTCCGCAACGGGAGAGGCCGCAACAGTGAGAGGCCTGCGTACCGCAAAAAGTAAAAAATAAAAAAGAGAAATGCTAAGGGAAAACTGAAGAGCAGTGTAAGAGGAATCCAGAATGCCAGGAGAGAAGAGGCAGTTTGTAATTTTTAATAAGGATTTAGGATAGGCATTGTTGAGAAGGTGATGTGAACAAAGACTGAAGGAGATAGTCAGCCATGCCAATATTTCTGGGAGAAAAGCATTATGGGCAAAGGAAAATTGCCAGTGCTAAGGCCTAAGGCAGAAGAGTGCCTGGCATATTAAAAGTACAGCAAGGATGGCAGTGTGGCTGAAGCAGAGCAAGCAAAATGGGGACTAGAAGGAGATGAAGGCAAAGAGGTAATGGGGAACCAGATCATGAAGAGCCTTGCAGGCCAGTGTTAGAATTTTATAAAATAGAGAGACGTTGCAGGAGTTTGAGGCAAGATAGGATACAATCTTACTAAGTAATAAATTAAACAAAAGATCTGCTAGACTTCTATGGAAACTTTATTGAGACACATTAAGGTAGACTGAATAAATGCAGATAAACCATGGTCATAAATTAGGAATTCAGTATTATAAGTATGTCAGCTCTCCCTCAATCTATAGATTCAGTGCAATTCAAAACAAATTCCCAATAGGTCATGCGTATGCATGTGTGTGTGATACATGACAAGCTTAATTTAGCATGTAATGTACATCGAAGATCAAAGGGCCAGTTGTGAGACAATTCTCCAAGGGTTCTTGATGTTTCTATACATTTTGTAAGTAGAGGCACGGATGGCCCTTTTTTCTCAACTATTTTTGCAAGGATGTTTGTATAGCAAACAGCCTGGGAAGGTAAAGATAGTGTCCCTCTTTAGAGCAAAAAGCAGGCATGCTCACTGCCTACTATAAAAGATTCTAGTTCCCTAAGCTCAGAGTCCTCTCTATAATGCAACCCATGTGTGTGTGCAAGCATCTATCTAGGTCCATATACATCACACCTATGGGACTTCTGGGCAAGGGGCACTGACACATATATCTCATACTCATACCACTTGCTGTGCCATGACTAATAAAGTCCCCTGCCTCTACTCAGGAGTTTCATGTCTAATATCATCATCCATGAAACCATGGTGGGCTAACTTTTTAGATTTCAAGTAGAGTAAAATCTTAAATGCTTCTTGAAAGGGCCAGGAAAACCAAGTTATTGATGCAGAACAACAAAATGAAAGAGCTTGATCTATCAAAATTATTATAAAGACATAGTAATCAAGACAATGTGATATAAGTACTGGGATATGCAATACATCAATGCAACAAAATAGAAAGCCCACAAATCCACAGATCTACAGACAACTGAAATAACATGTAGGTTGCATTCCAGGTTTGTGGAAAAAAGACGAGGTTTTTAAATAAGTGGTGTTAAAACAATTAGATAGCCATATGGCATAAAAAGAAATAGGAAAATGAAACCAGGACCCTACTTCACACTATATTAAAAAAATAAATTTCAAGTATATTAAAAAGCCTGAATATGAAAGGCAAAATAAAAAGCCTTAGAAAAGTTTAGAATATAGAATAACTTCACGACTACTGAGCGAGGAAAGGATTTGCTACACTTTGAAGAAAAAAAAGCCCTAGCTATAAAGTAAAATACGGAAACTTTCTCTACATTAAAAATAAGAGTGTCTGCTTATCCAAAGACACCAAAAATAGAGTGAGAAGGCAAGCCACAAATTAACAGAGATCTTTGCAACACATAAACTGGATAAAGGATTAGTATAAAATTATATAAAGAACTCCTACATATCAAAAAGAAAAAGATAAATAACTAATAGAAAAATGGACATGAATAGGTTTCTAATAGAAGAGGAATTAGAATGACAAATCTAGATACAGATATCTTAACTTCTTTCATAAGAAGGAAAATGCAAACTTAACCATAATGAGAGACATTTCATGCCCATCTATTGGCAAGTGGAAAAGTCTAATATGAGGGGTTGCAAGGGACATAGAGTAAGAAGAACATAGCCAGGGCAAGAATGAATTGATACAACTGCTATGGAAAACAATTCAGCCTTGTCTAACAAGCTGACAATGTGACTATCCTATGACCCAACAATTCCACTCTTAGGTATATATCCTAGAGAAATTCTTGCTCATGGGAACCCAGAAACAGGCACAAGAATGTTCATAGTCGCAGCATTTGGAACACCAAAAAAAAACTAGGAACAATCCAAATGTTTGACAACAATAGAAGAGATAAATAAATCTGGATATGTTTATTTAGCAACATACTAAACATCACAAAAATAAAAATTAATCACAGCCACACACAACAACATAAATGGCTCCAAAAAATAATGGTGTGTCCAAAAAGCAAGTTGCAGAGGAAACTATATCATATTTATATAAAGTTCAGAAGCAGGCAAAACTAAACAACACATATTTTAGAAATACATGCAAATGTGGTAAAGCCATGAGTAAAAACAAAGGAATGATAACACAAAACTTGGTATAACTGTACAGCTCTGAGAGGGAGAGAGGGTCCCTGGAGGGGCAAATGGATGACTTCCAAGGTAGTGGTAACACTCTTGCTCTCTTTCCAACTAGACTGAGGGGTGGAGAGTCCATGGGTGTGTGTTGTATCTTTATTCTTTACACTTTACATGTATTTAAAAACAGTCTTTTGCCCTTGCTCAATGCTTAATTACAGTTCTTTAAAGTTAAAAGCACAATAAGTAAGATAATGTTACTAAGACAGTAAGAGGGTAGAGCTATGTGGATGGAAAGAAACTGCTCTTTCATTCCAACATAAGGCAGAGGCCTCTCATTTCTTGCTCAACTCTGAGGCTGGTGATTCCAAACATTCAGCCTTTGACCCAAGTCCCCAGAAGAGTGGTGTAAGTGAAAATGACTGCATTCACCGCCAGAATGCCGAGAGGTCTTCAGAGAGAAGCCGCTGTTCCTGGGCTGTGCCAGTGCCAAGCCCTGCTCTCCACAAGACTCTAAATCACTGCTTGGAAGCCGGCTGTGCAGCTTCCCATTGGCAGTTTTATTTGGCCTTGTGGATAACCTGAGTAACTCACAACCAACCATGGCTCGCCCTAGCACCTCGGTCCATTGGAGTCAGGAGGAAGTACAGAGAGCACAAAGAGCTGGCTTGCAGGGTCACCCAAAGTTCTAGTGACTTCATAACCCCAAGAGGCACCAGAGAGGAGCAGACAATATCCTGTTACAAGCCTGACTCTTAGAGGGAAACGTTAACAAGAAATATTTTAGATAAGCTCTTGCCCATTCTTACATCTTTTTGGTGTCCTCCCAGTTGCTCTTCTTACATAACTACATGGTTTAAACCAAATCTTCAGTGGTTGAATCCTTCCAGAACATCCACTAATAAATTTTAAACTGAAGTCAATTTTTCCAAGGTATTTTCATATTGATAGATACCTATATCTCTTAACTGGGTTTTGTTTGTTTGTTTGTTTTTTTGTTTTTTTGCAATATGTGGGCCTCTCACTGTTGTGGCCTCTCCCGTTGTGGAGCACAGGCTCCAGACGTGCAGGCCCAGCAGCCATGGCTCATGCACCTAGCCGCGCCGCGGCATGTGGGATCTTCACGGACCGGGGCACGAACCCGTGTCCCCTGCATCGGCAGGTGGACTCTCAACCACTGCGCCACCAGGGAAGCCCTCTTAACTGAGTTTCACACTTCCCAACTATTCAAAAGTTAGAAATAACCAATCAAGAATATTGGGAAGTACAACTAAATTCAAGTGAAAGAGAAATTATTCCAAACTTTACATTTAAATCACTCCTCATCAGATATTCTGATTAGGTTGGATCTGTTTTAACCATGCTCTTTCCTAGTATTATCTTGATCCGCAGGATTCAAATCAGAAAACAAAAATCACAGCTCAGTTCCTTTAACTAAGATCATCATCAATAGCACATCCCATTTGCAACTCTGTATTTATGCTATTTTTTAAATTGATTGAATATTTATTTATTTACTTGTTTAACACATCTCATTAAGCATCTCCTATGTAACAGAGTTTTCCAGACGCTGGAGAAAAAGAAAGCAAAAAAGCAATTAAAGCGCCTCTGTTCATGAAGTTTACATTCCAGTGGTGGAAAAAAAACAATAAAATAATAAATCAATAGATACACAATATGAATAATGATGATAACTGTTAAGGAAGGAACCGAATAACATGAGGGAAGAAGGAGAACCACCAGTGGAAGGCTGAGGTTTGGAAGGGGTTGCTACTTTATATTAGACAGGCAGGTGTGTAATAAAGAACATGGCTGGCCTCTCTCCCCGATTCCTGGGAGGTAGTCTCTAAATCCTTGTAATTTCCCAGGTGAGAGAAATGTCTTTGTTATTCACAGTGGTCCCTTACACCACACCTGGTAGTTTATGCTAATGAGATGACTCTAGGTGGGGGCCCATCATGCCAGAAAGACCAACCATGTGATTAGAAGGTTGGGGCTTTGAGCTTCATATCAGCCTGACCTCAGGGTAGGGAAGAAGGCTGGAGATTGTGTCACATGGCCAATGATTCAATCAATAGTGCTTACCTCATGGAGCCCCAATAAAAAAATAGGACACCAAAGGTTGGGTGAGCTTCCCTGGTTGGCAACACTCCATATCAGTGTGTCAAGAGGGTGATGACCCTGACTCTACGGAGAGAGGGCAAAGGAAGCTTCATGATTGAGACCCTCCCAGACCTTGTCCTATGCATCTCTCTGTGGCTGGTCCTGATTTGTATCCCACTGCTATAATAAAACTGAGTTCTGAGTCATTTTAGTGAATTATTGAACCTGAGAGGGTAGTGAGAACCCCTGAATTTGTAGCCAGCTGGTCAGAGGTGAGGGTGACCTGGACACAGGACCTTGTAGCTGGTTTCTGAAGTGAAGGCAGTTTTGCGGAGATAATAATGTTTACAAATTTGATCATGTTTCTTCCTTTACTACAATATCTATTTTCTTTCTCTTTCTTTCCTTCTTTCTACCTTCCTTCCTTCCTTCCTTTCTCTCTCTCTCCCTCCCTCCCTCCCTTCCTTTCTTCCTTCCTTCCTTTGCCTAATTGTATTGGTTACAACATTTAGAGTAATGTAAAATATAAAGGTGATAGCAAACATACTCAATTTATACCTCCATTTTATTCACCATTAAACAGCATGCCAACAATCAGTGTGTCAAACATATAGTGGGAGTATTTTTTTTGTCTAATTTATCTAGTATTTGTTGGATTGCCTTAACTCAGAAAAAGAGAAAGAAATTAATAATCTTTAAACTGTTTATATTTAGAAAGTATTATTTTAAATGAAGTAGGAAGATAAAACCTTGATCAGATAAGAAAATGCTTCTATGATTTCAGCATTATTATAAGGTCTGTTTTACAATATAAAATAAAACATTGAACTTAATCAGAAATGGGCTTCAGCTTCTAATGAATTGTTCTTACCTAACTGGAGTGTCCTGCTTTATAGCTAAAGTGCAAATAATGGCTCCCTGGTCATATCTGAAAGTAAGACACTCAAAACCCATCTGCCAAGATCAGCAAAATTCCAGTCTATCTCCACAGGGCTTTTGCCCTGCTGCATCTCCAGCATCCCAGGAGTGTACTAACGTCTAAAGAACCCTCCTGGTTACTCTTGCTTCTGCATGGAACCGGAACACAGACATGTCTCAGTGAGTCTGGAAGACTCCTCAGTAGCTACCAGAACTTGCTGAGTTACAGCTATCACTGCCCCAAACAGGAGGTCTGGTTCTAATGCTAAAACCTAGATGCTTGAAAGAGGTTCCCCTCCTAAAAGTTGTAATTGTCTGACATAAGGCTAAGGCTGAACCTCCTGCTTTAAAAAGGGCTCCTGGTACAGATTCCTGCCAAAGTTGCAATGGTTCATCCAGGTGACTTTTGTAACCAAGTGTGTATCATCTTAACAGTGGACTCTGCTCCAAACCAAAGAAGCTCTAGAATTTGCCTATCAATTCTCTTTTACAATACATCAATTTATTTAATATCATTTATTCATTCTTACTCTCCTTAAGTTTATTTTGTTATTCTTTTCGAGTTTATTGAGTTCATTACTTAATTTATCTTTATCATTCTTTTCATTGTTAAATAATACATTTACTAATTTCTTAACTTCTTCCTGTGTATAACTGACTCAACTTCATTCTTTCATTTTTTACATGTATTATTGACATTATTATTATTTAGTTAAATAGCCAATAATTTCATATTTTTATTTCTTCCATGACAAAAATATTGTAGGACAGTATTTTGATGCTATTTGTTCTTTTATTATTAATTTATAATTTTATTCCATTTTGGTTAATAAATGTGGCCTGTGAAATTTCTACTAACTGGAATTTATAGAGTTTTTTTGGTTTTGTTTTGTTTTGTTTTGTTTTTTAGTGTTCCCTTATCATATCTGTTTATTGAAGCATAATACAATAATTTAAAATTTTACCATTTGTATTTTTCAGAAGAAATAGCTAATAGCCCTTTCTTTCACAGGATGTGAGAAAAATGGAAACAAAGGAATATATATATATATATATATGAAAGCATTTTTTTTTCTCTTGGTGTAGATATTTTTGAGACTTAATAAGTAAGAAAATTATACCTTGCTTGTATTTACATAATTACTTTCTCGTAGAATGTTACATTAATATATTAGGCTTCAGTAATCGTATAGAGTTTTTTTAAGCTTAGGTTATGATCAATTTTTTTAAAAAATCTCAGGGATATTTTTTAAAAATATTTTTAAAAATATTTTTTATTTTATATTTTTAAAAAATGTGTGTCAGCTCCAAGATTCAAAGCAGAGGTGGTCCAGCGGTTAAGACTCCACACTCCCAATGCAAGGGGCCCGGGTTCGGTCCCTGGTCAGGGAAATAGATCCCGCATGCATACTGCAATTAAGCGTCCACATGCCACAACTAAGAAGTCCACATGCTGCAACGAAGATCCCACATGCCAAAATAAATAAATAATAAATAAATAAATATTTAAATAATTTAATCATTTATTTATTTAAATTAATTGTTTAAATTATTTAAATAAATAAATTTAAAAATAAATAAATACAGTTACAGAGGTAGAACTTAATTCCTTCCCCTTGAGTGTGCATTGATTCAGTGACTTGCTTCTAATTAATAAAGTGTGGAAAAGGAAAAGTAGTAAATTTACAATGGAGAAACTTGACAGACACCACTTTGTGATCAGGGTGAACATCACCAATACTAAGTCATGTTGATATCATGTACCCTCTGATATGACGTGCCCTTCATTTCTCTGATATCCTTCCCCAAAATCTATAACCCCAGTATAATCATGAGAAAACATCAGATAAACCCAAACTAATGAGCATTTTACAAAACATCTGACAGTACTCTTCAAAAATGTCAGGGTCCTTGTATTAGTTTCTCAGAACTGCTATAACAAATTGTCACACACCTAGTACCTTAAAATAGCAGATATTTATTCTCTCATAATTTTGAGGCCAAAAGTCTGAAAGTGTCAGCAGAGTTGTGCTCCTTCCAAAAGCTGTGGGAAGAATCTTTCTTTGCTTCTTCCAGCTTCTGGTGGCTACTGGTGTTCCTTGTCTTGTGGCAGCCTAACTCCAATCTCTTCCCCGTCTTCATACGGCTCTCTTCCTTACATGTCTCAAATCTTTCTCTCCTTTCTCTTATCAGGACACCAATCATTGGATTTAGGGTCCACCCTAAATCCAGGATGATCTTATCCTGAGATTTTTAACTTAAATCTGCAAAGACCTTATTTCCAACTTAGGTCACATTCACAGGTACCAAGGATTAGGACTTGGACAGATCTTTCTGGAAGACCCAAGCCAACCTACTACCAGGAGACTGAGAAACTGTCACAGATGGAGGAGACTAAGGAGATGACTAGATGCCATGTGGTGTCCTGGATTGGATCCTGGAGAGTAAAAGGAGACATTAATGAAAAACACTGGTAGAGTCCAAATAAAATCTGTAGGTTAGTTAATAGTACTGTGACAATGTTAGTTTCTTAACATTATTCAACATTGTCTTAACATTAATTTCACAGCTTTAGTCATTGTGCCATGGTTATGTAAGGTACGCATTCTTACTAGAGGAAGCTAGGTGAAGGGTGTATAGGAACTCTTTGTACTATCATTATAACTCCTTTTTTTTTTTTTTTTTTTTTTTTTGCGGTACGCGAGCCTCTCACTGTTGTGGCCTCTCCTGTTGCAGAGCACAGACTCCGGACACGCAGGCTCAGCGGCCGTGGCTCACGGGACCAGCCACTCTGCGGCATGTGGGATCCTCCCGGACCAGAGCACGAACCCGTATCCCCTGCATCGGCAGGCAGACTCTCAACCACTGCACCACCAAGGAAGCCCACAACTCCTTTTTAAATCTAAAATTATTTCAAAATTATAAGTTTTTTTTAAGTGACCATATCGTACTATTTTATTAAAAGATAAAGACTCAGAGTTTGTTTAAAAATCCAGATTAGACAAGATAAAACTATTGATAAAACAAAGAATGCTGATATGTGAGAAATAAAGAAATTGGCAAGGATGTGTAGCTACATTTAAAATAAATAATAAAATAGGGTGGTGATATTATTACCCAAAAGTACAATTTATGGCAAAATCAGTAAATAAAATAATAGGAAGACATTTGTGATGATAAAACATGTAATCCACATGGAAGACCTAATAGTCATGAGCTTTATATACCAAATTACATAATCCAAAGTATATAAAACCAAAAAAAGGAAAAAAAAAAAAAAACCCTGTTGGAATTGCTAAAAGAAAGTAGCAAAGCTACAAAAGGGGGAGAAAGACCTTACCATACCCATCAGTTTTTGACAGGTCAAATACACAAAAATAGAATGTGAAAAAGTTCAATATTTAGATGTTTGCACCTACATGTAGAATCATGACATGAAAACTCACGTAAGTATCTGCTATCAATGGTTTAAATACCATAAACTGTGTTGCACTGGTGATATTGTTTTGTTAAAAAGGCAAACAATTCCTGATAGAGTTCTAAACAAATAAAGTATTGTTTTCCCTCAATGTGCATGCATTCCTGAAAATTTTGGAGCCAAATAAAAATAAATACAAAGTAAATATCATTATATGTAAAGCAAGGTAGTATCTAAACTTAGAAAACTGTAAAGAGTCACAGAGGACACGTGACAAGACCTCATGGCACGTGCTGTAAAGTCAGCTGAACAAGATTAGCAGAGCCACCCTCCAAATGGCTTCAGTGTGGGCCCCATTCACGCAGTTAATTTTGACAACGAATATTCTCCTACAGTTTTCTTCAGATCTTTTACTTTGCTTGTTATGTGTTACCTGTGAAGAGTAAGGAGAGAGCCCCAAAACAGAGGCTTAGAATGTTTGAGATGTCCCAGCTGGGCACAAGGTTTTAGTCCAAAGTTAGCTGGGTCTTCTACTTAATAGGATTCTCTAGTTAGGGGACCACTGAAGCAATTGACACCCATTTTCTTATCATGCTTTACTTAGTTGGAACGCGGGTGGAAGCCCATCACACTCTGTACGCCCTTTACTCTTGAAAACGCTGAAGCTGCTGACAGTCAAGTTTTGCTCATGGAAACTGCCC
Source organism: Mesoplodon densirostris (assembly GCF_025265405.1). Lineage (NCBI taxonomy): Eukaryota > Metazoa > Chordata > Mammalia > Artiodactyla > Ziphiidae > Mesoplodon > Mesoplodon densirostris. The sequence goes on from NC_082674.1 coordinate 58,765,913, forward strand.
TCCACTCCACCCTCTGCCATTCCAGACGCGGCAGTATTTGCACCTCTAACCAGAGGTGGCCTCAGTACTGGGAATGTCCACTGTGTCAAATGCTTTCTTTCCCGGGCTTTGGTGGTGCTGCTGAGGTTAGCCTGGTCACTGGCCCCTTCCCTGCCTGAAATGGCAGTTCTCATGTCAAATCTGTTGTTGAAGTGCTTTTCTCAGGCCATCTGAGTGAAATGGAAACGAGGGTTTTGGCGGTAGTCAGCTGCTCTGGGGCCGAGTCATTTGTACGTTGGAGATTTGAGTGCATCTAAGGGCCCCTCAACCCCCCTTCACTTCCAGCCCTTTGTGGGAGCTTTGCCCTTTGTCCCATTAATGAGCTGTTCCCACAATGTTTTCTTTCCCTTTCTTGAATCATGAGCTGCTTGGCACTTCCTCAGTCTGGTCCTTTATCACAGTGTAGGTAACAAAAACTTGTCTGTTTCTGGCCTTTCAATGGCATCCTTCCATCTTTTCTGCTGCTCAAACAAATTTTTACTCTATTTTGTGTTATTAGTTCAGTTCAAAAGGAATATGGAAGAGACGGGAGTTAATATATAGACTTTAAATGCCACCTTGGACCAGGGGCTGGAGAGGAAACTGAGTTAATGTCAGACCCCACCAGGACCTTGTCAAGGGGCTTTGAGGGTCTAGCAAGTGGCCAAAGGGACTAGCACCTGTGACAGGGCTGTGGTGACTGGAGCTGAGGGATAGGAGAGAGGATTGTTAAGCTGCTGATGTCTCTGTAGGTCTTGCCTGGTTTCAGGGGACAGTGGCCATACTAGCATTGACCTGGACAGACTGCAGCCACATAATGAGAGAGGCAGCCTTCACATGCATTTTTTTACAAATGCAAAAATAAGAAAATTGAAAATCATCTTTCTGGGTTGATATGTATTAACAATATGCATTAACAACTTTTATTCCAGAAATATGTGGATTTACTCATCTATCACCTGTCTGATGAAGGTGTGTGTTTCTCCATCCAGTCTCTCATTTGGCCCCTTGGTGTGAGGTAGTTAGGGCAGGCAGTGTGATGCCCATGTGGAAACTGAGCCTTAGCAAGTGAAGGATTCAATCAGAACCACATAGCTAGTAAATGCTGAAGGACCAGGACTGGGTCTCCAGTTTGGATGTGAGTCCAGTTTTTTCTCTTGCACATTTATTCACATAATATCATTAACTGAAAAAGCAAGCATGGGATATGGAAGAGAGAGCTTTAATCTGCGTAAATATCAAAAGCTCATTCTTAGATGAATGCCAAGCCCTCTGTTTGTTCTCATTGTGAAGAGTATCAAATGGTAGAGCTTTAGGGTACAGAGTCCCAGTCCCCCTCATACAAGCACGCACATACACACACACACACACACACACACACACGTGCGTGGTACAGAGTTCATCTCTCTAAGACCAACATCCTCCTAGGGCCTTTTGAGCCCTTTAGGTAACCACACAAGGCAGTCAAATCAACAATGCTGTTTTTCATGCTTGAACTCTGTAGATGGGCCCTCCCTCCACGGTTGTTCATCGCTCCATTGGAAATTGCTCCATAAACGGTGAAACTAGACACAGCAACACCCCACTCCCAACTCACACACACCCCAAGATCAAACTTCTCAGCAATCTCTAAGAACTTGCTGAGGAAGCAATACAGGGAGGAGTCTTCCCACTTAGATCCTTAGAAACTAGCTTCCTCCAACTCCCTACCTCATGCCCATCAGGGTGGTGCAGGAACTTGGTCACACTTGTCTTAATCCATCTCCTATAATACCAGTGTAGCAAATGGTGTGGGGAGCTGGATTGAGCAGAGCTCAATTCAAACACTGGTCCTTAAGTAAGTTAATTAACTTCTCAGGGACCCAAGGGAAAAAAAAAAACATGGGGTTAATAATGCCTACTGTAATAGTCAACTATTGCAAACAACCACAGAATGTCAGTAGGATTCAATAATAAGCGTTTCTTTTTCACCCATCTGTGTTCAGCTAGCTAGGGTGTCCTAGGTTGGGCTTGGCTGAACATCTCTGCTTCAAGTTATTAATCCAGCTGGCTCTGATCTGTTCCACGTGTCTCATTCTGGACACCTGGTGGAAGAGGCAACACCACCCTGGGAGAAACGTTTCTCATGGTGAGGGCAGAAGTGCCACAGGGCATGGCCAACCAACCATATAAGCACATTGCAAACCCCTGTTTGTATCACAACTCCTATCATCCTGTGGACCAAAATAAGTCATGTGGCCAAGCTAAAAGTCAAGGAGGTACAGGAAAGGAATCTCCTTTTATACTTCCCATGTGAGAAGCTTTAAAAAGTGACATGGCAAAGAGCATGGACCAAGGGAACAGTGAAGAATTGGAGCTGAAAAAATCAATCTGTCACCTCCTTCATAGGGTTGCTGAAAAGATTAAATGTAATAATGCATGCAGAGGTGTTGATGCAGAGTGTTGGTGCATTTAATAACTATTTGTTTCACTTTATCACATATATTCCAGGCCCACCACTGGCATGCCGTAGCTGAAATCTACCCAGGCTGTGATAGATTCCTGAAATATGGCCTCCATCAACTCCTTACCTCACTGTATAAGCATGCTTTCCCTGGCCACTGTATAAGCATGCTTTCCCTGGCCACCGTATAAGCATGCTTTCCCTGGCATCAAAAAGTATAGTCTAATTCTCTTCCTTCAGATCTAAGTTGGCCTTAGTGACTTCCCTTGACCAACAGAGAGAAGCAGAAGTGACACTGTGAGACTGCCGAGGATCAGACATAAGAAGGGTCCCTTGGAATGCTCATTCTTAGACCACTCCTTTTGGGAACTGAGTCACCAACCTATAAGAAGGCCAAGTCACATGAGGAGGACACACATATATGTTTCGGTTAAAAACTCCACCTGAGCTCCCAGATGACAGTCAGCACCAACCACCAGCCATGTGTGCAGGCCATCTTGGATTGACCCTTTGGATGACTGCAGCCCCTAACTGATATCTTGCTGCAACCATATGAGAGACCCCACATGAGAGGTGCCCAGCTGAGCCCCAGTCGACCCACAGAACCATGAGTAATAATAATAAATTATCATTTTAAGTCATTACATTTTGGGGTGATTTATTTTGTAGCAGTAGACAACCAGAATGCAAACCAATGCTTACATCTCCACTGGCCACTGAAACCAGGCAGGGCCCTGGTGGACAGAGAATCTGCCACTCTACAAACTCCCCTCTCACCCTCGGACTCATCACATCTCGTGGTGTTGGTCCTGCTTCCCCTTCCCAGTACTGTCAAAGCCCTTTGACAAAGGTTTTAGCATCTTCTCAGCTCCCTCTCCAGCCAGGTGGGGAGGGAGTCCACAGTGTGGCAGCAACTTGAGGAGAAGTGGACCCACTGGGTTAAGATCTCCTGGGGCTGAGAGGGGATGGCTGTCCGAGTTCCAAAGGCACATACATGTCCCCACCTCTCTTCCTTTAGGAAGAGTCAGGCTCAGATGGACTGTATTGACCCTTAGGCTTTCCACTAGTAGACAATCTTTGTCTTTGACCCCAAACATACTTAATGACACATTCAAGAGTCTTGCTGAGAATCTGATGTCCCAGAATCCTGCACTGACCTCCCCTATTTCACAAGGTCCAAGGAACGCAGGCCAATAGGCAGGCTTATGCAGCTGGACAGAGTGTCTGGCAGCACTGACAAGACCCTGGTGGCATGAGAAGACCCTTCAGAGCATGGCAGGTGTCCATAGGAATCCATAAACCTTTTTGGATGCCATCGTAACACTTCAATCTAAGTGGCTCTTCCTTGTTTGCTTGCTTTGCACATCTGCTCTGAAGAAGTAATTTTACAGTAAAGAAAGCAGCAACCCTGCATTTGAATTCTAGCATCCTCTGCCCTTATGTAATTCAGAGGAAGAAGCCTTATCATCCACTCACCAAAACATGATACAGTCGTTTAAGTAACCTAATACATTTAGAGAGATTGCAAACTGATGAACAAAAGGGAATGCCCTGGCAGTAGAATAGAGAAACGTCAAAGTTAAGTACTTTGCTATGCCAAACACTATGTTATGAATGGAATCCAGAAAACATAGTTCCCAGGAACTCTAGCAGTGGAAGACAGTTGCACAAAAAGGGTTATCATGTTTACACTTAATCTTTCAAAACTTCTTCAACTCCTCATCTTCTCACTTGCACACTTGTCAACATCCTTCCCACTGTCTCGAAGGGTCACATGGTGGGAAGCCCAAAGGCAAATAAGTACAGTCCGGTATCTCAGCTCCATGGAGAACAGGTACACAGATAATTAAAGAAAATTATTTGACCTCCTCGAGTCTCAGTTTTTCATTCATGAAATGAGGATTATGACATCGAAATCACAGTTGTTGTATTCAATGAAATGCAGCATCCGTGACCCCCTAGTATTATTCCCGCTGTATAGTATGTTCCTTTCCTTGGCCAGTGCAGACCTCTCCCTCTGTGCTCTGAATCCCTGCTTCCAGCCTCCTCAAACCAGCACCATCCTCTCTCTCCTTCCCTCCTCCTCCTCCTCCCCCCCGCCCCCATCTTTGATCTTTCACATTGTTGGTCTCTATAGTTCCTCGGTCCCTTCCGCATCACAGATACCAACTTAAACATCTCCCAACTTAAAAAAAATATCACATACATAAGCAAACACAAATACCTCTTCCAACCTTGTCCATTTCTTTCCTATTTCCAACTCCCTCATCACAAATATTGCCTTCTTTACAACTCCTGTTTTACACAAACTATATCTATTGTTCTCCTTCAATGTATTCTGTTTATTTCTAACACTATTTCATGTGTAAAATTACTTCTGGGTCCTTACCCACATGAATATCTTTAATAGTTGCCATCATAACCTCTATATATTCTACATTTTTCATGTCATAATGCACCATGAACATGTTGCATTACATGTACATGTTTGCATTACATCATGTTTTACAGTCTTCCTGTGTTTTACTTTTAATGGCCATATAATGTACCATTTTATTAATGACCCAAAACTTTAAAAATCATTCTCCTAATGTTAGACATTACTGCATATTTTAATTATAACTGTGTGTATGTATGTGTGTGTATATAGAAACCATATATGTACATAGTTATACAGTATCATGTATACATATGATATGTGTGTATCATGTATATGATTTTTGGTGCTGCCTTCAAAGTTTATAAATTACTCGGTGCTCTGCTTACTTTTCAACTTTTTCTATTTTTTAACTTTATTTTATAAATATCTCCATGTATTTTTACCTAGTCCATGTGATTGTCACTTTTAAAGACAACATGGCAATCCATTGTGCTAATAGCCAATAGAATGAAACAAACTTAGAAGAATTCCTTAGCAGAATCTTTAGCCACTATGGAGAACAGTATGGAGGTTCCTTAAAAAACTAAAAATAGAACTATCATACGACCCAGCAATCTCACTATGGGGCATATACCCTGAGAAAACCATAATTCAAAAAGAGTCATATACCACAGTGTTCATTGCAGCTCTATTTACAATAGCCAGGACATGGAAGCAACCTAAGTGTCCAACAACAGATGAATGGATAAAGAAGATGTGGCACATATATACAATGGAATATTACTCAGCCATAAAAAGAAACGAAATTGAGTTATTTGTAGTGAGGTGGATGGATCTAGAGTCTGTCATACAGAGTGAAGTAAGTCAGAAAGAGAAAAACAGATACTGTATGCTAACACATATATACGGAATCTAAAAAACAAACAAACAAAAATGGTCATGAAGAACCTAGGAGCAAGATGGGAAAAAGACGCAGACCTACTAGAGAATGGACTTGAGGATATGGGGAGGGGGAAGGGTAAGATGGGACAAAATGAGAGCGGCATGGACATATATACACTACCAAATGTAAAATAGATAGCTAGTGGGAAGCAGCCGCATAGCACAGGGAGATCAGCTCCGTGCTTTGTGACCACCTTGGGTGGGGGGGGATAGGGAGGGTGGGAGGGAGGGAGATGCAAGAAGGAAGAGATATGGGGATATATGTATATGTATAACTGATTCACTTTGTTATAAAGCAGAAACTAACACACCATTGTAAAGCAGTTATACTCCAATAAAAATGTTAAAAAAAAAGAATATATGTACAATAAGCCTGTTTATAAGGATTTCAACCACAATAAATTTTCAAAGACTTATGTTTAAAAAAAAAAGAATCTTGGGCCTCCCTGGTGGCGCAGTGGTTGAGAGTCCGCCTGCCGATGCAGGGGATACGGGTTTGTGCCCCGGTCTGGGAGGATCCCATATGCCGCGGAGTGGCTGGGCCCGTGAGCCATGGCCGCTGGGCCTGCGCATCCGGAGCCTGTGCTCTGCAACGGGAGAGGCCACAACAGTGAGAGGCCCGCATACCGCAAAAAAAAAAAAAAAAAAAAAAAAAAGAATCTTTAGCAAAATCTGAAGCCTCCCATTTTTAAAAATATTATAAAATTTTACTCAAAATAATAAAGTCACACAGTTTAAAAGTCAAATTGTCTTAAAGTCTTATAATAAAATGTTCCCATTTCCGGGCCTCCCTGGTGGCGCAAGTGGTTGAGAGTCCGCCTGCCGATGCAGGGGATACGGGTTCGTGCCCCGGTCTGGGAGGATCCCATATGCCGCGGAGCGGCTGGGCCCGTGAGCCATGGCCGCTGAGCCTGCGCGTCCGGAGCCTGCGCGTCCGGAGCCTGTGCTCCGCAACGGGGGAGGCCACAACAGTGAGAGGCCAGCATACCGCAAAAAAAAAAAAAAAAAAAAAAAAAAAAAAAAAATGTTCCCATTTCCTGCCCCACCATTCTCCACAGCTCTCAGTCCCCATTCCTTTTCAACCATTTTAGGTAATTTTTCTGGCATTTACACATGGCCATATTTCTAAATGATATACACAGACTGATATATTTTAATTCATTAACCTCAGATATTATCCACTGACTTTCTATTTTAGAGGTGAGATTTAGCTCTCCTGTGTCAATCACATCATAGTAGCTATCAATTTCTCTTTTCTTCATCAGCAGTATTCTTTTAGGAGACATTCATTCTCCTTCTATCTGGACTGGCTGCCCTCTAGGCCATCTGCATACCTGTCATTGTTACCAAACCTAACTTGTGTCCACTCACCCACATGCCTTAAAGACTATCTACTGACACTTGGTTGTGGTGAAGGAAATTGCAGCATTTATTGCAGGACACCAAGCAAGGAGTACAGGCAGCTAATGCTCAAAAGTCCCAAATGCCCCAATGACTTTCTGGGCAAGGTTTCAAAAGACAGGGTGAGGGAAAGTGTTGCGGGGTGCATGATCAGCTCAGGGACATTCTTCCGATTGGTTGGTGGTATGGTAATCGGGAATCAACATCATCAACCTTCTATTTCCAACCAGTCTGGGGTCTATGTGCTTGCGATCAGCATGCACTTAACTTCTTCCACCTGGTGGGGATTTCCGTATCTGCTAAGCAGTGCAAAGGATATGGCTTGGAATATTATCTATAGCACTTGAAGAGGAACTAAAAGCCCTTGAATTTGTTTAATGGCTAAACTATTATTATTTTGTATTGCTTGACTGCTTTCCTTTGTTTCTACATTTTCTCACTTCTCTGATTAAATTTAGTCTTTGGAACTCAGCAAAGGCCTAGGAAGCTAAAGTTTTGCTACAAACGAGGCAGGTGGAGGACATGGAGGAGGGTCTGTCCTGGGAAGGCCCCATAGGGTCCTGCTCGGTTACATCCTCTGGGACATCCCTTTGCTGTCATCCTAATAATTCTCTTTGCCTTTATGCTGAGCTGATGCCTTAGGGTTCTCTAGAGAAGCTGAACCTATACAATGTATAGAAAGAGGCCAATGGAGAGAGATTTATTTTAGGGAATTGGATTATGCAATAGAAGTGCTTGACAAATCTGAAATCTGTAGAGCAGGCCAACAGGCTGGAGACCCAGAAAAGAGCTGATCTTGCAGTATTGAGTCCCAGTATTGAGGAAGCATGCCTTCTTCTGAGGACCTCAATCTTTTCTTTTAATACTTTCAACTGATTAAATGAGGCTTACCCACATTATGAAAGTTAATCTGCTTTGCTCAAAGTCTACTGATCTAAATGTTAATCATATCTTAAAAAATACCTTCACAGAAACATCTATACTGGTGTTTGACCAAAAAACTAACCACCATAGCCTAGCCAAGTTGACACATAAAATTAACCATCACAGTTGGTGTCCCTTTTGCTTTGGTATTATGTCTTTCTTTTTTGGCTTACTCCTTCATTTTGGTGGAACTCCTCCAGTACCATCTTGAAAAATATGCATGGCAGATAAATTTCTTGAGATCATGAATGTCTGAATATGTCTCTTCTATCCTGATATTTCATTGACAGTTTGGCTGTGTACAGAATTCTGGGTTTTCCTTCATAAGTTCAGAGGCTCCATTATCTACTGGATTCAAATTTTGCTGTTGAGGAGTCCAAGGCCATTCTGATAACTGTTAATCTATATATGACCTGGTTTTTCTTTCTAGAGCCCTATGAAACTCCTCTCTGTTCTAAATTTTCTGATGTTTAATAATGAGTTTGGGGTAAGTCTATTTTTAACCCTTGTTTTGGAGATTCAGAGGGTCCTTTCAAACTAGAAACATATGTCCTTCATTCTAGGAAATGTTCTTTGTGATGATTTTTTCCCTTTATTTTCTCTGCTCTCACATTCTGTAATTCCATTATTCAGATGGTGGACCTCCTGTACTTGTCCACTATTTAGCATATGTTTTCTACTCATCTTTTTCTGCTTATGGTCTTTTTTACTCCACTTCCTGAAAAAAAAAATTCATACTTATTTTCCATTTATTCTGTTGAGCTTTTTAATTTTTACTTTTGTGTTTTAATTTCTAAGAGTTCTTTTTTTCTCTCTGAATGTTCCTTTTTTTCTAGCACCATTTTTATTAAGCTCCTTTCATAAAGGTCAACAAAGAACTAGTTACTAAATCTAATGAAGAGTATTTAGTTCTTGTCTTCTTACCCTCTCATCATACTCATGGCTATTCCCTCCTAGAAATATCTTATTTTCATTTTGGTTCTTCTTTCTTTGTCAAGCTCTGTAAAAATCATGATGATCCATTCTTAACCCTCATCATTACTACTCTTTTCACTTAGCCCCAGAGTGGTATGTAAGCACACTCATAGCTTTAGCTTCTAAACTTATGATTTCCAAAGCTCTTCATCCCAGTTATCATTCCTAAATGTAAAATTTGCATAAATTTCTCTTCTGCATTCTAATTTTCCAGTTATATATGAAGCAGCAGTATCAATTAAGAGTAAAGAAGGGTATATTGGAAATTTTGAAGAAAAGATATAAAAAGACATCTTAGAGAGGAATAAAATAATCCAACTAAAAATACATAGTAGGATCACCCATACATATCTGAACTACAGCAGTAATAAAGACTAGAAAGTGTACTTCTTGTTGTTTTAATTTTATGTCAGGAGAACATGATTAATGGGGAACTAACCATATGTGGAAAAAGCATTCCAAAAATGTTACTATATATGCATAGAGTTTGCTGGATTTGAATGTTTTTCTTTCCTATTTTTCTCTTTCCCACAGTCCCTGAATTGACTGCATGATTAAGAAGTATGTTTTAAGCTGATCCCGTTACTTACTAAGTTTGTGATAAACTCCCTCCACACTCCAGTTTTATGGTTTCTGTTTTTTGACACAAGATTCTAAAAGCCTTCTTGTCTATCACCTGAGGGTTTCCCTCTACCTTTGAGCAAATCTTATTTCTAGAGGACAGTGTTCTGGGGATGGGTCTTTATTTCTTCCCTGTTGGCTGTTAGAGTTACTGTTCCACTGGGTTTTTTTCTCCATTTCAACCTAAGATGAAACTTCCCCTATGTTGTTGGGGTCCTTAGTGTTCTTTATGTGTTTATTGATTGACTTCACTATTTTTTTGGATTAAATTCGCACTTTAATGCCTACATTTATAGCTATGATTAAGATTTCATGGAAAGTCAGCCCTTAACCTTCAAGGAGAAATATGATGGAGAGGAAGACAAAACCTGGTAGTGCCATCCACACCTTGAGCTCCACCTATTCTCAGAGAAGTCTGCTCTAGTTTCAGGAATCAATGCCCATTCCAGGGGACATAGAGGCCTTCTCACTATTAGTGACATATGATTTCCCCACTGTTACTTTGGCTACAGTAAGAGCAAATGCTTTTTGAATTTCCAGAATGAGCCTGCTTCTTAGACATCAATCTTGGACACATATTCACTTGAGCCTGAAAACCTATGCCAGAAAGCTGCTCCAGCTCTGACTTCTGCCCACGCAGTTCCCTAAGGAGTCAATGACTGGGGGCAAACTCCTCAGGTAAATGCATACCTCATTATGAGCTACAGCTCTGCTCCCAAGCCCTTCTGTGCTCTAGTGATCCATGACAAGGATCCTGGCAATTCCATTCTCTCAGACTGGAGACAGCTTAAGTAGTCCAGATCTTGGTCTCTTTGTCATGGGCTTCATCTTCACTTTTGGGTCTTCTTAGGGAAGCGGTATCTCATTACTAGTAGAAAGAGACATTTGTCATGTCTTAACTCATTCACATCCTAGAACAAGTCATCCCAAAGGGTTGTGGTCCAATAATGTATCACTGAGGATTCCATTAGGTCAGACCTACTTCTCCTTGGAATTGTCATGGTGGAGTGGAAAAGACAAGTTGAGTTTCCTCTAGAAGGTAGGTTAACCACACTGTTGGACCTATTTATGCATTTGTGTCTCCAAGCTAAACTCTGCAAGGTCCATGTTGTATTCATCCTTCTATCATCATTGTAAGCACAAGGCCTGTCTTATAGCAGACATCCAAAACCTATTTTTGAAAGAATGAGTGAATTACTAAGAAGAAACAATAAAGGTTGTTTTCTATGGATTATTAGATCTTAAAAAATACAGTATCAGAAAGAAGCATCACTGACTGTAACCATTTACTCAGACGTTTCTTTAGAGTTTAGCTCTCAAGCATTCTTGGCTAGCAGAAACAGCATTGGTGTCAATAGATTATTCAGAGCCCCAAATCATGTTTTCCATTTGTTTTCTGTATGCTCGCTAGGAAACTATCAACTCCCAGTAGATCTTGGATGGGCTAGAATCTTTATGTTTGCATTTTTCAAAATTGATAATGCAAATGCCCATGGAACAGAAACAGCTTTGTTTCACTGGTGGTAGAAAAATCGAACACTCTGAAAGTAGTTCTTCTAAATGTATTCTTCCCACCTCTAGAAGAAATTCACATGCAATTTCCCAGAATCTCCCAATAACAAGAAAAGTCAAAATCTACTATGTGCTTCTTGAGGGCCACACATGACATTATCTCATTGAAACCACACAACACACCAAGGTGGTAAGTAATATTAACCCTATTTTGCAGACGGGAAGCTGTACTATGGGTAGGTAATTTAACTAGCACAGTCACCCTGTTAGTAATGGCAGAGCTGTGCTTTGCCCCAGGTAGCCTGTTGTGTAATTACACTATTAATTAGTGTGTGTCCTGCCTAGTGCTCAGTTTAATGACATTACCATTAATTCCACCTATTTCAATAGATCTCATTAAAGAAGAAACAGGTATAGGGCATAGATGGGAAAGAAATTGGCTGTAATAAACTATGTGTGTCCCTGAAACCCCTACATCCATTTCTGATATTTTACAGATATATGTATCTTGAAAAAGTGCCATTGGTTATTCCAGAGTGGTTAACGTCTTTGCCCCCACCTTCACAGTTCCCCTTCCACACAGCTTCACCCACACACATGTGCACATAAACTTTGAAAACAATTGTTCTTTTTGGCTTGGGACTTGGATAGTGGTCATTAGCAAAAAGTGTTGAAGGAGTTATAGGCTTGACAGGTCTAAGTAGATTTCTTGTGGCATCTTCAGTTGTAAACTGGTCTGGGGTCTCTGAGTAAGACCTTGGTCTTAAATATCCTTAAATATACCAAAGCTGAGCAGAACTGGGTAGAAAAAGGCTGTATCAGTCTTGTATTTACCTTTGTGATGACCTTGAGTTGTCTGATAAATCTTACATTAGACATTTGTAAACTCTGGTCTTGTTAGTACCCTAGACTCCTGTACTGGTCCATTTCATTCCTCTCTTGGGTTCTGGGTTGGATTGGCCTGGTCTCTGCTCTAGATGAAATAAATGTTTTGTTTGCAAGTCTTCGAGTCTTGTGAGGATGTGGGATGGATTTTTTTTTACAGTATGTTGGTATGAATTATGGATTATTCTCTTGGCTGAGTCCTTGTAGGAATGTGCCCTCATAAGGCTTGCTGTATTTGGCTTTGAGATTTGGCTAGACTCTGGCTGGATTAGGCTAAAGGGGAATGGTGATCAAACTTCAGGCTGGGCTTGGGTCTGGTTTAGGATAAACTGGGATGGTCTGTGGGCTTAGCTGAGGTGGGTTGTGAACTATATTACTCAGGATCTATCTCTGGGCTGACACTGACAGAAGTATGAAATTGGCTCATTTTTTTTCATGGCTCTGGATTGATCAGAGCTGGGTTAAGACTGTGTTGAATAAGTTCTATCTCTGCATTTGGGTGGCAGTAAACAGGGCTTTCGGACGGGTTTGGGACTGCCATAAATTGAATCAAGGGATATATTGAAGTGAACTGATTTTCAAGCTAGACTGTGATGGGCTTTGGGTAAGGTTATCAGTGGGATGCTGGGTTTAACAAGGCTTTGACTGTTTCTGAGCTGAGGTTGTTGACGACTTGTCTTATGGAATGCCATCAAGGTATTTTGCTATAGATTATGGTTCTGCCACAGGACTTGAAGTTATTACTGGTGCCTTTTCTTTTCTTACAACCAAAAGCCATCATTCAGCTGATTTAGATTCTTTAAAAATGTTGTTATCCTGAACAGTAAATTGCTTCTGGGAATGCTCTCTTGATTTTTTGCAGATGGTGATCCTATGGAGGACAAGCATGAAGGAAATCTCATAACAGTTAAAAGAGACTAATTTTTACAGAAGGATGTTTTGCCTTTGAAGGCTATGGGATGTCAACAAAGCCCAAGGACCAGTGGGCCCTCCCAGACCTCGGCAAACATTGAACCTATTTGATTGACACAAAATTTGGTGGAGAGTGTCAGATCTGTCCATATTGTGGACAAATTTTGCTAAAGAAAAAATTTGCCAAATTTTCTTGAGTAGTCTCTGTTATCTGGAGCATCTTCCAAAACCTTTGCCAAGAAACTAGACAAATGGTCCTTTGGTGCCCAGTGGAATTCTTAGAAGATTAGATGGCAATGTGAGCAGGATAGCAAACTTTGTTTTCGAGAGCTTGACAAAAGGGGCTCAGTCAAATGTGTTGGAGAGTGGGGGACAAATAAGGGAGAGTGAGTCACTGGAGGCTGGTAGACAGGAAGGTCATATTTAACAATTTCTGTCTCAAAGAACGAAGACTGGCAAATTCAGTAGAAAAGTGATTAGAGTGCAGGGCTAAAGCCTTAAGATGGTCAGTGTAGTAAGGCAAACTCTCCAATCTTTTGGAAGGAAGCAAACTTAAAATTCTTGGTATTCTTAAATATCTTGGGATCCTTCTTTGTGTCATAAAACATGCGAACATTCACAAGTTAACCCCCTATCCCTCTCTCTTCTTGAAATAGAAGTTTCCCCTTCCTAGCAACCCAGTGCAGTCTAATGTCCCCATGCACTGCTCCACTGGCATGCTCCTTGGTGACAAGATGACACGTGTCAAGTCAGTGGGGTTTTCTCAGGGCTTATGCTCTCAACTTCCACAGAATGTGGCACTGTTGATGCTTCTTCATTCAAGAAGCTCTTCTCTGCTTGACTTCCAGATTATCACTCAGACACATCCGTGTGCATGGTTAATTTGCCCTCGTGTTTCTTCAACCCCAGAAATGTCTATCCATATCCCAGGCATCATTTATATTGTTCTTCCACTGACTTGAGTTTGAGAGGCAGAGGAATTCCTTTCAAACCCCATATGGCTTTCTCTATGGAACGTGGGAAGACCAGTCAATCTCCTCCAGGAAACAGGAGTCCTTAGAAGAGATTAGAATCCCTGACAACCTCAATCCAATCAGAGCATTGAGCATTCCCTCGAGATGATGATAACCTTTGTATAAAGGAATATTGATACTTGAACATCTCGGAGCTGTGAAATTAATCTGGGACATGCTAACAGGAACCCATTAGATACTCTTCCCAAGTTCTCCTCCATCCTCAAGTGACTGATCCACCTCTCCATTTCCCTACATGCACTAATTATAAGTCTGTTACATCCTCACAACCAAAGGAAAATATTGCCAATTTGAAGAACTTGAACATATCTCCTCTTGTGGACCTGCTGAGCCACCATAGTGGTATCATACCAGGCACTTCATTTATCCTGTTATAGACTCTGGACACCTTTGTTCTACTTCAACATTCTCTGAGAATAATCATATCTCCATAGCTCAATATCAAGTTTACTTCATGGGCATATTTGGAGGACATCTCTCCATAGTGAGTGAGGCTGGCACAAAACCCTCTAATTGGAAGGTGTACCTGGAATGGATTTTTCTGGGCTAGAGAGAGAGAGAGAAGGATAGAGTCACTGTTGAGATCTAGAAATGGTCAGCATGTATTAACAGACCTCTATCTAGAATATTGAAAGAAAGGCAGAGGCAACTTGGTCATTCAAGCATCTGAATCCCTCTAACTACCTTTCTGTCTTCTAAAACAACATCTTTGTCCCAGGGGAGAAGCTTCCACTCTCTCCCCTTTTCCATAACTTTGTTTCATACTGAGTTTCCTTCCTCCCTGAAAATTCCCTCACCTATCTTTCATAATGGTGTCTCTAACTTTGAAGAGTTCTATCAGGACTCTTCTGATCCCCTGCCAGACTAACTTTCTACACTATAAACGTCTAAATACATTACTCTGTCAACCAAACTCGAAAGGACCAAAGAGGTCCCTAGAGCATGAGGATGAGAGAAGACATTCATAATCTTCCCCCAAATCCCTTTCCAGTTCAAGCTCTTTCCTATTCTTTGCCAATCCTGTCACCCACAAATGTTCTCTCCATTATGTTTTCCTTTTTCTTTCCTTTTTTTAAAAGATTTTTTTTGTTGTGGACCATTTTTAAAGTCTTTATTGATTTTATTACAATATTGTCTCTCTTTTATGTTTTGGCTTTTTGGCCACGAGGCATATGGGATCTTAGCTCCCTGACCAGGGATCAAACCCTCACCCCCTGCACTGGAAGGCAAAGTCCCAACCACTGGACTGCCAGGGAAATCCCTTCGTTAGGTTTTTCTATCTTGTATTCCTTTCCTCTCCTAATCAGATTCCCCTGGTTTTTCTGCTTTCATCTACGCACTTAATTTCTACAGATTTTCCTCACCTTCATTCTCATTATAGAGCTGCAGTGAGACCAGGATGGGTTTTCAATCCTTTGGGGAGGGAAAAGGTATGAGAAAAGAAGACTTGGACAAGTTAGAGTATTTTAATCTCCCCCAAATTATTTTTTTCTGAGAGTAGTTATTAGTAGGTATTTTTTTTTAAAAGAACAGTTTCCTGGTCAAGTAAGCCTGGGAAATATGGTTAGACATTTTTCTCGCCTAAAGATAGCCTGAAAATTTTAACATGGTAATGGGCATTTATTAGTAGTCTATTATTGCATAACAAGCTGCCCTCAAAATTAGAGGCTTAAAACACAAATACACATTCATTCTCTCATAATTTCTGTGGGACAGGAATCTGGGATTGCCTTGGCTGAGTGGTTCTGGCTTGGAGTTTCTCATACGGTTGCAGTCAAGATGTTGACCAGGACTGCTGTCATCTGAAGGCTTGACTGGGGCTGGAGGATCCACCTCCAAGAAGGGCCACTCACATGGCGGGCAGATTGATGCTGGTTGTCAGCAGGGGATCTCAGTTTCTTACTACATGGACTCCTCCATAGGGCTGCTTGAGCAACCTCATGACATGGCATTGGGCTCCCCAGAGAAAGTGGTCCAAGAGAGCAAGGAGGAAACTACAATATCTTTCTTTTATTTATTGAAATATAGTTGATTTACAATGTTGTAATTGTTTTAGGTTTACGGCAAAGTCATTCATATCTATCTATCTATCTATATATCTATCATCTATCTATTCTTTCTCAGATTCTTTCCAATTATAGCTTATTACAAGATATTGAATATAATTCCCTGTGCTATAATAGGACCTTGTTGTTTACCTATTTTGTATATAATAGTGTGTATATGTTAATCACAAACTCCTAATTTATCCGCCCCCAAACACACTTTCCCCTTTGGTACCCATAATTTTGTTTTCTATGTCTGTGAGTCTGTTTCTGTTTTGTAAATAAGTTCATTTGTATTTTTTTAGATTCCACATATATATTTTAGGTTCCATATATGATATTTGTCTTTCTCTGACTTACTTCATTTAGTATGATAATCTCTAAGTCTATCCATGTTGCTGCAAATGACATTATTTCATTCTTTTTTATGGCTCAGTGATATTCCATTGTATACATCTTCTTTATCCATTCATCTGTCGATGGACTTTGAGGTTGCTTCCATGTCTTGGCTATTGTAAATAGTGCTGTTATAAACATTGGGGTCATACAGCTCAATATCAGAAAACAAACAACCCAATCAAAAAATAGGCAGAAGACCTAAATAGACATTTCTCCAAAGAAGACGTACAGCTGGCCAACAGTCACATGAAAAAAATGTTCAACATCGCTAACTATTAAAGAAATGCAAATCAAAACCACAATGAGGTTTCACCTCACACTGGTCAGAATGGCCATGATTAAAAAGCTTACAAATAATAAATACTGGAGAGATTGTGGAGAAAAGGGAACCCTCCTACACTGTTGTTGGGAATGTAAATTGGTGTAGCCACTATGGAGAACAGTATGGAGGTTCCTTAAAAAACTAAAAATAAAGTTACCATATGATCCAGCAATCCCACTCCTGAGCATACATCTGGAGAAAATTCTAATTCAAAAAGATAAATGCCAGTATCTTTTATGACCTGGTCTCAGAATTCACACACCATCATTTCTACAGTATCTTATTAATTACACACAGATCAGTCTCATTCAGTGTGGGAGGGGAGGTGTGAATACCAGGAGATGAGGAATATTAGGGGTCATTTGGGAGGCAAGCTAGTGCAATGCATTATGAATCTCCAAAATTTAGAGACTCTCAAGCAGAGGGGAAGATGAGTGTCTGGAGAAATAATCCTGAAAAATGGAGCAAGAGTGTGTATTGAGGATTCCCAGAATGGAAGACGTATGAAGTTAAAACTGAGTTCTGGCTGGGAACGGGGACTCAGAGCCCACTTGAAAGAGGATCACTCACTGCAGAAATGCTCGCACAGGGCTTCCCTGCCAGTCCCAATCTTCTTGGAAGGTTCACCCTCTTGTAAGCTGTTTACTTCCTCTGTCCTAAATCAAAGATTGGGTGAAAAAAAGTCAAAGTTCACAGGCTGAAAAGAACTTATCACAGAATCTCTAAAATCTGGAGATGAAGACAATCTAGCATACTCAGCTGTTCCAGGCAGGAACAGCTTTCTGTGGGGGACTGTTTTTGCTTTCAGCCACATGACCGCATCCCAGCAGTCTCTTTTATGATCTGCGCTGAGTGTATAGTAAGGTCACTTGGATGACTCAGTTCACAAAGGCCCGTTCTTCTCTGCTCATTTGCCTAGTGTCTTGTTTGCAAAGGTCCCAGCCTGGGGTCGGAGCCATAGTGCTTGCAGTAAGTTCTCATCAAACGTTTACAGTGACCTTATTAGCGGACGTAGGAGAGGAAAGGAAAGGGCAAGGATAAAAAGGCTAGCGAGTGAGAAAGAAGTAGAAATGGGGAAGAGGTAATGCAGAATGAAAGGGAAGATGCGTGAGAAAAAGGAAGGTATAAGAAAACGGGCACACCCACGCTCCCTTGAACGCGGAAGAGTGCTTTGCCGTCCTTGGCCACAAGGTGGCACCCTTTGAACTTTCTTCCCGCATCAATATAAGAAAGGGGGGTGGGTAGAGAGGAGGGAGAAAAGGCAAAGCACTCCCCCAATCAAGAACAATTTGAAAACCCACCCCATAATATTTAAAATCTGGGACAAAGAACCATCAGCACGGAACTGCTTCAATTGCAAAACCTCAGCGCTGCCTCCGGAGCGGCCTGCCGGCTCGAGTCAAAAACAACCCCTTTAAAAAAGCGGACTACAGCGTTGGGATTCTTGAAACCTGAAACCTAGAAACAGAATCTTAGCGGAAACCAGAAGGAAAACCTTGAACTCTTCCAGACAATTGCTTCCGGGGAGTTTCGGGAGAGCGAGGGGGAATAAAAGGCCCGAGAGGAGAGCCCCTCGGATGGCGCGCCCTTGAGGGTCCTGGCGAGTTCGAGGAGCGTGGGAAGGAGAGGACCCTACCCTCTCCCTGGGCTGCAGGTCATGGCCACCGTGGAGCAGAAAGCCCTGGGCATTGGCTTCAAGTGTCTGTCTTTGGCCACTTTTGTGCTCATCTGCGCCGGGCAAGGGGGACGCAGGGAGGAAGGGGGTCCAGCCTGCTACGGGGGATTTGACCTGTACTTCATTTTGGACAAGTAAGTGCCCTGAGTTTTCCACCCTGGTTTAAGCTGGTGATGCTTTCTCCCCGGGCTGGGCTCCTTGGCAGTGTGGCTTTGGGACAGGCATGCATCTCCAGGGACCAAGAGGGGCCACGGGAGGCAGCGGTGCCCCCAGCGCTGCGCCTTTGTGGACGGGGCGCGCCTCCCCCTCCCTCGCCGCTGCCCGAGCCGGCGGGGCAGGCGTCGCTGCTTGTTCTCGGGACAAATTCTTTTCTGCCTTGCTTTCTCTTGACCGAGGCGCGTGAGTCTGAGGATGGGAGTGTAAGGATGCTGTTGACCTACTACGTTTCCGTGAACCCTTTCCATTGGCTTTAGAAACCTTGGTGAGAAAAGCTTGCTTACAAGAGACAGAACTTTAAGGCACGTGTAAAGTAAGAGGCGTGGGCTTTTAAAAGTCCATCGTCTCTTGTTTAAAAACTCTGTCCTACATATTGCTTTACCTTTGTTCCTAATGATAGAATGTAGGCTGACTGGGAAGTTAGTGAAAAATACAAGGCGGATTTCTCCACCTCGGCACCATTGAGTTTGAGGCTGGGGAGTTCTTTGAGGCTGGGGCCGTCCTGTGCCTTGCAGGGTGTTGAGCATCCCTGGCCTCTACCCACTAGATGCCGGTACTACCCCCCTCCAGAATCTCCCCTGCACCCCTGCACCCCAACCCGCGCTGCCTCCACCGTCTCTCCACGGTGACAAGCAAAAATGTCTCTAGAAGTTGCCAAAAGTCCCCTGCGGGTATATTCCTCCTCCCTCTCGGCTTGAGAAACCCTGATGTAGGCGAATTCAAGTTCCTGGCGATTTGACTGGTGGGCTACCAGGGAGGTGCAGGAGCCCTGGTTTCCTTGCAAAAATGGATGAGGCTTCAGGACCGTTCAAGGGAGAGCTGAACTCTGACCAATCCCCCTTAGATTTGCCAAGCCACAGTCATTCAAGGAAGTTTCATGCTATCTACTAAAAAGCAGCTTTAACAATAAAAAGCCCCTCAGAGGAGATCCGTGCTAACACTGGTGTGCTCCCCACTGCCAGGACGGGCGCTTGCTGTTACAGTGGTGGGGAGATTAATTTCACAGACTGGAAACTATTTGCGAGTTGGAAAAAGAGTCCTGCAAAATAAGCTGGCCAGCTAGACACCAAATGTGCTTTGCAGTTGCCCCTGGAGTTTGATTTTTTCCGTAAAGGCTGTTTTGAACTCCAGATTCTTTGGATGAAAAGGGAAATCTCTTTCTTGGAGATTTATGAGAAGGTGGACACCGAAAATATACTTCAATGCTAAGAAATGGAATGTCTTTTGTTACTTCTAGCGGCTGGGAGCACCAGCTCACAGATTCAGAGACTGGGTCTGAAAACAGTCAGTGATGCCTATCATTGTTCTTTTAAAAAAAAGGAAAAAAAAAAAAGAAAAAAAAAAAAAGAAAGAAAAGAAAGCCAGTTCAGAAGAACATACAAGCAGATTTGAAAAAAATGGACAGAATCACCATGTCTCTGAATGGAATAACTCCACACTGTAGAGATATCAACTCTTTCCAAATTAATTTATAAAATGAATTAAACTTTAAAATCAGAGTTCTGAAAAAACTTATTTTGGTGGTGAGAAGAATTTAGCAAAATGATTCCAGGTTTATCTTAGAGGAAAAAAAAACAGGTAATAAGAGCTAAAACATTTTAGGAAAAGAATAATGAAGAAATACTTATACCTCCAAATATTAAAATGTATTGTGAGGTAAATTAATTAAAAAACAGGATGGTAATGGCCAAAGAATAGGTATACATAATAGAAAATCTAGAAATAGATCCAAGGACATGTACTTCCATTTAGTGGAAGTTCAAATCAGTGGAGAATGAATTCGTTATTTTTAAAAATGGTTTTTGAACAAATGGTTGGTAACATGGGAAAATAAAAAGGTTAGATTTATACTTTACCCCACACACAAAAATAAATTCCAAGAGGTTTGAAAATTTAAATGTTAAACATTTCATTTTAAAAATGAAGTGTTGAAAGAATTAGAAGAAAATGTAGATGAGTATTACTGTAATCTTAGATTTAGAGCTTTAAAAACAGAGTAGAAACAATAAAGAAAACTACAAAAATTTAAATATATTAAAATCTTACATGTCTATAAATGAAAAATGCCATAAATAAAAGATAACAAGTTACAAAAACTTTAGCAACATAAATTCACCTCTGTAGAGTAACCTTAATATATAATAAGCAGTTTTAAAAAGATCATCCCAATAGAAAACAGGCTTACTATATAAATAATTCACACACAAAAAAAGAAAGTCAACAAACAAAAAAGTATAACTTCCCTAGTAATCAAATAAATGGAAAAATCAAACAAGACAGAATTTTTATTAAGTTGGCAGAGATTTTTAAAGAATTATGATATTCAGTATTGTCCAACTTGTGGGAGGGAAGGCCATTGTCATATCTTACTAACGAAAATATAAATTTGTTTGGTCTTTCTAGACTTGTGCTGTCCAATAGAACTTTCTGTGTTGATGGAATGTTCTCTATCTGTGCTTTCCAATATGGTAGCCACTAGTACTATGTGGCTATTGACACCTGAATTGTTCCTAGTGGGACTGAAGAAATGAACTTTCTATTTTATTTAAGTTTAATTAATTTAAATTTAAATAGCCACATGTGGCTACTGTATTGGATAGCACAGACAAGAAGATAATTTGGCAACCTGTATCAAAGGAAAAATCCAAGATAGGCAGAAAGAAGTGCCTATGTGTATGTTCATGGCAGTGCTGTTTATGATAATAAAGCTGAAAATTACCTAAATGTCTAACAACAGAGGATTTAATAAGACATGATACACACATGATATTGAGTACGCATGTGATGCATGCTTGTAAGATATTTTTAGGAGACATACTTAATGCTCATAATATACTCTTAGGTGAAAATACAGTTACCAGATGTTATACACTGTGATTCTACCTTTCTAAAAATATAAACACACACATGTATATGTCTCTATTTACCCAATATGTAATAGTATTTGTCTGTAGAAAGTAGGATTTTTAAATTCTTTTTTTACACTTTTCTGAATCTTCACATTTTTCTGCAATGAACATATATTACTTTTATATTCAACCAAAATAAGTTATCCTGAGTTTTTAAATTTTATTTATTTATTCATTTATTTAATTTTTGGCTGCATTGGGTCTTTGCTGCTGCACGCGGGTTTTCTCTAGTTGCTGAGAGCAGGGGCTACTCTTGGTTGTGGTGGGCAGGCTTCTCATTGCGGGGGCTTCTCTTGTTGCGGAGCACTGGATTCGAGGTGCATGGGCTTCAGTAGTTGTGGCTCACGGACTCTAGAGCTCAGGCTCAGTAGTTGTGGCGCACGGGCTTAGTTGCTCCGCGGCATGTGGGATCTTCCTGGACCAGGGCTCGAACCTGTGTCCCCTGCATTAGCAGGCGGGTTCTTAACCACTGCACCACCATGGAAGTCCTGTCCTGAGTTTTTAAAAACTCACTTCAAGTGTGAGGAGGCTGTCTAACCAGCCTGCTGATCTCCAAGCCCCTCACGATAATAGAGGATACTGCCTCTTTCACGTTTAATCCTGGAGTACATTTCTAAATGCACCATAGGATCCTTGGCAGTATGTTGGGGACACAAAAATGTTCCAGGAAAAAAATGGTGGGGAGACCTTTACAAGTACCTACCTTTACATGGAGGTGGACTCCTCTGACTTCCTTTGGTGGTCCTATTGCTTGAAGAGAGGGACTTTTTTTTTTTTTTGCGGTGCGCGGGCATCACTGTTGTGGCCTCTCCCGTTGCGGAGCACAGGCTCCAGACACGCAGGCTCAGCGGCCATGGCTCACGGGCCCAGCCGCTCCACGGCATGTGGGATCCTCCCGGACCGGGGCACGAACCCGTGACCCCTGCATCGGCAGGTGGACTCTTAACCACTGCGCCACCAGGGAAGCCCGAGAGGGACATTTTTGTGCTGAATGAGAAACTTGCTAGAGCTTGCTATGATAAGTGTGTGTACCTCCACCTTGCCATCTCGATTCAGACTAATTTATGGGATTGTGGAGCCCAGAGCTGGGGGATGGACCAAAAAGCAGTGATAGCAAACAGTCCCCTGACTGGTCCCTAAAGACATGGTCTTCTGTCCTCGAAAGAACCTCCCCCAACAGTGCTGTCCAGCACCCAACTGCCGCAGCGTGCAAAGGGAAAGAATTCTGATGCGTTTTTTTCCTTGGGCTTCTAAGATCCTCTGACTGTCAACACACTGTCTACAGGCTGAAACCAACGGCTCACAAGGCACTGAATTCGCCATTCTTCTCCCAACCCCTCAACTCCCTTTTTCCCAGCAAATGGTTCTCTTCTTTTCTGTGACATTAAATCTCAGCTTATTTCAGCTTTAAGCAGGATGTGTCTCTGGCCTGGAAGAAACCCAGATTATACATTTAATGGAACGTCATGTTTTCTCAACCAGAAGCAAAGACTTCATAATGATAACCTAGACTACCACAGTAACACAATAGGGCATTATTAGTGGCTTTGGCAACGGGGCTGGCGGACTGGGCTTCACAAGGCTTTATATGATGGAATTTCATGTTCATTCGAGCATGCTTTTCTGGTTACAGTCAGGAAAAGTAGACTGCTGGGAATTCAATCAGGGATTTGAAAAGTCAGATTTAGAAGGGCTCTGTCCAGAGGAAAACAGTCAAGGAGCAGCTGGCCTTCTTAAGTCTTCCAGGGGGTCCTCTAAGATTAATGCACCCAGTTGACCAACCCCCAGACATGAATGTACCTTTCCCCTCCTGCAAGACTCTTCTGTTATTACACTAGATATTTATGTATCACACATTGGTCTATTTTATGGAGAGATATTAGTCACCTAAATGGAAAAAGTGGATTCTCCATCGTGAGTCTGGGGAAGTGCTGGCTGTATTCATGTGTGCCCTACAGACTTCAAAAATAGAATGGTGGGATGGGGCAGGAGTGGAGGAGACGGTGGGCTGGAGGATGGCAGTAAGCCCTGAATAGTTGATTTCTAAGACTTCCCAAAGCCACAGCCTGTCACCCAATAAATCCTTACATCTGCAGGGGCCCTCTACAGGCTCACCGTGTGTTGCTTCCCCATTAGACCCGCCAGCTCCTTCCTCCATGACTTCCTTTTTGTTCAACACCAATTTTCTCTTTCTCTTTTCCTCATACAAGGGGACCCTGTCTTACCATTCACTCAGATCCACCCCAGCATCCACAATTGGATGGTCCCATGTGGTGATGATCTGTAGGGCCATTCCTATGTGTTATACTCCAGGGATTTGGTCATTAAACAGATTTTTATAACGTTAGACTGGGAACCTCACCACCTTCTGGGTTCCCAACTATTAACTTTCCAAAGAAATCTTTAGAGTCGAAACTAAAGTCTCCCAGCACTTAAGCCATCTCACAAATGCCCCAAAGACAACCTTGCTTGGTCGCTAGGGCAAGTGCTACTGTCTCTAATTTACAGATGAGAAAACTGTTCAATCTTTGTCAATCCACCGGATTAAGTGACCTGTGGAACGACCTAGGATTAGATAATGACAGAGCTGGGACAATGTCTACTGTTGACTCTCAACCCAGCTCTTTCCACTCATCACTGCCCTGGGCAGTTGGGTCATAATGAGAAGCACATGGCAATACGCCTGGGTAGATTCCAGGAATTAAAACCCCCTGCATCAGAGTTTCAGGAAATGATGGTGTATATGGCAGTTAAGGTTACTTAATTGAGGAGCTACTGCTCTGCTGTTAAATCAGTTATAGTTGATTGAAAGTATCAGGGACTCCGACCCTATGCAGCCCACAGAGATGCTTCAGAGGTCTGGGGCTTAAATGATGGATAGGACTCTGAGGACATCTGATTATAATGCACTCAAAGATCCAATGAATTAATAATTTGTTCAAATTGAGTCTGATGGAAAAGGGAAATTCATCTCTGTAGATGTGTTAAAACACAATGACGTAGCTTTTTTCAGAAATGCTTTGGAAGAAGTCTTCCAGTAACAAAACTGCAAACTTGACTCTCAGTAAGGAAAACAGAGTCCATTAGAAGGTACCTTGAAAATGCTACAATAATAATTCTAAGAAGCATCAGGGAAAAAAAGTTTTTCAGGAGCCAGGAATGTCTTTTTTTTTTTTTTTTTTGTATTGAGATGAATTCTATGGCTGGTGTTCAGTGTTCCTCCGACTAAGTTCCAGATTTGGAGAGGACTTATCAGGTCAGGTAATAGTTAGTGGAACTGCCTGCAAATTGGAAGGTTTGGCTTATGGTTCAAAATAAAAATAAATAAGGCAAAACTCTTTTTTTTTTTGTTTTGTGTTTCTGTCTGAGTCAGCCAAGTAATTACTTCTAGTTTCCTTAGCTGTGGAGACCTGGTAAAACTCAGTGTCAAGCTGAGAATAGAATCCTGGAGTGCTGGAGGAAGGCACCTGTCCTAAAATAACCTGCAACTATCTTCAATGCTGAAGGACTCCCAGTGGTCCAGGAACAAACTCTGCCATCCCTTAGCAAGACTTGGCTGTCACAGAAATGCAAATAGGATTTGCTTTATGCTAATTTAGAACGTGTGTCTAATTTTGATGTGTGGCCAAGAGCCTCGATTTCACCTCTCCCAGTGATTACTGGACAACAAAAGACAAAGTGGGTACTTGGATATTTTCTTACATGTTTCCCAGACATGCCAGGTTTGTAATGAAAATAGTAACTAGATTTCTTCCATTTGGAAGAGCTGAGTCTTTCATTCATTTGGCGTAAATATGTTCTCAATTGCAGTCACAAGTGTGTGCTCCATTAAAAGCATAGATGACAATGCCTATTGCAAACAATGTCCTATTCTGGATGCTGTAAGGAATGGAAGAGAAGCAGGAAGCAGTCCCAGACTATTTGCTTTTTATGTAGAAAGACATTAGCAGGACTCCAGGCAGTCAAAGCTAAAGGCTCCAGTGAGGATTTGGGACAGGGGGGCAGGTAAAGTCAGTTTGAGATCAATAAGGAGAAGAAATAATAAGGTTTTCTGAGCCCTTGCCATGCACTGCATAAGCACTTTGCCTGTATAATCCCATTTTGTTATCTCCTTTGCAACCACGTAAGGCCAGCACAGTCATGATCACCATTTGACACATGAGGAGACAGGTTTAACAAGGTTAGCCAATGTCAGTGTAAGTGGTGAACTCAGCTTCAAACCCAGGCCTCTCTGACTCATGATCTATGCACAAGATGAAAAGAATCTAAACGTGCAAGAGAACATTGAATCAATCAGGGTAGGTTAGGTTATGCCGTGGTAACAAACAATCCCCCAACTGTCAGTGACACAAAACAACAAAGGTGTAAACCTTTGTAATCTCTGCCTCTGCTCCATATATGGTGAGGGTCAACAGGGCCTCTGCTCAGGGTAGTTATCTGAGGGCTAGGCTGGTGGAGATTCCTGAACACCAGCTTCCACCATCACGGCTGCAAAGGAAGGAAATGCTGGAGAGTCTCCAGCTGGAGCACTGCCAATAAATTAATAGCTTGTTCAGATTGGATCTGATGGAAAAGGGAAATTCAACTCTGTAGATGTGTGAAATGACATGCATCCTTCCACTCACAACCTCTCAGTCAGAACTGGTCACGTGGCTTCACCCTAAAGAGGGTGAAAAAACATCATCCTGGGACTTCCCTGGTGGCGCAGTGGTAAAGAATCCGCCTGCCAATGCAGGGGACACCGGTTCAATCCCTGGTCCAGGAATATCCCACATGCCGCAGAGCAACTAAGTCCATGTGCCACAACTAATGAGCCTGCGCTCTAGAGCCCACGAGCCACAGCTACTGAAGCCCACCTGCCTAGAGCCCATGCTCTGCAACAAGAGAAGCCAGCGTGATGAGAAGCCCATGGACCGCAAGGAAGAGTAGCCCCCGCTCACCGCAACTAGAGAAAGCCTGTGCGCAGCAACAAAGACCCAACACAGCCAAAAATAAGTTAATTAACTAAAAAAAAAAAAGTCATCCTCCTGTGTATCTAAAAGGAGAGGAAAGCCAGACATGGGTGGGCATTAAAAGCCTCTACTACAAACCTTTAATTACACACTGCTTTTGCCTGAGTAAGCAAGAAAGGAGTAGTCCCTGGGAGAGGATAAAGAGGTAAGACTTCTGGTACAGAGTCAGTGTTGAGCCGCGTTTTAGATGGGTTCATCAACCTGGAATTATGATCAGACATGACAGCTCAAACCCACCCATGAGGCAGTGATGGCCCCTTGCTTTTTTCCTCCCTTTCCCATTGCTCCCATTCTTTAGATGAAACATTCAGTGCCGTGGGCAGGGGATTAAATTAGATTAAATGGAAAGCAGAAATGAAGATGAGACATGCTTCCTTGATAGCTAAGTATTACACAAATATATCTGAAAGCTAAGAATCCCTTTGTCCATAGTTTGTGGACTGTGAGGGAACTTGAAAGACGGTGAGGGGAGAGCAGCCCCTGGCAGCCCACAGTGGCAGCCAGGCCGAGAGGATACTATTCATTGCAGAGGTTAATTCAGACCTTGAATCAAGAGTATCTGGGTTCCAGCCAAACGTCTTTCTCAGTAGGGGTGTCAATTGTCATTTTCAGTGGGACAGTTTTTCACCGTGAGGGACTGTAGGATGCTTAGCATTTCTGATTCTTCCTTTGTGAATGCCACTAGTCTTCCTAGTTGTTGTGATACCCAAGAAATAAATGCCTCTACATTTATCTCTAAATGCCTTCCTGTGAGATGGTTTCACCCTGGTTGAGAACCCCTGACTGAAAGAAAGCAGAGTAGATCAAGGCATGCCAGTGAAGCCAATTCCAAGCATGGTAGGACTACATCTGAGCAGGGAGAACATTTGTCTGGAGGAAGAACAAGGGAGTCTTCAGTTATAAGAGGGCCAGTGAGAAGCGCTGACCTTGGAAATGACTGTGCTAAACCAGTGGTTCTCAACCAGGGGCCAGGTCAGAACCTCAGGGGCCTGGGGCAGGCGTGTATATTTTGGAAAAGCTCCCCAGGTGATTGTGATGTGCGTCTGTCCCTCCCACAATAAATCATGAAAGTGAACAGGAAGACAAGAAAAGCTGTCCCATAATGATGGCCTTGTTTCTCTATCATGAGGATGTAGCTGAGGCAGTAGATGCCTGAGAACTGGAAGCCAAGCAGAGTTCTCATTTTAGATGGTGGTAGGGGAAGCCCAACATGATATGGAGAGGAAGAGCCAAGGTCACAGATAGGCCATGCTTTGCCCTCCGTTGTTGGCAGGTCCTGCCATGTGTGCAAACACATGGAGGCCATGGTGTTTGCTAGGACTGTCCTTTGTTTCCTTTCTTTCATGACTCCTGGCATGAAATGTGACCCATGGGAATGAACTGAAATGTGACTCATGGGAATGAACTGAGCTCAAGCACAGGGGTTAAGAGAGCTGACTTTGGAATCAGGCATCTCTGGCTTCAGATACCAGCTCAACCTTTCACCAAGCTGTACAACCTTGAGCAAATTATTTAGTCTTTCCGAACCTCAGTCTTCTCATTAATAAAACAGGCATTAAAATTTCTGCCTTGCAGAAGTGTCCTAAAGATTAAATAATATTAGATTAAAACCTTTAATGAAGCATTTGGTATGTGAGTTTCCAAGATGATGATGATGATGGTTGTTGTGGTGGTGACAGTAGTGGTGGTGGTGATGGTAGTGGTGAGGGTGATGGTGATGGTATTGATGGTGGTATTGATGGTGTGATGGTAGTGGTGATGGTGATGGTGATGGTGTTATTGATGGTGGCGGTGATGACTATGATAGTACAGCTGATGGTGATGGTGGTGGTATTGATGGTGTGGTGGTGGTGGTGATGGTGATGGTGAAGGTGGTATTGATGGTGGTGGTGATGACTATGATGGTAGTGCTGATGGTGATGGTGGTGGTATTGATGGTGTGATAGTAATGGTGATGGTGATGGTGAAGGTGGTGATATTGATGGTGGTGGTGATGGTGGCAGTGATGACTATGATAGTAGTGCTAATGGTGATGGTGGTGGTATTGATGGTGTGGTGGTAGTGGTGATGGTGATGGTGATGGTGGTATTGATGGTGGTGGTGATGACTATGATAGTAGTGCTGATGGTGATGGTGGTGGTATTGATGGTGTGGTGGTGGTGGTGGTGGTAATGGTGGTAATTACCCCTAGGGAAAAAGGATGTGGTCCTCTAACAAAAGACACCTCCTTAGATTATAAGCAGGACTGCCTGGCTAGCGTAAGAAATACATCAATTCAATTCAGTATTTATCAAACTTTGCTAAATTTATCTTATTACAAAATGCCTATGACATGTCCCTGGCTCTCAAGGATTTCACAGTCTAGTAGAAGAAGCAAAGGGCTAGGAAAACAGACTTGGTGAAATAATGAATTTTGGTTGAGATAAGAGAGGCTTAGGAGACTTCCTAGAGAAGGTAACTTTGTATCCAGACCTTGAATGTTGAGCAGGATTTTGACAGGTGACAAAGTAAAAAAAAAAAAAAAATTGATGACAAAGGGACAATACAGGAAAGCAAAGTGACACATACTCTTTGTGATATAAACATGACAGAGAGAGTGACCGGAAAAGAATCTGGAAAGAGTGGGTTTTTTCATATCAGCAGTAGGTTATGGGATTATGTCAGAGGATTGGGGAAAAAAGAACAAAAGAAATTGAGTACCTTTGTAGGGTGGAGCCTCAGGACTTGATGAACCGTTGGCTGTGAGTGAATGGGAGAGGAAAGAGTTGCGAGGGGAAGGAGTAGGTTTCAGAAGGAAAAAGGAGTTTGGTGTGGATGAATTGAGTCTGAACACGTGGGACATTTGGGTGAAGGTGTTGAGTAGGCAGTTGGATTAGTACCCTGGGAACTGAAAATAAAGACTTGAGTGTTGTTAGCCCAAGGGTGGTAGTTGAAAATATGGAGGGATAATAAATAATATGGAGATAATATCAAGATAACATCAGGATTAAAAAATATCAAGAAGAGGTGGAGTTTAATGAAGAAAATGGCCAGGGTCCAATCTAGAGGAATTGCCAACAGGAATGTCTGGGCCAAAGAAGAAACTCAACTAACCAGAGCTGAGAGAAGTTACCAGAACAGTCAGAGGAGAAACAGCAAAGAACTCTTACCACTGAGGCAAGGAGAGAAAGAATTTCAGTGGAGGGGTGACCAACTAGATGTTTTTCCCCTAAAATCCATCTCTATTCCTAGTCTTGGTAAACAGCATCACCATAAATCCAGCCACTTAAGTCAAAGATCTGAGAGTCTTTCTCATACTCTAAGGCCTGACAATATCTGCTCCCACATCTCTGCCATTACCTTAGTTCAGGCCATTTCCCACCCAGTTCGCTGAAATGTTCTCTACATTGGTCTCTTTACCTCCTTTTTTTTTTTGTACCTTCCCCCCTCCCCTATACTCTCAACACTGTTACCAAATTGATCTTTTTAGAACACATATTTAATCTGGACATCATCTCCCCCAACCCTTCAACCTCTAAACACTTCCAAAGTTCTTTCAGTATAAAATGTAAACTCCTTAGCGAGGTATACAAGAGCCTTATTTCTCCAGCCACTATGTGTTTCCCTTAGCTTCATCTCCTACCACACCCCAGACCCTTGCAACGTCCAGCAAAACTTGCTGTGCACTTTCCTGAACTAACCCATGCTCTTTCTTGCCTTTAGCTGTAATGCCCTTTATCACCATTTCCATCTTTATATAGGTGATGCCCTCTTATCCTTTGAGATGATGACTGGCACTTGGTCCCCTCCCCTCACTAGTTGTGGGCCCCCTGTGGTACAAAAAATTAAGAACAGTCATCTCTTTACATCTCATCTTTATTCAAAATCCGTTCCTTGTTCAGGATCCCTCAACCCCATAACAAATCATAACACATGATAAGCAGCAGAGAGGTCCATTATCAAAAGATGGAGAAGAAAACCCTTAATGTGTGTCCTCTGAGGACTCATTCAAGGGCCTTATCTTCTTTTCCTCAAACCCTGCTGATCAAACATATACAGTTTATTCCTGTAGGAACCACCTAGAACAGGGCCTTCCCGATACCTTCTGGCAAAAGATTATGTTCAGAATTATAGTCATCATTCCTTACATAAAAGATAATGCAAGGGCTTCCCTGGTGGCACAGTGGTTGAGAGTCCACCTGCCGATGCAGGGGACTCGGGTTCGTGCCCTGGTCCGGGAAGATCCCACATGCCGCAGAGCGGCTGGGCCCGTGAGCCGTGGCTGCTGAGCCTGTGCATCCGGAGCCTCCGCAACGGGAGAGGCCACAACAGTGAGAGGCCTGCGTACCGAGAAAAAAAGAAAAAAGATAATGCAAATACCAGGTTTATGGAAATTATATAACAAAGAAGAGAAAAATGAATTATCCTAACTGTAACTATACACCAGTTACAACAATAAGCAATATAAGGTAAAAGGAAATACAAGATACCATTGGACAGCCATAATCTAACCGTAAATAAATGGATGGCCCAGTACATTCCTGGACTGTGCTTGTCCCAATATAATTATTATTTTTAAGATTTATTTTTTATTTATTTATTTTATTTTTGGCTACATCGGGTCTTAGTTGCAGCACACGGGATCTTCGTTGAGGCATGCGGGATCTTTCATTGTGGGGCGTAAGCTTCTCTCTAGTTGTGGCACGCAGGCTCCAGGGCGCATGGTCTCTGTAGTCTGTGGCACGCGGACTCTCTAGTTGTGGCCCACGAGCTCTGTAGTTGTGGCTCACAGGCTTAGTTGCTCCGTGGCATGTGGGATCTTAGTTCCCTGACCAGGGATCGAACCCAGTCCCTTGCATTGGAAGGTGTATTCTTTACCACTGGCCCACAAGGGAAGTCCCCCAATGTAATTATTAGTGGCTTCCTAGTTTACTCTTGAAAGTGTTTCAGTTTGGATTTTAAATTATATGGTCATCCTGATTATTGACCGTCATAAAAGACACTATCAAAGGAACAAGAGGAGAGGGTTGAAGGCCAAATGGGTGAATCCCCTTGTACACCTTATCCCATTAAAATGGGCAACCAGTTGGGGACTCCTGATTCCATCAGGTACCCCAATTTTAGGCTGCCCTGGCATCCCCACTCCCAAATTCCCATAACAATTTGTGGAACTTCTCCAATACTTCTCCCTAACTAAACATTTAACGCTATGAATTGGAATTGTGTCTTTCCTGACCCGTCCACGGGGAGGCAGTGTTGCTCATGTGTTAAGAGCACAGGTTTAAACACCAGGAAACAGACGTAGTAGAGTAGTGTTTGGACTAAGAGCATAGACTCTAGGGTTAGAATTTGAATCCCAACCCTACCACTTACTAGCTGTGTGTCCTTAAGCAAGTCACTTAATCTCTTTGTGAACTCAGTTTCCTCACCTGTGACAAGGGAGCTAATAGTATTATCACATAAGGTTGTTGTTCTCAGAGCTGAGTCCTATGCACACATAAGTGCTCATTAAGTACTAGCTATTATTATTGAATGGCAATGAATGTAAAGTGCTCAGCACAATGCCTGCTGCTTAGTAAGTACTCAATACATGTCGTGGTGTAATTACTAATCTTTATAGATCCTAAAGGACCTACCAGGCATTAAAAAACATTTTGCTGAATCAATACATATTCTCTGTTGTATTTATGCATACTACAAATACACCCGGCAAGAAAGAACTGAGAAAGGTCCTATGCTTTAGCAGAAATAAAGGCACTGGTGACTTTTGGAAGTGCTGTTTCAGGGCACCATAAATGCAGAAATTAAGATGTAATGAGCTGCAGGGCTTACTCTGAGATGAGAAAGGAAAGAAAGTTTGTTGATGACTTCTGAGAAAGAAGCTGGACATGGACAGTTAGCTTCTCACTGCCTCTACCACCATCATCTAAAACTGCCCCATCCCCCAAAAGAGAAAGTCTCAAGGAGGCATCTGGGGTAAGCCTGCATCAGCTCCAACCACTGAGGACAGCAACACTGACATGCAATACACTTGTAAGAAATTACACTAGAAACAAAGCAGATGGGTTGAGTTTGAAGGAGGTCAGCTGGTGTCTACTTTCAACTCTGTTGCCAAGTTTAAAAAAACATGTAGAAGAAGATTATGGAGGAACCCCAAGAACAATCCCAAATCTGGAAGTGAGTTTGAAGTAAAGAATGGGACATAAGGAGGATGAGAGGCATCTCCGTAGAGCCCTGCTGCCCTTGTGCATCGGCATCACGCAGAGGCAGCTGCGCTGGACAGTCAAAGGCGAAACCAAGCCACTAAAGAGAGAGTGAACACCAGGCATCTTCGTGACAGTGATTCTGTCCAGCATTGCTGAATCCTCCTTGTAGATCTGGGCTTCCAGAGAAATGGCAGAGTTCTGTCTTTGACTATGTGGATGCAGCAGGGATCAGGAATGAGCACAGTGTGAACTTGGAGTAGACACCAGGCCAAAAAACCCGACATATGGCAAGCTGGAATTGGTGTAACCGTGTCCAAAACAAACCCACAAACCTTGCAAGGATTAGGTTCCTTTGTGAGAAGTGATGAGGAGTTATTCCATTCCCTGCTCTCTCCTAATTGATGAAACAATAACATAAGCTTACTTTAGCCTATAAGATCAACTCCCTCCCCCCAGATTAAGTTCTTAGAGAAGTTTATAAGTGTGAAGACAATGCCATATATACATATATATATATGTAGTATTGGGGAAGCAAATAGGAGACCCAGTTACACCTTCTCATATTGAAAGATGAAAATAGGGCCTACAAGATTTTACCAACTGAAAATAAGTGGTGAAACGAAAATTCCTGAGGTGGAAGAACATGTTTATGGAAAGAATTTTCAACAGCAAAAGAGGTCAGTTTTAGTACCATATGTGTTATGATTTCAGTGAAGTTAAATAATAAATTTGTGAAACAGGTGATAAAATATGAAAAGAGAAGAAAAGGGATCTAGAACAGTTAAAGAAATATAAAGTATATGGTAAAGTGTAAAGTTATAAAGTCACCTCAGAAGCAGTAAAGAGCAGGACTGACAATGAAGAAAATAAAGGAAGAAGTCATGTTTGAGAAATCCTCATACTTCGAATAGGAAATGAGTTATACAAAAGTGATGAGAGGGCTTCCCTGGTGGTGCAGTGGTTGAGAGTCCGCCTGTCGATGCAGGGGACATGGGTTCGTGCCCCGGTCCGGGATGATCCCACATGCCACGGAGCGGCTAGGCCCGTGAGCCATGGCTGCTGAGCCTGTGCATCTGGAGCCTGTGCTCCACAACGGGAGAGGCCACAACAGTGAGAGGCCCGCATACTGAAGAAAAAAAAAAAAAAAAAAGTGACGAGAGAGAAGATGATAAATAATGAATGACAAAAATCGATATCCAATATATCAGATAATTTGGGTTGCTAAAAAATAGTCCAGAAGAAACATTCAAAGATTTGATAGAAGAGAAGTTTCCTGATTAAAAAACAAAAACCTGAAAATGCAGATTGAATAAGCTTATCAAGTAATAATCAAAATTAATTAAAAGAGATGAATACTTAAACATTTCCTGGTAAAAATTTTTAATTTCAAACACAAAAGAATAATTTTATGAATGGGAGAAGATACAGGTTACCTACAAAGGTTCTGCAACATTAAATGGTGGAGAACTTTGATGGATAAAGTTATGATCTAAAATGTTACACCTGTCAATATGTCACTTACATGTGAAGAAAATAGAAAGACATTTTCAAATACATATGGATTCTTCTAAAACGGGGAGTAGGGATAATTTTCTTCAAGAAATTACCCAATGAGTGAATCAAGGCTTAAAAAAAACTTTAAAATATAATAATGATTATATAAAAGAAGTCGCAATGACCATCAAAGCCATTTAAACAAATATATGTCTTATTAGTATTTTCAGTAAATTTTGAGATATTACATCAACAAATAAGAGCAGTCTGTCATGAGAAAGGAACAGGTGAAAATAAGAAACGTTTGGAGAGAAAATATGCTGTTTCTGAATATTCAAGTTCATTGGAAACAATGACCACCACACTGAATATTGCAAAAGTAAATTCAGCTCATCAGAAGACAGTTTAAGAAACTTTTTCCAGAACTCAAGCAGAAAGAATACAGAGATTAAAATTATGAGACAAGGGCTTCCCTGGTGGCGCAGTGGTTGAGAGTCCACCTGCCGATGCAGGGGACACGGGTTTGTGCCCCGGTCCGGGAAAATCCCACATGCCATGGAGCGGCTGGGCCTGTGAGCCATGGGCACTAAGCCTGCGTGTCCGGAGCCTGTGCTCCGCAACGGGAGAGGCCACAACAGTGAGAGGCCCACGTACCGCAAAAAAAATAAATAAATAAATAATAAAATAAAATTTAAAACACTTAAAGAATGGATTCTCAAAAGAGAAAGTAAAAGTAAATTTATTATGCAGGATAGAGAAAGATTTCTCATATTACATTCATATATATCCCCCCAAAACTGTCATTTATCGAACTCCCAAACTCCTCCTCTTCCTCCCAAGCCTACCTGCTGGGTAGTGGGAGGGCTGGAAATCCTTAAATTTTGAACCAAAGTGATGATAAGGGTCCAATGTGATGATTTTTAAAAATTCCTTTAGGTGAAATGTTGTCTTTGCAATTTTTCCCCTCCTCCCAACCTCCCCAGTAGAATCTAGACACTCAAGAGGGACTGATTTGCCCTTGGAGGTAGGTCCTTTAGTTTTGGACCAAGTTGGTTTCATGGCAAGTCCTATCACATCTTCAAGGAAAAGAAAATTTCAATAAAGTTTAACTCTCCAGAAAATAGAAAAGATGAAGTTTCCCAATTTATTTTAGGAAGCTTGCATATATCTGATATCAATATCTACCAAAGATAACACATATAAAACTTCAGACCAAATTTGAATAAAAACTTTAAATCTGAAATCAAATATCATTAAAACAAAACTAAAAGTACAGTAAAAGAGTAAAAACTTATTCTAGGAATGCAAGAGTGCTTTTATATTTAGGAAATGTATTAAAATAACACATTTATTTTGAATGCTGAAGATGAAAACCAAATTATTTTCTCAGTAGAATCTGAAAAGACATCTTTCTGAATACTTGTGTTCAAAGGATATAGAGGATATGAATAATAATTAATGGGATTGACTTAATAAATATATTTGAACCCTATATCCCACAGAGAATAAACTTTCCTTTCAAATACCCATGAAATATTTATTACGTAGCAAAGAATGCCTCCATATATATCCCAAGGCATAACTTTTCCAGTCCACATTCTCAGCAATAAATAACAGGAAATGAATAGTGAAAGTACACTAAAGCTTCAGCTACCAGGAAAAAAAATATAGATTTTTATATTATCTTGTCAGGAGGAAGACTGAAAGAAAGTGACTGTCTAGGACAGAGGTTAGCAAACTATGACCTGCAGCCTGTTTTTCTAAATAAAATTGTGTTGTCATTTAGTTCATGTTCTGTCAATGGCTGCTTCTGTGCTACAATAGCAGAGTTGAGTAGTGGCCACAGAGACCATATGGCCCACAGAGCCTAAAATATTTACCATCTGGCCCTGTACAGAAAAAGTATGCTGACCCCTGGTCTAAGAAAACATTTGCACCCCAATAGAAAATGGGCAAAGGATACGATGCCAGGGTCAGCTTCATGGTCATGGGACCTGTGTGGTCGCCCAGGGACCCACACTTAGAAAGGTCCTGCCCTTAGTTTAATGCTCTGCTCTTGCCATCTTGAAATTCTTAATAATTTTTGAAAAAGAGGCCCTGTGTTTTCATTTTGCACCGGATCCTACACATTATGTAGCTGGTCCTAACTGATCCACCATGTTTTAAAACAAAGAAAGACAAATAAATTGTAAATATGAAAAAAATCTGTGGCCTATTATTAGATACATTCAAATAAAAGCTATAATGAAAACTCATCTTCATTTATAAAACTTACAGATATTTGAGAAAGAGCTAATCCTGAGTGTGGGTAAGAAAACGAGCACTTCATACCTTGCTCCCGGGAGTTTAATAATCATGACTCTGAGGAGTGAGTTACAGTGACCACTGTTCTCAGGGTAGAAAAAAATTTATGGTCACTATACTTGAGCGTAGAGAAAATAACTTGAAGCTGCTTTGCTTATCTTCAAAAGACCCTCCTGCTGGGTGCAGGTGTAGTGAGGAGAGGAGGCACCTTTCTTCCAAATGGGAAATCCTAGCCCAGTGCAAGAATTTAAACACTCAGTAAATTTCAATCTTTTCAGTCTTGCCCTGCCCCCACTTCTCTCACTCCTATGGCTCTGTGTTTGAGGGGGGCTTATTGTGTCCTTGTGGCCTGCACGTGAAGGGGGCCTCTGAGTCTTCTGGCAGCCACAGTACCATCCCTTGTCTTGTCATGGTCACCTGGTGTTCATCCACCGATCGCATTGGTGGCTTTGACTGGTGGCCCTCCTTTATCACATCTTGGTGTGCGTTTCAATTATGGGAAGTACCTTTTGGACAGCTAACCAGTTTTCTGTTCTCGTAACAACAGCAACAACAACAGTTTTGTGTTGAATTTGCACCAAAATTACCAATACTTGATGTGAGAAAATGTCTTTAGGTTTTTCCTGGTGCGTGAGTGCGCGCGCGCACGCACATTAGAAAAGGCACATTGGTGGAGGTGAAAGGAGTACGTGTTTTGCTCTAATATCTTTTTGGTCCTTCACAAGAAAAACACAGTTTACATCTTAACACAGTGTATGTGCATTACTTACACATAGCTGACTAAACGTTTCATGTAGCATGACTTTCTGCTATGGTGTGCAATATATCTGATGTTTCTATTCTATTTCATTTTTATTAACTGTTGGCAACATCCCACCAAACTGATTTCCCAAATCGCTAATAGGTTGCATTCCACAGCTTGAAAGTCATTGTTGTTGTAGCCATCAGTGAGATGTTAGGAAATTCCTCACCCATCAGTACGGTGGGGCTGGGGTCTCCAGATGCAGACAGGAGCAGGGTGGGTAGCCGGTCTACTCAAAGTACAGTGCTCAGTGGCTTGGTTTGGGTCTGCACTGGTATCTGATGAAATTGTTGTGGAGGCAAGGGTGGAGGTCAAGCTTTTTGATCAGGAGGGAGGCTTGGCCATGACCCCAGTCAATCATAGGAGGACAAGGGCTGAAGGTCTGGGCTGGGTTTCGGGCTCCAGCCAGTTAGGGTGCGGGGGAGGCTAGGAGGAAGGAGAGGAGGGCCAAGGAAGAAGCGGGGGAGTGGGATGGAGGTGAGGAGGGGGGATACAGATGAACACGGGGCCAGAACTAATTGCTGGTCCTGCTTAGTTGCGCCTGAGGCTGCCATACTTTCCCAGGATTAGCTGGGGACCTGGGTGGGTCACTAAGGACATGAATGACTTCAGCCGGGTGGGGCCAAGGAAAAGCAGGACCTGACAGTTTTATGATTTCCATCCTTACTACGACTCTGCTTTTCCAGAATTACAAGACTCCTGGGTGATGGCTCCAACTGCAAGCTCTTTTCTCCCGTTTCGTTTTACCCTAACCCATGTGCAAAGGGTGAGGAGGGACAATCTTAACTCAATTTGGCCCACTTGATTCTTTCTGACTGGTTGTATCTGTGGTTAATGGAAAGAGCATGTGTTTTCTAAGGAGCTTAACCACAGGGAGGTTTGGAAACTCACATAAACACAAAAGAATGTGTTTCAGAAACAAATCAAAATGAGACTCAGCGTTCTTATTTTGCTCTTACTCTTTGCATATCAAACCCTTGGAAATAACTGAGCAATAATCTGAGGGCCATGCGAGGTTTCACACAAAACCCCTCACTGAGAACACACAGTGAATGCACTGTCACAAAAATGTATTGACTTCTTATCATGTTCCAGACACTAGAGAGGGCGTAGAAAAACAAAAATAGCTAAGGAACTCTGGAGCTGCTCCAGCTGTTACCTTCTCATGGGACTGGTGGCTTTGCCTCCTGATGGTCTGGGGAGCCCTTCTCAGAGCCAAGTCAGGAGGTGGTGTGAAGAGGGGTTGACTCTGATTTTGAGTGGACCCGGGTGTATTGAGTGAATCTTTAAACACAGAACTCTGTAGGGCTGTAATGAAGCAGAATTCCTGGGAGGCTACTTGAATACCAAATTTTGCTGAGATTTATACTTGTGGAACCAAGGCATGAAATCCCAAGAAGAGCCTGAATCCTCCACACCATCTTGATACCCAGTTGTTGACCCATGGAAATCTTCAGGGGCTAGAATTGCATTTGAGTTAGGATTTAATTGAGTCAAATATCTGGGACATTTCACATCCACTGACTTCTAAAACATAGATATTTCAACTCTTTGACTATAATTAGTCAGCAGTTGTGTGTTAAAAGCAATTTAAAAAAAAAAACAAGACAAAACAAATCACAGCAGAGCTCAATGGAATCTTTCCCAGTAATACTTATATTTGGGCTAGGAAGGAGTTTTTATTTCTACCGCGGGGCTTTGGGAACAATGGCTGGGTGAGCCATCACTAAAAAGAACATTGGGGCTCCATAGCTGGGATTTTAAGATCAGTAATTCTTAAACAGGTTGGCGTGATAAATGAGATATTTTACACATTATAAGGTGGAGAGAAGCTGCCACTTGCCCATCCAACACCCTACTTCTCCTGGCTATGACCAGGAGTCCACTTAAATCCTCAGGGTTGAAAAGAAGCCAAGGTCTGAACATGGACACACCATCCTGGGTTGATTATTCTGGGACTAGCTACTAGATCAGATTCCAAACCAGAAAATCAGTTTACAAGGCAAAGTGTGGGTAAGACACGCACATTTTAACAGAAAGTCCAAACAAAATTAAAGACCCAGCATATCTATCCCCATGAGAGAAGGGCAGGAGTCTGGTTCAAGTCTTAGTGGGTAGTTTCCAGATCCCCCATGGATGAAGTAGTTAAGTAGTTAGGAGTCCATCTGTGGTCAATGGGTGGTGGTGAGGCAGGGGAGAGGACCATGGCACCAGTCAGGCAAGCCCCTTGCTCCTGGGGACATCCAACATGCTCACCTCCTTGATAAAACCAGAAGCAGCCGCCACGGGACTCTTTCCTTCTCTAAGAGGTGATTTGATCTTGGGGTAGGACAGAATGCACATGTGTGGGTTAAAAAGCTCAGTCATGAGGACTAGAAGGATTCCAAGGTGCAGGTCGACATAACCCCATATTCCTCTGCCACTTTCATAGCTGAGGCCCCTTGGGGTCCCATGGTAACCCAAGAGAAGATGAAACCGGTTTTGTTCCCAGAATCTTAGAAGGTTATGTTTACCCTCAGTGCTTGAGGGAATAGGCTATGTACATCTCAAGTGTGTCACAAAGAGGGTATATTTTGGTCCAGGCTTATATAATGGTGTAAAGAATGGTCATGTGTAACTATGAAACAACAAACCTCAACAGTAACAGGACAATTATTAGTAGAGCTAGGATGGGAGAAGCAAACCTGTCAGTATCTCCTTCCCTCTCATTTTATCTTAAGGGCCTCATTTTATTTTCTTCCTGAGAAAATAGAGCACCTGTCAATTGGCAAGAAAGTGTTCCAGATAGCTTTAGACTTTTCTTAACACTCCAGGATATTTCTTGGGTCTTTCCTTATATCTAGCATCAAGAAATCAGATGAATACCAACATTGTCTAAATTTTACATGTCAGTCAGACAGAAGAAGAGTGAAAATGAAATGTTTTAAGCCATAAGAAAATGTAAATTAACATTGGGTGACCCTTTTTAATAAGTAAAGGAACGCAAATGATTTGTGGCCAATCCTTGAAAGCAAAGAAATAAACTCAAAAAGGATTTACTCGTAACCCCTGCTCCTTTAGCAGACAGCCAAAAACAGACCCCCAGTTCTAGTTCAAGTTCCTGATTCACCTATACTTTGCCTCCCCTCCCAGTTTAATTCCCTCACTACAGGACTTCTCTACCAATGAGAAAATCAAACATGGAATAGAGGAGCTGTGGGGATTCCTCCCTAATCATAGGTGTCATACCCTACCCCTCAGGAACCAAAATTTCAGATAGTACTTGTTTGGATGATATGGACCAAAACACAGCATTGTATTTCAGAAGTGGGCACAGACAATCAGTGTTCAAGGAAATCTCTTGATTCCAGTGGAAAGGAGTTATAGAATTATAACTGGACTAGCAGTCACATAGTGCCTCTTCTGAAGCACATATACAGCATTGGGCCAGATCTGCCAGACTCTCACTAGGATCCCCAGGACCAGAGCATCTACCCCATAGCTGAAGAAGAGGAGCCAGGACCAGTCTTTGAGATTTGAAATATACAATGGAAGCTTGTCCAGGAGGATGGCTGGGATTCTAATAAAAGGCTTTCCAAAGCTTTACAAGTGCAGGGCTGGGATATGCTGTTCTGCTGAGCTTTGGGGAGACCCCCAGCTTGCATTAAGCTCAGACATCTACTGTTGATGATTAGGTAGGCCCGTTCACCAAGGGGCTGTGCTCTAGAATCCTTGACCCATCTGGGAAGGCTCCTCAGGTTCACATAGGATCACAGGAATTGGCTGGAGCTGTCTGAGCCTCAGGCCCAGGGTGTTCATCCAAATGAGACCGGAAGAGGTGCAGTCCAGCTGGCAAAAGATCAGGAGGCATCCATGAGCAATAGAGACTTCTCCCCATGATCTTCTTCCTTCCATCCAACAAAGAGGTAGATGCTGGAGAGGCAAATATCCTTAAGACCCTCACAAGGGGAGCTGGAAAAAAAAGTGATTGCAACCCAGTATCAGAGGATGGTGACTGAGAGATGTACACGGTGCCCTGAGAGCCTGGGGCAGGAGCAATGAGCCCCATCTGTGTTGGTCAAAGGCAACAGGCAGAGACCAAGTTGTGTCTTACAGAATGAATAGGAGTTTGCCAGTGTGGACATTGCATGTCCCAAGCAGATGGAATGTATAAAGGCTGAGAAACTGGAACAGAAAAGTTTATTGGAAAAGGTTTATTTTTTATAAAAGAGCCCCTGCCCCCTTCTCTCCCTGATCCCTTTCCCCATCTCCCCAACTTCTCACCCCTCTACCCTGTGGGCTTTATGCTGCTGCTCCCTGAAACTGCTTGCTCTTCCCCAAACAATTGTTTAAAAAAGCATTTCTATATTTATCAGAACAGTTGAATGTTTTTTCAAATGCTGACTTACCATCCTTCAGGGGATTGCCTGTTCTGATCCTTTGTCTATTTTTCTATTGTTTGCCTTGTTAATATTTACTTGTACCAACTATTTACATATCATGGACAGTAATCTTTTGCCTTTTTTATTTGTTGCAGATATCTTCTCTCACTCCTTTTCTTTTTTTTTTTTAATTGTTGTTTTATTTGGCTGTGTCGGGTCTTAGTTGCGGCATGCAGGATCTTTCATTGTGGCTGTGTGGACTTCTCTCTAGTGGCAGTGCACTAGAGAGGCTCAGTTGCCCCACGGCATGTGGGATGTTAGTTCCCCCATGAGGGATCGAACCCGCGTCCCCTGTACTGGAAGGCGGATTCTTAACCACTGGGCCACCAGGGAAGTCCCTCTCACTCTCTTCTTGTCTTTGTTTATGGTATCTTTTGTCATCCAGAATTTAGACCCTTCAGATAGTCAAAATTATTCTTTTCTTAAAAAACAATTCCTACTTTTTGTATCTGGTTAAAGAAACCCTTCACTAACATGATGACAAAAATCTCCTTCTATAATTCACTCAATGGATTGAAAGTTGTGTTTTTCCCATTAGGTTTTTTTGGGGGGGCACAGGCTCTGGACGCGCAGGCTCAGTGGCCACAGCTCACGGGCCCAGCCGCTCTGCGGCATGTGGGATCTTCCCGGACTGGGGCACGAACCCGTGTCCCCTGCATCGGCAGGCGGACTCTCAACCACTGCGCCACCAGGGAAGCCCCTCCCCTTAGGTTTTAATACATCCAGGGTGACATTTGGTATGAGATAGTGATCTGATTGGTTGTTTCCAACTATAAATCCCTTGTCACAGCATCACTTATGGAAGGGTTCATTCTCCCTCCGCAGTTTGAATCACTGCTTTCACTGTATAGAGAGACCTCACATACATCGAGGTGTGGGCTCTCCATTTTACTCCATTCCTTCTACCGTTCTATATCATACACATAGGGCCACTATATGTGATAGGGCAAACTTTCCAACTTTGTTCTTTTTCATTATTGCCTTGATTACTTTTAGAACTGTAATCTTCATTTCATTTTTGGAGTCAGTTTTTTAGTTTAACAAAACTTCCTTTCAGAATTTTTCCTAGAATTGAAGTTATAGATTAACTCGAGGAACATGAGATATCCTTATGATACGGAACCTTTCAGCACATGACCATAACATATTGTATCACTTCTGCTCAGGTCAGACAGACATATCATTTCTGGATATGGGGCAGAAGAAACTAAATTTTCCTCATAGAGATGGAATACACTCAACCAGAATGAGAATTCCTAAAGATATTGCATCATGAAAAGGAAGGCCTAAAATCTGCTTTGCCCAAAGTCATCTTAAATATCTATAAAATAGTCTGAAACCAAGATAAAATAATAATAACTCTCTAGAAGTTAAAATTAAGATACATGAGTGCATAAAAAATAAAAGTAATCTGAAAACAGTGGAAAATGTTTGCAGTACAAAATGTCAGAATCAAAGGAGCAAACTCTAACCTCAAGAATTATTAGAATGACAGGCAGAAATGCAAGGCTCAGCTGAAACAGATCCTTAAGTGAAAGGAAAGAACATCAAAGCTACAGAAGAGTGGGTTAGAATAGAAAAACTTACTGTAAAGTTAATGCAACAGATTGAAGTACGAGCACTATGAACAATACTTAGAAGCTGAACTGAAGCAGTAGTAAGTCGTATCAGTGAAACAGAAGTCAACCTTGGGAAATAAAGAAGCCCCCTTCCAAATCTAAAATGCTATGATCCCATCTGTCTTCGAGGAAGTTTCCCCTCTTTTTTCAGTAAAGTTTCTCTATTTTGATTAGAGAAAGGCTGTATCGTTTTTCTTCTTTTATTTATTAGTATCACTAGTTATATTAGATATCCTTAAATGTTGAACTATCAATACATTCCTGAAATAAATACCAATTAATTAATTAGTATTCTTTTGGATTCCTGCTGGATTCAGTTTGCTAATATTTTATTTACAGATTTTTGAATGTGTATTTACCAATGAATTTGACTCTTCCTTTTTGAGGAGGGGGATTTGTTTATCTTTGTCTATTTGGGCACCTAGTTTGTGCTAATTTCATTTAAGTGAATTGGAATCATTTTTCTTCTCTAATCAGAGCAATCAGTTAAAGAGCACAAAAATAACTGTTTCTTAAAGATTTGAAACTAAACTGTGAATCTGATTGGGCCCAGGGTTTTTTGTTTTGTTTTGTTTTGTTTTGTTTTGTTTTTAGCATATGAGTGTGTGGAATGGGGTGGGAAGGAGTAGGAGGTGGAGTGAAGGGAGTTCTTTACCCAAATTTCTCAGAATTCTAACATTAAGTCTAAGCATCCTTTTAAATAATTTCCAAAGTTATGGAAATTTCAGATAATGAGCCCAGTTAGAGGATAGGTCAAAAGTAAAATAATAGACTATATGACACAAGGTAAAGACAAATGAACACCTGATTAAGTCACATCTGTTTTATTTTCCTAGATCAGGAAGTGTGCTGCACCACTGGAATGAAATCTATTACTTCGTGGAACAGTTGGCTCATAAATTCATCAGGTGAGAAATATAATGAGTAGTTCTCTGTCATGAGTAAAACCAGCCTGTTTGCTATTGTACTAATTACTAATCACTTTGGGGATGCTTTTTGACAAAGGTAGACTCTCAGATCTTATAAGAGAGACTTGACTTTGTTTTCATCTTTGCCACATATTAGAATAACTTCTGGCTTCGTGTTTTCAAGAGGACCCTGATTTGGTTATAAGACCGACATTTTTACTTTCTCCCTCTCTTGTCAAATAATATACTTCTAGGAGGATCGTTAACATTTTCTTTCACGGTGCATCATGCTGGGGCAATTGGCTCATTCTGGCTGGACCCATGTGTAGAGGTTGTAGGGTGTAAGGGAACCAACTCATCCCAGTTTGCCCAGGACTTTCTCAGTTTTAGCACTGAA
This sequence comes from Mesoplodon densirostris, assembly GCF_025265405.1. NCBI lineage: Eukaryota > Metazoa > Chordata > Mammalia > Artiodactyla > Ziphiidae > Mesoplodon > Mesoplodon densirostris. The sequence continues at coordinate 58,810,668 of NC_082674.1, forward strand.
AGTTTCACATCTTGGGAACTCTCCTCCGTCCTGGGCAAACCGCCATGGTTGGCCAACCTGGCTATATGCCTTATCAGGTAGAATCCTCTGAGCATACTTGACACCACTTTCCAAGGAAGGACAATGCAGTTTTGAACATTGTCATTATACACATTGCAGGGGCCTTGGAGGTCCTACTTTCTAATAAGTATAGACATCCACTAGTAAAAGAAAGGAGGTCATTTCACCCTCCTTGTGTGCAACCTCCAAAGGACAACACAACTGTGATAGCATTAACGGATATGCTTGAAGCCAGTTGTCAAGGTCTTTGGTGAAATTGCTCTGATCATTGTAAATTTGAAAGCAGCTCCAACCCTGCTTGATGGCCTCTGTAGAGTCTTCCAGCTGATGTAAGTAACCATATACTTCCTCTTTGAATACGTTTTTTTTTTTTAATCTCAGAAGACAAGTTGTCCTCTGAGACCAGGGTCATGACAAATATGTTCCCTGCAAATTCACTTACTGGTCTCAACATGTACCCACTGCTTGATTGGAGGGAGAGGGTTAAGATGTGTCCTCTCTGTTATGCCAAAAATTGGAAACTACAGCAGGAAGCATCTACACCCAGATGAAGGGAGAAAACAGAGGCTGGGAGGAAACAGGCGGGAAAAGTAGAGGAAAAGAAGAGAAGCAAATACATTGATGGTATTAAAAACAAAGTTAAGAGAATTGTACAAGCTTAGAATTGAAAGGAACAACTTCCCAAGCTATCCTCCGAGGCGTTCACTAACCCCCAACTTGAATAGCTCTGGTGAGAAACTGCTGCCTTTTGAGGCAAACAACCCAATAGTTGGATAATTCCAGTTTCCATAAGAGTCTTTTTTGTCATTGACTCATAATGTCCTTTCCTACACTCTCATCCATCTGGAGTGATATAAAACAAATCTGCCTCCAGACACTTGAGAGTATCTGCTATGTCTCTCTTTCCTCTAATGGTTTTCTGTTAGCAGAGGAGTCTCCTGGAAAAAGCTTTGAAGTTAAGCAGATGTGGATTTTCATCCAAGCTCCGTTGGGCAACCATAGCAATTTACTTACCTTGGTTGAACCCTAGTTTGCATGTGAAAATTATACGAGAAAATGTGTGCAAAGCAACTAGCCCAGCACCTGGCTAAGAGTGAGCATGCAACACTTCTCTTCCCCAGTTCCTTCAGAAACTCCAGACACTTTGCTATTTTAGATTCAAAGACGTTAGAGGTAGGAGTTGGGGGAACTAAGAGAGCCCTTAATCCAGTCCTCTTCATTTTATAGACCAAGAAACTGAGGACCAGAGTAGTTGACATGGCTTAATCTAGACCACGAGGCACTTTCCTTTAATTGTCTCCTCTGGCCCTCTTTGGCCATGGACCCTCCTCAAAGTGTGGCCCCAAGACACTACTGCCATGCAAACTCCAAGAGGAGGGTCTGTCTTTTGTTGCCTGCTTCAGCCCCAGGGCCTATAGTAGTGCCTGGCACACGATACCTGCTCAATCAGTAATATAACTTTTCACCTTTTTCTTGAAGCCCCCAACCTGAACCTCACACCCATCACTCTCAGCAAAGAACTTCACCTCCTATTTCACCAAGACCCCAGAGAACAGCAAGCAAGGAATTACCTCCTATTCCAATCCTCCTCTTAAAAGATGGATGCATGCCCTTCCCATCGTCTCTGAGATTCAAGTATCCCTCCTATTTAAAGCCTGTCCTTCCATTTTAGTCCATTTTATCCCATTGTCTCCAATATCCCCCAGGTCTTTGTTTCTCTCTTATATTTTTCTCTACCTTTCCTCTGACTCCATTTCCACTATCAATAGATATAACCTCATCTGAAAAAAAACAATGAATTTCCTGATCATGTCTTCCTATAGATGCTACCTTAATTCTTTACCAGTTTCTCACTCAAATATCTTTAAAGACTCACCATCTCCATATCCTTACTTCTTATTCATTCCTTAACCCACTCTCATCTGGCCTTCATCCCCACCCTCGACCTGCTTGCTCTCACCAAATTCCCTAAGTGATGCCCTAGAGGACAAATCCATTGAGAGCCATGCAGTGCTTGTTCTGCTGGGTAGAGGAGTTTCACTGGATTCAGATTTATCTCTCCTTAAAATTCTCTCCTCCACTGGCTTCTGGCTCTCCTTTCATCCCCCGCCCGGAGCCAGGCCTTTAAATGTTGGTTTTGGTTCTGGTTTGGCTCCCTTCCCTTCTCCCTGCTGATACTCTGAACAATTTTACTCACATTAGTATGCTGAGAACTCCCAAATTATGTCTCCAGCCCAGATTCATATACCAATTACCCCTTGGAGACCTACATTTCCTGCATTTCAAATTCATTCTTTCCAAAGCTTAACTCTATATAAGAGAGGCAGTATAACATAGTGGTTAAGAGCCTAAGTTCTAGAATCAGAATGCTTAGTTTTAAGCCCTAGGTCTAACACTCTCCCACTGTGTGACTTTGGGAAAATAATTTTATCTTTCAGGGTCTCAATTTCCTTTTGTGGAAAATAGGAATAATAATAGTAATGATCTCATAAAGTTGTTACAAGTTTAATGAAATAATACATGCAAATCACTTACAGTAGTGCTTGGCACATAGTAATACTTGATAAGGTTGGCCATTATTATATTATCATGATAATTATGATTTTATTATCATTTCTGATGTGGTGTCCTCTTGGCCCAGCACTAGTGAGGTAGTAAAAGGCAGCATGGTGCCATGGACAGGGAGCCCAGGTCTTTTTCAAAAGGCCAATTTCAATTCACCAGGTGTTGCTTGGGCTCCTACCAAGTATTACACACCATGCTAAAGGGTTTCCGAAGATGCATCAGACATATGGTAATGGATGTAGACTTTATCTTGGATGAATTAGGAGCCATTGGAGGTTTGATAGCAGATGAGTGACTAGATCTGATTTATATTTTATTTATTTATTTATTTATTTATTTTTCTTTTTTTTTTTTTTTTGCGGTATGCGGGCCTCTCACTGTTGTGGCCTCCCCCGTTGCGGAGCACAGGCTCCGGACACGCAGGCTCCGGACGCGCAGGCTCAGCGGCCATGGCTCACGGGCCCAGCCGCTCCGCGGCATATGGGATCCTCCCAGACCGGGGCACGAACCCGTATCCCCTGCATCGGCAGGCGGACTCTCAACCACTTGCGCCACCAGGGAGGCCCCTGATTTATATTTTAGGAAAATAATCCTGGAAGCAGTGTGAGGAATGAATTGGAATGATGAGAGGCAAGGTCACCAGCTAGGAAACAATGACTATTGTCAGGAAAAGGGGGAAGGTTTGGGGAAACATTTTAGGAAGTGGGAAATATAAGATTTGGAGCCAGGTCAGGTATCGGAGGTTACTGCATCATGAAGAAATAGGTTGATGCTATGAAGGGTGAACCATCTGGCTACTTAGAGAGAGCCCCAAAGGATGGCATTCCAGTGATGAACCCACTGTAGTCTGACAGTCTATCTTGCAGACTGAAAAACATGTTTGTCCTCAGCTGAGAGTTGATCTATCTCTCAGAGTGTGGATTTCACATTGGCAAAGCTCCCAAGTACCGCCATATAAAGACCATGCCGATGTATTCATTAATCATGAGAAGTTTAACTACCAAGTAGAATAGATAGTCTTGTGGCCCATCAGCACATGCTTTCCTTATAGGGTAACCTCCTTGGGAAGCCAAATAGAAGTTAAAAGTTGATGGTGATCCTACTTTTAGAGTAAAATGAACTGTATAATCTTAATGGCTAATGGCATCAAGCTGCTATGGCCTGAGACACCCTGGTCCGTAGAGGTTACACCAGACTACAGTGCAGGCACTATCAAACGTTGTCTGTTAGGATCCTGATTTGTATGGACAGCATGCAAACCAGTCTTCTAGGGGCACACTTCAGACAGAGCAGAGGAAAGTGATGAGTCTTAGCTTTCTTACTTGTGACCCACACTCACTGAGTGGTGGTCAAATCAGAAGCAGCCTCCAGGAGGACAAAGTGGGTCTTCTCTTTGGTCCACAGCTTCAAGTCAGCTGCTGGCTGACTACTTGCAACACCAGCTGTGAAGGTGCCCTTTGGGTTGAAGGTTGGCAGCTCTGGCAGCCGTAATATAAAGAGAAGAAGAGGGGGGAAGCCTGGAAGCGAATGGCATTCCACAGTCTCTCTTTCTGCCCTAATAGAATTGCTTTTCCTTTCCAGTCCACAGCTAAGAATGTCCTTTATTGTCTTCTCTACTCAAGGAACAACCCTAATGAAGCTAACAGAAGACAGGTAAGGATGCCCCCCACCCCATCATTACAAAACCCATCTTTTCTTGAATAGTTCTGATATTTGTGCCCCACTGCCAGCTTTGACCTGGCAGTGATTTTAATTGAATAGTTCTCTCTTTTGTCTTATGCCTTGAACTTTGTGCATTGACCCATCTGTTAATTTACTCTGGGATGACTTTGATAGAATTTCCTTATGTCAGTGAAATTTTATAAATGACTAAATCACGTTAAGGTAGATCTTACCTTTGATTGGTGACTCAGTCTGCTAACTTGGAGCAAAACGTTAGCAAACCAAATTCTTGAGGGAATATATTTTCTTTTATTTAAATTAGATTTATTTTGTGGATTAAGTGTTCAGAGATATAATAAGTGTGCTATGAGAGAAGTAAGAACTTGAAATACTATCATCCATAATGACTAAGGCAGCGAATAGAAAGGGAGGGTTTATGGCACTACAAAATTAAAAGAAATTTGAATCAGGTATGGGAAAATGTTGTTGACAGAAAAGGATTAGTTAGACCTAGCTTAACAAAAACATTAGTTGGGGTTTTACCACTTGTAGAGGAAAATTAGCAGTAACAGAGACACGTCATTTATTCACAGCTAGGATGGTATATTGGAGATGACACTTTTCCTGAGTTGATGATGCTTTGTCCACTTTTTAAAAAGTGGTATGGTCCCCATGAGAGAGGCCCCAGGGCGGGGCACACGTGCGACTATTGGCCAACTTGTGTGGACATGTTGGGGAAAGGAAGGGAAGAATGGCAAGTACAGGGAGGGCAGGAAGACTTTATTCTGTGCGATTCTTCTAGAAATGAGAATAGGACTAACAGGATGGAGTAAGGTTTTCTGGAATTGGCACTCACACAGCACGTCTGAGCTAGTCCCCATTTTTTCCATGTCTTTGTTCTGTAACAAAAAGAGCACTCTGTACCGTACGGAAGTTTTCAAACCCTGTTACTCCTTCAGCAGTATCTATTATATGCATGCATGCCATTTGACATGCACTGAAACCCCATTTTAAAAACAAGGGTTTCTTATTCCTTATTAACGGAAGGAGAAACTGAGGCCTTCTAGTGTTCCTAAGGATACCAAGCAGCATCCACTCTAGATGCAGGCTGCACATTCTATCCACTCCACCTGCTGTTAAACAGAGACTCATGAAGCCCAAGAAGCCTGTGTGACTTCCCTTCAGTATTGGCCAAGGATGTTTTTTTAAGATCCTCTATACACACATTTATCTGCTACTGAAAATTGAAACAGAACATCAAAATTTTTTTTTTACAATTCAACACGCTGTTCTAACAATGCTCTGGCCAAGCCACCCAACGTTTTCTTTACATTCCTTCCACACAAGTTAATTTGTTTCAAATTCTTGATATTGGGTTTCTTCTTTTTTTTATTTTTTATTTTTTTTATTTTTTTGCTGTACGCGGGCCTCTCACTGCCGTGGCCTCTCCCGTTGCGGAGCACAGGCTCCGGACACACAGGCCCCGCGGCCATGGCTCGCGGGCCCAGCCGCTCCGCGGCATGTGGGATCCTCCGGGATCGGGGCACGAACCCGTGTCCCCTGCATCGGCAGGCGGACTCTCAACCACTGCGCCACCAGGGAGGCCCTGGGTTTCTTCTTACAGTGGACTTCAGGCTCATAAAACAGGCAATACCTGAGATCTATTAGTGCTTCTTTGTGTCAAATCAAAGTGGAACTAAAGTATATTCAAGTCATTCAAATGCAAGCTACATAGATTCCTTATAAGTTACCTGCATTAAGGTAGAAAAGAGATGCAAGAAAAAAGACATCAAGAACTTATAATACAGGTTATCAAAATATTGGTACACAATCTTTTCCAAGCTGCTTCATAATGATCCTAAAATTAAGAGCAAGAAAAATTTGTACAAGAATAAGGTTTATGGCCCATCCAACTGTGTGTCATAATTCCTGTAATATTTATTGGCATAATTTTCTCATAATTATCCTCATAAGGATCTCTATGAAACAGGCAATAACGACTGCTATATCTAAGTCTTTTCACTCTTGATCGAGTCTCAACGTCCTTCTACCGTGGTTCTCTTTGAGAGTCAGACAGAGGAAGTCTGGCTATTTTTAATATCTTGAATCATCCTTTCCATCCTTTCTCTCTGAGCAGTTAACAATGTCCTCACCCCTCTCCTATAGGGTCAAGGATTTTAAGAAGCTCTGACACAGTGTCTCTAGCCTATGTACTACATGCAGGACTCCTAATCTCTCTCAGTCTTTATATATGATAATATCTGAGTCATACATTTGCAGAGATGTCTTTTCCTCAGAGAAAACTCCTCTGTCACCCATTCTTCACATCCTCCTACAACCCAAGGCTGCCTAGTGCTGCTTCATGCTGATTCCACTCGCTCTGCACCTAAGAGTTTGGCGAGAGACCAAGTTCACACATCCCCTGTGGATATTTTGTGTGCTACTGCTCACAGCCTCTGGGAAGTTGGAGAGGTGGAGGGAAGTCACAGATTTATAAACACTAGTAGAACATCGAGTCTTTCAGACCCATTTTGGTTATGCTAGTTCAAATTAGTCATCTGAATTCTACTTTGAATCTAGTTTTTTATACCTTAACTTCACTACTCCTAGTATCCCATGCCAAGGAGAAGACTGGGATTGGAATCTCTTCTTTGCTGGAAGCAGCATTTAATAATTAAGGGATGAATATTCATCAAACAACAGCCAGAAATACCTTGCTAAAGGCTGAATGATTTGGGAGGAGCAGATGCAAACTATGATATATAGAATGGATAAGCAACAAGGTCCTACTGTATAGCACAGGGAACTATGTTCAATATCCTGTGATAAACCATAATGGAAAAGAATATGTAAAGAATGTGTGTATATATATATATATATATATATATATATATATATATATATATGTATAAGGCTGAATGAGTTTCATGTGGTGACTGCTTGACCTAATCTGTGGGTCAGCTGGCAAAGCATGACCATGCTTCACTGACCCATCCCCAACCTTGTCAGCCTGTGGAAAGACACAGGCAAGCCAGCTCTCTCTAAAATAGTTTCTCATGAAATTGGTGTAAAGAATTAGACTTTCAGAACTTCCAACCTGCTACTGTTTATGAAATATATGACTTTCAGTAGTTTAGTTGGTCACAGGAAGTTTTATATTTTTTTCTATGTCTCATTAGATCTTCATAATATCCCTATAAGACAGTAAAAGATGCATTATTTTACCTATGTAGTAACTGAGGAGACACAGAATTTTTAAAATCTCATTCAAAAACAAGACATGAATTAGCAGAGACTCTCATTTCAACAAGAGCAAAAGATTTGGGGTATATCAAAAGTACATTTGCATTCAGTTCTCGGGATCAGATCCACACAGGGGAAAACATGGGAAGGTTGAAGAAACAGAATGGAAAATAATTATGTTGTGTTGAGATGCAGTAGAGGAATTACAATTAGACTAATGATACCTCTGCCACTTGTGTCTTTTATCTGCTAAGCACTTTACATAGCATTTATTTATTCCCATATAACCATTATTACTTCAATTTCTAATGTGGTCTTTGTGGTCATTTGATTTATTGTTTCATATGTAAAGTGTCATTTTTCACTAACTGCTGTCAAGATTTTTTTTCTCTATCTTTAGTTCTCAGCAGTTTGATTATGATGTGCCTGGCACACTTTTGTTTGTTTCTTTGTTTTTTTCTGTTTTTTTTTTCAGTTTATCCTCTTTTGGCTTTGCTGAGCTTCTTGAATCTAGAAATTTATGTCTTTCACCAAATTGTGTGGATCTGTGGCCATTACTTTTCAAATAATTTTTTCTGCACTGATCATTTTCCCCTCTCTTTCTGAGACCCCAGTGACACACATGTTAGACCTTTTGATGTTATTCCACATGTCCCTGAAGTTCTGTTCAATTTTTTTTTTTTGCAATTTTCTTTCTGTTCTTTATACCAGATCGTTTCTATTGTTCTGTCTTCATGTTAACTGACTCATTTCCTCTGTCATCTCCATTCTGCTGTTTAGCTCATCTACTGAATTTCTTATTACAGATATTGTGTTTTTCAGTCCTAAAATATCTACTTGGTTCTTTTAAAAATTTTTTTTGCTCTGCTGAGAACTTCTATCTTTCCATTTAATTCAAGTGTGTTACCTTTACCTCATAGATTATAGTTATTATAACTCCTATTATATAATAACTTCAGTTATTATAACTGATAATTCCAATAGCTCAGGATTGGCATCTTAATTGTCTGCTCTCCTGAGAATGGGTCACATTTTCTAGGTGATCTGTATGTCAAGCAATTTTATTTATTTATTTATTTATTTTGCGGTACGCGGGCTTCTCACTGCTGCGGTCTCTCCCGCTGCGAAGCGCAGGCTCAGTGGCCATGGCTCACGGGTCCAGCCACTCCGCGGCATGTGGGACCTTCCCAGACCGGGGCACGAACCCGTGTCCCCTACATCGTCAGGCGGACTCTCAACCACTGTGCCACCAGGGAAGCCCCAAGCAATTTTAGATTATATTCTAAAAGTTTTTAATATCATGTTGTTGAGACTCTGAGTCGTATTCAAATCCTATAGAGAATGTTGATTTGTTTGTTTGCTTTAGTAGACAATCACCCTGGCTAGGTTCAGATCACAGGTTCTATCTTGTCTTCTGTGGTTTTGATTTTGGTTCAGTTTTCAAAGTCTTTGCTAAGCTGCTTTGGGTGTCTCCTGTACGTATGCAGTTCAGAGATGATCCTGGGAGTTATACAGCTTCATACACAGAAGTAGAGGGATCCCCTTTACCAGCTCTCTCCTCTCCAGGATTCCCCACACACTGATTTTCTCAATGACGCCCCTGCCCTCCAAGTCTTCTAGCAAGAACAGTGGGGTTTCTCTTGGAGTTTTGGTCACCACATTGCTGCATGCAGTTCTGTACTGAGGCCACCCCTGGGGCAAAGCCAGGAGTCATAAGAGAGAAATAGAAATGGGATTTCCTCCACATTCTTTGAACCACAGGGGCCGCTTTTCCCAAGGGCCAGAAATATGGTGGCTTTCTTAGCTTTTAGGCAACATCCCAGGCTACTGCCATGTGACTGAGGCCCACCCTCAGATTAAAGCCACGAGGGAAATGAAGAAAAAAATTTGGAATTCATCCTCGTATGGGTTATTTCTCCAGGTTTTAACTCTCCAATCCACCTGCATTTTTTGCTTTTCAGAGTTTTATTGTGTTTGCTTTTTTCATTTTGTCCATACTTTTTATTATAATCCACAGAAGAGGTAGCCTATAGCAAGCCTGCTATTACTTCAGTTCTACAGATAAGGACACTGAGATTCAGAGAGCTTAGATAACTTGATAAGATCAAAGAATAAAAATGGCAGAACTGGTATTCTGATTATGGATTCTGGATTCAGTCCAACTCATGGGCTTTGCGTCATATTATGTTGCTCTTTCAAGATTTCTTAGCTTCATCAATTTGCAAAATGATTGAAAAATTGTAACAAGTTTTTTAAGCTTCCTCATTAGCATAATAAAGGATTAATGTTAATTTAAGTACTAATAGAATAAATTATTTCAGTGTTAGCTACTGCACATGATTCCCTAAAAACTCCTTGGATAGTCTTTTTCCTGATCTTAATAGAAATACTTCTAATGTTTCATCATTTGGAAATGAGATCATGTCAAGGAAGTCCAACTCTTCCTTTAAAAGAAAACAAGAATAGATATTCAGTTTAATCAAATGCATTTTTGGTATCTATTGAAGTCATATTTTTCCTTTGATCTACTAATACAGAGAAATGCATTACAAAAGATATTTTAATATTGGGCCATATGCATATTTGGTTACACTTGGTTGTGATATATTATTATTTTTATATAGAACTGAATTGTTTTCTGTATTTTATTCAGAAATTTAACATCAGTATTCATAATTGTGATTGGGCTGCTATTGTCCTTTTTATGACTACCTTTACTTACAGTATTTTTTATAATTTTTTTCTTACATTTAGTTTATCACTTCTAGAATTAATCCGATGTACGGTATGAAGCCAAGATCCATCTTTTTTCTCCAAGTGTTTAGGCAGTTTTTCCAACACCATTTACTGGATAATCCTTTACTACCAATTTGAAAAGTTAAACATTTTCATAGACTTGTGTCCATTACTGGGTTTTCTATTCTGATGCACTGCATTTCTGTCTGTTCTTATGCTACTACCACATTATTTTAATTAGTTTTAACATCTGGAAGACAAGTCTTTTCTCACTTCTAATCCTGCGTGAAAATCTGCTAGTCTTTAGTGGGTCTTTTTCCCTACCACATGCATTTTAAATAATTTTTTTAATGTTCCAGAATATTCCTGGGGTTTTCACTTGAACTGTATGAAAAGTACAGAATAACCTTAACAAAATGGCATTACATTGTTACTATATTGATTTTCTTATTTAAGGATATATCACTTCTCTTTTACATCCCCCAATGAGGTTTTGATATTTTCTTCAGCTCAGTCTCATACAGTGTTCACTAAGTTTATTCCTAGACATTTTAAAGTTTTGCTTCCATTGTGAATGAATTTTTTTCTGTTGTATTTTCTAAACTATTGTTCACTATAAAGCAATTAACCTATAATTTGGGATCCATGGGCTTTTATTGAACTCCATAAAATTATTTTTAAAAATTTACAAACCAGGGAGATTGTAATTTGCAACAGAACAGGCCTACGCCCCCCGAACAGTTAAGAAATACTGGCTTGGGGGAAATTATTGCTTTGTAGATTTATTTTTTATCCCATCATTTTAATGAAACATTATATTAATTCTAATATTTTTCCAGTTAATTTTGGACTGGTTTTTTAGTAAGATGGTTATATTATTTATAATTAATGATAACTTCTGTCCTCTTTTCTAATATTTATATCTTTTATAACTTCTCAGGTATCTTGGGTTGCTTGTTTTTTTGATATTGAGTTGTATGACCTGTTGGTATATTTTGCATATTAACCCCTTGTCAGTAGCATCGTTTGCAAATATTTTCTCCCATTCCTTAGGTTTTCTTTTCAGTTTGTTGATGGTTTCTTTCGGTGTGCAAAAGCTTTTAAGTTTGATTAGGTCCCATTTGTTTATTTTTGGTTTTATTTAATCTACCTTGGGAGATTGATCATAGAAAACATTGGTACGATTTATGTCTGAGAATGTTTTGCCTATGTTCTCTTCTAGAAGTTTAATGGTGTTATGTTAATTAGGTCTTTAAACCATTTTGAGTTTATTTTTGTATATGGTGTGTCTTCTTGGGTATCTTATTATATTGGCTAAAATTTTCAAACTTTAATGGAACTTGTGTTTCACAATTATGTACCTTATTGGATATTGACTTCATAGAGTTTTTTATCTACTATATTAAGGAATGATTTTTCAACTGCAAGTTTATTAAAACACTTTTATCTGAAATGTTAGTTTCATTAAATGCCCTTTTGTCATAAAAAGATAATTATATCTTTCTTTTATTTCCTTTGCCCTGTCTATGTGAAAATTTCAAATCAAAAAATTTCCTGATGTGAAACTAACCTTAAATTCCTGAAATAAATTTTATTCATCATGGTTTGCTCTTTTATTATATTTCTGGATTTGATTTAATATAAACCTAAATATATCACTTATTAATATTTAATATTAAGAATATTCAAGAGTTTCATTTTATACTGTCTTTGTCAGGCTTGCAATAAGGATTACACAAGTTTAGAAAAATGAATTGGCAATGTTTTCATGTGCTATGGAATATCTAAAGTAATACAGAAAATGTAAGCTTGTTCAAGGTTTAATACATATCAGAGGAAAGCCAACTAAGCCTAAACCATTATTAAAGAAGTTATTTGACAGTTATCTCAAAATCTTGTATGACTATTGTTATTATCGTATTTACTACCTTGAGAAGTGGTAGAAATTACCAGTGTGCTGATATTTTAATTTTATAACATAACTTTTTAATTTTCAAAATCTCTTCTGTATCTGTGGTTATATCCCTTTTCCAACCTTCATGTAAAGTATTTTTGTCTCTTATTTCCCCATTCAAATTACTCAATGGGTTCTCTCAGATTTGTTCAGTTTTCTTTCGTATAATTGTTTTACATTACTTTATTCTTTTACTATTAATTCCTTCCTTTGGCTTATCTTTTATTTCATCTCTTTTTATGAATTGAAATTTATTATATTTTATTATTTCTCATTTAATAATAAAAGCTATTATGAATATAAATTATACTCTAAATCTCTTCCTTATTGAATCTCATATGGTCCAACATGTACTGTTCTCATTATTGTTAATTTCTAAATAATTTATATTTATAATTTTAGATTTGATATTAAATTATTTATAAAATATTTCACAATTTCCACATGATTTTTGGTTTTTTATATTTTTCTCAATTTCTAGAGTCATTGCTTTTTTTCAGAAAATATGGTTTATGTAATTTCTACTTTTAAAATTTATTAATTTTTGTTGGTGGCCTAACATAGGAATAAATTTTACTTATCATTCATGGATGTTAGAAAATATGTATACATTGATGAATAAAAAGTTTTATATAAGAATATATTGATTAAATTTATTAAATATTTTATATTTTTGCTTACTTGATCTGTGAAGACAGAGAGATATTTTCAAACTTTCCACCATGACTGTTTGAATTTTCAATACATTGCCTTATCATTTACACTGTATTATTTAACTCACATGTGTTTTTATTATGGAATACATTTCTAATCAATGTAAAGTAAACTTTATCATCTTTAATGCTTTTTAAGTCCTTTGTCCAAAAATATTATAAACTTAAAATTTTTTTGTATTTTCTTACTATATCTTTGCCCACCCATTTAGCTTTTACTCTTGCTTGATATTTTAATATTCCATCATTGATTTGAAAAGTATAATTTGAAAGAGTATAATTTAATTCTTATTCTAGTAACAGTTCCCAAGGGATGCTTGTCTTTATAATGGCAAGAATTAAATAATATTTATTTTTCTCCTTGCTCAATTTATTAAGAAATATTTGCATTATGTTTCATAAGTGTATACACATACACACACATACACATATTTCCTTTCCAGTATTTGAAGTTTTTTTTATTTATTTTTAAAATTTTTCAGTTAGCTGAGTCTTTTTTCAGGTAAAATTTTTCTGAGGGGTATACGAATATTAAGCTTTCTAAGTCCAACTTATTTGAGAATTGTTGTTATTGACCTTCAGGTAAATATTTTAACTGAACTTTAATTATAAAGTTCTTATATCCTGACTATCTTTTCCTCTAAATTTACTAGAAACAGTGATACAATGTCAACTTGCATGCATTCTGTTCTATATCGCATATAGAAAAAGGAGAGATTCCAATTTAGTACACTTCTTTGTTTTCCCCTCTTGAATGCCTGTAAAAAATTTTTTTCTTTGTCTTTGGAATTTAAAAAAAGAGTCAAGAGAGTATATTTTGGCCCAAGGCCATCCATTAATTTTGTATAATACTTTGTATAGGACTTGAGCCATTCCATCTGACAAGTTAATAAACTTCTTTGGCTTAGGAATTTTTTTTCTATTATTTCTTTTATTATTACTTTTCTTCTGTCTATTCATTGGGTTCTTGAATCTACCCAAAATCTCTTTTATACTCTATTATAAGTACAATTTTTTAATGTCTACCATTTTTCTTTGAGTTCTTGGAGAATGTTTCATTCTGGTTCAGTCATTCACCAATTTAAGTTGTTTTTTTGTTTTTGCAGCATTCGCCTTACTGTTCACTGTTTCCATTGCATTTTTTTTTATTGTGGTAAAATATACATACCATAAAGCTTAACACTTTAACCATTTTTAAGCATACAATGTGGTGGCAGTAAGTTGTGCAACCATCACCACTATCCATCTCCAGGACTTTTTCATCATCCCAAACTGAAACTCTCCCTGTCCCTGGCAACCTCTATTCTACCATCTATCTCTATCATTTTGCCTGTTCTAGGTACTTCATATAAGTGGAATCATATAATTTTTGTCCTTTTGTCTGGCTTATTTCACTTAACATGTCTTCAAGGTCCATCCATGTTGTAGCATGTATCAGAATTTCATTCATTTTTAAGGCCAGAATAATATTCCATTGTATGTATATACTGCATTTTGCTTACCCATTTATCTGTCAATGGATGGTTGAGTTTCCATCTTTTGGCTGTTGTGAATAATGCTGCTATGAACATTAGCGTGTAAATATCTGTTCAAGTCCCTGGTTTCAATTCTTTGGGGCATACACTAGAAGTGGAACTGATGGATTATATAGTAATTCTGTGTTTAATTTTTTGAGGAACCATCATACAGTTTTCCACAGTGGCTGCACCATTTTACAGTCCTACCAACAATGCATAGGGATTCCAACTTCTCCACATCGTTATTGATACTTATGATTTTCTGTTTTTTTTTAATTGAGGTAACATTGGTTTATAACATTATATAAGTTTCATGTGTACAACATATATTTCTACTTCTGTGTACACTACAGCATGCTCACCACTAAAAATTTAGTTTCTATTCATCACCATAGTTGACCCTCTACCCATTTCACACTGCCCCCCAACACCTTCCCCTCTGATAACTACTCTGTTCTCTGTATCTACATGTTTGTTTTTGCTTGGTTTGGTGTATTCACTTATTTTGGCTTTCTGTTTGCCTTTCGGATTCCACATATGAGTGAAATCATACAGTATTTGTCTTTCCCCATCTGACTTATGTCACTTAATGTAATACCCTCAAGGTCCATCCATGTTGTTGCAAATGGCAGGATTTCATCTTTTTATGGCTGAGTAGTACTCCATTGTGTGTGTGTGTCCATTCACCCATTGACAGGCACTTAGATTGTTTCCATTTTTTGGCTATTATAAATAATGCTATGATGAATATAGGGATGCATAGGTCTTTTCTAATTAGTGTTTTCATATTCTTCAGATAAATACCCAGAAGTCGAATAGCTGGATCATATGGTAGTTCTTTTGTTAATTTTTTGAGGAAACTTCATAGTGTTTTCCATTAGTGCACCGATTTACATTCCCATCAACAGTGTATGAGTGTTCCCTTTTCTCTGCCTCCTTTCCAACACTTTTTATCTCTCGCCTTTTTGATAATAGCCATTCTAACAGGCATGAGGTAATATTTCATTATGGTTTTCATTTGCAGTTCCCTGATAATTAGTGATGTTGAACATCTCTTCATGTGCCTGTTAGCTATCTATATGTTTTCTTTGGAAAAATGTCTATTCAGGTCCTCTGCCCATTTTGAAATTGGGTTGTTTGTTTTTGTTGTTATTGAGTTGTATGAGTTCTTTATATATTTTGGATAATAACCCCTTATCAGATATGAAGCTTTTTAGTTTGATGTTGTCCCATTTGTTGATTTTTGTTTTTGTTTCCTTTGCCTGAGGATACATGCTCAGAAAGATATTGCTAAGACCAATGGCAAAGAGCATACTGCCTGTGTTTTCTTCTAGGAGTTTTATGGTTTCAGGTCTTATATTCAAGTTTTAAATCCATTTAATCTGTTGGGTATTTTTTTTTCCCTTTATAACAGCCATCCCAATGGGTATGATATAGTATCTCACTGTAGTTCTAATTTGTATTTCCCTAATGATTAGCGATGTTGAGCATCTTTTCATGTGCTTATTGGCACATTCGTATATTTTCTTGGGAGAAATGTCTATTCAAGACCTTTGTCCATTTTTTAGTTTTTTTTTAATTGTTATTAAGTTCTAAGTGTTCTTTACATATTCTGGATATTAATCCCTTATTAAATATATGATTTACAAATATTTTCTCCCATTCTGTGGGTTACCTTTTCACTCTGTTGATAGTGGCTTTTAATGCACAAAATTCTTTAATTTTGATGAATCCAATTTATCTATTTTTTTCCTTCTGTTGCCTTGCACTTTTGGCTTTATATTTCAAGAAATCATTGCCAAATCCAATGTCATAAAACTTTTCCCCTTTGTTTTTTCTAAGAGTTTTATAGTTTTAGCTCTTACATTTAGGTCCTTGATCCATCTTGAATTAATTTTTGTTTATGGTTTGAAATAAGGGTCTAATTTCATTATATTGAAAATGGATATCCAGTTTTCCCAACACCATTTGTTGAAAACACTGTCTTTGCCCCCATTAAATGGTTGGCACCCTTGTTGAAAATCACTTGACCATATATGTGAAGTTTTATTTCTGGGCCCTCTATTCTATTCCTTTGGTCTGTACATCCGTCCTTATGCTACTACTGTGGCTTTGTAGCAAGTTTTGAAATCAGAAAGTGTGAATCTCCCAACTTTTGTTCTTTTTCAAGATTGTTATGGCTATTTAGATTCCCTTGAGATTCCATATGAATTTTAGAATAAGTTTTTCTTTTTCTGTCATTGGAATTTTGACAGAGATCACATTGAATCTGTAGATCATTTTGGGCAGTACTGTCATCTCAACAATATTAAGTCTTCTGATCCATGAACATAGGCTGTCTTTCCATTTATTTATGCTTTCATTAATTTCTTTCATCAATGTTTTATAGTTTTTAGTGCCATTGCATTTTTTAACTGCAAATAATATCTTTCAACCCAATGAATATTTTTCTGATCCTGAATTTTTCCTTGTGTTCGTGGGAAGCATACCCTGTTATTGTGTTAGAGATGATATATCTTTATCATGAATATGAATTAGAATTGTTTTACGTGTTCTCCTGTTTCTTATATGAGTTTGCTTCAAAGGGGAAATTTTCTCAACTTTCTTAAATTGGTCCTTTCTTTCCATCTTATGAGAATTTCCTTAATAGAGTGACTCAAAAGAGGAACAACTAGGTTTTTCAGGACTGGGATTTGGGATGAGTTCTGTCAGAGATCATGTAAATTTTTGTTGAAAATGTGAAGATCACAGGAAAAGAAGATGGGAAAATTTATATGTAGTGTAATTTTTTCTTGAAAAAGGTAGAGACCTAGTAGTATATCCAAGGTAAGGAGGAAGCTTATGCCAAAGGAAAATGGTGAGTTGTAGATGTTAGATCACTGTGTTAAGAACCTATCCTACCACCACCCACAGGCTTTTCTCCTCAGGTCACAGAATTCCAGGCTAGTAGGTCCTTCCCTCATCCTGATCTCAGCAGCTCTACATCTTGCAGTAATTCTTCCAAGTGTCTGGCATATGTATGGCACCCTTACCAATTTTCCAGCAAAGAAAAACTTTTGCCCCGTCATACTTGTTCAGCTGTTTCTGCAGCATTTTTGAAAGAAAAGGGGAGGTTAGAAACTGTAGACCCAGATCACTACTTTTAACTGAAAGTTTCACCTTTCTTCTAAACTGCAAGATGAAAAATACAAAGCATAACGAAACAACTATGGGTCAAAGAATTAATATGTCTTATCCAACCCACTGGCCTCACTTTACTGCTAAGAAAATCATTCTCAGAGAGATTGAATTATTTGCCTAAATTCATATAAGTAGTCAGATGACAGTAGAATTTTTTTTAACTCACAAAATTAAAAATTTTAAATCCAGTGATTTTTTTTCTACTACATTACATAGCTTACCCAATTCACTGTATTTGTATGAATGCTGCTGTCTTTTGTTTCTTATCTGTGGAATAATTAAATGGTAGCAACCACTATATATATATGTGCAAATGCATAAATACATATGCATTTGTATATATATAATATATACTCTTTTATTAATGGTTTATTATGTACCATTAACCTAGAATACTTTTTTCAACTCTAAGAAGAGAAAATGATAATACCTACCTTGTAAGGTTGTTATGGGAATTATATTATTTATTATGTTTTATGTAGATGGGGATACTGAGTCATAGAAGGCTCAAAGCCTCCTTGCCATAAAAGTTAAGGAACCTGGATTTGAGCCTGGGAACCATGGCCCCAATGTCCACAGTCCTAATCACTGTGCTATAGGGTTTCCCACAATTTTACTACTATATACACTTTTAAATTAAAAACAAACCTAAGCATACACAACTCACCACCCCAAACCCTCTAACTTCTTCTAAAAAGCAATTCTCTGAAAGCATGTGCCCTCTGCACGTTTTATCTTTGTGGCCTTTTAATGACGTCAGCTTGGAAATACTCCTCGCAAAAAGGTACAGAGGTAGGATCAGTATTTTGCAGATGGGGTTAAGAGGTTAAGCATCTTGCTTACTGGTTTTAAGGAGTTGAAGTAAAAGCCAAGAACGCTTGGCTCAAACTGCTGAGTGGAAACCAAGAGACCACACTTCTCTATCCCTCTCAGTCAGCCTTTGGTTTGGTTTGAAGAGTGTGGTTTTGCCATCAGTATCACAGGGGAAAATGACATATTTTGAATACATCACTTAATTCCTGGAGAAGAATGAATACAGGCTGTCATTACCAAGAGACATAGTTCTAAAAGCTTTTTCTAAATTTAAAAATAACAAGAGAGAAAAAGAGTCTTCAGATACTTTGTGCTTGAAAGCCTCTGGATTCATTCCATTTTAAAGTACTATTCATGCAGGTACAAGAAGATTTGATGGCAAAATTAGGAGAAATGGAGGGGAGCATTTTTTTATTCTCTTGTCCTGTTGATAGAGAGAGAATAGCATGGGGTCTGAGTCCATGGGAAAAGTCCTTACCTCTCTGTGCCTCTGTTTCTTCATCTGTAAAATAAATAATAATGATCAGCCCTACTTCGTAGAACTGTTGAAAGGATTAGCAATGCCAGGCACATAGTAAATGGTGTCGTTACACTTGTGGTTGTTAGGGTCTTCACAAAGAGCTGAGGAATCACCCTCACTCCTCCTGGACACACCCCACTCAAATCATCACAGCATAGCCAAGAATAATTCAGAGTGAGTCCCCAGCTCTCCGTGCCTCACACCCTTCTCTGAAGTTTTTAACCGTTGGCCTGTCTATCCTTGTATAGAGGAGCATGGGTAGAAAAGACTGCTTTAGCATGAAGTCAGGTAAGAAGTTATTGTTTCCTTTGCCTAATGGTTCTAGCAAGACTTCCTCCAGACAGGAGCACACAGGCAATCTAGAGGAAGTTTGTCTAAGGGCTTCTCATATTGCATTTCAATGATGGTAAAAAGAACCCACCTTGAAGCAATTCAGTGGGTCTGGGAACAGACTGAGATGTGTGAGCGTAGAGTGGTCCAGTGTTTCTCACACTCTCCCTCTGGAGGAGCCCTGTTAGTAGAAGAAAGTACCCTGGGGCATAGCCCTGGGGTCCTAGGGTAGGGTTTGAAGTGGCTCATCAAAAGCAAGAAATTTCTTCAACATCCTTTCATCTTAAAAATGACGATCTTATTTACAAAGCAGAAATAGAGACACAGACGTAGAGAACAAAGGTAAGGATACCAAGGGGGGAAAAGGTAGGTGGGACGAATTGGGAGATTGGAATTGACATATATACACTATTGATACTATTTATAAAATAGATAACTAATGAGAGCCTACTGTATAGCACAGGGAACTCTACTCAATGCTCTGTAGTGACCTAAATGGGAAGGAAATCCAAAAAAGAGGGGATATATGTATACGTATAGCTGATTCACTTTGCTGTACAGTAGAAACTAACACTGTAAAGCAATTATACTCTAATAAATTTTTTTTAATTACTGAGTAATACAAAACAAATGCATGTTCATTTGTATTCTATTCTATAATACACCAATGCTTGATTTTTTATGAAAATCATGTGGAGTCCTTTCTCAAATTTTGGAGTACAATTTATGCCCCAGGAAAAAAAAATTATATATATACATATACACACACACATCTTCTGTGTCTTTGTGTCCAGTACATTGTCCTATACCAAGTTTGAATGCCACAGATGTAGTAGAGACAGCACAGACTTTGTACCAGGACCAGCCTGGGTCCTAATCTGGGCTCCACCAGCATGTGCATGTTCTTCACTTCTATGAATCTGTTTTTTCAAATGTATAATGAAGATGACAAACATCATATGGTGTTGTTGAGAAACTTCATGAACTAATATGTGGAAAGAGCCTAGCAGAAACCCTGGCACAGCATAGATACTCAGGAAATGTTACTTCCCTTCCTCACCTACTATGCTTCATGTGGCACATACATATATAATGGATAAAATCTGACAGAGCAGCGTCCAGAAACATTCTTGTCTGGATGAAGCCAGCAAGGCAAACTTCAGAAATAGTGGAGTCAAACGATGGTAGAGTTCTCATATTCAAAGCTAGATAGCCACGGGCTTCCCTGGTGGTGCAGTGGTTGAGAGTCCACCTGCCGATGCAGGGGACATGGGTTCATGCCCCGGTCCGGGAAGATCCCACTATGCCGCAGAGCGGCTGGGCCTGTGAGCCATGGCCACTGAGCCTGCGCGTCCGGATCCTGTGCTCCACAACGGGAAAAGCCACAACAGTGAGAGGCCTGCATACCGCAAAAAAAAAAAAAAAAAAAAAAAAAAAAAAGTAAAAAAGAAAAAGCTAGATAGCCACAACCAACAAATTTTCTGTGGCCTAACCAAAAAAAACACCACTATTGGTCAACATCAGGCCTGTCCATCATCTCCTAGCCTCTTGGCCTCCAGTGTGGGAACTTGAGCCTTAGATTTAGTGCTGCCTTTGATAAGCTTGGAATGGCTTCTCATGGGCTGCAGTTCAGCCTTTGCTACTCACTCTCAACAATTTTTTAAATTATTAAATATTCTAAGTATAACAAAAGCATACCAAAAAAAGGATAGTAAGCACTCATTATCCACCACCAAGCTTATGAAATAAAATGTTATAGGTATTGACCCCCGCCTTTCTCTTTCCTTACCAGAGGTATTACTATCCTGAATGTGGGATTTATCATTTTAATGACTGCTGTATATTTTTACATACCCATGAATAATATATTGTTTCATATTCAACTTTATAATAAATTATCATATTGCATGTATTTTTCTTGAACTTGCTTTTTACACGTAACATCATGTTTTTGAAACTTTTTCTATGTAGATACATGTAGCTACACTTGGTTCATTGTAACTAATGTATACTTTCTGTTGCATTGAATTTTATTGTGATAATGTACCACCATGTACTAATCTATTCTCTTATTAATGGACAGTTAGTTTCTAACTTTTTGCTGTTATAAACAAAGTTTCAATGAACATTCTTGTACCTGTCTCCCAGACAGGTGGGAAGCAAGATTTCTCTTCTATAGTGATATATAACTAGGGATTGAATTGCTAGGTCTTTGGTATGTGAATAAGTAACTTAACCAGGCATGATTTAATTGTTCTCCAAAGGGGCTGCACCCATTTACAATCCAATTAGTGATTTATAAGAATTTTCATTTACTCGAATCCTACCAGCATCTTGTATGATCCCCCAACTT
The DNA here is from genome assembly GCF_025265405.1 of Mesoplodon densirostris. NCBI lineage: Eukaryota > Metazoa > Chordata > Mammalia > Artiodactyla > Ziphiidae > Mesoplodon > Mesoplodon densirostris. Next base: position 58,832,314 of record NC_082674.1, read on the forward strand.
TTCTTAAATAGATGTGCACACATTTGACTTGTGGGTTGGATTATCTGGTGTGGACCTAGTATACTCCTACCTACCCCCACCTCCAGCCCAATATTGCTCCAAAGTGTGATAAGGAAGTCCTATCTTTGTAGAGAAGTGTAACCTTCTCCAGCCTGACCAAAATAGCAGACTCTTGTCTATCATCTACCCTAGGGCTGTCTGCTTCAGCTTCCATCTGAGAAGGTGACCCTGGACTCATTCTCTGTTGCACAGGATTGGTAGAGTGCCACTCTATCCTATGCCCTTCCAAACACTCCTTGTGGTCAGCAGTACTAAGCTCAAGTATATCACCCTGACCATTTTAGATGCCACCAGCACCAGGTGAGACCTAGTCCCTAGTGAACTAAGAGGAACATGGACCTAAAGGTTCTCATGGGAAAAAGATACATATTTGCACAACCCTGACTATGGAGCCTACTTTCTTTCCACCATTCCCATCTCCTGCAAAGTATGACTCAACTAGGGAAAAGTGTTAGTGATGGGAAAGGTCTTACAGGGATTTGTTTCAAAAGCCAAGTGCTGCCCTAGGAAACTGCATGGTGAAAACCACTGCACAAATGAGTAACCAACCAAAATAGAGTTGTGCACAAAAGAGTTTGTTTGGACAAATTCATCACATTGCCCTGTGATTAATCCATTGTTCCTGTCCTTTATGCCAGTTTAGGACAGCTTGGGAATTTGGAAATTCCTTGATGGGCTCCTCTTAGGGAACTTTGGTTACTGGTCTGCACTTGACCCTGTGCCACATTGTGGACTACTGCTGTCTGCCAAATGTGGCCTCTCCAGTTCCCAGCAAATTCCTAGGTTCTGTTCCTGTTTCAACCATTGGTCCCCACATAAAATCAGATGCAGGACTCTGAGCTGGAAGGAAGCTGGTAGATCTTGTAGTTCCACAGCTTCACTTTACATTTGAGAAATCAAAGATTGACCTGTGTCGGAAGTGGCAGAACTATGATTCAATCCCAAGTCTATCTTCCTCCAAAATCCACGCTCTTGTGAATGGCACTGAAGTCATGGGAAGAATGAGATTGCCTTGTAAGACAGTGTAGGTGTAAGAATAAGGGAATCTGGATTCTGGGGCACTCCAATCTTTAGAGTTCTAGAAGAGAAGGAAAAGCCTACACAGAAATACGAGAAAGAACAACTGATGAGGGAGATGGAGAGAGGATGCTGTGATGGGGCTCAAGAGAAGAAAGCATTTTAAATTGAGAGGGAGATTAACTGTGTCTGATGCTGTAAGAGGGTGAGTAAGAGGAAGCCAGAGAAGTGACCATTGGATTGGGAATGTGGAGATCGTTGGGGACCTTCACAAAGCCCATTTCAGCAGAACTGTTGAGACAAAAGTCACTGCAAAATAGGTTAAAAGGTGAGGGCTTTCAATTTTCAATTGAGGGGTAATGACATTTTTAGCCCTTTTGCTTGCAAAAAGCACCCAAAATCAGGAGAAGTTAAAACAAAGCCACAAATTTGAGGAAATTAAGAAATATTTAACCATAAGAACACCATAGATGAGGACAGAAAGAATACAAGGAGTGGCAAGTGATGTAAGCAGTCAGATGTAATCCTGAAGAAGAGATACTGAAGAGGAACTAGCCTTGTAGCCTTGCAGAATCTTGGAAAGCTCAAAACCTGGAGCTGTCAGATATTGCAGAAGGCAAGGAAGGGTTATGGGGTGAAGACTGGACTATGTTTAAAAGTTTACCTAAGGATCTTTTCAACCTTCAGAACTACTCTCCTCCACTACAATTTGAAAATTACCCCTTTTCCAGCTCCACCAGAAAAGAGAAGTATGTTCTCTGGCAAAATTAAATAAGAATGGTTTCCTGGATGGACACCAGGCATGGGAGATTCTGGAGACTTGCATAACAAATGTTGCTACTTCCAACCCTCCCCTTTGTCAATTCCAGAACTAACACAAAGGAAAGAGTTTGAAAACTACTTCTCTGTAGAAATAAGTATGTCAGAGGGGGAAAAATGCTCAAACATTGATATTTGAGGGTCCTCAATGAAAAAATCAAAAACTGTTGACAAAAACTGATCATCCACCAGCTGGCATACCCCACCATGCACACAGAGCTTCCAACAAGTCTTAGTCTCGCTCATCCGCTATGAACAGATGTATAGTCAAAGATCACTTCACATTTGAAATCTTTACCAGGAAAAATTAGGAAGTGAGTACTCTTTCAAGAAGTTGTGTTTTGAAGAGAAATGCATTGAATTGGTCAATAGCTAGAGGGAGATGTGGGGTCACAGAATATTTATTTTGTTAAGATGAAAGATACTAGAGTATATTTATATGCTGGTAATCATCTCCAGTATTTTTCTTCCTGACTTGAAACAAATGTGTAGTCACAGATATTTAGAAAAAGCTTTTTCAGTATGTCTGCTTCTAGTTAGGATGTAGAGGCATATGAAAAACCTTCATTTTCATGGTCAACCAGAAAAGTCCAGACAAAATAAAATTCACATGTTCTTCTGGGGCTAGCAGACACACAGGAAGAACTGATGAACTGAATTAGAGAGAAACAAGCCCTATAGAGCTGAGCAGAGATCTACAGAAACTTCCATACTTGGAGGTGGATGCCTGATCTGGCTAGGGAAATTGGAAATGTAGGCCAGCCATGGACAGAGACTTTTCAGGCATGAGGAAAAGTCAACTGAGCCTTAGACAACAATGTGTGCCACTGTGTGGATTATCTGAAAGAGCCCCAATGAAAAAAGAAATTTCTTAGCCTAATAATTCTTCCCTCTCATCCACACCTCTGCATTTTTCCAAGAAAGCAGCAGTGGAGGACTTGTTGAAAAGCAGAGAGAAATCACTTAATCCCATGGATACTTGTGGTACTTGGATTCTGGAGTCCTAAGGTTAAGCGAAATTATCTGAAGCTGTGCCTAACTCCCTCCCACCTCAAATACAGGAAAGATCACAAAGGCGGGGCAAGGCAGAAGGCTGGGACTTCGGCCAATAACACTCTAGGGAATACACTGTAATTAAAGCTGTGTTCCAACCCAAAATCAACCTAACTCAAGGGAGAATCTAAATATTCAGCTTCCCACCCCAGCTTACAAAGATAAAAGGCTTACACTCTGCAATGAGTCAACAAAACAAATCAATATTATACCTAATGTTTCCACTGCTTTTTAAAAAATATATAATGTGTGAAATACAAGTGAAAAGATTGTGAGACATGGGAAGAAGTAGGAAAATGTAATCCATAATCAAGAAAAAAACACAGTAATGGAAGCAAACCACAAATGACAATTATTGGAATTAGTAGACAGGGGTTTTTAAACAACTATTATAAACATATAAAGAATTTACAGGAAAAGGTGAATATAATGGAGGAAAACGTGGGATATCAGGGGAAAAAAAGAAAACCGAGTGAAAACTGTGGATTGAACTTTTTTTCTGCAGAAAATGGATTAATGAACTTAAAAACACATTAATAGAAATTATTTAAACTGAAAGAGAGAAAGGGAAAAGATGGGGGTGGTGATGAACCAGATCCTATTATTTATGGGGTAATATCAAGTGATGTGTAATTAGAATACCAAACATGATGTTCCACACACAGATTCAAAAAGCTGAAAGAACCCCAAACGGGACAAATACAAAAAAAAAATAATAATAATAACCTAAGCACATCACAGCTGAATTCTTGAAAGCCAGAATAAGGTAGGAATCTTAAAAGCAGTCCAAGGGGGAGGGAAAAGACATATTACAGAGAAACAACAATGAAAATCACTTACTTTTCACCGGAAAAAAAAACACATACAATCCTGAAGACAAAGGATCAATCTCTTTAAAGAGATAAAAGGGAAGAAAAGTCAATTTTGAACTCTGTATCCAGTGAAAATATCCTCAAAATTGAAGGTGAAATTAAGACATTTCTAGAAAGAAAAAAAAGCTAAGAGAATCATCACCAGCAAATCTGCACTACAAAATAAATAAATAAATGCTAAAAGAATTCTTTAAGCAGAGAAAAAATGATACCAGGTGTAAACTAAAGCTACATAAAAAGGGAGAGTACCAGAAATGGTAACTATTTTCTTAATTTCATAAAAAGACGATTATTTAAGACAGAAACAATTAACACTGTATTTTGGAGTGAATTACGTATACAGAAGTAGAATATGTGACAACAAAGGGTGAGAGGGAATTACATGGAAGTATAATATTAAAGGATTTTTCCATTATATGAGAAGTGGAATAATATTAACTTTTGGTAGCCTGTCATAAAATACGGATAACTCTCCATACAGCAACTGCTAAAATGAAATGAAAGGGAGGATATTACTATAGATCCTATAGATATTAAAAGAGAATAAAGGAATATTAAGAACAAAGTAATAGAAATAAATTCAACAATTATAATGGAAATTAATAAATACCTGTGCATGTTACTGTATAGAACTTATACCTCACTTTAAAAAAATATAGCAAAGAATCTTTGGTTCAACATGCATCCTGATGTCATTAATCATATTGGCCTATTCTTTGGTAAAAATCACAAAGAGGACATGATTTCTATACATTATAAACAAATGATCAGTGTTGGTTGTGGGACTTCAAGACTCCAAAGTAACAGCAAAAATGTCTTTAATTAATCTTTGCTATTCTGTTCTGTTTACTTCATGCTTTTTGTAGTCAACCCTGGAGCCCTGAGACATCTGGAAATATTGTGACTGTAGCATTAGTGGTTAACAGTGATGTGTGTTTACTGTATAGTTGAGGCTCCAAAGCCAAAAACTCCAGGACATTTGAGAAAAGTCAATTCCACAAAGGCTGTTTTACTAGGAGACAAGTGGACAATGCAGAGCTGATGTTGGGTTTTGGGGGGTGGTGGAGGTTGTTTTTATAGACTGAAAATGTGGTAGATGTTGCCCAACCCCAAGGAGGATTTTGCAGTAGGAGCATCACTGGGATACTTGGGGTAAAAAGTTGTTGAAGTGCTTCTTGACATGCTTATGTGCATTTATCCTTTAATGTTTTCATCGGCAAATATTAAAATGTCACAATACAACTGGAATCCCAGAAAGTAATCTTCAAGAAGTTTACAAAAATTCCGAGAGCAAGAGAAAACCCTACAAACACTGTAACTGATTCTCCTCGCTCCCTACCCCTACAAACCAGCGTAGTGCTGGTTGCATGGTGTGTGCTCAATAAATAGTTGTGGAAATGAATGAATTTATGGATGGATGCATCCAAACTGGAGTCATTCATTCAACAACAAGTCACTCTATGTCCATCGATAAGTGTCACAGGGGTTGCAAAAGGAACACAAGACATAGGGCCTGAAAACCCTTAACTTCTAAGTAGGAACACTGGCAGAAACACGAAACCACCAAGGAAAAGAGGCGACTCTTTAATAGCAGCCTGTTTTCATAGGACTCCCAGACTCTCTCATTTCCCAGGAAGATAATATTTCATTTGGTAGTAACCAAGTCCTCAGAGAGGAGAGCTTCTTATCGCCCCCTTTAAAAGATCTTTCTCCCAATTTTCTTTCATTTCTAAGAGAGCATTAAAAAAATACTCTTTATTAATAGTCCTATTGTCCCAGAATTAAAATGGACCCACAATTTCCATGAAACCATCTGTTTTGTTTGCTTAGATGTAGGAACGTAGAGAAGGGGCATGGAGTAGGGAGGTGGGGCCGTAAGTCAGCTGACCTTTAACCAAGGAGGGTGGTATAAGGGGAGTGTGACCACTGCTTGGGACTAGTGAGCTCATCATATCTTGCCAGACACAAAGTATCAAGGATAAGGACAGTTTCCAAAACAGCCTTTGCTTGTTCTGGTACCAAAAAATAGAAAGCTCAAGAAAGTACTTGTAAAGGAAAGGAAATAGGCTTAGAGAAAACACCCCAGTTCCCAGACTTTTTTTGGCTGGGAAAAAATACAGAGAAGCCAGGGAACCTTTTCCACAGCCCCATTGTGCCTTTTTTTAGTCCTCTTTTTAAAGTTTTAATCTTAACACAATATTCCAATTTTAGTGTTACCAAAATGTCCTAAACCTCACTAGTCAATGACCTAGTCAAAGATAAGGGACTTCCTTGGTGGTCCAGTGGTTAAGAATCCACCTTCCAATGCAGGGGATGCGGGTTCAATCCCTGGTCGAGGAACTAAGATCCCACATTCCACAGGGCAACTAAGCCCGTGCACTCTAGAGCCCACGGGCCACAATGAAGATTCTGTGTGCTGCAACTAAGACCCAAGGCAGGCAAATAAATAAATAAATAGATTTTTTAAATGACCAAAGATAAGACCACATTTACTTTTGATGCTCAATCTCCACCCCCCTAATTGTCAGAAATAAGCCCCCAATGCCATAATGCCCCTCAGCTATACCGAAGGGTTTCAGGGTGACACCTCTGTGTGCTCAGGAATAAACCTCAGTTTTCCTGTCCCAGCCTCACTCTCATATCCCAGCCTCACTCTCATGCCACCTTGTTTGCTGTTATCCTTATGAAACCGCCAACATGCAGGGCAAAGTTGCCCTCTGCCAGGTGACTGCTAATGCCACCCTCCCCCTCCCTTTGGTGGCCTCAGTTGGGGACTCCACTGTCATCTTTAACCCTCCTTCTAATGCATAGAGGTATGCTCTTTCTCATTACCAAATGATAGAGTTGAAATTAAATTATGGCTTTTAATGGAATTTATTAAAATTGGGGGGAGGGGGCTTCCCTGGTGGCACAGTGGTTGAGAGTCCGCCTCCCGATGCAGGGGACACGGGTTCGTGCCCCGGTCCGGGAAGATCCCACATGCCGCGGAGCAGCTGGGCCCGTGAGCCATGGTCACTGAGCCTGCACGTCCGGAGCCTGTGCTCCGCAGTGGGAGAGGCCACAACAGTGAGAGGCCCGCATACTGCAAAAAAAGAAAAAAAAAAATTGGGGGGAGGGGGTATGTAAAGAGGTACAACACAGAAAATGGTCTATAACCACATAGACCCAGTCCTACAGCCCTACAGTCAATTACTACCAGGTCACCTCCTGCCTGGCCACCGTCCACATGGCCAATGAAGCTTATTTCCTCCTCCCACCTCTTCAGCAAATATTTGTTGAATGTCTATAATGTCCCAGGTACTACAGCAGACACAGAAGATATAATGGAGACCAAAACAGACATGGCCCAGCCCTGATGGAGTTTAAAGTCTAGAACTGAAACAAATGAACAAACTAAACTAAAGTGAACAGATAATCACATAATCAAATATTATTAGTTATAAAATGTCCTAAGTGCTATAAAGCAACAATTGTGGGGTGCCATGTGAAGTCTAATTGAGGGAGCTAATTTGAATTGGGGAAGTCACATGAGGCTACTTTGAGCAATTGATATTTAGGTTGGGATTGAAGGCTGGGTAAGAATTAGCCCAGTGAAGAGCTGGGGAAAGAGCCCCCCCCCCAGCCCCCAGGCAGCAGTGACTGCAGGTGTGAAGGATCTGCTGGAGAAAGGAGCTTAGGAAGACCAGCGGGGCTCAGGTGAAGGGTGTGGGAGCAGAACGGTGCAAGATAAGGCTGTCAAGGAGGCAGAGGATCCATCCATTGAAGGCACTTGAAGGTCATGGTGAGGATCTGAGATTTTATCCCAAGTGTAATCAATGGCTGTGAAGGGTTTTGAGCAGGGGAGTGAATGACATGTTTTGATCCATATTTTAAGAACACTCTGGCAGCCATGTGGAGATTGAATTCAGGAGGGGTGAGAAGGCAGTCAAAAGACAGCCAGTGACTTTCCCAATGGTCTAAGTAAGAAACGATGGTCACACAGACCATGAGGTTGGCAGAAGAGATGAAGAAGTGTCAGTTTCAAGGTATGTTTAGAGCGCGACCAATGGTATCTAATGTTAGATTACGTACGGGAGCAAGAGAGAGGAGAGTCAAGGTAGAGGGGGTCAAAGAAGGCTTCTGGTTTCTGATTTGGGCAGCTGGGCACATGGTCTGATATCTGGGCACTGATAAGACAAGCAGACAATAATCAGTACATTTCCCAAATTCTGAGTTACTTGGTCTTAAATAAGCATCAGCAGCCTGGGCCAGGGACAGGCTCAGGCTAAACTCTTTTCAGTTTGTCTTTTAAAACCTCCAACCTGGCAATCAAGTCTCACCCATGACCACCCCATTACATCAGTTTTAACAAAAGGTTAATTCTGCATTGGACTTCCTCTTTAAGTAATTACCAGAATAAGCCAGTAATAAATTTTATACATTCATTTATTCAAGAGAGAAACAGTTTAATATAATGACTGAGAGTAGGGCATCTGGGTTGAAATCCCACCTCTGCCACTTAGTAGTGGAGGGGCTTTGGGCAACTTTCTTAGCCTCTCTCTCTGTGACTCAACTGAGTCACAGAGTCCTTATCTGTGAAATAGAGATAATATTAGTATCTACCTCAAAGAGCTATCATAAGGCATAAGTTAATTAATTACATGTATTTTTCAAACAGAGCTTGACACAGTATAAGTACTCAGGTGGTGTTAAAAATTGCCATTGCTGGGCTTCCCTGGTGGCGCAGTGGTTGAGAGTCCACCTGCCAATGCAGGGGACACAGGTTCGTGCCCCGGTCCAGGAAGATCCCACATGCTGTGGAGCGGCTGGGCCCGTGAGCCATGGCCACTGAGCCTGCGCGTCCGGAGCCTGTGCTCCGCAATAGGAGAGACCACAACAGTGAGAGGCCCGCGTACCACACACACAAAAAAAATTGCCATTGCTCTTCATTAATTCAAGTTTTACTGAAAACTGCCCACTGTCTTATGCTGCTTGGCAAAGTAGAAAGCCGGGCAGATTTTTTTTGAATCAGGTAGATTTGACCTCAAGCCTCTGCCCTCCTACTTAACTAACCTCTCTGAACCCAAGTTTTCTTATCTATACTATGAGGGCAATAATACCTACCTTGAGTGGTTATTCTGAGGATGACATCAGAAATCTTTGTGCAGGGTCTTGTATATAATGGATGCTCAGTGAACAGGAGATTCTTTCCCTGCTCAAAAGAAGTTTCCCCACTTAATTTATTTTTTTTAATTTTGTAATAGATCTGTACTGGAGTATAATTGCTTCACAGTACTGCATTAGTTTCTGTTGTACAACAAAGTGAACCAGCCATATGCGTACATATATCCCCATATCCCCTCCTCTTGAAGCTCCCTTCCACCCTCCCAATCTAGATGACCTCTCTAGGTCATCGCAAAGCACCAAGCTGATCTCCCTGTGCTATGCGGCTGCTTCCCACTAGCTAACTGTTTTACATTCGGTAGTGTATATATGTCGATGCTACTCTCACTTTGCCCAAGCTTCCCCCTCCCCCACCCCCCGTGTCTGGTCTTTGTTGTAGCATGCAGGATCTTTGTTGAGGCATGCGGAATTCTCTCTAGTTGTGGCGTGCAGGTTTTCTCTCTCTAGTTGTGGCACGTGGGCTCCAGAGCGTGTGGGCTCCGTAGTTCGCGGCACGTGGGCTCTCTAGTTGAGGTGCATGAGCTCAGTAGTTGTGGCGCGAGAGATTAGTTGCCTTGAGGCATGTGGGATCTTAGTTCCCCGACCAGGGATCGAACCTGCGTCCCCTGCATTGGAAGGCGGATTCTTTTACCACTGGACCACCAGGGAAGTCCCTAGGGTGTTGCACCTTTTATTGACTTTCTGTTGCCATTCAATTTCACAACTCTGTAGGTCTAGAAGTTAACATGTAGAAAATTGATAGTAGTCCCCACTTAATTTAAATTGTGCATCTCCACCCTCTGCCCCTAAAGAAACCCCAGAGTGAGGAGGGTGATTTCAAATGCTTTATGGGCTTATTCATGAATGAAGTTCATATTCTTTTTCAGAAAGTACACTTTCTTGCCCTTTTCAGCACAGTATGAAGCTATTTAATTGATGGGAACCTGAACGTGGACATTTTACATCTCTGAGGGAATGGTTCACAAAGATTCCAACTGGTCCCCAAACCTTCACGTTTCCCACTGCTATCGGACCCTTTCCCAATACCATAGCCCACTTCCTCTTCCTGCCCCACTACCACCTGGAGCAATCAAAGGAAGAAAACATGGCCACCAGCCCACAGAAAACACTCTTGGTCGTCCTAGAAAGCATAGATTGCCTGGGTCTTTATTTTCAAAGCTGACTACATGGTTTTCTCTGGCACAACTCTTCTGGTGGCAGCTTGCTCCAGACGCCTACCCCTCCTGCCTGTGGTCCTTGTGGTGGCCTTGCCCTGGGTTCTTAGTACCCACCTTTTTCTGGCTCACATGAGCCCTTTCCATCTTGATATAAAGTTGCCTAAGAAGACAAGTCTTAAGACTCGTTCCAACGTAGAATGAAAACTTTGTCCTGTTCAGGGAATGGAAAATTTTCACCTGCACATGGAGATGCCTGAAGTGTCCTTTCCCTCAATCCTTGAAACCTCACTTATTCTACACTGTGGCCGACCCTGAATGGGTAATTTACTAGAAAGGCTTTCCTGCTGATAGGGTTTTGGGGGACTGTTTGGGCAATATAGACTATCCACGAAGATAAGAAGACTAAAGCATGTGACTATCAACAGCAAAATAGAAAATGCTGTAATAAGACTAACAGGCTGTCTTTGGATTTCAGGGAACAGATCCGTCAAGGCCTAGAAGAACTCCAGAAGGTTCTGCCAGGAGGAGACACTTACATGCATGAAGGATTTGAAAGGGTAATTTTAAAAGAGTGTTAAACTCCAAAAGAAGATTGTGATGTGGAAACATCAACACAGGGATGGCTGATGAGATGAGACACACATATTAAAGGAACTGAATAACACCCAATGGCGAGACTGAAAACAATTTTCCATAAGTGTGTCTATGATAACTCCATCCAAAAGGGCCGAATAAATGAAATTCCTTCCTCCTTCCCTGACACTGATGAGGGTCTCTTAGCTAATGCTTGGCTGGCACTCATGAATCATGCCACACACAAGTCCTCTCTATTCCCAAGGTAACCTTTTCTATATATTTCTTCAGAGGTTGAGACAGAATTGCAATGACTTCAGTCTTAAGCAAAACAAGTCCCTGTCTATGAGAGGAAAGATACTGATCCAGGGTAACTTCAGATGAACATCATCCATTGATATTTGAGTGAAACCTGGGTGAATTACATAAAGAATCAAGGCTGACCCAAGACTGTGGATCCAACACCAGAGATCACTGCCCGCTATGGCATTTGTAGTAGCAAACAGTGGCTATATGTCTAATGGCTCTTTCATGTGTTTTTCAGGCCAGTGAGCAGATTTATTATGAAAACAGTCAAGGTAAGGGTATATTCCTAATTACCATTATGAATTATTTAACTTTTTTCTGTGTTTCCTTCTGAAAAAGTGCCTCAGTAATTTCATGTTTGAAAAGACACAGGATATTGCCTCTAATCCTTAAACACGCACTTCATCACAGAGAAGGAATGCATAGAAAGATGGCACAAATGAGGTCAAATTCTACTGTCCTGATGATTCCCCAAAAAAAAGTTATGTAAAAGTAATTAAGATCTCATTATGGGCTACAGTCTGTAATGCTCATGGACAGTTTTGCATGTTGAATTCATTAAGTTAATAAACACTTGGAGGGGTTAGTAAATTTTTATGTCAAATTTAATTTTCTTGTCCTTCTCTGAGCTCCAAGCCTCTTCATTGCTGTGACTGGATACGATTTTAGATTAAGATACCAGTTTGGCTTAAACTTTCCTTCATTTAAGTGGAAAAAAAAGAATAAAATGTACTTAATGGCATGCTTAGCACAGAGAAATAATATTTATTATTATTATAATTTTAGCTATTATTACTATTACTACCCTGGCTTTCATGGGTAGCATTTCTTTATCTGAAGCAAATCTCTTAAAAGAGATTCAGTATTAGAGTGGGGATTTTTCTCCCAGGCCTGTAGAGGTGTCCACATCCTCTTTCACTCTAAACTGCAACAAATAGGTCAGACCCAATATCAACAGCAACACTTGTTATTATAAAGCCACCATCATCAATGTTACTGGAAGTTTCAAAATCACTGAAAGAATTCTAGTAGGTTTTGCCAACTGCAAAACTAATGCTTCCAGTAATACTTCCAGTCAGCTTATAAATCATGATGACTGTTACTCTTTGCCAAACTCTTCAAGGGATGTTGCATATGTGGCCAAGGACAGCATGTGAGAAGGACCCCTGAAAGGCTCAGGTGGTCGAGTTTGCCCTCGGGCCTTGGCGAGAGTCATGTGGACCCTTGCTAGGAAATAGTCATGTTTGATTCACTGTAGCTACTCCCAGCTATCAGTCCAGCAACCATTTCACCAGGTTTGGTCTTTTTTTTAAGATAAGACTTGGAAACCCAGAGACAAAACATATTCCCCCTTAGAGTCTGTCCCACATTCTTCTTTGTGCCAGAGCTACTTCCAGTCCCCACGGAAAAGTTGCTGATTCTCACAATACTGACCTTGGGTGGTGGAGCTGTGCAGAGACAGACTCCCAGGGCTGAGAGGGAGTTTCCCTTGGTGCAGCGGGATGAACTGAGTGGGTCTGTGTTGTCTGAGCAGGATACAGGACAGCCAGCGTCATCATCGCTCTGACGGATGGGGAACTGCATGAGGACCTCTTCTTCTATTCAGAGAGGGAGGTAAGCCACGGCCCGGCCTATGTCAGACATGGAAACGGTGCTTCTTCCTTCTGAAATGGGCTGCAGTCTTTCCACTCAGGCAAACTGTTAAGTGTTCTTTGCAAAGTCCCTGGATAAAATAGTGTCCCATATGTGAAAGATACTAACAATAACTTATTTTTAAAGTGAATCTTCATGTCTCACACCTGGTAGGTATTTTTCCCTTTTCCACAGATTTGCATATTACTCTGTGTTTTAAGGGACAGAATATATGTGTCGTGCCTTTCTTGAAAGCGGTGTTGAAATACCATATATAACTTTTCAACAAAGCCATTGGTCCTGTTTTTCCTTCATTTCTACTAAAACCAGGAGGGAAAAGAATTACTTGAAATATGTGAAAGCCAATTTTGTCAAAATGTATTAATCACTGAAATTATTCCTCTAAGAACCAAAGCTGAACATTAATTGGGGAAAAGTAAATTGTAATCTCTCCTTCAGTATTTCTTTTTTCCTTTTCTTTATGCCCTTCCAAAGCACTCCTTAAAGCAAGTGAAGGGGGCCTCCCTGGTGGCGCAGTGGTTGAGAGTCCGCCTGCCGATGCAGGGGATACGGGTTCGTGCCCCGGTCTGGGAGGATCCCATATGCCACGGAGTGGCTGGGCCCGTGAGCCATGGCCGCTGGGCCTGCGCGTCCGGAGCCTGTGCTCCGCAACGGGAGAGGCCACGGCAGTGAGAGGCCCGCATACCGAAAAAAAAAAAAAAAAAAAAAAAAGCAAGTGAAGGAATCCTCTCTACATGAAGCTTTCATTTTATAAAGAGATTCAGAAAAAGAGGTTTATCTAAGAGTTGAAAAGTGATGTTTATATTTAGGAAATTCTTTTCTTTCAAATTTCACATTTGAGCTACATGTATATGTGGCCCCAGGAAACCAGTTCACCATAGGAATGTACTGAAGCCTCATTAGTGACAAAGGCTCATTCAGGCCAAGTTAGAAAGAAACACAATAAGGAAAAAGACAGGCAGTGATGGAGGGAGATGCCAGCCTCTGGAGGAGGAATCAATCAGAGAATTACACTTATCTCAAGGTCTTGACTACTATTTAATTTAAGTTCAGCTTCCTCCGTAAGCAAGAAATTGATATGCATTCATTCATTCATTCAGTGCTAACTGAGAGCTTGGCCTGTACGGGCACTTTGCTAGACATTAGAAACACACTGGTGAGTAAGACACTGTTGCTGCCTTTATGGGCTTTACTGTGTAATACTGTTCAGCTTTTTGAAGCCTCTGTTGGCAAAGGGCATGAGGGAATTAAGTAGATAAATGCATTATTGACACCCTACACTAACTTGTACAAAATTTACAAGGGGGAAACCCACAAGTAAATATGACAGAGGCTCCCTGAGCATCCAGGAAATAATATATTTCTGTACTCTACAGTTGAAACTAACTGTATAATGGGAATGCAAAATAGCTTATTTGGATGCTAAACAACTGTCAACTAAAGTAAAAACCCTAATAAGGAAATAACTGAATATAAAATAAATGATAGGTGTCAGAGGTTTAAAGTAGAAGTTAGTAGAAAAGAATTTTAGGTATGGCACACACAAACTTGGAAAAATATTTGCAGTGCCAATGCCAATAGGATGAAGGTGTCTGAAAAAGAAACATAAAGCTCAAGATATATAAAGAAAATGAGCCTTCCATTTTTGATAATTCTGTACAAAGCCCAACTAGAGGAGAAAAGCCATAGAAGTCGTTGCAGAGAAGGCTGGGGCTAGACTGTACCTAAAAGTTTATTTTATCCTGAAAGCAGCAAGAAATATTTCTAACATGAAGGAAAAAAGATGTATGTTTCTGCCCCTTCTAAAATTCAGTGTCAGTCACAAGTGGGTTTGAGTACTAAGAGAGGGGAAAAAGGGACGCAATTCAAATCAATATGCATATATTGAGCACCTACTGTATGTTTACTATCAATGATTTATTAAGTTTCTACTGTATATACCAAGGATTTCCAATTTTTGTTTTCTCTTCTGAAACGAAGAACCTGGAAGAGCCTGTAATAAATCAGATATTAAAATCAAGCCAAAATCTGGATATTATTCATTAGGTTGCCCTCTCAATACTTACTTGTAGATAAAGTTGTGAGTTCACCCACTCAAATATGGACCTTAAATCCCATACCATTGACCCAGTGTCTTCTTTGGGAATCAAAAAGGCCATATTCATGAAGGTGCTGACATTGATGAGTATCTGCATTGTTCTATGCCTCATGTGAGGAGCTCTGCATTTATTTTCTCATTTAATCTCCAAAGCACTTTACAGAGAAAAGCCAAGTGTCAAACCCAGGTATGTTGGATTCCAAAGGTCACATCCTTTCCGATAGAGCATGCTGCCATTACAAAGGAAGAACGTATGTCAATAAAAATCCATCAGAGGAATAGAAAAGATAATCATTTCCCCAGAATATTTAATATGACTTATCTCAGCCTATGGTATCCTTTTCCTCCCCTCATCATTCAAAGTTTCTCATCAAGACTACTTCTGTGGATCTTCCTCAACACTTCCCATTAGACTAATCACTCCCCTCACATCCACCATATTGCATTAGAATGTGATGTTCACTGGAGAATTGGCTCTTTGGGGACAGGGATTGCCCTCTCCCTTGTGGTACCTGGCATATAGTAGGTGCTCAATAAATACCTGATCACTGCAGTTAGGCTGGGTGATCCAAAAGTAGTACATTTGCCACTGCTTCTCTCTCTAAATGTCTTTTCTTTCATTGGCCCAGGCTAACAGATCCCGAGATCTTGGTGCAATCGTTTACTGTGTGGGTGTGAAGGATTTCAATGAAACACAGGTATGAGCATGGATTTCCTCAGGTTTGGGAGCATACTCAGCTTGTGAATGATAGAAAACATGCAGTCAGTGCAGAGGGTGCATCAGCAACATAAATATCCATTAGATGGATGATTTTTCCTGAAATGCTATTGGATGTGTGAGGGATGTGAACTTATTTGCTAATGTGCTTGAGGGTCTTCAATGCAGACCATCCAGGCAGCATCTTTTTTGGTTGACTTTCTTAGTACATGTTAAATTGCCAGGAGGTCAAAGTAGATCGAAATTAACTTGGAAAACGTGTTGTTTTTTTTAAATTTAATTTGATAAATCTGATTTTCTTATTTAAATGGCAAACATCCCTTTTTTCTCATTAAAGGTGCAATGCATTTCAATACCCCCCAAAATGGAAATAATTGGCCAGTGGGCAAAAAAAGTATGTCCAAGTGTTCACAATAAGCAAATTGTAAAAATGTGTTAGCAACCTAAATAGATGTTCTTCAAAGTACTTCATAGTTTTTTTTGTTCTAATAACATTGACAAAGTTCAGGATATGTTGTTAAATGAATAAAATAGGGTTACAAAACAGTATGGGAATAGTATGAGTCTACTTTTTAAAGTAAAATGTGTATATTTATATAGGAAAAGTCTGAAAAACTATATCAAATTAACAGTAATAGAAAGATGATGGATGGATGGATGGACAGACAGATGAATTATTGATAACTTTTTTCTTTTTCTTTTAACACTCCTGGTTTTTTGAAATTTCCCAATGATTGTGTATTACTTTTACAATCAGTAAAAATCCTGGTACTGACTGACTGTGGCAATCACAGCACTAGACAGAGTTTGGGAGTAGAAAATCTCCACAGATCAGTTTCTCCTTTCTCCAGTCCTCCGCTCCATAAAGCAGGAGCAACCAAACCAATCGCAAGGGTCCTTTCCTCAATGAGCAGTTTGGGTGAAAGATAAGGGTCCCCATTCATTGGGCTCGCTCAACACCAAAGCTTGAATTTATTTTTAAAAAGTTGCTTTGAAAGGAAACTTGAGTCTGTTTGATTCAAATATAGTTGCCAACAGAAATGTGGTTGAATGGGAGAAAAATAAGCCAATGGCCTGCCCCCAAATCCATAAATACATCAACCCAGGCCAAATGTTCATCTAGCTGGGCAATCTTACCGCTGGTCCCAAGGAGACAAGTATTAAAACAAATGTAAAAGCTGGAACCAACCCTCCGGACCCGCTCCAGAGTAAATCCCCTGGTAATCTCATTATGACAGAGGGCTTCTCAGTGAGGTCCCTGAGCCCAGGCAAGCCCTCAAGTTCCTATGGGTTTTAAAAGGAGATGGAGGCCCCTGGACCCAGTGGCTTTCCTCAGTTCTCCACGTCCAAGCCTGACACATCTCCTTGTGTGTTTGCTGTGTCCTCAGCTGGCCCGGATCGCCGACAGTAAGGATCACGTGTTTCCGGTAAATGATGGCTTCCAGGCCCTGCAAGGCATCATCCACTCAGTGAGTAGAGTACTTCCTCTGAGAATGGATCCCCGAGCACTTCCTGCCCCCTGACCTGCTGTAGATACCCCAATTCCATCTCACTAAGGCTGGTGTTCTTCTACATTTCCTTGTATATCTTTATATCTGTCATGTTCCACGTCTCCATCCTGCCGTTCACACGTGTTCCTTTTCTCATTCTCCTGTGCCAGTTCTTTACCCTACAATGGAACATTAAAAATGGAAAGGAAACTTGCTCTGGCAGCGAGCCAAACTTCAGGCAGTTCTCATACTGGAAGGACTGCAGCTGATGCTGTGCACTTGACCGACCTCAGCTTTCCCAACCGTGTCTGAACTCAAGCTGCTTTCTGAACATTGCAGGCTCTGCCTATATCACTTGGCCATCAGAGGCACTTTCAACCAGTGGTTTTCTATCTTGGCTGCCCATTGATGATTATCTGAACAGGATTTTTAAGGTCTTCCCAGGTGATTTTAATGGAACCACTGCTTTAGATCTATAATCCCCAAATATGAATGTTTCTTTTTTTATATTAAACTTTTATTCATTTAATGAATGGAACTTACCTGGAGTCACAACATAGATTCTTTTTTTTTCTTTTTTCTTTTTTGTGGCCCATTTGTTTTTTGGTTTTTTGGTGGTTTTTTTTTTAATAGTTGATTTACAATGTTGTGTTACTTTCAGGTGTACAGCAAAGTGATTCAGTTACACACATACATGCACACACACACACACACACACATATTCTTTTTCAGATTCTCAGATTCTTTTCCCTTGTAGGTTATTATAAGTTATTGAGTATAGTTCCCTGTGCTATACAGTAGGTCCTTGTTGGTTATCTATTTTATATATAGTAGTGTGTATATGTTAATCCCAAACTCCTAATTTATACCTTCCCCTGTTTTCCCCTTTGGCAACCAGAAGTTTGTTTTCTATGTCTGTGGGTCTATTTCTGTTTTGTAAATAAGTTCATTTATATCATTTTTTTAGATTCCACATTTAAGCGGCATCATATGATATTTGCCTTTGTCTGGCTTACTTCGCTTAGTATCATCATCTCTAAGTCCATCCATGTTCCTGCAGTTGGCATTTTTTAATTCTTTTTCATGGCTGAGTGATATTTCACCATCATTGTAAAATATGAGGGTTTCAATGTTCACCAGAGTTTGCACCGTCACCAGCCCTCTTTTTCATCCCATCCTGGTTTTTTATCATCCCTTTCCTATCAGTGAACAGGACCTGGCTTTCTGGGCCTCTCTTTTCTACCATCCATCCCCAGGCTAGGCCCTTGGTCCAGCTGGAATATTGGAGGATGCTAGTCTTTGAAGCCTCAGCCAAAAAACCTGTGTGTGTGCTGCTCCTGTAATAAAGTCCAGGGTTGCTGAAGCCTCCATCTTTAAGTTTGGGGACCAGGCAGACAGACAGTGGTTTCTCCAGTTGGAGCTCATGAGGCTTCAGACTTGAGGTCCAGGATGCAGATTCAGAGCTCAGAGGATCACTGTCCTCTTAAGATGTCAACGGCGTCTTAAGCCAGGTTTACCCATCAGGAGCTTGGGATCTGCCCAGCTTCCACAGACTGACCTAGGAAACCTCCAACCTGGATGTGCTTCATGCTCCCTCTTCCTCCCTCCAAGGTTTGCTTAGAACCCCAGCAGAGTGGAAAGCAGAGTGAGAAGTAGGAACTTTGGAGCTGGTCAGCCCAGAGTTGAAAGGCTGACCCAACAGCTTACCATTTATAGATCCTTAGATGAGGTATTTCGCTTAGTTCCATATTTGTATAAGGGATTAATGATAAGACACATGTCGTAGGCTTGTTTGAGGATTACAAGAGATAATAACACTAGTGAAAATACCTAATATTTTTCCAGGCACATAATCAGTCCTCAAGACATATGAATTATTTCCTCTTCCATGTCCCTTCATCATCATATGAGAAACCTTGGTGTCAGCTTCCTCCTCACCCTCTAAATTTTCTTGAATATACATAAAAATCACCTGGGGAATCTTGTTTGCAATACCCATTCCCAGGCCCTATCCCCAGGAGCTTCTATCACAGTCAGTATGTGATGGAGCCTCTGAAACTGCATCTTTTCAATCTGCATGTTTTAATCAGTGCCCCAGGTGTTGTACTTTCACAATAGTGATATATGTGACCTTACATTTTCAGAACTGTGAAAAATAATTCCACCCCAAGTTGGGAGTTCCTATCCTAAATATGTCCATATGACAGTCATCTTCTTTAAGATGTGTTTGCAAGGGACAGAAACACACTTAAACCACCTTAACCAGAAAGTGAAAATTATTGGAAGGATAGAGAAGTTATCAGTGCCAATTATGGATCCCCAGGTGAGGGACCCCTACTGTAAACCAGTTCTGGGGTCAGTGTGGTATACCTGACAGTATAAGTGACAAGAAATGTCATAACCAGGTAAAACAACACCCAAATAGTGATTTAGATAGACAGTTAACAGCAGGATTTCAGCCTGATCATGAATCCTGTGGCAGCTCAGAGGTGGACTGTTCTGGACCGGAGTCTTCATGAGAAACTGGGGTAGAGGATGGGTGATAGGTAACACCAGAGAAGAGATGACATGACCTCAGCCCAAAGACTGGAAAAGAGCAAGCATATTTTTAAGATAGTAATAATACCTATCTGTCTAGTGGGAGAGTTTGGATAAAGGAGTCAGGAGTAATGGAAAATAAGTCGAGACATTGGGTTAGAAGCAGATTGATGGGAGCCTTGAAGGAACTTTGACTCCAACTTAGTGTAATCACTGAAACACTTTGAACATCTAACAAGTAATATTTAAGAAGAGAATCTGATGGCAGTGTCCCTATATATAGAAAGGAGACTGGGGAGGCCCAGAGGCAGGAACCCAGGCATGAGGCTACTACAGAAGTCCTTTCTTCAGATGGCTGGGTTTGAACAGGGACAACTCTTACCTGTTCAAAGGTTCTTATGAGCCATGTGCCACATCATTCAACAGTTGGTTCCTACCCAAATAATTTGAGTATTTTTATCTGCATAAATTGCTGTTGTTCTTGAATATTTCAACCTTAGCCACTCACCCAAGCTTAACATGGGCCCAGATGTTTGTAAAACTCTCCCTACCCCCAATGGAAATCACCCTAAAGATGTTTAAGAAATTTTAGTGAAACAGTCTTCCAAAAGGGGGAAAAAATAATTTGAGACTCCAAACTTTTAGCCGAATGATAACATTCTTGTGAGCTTTTATCTGGGAGTTATGCTAGTGGTTTCCATCCTTCCAATACTTGAAACCCATGTTTATCGCAGTTGTTAATTCATTTGCCTGGACAGAAAAACAGGGACAAGCACAGCACAACTCGTCTTTCTCAACTCAGACAGAAATAATTATGGCCTGAAAGTTGGTTAACTAATTTTAAGAAGTAGGTTCATTTCTCCTTCTGGATACTGAAAAGAAAGCTCTTGTTTCCTCCCCACTCCCCACCCCCCACCCCCCACCCCCGCCATCTAAAGCATCTCTTCCAGCTTTTTCCCATGGACGTTGTTTTGTGGCTGGCTATTTTCTCATAATAAAGTAGGACTGGGCTTAATTATCCAAAATAGGAGTACAGAGCAGCTTTCAAAATCTCAAATAGTTCATGAAGTTTTAGACCCATGGTGACCTTCTTTTTTTATTGAGGTGTAGTTGATCTGCAATATTAGTTTCAGCTGTACAGCATAATGATTCAATATTTTTATAGATTATACTCCATTTAAGGTTATAAATTACTTGCTATATTTCCTGTGCTGTACAATATATCCTTGTAGCTTATTTATTTTATACATGGTAGTTGTACTTCTTAATAGTGACCTTATTTTTAAATCCCCAATCAAGATGCAGGGGCTAGGGCTTCCCTGGTGGTGCAGTGGTTGAGAGTCCACCTGCCGATGCAGGGGACACAGGTTCGTGCCCCGGTCCAGGAAGATCCCACATGCTGCGGAGTGGCTAGGCCCGTGATCCATGGCCACTGAGCCTGCACGTCCGGAGCCTGTGCTCCACAACGGGAGAGGCCACAACAGTGAGAGGCCCGTGTACCGCAAAAAAAAAAAGATGCAGGGGCTAATATTTATTCATTCCTCTAATACTCATTGAAAACCTTTTATGGTAGACTCTGACCATTTGGTTATAAGTAATCAGGTAGACACCCTATCCTGGTGGAGCTTATAGTCTGGTGGGAGGGACATATAAAAACAAGTCAATAAATAAATATGTATAATTATGTGATACCATGTGACACATGGTATATGAGAAGTAACATATGACTGAGATTAAGAGTAAAGTGATTGGTAAAGAACTCAGGCTCCTGTGCAGAGATAAGCTGAAGGTGAAATAGAGTTGTTCATCGAAAGAGCGTGGATACAACATTCTTGTCAGACCAGAACCCTAAGATGGTATATAACAGAATGAAAGAGTAGGGCTTGGATGGAAAATGACAGAAGATGAAGGAAGCAGCAAGCAATGGCTAAATCATGCGGAGCCTTGAAAACTATGCTATTTTACTGTAAGGGCAGTAGGCAAACATAGCCAGATACAAAGTCTTACAATGGAACAATCATGCTTGCAATCAAGACTCTCAGGGAATCTAGAGGTCATGGCGCTTTATCCAGCTCCCCTTTGGATAATGAATAAATAAACACCCAGGACAAGTAGTCATGAGGCCTGTGAAGAAGAAACATTACTATGATTTATTGAGCATCTTCTTTCTACCAGCTCCTCTGTTAAGCATTTCCACAACCACTCTCTGAAGAGGGACTTATTATCCCCATTTTACAGGTGAGGAAACTGAGGTGCAGGCAGTTAGATAAACTGCCCCAAGTCTGCCCACTCATAATGGTGGAGGAGGGAAGTTTGGGTCCAGAGAGCCTGCTGTTTCCACAATCCTGGGCTGTGAATGTCTGAAGAAGTGGAAAATCACCACTGGATTATCAGAAGCTGATTATTCAAGGCATGGATACATCAACTCTCCGGATTCTCTGCTTCCTCAATCTGATTCCTGTGTTTTGGTCTTTTTACTGTTCCTAAATCCTCTCTGCTTTAAGGAGGAAGTACTTATGTTTCAGATTTGCATAACATGTTATTTTTCAAAGTGCCCTCACTTGTTTTCCATTTTCATCTCCCATCAGTGGGACATAGGAAAAAGGCAGAAAGAAATCAATGCCTGTAGATAACTTATTTGGGGGCCAAACATTGTTCCTTTTTCCCATTTAATATTATCCTATTTAAAAATCACAACAGCCCTAGAAGGGAAATATTCCCATTTTACAGATGAAGAAACTGAGGCTCAGATACCCTGCACAAGAGCACACAGCTCTAATGGGGAGATCAGGCTTGGAACCCAGTTCCATGACTCCAGAGCCCAGGCTTTCTCCCACCTCTATTTCCTTAGGAAGGTAAAAATAAGAAAAGTCATCATTTAGTGAATTCTTAGGTTCTAGACCCTGTGAAAATCACTGTACATAGTCATCTCATCAAATTCTCACCACCACCATTTAATGTAGATATTATTACTCCTTCTAGAGAAGCAGATACTCTAAGGACAGAGAGATTAGCTAACTTGTGCAAGACTGCACAGCAGTGGGCAGTGATCCAGAATAGACTCAGCTCTGTCTCTAAGGTCCATGACAAGGTGACCATAGTGCTCTAGTGAATGATGTGGGTAGGCCAGGAAGCAGCTCCATTTCAGAGAACGGGACCCTGAAGACCAAAAACGTGAAATGACTTGACACAGTTCACACAGTTATAGCAAAGGCAAGACCAGAACCCAGGTGGGTTCTCTGATCTGAGTGCACCATGGGTGGGCAGGAGAGCTCTTTGCTGTTTACTATTAGGTGGAAAGTGCCTCTGAAAAATCTCAGTTTCTGCTCAATGGTTGAAATTCCATCATCATGAGAAGCTGGCAACTTGACACAGGCTGAAAGGAGCGTCTTCCCTTCCACACTTGCTCAGGACTCTACCTCGGAGGACAGAATTCCTTCTTGTTTTTGCAGAATTCGGTTGATAAAATAAGACACAATTTGGATGGTTGGAAGATTGGAGCCCTTTAAGCCAGTAAAACTGTAGAGGAAGAAACTATTCCTTTGCCTTTTCTTATTGTGGCTTCCTCGGGGAATTTCCATTGACCACAACTGGTGAATGTAGCGCCAGCCCTCAAGTGAAAATATGAAGCAAAGGTCCAGCGAGGCTCCTGGGTCTTTGTTTGCCTTTTCAAAAGTGCTGCAGGCAGTGAAATGGGAACCTACATGAAAGCTGGGTTTGGATAACACTGAAATGGGTCTGCAGCTTTGAATCCCAACACTTGGCCTGGTTACCATGATGCCAACTCCTCCCAGCTGTCCCCACTTCTTGTGCAATCAAGGGCGGTACCTGGAACCAGGCACACTGTCTCTGAGAAGGAGAACCCAGTCACTGGCACCAAGCTATCTCCATCTAGGAGCATTTCCCTAGAATAAATATTTAAGCCTGCGTAGGGCTTCCTATTAATGCGAGGGTGAGTCAGCGCCTAGAGCTTTCTACATGTTTGATCAACAATAAACAAGTATTGAGCAAACATGACTATATTTGCAAGCATTTCTTGTAAGTTTTGGCACAAACATCCTGTTATCAAGGAAGCTTTAAGATCACTGAAACTGAGGAATGAATCTATTCCATGGTGTATATATATTTATTTTATTTATGAAAACCATGTCCTGTGCTGATTTCTCCCCTCTACTCATGGGAAGGTGAAAGAAATTTCTCCCTTCCAGCCCTGGTGAAGCTTTGACAAAAGTCAAAGCCCAACTTCCTTGCTTCCCTCCCATCTACTCTTCCAAGACTCCACAAGGAGCTGCTAAGGGTTTTCTTCAAATCAAAATCTGCATCACATTCCTGTAGTCCTGGAAAGTACCTGACTTTACTGAACCAACTCTCTTTCCAGGGCTAGCAGCGGGGAAGACCCGTTTCAGCAACAGCCCTTCTCTTAATCAGCCTTATTTGTAGTTGGAAGAGACCACCCTTATTTGTGATCGGAAGAAACCACACTCTCCTCCTTTGCCCCATCTGAATGCTGTCTCGAGTTCTGTCTCAACTTCAAGGCTATGCTCCTGTCCTCTCTTCTCTGAGGAGCCTGCCCTGGTCTCTCCTACACCTTGAACTCTCCCTGCCTTGAACTCCAGTGGCGCTAATTGTTGGCATCACTTGTTTGGCACGTGCCTTTCCTCCTGGTCAGATGCTGAATTGTGCAGTCACAGAGACCTCCCCCTTTGTCGTATTCCCCTGGTGTCCAGTGCATTTATATGCCGGACTGTGCATATGTGTTCATTGTAAAGCAGGGCAGAGGACTGCAGAGTGTTCGTGACCTGCACTGCACCACAAGTGGGCAGTTTTGTGGCTCCGTTTCTTGTAAAAGCCCGTTAGTACTTCCCCCACCCTCTTTTCCAGGACCATATCTGTAAAGGATGGCATTTTGTGCCCCATTCACATTAGCAGGCCTGGAAACATAAATAGAATCAATTGTAGTTTCTGTAGTGAGCAGAAAATCTTTTTAAAAAATCATTTGCCTCAGCAGTCTTTAATTAGACTCAGACTTTGCAGACATTCAGGCCAGGCATTTCAACTAAGCTATTTTTTCTATTTGGCTTATGAAATAGTCCAAATGTAATTTTAAAAATCCCATTGCTTGCATAGGCTACAAAGATTGCAGAGGGGCATGTTCAGTTAATCCTCAGGTCACCCCACACCCCTCCAGCTCTTTCTCCTATATCTAGGAATCTGTTAAGACTCGTTGTAAAAGCAATAGCAGAATTTAGAACAAAACCCCATGAAACGCTGCAGGGTTCAGCTCCCAAGGAGGGCCACTGACTTTGCCAGCAGATTAGCAGATCAGCAAGCTTCTCTTACTAAATAAACCACGTCTCGGAATTCACAGTTATCTGAGCTTTCCTTCTGAAAACAGGAAAGGAAAGTGGTTTCACAGAATAAAAATGAATTTCCTCGGTTTCAGAGCCTTGTTTGTCCTGTGCTTCTTCACAACAGACTCTCGTTGAGTGTGAAACTAACTGAGAGAAGAGTAGCATTTATTTAAGTGAGCTGGGTGCCCCCTCCACCCAAAAATTCTTGTATGTTTTGAGGATGAGCTTTATTATCTAAAATTCAGTAACTTCTTAAGAATGTCTTTCTTGCATGTTGGAATATTTATTTGATATAATGTATGACTGTAACATAAAATCATATATGAATCCCAGAAAGACATGTGTGTGATAGTAAATTTTTATTTTCAATTCAGATTCTGTAGAACTGGATATGAATCTAGGATAATGTCCATAGTTAATAATAGATATGTCTATTGATTTTAAGTGCAGAGTACATTTTACTTAGGAAAGGTGACTATCTTTTTTTTTCCAAAATTTTATTAGAGATCAAATAGTTTCAAAATTCATGGGGGCAACATTGGCAGTCCTGAAGGCATGGATGAGCCAGTTTTGTGTCCCAAGCTCCCTGGTCTTTTCTAAAAGCAATAGCCTCCAGGCTTACCCAATGTGCATTCTGCCATCAGCTATATTAGTGTACCTGGGACCCTGCTCCCCAACCCCCAAACATATACTTTTACATTTTTCCCAAATAAAGGGGTCAAGGCCTTTTACACAGCAGGCCCATCTAGACCTTAGACACAGGAACATGATACACCTACAACATTATTGTTTAAAAAGATAAACCATTTAAAAAGATGGAGGTGTTGAAGTAGGCCTCCTGGGAAGGCAGTCCCCAAAGACTTAATAAGAAGAGGGAGATGTTACAAGATGCTGAACATAGCCTTGTATTCAAAAGACTATAAAAGATTAATTTAAAAGATTTAAAATTTAATTTAATTTAAAAGACCAGAAAAGATTAATGTAATAAAAGATTATATTTACAGGGACAAAGAAAGACTGATACATAATATGCTAAAATGTCAGTTAATGAAGCCATGCAGAAAGTGTGCCATTTATTTATTCAATAAGTATTTATTTAGTGCCTACTATGTGCTAGATTAGGCCTTGTGGATACAGTGGTGGATAAAAACAAATCTCCTTGCCTCTGTAGAGGTTATAGTCTGAGGAACATAGACAATGACCAAACAATCAAAAAGATAAATATATAATTATAAACCACAGTAAGTCCTCTGAAAGATGGCAATTTATACTAAAATGTGAATTAATACAGAAATATTTCATTGGTAGACTTAGGTCACAAAATCCATACTGGATTTGGAGGGTGACTGGGAGAGTGAGGTTAAGGAAAACTCCTAGGTTTTCGTCTTAGAGAACTAGAGAGATGTAATTGGGCAATAGATAGTTAATCACCAGTGGGCCCGCCTACTTCAAGCTCCAGACATCTCTGAAGCAGAATGTACCCTTCACAACAAGTAAGACACTAAGAAACATGCTGTCTAGATATGTGGAAAGAAAAGGACCCTATACTATGAATGGATAAAGGAAACTGATCTTGTATTAACACACAAAAAATCTTCCAGCAGGAAGTGGCCAAGTAAATAAAGATGGATACTTTATTGGGGAAGGAAGCAGAGCAGTTAGGGGGGAAAAATTAAGTATATGCTTACGGTAAGGGAGGGATTCATAACAACTCTATGCAAATATTTACAATCTTTAAGTATTCTTGAGAAATCTCTGCATAAACTCTGAAATTTATGAAAAAGGACTTTAGATTTTTAGAATCAAAAAATATATATATATAAGGTTTTATATACAACCTGGACTGGTTCACAATGGATTTCACTTTTTTAAAAATAAATGTATTTATTGATTTATTGATTTTTGGCTGCGTCGGGTCTTCGTTGCTGCGCGCAGGCTTTCTCTAGTTGCGGCGAGCTGGGGCTACTCTTCGTTGCTGTGCGCGGGCTTCTCATTGTGGTGGCTTCTCTTGTTGTGGAGCACGGGGTCTAGGTGCGCTGGCTTCAGTAGTTGTGGCACGCGGGCTCAGTAGCTGTGGCTCGCAGGCTCTAGAACTCAGGCTCAGTAGTTGTGGCACACGGGCTTAGTTGCTCCGTGGCATGTGGGATCTTCCCGGACCGGGGCTTGAACCGGCGTCCCCTGCACTGGCAGGCGGATTCTTATCCACTGCGCCACCAGGGAAGTCCGATTTCACTTTAAGTCTATTAAACAGCCCTTATTACTTGGCCAAGTTCTTTTACATCTGCTGCCTCTTTTACTCCCCCAACACTCTCATGAGGTGTGCAGGAGTGTCACTACCCGTAACAACCCATGTACTTATAGAGTTCTTTGCAGATTTCAAACATGCTTACCCATATATCTTCTTTTTGAAATCTGCCCAAAAGGTAGCAGGAAAATATTATTAGCCATCTTTCAGGCATTTTCAGCAAATAGGACTTAGCAAGAGGCCAGTGGTGGGTGACGGGATAGAAGCAGATATGAGCTAACCATCCTTGCCCGGGAGTAATAGCAGTAGTAGCAGTAATAACAGTGGTAACAGTCACAGCTACCATTGTTTGAGAACCAAATATGCGCCAGACGTCCTACTAAGTGCTTTACTACTAAGGTTGTTCTGAGCACATTTCTTGGTGCCTTGTTTTCATGAAGGGCACTTTTGGCTGATGGCCCAAGATTGTTAAATACTATTTGTTGACCAGTCACATCTGTCTAGTCCTGTCTATAAAACAAAAACCTTGTCAGTTTTCCTTAATCTCACTCTTTTCCTCACTCTCTAATCCAATATGAATTTTACCACCTAAGTTCTATTGATTTTACAAACTAAATATCTCTGCATTCATGTCTATTACTCATTTTACCACCAGACAGCCCTTTGAGGTGTTTTTCTTGTCCTCATTTTACAGAAAAAGAAACTGAGATTCAGAAGTTTAATAACTTATCCAAATCCTCATGTCCAGTAAGTGGTAGGGCTTGTATTTGGACATAAATCTATTTAAAGCCCAAATCTATTTTTTCTGTCTCCAGAGCCTAGGTTCTTAAGATTAAAACTACCATTATTTGAGGACTTCCAGGCCTTGTGCTATGGAGTCTGCCTATATTATCTCATTTAATCTTCCCAACTGAACAACCTCATGCAGTTGGTGCTGTTCTTATCCCACTATTACAGATGAGGAAACAGAGACTCAGAGAGGTTACGGAACTCGCCCAAGGTCACAGTGCTCATGAGTGAGTTGACTCAAGCAATTCGACTCCAATTTAGTTTAATACTAAACTATTAGTATGTTAAACTGTTTCCCAAAATTGGGGCTCAGACTAGTTAAAAGACTTGTCAAGGACCACAGCTCAGGTAAGTACAGGACCAGGGGCAAGACCAGGACCCAACTCCTCACATTGGATCATGCTTGAGGCATGTGGTAGTCTTAGCCAGTCTCCATCAGAGGTCAGTTAGACTATCACCTCTGACGTCGCCCCAACCCTGTGTGAATTCTTTCCACTCAGTCTAGTGTTTTCCCTTCATCCATCTCCCAGTGCTGTGTCTCTAGCTCCTCCATGGCTACCACTGCCCAGGTCGGGGAGGGATCCTCTGCCTCCCCACCCCCATGCAGCCTCCAGTCCCTAGGCTGATCTGCTGTCTGCTGAAGTTCGGACAGACTGATTGCTGTACAGTCTGGGCTGCTAATAACCAAAGGAACCCCCCAAATCCACCCCATGCCATTGTGACTTCCTACCTTTTGAAACCAGACATTTCTAACTCAGAGAAGCCACAGTCCCAGACAAGTCCTGCCCATCCCCCTCACTGATAAATTTTACTCCATTGGCTGCAATGCCTCCCTTCCAGATGTTTTAAGTTAAGATTGGGAAAGTTGTGTTTTTACTGGATTGAATCACAGCCCTTGGCTGAAATTTTTTGGCCCTTTATACACTCCTTAGATTTATCAGCTAATTGCAGACACTTTGAGAGAATAATACAGCATGTGTTTATTATGACAAAACCCGTAAGTGTGTCTTTGTGGTCAAAGATTCACGGGTGTTTCCTTTACTCACCCCTGGTTCAGTGTTAGGGTTGGTTCAAAAATGTTGCTTCACGGGCTTCCCTGGTGGCTCAGTGGTTAAGAATCCACCTGCCAGTGCAGAGGACATGGGTTCAAGCCCTGGCCCGGGAGGACCCCACATGCCGCGGAGCAACTGGGCCCATGCGCCACAACTACTGAGCCTGTGCTCTGGAGCCCGCCAGCCACAACTACTGAAGCCCGCGCACCTAGAGCCCGTGCTCTGCAACAAGAGAAGCCACCACAATGAGAAGCCCGCGCATCACAAGAAACAGTAGCCCCCGCTTGCAACAACGAAGAGTAGCCCCTGCTCACTGCAACTAGAGAAAACCCGTGCACAGCAACAAAGACCCAACGCAGCCAAAAATAAATAAATTAATAAAATAAATTTTAAAAATAAAAAGAGTGGTGATCTCCAAAAAAAAACAAATGGCAAAGGCTGAGTCACTTAAAAAAAAAATGTTGCTTCAAAGTCAGGAACTTAACATGGGTGAAGATTTCATTTATGTGTTTTGATGGAGTTTGGGGAATGGAGACAGGATAGATGCGATAGCCCAATTTTCATTCTTGGACTGTTGAAATCTTTAGTTGTAGATGATAAAGTGATTTATAAAAGGAGACAGAGGAATTTTATTTAAAACATAAAAAAAGCTTTGTGTTTTTCTAATGTCACTATTTAATAAAGTTCTCCATATGGGTTAATTCTGGATCTCCCTGTGGCCTATTAAGAGATTTATGCCTGAAGACATGTTGAAGGGTGTGCCTGCCTCTCTGAGTTATGGCAACCAGTAGCTAAGGTGGCCCTTCAGCCAGGAAGAGCCCAATTGCAGCAAACTGGGGGGAGAGGGGAGTGGACTGTCATCACAGCTCAGATAGGGCAGTTGTTATCTGGGGTATGCGTCACTGGCAAGGATCTGGATGAAGATCTTGGCAAGCCCCAGTCCTAGGATGTTGCTGCATCTAAAGGACCAGATTGACCACTGGAAAGGCAGGATGGAAAAGCCAGAAGCAAAACATGGATGTCCAGGATACATCCTTGGGGTCCCTGATCCCAAGTCAGAATGTCAGTGAAGGGCTCAGAGGTGATGCCAGGTCCTTGGGGACCAGGGAGAACTGAGGCTGCACCTATGTTTGAGAAGGACAGTGATTGGGTAAGCCAGAGGGAGAAGAAATAAGGCAAACACTGACAAAAAGGAACAAATTGCTTTGACTGTGGAATGAGGTAGAAGCTGAAAACAGAGGAATCAAAATACGAAAATGCCTTTAAATTGTAAAAGAGTCAGAAAGAATGTCAGGAAAAAAATGTCAGCTGGAAATCTGGATTTTAGAATTGTCAAGAAAAAGAAATACAGTCGTCCCTCTGTATCCATGGGTTCCACATCTGCAGATTCAACCAACTGGGGATCAAAAATATTGGGGAGAAAATCCAGAAAGTTCCAAAAAGCAGAACTTGAATTTGCTTCGTGCTGGCAAACATTTACATTAGCATTTCCATTGTATTATGTATTATAAGCAATCTGGAGATCATTTAAAGTAAATGGAAGAATGTGTGTAGGTTATATGCAAATACTCCGCCATTTTATATAAGGGACTTGAGCATCCTCTGATTTTGCTATTCACGGGGGACCAATCCTCCTGAAGATAGGGAGGACTGTGATGCTTCTTATTACTCTCAGGTATAGAGAATTACCTAAAACACATGGTTGTGAGGGAGCCTGTTTCAATGAATGTATTTGAATGTTTTGTCATCTGTACATCAGAGAACAATTTTCTCAAGCATGTTGTTCACTTCCTTTCACAATGCTTCTCTCTGAGGACGCCCAGATTTCTCTCTGGAATGGGTAAATATTATCTCTTCTGAGAAACTGGTTTGTTTTCATTCTTCAGATTGAGAATCTCATAAATATTGTCTGCCCTTCTCATTTGCTACTAGAAAGCTTAGAACTAAATTCATGAGCCACTCCTTGCAAGGAAATAAGTTCTTAATAATACATAATCAAAAATGTATTTTTCTATGCTATTCTCACTCCTTACTTCATCTTCCCCTTATTTTCCCTTTAATCCATTTCCTCCCCTTTTGAATTTATTGTATTTTATTTGATTGTATCTTGTGGTGTATGTGTCACTTAAGCTGGAACAAAGAAGCATATATAAATAAATACATCCATACAAGTAAATGGGTGTTTCCCAATGCTAAAAGATGCTTTTTTCTTTTACGGACTTTACATTTTACTTCACTCTTAATTCCTTTAACAAATGCCCCTTTCATAAATAGAGAGAGAGTTTCCTTCAGGCCTCTGAACCATCTCAATTTCCAAATTAAGTAAAGCCCAAATAAAGATACTGCCTTTGCTTGGTAAATTAACTCAGTGTCCTATACTTGTTTAAAATGCTTGGTCGAAATTTTAGAATCATTATGCAATAAGAGACGGCATTCATAAATGGTGGAGAAAAGCTTGAACCCTACCAGTCAGGTACCCTGCTTTTGCCAGAAGAAGCCTTCATTATTAATTCCCTGTGTGGTCATGGGGTCCTCCAGACTCTCCACTTAACCCTACAAGACTCACTTGGGGGGAAGACTATATTTCCATGTAAGTAAGGTCCTCCTAAAGAACGAGGCACAACAAGCAGCCTTCAAAGTCCTCCCTCTCCTGCAACATTTCCACTTCTCTAACTAAAAGGGAACTCTGAGTAATCTGAACATGCATCTCCTCTAGAGGGCTGGCCATCTCCATCCTACTTCTCCAGCTTTATCTATTATCACTCGTTTTTCTACTGTTCAAGCTCCTTTGTTCCAGTTAAAGAGGTCTATGTATTTCTAGTTTCTCATCTTTGCAAATGCCACTCCCTGCTTGGACCTTAACCTTCCCCTAACTTACTCCTCCCCACTTGACTGAGTCCTACCCTCAGCACCCACCTCTTCCAGGAAGCCCTTCCCCATGTAGCAGCCCTCAATGATTTCCCCCATGAACTCTGTAGCTCCTACCGTCTGCCGCTTCACCCCGGCACCTACCACATAGGCTGGGCCATTGTTATTTTTCTTTTCAAGTGTAAGTCCCATTTCCTCAACTAGATGTTAAACCTCTCTATAACTAGGACTGGTGTATCATAGACTCAATAAATATCGGCCCAAAGATCAAATGAATGAATAATTCCTATGGATTTTGGGATACCCGGAAGCATCTAGCACAGTGCTGGCTCATTAAATGCTTGACACTAATGATACTAGTAAAAATGTTACCCTCCACTTACCCCCCACTGCAACATAATGTCCTTGAGCCTTCCTATCTTGGTAGCTAAAAGCAAACCCTACTTTTCTGTTTTAACAAAATAAGCTGTGCTTTGACTTTTTGATTTCCTCTCCTCCTAGATTTTGAAGAAGTCCTGCATCGAAATTCTAGCAGCTGAACCATCCACCATATGTGCAGGAGGTAAACTGAAATTACATGCTAATCGCTGTCACAAAAATAATGAGATTTTGAATTCAAGTCACATGTTTACTTCATCAGTAGAGAAGAAGGGAGGTGGGGCAGGAAAGGGAAGGGGGAAAAAGAGGAGTAGAAACTGCTAAATAAATTTGCTTCTAGGGAAAAAAGGGAATAAGGAATCAACATGCCAGTTGTTTGAAAGTTTGGAAAAGCCTATCTAAATTCTCTCCTTTCATGGGAACTAATTTGGGAATATTACAGAAATACTGGATTCCCACACATCACCATCAATACCCCTCTCTGGATACAAGTGGAGTCTAACCCTACATCCTCATGGCAGCCATCACAGTGATCATAGGCCACCTCTGAAATGTTGATATTTTTAATTATTTAATCAATGCTGAACCTCTCTCTGTAATTAATATGTTGATCATAATTAATTGTTTAATCTACAATCCCTCACAAAATGTTGATAGACCACTCCAATTATCCCAGTAAAAGGCCATTATAATTTTATCATTAATACAGCAAGCCTCTACTTATACAAAGAGTCAGCCTCCTCTGAGTCATAGTATTTTCTCTAACTGATCAAAATCATGTTCTTACTATTGTTTTGTATTATAATGAACTGCCTAAAATTTCAACCATTCTGGCTCTCTTTGTATAATTCCTGACAGGTTTCCCATCACTCTTATTTAAAAAGTACTGTTAGGCACCTACTGAATGCCAGGCACTGTGGTAAGTGCTGGCGATACAAAAAGGATAAACTTTCTCTCCATGAGTTCCTGTGCTCCAGGACCTGTAGTATTTCACCGTTGAGAGTTCACTGTTAACATCACCTTTCTAGTCTCCTAAAATACCAAGTGCCAATTATTAATTTATCATAGAAAATATATCATGCAACCCCGTAAGTGGTGAGGAAGAACTTTCAAGCTTTTTCAAACACTGTACAGTTTTATTCTTTATGGCATATTTTATTGGTATAAATGAGGTAATTCCTTGAGGATTCCATTCCAGTTCCTTGGCTATATTTTAGAATAGTTGAAACACTTTTCAAGGAGTTAGATGTAGTGAATAGTATGTGCCAACAACAAAACACTAAGTATATATGTAAACATTTAAAGTTGTTAGTAGTACTTGGAGACTGACTATTCAGAGACGTGTAAATTTCCTGAAGAAAAGCAATCAACAAAGATTATCTATTGACCTTTAAATACACTGCTACCTGGTAACATAGATGGCAGGAACAAATGTGGTTGCCACAAAGACAGGTCCAGGAGAACATTCTTAAGAAAAGGAATTGAAAAACCTTACCTTTGCAAATTTACAAAAGCATATGACCACATGAACCCAGTGCCAGGAGGCTTAACTAGGGTTCATTAGCTTCAAGGTAAATCTGTCTCCACAATTTTTATAATTCCTTTACTTTAAAACAATTAGAAAACAGGGGAGTTCCTTAATTGTGCAGTTGTCTCATTCATGAAAAAAAAAACCCAGACTTGCAGTTTAGCAATCCTACTGGATGTTTTGCAACCTTGTATTGAATCAGAACATCTAAAGACAATGAATACAACTTCTGTTAATTCACTAGCATAATCAGTTCCCCTCCTGTAGGGTTCCTGGGGACAGAGAAGGAATCTTATTTCTCTCCACTTCCCATTGCCTAACAGAGTCCGTGGTACTTAATAGGTGGTCAATAAATGTTGACCGAATGTCTTGATTCATACATTCCTTAAACAAACAATACACCGATTTTTGCTCATTTGACCCTTACTAACTACTTTCACCTAATCTCAAGAAATTATCAGAACTTTGAACTATTTTCAATGAAGCAGAATTAGAAATAGCCAAAGACAGAACCCCAAAAGCCCACCAAATCTCAATCACTCGGATTGAGTATCTTCTTAAATAATTCTTGAATCAAAGATTAGTAAACCAAAATCTCCTTTACTTACCACTGAGGTGTTCAAAACAATAAAAAGACCACATATATAAACGTACTGAATATGGCACAGAAATACCAGGGTCCACAAGATCTGATCCTAGCAAATTCATAGTTTTCAGTATGTTTCTTATTAAATGGAAAAGAAAAATAATTAAATAAAAGATATTTTTAAAGCTAAGGAAAATATAAGAAAAAATATTAAAAAGCGTTAATAAATTTAAACAAATTAAAACAATTCCACTGATTAATTATCCCAGGAGCTGTTTCTTTGGTAGAACCAATAAAATAGACAAATCTCTGGTAAATCCAATCCAAGGAATCTTTCTTTAAATATTTTTTAAATCTCTGGCTTATGTGCAATATCCCATATTTTATGGACAAACAATAGTTTCCTGTATCGGAGTAACTATCCAATTCTATTTATTTTATTTCTTTTTTCTAATTGACATGTAGTTGATTTACAATGTTGTGTTAATTTGTGCTGTACAGAAAAGTGATTCAGTTATAACTACATATATACAGTCTTTTTTATATTCTTTTCCATTATGATTTATTACACAATATTGAATATAGTTCCCTGTGCTATACCGTAAGAACTTGTTCTATATACTAGTTTGCATCTGCTAACCCCAAACTCCCCCTCATCCCTTCCATTTCCTTTATTTCTTATAAAAAAATTAATACAAGACACAGTGATGGGACCTAGCCTAGGTTTTGAAAAAGCAAGCTCCCACCTCCCTTGAATGAGAATCATTAGGATTAAAACATGTAGATTAGAGAATAAGTTTACTAAGAAGAAAATAAAACTTTCACAAGATGTCCTTACACCAAAAGTTCTTCCAAGGATTCCCTTAAAGTTCTGTCGCTGATCATTCTCTGGAGTAAGCATGGCTTTCATGAAGCATTGGAGGCCATTTCATTGTCCAGGGCTGTGAACTCCTGTCAAGTAGACCTAAGCATACCTCCTCTGTGATTTTCATTAGGCCACTGCAAGGAGCCAGGGCCAGGGATTTATGTGAAAGTGCTTTAAAAAGCATAAACTGTTACAACAAAGCAAGATGACATTATTATCATCAGTGTCATTTTAATAAGGATTGAAGGTCAATATGAGAATCATGATGTTGATAATATCACACCTAGATGAGAAAAACATGCCTGTATGTTTCTCTACTGAAAGAAAATTGGGGAAACCTTGGTAGAGTTCAGAGTATCTGCAAAATGATTCATTAACTCAATACGTACTGGAGGAGAAAGTGAACAAGGAAATACTGTTCATATTTGTAAAGTATAATGTTGAGACTAAGCCCTAGACAGATCTGTGAAGAAGGTAGAACTTGCTTTCACCAAAAACCTTTCCTGTCTGCTTCCTCCCCTCACTCTCTGAATTACTTCCCTTCCCTGGCCCCCAGAGCAGCCCCTGCTATGGAGCCCCACCCTGGCCTGTCCACTCAAGACACGCTATACTGACGATTGCATTCTCCCAAGACAGGGATCTCAGCTGGCTCTCACCAACAACTCAGCAACAGCCATGGTTCTGACAGCAATCTGAGCTCTGAGAGAGGCAGTGAGATAATGCACTGGGTGGACAGTTAAACTTGAGATCCAACACAGATCTTTCTGTGTTGGGCTGCAAATAATAGGGTGAAATTTAATGGGACAAATATAAAATGCTGGACTTGCAAATCATCAGTTTCACATACAAGCAGGTTTAGAGAAACCTGACTTAGTAACAGTTCATGCAAAGAAAAAGAAAAAGCAAGGAGAAGCATAGCTATCTTGAGAGCCAACAAGAATTCCTCTGACAAAAAAAAAAAGCTGATGCAATCTTAGAGTGCATCAATAGCCATCCAGTGTCCAGGGCAAGAGAGCTAATACCATGCTCCACTATTCCAAGTTC
The DNA here is from genome assembly GCF_025265405.1 of Mesoplodon densirostris. NCBI lineage: Eukaryota > Metazoa > Chordata > Mammalia > Artiodactyla > Ziphiidae > Mesoplodon > Mesoplodon densirostris. The sequence continues at coordinate 58,868,537 of NC_082674.1, forward strand.
AGACCATGGTTCCAAGTCCCATATTTTAAAAATGGCATTGACAAAGGCATGTTCCTAGTAAAAGTGGTGATGGAACTAGAAACCATATTAATAATTCATTCAGGATGTGAGGGCAGCCCAGCTGCAACATCTGTCACCCTATTGATAGCCAGGGTTGATTCAGCTGATCTGGCTGGCTAGGCAGGTGTCCCCTTCCTCCCTCCCATGTGTATCCCTCCTGAAGTTGCATGCTCAGTGGAAGAGGATGACCTTCCCCAGTAGGGTCCATTCTTCAGTCAAGGATGTACAAGTAGCTGTGCTCCCCTGCTACAACCTCCGAACAACTCTCAAGGTCCATTTACAGGAGAACACAGGAAGTCAAGCTTCCAAGACTCCAGTCACTGATTCTTTCCTCCCTTCCTCCCTCCCTTCCTTCTTCCGTCCCTTCCTTCTTTCTTTACATCACTTCTTAATGTCTACTATGTACCAAGCAATATGAAAAGGTTTGAGTACCAAAATGCATGCTTGATCCCAACCTCCCATGAAACTCACAGTCTGCTCTAGGAGATAGTCATATGTTCAGACAAATTACGAAACCACGCATGAAGCACGAGATCTGCTCAAAGAGGTGCTAATGAGATGCTTGTGGGATGAGGAAGGACTAGAGTGACCACAGAGATTTAGACAAAGAATTGAGACACTCACAAGGATATTTGGAGAATTCCCATGCAGAAAGGAATTATTAGGCTTACTATAAATAGCTTCAGGAGACCACCATGGAGAGATTGGGGAGGAATTCAAGGAGGCAGGTTTTGGCTTAACACATGCAACTTTTACAACTAAAGCTTTCCAACAATGGAGTAGATGCTCTCAACTTTCCACCCCCAGAATTATGTGAGCAACAGCAGAATGGCCATCTGTAACCGCATGCTCTACAGAGAAACCCTTTTTGGGTCTCCTTTATAACTTTAAGTTTCTAAAGACTTAATTCAACTTCAGCTAAGATATTAATGGCTGATTATTTGTTTACTGGCTAAAGAAAGAAGTATACTTGGAACTATTTTGCATTTTAACAGGAAATCTTAATGCGAAGAGGAGGTAAGCATCTGCCCTATCAAAAAGAATTTCAATCAATGTCATGAGTGAAAGTATTTGGAGAGAGAGCCATCCCAAAACTCCTCCACTGCCAGAGGTTATAAGCTGGCAGCCAACAAGCCCTGTCTGGTCTGCACATATGTTCTTTTTGATTCACACTGCAATTAAAAAAAAATTATTGCTAACATTTAAAAGTCTGATTTCACCTAAAAATTCAGATTTTCGTCTTGTATTGAAAAATCAGATCTAGCAACATTGGGCCTGTATTTATTGCAAGATAATGATTATTACAGACTGAATAACTTCCCTTTAAAAGAAGCATGTACTCTTTCCAGTTCACCATACTCTCCACCACTCCCCATTATCCCAATACCCAGGTCAAGCATATGGTTGCCGTTTAACATGGTGCTTATGCCACTGTATTTACAGTTCCTGTTCTAAAACATGTAGGAAATCACCTGCTCTGTGGAGAGCCTTTATAGCACCTTTGACATTACCTGCATTTAAATAATTCTGCTTCCCTTCTAATATAGACTCTTTTTTAAAGTTCCTAATTAAATGTTTTTGCAGATTAGCCTCTGTGTAATTAGAAGAATTGATCCATTGTTAGATTGGCCCTGCCTAGTTCAGCTCCTCTTTAGGAAATGCATCATTTTGTCTAAGCACAATTTTCCTCTGGCCCCACAATGTTGGCCTCAGACTTGAATAGCTCACAGTGTTTTATGTAAGCAAATACTCCAGGAAGGAACTAATTGGAATTAAGTGTGCAACCTGCCAACTGCTCTACATTTAAAGTTCTTTTCCTCCAGAAATGGAAGGAGATTATCATTAGCACCTTACATTGTCATTTCAGAAGCAATTGTATTATTCCTACTCTGTTGTTTCCCATTGTTCATAATAAAATTGGGTAAGTGAGCACAAAGGAAGGTACTTTTAGATTTAGATTTAATTACCATTTGGAAATTAGATGCTTAAACCAGACACATTTAAGCAACATCAAAAAGTGGTTTCATTTCTTTCACTTTTCACTGTTTTTCAAAGAGCTCATGTTGGCCCATAGGCACGTCTTCTGAATCAATTATTTAATCCTCTCCTTGGTCTTCATTTTCATTTAAAGATATTTCTATTTGAAGGAGGGACTCTCATACATTGTTGGTGGAAATGCAAAATGGTACAATCACTTTGGAAAACAGTTCTGACAGTCTCTCAAAACATTAAATATACACTAACCACATGACCTAGCTGTTCTACTCCTAGATGTTTACCCAAGGGAAAAAAAAAAATCTATGTCCTGACACAGACTTGTACATAAATGTTTATAACTGCTCTATTTTTAAGAGCCAAAAACTGTGAACAACTCAAATGTTCATCAACACATGAATGGATAAAACTGTGGTTTTCATACAATGAATAATAGTCAGCAATAAAAAGAAATAGACTATGTATAAACCTCAAAATAATTATGGATGAATCTTAAAATAATTATACTCAGTAAAAAAAGCCAGACCAAAAAAAAAAAACTTACTATATGATTCCATTTGCATAAAATTCTAGAGAATGCAAACTAATCTACAACAACAGAGAGCAGATCAGTGGTCGCATGGTGTGGGGCAGGGCAGGAGGAAGAGATTACATAGGGGCACATGGAAGCTTCTGAGGGTGGTGGATGTGTTCACCATCTTGACTGTGGTATCACCCCATGATTGTATACCTATGTCAAAACTTATCAAATTATACACTTTACATATAACTTACTGTATGTCAGTTATACCTCACTAAAATTCTTATAAGTAAATAGCTATAAAATAAAAAACTTAATTTAGGCACTTAACTTAATTTAGGCATCAGAAAGCACTTAATACACATCCAGTTCTATATTATATTTTAGATGTTACATGTTACAATAGCATTTAATAGGAGAGCAAATTGAAGCTAACTCTCAAGATGGAAATATCACTAACAATAACTTTGCACAAAAGTCTTAGGTGATCAGAGCAAATGGTGAATATACAAATGTCTCATTTTCAGATACAGTGGTTGATAAGTGATCTTTATTGAGGTCATCGCAAAACTATGTGTTCACATTTCCAAAAAAAAAAAAAAAAAAAGCAAAAAAGGGAACAGAATAAGTTTATCAAACTATTCATTGACTTAAATTTTTTCTTTTCTAAAATTGAGCTATAATTCACAAATCCTAAAATTCACCCTTTCAAAGAGTACAATTCAGTAATGTCTAATATATTCACAAACTTGTACAACCATAGCCACTGTGTAATTCCAGAATATGTTCATTATCCTGAAAAGAAACCCTGTACCCATTAAGCAGCCACTCTCCATTCCTTCCTCTCCCCAGCCCTGGCCAGTCGATTTTCTGTCTCTCTGGATTTGCTAATCTGCACTATTCACATGGAAATGAAATGGAATAAAATCATAAAATAGATGGACTTTCATGTCTGGTTTCTTTCATTTGACATAATGTTTTCAAGATTCATCCATGTCGGGCTTCCCTGGTGGCGCAGAGGTTGAGAGTCCGCCTGCCGATGCAGGGGACACGGGTTCGTGCCCCGGTCCGGGAAGATCCCACATGCCGCGGAGCGGCTAGGTCCGTGAGCCATGGCCGCTGAGCCTGCGCGTCTGGAGCCTGTGCTCCACAACGGGAGAGGCCACAACAGTGAGAGGCCTGCGTACCGCAAAAAAAAAAAAAAAAAAAAAAAAAAAGATTCATCCATGTCATAGCATGTGTCAGAACTTGTTACTTTTTATGGGTAAATAATATTCCATTGTGTGAATACCATATTCATCATTTGGTGGATACTTGGGTTGTTTCCACTTTTTGGGCTATTGTGAATGATGCTATTGTGAAATATATGTACAAGTTTTTGTGTAGACATACGTTTTCAATTCTCTTGAGTATAGGATGAGATTTCTGGGTCATATGGTAATTCTATGTTTAACTTTCTGAGGAACTGCCAAACTACTTTACAAAACAGCTGAACCAATTTACATTCCCACCAGCAATGTATGAGGCTTCTCATTTCTTCACCAACACTTGTTATTGTCCACCTCTTTTACTATAGTCATTCTAGTGAGTGTGGAGTTGTTTTGATTTGCATTTTCCTAATAACCAATGACGCTGAGCATCTTTTCATTCAATGAATGAATTAAGCCTGATTAAGCCTCAGAAAACAAACAGGATTAGATCTGACTGGTACCTGAATAAATGACCACCTTCTCCTCCCCTTTCTCCCTTTCTATACCAAGATGTCATTTATTTTTCGTTAAACAAGCTTATACTGAGACTGACTCAGCCCTGGGTGAGGCACAGCCAAAGATTCTAAAGAAATAGATATGATGGCCTCTCCCATCAGGAAGCTTAAATTATAATTGAGAATAAAGTGACAAAAGAATCATAATAAACATATACCTTAAAGATAACTTAAAGAATATGTATCTTAAAAGATTAGGTAAAAGATCATTTCCAAGTAGAAATTCCTCCCTAATGCCCTCCAGTCCCTAGGCACTCCTTGTAGGAGCTGTAAACCAACATGCACGCTGCCTAAAAACACTTAGATGTGCATATGGTGAGAGACAGGTTCAGGGCTTTGTGAACAAACTGAATTAAATCAATATGCCCTGGTTCTGGTGTGTCCTGGCTCTCGCTTGCTGACAGATTCACTTGACAGGGTTTTGTCACATACCTTCTGCGTGTGAACGGCTGACATTCCAGTCGGGCTGCTGGGGCAGATACTCAGGCTCTTTTGGAGGCCAAATGTGCATCCTCATATACAAACTGGTGGGAGCTCGCCTCTGCTCTGGTGTGCCTCTCAGAGCATCCTTTCCTTCATCTGCTCCCCGCACCTCAGGGGTTAGATTGCTCGGTCTCCACCATGGCTGTTCCTGGGTTTCTGCTGTCTTCCTCCCTAACACCCTGAGGGCTGGCCAAGCAGCCTCTTTCACTGAGGACTCAGCAGCAGAACTGGTTATGCTAGGACATGGTGTTAGAGGAGAGAGCTGGCACATGGCCTGCGTTTCCAGAATCTTCTCTCCTTCCACTATCTTTGAGGAAACAAGAGAAGTAGGCAGAGCAGTGAGGCAGAAAACATTTGCAATCAGCAAAAGCATCCAATGGCAGACTTCTGGATGTCAAGCGTTCAGACTAAAAACAGAAATGGGTATCGATAGGCTAAATTGAGTAAACAGGATACAAGAAGATTCTTCCACAATGCTTGACGCGTAATAGAATGCCTGTTGAACCCATTGTGTCATCAGTCACATGCCAGGCAGACATCTAAAGAAAACTATTTAGTCTATCCTTCTAAACTTAGCAATCGTATGTATGCATCAACATGCATATCTAAATTCTTAATACTCATAGGACTATGGTCCTGAAAAACCATAGTTAAGTTCTGAACCTTAATATAGTTCAAAACTACGGCAGTGAATGGTGGGTACAAGTCCCAGTTTTGCTGCTTACCAGTTACAGATTACATGATCTTGGGCAAGTCATTTACAACGTCAAAAATCTCAATTTTCTTACAGGGAAGGTCGTTGATACCTCTAAACAGCATTCTGTTCTAACTTGTTTCTCTTTGTGGCACACTTAGTGCCTCCTGCTTCTCTTACTTTGGTTTTGGTTTCCTGCTTCCCAGCTGGGCCAGCTCCATTTTTCTGCAAAATGGGCAAACCTGTCTAAAGTAAAAATAAAATAAGCTTTTAAAAAAAATCACAATGTCAATCTCTAAATGAGTCATATGTCACAAGACATTTTAGCATAATGGTAAAGAGCATGATGGCTGAGTCCTAAGGCGTTTGATACTTGGCAGACCTGGATTCCAGTTCTGATGCTGACAGCTACCAGCCATGTGATCTTGGACAATTTACTTAACCTCACTACGCTTGGTTTTCTCATTTGTACCTCCCTGTGGTGTGGTTTAAGTGACATCAGACATATACAACGCTTAGCACAGGGCCTGGCACACAAAGAGGGAGCAATTGATATCAGTTATTATTCTCTTGGCAAGCATGATCTCTAAATTAGTTTCCCCAGATGAAGGTGACATAGATTCATGACGTTTATTAAAGTTTGGAAGAGTCCCATATGCTAGTCCTTTAATTCCATTCATCCTCCAGTGAAAATCTCCATCTGGATAGCAATTTACACTTCCAGATCCACTTTCACAAATACTGCGTTTTAACCTCTAACTTTCAGTCTTTTTCTTTTTTATATGCCACACAGCATTATCCCAAGCCCCAATTTTTACACACAAAAAGATGACAAAAATCAAAGAAAATGGAGTATTGGCTATTAGTTACCATCAAACTTAAGCAAATACTCCTAAACATTTAATGAATTAATTAGCTGGTTTTTTCCCTTAGTAAGACTAGTATAGAGGATCATTATTTTTGCTTTATAAATATTTTATTAACGTGTTAATTCAACATGAATTATGCCAACATGAAATTAACATGCAGGGCTAGAGACCCGCAGAGATATATTATCTCTTCTACTTTGAGAGAAGAGAGTACTAAGTGCACTAACGGCCAATGTCAGTTCAAACGGGAAATGCTTGCTCACCAGCCACCCCTAATTGTACCCCTGCTGAGTACAATTATTCCTACATAACACTATTTGCTCCTACTGTGTGCCCTGCAGAGACAGGAGAGCTGAAGCTGCATCAAACAATTCCTAAACGTAAAGGAATGTTTCCTAGTTGTGGAAGAAAAGACAAAAGAACAACACCAGACAATACATAATCACATGCTACACTATTCAGGACAGACTGTGAATGCCCGCAGGTAGAGGTTTTCAAAAATGCTAGGCACCTGGAGTTCTAAATAAATCCTTTCCTCTGCATCCAATATGTAAAAGAGACACAAGAGGATTGAAGAAGTGGAGAGTCCCTCCCCCGTGGCCTTCTGGTGGCAGAGATCACAGGTTTTAAAACTGCCAGGACTTGAGAGATGGGTGAGGTTTGCAGGACACAGGTCTGGGGGGAAGGCATTCCAGCTAGAAGGAAGAGTAAAGGCAAAGGCAAGGTGGAAATTCAAAGTGAGAAGTTCTGTGCCATCCTGATGAGCAACTAGTGAGAAGGTAGTGAATAGGTGGTAAAAGGCTCCCACACGGATGCTTCTGTTTCCCAGCTTGAACTGATTTTTTAATATTTTAAGCCTGGTGAAATAGTTAACAGACTCCCTAAACCAGGGCAGATGGGAAACTTAAGGTTAACGGTGTGCAGTCAATGAAGGTGTCGTGTCCTTATTCTTTGTTTCAGAATCGTTTCAAGTAGTTGTCAGAGGTAACGGCTTCCGACACGCCCGCAACGTGGACAGGGTTCTCTGCAGCTTCAAGATCAACGAGTCAGTGACGCTCAGTAAGTTCTCGTGGAGTTTGGGGGGTTTCTACCACCTGCTTCGGGGAAGGGCTCCCCAGCCCCATCTTCTAGCAAGGCCACACACAGAAAACTACAGAGGAGGGTCTTCCCTGCTAGAAAGGCCACCAGCAAGGGCATAGCGAGCCGCTGCGGCGCCCTTGCTCCCATCAGGAGAGGCAGCAAGGCACTTGTTTTCCAGTCCACCAGCATTTGTACCAAGTTCAAAACTCTTGGGCTTCCCTGGTGGCGCAGTGGTTGAGAGTCCGCCTGCCGATGCAGGGGACACGGGTTCGTGCCCCGGTCCGGGAGGATCCCACGTGCCACGGAGCGGCTGGGCCCGTGAGCCATGGCCGCTGAGCCTGCGCGTCCGGAGCCCGTGCTCCGCAACGGGAGAGGCCGCAGCAGTGGGAGGCCCGCGTACCGCAAAAACAAACAAAACAAACAAAAAAACCTCTCAGCTGTCAGTGCAGGCCCTGGCTGCTTAGGGCTTACAAAGCTTCATGTTCCTTAACAAGGTATTCAGGACTCTCAAGCACAAGAGGAAAAAATAAATGGTCTAAATTTATTAATTCTGAGTAAACTAAAAGCCAAACTGTTCGACTTGCATGTGTAGATTCTGGAAGTTTGTTCAATCTGGATGTTTCTTGCTTTGGAGTCGCCAAAAAACTCTCATCAGGGTGAATACCTGACCTGAAATACAGGCATATGGAAGTAAAACTAAGTGCATTTCATGGGAAAAAAATGAATTGTCATAACATTGGCACTTTCACAAGACATTTGTAGCAGGCAACTTCTTAATTTAAAGACGTGTGTGATTCAGATCGCTGTCCAGGAAAGATGGGGGAGACAGATTATGGAAAGACAAATGCCAGGAGCCCTGGTTATTATTTACATCTGGCATTCATCACACAGATAATTATTGGTTCAGTATCTGCAGCGATAACCAGTAATAACATACTGTATTTTCTGTAGTGCTATGACATTTTAAATACCACACATCTTTTTGCCACAACTGCCCTGGGAGGTAGAAAGAGCAAAGAGGAAGGAAAGGATACTCAAGCTTATTGACTAACCATTCACACTAGTTTGGTCCTCCTGATAGCGTTACGGAGTAGGTACTATACCGTTTTTAAAAAGGAAGAATTGAAGGGTATGCCTTTTCCCCTCTATAACATCTTGAAACCCACTTCAATATTTAAACAGAGGTATGCAATGGCATCTTTACAAACATCTGGAATTCCTGAATTTGGAATAATTCCAAAGATTTGAAACAGTCAGTTATTTTTTACTGATACTTGGAAATGCCCTCACGTATCCAAAAAGTACATGCTATTTGAAAACATCTTGAAGTATCCCCAAGAAGTCACAGTGTGAAAGTTGGACATGCACCCTCTAGAGTCCTTCCTTTTTTTCCCCTTTCATTCAAGTCCGCCGTCCCTCTCTCCTTAACCAGAATCTTAAATCTAAGATCAGAAACTCCTGAGGGTTAAACTCAAAAGACATCAACACCTTCCAAAGAAGGCTTCCCAGACAAGCAAGCCTTTGGACCCAACCCCTCTCTGAACATGAATGGACATGGGGTGTAGCGTTGCCATTCCTTGAAAGGTTACGCAGAGATGCTATATTAAGATAACAAAAAAATACAAATTTACTATGGATTCGTAGAGTGACATATTGAATGCATATTTTCCAGCTTCTCCATGAAATTTTATTTCTTGGGAAACTAGCTTCTCTTCCTTTCCTAATACAAACTTGCAAACACCTGCACAGGCTCTCCACCTGATTCATAATCAAAAAGGAATAAAGGCCTTTGGGGTAGGGATTTAGCTTAAACCACAAACCTAATTGTGCCTCCAACACAAGTGCTGACAGTTTGGAGAAAAGAAAGGCAGTGACTCAACAACATTATATGCTGCAAGTAACACTCCTGAACTCAAACAAATAGTTATTAAAAATATTCTAGCTAAGGGGAAAATATTGGAATTTGAAAAAAATTGTCATTCATTTATTAATTCATCTGTTCTTTTACATTCAGTAAATAATATGAACAAGAAACTGTGGAGGACAGAAAAGATAAATAAATTTTAAAATGCAACATATTCAATTCTACATTTTTCTACCAACCTTATGAATGTAAGTATCTCATTGAGTTGTCCCCATAAAATAAAATAAATTTAGATTCTTTTACTTTTCCCATTCTCCTTTCCCACTTCTACATCCAAGTTTTAAATTATCTGTTTTAATTTTTATAGCATATATTTCCTCTTTCAAGATTTTTTCCTAAATACTGCATTACACTTTATAACAAAAAAAGAGAACAGAAGTGCCCTTATCAACCATAATAAGTCCAATTGCAGGCCGGATAATGAAGCTATGGCTGTTATAAGCCTTGGAGTCTTCAACAAATAAAGTATTATTTGTAGCAGATTATATAAAGAAAAACAGTTAAATAAAAAATAACAAATTGAAAAGACTAGGTACAGCCTTTAATATTATTGCACTAAGACACAAATAAAACACCAACATATTAATACCAAAATGTTGAAGTTGTTTAAATATATTCTTAGATGATAAATATAACCAGAAAATAAAAAGCATAGGTTAATACCTATGTCTCTCCTGCTTTCCTTGCCTTTGCTTAAAAAGAAAGTAAACAAATCAACCACTTAGGAATCTAAAACAATTTCTGGACTTGTTTCTGGTCAATATAATAGATTCAAAATTCTGCATAAAATATGATTTTAAAAATTGTGACATGTGGCCTTGCTCAAGGGAATGAGGAGGAAACCCCCAGGCACAGGAGACAAAAAGGGAATGCAAAATCTAAGCAGTAAGCAAAGCTCTGGGGGCTCTGGGCCTGAGGGGTCTTCAGGCTGTGATCTTGCTACTAATATAGATACAGGGCACCAGCAAGACAAGCAGGCAAAAGCAGAGCCCCCTGTAGAAATCAGGCTCTGAGGGCTGTACCAGACATTGAATGGGGACAGGGAAAGCTGCTCAGTGATTCAAGGAAGCAGGCAGGGGAATAAAGGTAAGATGTTTTACCAGCTGCATAATACAGAAGCACCAGGTCAGGAAACTGTTTTACCAGCCGCATAATACAGAAGCCCCAAGTCAGGAAACTAACTCCAAAATAAGTCTGTGGCCATCCAGATCCCCGTGGCCCTGGCAGAGGCAGTATACATCCAGTCCAACCTACACCACTCCTGAAGCCATAACCCCCCTGAAGATGGGCTCACAGCACCAAATGATAAATCATATGATAAGAGATGAAAGAAAACAGAGAGCAAGCAAGAAGACTAAAGAGCAATTAGAAAGAGGATGTAAAATAAACACAGTTAAAGTGTCTAAAAACAAGAAAACAAGTCAAATAAACAGTCTACACCTTACACCTAAAGGGACTAGAAAAATAAGAACAAACAAAACCCAAAGTTACTAGAAGGAAAAATAAATAAAGATCAGAGTGTACATAAAACAGAATTAAAAAACAGTAGAAAAGATCAATGAAACTAAGAGCTGTTTCTTTGAAAAGATTGACAAAATTGATAAACCTTTAGCCAAACTCGTCAAGAAAAAAAGAGAGAAGATCCAAATAAATAAAATCAGAAATGAAAGAGAAGTTACAACCGACACCAGAGAAATACAAAGGATCATAAGAGATTACCATTGGATTGGCCAAAAAGTGTCTTCGGTTTTCTAAGAAAAAATAAAAGACACATTTTTCATTTTCACCAAGAATTTTATTGAACAACTTTATTCACCCTTTTGTTCCACTACCTTCTGCCATTTTTCAGGCAACTTCATAATTCCATCTTCCCAAAACTTTTTATCTTTTTAAGCAAAGAACTGGTCCAGTTGCCTTTTACAGTCTTCCAGGGAAGAAATTTTTTCCATTAAGAGAACTTTTTAAAGACTGAAATAAATGGAAATCTGAAGGTGCAATGTCTGGTGAATATGGCAGATGAATCAGAACTTCCCAGCCAACCTGTAACATTTTTTGCCTGGTCATCAAAGAAACATGCAGTCTTGCGTTATCCTGATGGAGGATTGTGAGTTTTCTTTTGACTAATTCTGGACACTTTTCATTGAGTGCCACTTTCAGTTGGTCTAATTGAGAGCAGTACTTGTTGGAATTAATCATATGGTTTTCTAGAAGGAGCTCATAATAGAGGACTCCTTTCCAATGCCACCATATACACAACATCACCTTTTTTGGATGAAGACCAGCCTTTGTTGCGGTTGGTGGTGGTTTATTTCACTTGCTCTACGATCTCTTCCATTCCACATTGTTGTACAGTATCCACTTTTCATCACCCATCACAATTTGTTTTAAAAATGGAATGTTTTCATTACGTTTCAATAGAGAATCGCATGTGGAAATATGGTCAAGAAGGTTTTTTTCCACTTATGTGGAACACAAACATCAAAGTGATTAACATAAATAACCAAGCTGATGAAAATGATTTTCAACACTTGATTTGGATATTTTGAGTATGTCTGCTATCTCCCACATAATATAATGTTGATTGTTCTCAATTATTGTTTCAATTTGATTGCTATCAACTTCAACTGGTCTACCCAACTGTGAAGCATCGTCCAGTGAGAAATCCCCAGCATGAGACTTCTCAAACCACTTTTGACACGTTCGATCAGTCACAGCACCTTCTCCATATGCTGCACAAATCTTTTTTTGTGTTTCAGTTGTGTTTTTACCTTGTTTGAAATAATAAAGCATAATATACCAAAAATGTTGCTTTTTTTCTTCCATCTTCAATATTCAAATGGCTACACAAAAATTCACCAATTTTGATAGTCTCTTTTTAAATGCACGCTGATATGACTGCCATCACATACAATCTAACAAAGCTGTTTCGAATGAAGTTAAAGGCAACTAAGTGCTACTAGAGACATCTTACAGAAATAATCAAACAAACCTTTTGGCCCACCCAATACAAACAATTATATGACAATAAAATGGACAACCTAGAAGAAATGGATAAATTCCTAGAAATGTGCAATCTCCCAAGACTGAATCAGGAAGAAATGGAAAATATGAACAGGCTAATAATGACCAGTAATGAAATTCAATCATTACTTTAAAAAACTTTCAACAAATGAAGGTCTAGAACCAGACAATTTCACGGGGAAATCCTACCAAACTTCAAAGAAGAGTTAACATCTATCCTTCTCAAACTGTTCCAAAAAAAAAAAAAAATGAAGAGGAATTCTCCTGAACTCATTCTACGAAGCCAACATCACTCTAATAACAAAACCAGACAAAGATACCACAAAAAATAATTACAAGTCAATATCACTGATGAACATAAATGCAAAAATCCTCAACAAAATATTAGCAAACTGAATTGAACAATACATTAGAAGGCTCATACACCATGATCAAGTACGATTTATTCCAGGAACACAAGGATGGTTCTGTATCCACAAATCAATCAACATAATACACCACATTAACAAATTGAAGAATAAAAACCATATGATAGTTTCAATAGATTCAGAAAAAGCTTTTGACAAAATCCAACATCCTTTTATGGTAAAAATTCTCCAGGAAATGGGCACAGAAGGAACATACCTCAACATAATAAAGGCCATGTATGACAATCCCATAGGCAACATCATAATCAATGGTGAAAAGCTAAAAGCATTTCCTGTAAGATCAGGAACAAGACAAGGATGCCACTCTTGCCACTTTTATTCAACATGGAATTGGAAGTCCTAGCCACAACACTCAGAAAAGAAAAAGAAATAAAAGGAATCCAAATTGGAAAGGAAGAAGTAAAACTGTCACTGTTTGCACATGATATCGTTCTATACATAGAAAATTCTAGGGACACTACCAAAAACCATTTGAACTGAAATGAGTTCAGTAAGGTGGTAGAATACAAAAGTAATATACAGAAATTGTTGCATTTCTAAATACTAATTATGAACTATCAGAAAGAGAAATTAAGAAAACAATCACATTTACAATTGTATCAAAAAGAATAAAATACCTAGGAATAAATCTGATCAAAGAGGAAAAAGATTTGTATTCTGAAAATTGTGAGACTGATGAAATAAATTCAAGATGACAAAATAAGTGGAAAGATATTTGGTGCTCATGGATTGGAAGAATCAATATTGTTAAAATGACTATACTACCCAAGGCAATCTACAGATTCAGTGAAATCCCCATCAAAACACCAATGGCATTTATCACAGAACTAGAACAAATAACTCTAAAATTTGTATGGAAACCCAAAAGACCCCAAATAGCCAAAGCAATCTTGAGAAAGAAGAACAAAGCTAGAGTTGTCACACTCCTTGATTTCAAGCTATACTACAAAGTTACTGTAATCAAAACAATATGGTACTGGCATGAAAACAAACACATAGATCAATGGAACAGAATAGAGAGCCTAGAAATAAACCCATGCTTATATGGTCAATTAATCTACAACAAAGCAAGCAAGAATATACAATGAGAAATAACAGCCTCTTCAATAAGTGGTATTTGGAAAACTGTACTGCTGTGTGCAATAGAATCAATGTGGACTACTTTCTTATACTATATGCAAAAGTAAACTCAAAAATGGATTAAAGACTTAAATGTAAGGTCTGAAACCATAAAACTAGAAGGAAGCATAAGCAGTACTCTACTTGACATCTGTCTGAGCAATATTTTTTTGGATCTGTCTCATCACACAAGGGAAACAAAAGCAAAAATAAACAAATACACCAACCTAAAAGCTCTTACATAGCAAAGGAAACTATCAGCTAAAGGAAAGGCCACCTATTGAATGGGAGAAGATATTTGTAAACTATATATCTGATAAGGGGTTAATATTCAAAATATATGAGGAACTCATAAAACTCAACATCAAAAACAATAAACAGCCCAATTAAAAAATGGGCAGAGAATCTATACAGACATATTTCCAAAGAAGACATACAGATGGCCAACAGGCACATGAAAAGATGCTGAACATCACTAATCATCAGAGAAATGCAAATCAAAACCACAAGGAGTTACTACCTCACACCTGTCAGAATGGCTATCATCAAGAGAAAAAGTGCTGGCAAGGATGGGGAGAAAAGGGAACCCTTGTGCAATGTTGGTGGGAATGTAAATTGGTGCAGCCACTGTGGAAGACAGTATGGAGGTTCCTCAAAAACTTAAAAATAGAACTGCTGTATGATCTAGCAATTTCACTTCTGAGTATTTACCTGAAGAAAACAAAAACATTAATTTGAAAAGATATATGCACGCCAATGTTCATTGCGGCATTATTTACGATAGCCAAGATGTAGAAGCAACAAACAACCAAAACAAAATGAAAACTGATTTCTAGATGCAGAGAAAAGAATGGGTGGTTGCCAGAGAGGAGGGAGGTTGGAAGGGGGGTGAAATAAGTGAAGGGAGTTAAGAAATACAAACCTCCAATTATAAAATAAATAGGCCACAAATAGGATTTAATATACTGAAGAAGGAATATGATTAATAATATTGTAATGACTTTGTGTGGGGACAGATGGATACTAGATTTATCACGGTGCTCATTTCATAGGGTATGAAAATGTCAAATTACTGTGTAGTACACCTGAAACATAATATTGTTCATCAACTAATTTCAATTAAAAAATGAAATAAAGTGTGTGAAGAAATCAAACAGACCAAAGGGGAAGAACATTCAACAAAGGCACATTGGCAGAGAACCTAGTGTAAATTTTAGAGATGAAGAAGTTTATTCACTGAAATACAACTTAATGGATAGACTAAGCAGTGTGATTAGACACAGATGAAGATGAAATGCATGAACTGGAAGAGAGACATGAGAAAATCGTACCCCTCAACTAAAGCACCAGACCTAGATTTTTTCATCTAAGTTTTACCAGACTTTAAAGGGACAGATGACTCATATCTGATACACACTCTTCCAGAGAAAAGAAATAGAGAAAAAGTGTTTTAATTCATTTTATGAAAATTATATAATCTTGATTTTTAAAAAAACTGGACAAGACACTAGTAGTAGAAAATATTTGAAATCAATTTCTTTGATGACAAACATAAATAAAATATTGGTAAACAAAATCCAGCAATGTATTTAAAAAGGACCAGGATAAGTAAGATAATTTTAAAGAATGAGGAGGAATTTGCCTCTCACATAGCAAAATTTTTTGATGCCAAGAAGACATTAAAGTTCATTATCCATTCCAAATTTTTAAAATATATACTTTTAGAAAACTAGGAGTAGGTTAAGACTTCTTTAACATAAGAAAAAATACATATAGGTATTTAAATTCAAAACTCAACATCATTTTATGGTAAATCACTAAATAGAGATATTAACTTTACAGTTAGGAAGAAAAAAGCAGGACAACTCATTTCACCATTATTATTTAACATTAATCTGGAAGTTCTAGCAGTACTGTCCAATAGAACTTTCTGTGATAATGAAAATGTTCTAAAATGTAGCCAATATGGTAGCCACAGCCACATGTGGCTTATTGGGGACTTGAAAAGTGACTAGTGCAGTTGAGGAACTGAATTTTTAAATTCATTTAATTTTAATTAACTTGAATGTCAATAGCCACCTATGGACAGTGACTACTGTATTAGACAATGCTATAGGTATTACAGTAATGCAAGAAAACTAATGAGAGATATAAGTACAGGAAACGGGAGCCAAACATTATTACTTGAAAATGATGGTTGTGTCGTCCTGCAAAACAAAAAGAGAATCAACAGACTGCTACACTAATAAGAAGGTTATTAAACTGGGCGATTTCAAAATAAATACCTCCCTTATAATAATCAATAGCTTTGCCATAATCTAGCAATGACCAAACATCACAGGAAAAATACAGTAGCAACATATAAAATCTGGTAAGAACTAATTTAACCAAATTTGTAGAGACATAGAGGAAGAAAATTACACAACTCTGTGAGGGAAATGAAGAAAATGTAAGTCAGTACAGAGGCAGTATAGACTCATGGCATAGAACGTATACTGGAACCACTCAGGAAAAGAACCCTGTTTCTGTCTTAAAGCTTTGTGACCATGGCAAGTTACAGTATTTAACATCTCCAAGCCTCAATTTCTCTATCTTTAAAATGAGTATGGCAATAATAGCACCTCTGTGGTGGACTGTTATGATGTTTCAGTGTGAGAATTAGGGCTCAGAACAGGGCCAAGCATTCAGTAAGCAGTCGATCAATGTTGGCTGCTAATATTAATTTATTATTATCATTATCACTGTTATTCAATGGAGCAGCAATTGAGGATTGCAAAGATACTAGTTGTCTTCAAATTAATATTTACTTTTACTACAATCCCAATGAAAAGTCCAATGGGACTTTTGAAGTTAACAAAATAATTCTGAAGTGTATATATGGAAGAATAAACATTGAAGAATAGCCAAGAAAAATGTGGAAACTTGCCCTAGCCGATTTTAAGATGTATAAAAAAGCTGCAGTAATTTAAACAGTGTATGACTGGTGCCACAAAAGGCAAACCTAACATTAGAACAGGAAAAATGAAGTCCATAAAAAGAACCAAGCACTTCTGTGAATTTAGTATAAAATAAAATGACCTTTCTTATCAGTGGGAAAAGAGTGGATTATTCAAAAATGGTATTGAGACAACTGGCTAACCTCTTGGAAAAATGATTCAGTTCAATTTTTATCTCACACGTTACATCTAAACAAATTCCAGATGAAAAACTTAAACGTGAACATGAAATTATAGGAGTTTTAGAAGGAAACAAAAATAAATATTTACATAATTTTCCAGTGGGGAAAGACTTTTTAAGCATAACTCTGAAAGGAGATACCATGAAGGAAAATTTGAATGGCTTGAGTACATGTTTTTGAATTCTTTAAACCTCCCCCCCCAAAAAAAAATCTAAAGGGAAACAGAAAACATGCTAAATTATTTGCAAGACATAGAACAAACAAAGGGTCAATAACTTTAATATGTAGACAGCTCTTAAAATCAGTAGAAAATGTGAGCACATCGATGGGTAAAAGATATGAAAAGGAAATTTACAAGAAAAATAATGGCAAATAAGCATGTGGAAAATGCTCACTGTAATCAAGGAAACGCAAATTAAAATAATCTATCAAACTGGCAAAGATTAACAAAAATTACAATTCCCAATATTGGCAAAGATATAGAGTAAGAAGTGTTTTCATTCATCATTGGTGAGAGAGACCATTGAATCTTTTGGATTTTTTTTTTTTTTTTTTTTTTTTGGCTGCATGGTTCCCCTACCAGGGATTGAACCCAAACCGCCCAACCCCTCCTCCGCAGTGAAAGCCTGAAATCCTAACCACTAGACCACTAGGGAACTCCCCAGGAAGACCATTCTTAAGATGAATCAACTGCTTTTATACATTTTTTGACCCAGAATTTCAATTTCAACTTCATCAAAAGGAAATGATTGAGAATGTTAAAGACTCAGCTACAAGATGTTCATCATAATATTGCTTATAATGGCAAAAAGAAAAAAGGAGACAGAGAGGAGGGAGGGAGGAGGGAAGAAGGAATGAATTTGGGATGGAAGCAAGAAAGGGAGGGAGGGAGAGGAAGGAAAGAAAGTAAACAAATGGAAACATTTAAATGGTAACATAAATGTTTAATGATAGTTAATTTGTTATATAAATTATACTTTACCCTTAAATAATTAATACTGGGGGAAAGATGAATAATTACTTATGTGCGAAAGATGTTAACGATACTGCTTCATATGTTAAAAATAAGTTACAAAACAGTGCCTTGATGCTATTCCTGTTTTAGACACATTTATATGCAGAGAGAGAGAGAAACATGAAAGACACACAACCAAACGTTAACAGTAGTTACCTCTGAATGAGACCACTATTAGTTTTTACTTTCTTCTTTCTGTTCATCTAAGTTTTCTATGATCATATGTCCCTTCCGTCATAAGAAAAAAAAAAAAAAAAAAAAACCACAACCATTATTTAAATTTTAACTTTAAAATTCTTGTTAATTATTTAGGCCAAGCACGCATCTTAAGTTTAGCATTTGGTTGGTTCTCCAGTCACCAGGCTGAACTCACTCCTGGCCAAGAAAATATCTTGGAAATCTTCACACAAACTTTATTTATTCTGGATGCACTTTTTCCTACTCCAGTATTCGGTGTATCGTGCCAAGAAAAGATCCACTTTCAATTGGAAATCCACTTGTAGAGACATTAGAATGTTAAAAAGGAGACGTTGGGGTAGGAGCTGACAAATGATCCATTTTAACGAACAGTAAATAAAAAATGAATGTTTTTACTAATACAATAATGAAAAACATGCTAGACTATCCTGGTGTTGCATGGAGAATAATGAGGTATGACTATAAACAAAGGAAACTGATTTTTAACAAACTTACTAAAATTCAATTGAAAGGCCATGTGACAAATCAGTTTCCTGGTTTTATAGGCACATTTCTTTTCTGATGCAAAATTTTGTTTCTCAGCTTGATCTTCAGTCTTATTCACAAGGCATGGCTCTGGTTTACTTTTGGTTCACTCTCAAAGCGTAAAACGTTGCCCCCTTTGAAGATATTTTTTTCAAACTGAACATTAGTCATGAAAGCAGCTCGAACAGTTCCAAAGAGGGGCTCACTTCCCAAGGGGATGAGAGACAATGCTCACTCCAATGTAGGATTTCCATTGTGTTTGTTTTTAAAAATCTGTCCAGTTATCCAGAAACTATACTTTATCTTAGAAAACATCTGGTCTTCGGGGGCTGTGGGCCCCTTAAGGAGATCATTGAAGTGCACCTATGGTGGCAGATGGGGAGGAGGGCAGAGGGAAGGAGAACACAAACTTCCCAAACAAAAGCCTATTGTTTCCTTTCTCACTGGTTAGAGTGTTGCATCTATGGGTGAAAAAGGTACTTAGTGCAATTTGGATGCATTCGTAGGGGTTTGATGTCATATGAAGATGATAGAAGGTCACTTTGTGCAACTCAGAATGAAGAGATCTAAAGGAGCATCTCGTCTCATGATTCTTAATCAGAATCCCCCAGGAGCTTCATCCAAGTGATAGCAGCCACTGATTGCTGAGCACCTACCCCGTTCTGTTCCTGAACTAGTTCATTTCATCCTCACAGCAGTCCAGTGAGGGAGGAGTTATTTCTATCCCCATTTTGCTGACAAGGGAACTGAAACTCAGAGATGAAGTGCCCAAGGTCACCCAGATGGCCAGAGGTGGAAGCAGTTTGGACCCCAGGCAGTCTACTCCAGAGGCTTTTGCCTGCTTCTCTACATTGCTTCCTAAACACAGATCCCCATGGGTCCCTGGGTCCCCTGATCCTGAAGGCCCACATCACTCTGATGTGTGCCTGATTTGGAGGCCCTGATTTTCACTGCTCCCCCTCATAGTATAGACAGGAAACCTCAGCTCAGAGAGATTTAGCTATTTGCCCAAGGCCACAGAGCATGTTAGAGAGTCAACACTTAAACTCTGGTTCAAGAAAAAAAGCCCTGGACCAGGGAACAAAGAGCCCAGGCTTTAGAAAGTCAGTATATGCAGTTGACTATGTGATCACAGGGAAGCCATCTCTTCTGGTTCCCCAAATGGTCCTTCTTTCTTCAACTTCACAGGCTTTTCATGTATCTGCCCATGTTTCCCTTTTGCCCCTGCTTTCAGAGGGAGTTTAGGTTTCACCCAGTTGCTTCTGAAGTGGCTCCTGCCAAGACTGTGTTAGTCCATGTTTTTATCTTTCAGATCCAGACAAAAATATAGATAAGTGGAAATTTACTGCACTTTTGCTTGGTCAGATAAAAACCCCAGGAATCTGGGATGGGGTGGGGATAAAAAAGAAGTTGCCACCAAAAGTAACTAACTGGTAAAGATTTTCATTCAGGGGCAAAAGAGCTTCTTCCAAGGGCAAGTTGACACAGTCCAAAGTTAACTGCAGCAGTGCCTGGTAGACAGTCAAACTTGACTTTGCCCCTGTTCTCCCAAGTGTGCAATTGCTTCCAAATGAAAATTGTAAGCTACCTGTGGACTCTGGCACACAGTGGTCTTCTTTGAAGTATTGTTGGAGGAGAGATTTGCTTGTGAACTTCCCTGAAACTGCTGTTATCCCAGCCCTGTTGTCCTGATAGAGGAAGTTGGCACCCCCTCTATTCTGCACCAGATGACTGGACTTTTGTGATGATGCCTTTCCCCATGCCATACTGCTCCTTTGTCACTTCAGTAGGATGGTGGAAGAAAAAGTGGTTAACATAGAGATGGGCCAGACTCGTGGGAACCCCAGGCAGGCTAATAACCTATGTCCCCTTCAAACTGACATTCTTTAAATATTTGCTCAACATTCATTTAGAGGAAAAGTTGTGTGTTGCTGAGGGAAAGGAAGAGAGTGCTACTGATATATCTCTTCTCCATGCAATTTAGCTCTGTCTTCTAATCTGCATACCACAGCAACTTAGTGGCGTCCACTGTTACTCAAGTGTGTGCCTGGAGTCTCCTTCCCACCGCTTCTCTAAGATTCTGTATAGGTTTGTGTTCTTTAAGAACAGTCAGCCTTTGCCATAGTTCATGGCCATGATCCTGTGCAAGGCTTTAGCCATTTTAGTGACTTGCCACTCAATCCCAACTCCAAAGGTAAACCCTTCCAAACCTAATTCTGCAACAGCTGAAAGACTTCGTATGTCAGGAGACACATACCTTGTGCATGAATCCTGAATTGTCTTCAACCAAGTGAAAACAAAGCTTTAAAAAATATATTTCTTCTTAGCAAGTTACAGCTGTCTCAAGGGCACCACTTTTCTGACCTCAAGCTCACAAATTTTTTAAAAGTTGATGCTTTGCTTAGAAGATAATTTGTAAGTTTTATAAATGTCAACAGTCAAGAATTTTTTGCTCGAGATTTATTGAGAGGAAGAAATATTTTGCAAGAGCCCCGAGCCCCATTATCTTCATTCGGTTTTCTTGCAACACCTAAATCTGTCCCTATTAACTTTGGATAGAGACGATGCCAAATACCACAACATTATGCATAGTGTGATTCCAATCATGTGAAAAATAATATGCATAGAAAAAATTCTGAAATAGCATTAACAATGTTTATCACTGGAAGTTAGGATTACCAAGGATTTTCATTCTTTTTATTTTTTTTATAAACTTTATTTTTGGCTGTGTTGGGTCTTTGTTCCTGCGTGCAGGCTTTCTCTAGTTGTGGCGAGTGGGGGCTACTCTTCGTTGTGTTGCTTGGGCTTCTCATTGCAGTAGCTTCTCTTGTTGCAGAGCATGGGCTCTAGGCTCATGGGCTTCAGTAGTTGTGCCATGTGGGCTCAGTAGTTGTGGTGCATGGGCTTAGTTGCTCTGCAGCATGTGGGATCTTCCTGGACCAGGGCTCGAACCCGTGTCCCCTGCATTGGCAGGCGGATTCTTAACTACTGCGCCACCAGGGATACACGTCTCTGTATTTCTCAGACTTCTCACACTCACTGTGTATTGCTTTTATAATTACTGAAAATAGCAGTAAATAGAGTAGAAAGCAGTTTATATCCTGAGAAGTCAAACTGGCTGTGCTAAAGACCAATTCTAAAAGCTGGTGGGTCCAGAGCCACAGAGGTCAAGCCTTGTGCGGGACTGGGGAATCTGTAAGCCCCCAAAAGACAATCCAGAGACCAGCAAGGCTGCTGGCTCCCATCCCTGCTCTCCTCTGGGAGTGCACTCATGGTCCCTCACCTTTTACTTCTGGGGCCATGATGTAATCTTGGTCCTCATGTACACAATGTTCAAGTTAACTGACTTATCTTTTTCTAAGACTGCACTCAGCTCTTTGTCCTATACTGGTATTTGTAGGTGAGGTGCTCTGACTCTACATCCTTCCTACCCACATCAGCTCGGAGCCTCAACAGCAATCTAAGTCCCACTTCTGCAGTGCCCCCATTTCAGTTGTAAAGCTCCACCCAGCAGAGTGGCTCAGGTGCCACCTACCACTAGGCAAACCTGGACCCATCAAAGCCTGCATGGAAGAATTTGCTAAGAAACACTCTCTTCCTTACTCCAGCCACGTGTCTTCCAATGCCCCTCAAGTTGTTACTCCCTCTCCCTTCTCTGCTCATAATCTTTTAACACCTCTGAACTTTTCTGGACATTCTACCAGAATTCTCGGGGTTGGGCTGTGAACCACCCAGAACTATCTACAGAACTCTTTACAATGGGCCAAAAAAAGGTGTAAAGCCATGGTAGACATTATACCAGGACTTCTAACCTTGGCACTATCGACATTTCGGACCAGATAATTTTTTTGTTGAAGGGGAGAGGGATGCCTTGTGCATTGTAGGATACTTAGCATCATCCCTGATCTCTACTCACTAGATGCCAATAGCCCTCCTCCCCCAGTTTGACAACCAAAACTGTCTCAAACATTGCCTTTTATCCCCTGAAGGACAAAACTGCCCCCATTTGAGGATCACTGCATGACATACACACCCAGAGAATCTATTAGGATAGATGACTCTCTTCTTGTCACGCCTACACCATGTAGCCCTGACACAACCCAGTAGATAAGTTCTGCAAGACCTACTCAGTTTGTACACACTTTCACATCTTGTGTTTTACAGATGCCTCAGGCAATGAGCCCAGAAGTACCCACACTTTAGCAGTAATAGTTGACGTTTGTCAAGCGCTTATTAAGTGTTGAGGATTTAATCATATCATCTCATTATATGTGCTGAATATGAAATGAGTATTATTCCATCTTATAGGTGAGAACTCTGGGTTATGGAGAGGGTTACATAGCCAGTAGGTAGCAAGCTGTGATGGGACTCCAGGGCCCAGGCTCTTAATGTGCTCATGGTTCCTGCTCTAATCTGCCCCAGAGAACATGGAGGGAAACTAAAAGGATATCCTAGACACCTACACACACAGGAGCTGGGGAAATAATCATGTATAGGCCAGGGAACTTACCTGGAGCCTGTTGACCAAGCTCATCACCTGATCTCATAGCAACTAGCCAGTGAAGGCTTCCAAAGAAACCTTGCAACAACTTCAGGCTAGCGAATGGATAGATAGGTGTGGGTCATGTCTGAGGAAAACGATGGTAGCCAGCTTGGTTCCGCCATATTAAAGGCACCCCTCTGGCTTCAGCTGGGCCTGAGAGGACATTACGGTGGATGTGTATGTTCTGAGGATTGTTCCCAGCTTGGCGTCACCCACCTGTGCTTCACTACCAGCTCTTCCCATTCTGTGCTGAGTCTTGTTTCTCATTGCTCTGACCTCAGAACCACTGTTCAGCCTTTCCAAGTAGAAGCCACCCTCTCCACTTTCAAAATCTCTGCTTTGTCCCCTTACGTAGAGTTTAAGGTCTTCTAGCAAAAGAATCCATAGACTTCTGATCTCAGCCATCTATGAAAACCTTCCAGCCTAGGGGCTGACACATAGTACATGCCTAATAAATGTTAACTTCTTTCTACTCTAAGCCATGGGATCCCACTTAGCTTTGCAGTAAGACCCCCATGTTTGTGAATTTTCATTGCAGGAGTCCCAGTAGAGTAATCGACCACCTCCTTTCTGGCTAGGACCCCAGAAAGCTCAAGCCAAGTTGAATTTCATCAACTTGGAGTCCTGCTGAGTACCATTTTATTTCAGGTTTCTGCACAGTATTTTAAAAGTTGAGCTTTTTAAAAAGCTGGTTACTGTTCAAGTAGGTGAAAAGGTAGAAACATTCAGTCTAACTCTAGCTTGTCTGTTCTGTCTTAATTCAGAGACACATTCCCCAACCAGCTGATAATTTGGTGCTGAACAGTTATACTTGGCTCAGGGATGCCACAAAAATCTCCCTAGACTCAGGGGAGATGGGGAGAAAGAGCAGGGTGAGCTCATTCAGTCCCTAACCTCCACTATTTTGTCACAGTAGGAATGTAAACTCTTCTTTGGAGTTTACATCAGCTTTGGGAGGGTTTCAACAAGCTCCCTTAGATAAGACTAAGGGTTATTTTTCTTGTCCTTTTGGACAGAAATAAATATTTATATCAAGAAAGGATTGCCAAGACTTGGAAAGGATTTCAGTTATTTAATCAGCCCTGTGAAAGGACCCACTGTGATTGGTGTTTGAATTAGCTAATAAATTTTAATCCTGGTTTTATCCCAAATCCATTAGACAGTTATGAACTGCAGGGAAGAATTCTGGAACTTCTTCACCAGTCTGAAAAGAATTACATTGATCCAAGATCAAAACCTGGGAATGTACACATTTGAATGTATGGTTCTGGAACATGGGTTCATTACAGTAGGTCAGGGTCTCTCAGAAGACAGCAGAACCTTATCACAGAGCTTCTCAACCCTGGTTGCCTCTCGTGGAAGACAAGCCTCCTACTGCTATCCAACCTCACCCGTGGAGAATCTTGATCGTTTGCCTCCGAAACTGCCAGACTCAGTTCCTGGTATACTTCAGGCTACATCATAAAACTAGCTGTGAGATTATGACAATATAAAATGGCTAACTAGTTTAAATTATATCTGTAAAAAAATGAAAAAAAATAACTAGCTGGGTTGACCATGGGCAAGTCATTTCAACAAAACCTGGGTTCAGGGCTTCTCTGGTGGCGCAGTGGTTGAGAATCTGCCTGCTAATGCAGGGGACACGGGTTCGAGCCCTGGTCTGGGAGGATCCCACATGCTGTGGAGCAACTAGGCCCATGAGCCACAACTACTGAGGCTGCGCATCTGGAGCCTGTGCTCCGCAACAAGAGAGGCCGCGATAGTGAGAGGCCCGCGCACTGCGATGAAGAGTGGCCCCCGCTTGCCGCAACTAGAGAAAGCCCTCGCACAGGAATGAAGACCCAACACAGCAAAAATAAATTAATTAACTCCTACCCCCAACATCTTCTTAAAAAAAAAACAAAAAAAAACCTGGGTTCAATTTCCAGCTCTTTTATTAGTGTGCAACACTAACTTAATTAACCAACTTCTCTGAGCCTCAGTTTCCCAAATTGTAAATTAATAATAATAATAATGTCAGATGAGACCATGGGTATATAGTGTTACACAAAATCAGTATAGAATAAATATAGATACATATAGATGTATGTGTAGATATAGATGTATGTGTGTGTACGTGTAAATATAATATGCCTGTGTGTATGTACATATGTACACACACACACACACACACATTCACTAAAACATTTCATTTTCCCAGGAATTCCTAATGAGATCACACTCCTTCTTGGATGGGACTCAAACCCAGCCAAAACTCAGACTGGGATTTGAACCCACAATCCCTGACTTAGGAGGGGACTTGAATGTCTTTTAATTGAAACTGCTCACCTGGTGTCAGGACTTACTGAAGCTGAGGTTCTTTTGTCTCGTCGCAGAAAGAATTCAGCGTGAGGCAAAGTGGCAGGCAAAGAGTGAGTTTATTAGCACTGGGGGCTTGTGAGAGACACAGGCGGGCAGGCAAGGGAGTGCAGCCCTGAGAACAAAGAGGGCTACATTTTTATAATCAAAGAAATAGTGGGGGGCTTCCCTGGTGGCGCAATGGTTGAGAGTCCACCTGCCAATGCAGGGGACACGGGTTCGTGCCCCGGTCCAGGAAGATCCCACATGCCGCGGAGCGGCTGGGCCCGTGAGCCATGGCCGCTGAGCCTGCACGTCTGGAGCCTGTGCTCCGCAATGGGAGAGGCCACAACAGTGAGAGGCAAGCGTACCGCAAAAAAAAAAAAAAAAAAGAAAGAAAGAAATAGTGGGGAGGGGAGAAGACCACCTTCTTCCTTATTTACATCATTAGTACCTCCTTCCTCTATGTGGTTTAACCAGAACTGTTATGGAGCTATTTAAATCATATGTATATTAGCAAAAGGGTGGTGACACATACTAAAATATGGTAATTCATCTCACGTTTCCGTATAATGTCCCCTTTCACCTAGTTGCTTTCCCCTTTCAGTCCTTCTTGGCCACATGCAAAAATGCTACTCTTCAAAGACCATTAACTGCTTGACTTTGTGTAACAAGATTCAGACTCCATATCTGTTGTCTTGTGTTTTAACTTTCAGGGTTTGTGCCTTGAATGTGCCTGGTCTTCCTTCAAGATAGTGTAGATTGTTGCTAGGTTACTGGATTCTTTTCTTGAGTGGTCAGTAGCTTACAACAGTCTCCCAGACTCCCTTAAAATTCCCTTTCTATCTTCAATCCCCTAGTGGGATTTCTAACTAACTAATTATTCTCTTCTATCCCTATCACTAATGCCTAAAAAGGTGTTTGACAGAACAATGTAATCAAGCAATTAGACATTTTGAAATGTTAAATTTTCAGTTCCTCTGATTTTAAACCACACATTCATTGTCTGTTTCAAAGGCTTGGATACCCGTGTAATAATGTGGAGTAACGTTTACTAAATGTTAATTAAGTGCCCAGTAACATACTTACACGCACTTTCTCTCACTCCCCACACAACCCCACACAATGATGTCATCATGTTCACAGCCGAGGAACTTGTCCCCAGTCACACACTAGTAAGAGGACCTGGGATATGAACCTGCATCTGTTTGACTCTGAAGTCTACCAGGCCCTATGCCCCTTGTACTCATCCTCAGGGATGCTCCAGATCCCAAGCCTGGGTGTCTGGTGTTTCGGTATAAGGACACTCATTGATCCCCAGATCCTGATTTAAATCAAGCTCTGTTCGATTATCAGACTCTTGTAAGACAGATGCTTTGGATTCACCTATGTCGTAGGTATACACTGAATTCAGAACTACCTTTGGCAAAAGGCAAGGAAATTTACATTTATAGATCATCTAAAAATTCCCTGAAGGTCTAGTTTCGAACTCCCGCCCCTCTCTAGTTTCCTCCCAGCTCCCGGCGTCCATTTTCCTTGCCCACCCAGTGCTAACGAGCAGTGTAATGGCCACCGGTGGACAGAGGGCTAAGGCCCTCCAGAGGATGATGGCCCCATAAATGTCACCACGCCACTGGCTTTGGCAGAGGTGGCCATGAGGTTGGCATGGCCCCCGAGCCAAACGTGGCCCAGCCGAGGAGGAAGGCTTTGGGCCCTGCTTCCCAAGTGGACGTTCCAGGAAAGAGTCAGATGATCAAAGTTATGGAAACCAAATGGCCCTCCTTTGTTTAGAGAGAAAGAGGGGAAAAAAAGTCACTCATTTTTGTGGTAAAGTGGAACACACTCCAAACCAAACAATCCCTCTCAGACCCGAAAATGCCAGCTCCCCAGAGCAGGCCCACAGCCTGGGAGGCTGATGAACTGATGGGAGGCCGTGTCGAGCTGGTGCTATGGCCTCGACCACGTCTCCTCCGTCCTCCCAGCGAGGGTCTCATCTGCTTTGCTCCAGAAATAGCTGGTCTCCCAGGCAGGAAAGGAAAATGAAAGGAGGGGGGAAGTGAGAAGCGGTCCACCTGACCTAGGCTGACCGAGCCAACCTTGGGCTCTCCCTCCCTTTCCTGTTGCGATGTAGGGAGGAGAGGAGCTGCTCAGAGAGAGTCCGGGAGGGAGCCTGGGCCGCGGTGCGTGGCTGCGGTGCGCCCCCTTCAGCTCCCCGCGCAGAATGCAGTCAGGAGTCACGAGGCCTCCTGTGGCTGCGCCGTGGCCGGCCTGTGACTCCGTGGGCAGGATCCGTGGGCAGGGATCTGCACTCCCAAGTATTACTAGAGCATTTGCAGCACCAAGAGAAAGTAAATATAGGTTGTCATCAGCCACGCCTGTCCCGAGTTTGGTTTATCCTCTAATACGAGCCTTTCCTGGAACAGGGAGGTGCTTGGTCAGAATACTGGAGAATCCAGTTCTAGTCCTGGCTTTGCCTCTGACACGCTGTGCAATCAGGGGTTACTGTGGCCTCTCTGAGCCTCCATCTTGCATCTGGAAAATGAGCCCAGTGAGCCCTGCCTTGCCTTGGTTCGTAAGCTTGTAGTGAGAGGAGATCAAGCGTGCCTCTCATCAAGAGGTGGAGGCCAGGGCTTCCCTGGCGGCGCAGTGGTTGAGAGTCCGCCTGCTGATGCAGGGCACATGGGTTCATGCCCTGGTCCGGGAAGATCCCACATGCTGCGGAGCGGCTGGGCCCATGAGCCATGGCCGCTGAGCCTGCGCGTCCGGAGCCTGTGCTCCACAATGGGAGAGTCCACAACAGTGAGAGGCCCACGTACCGCAAAAAAAAAAAAAAAGAGGTGGCGGCCAGACTGCCCGGGTGCTGATCCAAGCTCCCCTGTGTAACGCTGGGCAAGTGTCTCCACCTCTGTCTGTTAAATGAAGGGAATAACATCCTTCCCTGATAGCACTGCTAGAAGGTTACACTAGATTACGTGATGTGTACGATGTACTTAGAGAGCACCGACACACATGCCCCAGCTAGTCTCACTGTGGTTATTGCCATCATAGATGGGAAAACATCTTGAAGATAATAATGCTCGGTTCAGGTGCTGTGGGATCCGCCACTGTCCTCATAAGCTTCATAATTGTACTCAACATACCCTCACTGTTCTGGCAACATTCCATACTCTGCCAGTACTCGTTCTAAATATGAGGGGAACCTCCAGTAGCTTCCTGTTACATTTAGGAAAAGTCCCAAAAGCCCCACCATGACCTACAAGGCCTTGGTCATCTGGTCCTGCTGCCTTTTCTAGCTTCATTTTGAGCCACTGTCTCACTGAGATTCAACAGCCTTGTCAGCCTTCTGTTAGCTCCCGGAAGACCTGGGCTCCTTCCTGCTCCAGGATCTGTGCAGCTCCAGCGCTCTCCCACCCCATCTCCTCTCCACCCAGCCTTAGGTCTCAGCTCACAGAGCCTTTCCTCAGGGAAATGTTTCCTGACTTCCCATGTGAGAGTAAGCCCCCTGCTTTTCCTTCTTTGTGCTCATCACAATTTAACTAAATAGTAATTTGTGTAATAACAGCATGTTTTCTGCTTTGTTGTGCTTCCTCATGAACTCTCTTCCTCAAGAACTCCTATTCACCCATCAAAACCCAATGTTCATGTTATTTCTTATGCAAAGCCCTCCCTCATTTTCTCTGTTCACCTCACTCAAACAGGGGTACTCATTCTTATTAGAATTCTAAATGAAGTTTTGATGTAGTAGGTGGCATTTGCCTGGAGGGCCTAAGAGTGCCTGCATTTTGTTCTGCTAATTATCCCTTCTCCTTAGGCTACACACCCAAGGAATAACAGGAAATAAATGCCACTTATTATTAGCTAAGTTCAATGTCTGATGTCCCCAGGGCATAAGGCCTGCCCACATTCCCTAAATCCAATAGATAACTAAAACAGTGGCCATTAAACAAACAAAAAAAAGTGCAGTGCTTCATTTGTTGTGTTCACTTCCAGGCCTAGCACAATGCCTGGCACATGGTAGACATTCAAGAGAATATGTTTTTTAATAAAAATGAATATGTTTAAATAAGCAACAAGGATATGTTGTACAGCACAGGGAAATATAGCCATTATTTTGTAATAACTTTAAATGGAGTATAATATATAAAAATATTGAATCACTATGTCACACACCTGAAATTAATATAGTATGGTAAATCCACTCTCCTTCACTTAAAAAAAACAGTCTTGTACTAAAGACTAAGATTAAAAAATGCAATATTTTTACTTCTTCAAAAAACACTGAATGTGTTTAATAACTATCTCCCCTGCAATGTCATGAAAAGCAAAGACTGTGTTTCTCTTCTCAAAGCCTATGTCTCTAGCTCATAGTAGGCGTTGAATAAATATTTGTTGAGTGAATGAGTGAATGACCTGAAATAACCTCCCTAACTTTTCACCACTTGAAGTTCTCCCTAGACATCAGGGGAGACTGTAATTGGCCATCCTCTTCATCCTCCTTCCATGGAGAGACAGTGCTTAGAACTCAGATGTGTCCTCCAACTCCCATCCCATATGGCTCTGGTCCTTAAATCCAGGCATGCAGGGTTTGAGGCTCCCTAATCTCCACTCAGGCAAGTGTTTAGTGTCCCACATTCAAATGTCATTAGACACATCAGTTTCATATCAAGTGCCAACAACAGCATGGCATCCTTCCATTACATTTGGAAAGGCTTCCTTTCTGTCTTCCAGGTATTTGTATTCACAGCTTGATTAAAGGAACACATATTATTCATCTTCATATCACCTACAGGTCCTACCACAATCTTTTGAACAGAGCATGCACCCAGTAAATGTTGAGTCATGAAGGAATGACTACCATATGCTGAGTATAGTAACTTCTCAGCCCTGCTTCTGGCCCCAGAATCTGGGACACAGTGAAGTTTTTAAGGAGTTCAAGATTAAAATTGCTTAAGCTTTTCCCCAGACATCCATTAGGATAAGAAAAAGAACTCCCCCACCTCCAGATTCCCCCCACTCTAATCCATCTTTCACAGCTACATTTGCTAAAACTTCCAAAATCATCACTTCAAGTTTTTCTCCAAAAACCTCCAAAGTTCTTTTCATAGCCAGTTATAGGCCTAGGTCCAAATCCCTCAATCTTAACTCGAAGAACTTGGAGCACACAATTTCCTATACTGATCTTTTCAAATCTTCCTTACGTCCTACCCTGGGGCAACCCTTTTGTTTGCTCTGTCTTTGCTTATGCCATTCCTCCCACCAAGAATGCCTCTTCCCCATCTCTCCGCTGAAGCACAGCTCATGTTTTGTATTCCCTGTGACCTCATCGTGTCACCCACCTAAAGGAAGCTACTCTGTCTTCTGAAGCCAAACCATATTTTGGCTTAGCTACTTGTATCTGTCAGCAAACTTTTTTTTAATTGAGATATAATTGACCTATAACATTATATTACTCTCAGGTGTACAACATAATGATTCAATATTTGTATATATTGTGAAAAGATCACCACAATAAATCTAGTTAACATCCATCACCACACATAGTTATAATTTTTTTCATATGATAAGAACTTTTAAGATTTATGCTTAGAAACTTCCAAATCGTGCTGTACATTACATTCCCATGACTTATTTATTTTATACCTGGAAGTTTATTTTATACCTGGAAGTTTGTACCTTTTGACCATCTCACCCATTTCACGCACGCCACCTTCGGCCCCTGCCCCTGGCAACTACCAATCTGTTCTCTGTATCTATGAGTTGTGTTTTTTTTCTTTTTTAGATTCCACATATAAGTGAGATTATATGTGTCTTTCACAGTCTGACTTGTTTTACTTAGCATAATGCCATCAAGGTCTATCCAAGTTGTCACAAATGGCAAGATTTCCACTTTTTATGGCTAAATAGTATTCCATTCTACATATATATGCCCTATTTTCTTTACCCATTCATCTGTAGATGGACACTTAGGTTGCTTCCCTGTCTTGGCTAGTGTAAACAATGCTGAGTCAGCAAACTTTTCCCATGAATATGGCTTCTCTCTCAAACTAGACTTAGACCTGAAGCTCCCCGAGTATCAGTCTAATACCTTCTCATTTCCCCTCAGGGATGCCTGGTCTATGGTAAGAACTCACTCTCTATTTGCTCACTGCTTGACTCCACTGGACATACAGGATCAGAGACTAGTGGTATTCAGGCAGAAGACCTTGAGTTCACTTTAGTGGATTTTACAGCTTAAGATGAGTTTATATTTCAAAACATTACTGCTTTTCTAGTGTCTCCCAGGACTTGGTTGATGGTCTGTAGGAAGCACTGAATATGAAATTATAAACTTGCCTCACTCCTCTTAATCCAGTGACTTCCTTTTTACAGATGAGAAGCCCTTCACTGTGGAAGATACTTATTTGCTGTGTCCAGCGCCTATCTTAAAGGAAGTTGGCATGTAAGTTTCCACCAGCAACTAAACCCCACAGCCAGGGAGGAGAAAGGAGGTAGAGGGGACAAAAGGAGGAGAAAGAGTCTCTCTTCATTGTCATTATGGAGCCTTTTTCTAGACTCCTCCACATAATGATAATGGTGCCGATGCTTTGCAGTGAGCCAGACACCAGGGTAAATGTTTCCCAAAGGGCGCCTCCCTTTATCCTCCCAAGAGCCCCATGAACCAGACACATACCATCCCAGTTTTACAGATGTGAAATCTGTAGCTGGGAGAATTTAAGTAGCTTGCCCGAAGGTCACACAGCAGGAAGTGAAAGAGTATGGGTTCAAAACAAGGTCGGTCTGGCTTAATCACAGCTACATTTCTAGAAAGCTCTCATGCTTCTCAAAGCACTCTCATATCATAACCTCACCCTGTCATCATAATCGCCCTTCTAGATGATTATATCCTTTCTTAGAGATAAAGAAACTCAGAAAGGAAGCTCCAAAAGGATAAGTGGGTCCAGGACTGGTTCAAGACCCTACGTTCAGACCCCTCTGAGGCCACGTTCAGTGTTCCTTCCTCTGTCTCTCCAGAGCACCATGTATTCAGCCAGGTGGCCCGAGGTTCCCTGAACTAATTTATGGAGAAAATCTTGCAATGGTGCAGTGATAGTAAATGCTGATGAGATGAGATCAAAATATTCAAGAGGAGGGAGAGAATTAGCACCCTGAGCAAGAAAAAAAATATGCGGGGAAACAGAGAGGCGATGTTTGTGATAGAATACAAACTAGCCTCTCTGTAAACACATCTATAATAGGCTGAAGATAGAATGGAGGCTTTAAGGAAAAATGCGAAACTTGCTCATCTGAATTCTGCTTTCAATCATTTGTTCAAATGACAAAGCTTCCAACTCTGGTTGCCTAACGTCAGCCTGTGATACCACTGATTCCACAAACTAGCCCCGTGTCCATGCTGCAGAATGCAAGCTTGTGCTTCAGTGAGCATCTTATAGATGGGAGGAAATAGAAAGCAAATTAGTTCACTTACTGCTGTACCTCTGTGAGTTGGCTGGGTAGCAACAAAACCACGGCCATCAGAATCTGATCACTGAGAGTCCAGATAACAATAGAGTTTCTAGCTTGACCAGTGTATCCCCCACTGATCTGAACCGTTTTTTAAGAATACTTCTTCGTACTACAACGTGACAAGTAAATTACATGGGAGCAGGTTCTGCCCATTCAATGCAATTCTCCACAATGTAAGAAGGGCTGGATACACTACCTTGATGATACACCAGCCAGGTGTATCCTGACATCTCTCTGGAATGTTAGAGGTGGATCGGCCCTGGAGACCAACCTCCACATTTTACAAATGAGACCACTCAGGCCCCCAGAGGAAGAGACTACAGTCCCAAGGGTACTTCAGAGCAGAGCCCTCGGGGGACCTGTGTGTCCGGCTCTTGGCCCCTTGCTTCTTGCCCACGTGCTGAGTATCCTTGGTTCCCGTGTCCTTGCAGGAAAGCCGCGCTTCAGGTCAGCATGAACGACGGCCTCTCCTTCATCTCCAGTTCTGTCATCATCACCACCACACACTGTGTAAGTCAGCACCTTTCCCTTTACTGAGAACTTCACTGGCATTACCGTCTCCCTGGCAAGTTTTTTTTTTACCAGTTCTGCTTTCTGTTCACTGAGCTTTGACCCTGGCACTGCTAGGCCAGCTGTGGGCTGCATCGGGGGCTGTACACGTATCAGGAGTGTATCGGGAATGCCTGTACTTCCCCGGGTTCCCCATTTCTGTTACTGGGGGTGAGACCTGGACACACTTTCACAATCAGATGGCAAAGTGGGACCAGGGTCTGTGCAGTATTGAGCGGGGATGCCTGGATGGACTGGGTCTGGGAGAAAATTCATAGAAAAAAATTGGACACACCTTAGGGAGTTTTTCCTCTAAAAGGCAGCAGGAAAATGGGGCAATAACTGAAGGAAGAAGTGGAGTATAAAGAGAGGCTTTTATTTAGAATGGAAGAAATTGCAGCTTGTTGATATGATTGTGGAAATAATCCAGGAGAAAATGGAAAATTCATGAAGTAGGAAAGAAGCAGGGAGGGGCCCTATGACATAGGGGTTGTGAGGCAGAATGTAGACTGTATCCTCTACCAGCTCCTCGGATGCCCCGTCTCTGGATCCTTCGTGGCAGGTAACATTCATCTCTGACTACGCATAAGATCACCTGGAGAGCTTTTAAAAAATATGGATGCCCTGACCTCATGTCAGACCAACTGAAGCAAAGTCTCTGGAGTGGGCCCCAGCTTCGGTGGATTCAGGCCCCCCTTGGGAGAGTCTTTTGTGCAGCTATGGCTGGGAACCCTTCAGCCCGTGTAGTTGCTCCCACGGTCAGTGTGTCTTGGAGCCCAGCCCATCAGAGGGCAGTCGGGACTTGGTTAGCTCATATACAGAACTCAACCCCTAATATGAACATTTCTGAAAGAATCTTTGTCTGAATATTCAGTTTCTATAACCAAATGCACTTTTCCCATGAGCTCACTCTAGAGACAAATGTGTTTTGGCCTGATGGTCAGCTTAGGCAGATACCATGGTCACTTCCTGGCTGGCCTTTGGAGGGCATGTCGTTAGAACCCCTCAGTGACTGGGGTTTGTGTCCTTAACACCGTCCAGGTGGACGAGAGAGAGTAGGCAGGCACTGGAGCCAGACAAGGGAAAAATGAGTTGTCTCACAGACGAGCAGGAGGCCAGGCCTCACAATGGACAGCACACCCTCCCAGCTCCACTGCCTTCCCCTACACATACACACACACACACACTTTCCATCCTATGTTAGGAACCAACCAGTTTTCTTGAAAGCAGGGTAAGCCAGTGCAATGGGTACAGACAATGGAAAAGTTTTACTGGACCAAAGTAAGAGACTAGGGTTGTCACAGAGACATGTCACCACTGAGAAATGTCTGTGTCTCAGGCATGCCTCAGTGGAATGTCAAATCTGGAGACCAAATATGAAAACTGGATTCAAGATCAGTGAAATTTCTCCAAGCGTACCCTGCCTGATTCTTTTAGAAATTGACCCTTTTGGAAACTGCCAACCTGCAGGAAATGATTAAAATACCCCAAATCTAATAACTCCATTCCAGATTCCTCCCTGCTTTTGAATGATCCAACAGTTTGGGCCTGTATTTCTCATTATGTCTGACCAGACCTGAGAAACAGCTATGCCCCGAGGCTGCGAGGGCAGGGAGGTGGAAAGGGGAAATATCTTGGGGCCAAGCCTGTGGTGTGGCAGAAGCAGGACTACAACTTTAAGTTCTGGACCTCTAAGCCAAGAGAAAGGGTGTCCTCACTCATGTACCCCAAAAGGAAAAGAACTCTTGGTAAAGTCCCTCTTATGTCTTCCCAGCTCACTCCAACCTGCACTTATGTCTCCCATCTCCTTCATCTGAGTGCAAGTCACTAAGTTTTCTGTTCAACTGACCCTTGACTGGCACCACCTCATAAGGTCTTCTGCATTATTGCCCTGTTGCTTGAGAATGCTGCGTGTCTACAACAAAATTATAAGCACCCTAAGATTTGAGAACCAGGTCCATTCACTCATTTATTCAACAAGTATTCACTGATTATGCACAATGTGCCAGATAGGCACTGCCCTGTGTGCTCGGGATACATCAGGACACAACAGACAAAAATCTCTTATCTCGCAGGGATGTGGGGAAAGAAGGCAGACAGTGAACAATGGACGTAACAAATGAATTGCACACTACGTTAAGAAATAATATAGGCTATAGAAAAAAATAGAGCAGAGTAAGAGGTACTGCTTGAGTGAGTGAGTTCAAATTTTAAATAGAGATACATTGAGAAGGTGGCATTTGAATAGACTTTGAAGATAACTGTGAGGCACCTGGGGAAAGAACACGCCAAACACTGAGCCCCAGTGCTCAGAGCACACAAACCAGGGTCGCCTGGTGTGTACAAGGAAGAAGATGGTCGGTCACTGGAAGAGAGCGAGTGAGGCAAGCAGTAGGCGGTGAGGTTATGGGGATGGAGAGTGGAGGGTCTTGTGAGAACCTCAGCTTTTGCAGAGGCACAACGCAATCTGACTTACACTTGAAAGATCACTCGGCTGCTGGAACAGCCCGTGGGAAGACAAGAATGGAAGGACCATGACTAGTTAGGAGGGTTATGGCAATATTTCAGGCAAAAGTGATGATGGTGGCTTGACTCAGAAGGGAGCAGTGGCAATGAGAAAAGAGGTCAGAGTCAGATGTGTCTTAAAGGCAAAGTTAACTTATTTCCCAAATCATTAGACATAGGGCTTGAGAGGAGAGGAATCAAGAATGGCCCCAAGGGCTTCCCTGGTGGCGCAGTGGTTGAGAGTCTGCCTGCCGATGCAGGGGACACGGGTTCATGCCCTGGTCTGGGAAGATCCCACATGCCACGGAGCGGCTGGGCCCATGAGACATGGCCGCTGAGCCTGCGTGTCCGGAGCCTGTGCTCCGCAACGGGAGAGGCCGCAGCAGTGAGAGGCCCGCGTACCGCAAAAAAAGAATGGCCCCAAGGTGCAGCCACTATAGAAAACAGTATGGAGATTCCATAAAGAACTAAAAATAGAGTCGCCATGTGATCCAGCAATCCCACTCCCAGGTATATACCTGGAGAAAACCATACTTCGAAAAGATACGTGCAGCCCAATGTTCATAGCAGCACTATTTACAATAGTCAAAACATGGAAGCAGCCTAAATGTCCATCAAGAGATGAATGGATAAAGAAGATGTGATATATATATATATATATATATATATATATATATATATATATATATATATATACAAAATGGAATATTGCTCAGCTGTAAAAAGAACGAAGTAATACCATTTGCAACAACATTGGTGGACCTAGAGATGATCATACTAAGTGAAGGAAGTCAGAAAGAAAAAGAAAAATACCATATGATATCACTTATATGTGGAATCTAAAATATGGTACAAATGAATTTACTTACAAAACAGAAACAGACTCACAGACATAGAAAACAAATTTATGGTTACCAAAGGGGAAAGGGGGTGGGAGGGGTAAATTAGGAGTTTGGGATTAGCAGATACCAACTACTGTATAAAAAATAGATAAATAACAAGTTCCTACTGTGTAGTGCAGGGAACTAAATTCAATACCCTATAATAAATCATAATGGAAAAGAATATGAAAAAGAAGATATAGATATAGATATAGATATAGATAGATATATATAGATATGATACTGAATCACTGTGCTGTACACCAGAAACTAACACAACATTGTAAATCAACTATACTTTAATAAAAATTTTTTTTTAAAAATGACCCCAAGGGCTTTGGCCTAAGTAATTGAAAGGATGGAGTTGCCCTCAGTTGACAGGAAGAAGACTGAAAGGGGAGAAGATTTGAGGCAGAGGGGGATTTGGGAGATCAGTTTTGCTGTCGACCAGTTGTGTGGCCTTGACCGAGTTATTTAGCTCCTATGTGCCTCAATTTCCTCATCTGTAAAATTAGAAAAATAATAATTTACATCTCTTAGCAGTATTGTGAGTATTAAATGAAATGATTATGTAAAGTGCTTGGCAGAAGGTTTGACCAGTAGTAAGTGCTCAATAAATGTTAATTGTTATTATAGTGGAAGCTTAGTCAAAATTACTGACCTAATTGGAGAGTCTTCCCAGAGAGTCGGCTTCTCACTTCAGAGTCAACTTATAACAAAAGGACTTTTCTGACACAAGATGTATTCCTGTGAGTATATGTTTGTCACTCAACCAAGCCCAGGTGATTGAAAGGGGGCAGACAAGCCAAAATCATCCAGAGAAGAGGACCTATATTC
The DNA here is from genome assembly GCF_025265405.1 of Mesoplodon densirostris. Taxonomy (NCBI): domain Eukaryota; kingdom Metazoa; phylum Chordata; class Mammalia; order Artiodactyla; family Ziphiidae; genus Mesoplodon; species Mesoplodon densirostris. The sequence continues at coordinate 58,906,566 of NC_082674.1, forward strand.
AAATATTCAATCCCAATCTCCAACTGGTCCTACACAGAAGCTCAAATTAAAAAGATTAAAGCCATCACTGGGCAAAATAGAGATGCAGGTGGAGTGTGTGGTAATCCAGAATATGAAGTAAGGTCTTGGACTTGACTTTGTTTCTTGGGCAGCTGGTTTGGAGGACAAGGTTTTTAGATCAAAAACTATCCCCTGGGTCTGAGTAAAGGGTTAGACTTGTCAGTACCAGTCTCAGCCTGGCCAGTCCATCACCTGAAACCAAAAATAATTTTAAAATATGTAGTTGAGCCTCTTTTTTTCTTTCTTTATTTGGTGCCCATTTGGATAACCATGTCACAAGTTTTCAAGATCTGCAATGAATAACTGTTGCCTCTGCCAGGAGCATAAATTCCATGAAGTTTTACAGGAAAGAGATTTTTCCATCCAAGAGCTAAAAGATTCCTATACAAATGGTAAACTTTGTTGAGCTCCATGACTATAGAAAATGGTCAAACATCCAAAGCCCTCTCTTTCCGGCATATTAAACACATCCCACCTCTAGAGTCTTCACTGGACTCCTTTTTCTTCTCCAACTCTAGCAATAAGTTGAGAAAGTCACTAATATGGTGCTGCTCTAAGGGAAATAGAAAAAAGAAGTTTGTCCTTTTGAGAACAAAGCAAGTAAATTTAGGACCTTAAGGAACTTTTCATGAAAGGTTGTCTTCTTCTGGATAAGTACCTTAAAATTCTATAATTTCCCACCCAAGGTGTACAAAAATCAGAGAATCATTCAACAAGTATTTCTCAAACTCCTCCTGTGTCTCCAGTGCTCCATTTACATTTTACAAGTCACTGTCCCTAAGGAGCTTAAAATCCAGCTTGAGAAATGAGTCCAACAAGCACATAAAAGAGTATGTAACAAAGACCAAGACTGTGGAAGTCAGGTGTATAAACACTATAGGATTTCAGAGAGGAGAAGAAGGGGTGAATCCAGGAAGAGTCACAAGGGCTTTGTGGAAGTGATAAAACCCAACTGGTGATTTGAAAATGATAATAACAGGTAAGAAGTGGGAAGGGGCCCTCCCCTAAAGAGAAACCAACCTGAGCAAGGTCTAGATATGGCTATGAACCTAGTTTGTTCATGGTCCTTCCCAGGAACCATGATTGTCTTCTTCCTTTCCTCTCATTTTGTATCAATTTCTGGTGCCTTCTAATTGGGAGCCATTTCTCAGGTTGGCAACTACTACCCTAGGATGTACACTCCACACCCTTGATCACCTGGTGTGTAACAGTGAGGCCCAGCTGATGCTTCTCCCTATTAACTATGATTAGGATTCGATTTGTGTTGGTTTCCAGGCTGGAGAATCACAATCTTTAAAGAAAGAAAAGAGGGGCTTCCCTGGTGGCACAGTGGTTGAGAGTCTGCCTGCCGATGCAGGGGACACGGGTTTGTGCCCCGGTCTGGGAAGATCCCACATGCCGCGGAGTGGCTGGGCCCGTGAGCCATGGCCGCTGAGCCTGCACGTCCGGAGCCTGTGCTCCGCAACGGGAGAGGCCACAACGGTGAGAGGCCCGCGTACCGCAAAAAAAAAAAAAAAAAAAAAAGAGAGACCTGAAGTTAGACGTTGAATCTAAAATCAACACTAACTCAGTGGAGACCCTCTCTTTCCTCCTGATTTATATGCATACCAGCCTGATTACAAACAGTAACAAGGTTGAGTAAATTTGAGAGGACCCATGGCAAGTCCTATTCAGAGAAATTCTTTTTGAATGAAAATAAAAATGCAACAAACTCAGTCCTAAGGCATCAAAACAAGAACAACTGCTCTGTGATTGCAGTATAATGGAAGAATTAAGAATATAGGATGTTGAGTCAAAAATCCTAATTTCAAATCCTAGCCCTTCCAATTTCTAGAATGATCTCGGGCAAGTTAACATGAGCCTGTCTCAGAGTCTGTCCTGCACGGCTGTTGATTAAAAAGGGCCTTGAGGTACATGGTAGTCTGTCAAAGAATGGCAGCTGTGTATTAGTTTACTGACGTTCTCTTTCCTTGCCAAGTAAAAATCTAATGGACTGTCTCATTAAAAGGTTTGCTGTTCATTATAAACAGGCTATTTTCCCCTGATTAAGAAGTATGCTTCCTTCTGAGTCCATGATAAGCCTGTATTTTAGAAACAGGCTGGGAAAAACTTTGAAGATGTTGCCTGCATGATAGTGAGGGAAAACAACACCAGTAAATTAGATCTGGTGATAAGTCAAACTGGGTTAGGCTGCAGTTTCTTCACTATTATTTTTGTAGAGTTGATTTATAATATTGTGTTAGTTCAAGCATACAGCAAAATGATGCAGTTATATATATATATATTCTTTTTCAGATTCTTTTCCATTATAGATTATTACAAGATATTGAATATAGTTCCCTGTGCTCTCCAGTAAATCCTTGTTGCTATACAGTAAATCCTTGTCTGTTTTATATACAGAGGTGTGTATCTGTTAATCTTCACTGTTTTTGAAAAAAAAAAAAACTTTTCTCAGTAAATGGATCTAGGAGTGACATAGGGGACTATTTAGACTATTTAGAATAATGAATCAAAACAAGTACTTACTAAAGTTGATGCATTATTACCACATAGAAAATTTCTATTATTATTTAAAATATTCTATCACGGCCAGCATGCTTGGACTTATTTTGTCAAAGGAGGTACCTTTTCATGCAGATGAGATCTGCAACCTCAGAAAGGATTTTTCTGACAGACTGGATCCTCCATTGTCCCCTGAAATACCCATGACTCACTGGGGTTTTGGAGTATGGTTTGACTTCTGTGAGGATTAACATGGTGCCAACTTGTTTCCAATGGCGTTTTAGGCCACTTTATCCTTCAGATTTCATGAATTGAGACTGTCCTTTTCCCAAACTAGCAGTATTTTTCTATCGAGAGAGAAAAAACGTGTGTGTGTGTGTGTGTGTGTGTCTGTGTCTGTGTGTCTGTGTGTGTATGGGGGGGTGGGGGGGAGAGAGAGAGGGCGCTATCTCCACAATGCATAGGACACCCCCCTCCACCCCTGCCACTACAAAGAACTATCCAAAATGTCAATAGTGCCAAGGCTGAGAAACCCTACAGATTCAGAATTTCATAGGGAAGAGCCCACAATTCTGCATTTTAGTAAACTTGCCAGATAAATCTTAAATACACAAGACTCTTATCATTATACTTACCTGACATTAATTGTACTCCAAAGTTTAAAAAATAAAGTCATTAAAACCTATTTAAGAAAAATCATTCACTCTCTAATCCCATTCATTTAAGAATCCCAAAATTTTAAAGTCAGAACCCTCTCCTTTATGTTTCTTCTTTTGGACCCTATCTTCTGATATAAAAATAGGAATTTGCCTGAAAGAATGATTTTAGCCAAAAATGACCAGTCTGGGGACCACTTTGTGTTGCCAAAGACTGCACAACTTTCTCTCCAAGGGGCTTCCCTGGTGGCACAGTGGTTGAGAGTCCGCCTGCCGATGCAGGGGACACGGGTTCGTGCACCGGTCCGGGAAGATCCCACATGCCACGGAGTGGCTGGGCCCGTGAGCCATGGCCGCTGAGCCTGCGCATCCGGAGCCTGTGCTCCGCGGCGAGAGAGGCCACAACAGTGAGAGGCCCGCGTACCGCCAAAAAAAAAAAAAGGGAACCTAAAAGGACCTACTGTAGCACAGGGAACTAAACTCAAGATGTTGTAATGACCTATAAGGGAAAAGACAATGAAAAGGAATATATATATATATATATATATATATATATATATATATATAATTGAATCACTGTGCTGTACACCTAAAACTTACACAAAACTGTAAATCAACTATACTTCAATTTAAAATTATTTTAATTAAAAAAATAAAAATATTTTTTTTAATTTAAAAATAAAAAAAAAGAGCCATTCTCTCTCATGCACAGTGTAGCCCATATACTCCTAGAGGAAAAACAGACTGTCTCATTCACTATTGCAACCCAGCACCTGGCATAATGCCTGCACATAGTCATTACTCAGTAGATAGCTGGTGATTGAATGAGTGATGAATGGACTCAGTCAAGGGTCACACTGAGCCCACGATTGTACCTGCTTGTAGGAGAGGAAGGGAGCCAGAATGAGGTAGGATTAGAATAGGGGCACCCAGCTGGTTAGAGGGTAGGCCTCCAAAGAGGATGACCAGCAATCCAATATGCATATCCAAGGAGCATGGGGAGCTTGAGCCTGAATTAAGAGGACCAAATCTGCCAGATGAGAGACTACAACCAGTGAACCAGGCAGGGCAAAAGTCAAAGGCCTCTTTAGAGCAGTGCTAACTCCACAAGAGCAGACCTGGAGAAGGGGGTCTAGAAATAGCCCACTCAACTGGATCAAGATTCAGGACAGGCGCTGGCCCATGAGAGTCTATAGCACAAGGCTGGAAGGCAAGCAGAACCATAGAGACTGATATGGACTCTAAGTTACTACATTTGCTAAGTCCAAGGAACACAAAGATATAATACATGAGAAACAGACAAGTACTCCAAGGATTTGCAATTTAACATGATAAGTTCTTTAATCGAGAAACAAACAACGCCTAGTGATACCAGGAAGCGGAGTGTCTGGGGAATCAAAGAAGGATTCACAAGAGAGATAATAAGTGAACTGGGCCAGGAAGAAAGAGTAGGGATTTACTCAGGGTATGGCCTGGGTAAAGGCGTGTTTGGGGCCAGTGGGGCTGTGATTGGTTGGGGTGGGGTATTAGGAGAGAAAGTAGAGACAAAACAATTGAGACCAGTTGGAAAGCCTTCCTTAGCTGCCATATTGTGGAGCTGCTTTAATATTTAATTTAAATATAATACAGGATGCAGTTTTGACGTTGAATTCCAGTATCTCCTCATTCAGGAAATAAACATCTTTCATCTTCAAAAAAAGAACCTAGATAACTAGAGAAAAGCTGTGACATGGGGAACACTGGCACGCCCTGAGTTCACCCTGGAATACCAGAAACTTAGGCTATGGCGATGCTCAAATAATCTGGACACTGCCAGCCAAGGCTGAGATTGCACAGACAGCCTTGATCATGGCTAGCTCAGAAGGGAATGTGCTAGAGCCCACAGATGAATGCTACAGTGGCTGCAGCTAAGAGGCTTCGGACAGAGGGCAGGGACCACCTTCCAACACTGTCTATGGAGTTCTGTTCTAGGTGACTTCCTGGGGGTCCATTTTGTAAGTCAGTTCAGTTCTGTTACGAATTGCTTTGAAGTAACTTAGGAAAATGCAAATCCAGCCTAGGTTTATAGTCATATAAGTATCTAGGTAAACAAACATTTGGCATGACTGCCCTTGCCAAAATTTCTTGAATTTCACCAGCCTAGTAGGGAATGAATCCAGTAGCCTGTGCTGAGTGTCAATCTTGCCTTCCAACATAATAAAAAATTATTGCTCACTCTTCAGAAAAAGTAAAAATCAGAGAAGACTTTTTTCTTCTATTTTTTTCTCAAGGTAAACAAAATAGTCCATCAATCAAAATAGGTAGCTATCTTTGTAGTAGCTAATTCATACCAGCAGCTATAAGCATGTGGGCCTCTTCATTAAGGAAAGAAGCGTAGAGAAGCAGTTGATGGTGGTAAACGGGGCCAAAGATCAGGACTAACGTGTATTGAAAAAGTACTGTGGCAAAGTGATAGGGAACTCAAAAAAGAACAGCCTGTGCTTGCCCTCCAGAGGCCTACAACGTAGTTACCAAGGCAGAATACATACTCCAAGAGGTAAATATATATACTTGGGGGTGCAAAAGGCAAATATCACAGGGCACCCAGAAATTCTTCGTCTATTCCAAAGACTCGTGAGCCTCCACCCAGGCCTGTGCATAAGTAAATTGACACAAGCACTACACACTTTGGGGAGAGTCCACTTAATGGGCTTAGTGGGTTACTTCTCAGTTACCCTAAGAAGGCATTCACCTCTTCCTGCAAAAGGGAGCTGGACAAATCATTTTAGAAATTCAAGGATAACGTGTAGGCAGCTCATTATTTACTCAGCCCCAAAACTCTGTCCCTTAAGACAAACACTCTGTCTTTCCCCCAACAAGAGCCTCCCCAGACTGTTTCTCAATTACAGGAAACAACCCTTGGAGAAGACAAGTCCCTTCCAAACAACCAGTGGAAAAGGGCAGGACCAGGGCCCGCACCCTGACATTCCCTGTAGATTTCTTCACCCTAACATCATTCCACTTCCTGTCCAACTCACTCCCACACCCATCTCTCTCCTTCCTCATTCAACCACAGTCTCTTCACAGACTGTGAAGAATTCTTATCCCAGAAGAATAAGGGGAGACTGGATTGGTGGCGAAATAGGAGACTGACCTTACAGAGAGTTTGAATGACAGAAAATGGAGCCTGGGCTACGGGGAGCCATTCAAAGGAAGCACAAAGCAATATTTTTCGAAGACTTTGGGATCAGATCAATGTGGCAAAAATCCCAACTCTTAAATAGCTGGCAGAGGTCCTAGTACACAGTAGATACCCAATTTTAGTTTCCTTGCGCTGATGTTATAGGCTCTCCAAGAATCAGTGCAGTGATACCGTTTCCAAAGAGACTCTGACTTCTGGTTGAATTAACAGAAGTATGGTATCTGAGACTAAGGAAGTGATGGAACCTTTCAACTTGGTGAAGGTAAAATCTCCTTTCAAGTATTATATTAAATAGTAAGGACACTTCAAAGGAAAACTTTGAAAAACTGAATATGTGAAAAAAGATTACCAAATATGGTAGATCAGATAGAATAATAGAATTGAGACTCTTTAGCCTGAAGACATGAAGAAAGACTTGATGGCCATTTTTATTTGAAGGGCTGTCCTGAGGTGCATCTGCTTTTATTACACAATAAAATACAACATCTACACAGATCTAAATAAAAATAAATAATAAATAATATAAAGTAATAAATATACAATAAAAATAAACTAATAATAATAAATATGAAAATACAATATCTATACAGAGCTAAGGAGTAGAATAGGCTGTTAGACAGTTTGTGTTTCAGTTTTTTAAAAGGTCCTTCTTTTTTTTTTTTTTTTTTTTTGCGGTACATGGGCCTCTCACTCTTGTGGCCTCTCCCGTTGCGGAGCACAGGCTCCGGATGCGCAGGCTCAGCGGCCATGGCTCACGGACCCAGCCGCTCCACGGCATGTGGGATCTTCCCGGACCGGGGCACGAACCCGTCCCCTGCATCAGCAGGCAGACTCTCAACCACTGCACCACCAGGGAAGCCCTAAAAGGTCTTTCTAATTGGATGCTACAAACAGGTGGGAATGAGCTCCCTGTTGTATTCAAGTTGTATTCAAGTCCAGGCAGCTAGACAAGTTGGCAGAATTACATAAAGGCCATTCATGCATCAGATAGGCAATTGGACTGGAAAAGCTTTCAGACTCCTTCCAACGCTGAGAGTCTGAAACTCTAGAACTAAAAGTAAGCTAGTGAAAGAGTAACGAAAACATTAGCAGTCCTATACAGTGTAACAAATGAGTTTGGCTTTTATATTTTGAAAATAAATATGAAAGCCTCTTGTTGGTGACACTGGAGACTGCAGTTCAAACTAGCCAACACCCCCCTAATACAAATGAGATTATATTTCAGACCAAAGTGAACTTAAAGCTCCTCCCAAGAACAATTTGTGTTCAAATAACCTCAAACACACCCTCTCATTTACAGGCAATTGATATACTAGTCACAAATCATTCTCATCTATTTATTAGCTAGTCTCAGTAGAGCCGTACATAATTCAAGTTTTTTTTTTACGATATCCAAGTATTTTTTTATTATTATTAACAAGATGACCTGTGGTTTCTTGTACGGTCATTAGAAAGGGCAGAAGACCACAGGAATATCAGAATGCCAGACTCAGATGTCATGCTGTTTATGAACTGAAATAAAAATAGTTTGGCAGCACCTCTATTTTGATAACGCTTGTATGCATAAAAACCTTTTCAAATATGCTTTGGAGGATTGAGCTGATTTGTTTTTCTTGGATATTTGAGGAATTGGCTTTCAATACTTTTATCTCAAAGCATTTTAAAGGGTATTTTTGCCCTAAGTTTGAAATTTCCTTGTTTTGAGAGTAAATGAGGGGATAAAAAGGATTTTTCTGAATCTGTGCTTCAGGAAACTCTGAGATAAGTACATAATAAGATGGTAATATTTATTTTTAGAAAGAAAAGTTAAACCCAAATACTAATCCATAACCAAGATAAATATAAAGGACCAAACTCAGCAGTTAAAAAACACAAGCTTGATAGACTGGATGCTCAGATATCAAACAATCAAGCTTCTTTGAATATAAAATAAGAATTCCCAGTCTCTGAATAAGAACCTGAGAGAAAGTACATGCCCTCAGTATACGAGCTTTAGTGAAATGACCAGTATGTGCATTTATGCCTGCTCTTGGGTCATTGGGGCTCTTCCAAAGGGTTGAGTCTCTTGGGTTGAGCATTCTGGATTCACAAATCCAGTCGTGCGAGGCACAATTGCAGGAAGACGTGCACAGTTTAAAGAGGGTCCAAAAGTGTGTGCGTGTCGAGAGAAAGAGAAGAGGGTGGAGGTGCTGGGGCAGGAAGAGCGGGAGGACAGATTAACAATTTGGGAAATACGACCAAATCGCAGAGAAAGCCTGAGAGCATCTTCCGTCTGCCAACCCTAAAATAATCCCAGCTCTTTAAATGATCCAAATTTGGCAAAAATCCGTGAACTAGGCTATCACAGCACTGGAGGAGACAGCAACCAAACCCAGGCCACATTGTCCTGGTTGGGAGATTACAGTCACAGTGCACCAAATCACAAGGTCTCTCCGGGTCCTTACACGTATCTTCTGATCAGGATATTACTGGGGGTGTGATTTACATTTTTTGCACTCCCAAAGAGCAGACAAACTCTTTCCTCTGCTCCCTGCAGAATGACAAGGTCCCACCAGGGTATATGAGCACCATTCCTTTTGCAAAGCAGCCAACTTCTCACCTGTTCATTAGGGCAGCAAGGCAATTCAAAGGTCAGTGATTTAATTTACAGCTTCCCAAACTAAGAGTCTGTGCCACAAGCAATACATAACTAGCGTTCCTTCGTTGTAACTGTGGTTGCTAGAACAGATGTTATGGTAGTTTAGCCAGTGCCCAAGGCAGTGGGCTTAATATTTTGTTTCATTTATTTAAAAAATTAAAAAGCACTTGAATAATTGGCAACTAAAATATTCCTGGGTTTCTTTTACATACCATCCAGCATCAGGAAAAACTGCTTCATTTGCAGGCCAAGGAAGCATGAAAGGTACAGCTAAGGCAATTTTAGTTTATCTGCATTGCCCAAATTCATGGACTTCGAAGAGGTAGCTTAAAAGCTCAAGGCTTTAAAGATTGTATGTAAAAGGTGCAAACTCACCGAAATAAATATCTGCCAAAGGCTGTTCATGATAGAGTCCAATCTGGCAACCTCGGTTGACCTTCAGCTGCTGGCCTTAAAATTCGTGAATGCAAATTTTAGATCCCTAACAGATTAAAATATTTGATGATGAGCCAGTATTTGTATTTCATAATTCCTCACTCTAAATAAAGTTATGTTCATCCTTACTCTGTGCCTTTGATCAAATTTCACTTTTCTCCTGGAATGCCCTCTCCTCTCCCCCTACCCAAATTTCACCATGGCTACAAGGCCTGCCAAGTGCTGCCTGGACCTGCCCCAGGTTGTCTCACTGATCTTGGCAAGCCTCCTGAACTCCCTCTGCTCTAAGCTCAAGCACTGTGGTTTATAGCATCATTTAGAGATTAACTGCACATAATGCGTGCTGCTCTTTGAGCAAACTCTGTGAATCAGTCCTGACTTTCTAACTGGACAGTGTTAACAACTTCCAGGATTGTAGGCTGACTTTGTTCATCTTTCTGTGTCTCCTACTCATGAGCATGTGTCAGAAACTCAGTAGAAAATGATTTTTTGGTTTCCTAATACCCTATTATGCAGTTTAGAGACATTGTTTTAAGGACTAGATCATCACGGTCACCAGTAGTAAGCATCTATCTCTGGACAGTGCCACCCAATCATAAACATGGCTTCCACCTTTCCAAGTTCATAATCTAAAGCAACAGCTAACAGTATAGAGAAGGTATGCCTGCTTACAGATAATAGATAATAATGATGCTGACTAATATATGAAGTATGATCAATAAGACCAATTGAGCATATGCATTAAATAAATAGTTACATTAAAGGCAAGTAGACAAGTCCCCGTAGCTAATGGAACAAAAAATGAAAAGAGAATTTGGTCTTTCACTTCCAATGTCATGGTATTTGAACATTACTAAGTAACTTTCTCTGTAATCCTATTTCAACAGCCCACTCACAGGAACTAAGGCATTCTGAGTACTTATGAGTTACATCTTGTCTGCATTATTCTCTAAAAACTGGTTTTGATTAACAAGCTCTATGCATTTTATGGAAAGGAAAGTGCTGAATGAATCCAAGACCTACTTATTATCACCCTCACCATTGCGAGTGACTTGAAATGTCTCTACTGGGTCAGGGTGACAAGAGGATGCTGGAAAATCCTGATACAGAGTGTCCTGCCATGATAAGGACCTCAAAGCTTGAGTGTGTAGGAGTGTGGCATCAATCTTCCCCTTCACTGCGTACTAATGATGGCTTGTCTACGTCCTTCTGGTATTATTTTTATAAGGCAAAAAGTAATAAGGTGTATAGCAAACTAGAATTGACACATCCAAATTATTACTGCTCCTTCAAAATATTTACCTTGGAAAGCTGTATACTTAAGAACGCTGTCAAAATTTCAGCTATCTACTGCACTCCTGCTATGAAATTGCCGTGACTTTGAAGGCACAGTATTTGAATATCCTCAGTCGGGGAATTAGGGAAACCTCATCATCATTTGATATCAAAACAACTCCAAAAGTTGCGGGAACCAGGTCTGGTGAATGGTGGGTTATCAAGCTGGGAACCTCACTGATAAAAAACAAAGCATGACTTAGAAGATATCAGATTTACTTTTTGTGACCTATAAATTGGTTTCAAAAACACTTCCGAGGGAGGTGTTTCAGAATTCCTTTGAGCACTGGTTGAATCATTGGAGAGTCTCCAGCATCCAAAGCCACCAGTTTGGAGGGAATTAGATTCATCTGGGTGTGGGAGTGCTACTATATTCACTACATGAACAGCCTCATTACTTTATAGCCCTGCTTTTGAAAAAGAGATCCACAAGGGCTTAGGTAATTCTCACCTAATATGTTTCTATACTGCCTACTTCGTGAGTTAAGGAATCCAGTATCTTCAGTGCCTATCACTTTTATTGCCATTTCTAGCCCAGATTACCTCTCAGGTAGCAAGAATAAATCCTCATATTTGATTATGTATTACCCTCATTAATGTTTGATCAACTTTAATGGAAGCTATTAAATTTACCGTTGGAAAACTCACTTGGATTTCCCTTTCCTTGACATTGCGATGGCAACCTGAGGGCCGTGTGGTTTCCCAAATATGTAACCTGGGACCACCCACCAACACCATAGCTCAGTCACAGTTGCAAGAGGTTGCTCACAGGAGTCAAATTTATTTACCTGAGCCAAGTCTGGGCACATCACCAGGAACATGGCTTGGGAACAGAAGCAAGGGAGGAATGGAAAGGAAAGTCACAGTTATTGAAGGAGGCCTGTGCCAGGATCTTTACATACTCTATCCTATGTAACAGCAAATCAATCCTGGGAAGTAGGAGTTATCTCAACTTCATATATGTTGAGAAAAGGAAGTTTAAGAGAGAGGTTGGGTAAGTTGCCTAAAGTCCACATATCAATTAGTGGAAGAATTAGGACTTAAATTTAAATTTTCCTGAGTCCAGAAATTGAGTTATTTGGAGTGAGGTGGATGGACCTAGAGTCTGTCCTACAGAGTGAAGTAAGTCAGAAAGAGAAAAACAAATACCGTATGCTAACACATATATACAGAATCTCAAAAAAAAAAAGGTCATGAAGAACCTAGGGACAGGATGGGAATAAAGACGCAGACCTACTAGAGAATGGACTCGAGGACACAGGGAGGGGGAAGGGTAAGCTGGGATGAAGTGAGAGAGTGGCATGGACATATATACACTACCAAATGTGAAATCGATAGCTAGTGGGAAGCAGCCGCATAGCACAGGGAGATCAGCTCGGTGCTTTGTGACCACCTAGAGGGGTGGGATAGGGAGGGTGGAAGGGAGGGAGACACAAGAGGGAAGAGATATGGGGACATATGTATATGCATGGCTGATTCACTTTGTTATACAGCAGAAGCTAACACACCATTGTAAAGCAATTATAGTCCAATAAACATGTTAAAAAACAAAAACAAAATTTTACGGAATCCAAAGCCCAAGCTCTTTGCAGCGAGGCTGGTGAGCTGTTTCCAGTGACGGGACCATGGAGCGGGTGGTGAGCAGCCTGGGGCAACGTCGGCGCCTGTGCCATTTCTGCCCCCCACAACCTGTGGAAGGCATTAATCTGCCAAAGCGTCATTTCCCTCAGTCTAATAAATACTTGAGGGACAAGTCCTTTTATGTTTGAAACATTGTATTACATCTCAAAGTCACAAAGATGAGTAAAGTCATATATATGTCCTCCAGGGGCTTAGAGTTCAGTGAGAGGCACATAATGATATAATATCTATAATATACAGGAGAAGCTAAGATAGAGATATAAGACAAAATGAGAGCCCAAACTCAGAGTTCAGTGGTAGCATTTACTTGTCTGTGTTCCCCACGCAACTACAAGGTGTATGATTAGAGAGACCGTGTCCATCTCTATGCCAGTGCTTGTAGAGGGCCTGGCACATAGTAGGTGTTCAATAAATATGTAAGGTATAAATGCACCGGGTGGTGCCTGAGCTAAGACTTGAAAGATGAAAAACAGTTGCCCAAGCAATGAAATGAAGAAAGGGTGTTTCAGGGAGAAGAACATGAGAGAGCAGTGAGGTGTATACAGGGAACTACACGTGGTTGAGTTTCGTCAAAGCACAAAGCGTAAGGAAGGAGGTGGTGAGAAAGGAGGTTGGAGAAAAGAGAGGCTTAGTTGTGAAGGGCCTTGAGCTAAGGACTCTTGGACTGAGGGATCCATAAATGGATTCTGGGGATTTGATGGACTCCCCCCTCCAAAATTATAATCAAAATTCGTGAGCTTGTGTACAAATGTGAATGTGTACTTTTCTGAGGAAGGGGTGTATCACTGTCATCAGATTCTCCAGTATTAAGAACTGTGGACAATGAAGAGCTGTTGAAGAGTTCATGGGTGGGCAGAGCTGTCATAATAACGTTTTAGGTCGATGACTCTAGATGCAGTGGTAGAGGATGGAATTTGGCTAACAAAGATGGTGGCAGAGGAACCAGTGAAGCAATAACTACAACTGGCCAGAAAAAAAAGTAGTAAACCTAATCAAGTACTGGAGAAGGAGTAGACAAGGGCAGATTCAAGAAGACCTTAGATGGTCAAAGGAGCAGCTGTGCTGATAGGAGGGTGTGACCTCAGGTGGGGGAGACAGGGAGAAAAAGGAAACTGAGAAGGACTTCCAGATTTCCCGCTTGGATTGATGGGTAGTACCATTGAATGAGGGGAAGAGAACGAACAGGTTCAAAGGGGAAAACAGTGAGCTCAGTTGCAACTGTTGAGTTTGCAGTGTCAGTAAGACCTACCAGACAGTGGAATGACCCTGACTATGACCCTGAAGCATAAGGAGAGATCTAGGCTAGAGATAAAGAGTTGAGTCCTCAATACCTAGATGAGAGTTTAAACTATGAAAGGAAAGGAGACAGCCCATGTTCAGAAAGTTTTAGAAAGAGTTTTAGAAAGAAAAACAGCAAGGGACCAAGAATGCATCCATGGGTCATACAACATGGTTAGCGTATTGAAGGCCACTGAATTGTATACTACAAATGGTTAAAATGGCAAATGTTATGTGTATATATATTTTACCATAATTTTTTAAAGTGAAAAAAAAGTAGATACTTCAGGCACAATAAAAAGTATATACCTTTCTTGGGCTTCCCTGGTGGCGCAGTGGTTGAGAATCTGCCTGCCAATGCAGGGGACACGGGTTCGTGCCCCGGTCCGGGAAGATCCCACATGCCGCGGAGCGGCTGGGCCCGTGAGCCATGGCCGCTGAGCCTGCGCGTCCGGAGCCTGTGCTCCGCAACGGGAGAGGCCACAACAGTGAGAGGCCCGCGTACCGCACACACACAAAAAAGTATATACCTTTCTTAAAAAAATGGATCCATGTGGCATGCTGACATTTAAGGGACTGCATACAAGGAAAAGCCCATGAAGAGGTGAGCAAGGAATAATCAGGGATAGGAGGAAGGAAGCTGAGGAGAGCAATGCCACAGATGCCAGGGCAATAGAATTCCAATAAAATGCAGGGTGGGAGGGGCGGAGAAGTTAGATAATGGCTAAAGTTACTTCCAGAAATAACAGTCAGAATATATAAGCTCTGGGAGAGAGAGAGAGAATTTTGGTCTCTGGGCTTGCCCATCCAGAACTTCTCAGCAGCAATAAAATGACTTAAATTTCATCTTTCGAAATAAAACTTGCCTGTACTCTGCCAGTTTTGTCTGGGCAGGAAACAGAGCTCATACCAGCTGCTGAGGATGGTTCGAAATTCCACTTCAGAGCACTGGAATGTGACACCTCCCAAGTGGCAGCCTCTGCCCAGGGAAAGGGAGCAAAGCTGCCTGGAGTGGAGGGTGACGGGTGCAGTAGGGGGTACAGAGCCTTGCAGCCTCCCGCTTAGGAGCTGACACTCCTCTGCCTGCTCACAGGGTCTCTCATCTGAGCAGGAAAACTCAGCATGTCCCTGGTCCCTTAATCTCTGTCTGCACTTCTCCCTCTCACCCAGATGGCCTCTTGGGTATTTAGAACAAGCAAGTTGCCATAAGATCATGGACCAGAACTGCCCATAGTGGAAGGGCCTCTTTGCCTTGAGGGCTTTTCGACAGTGCCTCAAAGGCAATCTCACTCAATACCAGAGAAAGAGGGACAGGGCCATGGATGGAGGGAGGAGAGGAAGAGGGACCACTGGGTAGCCTCACGTCCGAGCAAAGTCTCCTCGTTGTGTCCTGGAGTGCCCTGTGGCATCATCATTTACCAACTGAAACCAGGGAAACAACCTTGCCAGCTTTTAAAAATATCTAATGGATCATCAGCTGTTTTCCTGTCATATTTTCGGCGGAGTTTGGCTAATAGCCCTTCAATGTGGCAGAATAAACCTGCTAATTCCTTCTTCAGGTTAAATGTTTAAAAGACAGCCTCATCTAACCATGTGAAAGAATCTGAGTGTCTTCAGTAACTCAGGGGCGATGCTCAGAATCCACAAAACCTAGCCTAGATCCTAGAACCGCAGCAAACCCACCGCCCATCAGAGAGGGCTCTCCTTAGCCCTTTGCTAATAATTCCTGTACACAGTTTTCAAAACGTGATTGTTAACAAATTACCAGGGTCCATCCTGGGGGAAGTTAAAATAAGAGATATAGGAAGGATCACTGTCCTGGGGGCAATAAAACACGTGAACAAATAGAAATGAGACCCTCAAACCATATATGAAAACCTCAGTATTGCCTTTGTTGTTGTGGACTGGAGACTAAGGCTGAGTGTGGCAGCAAATGGGCTGGAAACTGAAGCCCAGGATTAAATAGCTTTGCCAACCGCGTTGCGGGCATGGGGCCTGTCCAGGGAAGACGTACAGCCAGGAGGAGAGTTACAGGAACACTGATGAAGTTTACGTTTCAGGGATCCTCACTTGAATGGGTCCCTTCTAGCCCTTCTAAGGCCCTGGGAGGGGTGCTTATTACTTTGCATTTGTAGTTTTATGTTCTTTTTCTTAAAGAGGCCTCCCCAAATCGTACAAGCATCAGGCCCCGCACAACACCAGCCTGCATGGAGCACGAGAAGACAGCCTCTGCTCTGTCTTGGTGGGCAGCACACTCCCCAGATAGGAAGGGGAGGGCAGAGGCCCATGGTCGCTGTGCTCTGGCCTCGTTTACTGAAGGAGTAAAGGAGAAGAAAGGCCTGGAGTTTTACACACAGTGCCCTCAACGTGGAAGGATACACAGGAGTGGGGAAGGATGCTCCCTCCCTCCTTAACGGAGACAGTTTTCCAGGCAGAGCTGAAGACACTTCATTGGCTACACAATAACCCCATGCCTGAACGACAAGGGAGAATCCCAGTTCAAACCCAGCTTGGAGATGGGGGATTCCACCAAGTTTTTTTAACTTGGGCTTTCCCCAGTTTCCCATCATTCCTCTCAGTTTGACCCTCCTCCCTTTACCCTGGCCAGCAAGCAGCTAAGGCCTATATAGAGATCTCTGAAGCCAGGGGGAACAATAAGCAGGGGCCCACTGGGGGCCTTCCCCCCTTGTGGAGACAGTTTTTTTTTTTCCCCTTTTCTTTCTGTTTTTTTAAAGATAAAATGCTCAGAGCCAAAAAAAAAAAAAAACCATAAAAAAACCAAGACAGGAAGGAACAGCGATGCCTGATGCTCTGCTGCCCAGAGGCCTCCCTCTCTCCTGTCACACAAGATCCCTCACCCCCGTGCCGTGCGTCAGAAATCCAAAATTACTAGAAACCTACCATGTGAGAGATGCTTTCATTATTCAAGTTTCCAAACCTATACTCTTGAAAACAATGCCTCCTCATCTTAAAAGATGCCCTCGTTTGGTGAGCCGGGGACAAAGGCATTTTAAAAAGCCATGATGCAGGGATTTGCCTTGCAAGCCAGGCAGCCTTCAGGGAAATTTATCCTAACCAGGAATGACCAGAGGAAGGAACAGCCCAAGCATCTGCCCTCATGTTTAATATTCTGTGTCTGCATGCTCCACCGCAGGCCTCTGTGAGCACCTTACACCTCAGCATTCATAGGAAAAAAGGCATAAAACTACTACTTATTGAAGAAAATGGATGTCCCCTCCCCTAACTGGAAGATGTACCTCCTTAGCACTGCTTCCTTTCATCTCTAGTCACACCCCAAAGCCCCCCACCTCCTGCTGAAAATATTTTAAACCAAAAGGCCATGTTGATTTATTAAACTTTATTTTTACTTTTTAAATAAAATAAGAAATTAACTTGTGTTGGTAACTAGGCTGTCGGGAAAATAACAGTGGCAGGAGTCAACCTTTGGCTATTTATCTGCTGCTGTTTTACCTTCTGAAATCTCTTTCAAAGCTTCCAGAGAATTCCATGCAGAGGCTGCCCAGCAAGGACAGGAACAGAGTTTGCTGGGCAGGTCAGCTCCTGCTCTCGCTTCTTGTCATAAAGTCAAGTCCAGGCAAGGCCTCATTCAGGCTCCCCTCCCCGGCATCAGAGAGCCTGGAGGATGCATCCACTTCCAAGCCTGGAGGCTGGTTGGTTCGGAACTTCTGTGTGGTGAGGAAGTCACCTCGCCTCCTGCCATATAGCCATCCAAGACAGGGCCTGGGCAGGCGCATTTAGGCCCTGACCCAAATGGCCCTGCTCAGCCCCATGGTGGAGGCCATGTGGGCCCAGGGATCTTTCCAGTCCTGACCACCCTGTGCCCTGGTGAAGGCAGGAGCAGAGGCCGAGTCCACACACTTGTCCTGAGTCAGGCTGAGAGCAGTGGTCAGCCCATGACCCTCCTGAGCTCCGATCCAGGAAGAAGCTTTGGAGAGCAGGCAGCAGGTAACACAGGGTTAGCCAGCAGACAGTGAGCTGGGACGCAGGAGGGTGGGCTGGAGGCCAAAGCCCAAGGAGCCAAGGCAGTTTGCCCCAGAGCAGAACAGAGCCAGGTTCTGGGCCACCAAGCTACATGGTGTAGGCTGTGGAACATTCCACATGCCTTCCAGCCCATGGCAGAGTCTTAGCACCCAAAGGGGCTTTTCATCTTGGGACTAGATGAAAATGCAAAAGGATTAATTTAGAGGAGCTGAACTAATTTCATGAATGAAACAAATACTAAACAGGCAGATGTGTATGTATTTCTACTACATACCCATATTCATTCAACAGGTAACACGGAGCCATCCTTACATGATTGCCAATTCCTCTTCACAAGGTAGTCGATAGAAATTCCAGTTCAAGATCATAAGGGGCAACCAGGCCCTGCTGTGACCTCCATCCCTTTCGGACTTCACTCTGAGGTACACTTGCACTATGTGACACTCTGATCCACCCGGAGCCATGTGGATGAACTTCCTTCCATCAGATGGAGCAATTACAAACGCGGTCTCAGTCTCTCATGCAGCTGCCTTATGTTTAGTCTTTCAAGTATAGATATTTCTTAAGCGAATTTTTTATAAATCTGACATTAGAGTGTAATGATGAAGTGGAAGGGGGCAAGGTTCTAAAATCAGACTGTGAAGGTTCAATTCCCAGTTTTGCAACATTAAAATTGAGGGCATATAAATATGTCTGTAAGTGGTACGGGAAGGGTCTGGGTAAGTTACATACCTTCGCTGAGTCTCCTTTTTCCTTATTCAAAAAGGGGATAACAGTTCCTGCAACAAGACTGCTTTAACAAGGCTCATTTAATTAAATGAGCTCATGCATAGGTAGCATTTTGCACAGTGCCGGGAATGCAGATAGCACACAATAACAGTCGCTATCGTTAGTAAAATTAGTACAAAGACATCCATGAAAATGCAAGAGTTTCAGAAGGAGTGACCCTGTAAAATGTCATCCTAAAAGACTGGGAGGGACTGCAGGAGACTTCCACCTGGGCCTTCGACCTCCAATCTTCCCCTCAGGTCCATACGCTATGCATTGAAAGCATTTACTTCCCAAGAAACAAGTCCGATCACAGTCCCTGCATATTGAAGCCACTCAGGCTCAAGACAGAAGCCATGCCCCTCAGCCTGGGCTCCAACAGTGGGGACCCTGCCTCCTTCAACCCTACACCATGCACTTTGTGTTTGCTTTCTGTGCAGGAACACCAAACTCTTCTTCGCCTGAGGGTGAGAATCCAGTGTCACCTCCTCAGTGCTAGTTCCAGACACTTAGTTCTTAGTGCTTGCTGAGGGCAGTAATCTGCTGGTTGAACTTGTAGGCTGTGGAACCAAATGGCCCAACTTTGTTAAAAATTTAGTTTATTGAAATATAGTTGATTTACAATGTTAATTTCTGCTATACAGCAAAGTGATTCAGTTATACACATATATACATCCCTTTTCATATTCTTCTCCATTTATGGTTAATCACAAGATATTGACTATAGTTCCCTGTGCTATACAGTAGGACCTTATTGTTTATCCATTCTCTATATAATAGTTTGCATCTGCTAATCCTAAACTACCAATCCATCCCTCTCTCCCCCTTGGCAACCACAAGTCTGTTCTCTGTCTGTGAGTCTGTTTTTGTTTCGTAGATAGGTTCATTTGTGCCATATTTTAGATTCTACATATAAGTGATATCATATAGTATTTGTCTTTCTCCGTCTGACATACTTCGCTTAGTATGATAATCTCTAGGTCCATCCATGTTGCTGCAAATGTCATTATTTCATTCTTTATTATGGCTGAGTAGTATTCCATTGTATATATGTACCATCTCTTCTTTATTCATTCATCTGTCAGTGGACATTTAGGTTGCTTCCATGTCTTACCAAATGGCCCAGCTTTAAATTCTGGTTTCTCCCTGTGACCTTGGGCAAGCTGCTTCTTCTGTCCTTGCCTCAGTATTTTTCTGTAAGATAGGGAAAAAACAATATTATTGAATTCATAAGGTTGTTAATATTAAGTGAACTAACATATGGAAAGCATGTTAGTACATATTTAGAAAGGACAGTCCCTGGCACATAGTAAGTGTTCAATAAATATGAGCTATACTGATAACAAGTATTATTATCATCACTATCATTATTACTATTGCACCAGAATGTAAGCTTTAAGACTCAAGAGACTGTTTGCTTTTTTCACTGCCTGGCACATAAAAGGTGCTGCATGAAACTCACAGATATAGAGAACAAACTAGTGGTTACCAGTGGCGGGTGGGAGGGTGGGGGAGGCAATAGAGGGGTTGGGGGAGCGGGAGCTTCAAACTGTTGGGTGTAAGATAGACTGAAGGATGTTCTATACAACACGGGGAATAGAGGTCATATTTTGTTATAACTGCAAATGGAAAGTAACCTTTAAAATTGTATTAAAATTTTTTTTAATTTTTTAAATAAAATAAAAACTATCCAAAAATAAATAAATTAATTAAAGGTGCTGCGTGTACAGCTGTTGAATAACACACAGGCCCCTGAGTGTGGATAACGGTTGATGCATATCCCTCAGCAGACCACGAGCACCTTGGTTCTGTGTAATCCATCCTTACCGCTGAGGTCTGCTCCGTGGGCACTGGACGGACTCTCAGTAAACGTTTGCTGAATGAACCTCCTCCGAGGTTGCATGCACATGTTACCTACTTGTAGGACATTAGCTTCATGTCTAAGTTTATCAAAACTTCATGCCCTTTGTCTGACGGTGACTCTTTTGCACTGGGTGTTTGTATATAATGGTGCTGGAATATCTTGAAAACCAGGCAGTGCGTTGGGGGGCTTTACTGGGGGCTGCACCCAGAGCAAGAGTCAGTCCCTTCAGGAGCTCCTGCCCCACTGCGTTTCCACTCCCCCAGTGTCGCCACTGCACCTTGCCCCTGCTGAGCCCCACGCTGTCCTCCTTCGCTACGGAAGGGAGGGCTGGGACGAGGCAGACCAAGCCTGGTCAGAGACGGCCGGATGAAGCTTTGTCTGAATCCAGGAAATCTCCTTCCGGAGCTGAAGCCTCCCCTCTCCCCTTGTGGTCCCAGTCCTCCACCCTCCCCACTTCACAGGAAAACTCCTTCTTTTTCCAGAAGGAATTAAAATAATTTTCCACACAATATATCAGCCTTTCTGCTTCAGTTCCTCTCTCTAGAGTGAAAATAAAATCAGGAGAGGGGAGATTGCATATAATGGGAATAAATGCAGTCTGTAGTCTTTACTAAATTATAACGTACTACTGAAAGACCACTGTTTTATAAGCCTTGCAGTAACCAAACTACTTATTATTCCGACTGCAAACAGATTTATGATCTGAAATGGCCACCATGTTTGCTGGCCACGAGGAAACAAAGGGAAGATGAGTTACAGCTCAGCGTCTGACATGATAGCTTCCATCCCACTTGTCCGGCCATGTCTGCTTACATCTTACAGTTCATTTTCTCCTCACATCAATGCAATGAGGCAGGTGAGGTTCAGTATCTCCATTTTATGGGCATGGAACGTAGAGACTGAACGATCAAGAGGGCTGTCCTTGACTAACTGTGAGTTTGGAGAACACACGGGATTTCTTTTTCTCTTCAAGGAGAGCATCACTCTGCCGTAGCTCATGCATAAACGTTGTGGGTCCAGGAGCATCCTCTGGCTGCTGTGCCCTCTCCCCACCCACTGCCCAGCCCTGCACCTGCACTTATGAGGTGCAGGTCCCTCGGGGACAATCTGGCATTCCCAAGCCTTGGCTTGGTGGGAGCCGAGTGTTTAGTTCCCTGGCTTTTGGGTCAAAAACATTCCACGGAGTAAAAGCTGCCTTTAAACAGCTTCCAGTAGCCCCCACTGAGCCCTCAGAGTAGGGGTGAGTCACGCCCCAGCTCTGCCATTAACCTGCTGTGTAGCCTCGGACAGGCCATCCAACCTCCCCCTCTGTAAATGGTTGGGGAGAGGGCAGCTTTGAAAGTCTGATCATGCTGTGAACAGTCTCCCCTGAAGACACATGCTCTGAAGATCATGAGTGTTGTTTCAGGAGGGTCACACCTTCCATCCACTTGAGCCCATCTGTGTACCCCATAGGTCCACTGATCCTGGGTGAGAATCCCAGGGCCATGTGAGCCCTGATACCATAAGGAGGAGCCCCAAGTGCAGATTTTTAAAATACAACTTCAATAGTTTACCTTCTCATTGTGCAATGTTAAAAAAAGAAAAAGAAAAGCAAAGACAGATTTTTCTTAATTACCATAAATCCACTACCAGCAAAATCACCATTAATATTTGAGTAAATATCCCTCAGTCTCTCTCTCACTCTTGGCAAACATAAGTCCGCTCATTATATCAAGGCTGTTCTCTCAGGTCATTTAAATGTTATGTGTAAACATAATGTCTACAGAGTAATTGATGGTTCTACCATGTATTATTAACTATTCCTTAATTGTTAAGCATTTAGGTTGCTTTCCTTTATCATCATCATCATCATCTGTGCAAACATATCTGATGTGGTGGGGGGGAAGCTAAAAGTGGAATTGCCAGCTTTATTCAGAAGGGGTACCTATGACAATTAATACCTGTGACAACTTGCCCCTCGCCCCCAGCTCCAAAGGTTGTACCCACTTGCACTCCCGGTAGCTGGGAAGAAGGGGTGGTGGAGGGGACTTAAATCTGCTCCCTTGAACCAGCAGCCCCAGAATACTGACACCGAGGGAGTGGGACCTCTGTTGATGAAAGTTAGTAATCGTGTCAGGTCACGGCAACCGTCTGTTTTGGGGACTGGCCTAGGCATGTTTGGAAGTGGGCATGATTTGTCTTGGGTGCCTGCCTCATTGGACCCGAGAGCAGCGTTGACTCAGTCACCACACCCCTCCCCTCCCAGGGTCAGCAGAAGCTGCCTCACCCTCTTCTCCCTGGAATCCCTCTACCCTTTATCACACCCCATCAGTGGGCTCTAGACTTTGCCTCGTGAATCTCTTACATGCACCTATGAGAAACAGGCTCAGGGAAGCAGGCTGAGTTCTGAGAATTGTCCCAAGTCCAGCCCAAGGGGTGGCGGGGACAGCAGATCCAGGGAGTGGGAGGCTGTCACCAGGCACAGGGTGATGGTCCGGAGGCAGATGGGCAGTGGTAGGTCATCTCAGTGCCCAGCTGCATAGGCAGCCATCTGCTCTGTCTCCTGCAGGATTGGTCCTTCAGGATGTTGTTCAAAGAGAAGAACGGGGCCTCCCTGAGAAGACAAACCCACTTCTCAAGAGAACTGACTACATAGAGTGTGTTGCCCGGAATGTTGGGCAGAGTTTCAACCATTTACTCGGCAAACTGTGCTCTTCTCTGGGCCTTAAATCTGCATATCGGGGATGGGAGTGCGGGGAGGGAGAGACCACAGGTATTGCCTTGCCCCCCAAGCTCACATGCTGGTTGCACGCACAGCCGGCCCCACTGCTGACCGCCCTCTCTCTCGGCCCCACAGTCCGATGGCTCCATACTGGCAATCGCCCTGCTGATCTTGTTCCTGCTTCTGGCCCTGGCTCTCCTCTGGTGGTTCTGGCCGCTCTGCTGCACCGTGGTAAGTGCCCCAAGCTTCTCCCCCGGCCTCAGACCTCAGGCCGCTCAAAGCAAAGAATGACACAGGTTAACAGGACCATGAGTAAGTAGAGGGCAACAAGAAACTGTGTAAATAATTAACAATAAGTCTAGTGTCTTTTGTACAATTTTTACAATATTGGCAAAAACTAACATGATCAATAAAATCACGTGTCATTAGGAGTCAGTATGCATTAGGGTTTGCCAATGGACACACCATTTTGGGTGGAGCAGCTAGAGGGGCTGCTCTGGGTGCAGTGCCTAGGAAGGATCAGCAGAATACTGTAAATGATGAGTGTTACTTGACGTGTAATAAATATACATGCATGTGTGTGTGTGTGTGGCACATGTGCACGTGTGCACACACACTTGTTGAGTTGCACCAGCTGATACTCTTCCAAAGCCACCTTGGTCTTAGCAACTAGTCAGCCCATCTGAGAAAGTGCCACAGGCATCTTTATTTTTAACAATAAAGAGTGGCACCGGGCTTCCCTGGTGGCGCAGTGGTTGAGAGTCCGCCTGCCGATGCAGGGGACACGGGTTTGTGCCCCGGTCTGAGAAGATCCCACATGCAGCGGAGCGGCTGGGCCCATGAGCCATGGCCGCTGAGCCTGCACGTCCGGAGCCTGTGCTCCACAACGGGAGAGGCCACAACAGTGAGAGGCCCACGTACCAAAAAAAAAAAAAAAAAAAAAAAAAAAAAGAGTGGCACCTACCTTTATTTTCTTCTTTTAGCCACCATTTATAGGACACACCTATATGTGCCCAGCATAAGATCAGTAAGGACCTCCTCCCCATCTTCATCACCCGGAGCCACCACATAGCTCTGGCCAGCATCTCCCCAAATAGCACAGGGCCTGGAATAACCCGCCATCACCTGCCATGCCCAAATGATATGTGATTGTCTATCAGTTTCTATTCCCTGGCCCCCAAACCAGGAAAAGACCAAACAAAGTAATATCCAAATGAAAAAAAAACATTAGCTCTTTCAAGTCTAGTTCTAGCACATGCCCTGACTTCATGCACAATCAGAGCATGCGCTGTAAAGCTGGGTGCGTTTGAAGTGAGCGCTGCTCCACTGCCACAGCTTCTTCCATTCCCTGCATCTCAGTTCGTCCATGGCAGGCCCAGCAGAGGAAAATAGATGGTGAGCATCTCCAGGCTAGAGCTTGTCTTCACTTTATCTCTGGAAATCCAGCATTTAGCATACCATGCAAGGCGACTCAAATCTGTGTGTAGGACAGAAACCGAAGCCTCATAGAATACTAGACTTGAACAAAAGGGGGAAATGGTTTCAAACAACACTTTAAAGAGATGATAAATGGATGAATGCAAAACTCAGTCAGGATGTGGATCCCTGTGGCAAGGATTCTGGAAAGAAAGAGGCATTTGCACCAACAGAAGCCTCTGGTTTTGAGGGGAAAAGATGACTTGTAGCAGACAAGAATGTGTGGGTGGGAGGGACTCTGGTGGGAGGGACAGGTGCAAGTCTCAGGTCAATTAGTGTAATCCAGGCTGGAGTGATTTCACCAAGATTTTAAGCAGTCTTAAGCAGAGCAGCCCCAGAGTAAATGTTTAAATACTTAAGGCTGCATAACCATTTTATTTTTAAGGTTAAAAAAAAAAAAACTGAAGCAGCCAGACTGTTTTCTATGGTGATTCAAAAGGAAGCATATCTTCAAGTCTGGAATTCTTGGGGGAAGAAAACTTTCAGAGGGCTCTTAAAGAAGAGGGTGGCTGGGAGTGTTGGTGGTGGCAGCCTGAGGTGAACACTGGGGCTTCTGTTGTAGTAGGCATCACCCTTTGTTCACTTAGTCCCTTTGATTATTAAAAACAGTTACCTCTGGGTGGGGACAGCTAGGAACAATACAACAGCCAAGCTGTACTCCACCATTTACTGGTTGTGTGATCTTGGGCAAGTTACTTAACCTCTCTGTGCCCCAGTTTCCTCATTTATATGATGAGGATAATGAGAGCTCTGACCTCATAGGTAGATGGTGAAAATTAAAGGATTATCTATATAGGAATATCTATATATCTGCTTAAGATTGTTCCTTGTATTATTATTAACAATAATTACTATTATTAATATTTTTAAATATTTACTATAATAGGAATGTATAACTGTACTGTATGGCATTCAATTTATATTAGTGAGAAATGTCTCTTTTTTCCAGTTTTATTGAAATAGAATTGACAGATAGCATTTTATAAGTTTATGGTATACAACTTAATGATTTGGTACATGTATATATTGCAAAAAGTTTACCATAATAAGTTAACATCCATCACCCCACATAGTTACACATTTTTCCTTGTGATAAGAACTTTTAAGATTACTTTCTTAGCAACTGTCAACTGTACAATACAGTATTCTAAACTGTAGTCATCATGTTGTACATTACATACCCCAAGCTTTATCTTGTAACTGGAAGTTGTACATTTTGACTACCTTCACTCAATTCCTCCACCCCCAACCCTGTGCCCCAGCCCCCACCTCTGGCAACCACAAATCTGATCTGTTTCTATGAATTTGGTTCTTTTAGATTCCACATGTAAATGAAATTATACAATATTTGTCTTTCTCTGCCTGACTTATTTCACTTAGCATAATGCCCTCAAGGTCCGTCCATGCTGTTGCAAATGGAAGGATGTCCTTCTTTTTTATGGCTGAGTACTATTCCATCGTATATGTGTACCACATCTTCTTTACCCATTCGCCCTTCAGTGTACACTCAAGTTGCTTACATGTCTTGGCTATTGTAAATAATGTTGCATTGAACATGAGGGTGCCTGTATCTCTTCAGGATAGTGATTTTGTTTCCTTCAGATATGTACCCAAAATTGGAATTGCTGGGTCATATGGTAGCTCTATGTCTAATTTTTTGAGGAGCCTCCATACTGTTTTCCATAGTGGCTGCACCAATTTACATTCCCATGAACAGTGTACAAGGATTCCCACTAATACTTGTTATCTCTTGTCTTCTTGATGATAGCAATCTTAACAGGCATGAAGTAATATTTTATCGTGGTTTTAATTTCCAGGAAAATGTCTCTTATTTAATGCCTTTCATTATTGGAAGCAGGATCACACAAGGTCAGATTGCTTTGCAATATTCAGAATAGTTTTCAGCGAATCTATCTGGTTAAGCCTATGTTGCTTTGGAAGACAGCAAAAATGTCTTAATGTGGCCTGATTTTGTAAGTCCTGAGGAATTTCTTTACAAGGGAAGATCATAGAGATTGATTTTCCTGTTTATGAAGTCTTTAAAAACTGCCCTTCCACATATTTCTGAAAGCTGTCTGGGGCTCTGATGCTTAGTGTGCCCCCCAACTTACTCGTTGATCGCTGGCTTCCTTTATGAGTGATGATGTTCTGAGGAGGACAGGGTAAATTCACATGTTTTCTAAAGGGAGTATACAGGAAGGAGGGCAAACGTCATCTACCCGCACCCCAGGATGCAGTA
Organism: Mesoplodon densirostris; assembly: GCF_025265405.1. Taxonomy (NCBI): domain Eukaryota; kingdom Metazoa; phylum Chordata; class Mammalia; order Artiodactyla; family Ziphiidae; genus Mesoplodon; species Mesoplodon densirostris. The sequence goes on from NC_082674.1 coordinate 58,933,345, forward strand.
TGCAGCAAGTTTCTCTCCCCCACGTGACAGCATGCCCTCACCACAGTCTGGGACTAGCAGAGGGCATACTTGTAAATCGTGGTCCTGAATACTTCCTCTGTCATGCTCCCTGCCCTGTTGAGTGTAGGAAATGCCCCATGACCTGGTACCAAAGCCATATCTCCATGATGGGAAATAGCCAGGGAGCAGAAAGGGTCTGTAACATGAGGAGCCCATGAGGTTTGCCTTCCTCCTGCTTCTGCACAGTTCTTTCGGGGAATAATATTCAAAATCTTTAACAATTTGCAAGGCCTCCATCCCAATTGAGCCAAACATTAACCCTTTAGTGGCTGGATATGGGGTGGGATGGGGGATGGTCCATGAAGTCCCGGAGGGTGGCAGGGGTACAAGGGCAGGCACTCAGGTCACTACTTACTAATCATAAAGAGCATTTTAACATGTAATGACCAATATGGCCAGATCAGGCATAATAGACACTACCAGGCCAGCCTCCTGCAGCCCTCAGCATCCTCTTGCTTCCTGCTGGTCCTGGAAGAAGAAATCTGAAGGCTGAGAGTGACTGGTGCTACCCATTGCATTTTGCCTTTCTGAAAGGACCCCATTCCCAGCTGGCTCTTATCTCCCACCTAGATGGAACCTGGGTTAACTTATTGCCCGCATAGCAGAGAATAATCTATCAGTAATGACTGATGGAGAGAGAATTGGCCAGGTCTTGAATCGAAACTTTTCAGTGTTTCCCAACGTGGCCCTCAGTATCCCCAGGTAAATCTTTGCCTTCTAAGATTCCTACCTTTATTCACTGGCACAAAAAAAACATTCACATTGGAAGAGAGAGAGTCATTGGCCTAGGTACCCTGTGCTTATTTGCATGTTCAAAAAGGGAATTCAGGGGCCAATATTTTACAAAAAAATAAATGAATAAATAAACCCCTGCCTCAGTTCCACAAAGGGCATTGCCAGAACGCTTTAAGTCATGCTATGGCCACTCCATCCACTTATACGTTTGGTTCAATATTATTGAAATCTCTAAATTGAACTTTAAAAACAGGAAGACTAGGAAATCTGCATGAGAAGAGGATCATGGGAAAAAAGAGTTGAAATGTACTGGATGAGTAAACATATGAACATACGGAGGAAAAATGTCCACAATGAATCAGTGGTGTTAGAGGTAAATATTATCTAATACAGATCTAGAAAATGCAGGTAACCCTGAGAGTCTACCATCATCCCAGCCAAGAGGCAGCACCCTGAAAGCCTGCAGTCTAACTAGGATGGTAGCTTTATTACACAGGCAAAGGCCATCACATCCTGCCTAAATTTCAGCAGGTCACCAGACACTGATAGATTCTGATTAGCAATGGGGACTGGCTCCTCCAAATCAAAAATCTGGGGGATAGGATAAATGCCTGCCTGGTGTCTGAACCTACGGACCCCATGTTGACACTCTCATGAACACCCTCGATTACCTAACGCCCAGCCCACTTGCCCTGCCCCATCCTTATACCAAGACAGAGCAATTGATAGTCTTCTCCTCTCCTGCTCCCAAGATGATGATGATCCCTTTAGAAGAGAATTGCCCAAGCATGCTGTTGGGGCCACTGCACATTTACGAGGCCTTCTCATTGCTTAGCAAACTCTCACCTCATCCTTATGGAGCCCCAGATTCCACCCCCATGGTGTCTCTCCCACGCTGTTCCCATTCTCCCGGAGATGACTGTCCTATCTCTGGCTCTTTCACTCTCAACAGACAACCTACTGTTCTGTCTCAGTGAGAGGTGGAAGCTGTCCTGTGAGAAACCTTCCACTTCAAGTAGCACTTTCATGCATCCTGCTCCAACATCCCTCTCCTCCCCGGATGCAGCCTGGCCCCTCTGCCTCTCTTACCACTCATGTCCTTCATTTTGTTCTCTCTCATTCACCTCTGCCTGTGGTATCTTCATCCTTTCCTCTCCGCTGTCTTCCTCCCTGCTGCCTACTGGCCTCTTTCAACCTTTAAAAATGTCTCATACATTATTCCTCCTTCAAGCCGCCGTCTTCCTTCTCCCTCCCTTTCATCTGCCAACTTCTCTGCAGAGCAGACTGTCCACGATTCCTTCCATTCACTCTTCGGCCCACTGCACCCTGGCCTCCATCAGCATCGTTGCTCTAGTCCATACATTGCAAGCTTGAACTCCCCAGCCAGGGATCTCTGCTCATTTCGCCTTCTACTTTAGCTCTTTCAGCAATGGACACTCTCTTCTTTCAACTACCTCCTCTGCTGGCTGCTGCCGACTCTTCTAAATCTGTCTTCAGTTTTCCCCTGTCTCCTTCTGCTGCCACTCACCTCTTGTTCTCCAGGATTGTCTTCAACCTTCTCTCACTGATGCTCACGATTTCAGCTACAATGGATATGCTGATGGCTACTTAATGTGTCCACCCATTGCTGGCTTTGGCTTCAGAAGACCAGGCCCACAGTATCAAGCCTGTATACCCAATGGGCATCTCAAATGTAGGCATCTCTCCCCATCCTGTCCCAGCTAAATTCATCATGTTTTCCCCAGAACTGCTCTTCCTTGATAGATATGTCACCATCCTCTGAGCTGCCCAAACTCTAGACTGAAGAGTGATTGCCAAGGTCTCCTCTGTCTCTCCTTGTCTTCTCTCACTTCACAGTTGTCTGTAGAGCATCCTCTTCTCTCACACCCCATCTCATCTGATACATCCATCTGCACCCTCTACCCCAGCATAAGCATAATACCTGGCACTCAGTAGTTGCTTAATAAATAGTTGTGGAATGAATGAATGAATGAATGAATGTCCTTGCCTTAGTCTGAGGTTCTGCATCTCCCACCTGAACTACCGCAATAACTTTCTAACTGCTCTTTTAGCCTTTCTCACTGTCACTAGGGTTTTTTTTCCTTAAAAAATGAAAAATAATCAGGTCATGGTCCCACTCACTTCCATGCCCCAAATCCTCTTGACTGTTCAAGATCTCTAAAGTAGACTTCAAATTCCTTGACATGGCATATGTAGACCCTTCTCAACCTGGCCACACCCCACTTCTCCACCTCACCTCCCACCTACTCCTCCCTGTGTCTGGACCCCCTTGGCACCCTGTGCATACTCCTTCATGGCACTGACCATGGTGTTGTAACTGATTGTTTGCTGTCAATCTTCCCCTATAGACATATGCTATTGGAAGCCAGGGCTGTAGTTCCCCAGAGCATAACCATGCCTGGCTCAAGACTGTTACTCAGTATACCTCAAAGCTCATTGAGGAGCTAAATGGAAGGAAGGCCATCTCCAGGCACACTCTATTCTTTGGGGTTCCTTGAACATACCTCGTAGCTACTAATGACCTCTTTGCTTATATTGTTTCCGCTTGCTGAAATATTTTCATCTTCTTTATCTACTCTGTCAACAATTCCTCTTTATTCAAAGCCAGGTTCACTGATCACTCCATCTCAGTAGCTTTCCTTTTTCCCACCTGGGAAGAATTAGCACCAACCTCCCTTGGTTTTCATAGCACTTTTTTCACACATCTATTAGCGAATTTTCTCATTCTGTCGCAAGTGTTCATTCATATACATGTTCCTGTCACTATACGATGAACTCCTCCAGGGGACGGAGAAACTTGTCACAGAAAATCATCCCTCAAAGAAGTACAGTGCCTAGTATGTAATTCATATGTTTTCCAAACTAAACTAAAGGGGGGAAGGGGAATGGATATGAAAGGAACCCACAAACCGGTGGAACTGTAGGGCATGGTAGTTTCATGGGTGTTTGTATTATTATTATCAGGTTGCATAAATTACATGTATGTTACACACATTGTTTTATATGTATCAAATATTACATAACAAAAGACTTTATCAGCTTCTTAAATAAAATCCTAGAAATCTGCCCATTTTATTAGGAGGTTAATTGTATATCAGGAGCCCCGAGTCAAAAGATCTTGCCATATTTTGCCAGGTGAAAAAGTTTCTGGAGATTCGTTGCATAACAAGGTGAATATAATTAACATTACTGAACTGTACACTTAAAAAAGGTTAAGATTAGGTTATGTGTTTTTTACCACAACTAGAGAGAAAATAAAAAGAGATCCATCCTGCTGTAGAGTTGAAATTCTTCTGCAGCCCAGCTAATTAAACTACACTATTAAGGTGAAATCAAATCGTTATATTTCTGTTCAAATAATGGCAAATATTTTTATTCAGTTTGTTGGAGAGGATCATGTGCATGCTTTGAGAATTTCTCCCTAGAGAAACAAAATGCAGTTCCCTTTTGTTTTGGTTTGTTTTTAAAGGCCTCGTAGGTATCTTATGAACAGTTTTTAAAGAATTATGTAAAGGATCATGTTTAATTCACTTTATTGAATTTCCAGGATAGTTCAATGAATGATAAATTGCAAGGGACAAAAACTAATCAGGAACTTGACATGCCTTAAATTGAAATAAAAATAAATTCTTCAAATAATGCCCTCCACACCTTTAAGCATAACATTTAATTTTCAGGGCCAGACAACCAAACCTAACATCACCAAAGGGATTCACTGAAGCATATTTAGTAGAAACCTGACAAGTACAAGCAGCTCCTTAGCCAGACATCATGGGCCTAGACTCATCGTGCTTTCTGGATCCCTTTCCAGCCTCCACCCATTCCCATCTGGACACACCTCTCTCTGCAGCTGACAAGGTCGCTTCCCACTAGCATTCAGAGTCCTGCCATGGCCTGCCCTCACCTCAGAGCTCTGCACCACACTTCAGTCTGTTCTCATCTCCACCTTGCCCTCGTGGCTTCCCTCATCCCTGCTGGGCTGGCCCTGCGACTTGCCTGGAAACCCACCCACCACCATCCTCATGCCCCTAGGTGAGCTGGAAAGAGGCGAGCTGCCATTAAAGACAATGGGGTTCCAATATGAGATCTGCCTCCATCAATATGAGATCTGCCTCCATCAAAGGCAAATCTTTTAACCTTCATTTCCTCACGTGAAAAATTAGAAAATTGGAACCATGTTGGAGCTAAGGTAGCTTCCTTATATTCTTACCTCCTATAAGTGAATCTACTCCTCTCCTTCAACATTTCCTGGCCTGTGGTCCTCAAGCCTGGTTACGCATCAAAATATGATGCAAGTATCAGGGGCAGCATTTCCAAACGTTTTCCACCTAAACTTCTTTTGACCCTGGAACCCTCCCTTGACCCCTACCCATTAACATACTGACATCTAGAAGGGCACTAGCCCTTCCCAAACACCTATTGACATCCTGATGTCTGGAAGGACACTAACATTCTGCCAAAGACCATTTGGGAAACATAAGCCCAGAGAATGCTGAATTGGTTGAAAGTCAGATTCCTGGGTCCCTAGGTGTGGCCTCTTTACCGCCCTCCTCGAAGGCTATGTCAATGCCAACAAGCTCAAACACACTGTGAACATCATCCCGCACCCTTGTTCCTTGTGTGTCCTGCTCAGATCCCACAGGCACTGCCAGTGCTGGAATCACCTTGCCCATAACCCAGGCAGACCAGATGCTCCTCTAAGCCTCAGGGAATCTGAATTCATGAATTTTTTTTTAACCGTCTCAGTGTTTTGCAGTGACTGGTGCATCATCTAGTGAAGAATATGCATAGCTGCTCTTTGAAATTACCATGTACATCCTTTAGGCCTTATCAGCTAATGTTAAAATTCTTGCCACTACTCTCTCTTGAGTTATGTATGAATTTGGCCTTTTAAATAATTCCAGTCTTAAGGGAGATAAGATGAGAGGCCAAAAATTATTTGGAATTTGAGTTCCAAATATAAAAAACAAAAAAGTTGAGCTCATTTCTTTGAAAATTTCTTGTACTACATTCTAGATCAACACCCTTGGCACTAGACTTTACTAAACTTTTACAGTGTAAAATTACTGGATTCAAGCAGTACTTGGCCAGCTCTAATCAACTGTGAGGTTTCTATTACATTTATACTGTTTGTATAGTAAGATTCATTTATCTGTCATCAGCTAGTATTTCATGTTTCCTGGACATTTTCCACATTGCATTGCCTAGTTTCTCTTGGTGTCTTGATTTTAATTAAAAGGGTATTTATTATAAGCTTGGGGAATCAGAATGGAAGCCTAAATTGTAAAAGCATGAGAGCAAGCATCCCCTTCCATCCATGAGATTAAAGCGTTTTGTTAGGTGGCTTTTCAGATCTCATTGGCATTTCTTCTATACACAGCTTTTTTCTGATGGTTTCTCCTCACACAGAACCTATGAGGCCAGGGAGGTAGCAAGGGAGTTGGAATTAAGATATCAGCCCAGAAGTCCAAGGATATGCGATGTTTTAAATCAAAGGTTCCAAATACAACATTTAAGCATCTAAATACAACATTTATTTGAGTTACCCCTCTGAGCACGCAAGAGGTAATCATTTGTGAAAAATCAATTACTCCTGGCTGGTGAAACACTGGACTTCCTAGCAAAATAAAAACAAAAAATTTCCTGGAAAAAAAATGTAATAAAGTTGTTTTAAATGCATATCCAGGCTCACAAGAAAATAGACATTTCCAGGGACAAAATAAAAAAGGTTCTGGAAATCAGACGGTTAGCTGATCCTAAAGCAGTGGTGATTTTCCAATCTCAATAACCTAGACATTTGGTTTCAGAGCCTTACATAGGTCCATAAAAGTTTGGGAGTCAGAACTGAGTCTTCTGCTTACAGCTGAGACCTTGAGTAAAAGGATGGGCTATGAGGCGTGTGTGTGTGTGTGTGTGTGTGTGTGTGTGTGTCCCTAAGATTTCAGAACCACAACCTCTCAGTTTTAGAGTTCAAATGTTTATTACTTGGGGTTCTGTAAATTACAAACTAAGAGAAAGGGATCACAGTGTGGAAGTGTTTAGGAATCTGCAAAAGGAAACTCTCTGACAGGTTGATCCCTTAGCTCAGTCTTCATAAGATTCCCATAGGTAAATGCAAACTTCACATGAGTTCACAATCGAAAATTACTAAAAACCCAAGGCACATTATTACTCAGACTCCTTGGGGTTTTACTATGCATGGAAAGCACAGAAGACCAGAAATCAGTTGAGGAAGTCAGGCCCTGTCATTGGTCTTTCCTTTGCTCTCTACAAAGTTAACAATGGCTGAGTAGCAGATACATCAAAAGTTCTCTAAATACCATTATATTTTTCCCATAACATGAAGGGTATTCCTAAAAATATCACTTCATATGGAATTTTAGCCCTATGAAAATAACAGGACTGGGGGGGAAATAGGTTCAGAACAGAACATTCAAAACTGTGCAATGTTATAAAATAATACACTTTTAAAAATTAATAAGAAACTGAAAATTTCCACCATTTTAAGCATCTTCAATTCTTGAAGTAATGCTACAGTATAAATAGCACTATGTCTCAATTTTTAAAAAATAAACACATGAAGTTTTGTGATGAGTTTGAGTATGATGTAGCCCCATGCCTTTGAGTTAACAGGACAGAAGGAAGGACATTCTTAGAATGAAGTGTCACAACAACAGAGGTGGATGACTGTGACTCATTGTCTTCTTACTCCTTCTGTGCTGGCTTAAAATAGAAATCCAGCCTTTGTTGTCTTGCCAGGGTCCTCTTTTCATAACAACAACAAAAAAGCTATTTGTGTGGTTCCAAATAAGACCAAATGCCACAAAAGTTTTATTCTGCTGTTCTCAGCATTATAGCCTTTTCTTCAATCCATGACACATGCTTCTAATCCCCTTTAAAGCAAATGAAGGGCCCCATGCCTTCCATTCTCCTTTCTTTGGGTTCCTCAGTGTGGTCTCCAATGAAGCTCAACGTGGGTTCCTTTACTCCCTTTGCTCTCAGGGTGTCCCGTGAATCTCATCTCTTCATGAGCATCTCATACACAAGCTTAAGGCTTTCCTCCTTCCCTGAATCTTTGGATTCTTATAACCAGGACATACACTTGTGTTGAGGACGCTTTAAATGCTTTCATGAAGAAAGGTACACATGCTCACAAGTGAGATATATTGATTTAATTGCACTGCACAAGGGTAAACAGACCTAAGAAAGCAGATGAGGTGTGTGTGAGTTTTGTGTGTTTCTTCCAGGTCACTACTGACAGCTGAGCAGCATCTTCACATTCACCTGATAGTACTTAGTGGCACCCAATATAATCAGCCAGCTCACACTTTTAAATGGTTAATGTTATGTTATGTGAACTTTACCACAACCAAAAGAATCTAAAACATATACAAGCATACTTCAGAGATATTGCAGGCTCCATTCCAGACCACCACAGTAAAGCAAGTCACATGAATTTTTTCGGTTTCCCAGTGCATATTAAGGTTACGTAGTCTATTGAGTATGCAATAGCATTATGCCTTAAAAAAATTTACATACCTTAATTTTAAAAGTACTTTATGGGCTTCCCTGGTGGCGCAGTGGTTAAGAGTCTGCCTGATGATGCAGGGGACGTGGGTTTGTGCCATGGAGCAGCTTGGCCCGAGAGCCATGGCCACTGAGGCTGCACGTCTGGAGCCTGTGCTCCACAACGGGAGAGGCCACAACAGTGAGAGACCTGCATACCGCAAAAAAAAAAACAACAACAACTTTATTGCTAAAATATGCCAATCATCTGCACCTTCAGTGAGTCATAATCTTTTTTTTGAATTTTTGAATTTTATTTATTTTTTTATACAGCAGGTTCTTATTAGTCATCAATTTTATACACATCAGTGTATACATGTCAATCCCAATCGCCCAATTCATCACACTACAACCACCACCCACCCGCCACTTTCCCCCCTTGGTGTCCATACGTTTGTTCTCTACATCTGTGTCTCAATTTTTGCCCTGCAAACGGGTTCATCTGTACCATTTTTCTCGGTTCCACATCTATGCATTAATATATGCTATTTGTTTTTCTCTTTCTAACATACTTCACTCTGTATGTCAGTCTCTAGATCCATCCACGTCTCAGCAAATGACCCAATTTCGTTCCTTTTTATGGCTGAGTAATATTCCATTGTATATATGTACCACATCTTCTTTATCCATTCGTCTGTCGATGGGCATTTAGGTTGCTTCCATGACCTGGCTATTGTAAATAGTGCTGCAATGAACACTGGGGTGCATGTGTCTTTTTGAATTATGGTTTTCTCTGGGTATATGCCCAGTAGTGGAATTGCTGGATCACATGGTAATACTATTTTTAGTTTTTTAAGGAACCTCCATACTGTTCTCCATAGTGGCTCTATCAATGTACATTCCCACCAACAGTGCAAGAGGGTTCACTTTCCTCCACACCCTCTCCATCTACAAACACCATTTGTTGTTGGTAGATTTTCTGATGATACCCATTCTAACTGGTGTGAGGTGATACCTCATTGTAGTTTTGATTAGCACTTCTCTAATAATTAGTGATGTTGAGCAGATTTTCATGTGCTTCTTGGCCATCTGTATGTCTTCTTCAGAGAAATGTCTGTTTAGGTCTTCTGCCCATTTTTGGACTGGGTTGTTTGTTTCTTTAATATTGAGCTGCATGAGCTGTTTATATATTTTGGAGATTAATCCTTTGTCTGTTGATTCGTTTGCAAATATTTTCTCCCATTCTGAGGGTTGTCTTTTTGTCTTGTTTATGGTTTCTTTTGCTGTGCAAAAGCTTTGAAGTTTCATTTGGTCCCATTTGTTTATTTTTGTTTTTATTTCCATTAATCTAGGAGGTGGATCAAAAAACATCTTGTTGTGATTTATGTGAAAGAGGGTTCTTCCTATGTTTTCCTTTAAGAGTTTTACTGTGTCCGGTCTTACATTTAGGTCTTTAATCCATTTTGAGTTTATTTTTGTGTATAGTGTTAGGGAGTGTTCTAATTTCATTCTTTTACATGTAGCTGTCCAGTTTTCCCAGCACCACTTATTGAAGAGACTGTCTTTTCTCCATTGTATATCCTTGCCTCCTTTGTCATAGACCAGTTGACCATAGGTGCATGGGTTTATCTCTGGGCTTTCTATCTTGTTCCATTGATCTATGTTTCTGTTTTTGTGCCAGTATCATATTGTCTTGATTCCTGTAGCTTTGTAGTATAGTCTAAAGTCAGGGAGTCTGATTCCTCTAGCTCCATTTCTTTCCCTCAATACTGCTTTGGCTATTCAAGGTCTTTTGTGTCTCCACACAAATTTTAAGATTTTTGTTCTAGTTCTGTAAAACATGCCATTGGTAATTTGATAGGGATTGCATTGAATCTGTAGATTGCTTTGGGTAGTATAGTCATTTCCACAAAATTGATTCTTCCAATCCAAGAACATGGTATATCTCTCCATCTGTTTGTATCATCTTTAATCTCTTTCATCAGTGTCTTATAGTTTTCTGCATACAGGTCTTTTGTCTCCCTAGGTAGGTTTATTCCTAGGTATTTTCTTCTTTTTGTTGCAATGGTAAATGGGAGTGTTTCCTTAATTTCTCTTTCAGATTTTTCATCATTAGTGTATAGGAATGCAAGAGATTTCTGTGCATTAATTTTGTATCCTGCAACTTTACCAGATTCATTGATTAGCTCTAGCAGTTTTCTGGTGGCATCTTTAGTATTCTCTATGTGTAGTATCATGTCATCTGCATACAGTGACAGTTTTACTTCTTCTTTTCCAATTTGTATTCCTTTTATTTCTTTTTCTTCTCTGATTGCCATGGCTAGGACTTCCAAAACTATGTTGAATAATAGTGGTGAGAGTGGACATCCTTGTCTTGTTCCTGATCTTAGAGGAAATGCTTTCAGTTTTTCACCATTAAGAATGATGTTTGTAGGGAGGGTGGGAGGGAGATGCAAAAGGGAGGGGATATGGGAACATATGTATATGTATAAGTGATTAAATTTGTTATAAAGCAAAAAATAAAAAAATTTTTAAAAAAATTAAAAAAAAAAGAATGATGTTTGCTGTGGGTTTGTCATATATGGCCTTTATTATGTTGAGGTAGGTTCCCTCTTTGCCCACTTTCTGGAGAGACTTTATCATAAATGGGTGTTGAATTTTGTCAAAAGCTTTTTCTGCATCTATTGAGATGATCATATGGTTTTTATTCTTCAATTTGTTAATATGGTGTATCACTTGGATTGATTTGCATATATTGAAGAATCCTTTCATCCCTGGGATAAATCCCTCTTGATCATGGTGTATGATCCTTTTAATGTGTTGTTGGATCCTGTTTGCTAGTAATTTGTTGAGGATTTTTGCATCCATATTCATCAGTGATATTGGTCTGTAATTTTCTTTTTTTGTAGTATCTTTGTCTGGTTTTGGTAGCAGGGTGATGGTGGCCTCACAGAATGAGTTTGGGAGTGTTCCTTCCTCCACAATTTTTTGGAAGAGTTTGAAAAGGATGGGTGTTAGCTCTTCTCTAAATGTTTGATAGAATTCACCTGTGAAGCCATCCAGTCCTGGACTTCTGTTTGTTGGAAGATTTTTAATCACAGTTTCAATTTCATTACTTGTGATTGTTCTGTTCATATTTTCTGTGTCTTCTTGGTTCAGTCTTGGAAGGTTATACCTTACTAAGAATTTGTCCATTTCTCCCAGGTTGTCCATTTTATTGGCATAAATTTGCTTGTAGTAGTCTCTTAGGATGCTTTGTATTTCTGCGGTATCTGTTGTAACTTCTCCTTTTTCATTTCTAATTTTATTGATTTGAGTCCTCTCTCTCTTTTTCTTTTTTTTTTTTAATAACCCCACATTTGTTTATTTATTTATTTTTGGCTGTGTTGGGTCTCCGTTTCTGTGTGAGGGCTTTCTCTAGCTGTGGCAAGCGGGGGCCACTCTTCATCGCAGTGCATGGGCCTCTCACTATCACGGCCTCTCCTGTTGCGGAGCACAGGCTCCAGATGCGCAGGCTCAGTAGTTGTGGCTCACGGGCCCAGCCGCTCCGCGGCACGCGGGATCCTCCCAGACCAGGGCTCGAACCCATGTCCCCTGCATTAGCAGGCAGATTCTCAACCACTGCACCACCAGGGAAGCCCATCTCTCTCTTTTTCTTGATGAGTCTGGGTAATGGTTTATCAATTTTGTTTATCTTCTCAAAGAACCAGCTTTTAGCTTTTCTGATCTTTGCCATTGTTTTCTTTGTTTCTATTTCATTTATTTCTGCTCTGATCTTTATGATTTCTTTCCTTCTGCTAACTTTGGGTTTTGTTTGTTCTTCTTTCTCTAGTTCCTTTAGGTGTAAGGTTAGATTGTTTACTTGAGATGTTTCTTGTTTCTTGAGGTCGGCTTGTATAGCTATGAACTTCCCTCTTAGAACTGCTTTTGCTGCCTCCCATAGGTTTTGGATCATCGTGTTTTCATTGTCATTTGTCTCTAGGTATTTTTTGATTTTCTCTTTGATTTCTTCAGTGATTTCTTGGTTATTTAGTAATGTAGTGTTTAGCCTCCATGTGTTTGTGTTTTTTACATTTTTTTTCCCTGTTAATCATTTCTAATCTCATAGAGTTGTGGTCAGAAAAGATGCTTGATATGATTTCAATTTTCTTAAATTTACTGAGACTTGATTTGTGACCCAAGATGTGATCTATCCTGGAGAATGTTCCGTGCACACTTGAGAAGAAAGTGTAATCTGCAGTTTTTGGTTGGAATGTCCTATAAATATCAATTAAATCTATCTGGTCTATTGTGTCATTTAAAGCTTCTGTTTCCTTATTTATTTACTCATAATCTTTTTATAATAGTAACATCAAAGATCACCATGGCAAACATAATAATAATGAAAATTTTTGAAATATTGAGAGAATTACCTAAATGTGACACAGAGACATGAAGTGAGCAAATGCTGTTGGAAAAATGGCACCAAAAGACTTGCTCAACACAGTGTTGCCACAAAGCTTCAATTTGTAAAAAAACAAAATATCTTCAACGCACAATAAAGCAAAGTCTGCCTGTATATTACCTTCTCCTTTACTTCATGAAATATCATACTTTGAGCTAATACAATTTCACAGTTTATTGATTTTATTGCTCAGTTTCCTTACACCACATATGAATAAATTCACATATTACATACCTGTATTGTAACAAAAGAAACTGTACATGTTGTTTTCAACTCTTCAGGAAGCCTTCTTGGAAATTTAATTTGGGACACAAAGCTGATTCGTGAACCACAAGGCAAGGGAATTTACTTGGAGGCTGGGGTTAAGGGATAGAATGGGATATAGATGGTGTCAATAAAGTACCATAATTAACCATGAGTCCAACCCATAACTCTAATGAGATCCTCATGGTGCATACATGTGTCACAATCCACTCATGGCAGTTGGAACTGTTAGCATATTAATTACTAAAGAAACATTTATATGGAGAGTTGAGAAACCAGATTTGCATCTTGTATCACTAAAGTGCTTATTTGACAGGCAAAGAAGTTTAGAATAATCAGAATACTTTCTTTACTTTTTCCCTTATAATGCATACTCATTCACTCCAGAAGTAGTGACTAAGCAACAAGCACTGACTATGTGTCAGGAGATAAAAACTGAACCATGTATGCCCATGTCTTCTAGAAGCTTAGAGTCCAGTTCTTCTTGCAGAAGAAAGAGATGCAAATACAGTGCAGTCAGTTCATTGCCAATGGTGCAGTGAAAGATAAGAACCGTGTCCCTAACCCCCAGGCAATCATCTGGCTGGGATTGCTTCAGGGCTGGATCCAAGAATACAGGCCATGCCAGCTCTGCACACAGATGAGCACAAATGCTCATCAGAGGAAGCAAGAGAGCTTTCTCCAGAGATAGTACTCTGTCTTCCCCTAGGTGGGACACATAAGAAATGAAGACCCCATAGTCCCTGACAATAGAGCAGAGACACTATAACTTTTAGGCTGAAACATTTTCAAACCTGGTGTTTCTAATCAGCCATAGGCAACTCTCAACAGAACAGTCATAGGAATGTCTGACTTGAAGCAAAACATACCCCCATATATCTAATTGAGGTGTAGCATTGTTAAAAACAGGCTAATTCATAGTTCTCAAAGTGTGGTCCATGGACCAGCAGTATAAGCATCATTTGGGAACTTGTTAGAAATGCAAAGATCCCACTCCAGACCTACTGATAATAAACTCAGGTATGCAGCCCAGAAGTCTGTGTTTTAAGAAGCCTTGCAGGTTACTCTGGTACTCAATAATGTTTAGAGCTATTCACCTAATTCAAACTAGAGGACAAATGCTTAATTTTGTTAATAGAGTAGTCATCTTAAGCCATTCTCATGGACTTTGTCTGGACAACAGAATTGGCTATGTGTCATGGAAGTGTCTCCTGTGCAATAAGAGAACCACACCTTCGGTATAAAGGAGGTTGCAGGAGACGCTTCTCATCCAGCTCTAGCAAAAAGGACACTGAGACACTGAAGACAATCTAAGAAGAAAGGGGACCCAAAAAGAAGTTCTCTTCTCATGCCATAAGATGAGCATCTGTCTAATATGAGCTTGTACAGCTTAGCCTACAGCCAACTGCTGTCAGAGTGAAGAGACAGGAAAGATAAACAGGAGAAATGGAATATTGTGTTGGTGGAGCCATAGCAGGAGCCCATGGGGGAATAGCCAAGCCTGGCATCCCCCTGCTCCTTGTGCACCACACTGACCAGACTCACTCTATTAAATGGAATAAGCCAGTGTGGCTACCCCGAGAGGAGGAAGAGGGGCCAGTGTCAAAAACCAGGCAGATTGCATTCTGCATTCCATTACACAGGACTATAGCAGTAGAGATGCAAGGGCAACAAAGTGCAAGGATTCAACGTAAATCAGGAGCAAATCTTGAACACTTCTGGAGGGAAAAAAAAGCAAGCGAAATAAACTCACCAGGTGCTTTATTTCACCTTAACATTTTATAAAACAAATTTTAAGAGAGAGCTTTACAGAGACCTAAACAGTTGAACTTGACTCATAAAACACAGTAAATTTCCCAGATGTCAAAAAGGACCTGGGCATATGTGATCTTTCTACTGTAATCATCCCATGCTAACTATATCTCCACATTTTCTATCATTTCATTTCCAACAGCCAAACTAAGAGGTGTACCTAAAAACTTGAATTTGTTTCAACTCAATGAGAAGTTGCCAGTAAGATTTCAATTTAATAAGATTCCACCTGGTCTTTTCAAGCTTTCTTTCCTTTACCCGTACAACAGATTTTGTCAAATCTGGCCACCTCTACATCTACCTAAACAAATATGGACTAAATCAGAGTTAAAGTCACTGATAAGGGAGAAGAGGCACATCTCCCAATTCACAACAGAGTTTCAAGAAATTCTCAGGTAGCAAAGAAACACTAATAGAATTCAGAAGTTCTCTATCCCATCTCATTTTTCTTATGCACTTTTACTTCACCAGTCCAACCATTAATGCAAAAGGGACTCTAGGGCAGCTATCCCAAGAAGGCATCTGGTCACTTTCTACTCATCCCAAATATCCAACCTGAAAATGATAGTAAGTAGAGATGTGATGTTGGCCTCTGGAGGAGAAATATGAAAAAATGTCCCCAGAGTTATCCCTGGTACTGCCATTCAGTTCTGCCATGTTATGCTTACAAATATGTTTGTTGAGGGATTTTCCTCTTAAACATTTCATTAAGGGTCTCTTCAACCTTATGCATCTTCTGTTTGTTCCTCCTCATGAGGAAGGAGCTGACAAATCCACCCACAACCAAGAGGAAGCTCCCAGAACCTTCTAAGAAGGGCAGTAGCTCAAATCAAGCCTCAGCTTTGTAGTGTTCAGTTGCTTCTAGCTTGCATTCTTGTTGGCAATAAAGACCGTCTAATCATACTAGTTGGAAGCCAAGAATTATGCAATTAACCTTTAATTACATTTAAAAATGCTACAGAAAACACTGGGTTATGTGAGACCCCATAAAGGGGACCTTGCTTGTTCTGTGAAGTCCTGGGCGACTTCCCAGGGGAGGTGATGTAGCCGATGAATAGGTGTTAACTGGGGTACATGCAGGCGTGCAGACAAAGCAGGGAGGATAGCAAGCAATTAGGCAGACGACGCTACAGGTGTGAAGCAGCAGGGTGTGTGGAAGGGACAGGAAGGTGACAGGAGGCTGAAGTGCAGAAAGTGAAGGGGAGAGAGGAGGAGAGGGGTGAAGCGGAGAGGTGGGGGGCCACGCCTGCACGTCATGCAGGCCTTTTGGGGGCTGAGGCAGTTTGCATTTTCTCCTGTGAGGCTGTAGTGCTGCTGTAGGCTCAAGACCAATGCAAGCTGTTGCCCAATCGCTCCTCCAGGCCGCCTGAGCTCGGGCCCTGGCGGGGCGGGGGTGAGGTGGGGAGTGGGGAAGGCTGACTGTCCCTGTGGTCAGAGCACTCCGTTGGGTGGCCCAGGCACTGGTCTTGGCATGAGAGTTTGGCTCACTCACAGACAGCCCATCCAGCCTGCCCAGATCGCACTTTGAGACGCTCTCCTGCCATTCCCTGGGCAAGCTGCCCCTGCCCCCAGGAGAAGACTGGGAAGGAGGGGGCAGGGACTGGAAGCAATAGGAAGACTTCTTCCTCATTCCCGCTGAATAGAGCCAGACACCCATCCGATAAGGCCAGATTGGAAGTGCCTAAATTTCGTCTACCTGAACATGGTGGCATTTTTCCAGAAGCTCAGGTGCCCAGTTTACAAGTATGTCAGCCTGGCGTCTAGATTATGAATTAATCCGCCTTTGATTAATACTTAATAAATCATGTGTTTCGCTTTGTCTTTTGGGTTCCCCTTGGGACATTGTTGGATGTAGAATTCGATAAATACCCAATAAGACACGTTGGCCATCAACCCACAGACGGGTTGGTCTGAGTGGTGGGCTGCTTGGCTGATGTCAGCGCTTCCTGGCTGATGTCATGTGCTTACACGTATGTGGTGAAGCAGACTCCTGCTGACCCCCCTGAAGAGCCTGGCCACTGTCAGGCCCTCTGGCCACCGTCTGAGTGCCAGCCTCCTGTCTCACCCTTTTTACGAAGCTCTGGCTTCTAGGCTGCACCATCTGGAAACCACCAAACATAGTATATACTAAATTTTCATTTGGTATATGCAGAGGGAGGGGAAGTTAAGTGAAACCTTTGTTAAAGATTTAATAAAAGCAAAAGGCAGTGACTACAAGAAAGGGAAAGGGGAATAATAATAGTATGCACCATCTATTGAGCACCCCCTCTGTTCCAGATGTTTTGCAAACATTATTGCTCATCGTGACTCAGTGCCTGCAAGGTTAGTATTATTGCTCCCATTTAGCAGATGAAGGCAGTGGAGCTCAAGGAGGTTCAGGGACTTGTCGGATCATCACAGTCAAAAAAAGGGAGGTCTGGGGTTCACGTTTGACAACTACACAGTGCTTCCACACAGCAAGGGGGCAAACTGGTTGCACTGTGAAAACCCCAGCTGCTCTGCACCAAGCCTCTGTACACCCAGGGTACTTAGCAAATACACTGCCCACAGCACTCTTGTCAACATCTGTCTGTGTTCCTAAGTATCCTGCTCTCCTCTCGCTCCCTTCCTTAATCCCGCCCTGAGAGAAGAGATGCATTCCAGATTGCTGTCCCCAGCTCCTCACCCCTCCCTCCAGTCTCCAGGCATTTCCTGTCTGAAAATCATCACTGCCTCTGGGATGATGGGAAATCAGCACTGGGCAGTAATGACCCTCCTCAGAGATTATTTTTAAAGAATTTGGAGCCAGTGTTGAGTGGGTGAGCAAAATCATGGCTTCATGCTTTCCAAAGACCTTCAGCAGGTTTCCCACGATGGCCAGGAAGTGGAGGCAGATGAAATGAGAGTTTGAAATGATAGCCTCGGGGCTTCCCTGGCCATCCAGGAGTTAAGACTCTGCACTTCCGGTGCAGGGGGGTGCGAGTTCGATCCCTGGCCGGGGACCTGAGACCCCACATGATGCACTGTGCAGCCAAAAAATAAAATAAATAAATAAATTGAAATGATAGCTTCTGTCTCTTAATTAATTGAGTACTATCCTCTTAGGTGAGTGGAGGCTCAGTCCCCCGGCTGATAGTAGAGCCTCAAGTCAGTAGCCTGTCTCAACATACGGAGATGACATTACAGATAGTGATAGCATGAGTGACAGAAGTGGGGGTCAGAGCCCAAATGAGGTCCCTGAATAATCATCAAATCAAAGGTGATATGTACTTACTGGGGGCAGAAGTGAGGAAGAGCTGCCTAGTAGGCAGCCTGCCCTGCAGCCGGGAGAGCTCTCCAACTACATTAAGGAAGTGGTCCCATGGACAGTGCCCGAGCATCCATCCATAACGTGGTCCAGGCCAACCCTGACGCTAAGACATCAAAAGATATTTAATGACTTTTGTATTGACCAGAATTCTCTAAGGAAAAAGACTGCAGGTAGGGGACCCAACATTCTGATAATAAGCTTGGGGTATGAGAGGAGGGAGACATGGTGCAGTCAGAGTGGATAATGGCCAAATTGCCTTGTAAAAGACTCTAAATCAAATTAACTGCAAGGGTACAAGAGCTTTCCTTTCATGAACGGGGTGTGCAAGTTGGAGACAAAAGTGAGGACAGGCTACTTACCGCCACCCTTCTTTTCTCCTTCCCATCCTTCTCCATATGTCACCCATCCTCTCATTGGTTAGAAGGGGCTCACAATTGCTTGTCTTCCCAGAATGATCACATGTCTCTCTTTAACCCTGATGATGGGGTATTTGCAGAGTCCAGTCTTAGAATATTGTTATGGAAATCTTTGTGCCTCTTAAATTTCAGGGCCCTGAAAGGAATCCCCGGTTACCCCTTCTTTGCTGCCCTTTTTTGGGAATCCGTCAGCCTGACCGTCACATCCTCCCTCCATGGGTACCACCTGGGGCCAGTGACAGTTAATGGGACTGCCAACAGCTTGAGTGTGGTCCATACCTGACTTATCTCTGTAGCACTATCTTAACTTCTGTTCTGGACCTTTCTTTATTAAATGTGCAGCTGTTTGGGCGGGTGGGTGAATGATTTGATACAGGAATGACTAGATGAATAAATGAGTGAATAAATTTGCAGGATAGCTCCCTGGGGTAAAAGATGAAACTTTTACCCGTGGAACGTTTTTTTCTCTATACAATACTACAGCAGACACAATTGAGTGTGGAACCCTCTGCCTGGGTCATGCTCTAACTAACTGAGCTATTCTGCCCAGAAAGACACCTGCCTTGCTTGGGCCCGTTACTATGGTAATTATGGCCACACCACCAGGCACCTCTTGAGAGCAGGGCTCTTGGAAAGCAGGTGGCTGGAGATTTCTACTGACTTGTTCTTTTTTTTTTTTCTTTTCAGATTATCAAGGAGCTCCCTCCACCCCCTGCTGAGGAAAGTGAGGTGAGTGACCAGGTGGACAGGATGGTGGAGTGGGGCAGAGAGCTGACTGGGCAGCCCGAGACTCAGGCCTCTGCAAAGCAGAGCTAAGTCAAGCCCAGATTCCCACTGAGTACAAAGCAGCAAAGAGGGAGGTAGGTCTTTGGCTCTTTCCTAACCAAGAATGAACAGGAACTGAACTGAACTGGCAGCCAAAGGCAGAATGGTTTTTGGAAGGTTTTCTCCTTGCAAGAAAAATTTGAAATGCAAACATAAATAGTTTTATACATACAATTATTTGGAGCCCCAAGGTACTGATTTTTCCTGTAAAACAGACACTTGATGGATCTCTTCTCCCTGCAGAGATTTATGCTTTATATGTGTAGATCAGAGTGAATTTGCCACATCGTCCAAGCAATCAGTGGTTCTAGAAACAGATGGTGCTGAAGTTTGTCAGGCAGTAAAGAAAATACAGTGGAGGGGGATATGCTAGTATTCCAGCCTTGCATAGGATATTAGACCTTCATCATTTAAAGGAAGAAAAATGACTTAAATTCCACCGTAAATTGTCCAATAAGCAGGTCTGGTGCATGTGTGGCCTGGAGGCGTTAAAGGCTAATGGTGAGAAGGAGCATCCCTGGGCAGCAGTGCCTGCCCAGTGCTTTTCCTGATCCTCCGATTACTCCTGGGTTAGCTGGCCTCCCTCAATGCAACACTAACCAATTTAGAAGCCAGAGTACAGGTCTGCAAACTTAGTGGGATCAGAAGATATATTGGTGAGGTTTCAAGTTCATTGTCCTTAATCCTTAAGGTCTGTTGTTGCAAAGCGAGCACCACCCCCCTCACCATTCGTCTTCCCAATGCCTTTGTCAAGTTTCCTACATACAGAAAAAATAAATAAATAAATAAGGCTTACATTTAAAATTCCATGTGGCTCTTATATCCTGAATTATAAGCTTGTAAGCTAAGGGATTTAATAGCTGCAATCAATTAAAGCGCATCTTGTTGGAATGCTAACTTTCTGCCCAGAAATCAGAGGAGGAAATTACATTTCTGTGCACAGAGGAGGGAGGAAAAAAAACTCTCCTGACATCCACAAAAGCCTTTTCTTAATCCTTCAAGAGAAAGCACCGTGGCTAGTTCCCCGGGTTCCAGCTTGGCTGTGGATCTGTTGTGTGCAGCTGGGTCTTATACTCCCAGAGAAAAATAGGGCAAGAAGCTCTCGCTGAGGTTGCTCTGTTTGCCCTGAGGTGAAGAATGTTCCCTTCACTCACTGTGTTCAGTTAGCAGAGTTATTGCCCTTTTCTGTTGCTAGCTCTGCATTTGCCTTTCGAAGGTGATGTGGCAGCCACCATGGCCAAAGTGGTGGCTGGAGACTTAGGTCCAAGACTGTGGGGTGTGGTTGACCCCAGGCCCCAGCATCTAGCCTAGGACTCCACACACAAAACAAACTCAATAAGTATTTGTAGAATGAAGTCTGAGAGCCAACGATACAATTTTGGAGGAAAAAAAAAAAAAGCCCAAGCTAGTAAACCACCAAGAAAGAATAGCTAAAAGCAAGAGAAAAGAGGTAGTTGAATTTTTCCAGTTTCATCCACTATTCTTTTGTGTGTGTGTGTGGTACACGGGCCTCTCACTGTTGTGGCCTCTCCCGTTGCGGAGCACAGGCTCTGGATGCGCAGGCTCAGCGGCCATGGCTCACAGGCCCAGCCGCTCCGCGGCATCTGGGATCTCCCCAGACCGGGGCTCGAACCCATGTCCCCTGCATCGGCAGGCGGACTCTCAACCACTGCGCCACCAGGGAAGCCCCACTATTCTTATGGAAGTCATACTTTCACCTCAAGAAGGCAGACCTGATTTCTGAAACAGAATGACAACCTGAGGACACTTGAGACCTACCAGGTTCTGTTAGACCTATAGGAGTTTCCGGGCTGGCCGGGGCGGGCTGCAGGCTGTGCTGATTACCTGGGCATGCGTGCTGGCCCTGATTGTTCCTTGGCCCTGTGAATTAAGCAGGCTTAATCTCCTTCCGAATGTGTTTTGGCAGAAAAAAATAAAAAATAAAGAAATCCCACAGAAACGATGACATAACTCAGCCCATAAAAGTATTTTATACAAGGCCCTAAAAATCATAGCCTGAATCTAGACAACCTTCTCCACTGCAGCTCCCTGTGTTCAAATCCCAGCAGCCTTTCAAGCACAGCTCCTATGCTGTAATTCCTTCCACCAGAGCTAATTTCTACCTTCTCCACATTCCCAGGGTATTTATTTATTAAACTTTTCCTTCTGCATCAAAGTTCAAGACCATTAGCTATACTTGAAGGTCAGGATCTATATCTAATTAATCTTTGACTTATTCCCCAAAGAGCTTAATACAGTATCTAACATTCAATAATTAGCCAAATGAGGTTAAATAATCTCTGCCATGTATATGAACAGGCATCAATCATCCAAACTTTCATCAGCTCTGTAAGCATCATATCCTAAGGGAGGTAAATCTACTAAAACATGAAGAAACTTAGACAATGGACACAACCTTATAATGAGCTCTCAGTGATCCTCTTTATTAGGGAATATCAAAATGCATAATATAAAAAGGCATGACTTTTTGAGATTTCGTGCAACCAACAGTAATGTTTCTGTATATAAAGACAGGACAAAGAAAAATTACTTGAAATTTCAAGCTCTCCACAAAAACAAGGAAGCTCAATTTTCACAACCAAAAAGGGCATTTCCTGGGTTAAGGGTCTTCTCTAATTGGCAACAGAGTGAGGATTCCTCACTGAGTCTCTAGTTATTCCAAACAATTGGCAGTTTATGGGAGAATCAATATTGCAGTACTTCATCTGCTGATTTAGTTCTAAATGTCCTCACCTTCCATGGATTTTCTGACCATTTGAGAGGGAGAGGGATGTGTACTGAAGGAAATGACACTGGGTGGGCATCCAATTAACAATAAGTACCTAGCTTTGAATGATGAATTTATTTCTAGGCTTATTATCATGCTCACTGACCTAACAATTTCTCTGTGACAAGAATTTTTTAGATGGGAAAACTGAGCTATAGAAAAATTAAACAACTTGTCTAGGAGCAGACAAATTGAACTTCTTAATAGCATCAGGCCTGTTACCTCTCACAGCTGTGTCTACACAGACAGCCAGACTACCTACTCTGGAGAGGTGAAGGACCAAGCTTCTGCCAGGCGTCCTTTTTCCAGTGGACATCTGACACACACTGATACATACATGCACACTTGCACACACACACACATGTCTGCTCCAATCAGAGGTCCTGGAACAGACCCAGCAGTCAGTCTTCTATCTTCAGTAGTTTAAAATGGAACATTGCTTTAAAAAATAAACACACAATTCTTTATTGAAGAACACAAGACAGTCACTGTGTTCATCACTGTGTGTGTGTGAACAGATATGATGGTACCAACACATATAGTTAAGTCAGTTGGAATTTTTTGGTATTTACAAACAGAAGTGTTGATGAATTTTCCTGACTCGCCAATTCACTCCTAGGAGTTCATCTCCAAGGCTGACTGACATTGAAGGTGACCTCTCTGGCTTATCCCCAAAGACTTCAGATGAGACAGAACAGCCAGATCTACTTGAGGTCTGCCCTCCCCTCCAGAGCCTCTTGGGCCTGGGAGTTTCTGTAGCCTTAATCCTTTGTTTCATGTCGTCACCCTCACAAAACTCACCCCTCTGTAAACGTAAACGATCTTGTTGACAGCTGCATTCTCTCTGTTTTTCTCAAAATACAACACTGTGCAGTGGGGCACAACTACAGTTGCTTGAGCGAGTGAAGGAAGGAATGGACAAATACAGGGCCCTTGTTTGGGGCTACATAGGGTTTATCCTAAGGCTTTAAGACGTGTTACAGTTCAGTGACCTTTTTCATGAATTCAAAGTCTGATTTAAAACTGTTTCCTTGGGCTCCATTCCGTTTCAGTTACGTTCTCCCTTCCATAGGTAGTTCGCACTGGTACCCATAGTGAATTGGAGATTGAGAGCCTATTTGGGTCAAACTAGCCGTCTGTCTCTTCTGCCAAATGGATGTCAGAGAAGCAGGAATGTTAAAGAATTTGTAGACTGAGTCTCAGAGGGCCACCATATGCACAGCTCCAGGGGGCGCTATTCACATCATGGCCTACAAGGAGGAGTGAGGCAACCCCAGGATCAGTGATCTCACCCCTTCTCCTTGCTGGTTTGCTTAATAACTAACTAATTGTTAACTATCTGTTGAGTGAGTGAAGGTCAATACAAGGGACCGTGGCCAATACAAGAAGGGAGCATTGAATTCTCTGGGGAATCAGGGAGTTCTTCACAGAATAGGTTACATTCGAGCAATATCTTAAAAGACAGGTAGAAGAAGTGGGAGAAGTTTGTCCCGAGCATATGGAGCAGTGAATGTTGAAGCATGGGGCTCTACAAAAGCCTGGCATGATTAGAAAGATGGAAAGTTTCAGTGTGTGATGGTAGCACAGGACTAATCCAGTTATGGGCTAACCAAATGTGTGCATCAGACTTCATATTTTACAGCTTTTTTCCTCCTAGAGCAGATCTGCCTGAGGACAAGCAGGTCAGAATGGGCCTCACTGTCTGAATCACGTGGTGCCACTTGTGTTACCCAAACATCAGACAGCTGGATATCTGGGGCCACCACATCCTTTAAAATTTAAACACAACTTCCCCTGATGGGAAACCAGCATCCCTCCCTAATCTCTGAGGTTTCTCCAGGCACCACTGACTCCATTTCTGGCTTCTTCTGTCTTATCTCCTCTCAGAAGGAGATAGATACCATCTGACAAACCAGATCCCTCCATCCCCCAAAGGCACCGCTGGCACAAAGCCATCTGCATAGGGAGTTTTACTGAGGGTTTAAGAGTATGAGTGGGTTACAACACAGCGCAGCCAACGAATAACTTCCGACAGACTGTTAAAAAGCCCCTTCATTCCACTCCTGGAAGGTTCTCCTGGCCGTCTCGGGGGGAGTGGGGGGCAGGGCAGGGGCTGGCAGTTTTCTGGAGCTCCGTTCCACTCTTCTGCTCGTCTTCTGCTGACCGCCCACAAACCCCTGATTCCTACGGCTTTGCTAACACAAAGCAATTCAGCTCCTCCAGCCTGTCCTCCATTTATCATACTGGTGGTTTTTCCCCTCCCTGCGACATCCTTAAAGGGCAGTTTGAGGGGGACTTCCCCCAAAGCCCTTATACTTGATTAGATGTAGAAATTCACCTCGGGTACTGACAATTCTGTTAGTGGAATTGCTGGGGACTATGATTTTACTCCATCAATTTTTGGCCAAATGAAAAAAACACATCAAAGTTTCCCTTCTCTTCTGAAGATTGCAAAACCCTCCCGTCTCTAGAATGTGTAAACAGAGCCATGGTAACTGCAGGGAAATTCTGACTCTCCCTTTGGTCAAACCCCGGGCCTCTGTGTTGTCTTTTGGTGTTGTTGTTTGAGTTTGGCAGGCGAGCTCGGGTCAGGGGATTAAAGGCAGCCTTGGTGTATCAGGAACGCGTGGAGCAGTCTGCAGTCTCGGCATTTCCCGTGTGGGATGTGGGCCCTGCACATGCGCAGAAGGCCGGCCCAGCCTGGGTACCCAGGCACCGCGGAGAAATAGAGCCCTCGGGGCGGGAAGAGATGAGCGGGAGGGCGCTCCGTGTGCAAATATAGGGGGAATCCCAGACAAGGAATCAGCAAGCCAGATCGGAACTTCTCTTCATTTTTCTGGATCTGACTACCCTCTTCTGTGCAATGAAAAGGCTCAATTAGATGGTCTGTAATGTTTGTGCTCCTGTCATTTAAGAAATTAGGAGACTCATAAGACCTTTTCAGCCCCCTAGTGAATAAGAGCAGCTTTATTCTTGGAGTTTCATACATTCTTGGTGCTATGTTCAGTTTAGGGTGACTTAATTTCAGTTAAGTCCATTGAACAAGGCACTAGACCAGACATGCCCAGGCTTTTTGAAGCCATGTTTCATGTATGACACACAGACACACTCTGGTGGTAAAGTTTAACCATATAAACTTCCTGGTTGACATCATCATCAGAAGCTTTCTGAAATTATATCATAAGGTAAAGTACTGTGAGCTATAGTATTTTCTTGCTTGGGTCTTTATTTATTTATTTATTTATTTATTTTTGCTTTGCCTTGTTTTTATTTATTATTTTGCCATGTTTTATAGTCAGAAGTCTTCAAAATTAGCAGCTACAAGGGTTGAGAAGTAGAAAACTAGCATTTGTTTGAAAGCATCAAATGGTTGGAAAAGAAAAACAAAAAAGGGCAAAACCTTGAATTTTGTCAACACTGGGAAACAATCAAATGAGAGTGTGGCTGCCTGGGCTCAAATCCAGCTCCACCACATTCAAGCTGGGTGACTCAGTCACTTAATCTCTCTCTTCCTTCTCTGTAAAATGGGTGTAATAGCACCAACTACCTCAGTGGCTATTTGTGAGCTAACTGGTTTATTTTATTTTATTTTATTTTTCATCTCTGGAAATCAAATTTTATTAGAAATACAAAAACGGGATAAAACCTTTGAGACAATTTCTTGTCTGTTGGGCCTTTTCTTCCCAGGTCCCTTAATTATCAGATCTCTATTGTAAGGGATCCAAATACATCTTAAGAGCTTTGTCTTACCCATTAAATTTATCTGACAACATGTAGGTTTGAAAGATTAAAGATGAGCTAACTGGTTTAATATTGATACATGTCAAGCGCCCAGATGAGTGACCGGCATATACACGGTAAAGAGTACATAAATCCAGCTGTGGTTACTGTGAATTCAATACTCGCAAATATTGAGCACCTACTGTACACCAGGCTCCGTGCAAGATTTAAAATATAAGGCTCAACAGAATCCACTGTGCCTTCAGGGCACACAGTCCCACGTCCAAGAAGGACATATACGTTGAAGAGAGAGAGAGACACAGAGAGAGACTGACCCATTCTGCTCATCTGCCAGAATGTTGCAAGTCCTCTGGTCAGCGGTGATCACTGTCCTTTAGATGTATTCATGTTTTTTTTTGAATTTTTAAAAAGAAGCCTGCCTATTGCAAGCGCAGCAGGTCACCCTGGGAGTCTTAATGTGTTACGTGTTACTGTTTTGCTTTGTCACCTCTGGCTCTGATCTCTCTTCTGCCGACCCATGCTTTATACCCTGCCCCATGCATGGGATGCCCCTTTCCATACAGTGACGGCCCCACATGGGACTCTACTGCCTCTGAAAATGCCTCCAACACAAGTCTGTAGGAGGCCCGCTTGTTCGGAGTTCATCTTGCTGCTTTGCTGACCCCTTTTTTAGCTTCCTTTCCCTCCCCAGGAGGGAAATTACGCCACCACCTTATAGCCCATCCAGGACCGTAGATGGTGAGTCTTTCTCCCCACAACAGGAATAATCACAGTGCCAAGATGAGGCACAGTTTTGCTGATTATCCTTCCCTTTTCCATCCATAAACTTACAAGCTCCTTCATCTTGAAAAATATAATCAGTGCTAACTTCCTGTCTCTGAGCTAAGTTGCAGACACTGAGTTCACTGCTTTATTTGAATCATCTCATTTAGTTTATTTGTAAATTCAGCAGATAATTCTTGGGCTTCTACCACGTACTAGATGCTGTACTAAAAGCTGAGAAGAGAACAGTAAATACGACAAATAACCAGAAGTTTCCTTGGAACTTACATCCCAGTGTGCAGAGACAGACAATAAATAAATAGCAAGCCATGGTAAGAGCTAAAAAGAAAAATAAAACAGATTGATGGGACGAAGAGACTGGGACTACTTGAGAAGGTTGTCCAGGGAAGGCCTCTCTGTGGAGTGATAAGAAGGATCCAACCATGAAAAGACCAGGGGAAAAGCCATTCCTGGACAAGGGGATGCACACAGTCCCCGAGACAGGAATGCATGCAGAATATTTGAGGGCCAGAGAGAAGGGGAGCGTGGTAAGGAAGAAGGCTGGAGAGGTGAGCAAAGGCCAGAGCTCACAGGGCAGAGTCAGGGTTTGGAATTTATTCTGCTGCTTTGTGGAGCATGGATCGTAGGTAAGAGGGCAGCAGGAAGGTCTGTTAGGAGACCACCTCAGTGTCTAGGAGAAGGCTTATGCGGACTTGAGACCAAGGTGGTGGAGGTGGTGATGGAGGTACAGTTGGAGAAGTCACAAATTTGGAATCTTTTAGAAGTAGCGTCAACAGAGCTCTCTGGCAAATTGAGATGGGGTGGGAGAGGGACAGTGGGGGAGAGAGAATTCAAGAGTGACTCCTAGGCAGAGGGGAAGACTATGGGAGGAGCAGGTCTGAGGTGGGGAAATCAGGACTTCTTTTTGACTTGGTATTGCTTTGTTTTGTTTTAACCTCTTTAGTGGAGTATAATTGCTTTACAATGGTGTGTTAGTTTCTGCTGTATAACAAAGTAAATCAACTATACGTATACATATATCCCCATATCTCCTCCCTCTTGCGTCTCCCTCCCACCCCTCTAGGTGGTCACAAAGCACTGAGCTGATCTCCCTGTGCTCTGCGGCTGCTTCCCACTAGCCCTCTGTTTCACATTTAGTAGTGTGTATATGTCAATGTTACTCTCTCACTTTGTCCCAGCTTCCCCTCCCCCCTCCCCGTGTCCTCAAGTCCATTGTCTACGTCTGTGATGCGGTATTTTGAGATGTTGATTAGTCCCCCAGGAGGAGATGTCCGTGTCAACGGAGTTCAGAGGAGTCAGGGATGAAGATGTAAATTGACAAGTCATTAACATGTAGATGGGATTAGATGAGATACCCTATAAAGGAGTAGAGATGCAGAAGAGAACAGGTCCCAAGGATACACCACAGTCTAGCCACGTAGTGCTGCTCTTTATTCTCACTTTACAGGTAAGAAAAATAAGCTTAGGTAGGTTAAGTGATTTCCCAAGGCCCCAGGGAAGCGGTAGCCCTGGGATTTAACCCAGGCGGTCTACCCCTATCCACTTTGCGATAGTGGACACATACATACAGCAATGGTGCTTTGCTTCCTTCATGTGTCACAATCTCTCTGCAGGAAGAAGATGATGATGGTCTGCCTAAGAAAAAGTGGCCTACGGTAGATGCCTCTTATTATGGTGGGCGAGGCGTTGGAGGCATTAAAAGGATGGAGGTAAGAGGACAGCTTCATGTACTCATATCTATGTGCTGACTATTCAGGGATGGAAAACCAAAACAAATGGGTGAAAACTCACACTTGAGGTCTAATGAGGATGTGAACTGTGAGGCATCAGATGGAGAGATGGCGGGTACAGCCTCTGACCTGTGCACTCCTGTATCTTGCCCACTGTGAGTCAGAGCGGTTCACGCATTGGCTCAACCCCACCCGCAGTGGTTTCTTCTCTCACTGGAATAAAATTCAAAGTTCTTGCCTGGGCCCACAATGCCTTTGCACGTACTGTCCCCACAGCCTGGACAGTTCCTCCCCTAAATATCCATGCCCCTCGCTGTCTTTCTCTGCTCCTTTAGCCCTCCCCCTTGCCCTTTTTCCACACCACCGCTCTTCTCTGACCCTCAAAACCCAAAGGAAATGAGGACTGGGTAGCACATCATACTGTTATTTGTGATTCTCGTTCTCCAGAGCCATCATATTTTATTTTGTCATTTTGGTTTTTTTGTATGTTATTTATTTTAGGTTCGTTGGGGAGAAAAGGGCTCCACAGAAGAAGGTGCTAAGTTGGAGAAGGCAAAGAATGCGAGAGTCAAGATGCCAGAGCAGGAGTACGAATTCCCGGAACCCCGAAATCTCAACAACAACATGCGCAGGCCCTCGTCCCCCCGGAAGTGGTATTCTCCGATCAAGGTGTGCCTCTTTCTACTCAAAAACCCATCCTCACTCCTCCTAAAACACTTACGTAGTAAGAATCAGAATCTTTTGGTATGATAAAATATCAAACCAGGGCTTCCCTGGTGGCACAGTGGTTGGGAGTCCGCCTGCCGATGCAGGGAATGCGGGTTCGTGCCCCGGTCCGGGAAGATCCCACATGCTGCGGAGCGGCTGGGCCCGTGAGCCATGGACACTGAGCCCGTGCGTCCGGAGCCTGTGCTCCACAACAGGAGAGGCCACAACAGTGAAAGGCCTGCGTACCACAAAAAAAAAAAAAAAAAATCAAACCAAAATCCAGCTTATCACAAAGAAACAAATTTTAAAATCATGGACTTGAAAGTATAAGTGTGTACTTTCTCAATTTCCACAATATCAAGGTGAGAGCTGGGCTTTTTTAATGGAAGTATAGTTGATTTACAATGTTTTATTAGTTTCAGGTATACAGCACAGTGATTCAGTTTCATGTATATATATTCTTTTTCAGATTCTTTTCCATTATAGGTTGTTACAAAATATTGAGTATAGTTCCCTGTGCTATACAGTGGGTCCTTGTTGGTTATCTATTTTATATATAGTAGTTTGTTTCTGTTAATCTAAAACTCCTAATTTATCCCTCCCTGCCTCCTTTCCCTTCTGGTAACCATAAGTTTGTTTTCTACGTCTGTGAGTCTGTTTCTGTTTTATAAGTAAGCTCATTTGTATAATTTTTTTAGATTCAACATATAAGTGATAGCATATGGTATTTGTCTTTCTCTGTCTGACTTACTTCACTTAGTATGACAATCTCTAGGTCCATCCATGTTGCTGCAAATGGTATTATTTCATTCTTTTTTTGCAGCTGAGTAATATTCCATTGTATATATATATACCACATCTTCTTTATCCATTTATCTGTTGATAGGCCTTTAGGTTGCTTCCCTGTCTTGGCTATTGTAAATAGTGCTGCTATGAACATTGGGGTGCATGTTATGTTTTTGTCTTTTCTGGATATACGCCCAGGAATGGGAGCTGGGCTTTTTAAAATCACCATGGCAAAGTGGTGGAATGAGAGTGGACTAGGAGAAAGTGACTTGGGCAGTAACCCCAGAGGATCATTATAAATTACAGTAACATCTGGTAACTTCACTGGTCAGAAATTTCATAGTCTAACAACAATGGCAGGATTCTCCTTAATGCCTAATCTCTGTTCCTTTTGCCATAACATAAGCCCATCTCCCTTTATTCAAGCCACGCGCTGGTGTATCAGGACACGCTAGTGGACTGTGTTGGCCATAGATCTGATACTCACTCTTCCTGGCTGTAAGCAAAATGCCTTATTTCTCCAGTATCTCTCTTCCCCCCACAGCTCCAGGGCTTAACTAAAACCCTCTTTGACTTATTGGGAAATTTAAGTCATAGGAGGCAGTTAATGCTTCCTAAAGTCCTCTTTTCTCTTCCTGTTGGGTGCAGGTATCTTTGAATTCATGTGATTCATCCAACACCCTTGCTCTGTGGTCTTGCCCATAAGCATCTACACTAAGCCAGTTGTCAGAGAGCACTAGGAAGTCGTAGCTAAACAGACTGACATAATCTGTCCCCATTCCCTCGTTTCCTGCCATGGAAAACTGAGATGCTAGAGTCCTTCCTCTGCCCAGGTCTGGAGCCCAAGGCTCCATCTCAGGTCTACAGCCTCTAGTTCTGTGCTGCAGACAGAACTATGCCAAGTCCAAGGACTCAGCGAAAGATTCAATATAAGAACCAGCTCTCATCACCACCCCATACACACACACACACACACACACACACACACGCAGCTTTACCCTTCTTCCAGTGACAACAGAAATAACACCCATCATTCGCTGAGATATTTGCTAATTTTAGAGCAGACTTTCTGCCATGAAATCAAAAGAAATAACCATTTTAAACAGTGGAGGGAAACTTTCTTAGTAGTTGTCTCTGCTCTGCAGAGCTACCTCACGCTCAGACTAATCGCCGTGCATTTCCATTTTGGTTTGACGTGTTTAACGTGGTGAGATTCTGTAGATAAGCCACCCCTCCCCCCAGGGAAATGGGTTGAACTCTGGAAAAATGTAGGCAAAATGTGGTTTGCTTGACTAACAGCTGTTTGCTTCTAATTATTTTCTAATGTGGAACATGCAGTGGCGTGCATACATGTGCAGACAGGAAGGAGCCAAGTAGAATCTCAGAGACGAAGACGAAAGGGGATTTTCTATTATGTTGTTTTCAGGAATCTGTACCTCGTGACTAATACAACGTATTTGGTAAGAGCCAGGTTTTCATCTCTGTAATCTTGGACATTGAGAGAACATTCATTCTATTTGAAAAATTCAATTTCTGCTTGAAAGCATGTTATTCATCTGTTAACTAGTGGTTTAGGACTGAGTTTTACGAAATAAATGAGGATATGGACAACTAGATTTAGAAATCTCAAAACACTCCCAACACACACTTGGAATTAGATCCAGTTCAACTGAGTATTTGTTGTGCACCTACTCTGTGCCAGGTACTGCTGGCTATTGAGTGTATGGAGGATCTCAAGCTTGGCTGAGAATCAGAATCACCTGGGAGAGCTTTAAAAATACAAATTCCCAGGCCTGATGTCTCAAACCTAATGATTCATTCTCACGATAGGCTTTCAAAGGCTCTCTGGCCTTCAAAACCTGCCCACTTTTTCTCATCATGTGAAACTCCTTTTTTCCCCAACGGCTCCCTTTTCAAATTTCTCATCCAAACTCCCTAAGTGAGACCCCTCTCTTGCCCTTGCCCCAGTTATCGCCCTCTCCACAGCCCCTGCTCTTCAGCCTTGGTCATTGTGTGTGTGTGTGTTTGTGCATGTATATGTGTGTGTTTGTGTGCGTGTCGTGTGTGTGTGTGTACTGCTTCTCAAAGTGTGGTGCCTGGAGCAGCAACATCAGCATCCCCCAGGAACTCAGTAGAAATGAACATTCTCAGGCCCCAACCCAGATCTACCAAATAGGCAACTTTGGGGGTTGGGCCCAGTGACCTGGATTTTAGCAAGTCCAGTTAATCAGTTGTCACACAAGGTTCCAGCCAGCCTTCCAGAGGAGGCTCCCTGAGGGCGGGAACTGTGGTGCATGGCAAAGTGGCCACAGTCATGCCTCAGAGATTTGTCAGAAGTCTCAGCCAGGGGACCATGTTAGGTTTCACACGAGCCTATTGTTCCCACAAACACAGCTGCTGGATTAATGTTAAGTGTTGGAAAACTGAGTGTCAAGGAATCACCAGAAAAGCCAGATGGAAAAAACTTGTGAAGCTGGTGGGCTTGCTAAGCGTCAGTAGGACTCCCTTGTTAGGACAAGAAGAAGTGTGAATGGTCCTCCTGCTGCTGGGGCAGCTCACACCAAGGCTTACTTAGCACACTCATTGTACCATAGCTCTTTTGTGTAGCTGCTCCTGTTTATGAGTCTTCCCTCCACCAGATTTGACCCCCCGGAGGCACCAATTATGCTTAACTCATCTTTGAATCACCCATAAACAGCAGTGTACCTGGCACGGAGTAGGGATTCCACCATCTCTTGTTAAAGAGACACATGGGACGTAATTATGAAACAACTCCCAGAGCATCAAGCCAGATAGACTTTCTCCTGTGACCCACACAAATCACTTAGGTACTCTCGATCCAAAGAAGGTGACACTCTTCTTGCCATCTCTTTGAGGAAAGGAGAGCAAAAGAGGTCATCTTATGTGTACCTGGACAGGTGGGCGAGGGAAGGGCGAGAGCAAGGAAGTTTGAGAGTAGAAGCACAGAAAGGAATTCAGAAGTCATAATGTACACTGTTGGTCCAGAAAAAGAACGGCCTTGCTACCAGAACTTCAGCCTTCACACTGTTTAATCCAGTGCATGGTCCACGATGAGCCACATTCTAGCCACAATGTCTATACACATTCACTAGGCCTTGGGCAAAACATTCAGCTTCATGCTGTGCTGTAAACTCTGCTTCCCTTTCCTGAACCCTCTCACCGGATTTGTCACGCTCCTGGCAGGAAACAGAAGGCACCCTCAGGAGGGTTGAAATCACACAGATCGGGGAAGGGTTAAGAGAGCGGGGACTACTCTTCGTTGCATAGCAATGGTGAGGCACCCAGGGGCTAGCAACAGTGAGAGCTGTTACATCTCTAGGCCTGAAGAGCAAGGAGGCGAGAGGGTGTCACTGGAACCAGTGAGAGCTGCAGCTCCGGAGAAGAGGCCACCCAGTGGGAGCTGTGGTCACAGAGAGGGTCAGCTATCTAAATCTACCCTGATCCGTGTTTTTATATGGCCCACAAGTTAAGAATGGCTTTTTGTATTTTTAAATGATTATATCAGCATCTACATAATAGCCTGGAGTTTGCCTCTTGACCTACAAAGCCTAAGATATTTACCCATTGGCTCTGTACAGAAAATGTTTGCAGACCCTGTCCCTATAAGAATGCAGCCACCCACTCCTCCTTGCATATTATGTGTGTTGAGTCATTTAATCCTCACAACAACCCTGTGAGGTATTATCTCCATTTTACAGATGAAGAAACAAGCATAGAGAGGTGTCAGTCACTTGCCCGAGGACACACAAATGGCAGCTCGAATTCAAATCAGGCAATCTGACGTGAGTCTAGGGATTTCCCTGGCAGTCCAGTGGTTAGGACTCCATGTTTCCACTGCAGGGGGCGCGGGTTCGACCCCTGGTCAGAGAACTAAGATCCTGCAAGTGGCAGGGCATGGCCAATAAATAGATAAATAAATAAATAAATATAGATAGATAGATAGATAAATAAGAATGCAGCCACCAGTGAAGGCAGGGCATAAAGAAAGAAAGAAAGAAAGAAAGAAAGAAAGAATTTTAAAAAAGAATGCAGCCACCAGTGAAGGCAGGGCTCAGGAAGGGAGCAGAAGGAGCAAGCAGCAACTGCCCCTCATCTTGCCCTTTTACCTCCTTCTTTTTTAAATTGAAGTTTAGCTGGTTTACAATGTTGTGTCAGTTTCTGCTGTACAGCAAAGTGATTCTATTATGCATATATATATTCTTTTTCAGATTCTTTTCCCTTATAGGTTATTACAGAATATTGAGTATAGTTCCCTGTGCTGTACAGTAGATCCTTGTTGGTTATCTATTTTATATATAGTACTCTGTATCTGTTCATCCCAAACTATGAATTTATCCCTGCCCCCCTCCACCTTTCCCCTTTGGTAACCGTAAGTTCGTTGTCTATGCTTGTGGGTCTATTTCTGTTTTGTAAATAAGTTCATCTGTATCATTTTTTTTTAATTCCACATATAAGCGATATCATATGATATTTGTCTTTCTCTGGCTGATTTCACTTAGTATGATAATCCCTAGGTCCATCCATGTTGCTGCCAATGGCATTATTTCATTCTTTTTCATGGCTGAGGAAGACTCCATGGTACCACATCTTTATCCAATCATCTGTCGACTCTCATCTCCCTCTGATGCCACCTGTTGGCCAAACCAAAGGGAAGCTAGATGATGCCATCTGTAGAGGTCAGGCTTCCAAGGCATGGAGCAAGGAAGGCAGAGAAACACAGAGAGTGGATAGCGGCAGGCAGCTCATGGAGGATAACCTGCCCCACTATAAACAGGGAGAACACCTCCACCCAGCGCAAAACTTTCAGGAGGTACTGGGAAGAGTCCTGGTTCCCCAATGAAGGTGGTCAGAATCATGTACACCTTTGAACGGGTTGCATTTGACTCGCTTTTTCGTACATTTCAGGAAATAGATTTGAGGAGCAGAGAAGCAGGGAAGCGCATTGCCTAAGCACATCCCGCAGGAAGTCACTGGGAGAAAGAGTCCGCAATGGGCTGCTCCCCGCCGTCGCCCAGGCTAATTTAAAGCACTGACCACACTGACCACACTTCACCCTTTCCTCATTCCAGGCTCATGATCAAGAAATTTTCCGATATTTGGCCTGAATTTTTCTTTGCTCAGTTTTCACCCCCGGCTTTACAGCAATCCCGTGCTTCTCGTTAAATTGGGACTGACCATTTCAGGCGAGTTAAGTAATGCCCAGATGTATGACCACCAGAAAGATTAAAACCAGGACTGTGTTCAGGTTTGCTGGAAGGCTTGCAGCCTTCAGAGAAATGATTTTTCTCCTTTTCCAGTAGCTCCTCCATGTGACTGGCAATGACAGAAATGACAGCTGAAGGACAAAAGCCAGAACCTGGCTGGCATGGCGGACCGGCCTGTGCTGCTTGCAGTGCCAGGGAGCGGGTGGTCTTCTGTTCAGTTTCTTTAAGGTGAACCTGTCATCCCTGGCCTCAAGCACCTCAGCCTTGTAATCAAGCAGCATTCAGTGGTGAAATGGTACTGAATGAAGCTATATGTAGCCTAGTAAGACACACTGAAGCCTTAAATGCTGTCAGATGTGCTGTTGATGTTCAACAGACTTTTTTTGTCCCTCCCCGGCTACTTTTTAGAATGGTTCCAAACATGTTTTAAACAGAGACCAAAAGAAAAAAGAGAAAAAAAAATTAACCATGAGTGATTTTGTGTGTGTGTGTGTGTGTGTGTAAGGAAAGTTTCCAACTTATGCATTAATTTATTTCATTTAAAGGGAAGCATGGGTCACGATATTTACCATATATTTTAAGGTGTAAAAAAATTAGTGTTAGGGTTTCCCTGGTGGCGCACTGGTTGAGAGTTCGCCTGCCGATGCAGGGGACACGGGTTCATGCCCCGGTCCGGGAAGATCCCACATGCCGTGGAGCAGCTGGGCCCGTGAGCCATGGCCGCTGAGCCTGTGCATCCTGAGCCTGTGCTCTGCAATGGGAGGGGCCACAACAGTGAGAGGCTCGTGAACCGCAAAAAAAAAAAAAAAAAGAAAATGTTAGTCTCTAATAGCCCTCTAAGTTGAACTACCCTCAAAATTCTCAACCTCTGACTAACTTCCAAATAGCTGAGGCAGACAAACCAGAAGAGAAGACACAGCTGCTGCCTGGCCCTCCATCCCCCCCGCCCCGCAAAAAAAAGAAAGAAAGAAGAAACCCAACCACAAAGCCCATGCACCAAGACGCTTTGAGTGTTGGGCCTCACAAACCTCCCTGGCACAGTCTTCTTGTTTAGGAAGAAACAAAAGCGAGCATTGGCATAGAACTCCCAGTTTGCCAGCCTTTGTGGTATGAAAGGTATTGATTGTCTGAGGCTGAGGTAGAGTTTGGGAGCCTGGAATTGGTACATTTCTCATGTTATAGTCAAAGTGTGTCAATTTCATATGAAAGAAAGGTATATGTAAATATCAGCTAATGCACTCTGGTGGAGGGTTCCCAGGATGGTAGGAAATCTTTGAGCTTCACAGAAGCATTTCTCTTCGGGAGTGAGGACCAGTGTCTTGACATGCACCTTGAAGAGAGACGCATGCATTCGGGACACTCAGATCTGAGAGAAATAGTGGAGTCAAGTCAAAGCCTCCCCCCAGGAGGAGTGGGTAAAGCCCGGGGACTGCTTGGAAGAATCCCCTGAGGCTCTTGTGTCCCTAAAGGGATGTTATTAATGAGCCCAGTAGCTACTGTCTTGAAATGATGGGCTTTTGCCTCCTCTCAGAAAATTAAACATAGGGGCCTTTGTTGTGCACTTCTGTTTGACTTTTGAGTTATGTTTATCCTCTTCTTGGTTATAAACACTCTTATTCTAAAGCTTACTTCAGCTCTTCTTGCATAAAAAGCTACCTGGCATAGGAGTAGAAAGAGGTATAGGATGCGTAGATTACCAAGATCATTTTCTGTGCCACACAGAATGGGGACTTCAGGTTTATTTGTGGGGCATTCTGAACTCAGAACACTGAGGGTACAACCAGAACTATCTGGTCTCACCTTGGCCAGGACAACTCATGATAGCAGCTCACCTGCATGAAGGGTTAACCTGGGTGAAGCGTGTACCACAAGTCAGGCACAGTCCCAAGGGCCTTTCCTGCACTCACTCCTTCATTTCTCACCACCACCCTCAAAATTAGAAACTGCTACTACTCCTCCTGTTTTACAGATGGCAAAACCAAGGCACAGAGAGGTTAGGTAACTCGCCTAAATGCACACTGCTAATAAGATGTCTCTTGGTTTATTTTATTAATAGCAAAGCATCCATTCCAGCTAGCCATGAAATCTGTTATTAATCAAGTAGTAGAAAGGACTGGGAGCCTGGAGGTAAAAGACCGATCAGGAAACTATTCTCAGGATGAGTGACAGATGATGAGGGCCTAGGCCAAGGCAGTAGCCGTGGAGACAGTGAGACAGGGCTGGACAGGAAGAGGTGACGGGGGGCTGTGACAGAGAGAACATTCGAGAGACGTGGTCGAAGCTGGATATTAAGGGGTGGCAGAGGGAGAGGAGGTGAGAATGTTTCTCTGGTGTCCGCCTTGCCCGTCTGGATGTCAGTGATGCCATGGACCAAGGCAGGGTACGCAAAGAGAGGAGCAGGTTGGGGAAAAATTGCTCAGTATGTGATGTTTGGTTTTTTTATACCTGTGATACGTTTACATTACAACTAAGATTCGGTGGGTATTTGGATCTGGAGCTCAAGAGAGGACTAAGCTGAAGATAGAATGTGTGAGCCATGGGCAGACAAGTGGAAGTTTGACCCATGGGACCAGGTGAGAGTAGTCAAAGTGAGCATTCAGGGCTTCCCTGGTGGCGCAGTGGTTGAGAGTCCACCTGCCGATGGAGGGGACACGGGTTCGTGCCCCGGTCTGGGAAGATCCCACATGCCGCGGAGCGGCTGGGCTCGTGAGCCATGGCCGCTGAGCCTGCGCGTCCGGAGCCTGTGCTCTGCAACGGGAGAGGCCACAACAGTGAGAGGCCCGCCTACCGCAAAAAAAAAAAAAAGTGAGCATTCAGCCTGGGGGTGAGACTAGAAGAGGGGGGACAGCAAGGGGACACCACCACATCTCGTGTAAGCAGAGGGGGGGGAGCAGAAGAGGCTGAAAAGGACCATGAGAGATATAGGAAGGAGAAGGCTGAACCAAGGGAGCGTGAGGAAGGGAGAGGCCCAGAGCCTCTGACCGCTGTAAAGAATCAAGTAAAATGAGGGCACAGGTGGCCAAGGCATTTGGTAGCCGGGATGCTGTGGGCAGCCTTAGCGAAGCAGCTTTGGTGGAGTGTTGGGGTCATCAAACACTGTCACAGAAGCCAGAGGGAAAGGGGGGAATGGAGCTGTAGGAGCACCAAATGAAGGACAGGTAGATCCATGCTTGCAAAGTTCAAATTATTGGATCCTTACACTCCGCAGTACATTCGTTTCCATCTTTCTACAGAGACTCCCAACTTTTCATTTTAATGACTTTACCCCATCGTTGATAAGACTGAATGAATACTTTCTACGAGACAAGTATCTTACTTCACTATCTAATTGTAAGCCTTTTAACAAATCTATAGGGTAGACAGGATTATTCTCTTTTTTTTTAAAGATGAGAAAGGCAAGGCTTAAGGACATGAAACAGCTTGTCCAAGGCTGCAGCAGAGCTGGTGAGGGGAAGCCCCAGAATGCAAACAGTCTGAATCCAGTCATTTTGTGCTGAAATATCATTCTATGATCTGTTGCCTCAAAGAAACACACGCTTTCTCCTGGTGTTACACATCTAGGTGGTTTCTGCCCCTTTGCCCTGCATGGAGCATTAGATTTCTGCTGAGTTAATTAATACACTTCCTCAACAGCTACTTTTTCTTTCAGCCCCATCTCACTGATCCTCATCTGTCAAGGAGTTGAGTGATCAGTGCACAGAACACTGAGGGTGGGATGATTTACGAAGCCAAATACCCGGAGTCCCCCCAAAAAAGAGAAAGAAAAAGAAAAAGAGGCAATCTTCCAGGAAATCCACCTGGTTATATCCTGAAATATAAATGCTTATCCCAAAGAACCTTAAAGGAAAACATTTAACTGATGCTTGAAATGGTTTAATGCAGAAAACCATGCTGAACCCAGCAGCGGTCCTTCCAGCATTCTAAAGTCATTTCAAAATATTTTTAGAGGTTTTTGTAAATACTTGGCCAAGAGAGATGAGAAACATTACACTTAGCAAGACAAAGTTGAATCCACAAGAATTCGAGCAACAGAGTTGATAAAGGTTCAAAAGCACATTTTTTGTATCTAAATAAAACCCACCCAAAAATAGTTCCAAAACACCAAGTCTTCAAGTTGGCATTCTTAAATGGATGCTGCCACTACGAAAGCTTTGTGGCAAGGAACTTGAAGTTTCTAGACTCTCGCAGCCTTTCAGCATTATCCTTCAAAGACCTCTTCCAGATCAGCATTTTCAAACATGCCCGACTGAGACCCAAACAGGAAATACATGTTGGCCCAGTATATGCTTATGCGTGCACAAGTGTGCATTCACTTCACACACTCCTCATACACACACCCATGCATACTTATCCTCACCATTTGCCCTTAACTCAAATATTTTCTTTCCTATTTTATTTTATTTGTTAAAAATTCTAGTCCTCATACACAAAATTTTTTCATGAGGGCTTGAAGAGTTGCAATCCACAGTTTAGAAACCCTGTTCTAAAGGATCTGCACAGGCAAGAACCTGCAATTGGTATAATAGAAAGTATACGAGCTTTGCACAGGGAACTATATTCAATATCCTGTGATAAACCATAATGGAAAAGAATATTTTTAAAAAAGAATGTATATATATGTATAACTGAATCACTTTGCTGTACAGTAGAAATTAACACAACATTGTAAATCAACTACACTTCAATTTAAAAAATAATCAATGCAATTAAAAATATATATTTTCAGAAAGAAAGTTTATGAGCTTTGGAATTAGACAGACATGGAGTGGGGTCCAATCACACCTCTCCAGTTTACACACTGTGTGCCTTTGGGCAAGTTAGTTATCTCTCTGATTCCCTCTCCATAACCCTTTGGAATTGCTGGGAGAATGAAATGAGCAGACACATAGAAAAGCACCTAGCCCAGCACTTAGTAGCACTGAATGCATTCATTCGTCCAACAAATATTCACGGAGCACCAGAAGCTGTCCTAAGGGCTGGGCATACAGCAGTTAACGAAACCAGTGGCACCTCTGCTTTCGTGGAGTTCACATTCCAGATGGCAGAGACAGACACTAAGCAAATAAACATAAACTATGTCAGGGAGTGATAAGGGCTGTATTGGTTTTGTATTGTTGCTATAACAAATTACCACTAACTTAGTGGCTTAAACCCACACAAATGTATTATCTTATAGTTCTGGAGGTCAGAAGCCCAAAATGGGTCACACTGGGCTAAAACCAAGGTGAGGCCAGGGCTTCATTCCTGCTGGAGGCCCTAGGAGAGACTCCATCTCCATGTCTTTTCCAGATTCCAGAAGCTGCCCACACTCTTTGGCTTATGGCCCCCTCTCCTCCCCAAAGCCAACAACAGTGGGTTGACTCCTTCTCACATGGGATCACATTCACTCTGCTTCTGTCGCCCCATCTCCTTCTCTGACTCTGACCCTCCTACCTCCCTCTGTTAAAGACCCATATGGTTAGACAGGGTCCACCCGATGATCCAGAATCATGTCCCCACCTCCAGATCCTTAACTTAATCACATCTGCAGAGCCCTTTTTGCAATGAAAGGGAACATATTCACAGGTTCTAGAGACTAGGATGTCATCTTTGGAGGAAGAAGGGAGCAGATTGTCCTGGTCACCACAAGCGTGATGAAGGGAAATAAGACAAAATAAAGGTGACTTCTGCCTGTTGATGGAGTCACCAACCAAGGCTAATAATAAGACCAAAGCTGGGACTTCCCTGGTGGCGCAGTGGTTAAGAATCCGCCTGCCAGTGCAGGGGACACGGGTTTGATCCCTGGTCCAGGAAGATCCCACATGCCGTGGAGCAACTAAGCCCGTGCACCACAATTACTGAGCCTGCGCTCTAGAGCCCGCGAGCCACAACTACTGAGCCTACGTGCCACAACTACTGAAGCCTGCACCCCTAGAGCCTGTGCTCTGCAACAAGAGAAGCCACCGCAATGAGAAGCCCGTGCACCACAATGAAGAATAGCCCCCGTTCTTGGCAACTAGAGAAAGCCCGCGCACAGCAACGAAGACCCAACGCAGCCAAAAAATTTAAAAATAGTAATAATAATAAGAGCAAAGCTAAATAAATGTCTTTTTTTTTTCTGTTAGTGTTTGCAGTGGCAGAAACCAGCCTCTGCTCAGCATGTCTAGGGAACTAGAACATTAGACTGCCTCTGCCACATACTGTGAAAACTTTAGCACTCATAGGCTCACTCCTTCCAGATTCAACCAATCACCTACAACTCCAAAGGGGATTGTGATTTGTGGTGATCCATGATCTTTGGTCATTTGTCCATCGAGCCTGAGATTCCAGAGCCCATCGTAGGGACAGCCGTGGATCTGTGCCCCAGGGGCCTTTCATCGGTCTCACCCTGTCCACGCTTCTATTTAGTCACTTTCCTGCTTGAATCTGTCCTCATTGTTTCATTTGTAAACTCTGGACACTAAGTGGGAAGAAAAAACTTTAGTGCAAGTTGAAAAGATTGACTTGCGGTGTGAGGAGTTGCCTGGGAATATGATGAGGGCAAAAGCTGAGAGCCTGGATGAATCCTCCATGTCTGCAAATCTGAGGCTGCACTAAAGTTGCAGATGTCTCCTGCGTGAGCATCAGGGTCCTCTGGGATGTGTCTCTCCTCCTCCTCCATTCCTGAGGCCCACATTTGAACTTAGGGACTAGAGAGTCACATCCTATGGCAGCTGCATTGCCGGTGAAGTGTGGTTCACATGACTTAAGAAGCATGGAAGTTTCTGCCTGTCTGTGCTGGCCCCTGGTCTGGTTTCAGATGTAATCTTGGTGCATTTGTTTTATTTCAGGGAAAACTTGATGCCCTGTGGGTGCTACTGAGGAAAG
Source organism: Mesoplodon densirostris (assembly GCF_025265405.1). NCBI lineage: Eukaryota > Metazoa > Chordata > Mammalia > Artiodactyla > Ziphiidae > Mesoplodon > Mesoplodon densirostris. Next base: position 58,975,324 of record NC_082674.1, read on the forward strand.
GCTACGATCGTGTGTCCGTGATGCGTCCACAGCCAGGAGACACGGTAGGATTCATTAATGGTGTCGCACACATGCGTTCTTTTTGCACTCTCTCTCCCTCTCTGACTGCTGAGCTTGAATAACTCCAGATATAGGAATCCAGCTATGACTTCATGTTGTGACAAATCAGACACTACTTTTCAAAACTTGGGTTTTTCCCAGACCTTGAGTTTCGACTTGCTTTTTTGAAAAGGATTTTGACAGAAATAGCTTAGCTTTAATGTCCTGGGACTTGAGCTTCTGAGTTTACAGGTACAGGGTGTGAATAAAGCAGGACTGGCTCTCTTACTCAGGTGGCTCCAGGGCAGAGGCCTGCTGCTCCTCAGCCACACTGGCCAGTGGTGACAAGCAGGACGCCAGGGCCACAGGATGGAGCGACGGAATAGGGGCCACAGAAAACTCCCCCACCTTCCAGCAGGCATTGGGCCGAACTGGTCCAGGATCACAGGAGGACCTTCCACCCTGGTGAGGGTTTGCCCTGAAACTGTCAGGGCCAAGCTCAAATGTCTCAACTAGAAGGAGATAGAAAGGGAGGAGGCATCAGAGGCTTTAGAAACCATCTAGCCAAAGTCCTCATTTTGTAAGTGAGGAAACAGAGGACAAGACAAGATGAATATTGTGTTCTGTTCAGATAGTAACAATGCTGGAAACAACCTCAGCTCTGCTGTAATCACACCCTTGCTGTGTCTTCCGGGAAGAGTTAGTCTCTCTTTCATAAAATCTACAGAGCAAAGCTGGGGACCAAATTCTCCCTCAACTACCCGCGACCTGCATCTTGCATCCGCTGCTCTGGGAATCAAGCACATGAACCCAAAAGCAAAATCAAGGTGTCTAATGTGGGGCTCCTTTCAAACCAGGTAGGGTTGGGTTTGAATCTTGCTTCCTTCCTGCCTGGAAAACTCCAGGCAAGTCACTTGATCTCTCTGAACTTCATCTTTATAAAGTAGTTGGTAATAACTACTTCACAGTGTGGCTGGTTGGAGAAGGTAATGTTTGTAAAGCATGTGGCCTAATGTTTGAACACTTAGTAATGCTTAGTCAGGGCAAAGTTTATTAGGATTATTTACTTTGTGCTTTTCTACTGTCTGTGAAGGGTTGATGCAAAAATTCAAGCTATATTGCAATTGATGTGTGTCAGATATAACCACATCTTTACCCTGCCCACTCTGCAACACGGCACAACTAATAAAACACGAGAGCAGAGTCAGTTAGGCAGGCCCCCCTTCCTTTGCACCTGGTGACAAGTGACAATGAGTGACTTGTGGCTGAGGGGATTTGGTCTAAAGTTTCATAGCCTGTGCAGGCTGCAGCCAATTAGCTATTCCTGCTCCAGTTTGTGGCAGGGACAACAGGCAAGAATGACATTTAAAAAAATCCCAGGCCATATAAATGCTGGGCCAGCTTGGCCCTCATGACACATGGAATTTGTATTTTGTCTGTGGACGTCAACAAGAACACATTGCCATAGCAGATTTGAAATTACAAACTCTACAGCTAAGAGAAATGAGCCTAGGCCATCAACTTTGTACTCAGGGTGGTATTTGGCCTTATAAGTTATACATACGGTTTCTGTGGAAAATTAAGAATTTTTTTAGCCTGCATGAGACTCATCTAACAGATTACCAAAAAAATAGGATAGGGCTCCCCTGGTGGTGCAGTGGTTGGGAGTCCGCCTGCCGATGCAAGGGACACGGGTTCGTGCCCCGGTCCGGAAGATCCCACGTGCCATGGAGCGGCTGGGCCCGTGAGCCATGGCTGCCGAGCCTGTGCGTCCAGAACCTGTGCTCCACAACAGAGGCCACAGCAGTGAGAGGCCCGTGTACTGCAAAAAAAAAAAAAGAAAAAAAATAGGATACCCAAACTTGGGTTCAGCAGTACTATTTTTTTGTGATAGAACATGCTAGTCCAGTGAACAAGCCCACTCTTCTCAAAGCAACTGAAAAACATCACTCAGATTTGTTCACATTCCATTCTCTGCTGACCAGTTTGGCAGAAACAAATTTCTAAACTGGGTCAAGCAGAGAAGGGAGTGTAGGAAAGAGGAAGGATAGAGAGAAATATTATGGTAGATAAGACAGAAGAACCAAAACTGTTTGAGGGCAAAAGGCTGATGGGATAAATCCAACAACAATGAAATGAAAATGGATGGAATTTCTTCTAGTGAATCACACCTAGATTGAATGTATTATTTACTAATTCTGAACGAAAGTTTGTATTTCACATTTGGAGATGTTTTGTGTGCTTTTGAGAAATACGATTCCTCCTTGAATTTTCATTTTCCAATCACACCAAATAATAGGTGTGAAGGACAGACGGGCTGAGAGTTAGGATACATTTGACTGTATTCTCAGCAGTGTTGCAAGTTACGATTGTTCAGCCTACTTTTAAATGGGCTTTCTGTATAGAAATCCTGCTAAAATGTTTAAGACACATGCGAGAACAGTTGCAGAGAACTGTGTCGTTGTGGTCATGGTGGCGGCCACAGACATCTAGACGTACACATGGAGTTACACAAGAAAGGTCCCAGATTGGGTAGGAACAGAAATTCACAGCTTCCTCGTGGCAACTCAGGAAAGAATTCCGGGAGTAGAGAAGACTATACTGTAGCTTATTATTACATGCTTACTCTGTATTGTTTTGCATAATCTTAGGAGACTCGCTACAGGCCTGATTTCCTTGCACGGGGATGACTCTGTAAGAACTCTTCAGCACTGATTTATGGGGCTGACCACATTTTCCATAAACTCAAAATGACTGCATCCAGGCATGAGCTCGTGAACACGAGTCACAGGTTCTGAATTTTTCCTTTAAAATAACAAAAACAAAACCAAACATCACCTAATTACATTCTCATTCTGATTTGTTTCAAACATGTGTTGACCTCGCAGGAACCTGGAAATTCTTCCTTCTCAGTTCCTGTCTGCTCCATCCTTCCCCCAGTGAACCTGCCCCAGCCCTACAGAGGCAGACACGGGCTCACCAGTAGAGCCTCTGAGGCTGCTGGAAAAGCTGAGAGCTTCCAGCCTCCACCGCAGAGCAGAGGGCTCCAGGAGGCCTGAGCCCAGAGCCACATCCTTCCCTGGGATTGGTGCCCACCTCCTGGGAGCTGTCCAAGCCCAGGGTCAGGGAAAGCATGAATGGGATGACGGCAGGAGACATGAATGCTTTCTGTCCACCACCATCCATCTTCCTCTTTCTGCCTGGGGTAGGCTCACAGTCCTATTGTTTGTTGGAGCCCACAAAGAGATCCTGAGCAATCATAAAAAAGAAAGTACCAGGGCTTCCCTGGTGGTGCAGTGGTTGAGAGTTCGCCTGCCGATGCAGGGGACACAGGTTCGTGACCCGGTCCAGGAAGATCCCACATGCCGCGGAGCGGCTGGGCCCTTGAGCCATGGCCGCTGACCCTGCACGTCCAGAACCTGTGCTCCACAATGGGAGAGGCCACAACAGTGAGAGGCCCGCGTACCGCAAAAAATAATAATAATAAAGTACCAGAATAAACCACTTAAAAAGCAAACCAGCAACACATCCAATCCTAAAATTTAAAGAGTTCACTAAGCATATGGTATCCTTTGCTTAAACCATCCCCCGGCTTCCAGTATATAGCCACAGTTGTGCTCTTTCTAAAACACGGATCTCAGTGTAACATCCCAAGGCTTCAGACTGGCAAAGACTAGGAAGAAGACCCAAATCCTTAGCTTGATTTAGAAAGGCTTCCCTTATCATTTCATCTGCTACTACCTCCAGGTTCCCCCATCACTCCAAATAGGTTTCCAGACAACTAGAATTGCTCACCGTTCCCTGAACATGCCAGAATCTTTTGTGTCTCTGTGCCTTTGCATATTCTAGTTTCTCTTCTTCGAATGTCTTTCCCATCATCTCTACCTAGTGAACTGTCACCTTGGTAAGATTGTTCATTGTCCCTGTAGTATCCCTGTAAACACAAAAAGTTGCTGTCCAGACCGGGCTTTAAAGGGGGCGTTGCCAAAGCAGGGCATATTCACAGAGACTTACCAAGAAAGTCTGGAATTTAGAACCTGTATCCCATGAGCATTTTCCAGGATGCTCACCAAGGCTTCCTACACACCAGAGCCACTCTGACTTTAGAAAGTTTGCTCACCATTCAAGGAGAAATGGTGGAAGGAATTAGGAATGTTCAGTCTGAGGAAGGAGATTTAAAGGACCCTGAGAGCTTTTTCACTTGGCCATTTCTTGGTCATCACATTATGCACCCCTTTTATAAACTATTTTTAATCACTTAACCATGTTTGAGGAATAATCTTTCTATGCCATTCATATCGTTATATAATATTATTTTAATGGTTGTGTCATATTCCTTTGTCAATCTGTGACATAATATTTTGGCCTATCTTCTCTTTTTGGATATTTATTTCCAAGTGTCTATTTTTATAAATGAAGCTGTAATCGGTATGCTTGTTGCCAAATCATTGTGCACACTCATGAATGTTTCCTTAGGATTAGGAAGGCAGCTATCTGCTGGATCGAACAACATGAGAAATTTTAGAGCTTTGATAACGAGGCCAGATTGGCCTCATTATTCACTATTGCCTGAAACACTGTGTGAATTAACCCTAGAGTCAGCATCAATGAAAAACCCATCTCCCATTAACATTACTAAAGTTAGCTATTTGATAGGTGCTAATTTAATTTGCATTTTCTGTTATTGAAGTGAAACATCTTTTTCAAATATTTATTTTCCCTTTTGTCAATTGCCTGTATATGCCCTCAGCCCATTTTTCTACTGTATATTTTAGCATTGATTTTTTGGTTTTTTTTGGTTGCTCCGGGTCTTAGTTGCGGCATGCTAACTCTTAGTTGCAGCATGCATGTGGGATCTAGTTCCCTGGCCAGGGATTGAATCCACGTCCCCTGCATTGGAAGGCAGATTCTTAACCACTGCACCACCAGGGAAGTCCCTAGCATTGATTTTTATATGGCCATTTGCTTAACTCATCTTCATTCGTTCATTAGTCAAATGCTTTGAGGACTCAGTTTATGTCAGACCCTGTGCTATACATTAAGTATATGATGCTCACATCATGAAACTTAAAGTCTAACATTATATATATATATATATATATATATATATATATATATATATATAATATACATATGCAAAGTTTTTCTAGCTTGTCATATACTTTTTAAGTTTTTAAAAATATATTGAAGTTATCTATAATTTTATAGTTAAATCTATGAATCTATAATTAATGCCTTTGGTGTCAAACTTAGAACAGTCTTCTCTACTCCAAGATGACATAAATTTTCACAAAAATTTTCTACTACTTCTATTCCCTCAGTCTTATTTTTGGGTGGTAATGTGAGTTGGCACCTTTCCTGTATCTTCCTATGTATTTTATTGTAAATTTGGGAGAAGTGCCCTCAGGAGCTATCAGACATATATTAAACCAGAAGCCCTGGAACATTATCTTAAAGTCTTTGAAGTACAACACATGACTTGGATTTACTCTGGGTCATCCCAGAAGACAGAACTAGAGCCACATGTAGACGTTACGGTTATATTTCATCTAAAGAATTGAAGGACAAATTTCAATAACAAATGGGCTTCCCCAGGGATTACTGGGCTTGCTCCATGTTACCAAACAGGGATAAAATCAGTTAAACCACTGGGCCAGGATATAGTAGAGGATTCCTGCAGCAGATCACTGGTTCTCAAACTTGAGCACAGAGTCACCCAGAAGTTTTGTTAAAACCCAGGTAGCTGGATCCCACTCTCACAGTTTCTGACTTAGCAGGTCTGGGGTGGGGCCTGGGAACTAGCATTTCCAACAAGCTCCCAGGTGATGCTGATGCTGCTGGTCTGGGGAAACCAGTGAGATAAATGGAACAAGATGTCCATCAAAATCCCTCTAACCCTGACTGCTTGGGATTTGAAGTCAACCTTTCTGTGCTTATTTGACCACCGACCACTACCTTCCTATGTTTCTCCACAGAACGCCTATTGACATGATTGGTGACAACTCTAGCTGAAGCCTAAATATTAAGTCCCAACCAATTGTAGGGAAATCTTGCCAGCTGCAGACAGTTTTGTTCCTAGATTACTAATTTCAAACCCAGAAATGTAAGGGAGCTTCAGAGATCAGAGTTCACAGAATCCAGTGATTTTCAACCTGCGTGTTGTGATTACCTGGGGCACTTTAAAGCCCTGATGCCAGGATCCCACCCCAAAGGTTCTGTTTAATTTGTCTGCGATGAAGTCTGGATACTGGGATTTTAAAAGCTCCCCAGGTTATTCTAATGTGCAACTGGAGTTGAGAATCAGTGATCTGGTCCAGTTTCTCATCCCAAGCAGCATCTTTTCTTTCCTTCCTGGAACAATTTGAAGGCAACTCTCCACATCCCTTCAAAAACTCTATGCCTGTGTCTCATAGGCATAAGGGAAATGGATGATTACAATCTTTATGTGCTCACAGCAGTCCCTTTCTTCTCTGGAAGATGGTAAACATAGATCCTGCCCGCTACAATATTGTTACTGCTTGGGTAAAGAGGATGGAAAAGAGAAAATATAACTCTGCCTCGTATGTCTTTTCTGGATGGAATTCAGTCACAATATCAACCCGCCTAAACCCTCCCCAGCTTTAATGCCCCACCCCCTTCATGTGCTCTGGGAGGAGCCACTGGGGTTGGATGTCTTCTTTGTTTTCAGCTCCTTGGTTTCTCCCAGATCTGGCATTGGGAGGCTGGTACATTCCATTACTATCAGCAAGAACAAAATACTAAGGCACACTCTGAGCTTTTTTTGCAAGGCTGGGCCTCATTGCAATCAGAAGAGACCCAGGAAACGCACACATAGACGTACATAAACAATGTTTGAAACTCATCTGAAGCACAGCCCTGGAGGTTGTGAAATCCTCTACCAGAGCTCCAGCCCCAGGGCTGCCATCTGGACAGCTGTTTCCAATAAGGGAGCTGAGCCGGTCACATGGGTCCCTGTGGCTCCCTACTGTTGCAGAGGCGAGAATGATCCAGGCAGGTTATCTCCAAGGGGAGAGAGCATCCTCAGCCCAGTCCTTCGAAAGCAGATGAGCCTCCTGGAACATAAGCAGACTCAGAGAAAGTGTCTACACTCTGTTTCCCTCTCCTTTCTCCCTTCTCCACATTCCCTGCACTACCTCTTCCTTCTTTCCCTTGGCTGCCTTCCCTCAAACATCCTTTCATCAAATTTCATCTATTGTGCCCCCGCTAAGAACCCATCACTGGGCTGGACACCAGGGATGCCAACTAGAGTAGAACTTCATTCTGGCTTCCTGGAGTTCAGCGTATGAGTTGAAAGAGATGAGAGCATCAAGCATCATACTGATTGCAGATGGTTATAGAAGCACAAATCCATTCACAAGACCAAATCCATTTTACAGAGCAGAAACTGAGACTCAGGGGAGGTTGTTAACTCTCCCAAGGGCACACAGTTGGGAAGGGGCCCAGGGGGTCAGATTGAAGTCCACACTCAGAATTCCTTAAATCCTTCATGCGTTCAGCAGATACTGGCTGAACACCTTCTATGAGATGAGCACTGAGTCTGTGCTGGCTGCTCATCCATTAGTAAGCTGTGTCCCTTCCCTTGAGGAGCAGGGACAAACTGTTAAGGCCCCAAACACCATCCTGTGTGAAAGGCTCTGTGGTGAATGTGAGAGGTGGGGGGAGTATGCCCAGGAAGGGCATTTCACCAGCCTTGGTGTCAAAACTGACTTCTAGAAGTGGCATTTAGGCTGAGACCAGAGGAGAGTAGTGGAGGGAGGCTCTTCTGTGAGAGGGAAGCTTGAGCAAGGATCTGGAGGTGGCCTGTGGCTCCTTCGGGGGACATGAGGAGCGGGGCTTGGTGGAGGACAGTGCGAGGCAGCCAGCAGAGGAGCGGGGAGAGGGGACAGCATGGCTGCTGGTCATGGAGCCCACTCTGGGGACAGTGGAGAATCACCGCCAAGTGTTTTAGGCAGAGTTGTGGTCAGATTGTGTTTTAGAAAAGTCATGCTGGCTGCAGCGTGGAGAGGGTGGCATCCTGACCAGAGGCGGTGGCAGAAGGAGGAAAGAGTCTGGATTCAGGAGAGGCTGTGGAAACAGAATGACTGGATTTGGTAACTGGCTGGTGTGGAGGATGAGAGAGGGGGCTGTCAAGGAGGACCTCCAGGTTTTGATCTGAGCCGGCTGTGATGTCGTTCACCAGGATGGGGGCACAGGAAGAGCTTTGGGAGCGAAGATGAGGACTTAGCTTTTTAACTTATCAAGTTTGAGGTACCACGGAGCATCTAGAGCACAAACTTTCAGGAGCTGCTCACTCTTGGAGTCATATACACGCAGCGTGGGCACCTGCAGTACCTAGATGCCCACTTGTATCGCCCAATCTGTGCAGGAGGCAGTTTTGCTCTGGTGAGAGTTCTGAGCTGGAGGCAAGGATTTGGACATCATCAGCATGGCGGTTGAGACCAGTGTGAATAGATGCAGAGCCCAGGGAGAGTATGGAGAGAGAGAAGGGAAATAGGTTAAGTGCTGAACCCCCAGGGTCACATCCTTTGAGTCGAGGTGGGGAAAGAAAAAGGAGAAGAAAAAGGAAACTAAGAAGGACCAGCCAGAGAAAGAGCAGGTGTGACAGGAGAGTCTGGGGTCATGGAAGCCAAGGGAAGATGGTACATCACGGAGGAGGGTGGGGTCAACGGGGTCAAGTATGGGAAATTTAGATGCAAGCCGACAAGTCCTCTCATTAGATTAGCAGTAACAAGGTCCTCGTGGCCTTGGTGACCTAGGTTCAGTGCAATGATGGGGGCAGGAGTGAAGCTTAGTGGAAAATGGGAAGGGAGAGCCAAAGCAGTAGCTGGAGGAGAGCTGGAGTTGAAAGAAGCTCTTTGTTTGGTTAGGATGAAGGGCTTGAGAATGATTAAGTGCTCATGACAGAAGCCCAGGAGGGCAAGAGGCTGAAGAGCTCATTGATGGAGGGCAGGAGCCCCTAGGAGGACTTAGATGACCTACAGCCTAGGAAATGACACTCTTCCTTAGTGATCTGGGGGGCAGAACCCAAGATGGGCTCTCAGGTATGGGTGAGAGGGCAGGAAGCTGAGGCACCCAATCGATGGCCTCTGTCTTCCCTGTGATAGGCTAGCCGAGTGGGACAGGTGAAGGTAAAGTGAGGAGAGGAAACCAGCCCCACCTTTGGAATCCCATCCCTCCCACACATCAGCACTTTCTTCAGTTCCAGGGTGGGTGTCTCCACTTCATGCAAGAAACATGGTAATTTGGGATGCAATGTTACAAGCAATTCACTTCAAAACTCCACCCCCAAGAGAACCCACTGTTGGTCCCTTGTCTATATTGCTGTATGTTATATTCCTTGGTGGCAGAATGGAAATAATGATCTTCTCTACCCATGACATCTAAAGAGCAGTGGTAACTGCTTTGGGAAATTTTGTTTTGTTTTTGTTTTGTTTTGTTTTGCTAATGGAGGCCTCCCACTTCTCCAATAAGTTAATACCATAATATCTAACAAGTACCAATAAACTAGTTTTATACCAGGTTATAACTGGCTACTTAAGAGTGGGATCCTTGTCATATATAAATACTATGGCATGGGGCTTCCCTGGTGGCGCAGTGGTTGAGAGTCTGCCTGCCGA